>NW_024704743.1:35856439-37182613 GCF_018977255.1 Callorhinchus milii
CGCTCTCTCCCCCCCCCGCCTCTCCCCCCCCCCCCGCTCTCTCCCCCCCACCCAGCCTCTCCCCCCCACCCAGGCCTCTCCCCCCCCCGGCCTCTCCCCCGCTCTCTCCCCCCCACTCTCTCCCCCCCCCCGGCCTCTCCCCCCCCCCAGGCCTCTCCCCCCCCCGGCTCTCTCCCCCCGCTCTCTCCCCCCCGCCTCTCCCCCCCGCTCTCCCCCCGGCTCTCCCCCCCGGCCTCTCCCCCCCCCCCCCGGCCTCTCCCCCCCCCGGCCTCTCCCCCCCCGGCCTCTCCCCCCCGGCCTCTCCCCCCCCGGCCTCTCTCCCCCCCCCCCCCCGGCCTCCCCCCCCCCCCGGCCTCTCCCCCCCCCCGGCCTCTCCCCCCCCCCCCGCCTCTCTCCCCCCCCGCCTCTCCCCCCCCCCGGCCTCTCCCCCCCCCCGGCCTCCCCCCCCGCCTCTCCCCCCCCCAGGCTCTCCCCCCCCCTCTCCCCCCCACCCTCTCTCCCCCCCCCCGGCCTCCCCCCCCCCCGGCCTCTCCCCCCCCCCGGCCTCTCCCCCCCCCCCGCTCTCCCCCCCCCGCCTCTCCCCCCCCCCGCCTCCCCCCCCCCCCCCGGCCTCTCCCCCCCCCCGGCCTCTCCCCCCCACCCAGGCCTCTCCCCCCCCGGCTCTCTCCCCCCCCCCCCGGCCTCTCCCCCCTCCGGCCCTCTCTCCCCCCAACGACTTGATAGTGATTTATTTTCCAACAGTGAGTCTGGCATTAGTGTGGTGTGGTGGGTTGGGTATTGGCAATCTGAGTGATAATTCTTTTGCTGTTTGTGCCTTCAGCTACAGGCACCCAGTGTGAATACTGGAGTGGTGGGGTCCTAGGAAGTGAGCCGTCTATGGGCAGCATGATGCATCTTCAGCAGACTTTCCGAGGTCCAGAATTTGCACAAAGTTCAATTGATGTGGAAGGACCTTTCACCAATGTTAACCGAGGTAACTACTTACTTGCATTGATTGGTTTAAATGTAAATTTAATGTAGCATAATTTCACAGATCACCTATGCCATGAAATGTTAGGGTATGGATATGATGTACATAGCTTCCAATCTCTGTGTGAGTATCTCAGCAAGTGAAGTTCAGAAGGTGGATCCACCATGTGTTAGTAGGAGATTAGCGCAAACCAGGTCTGGGAGCAAATTGCTATCTTGGGTTTTGCAGTGAATGGTGTGTCGGGGATAGCGATTTGTTTCTGGACCGTTGGGTGTCTGACACATGCAGACACCCATCACCATGCTCAAGAGTATCCAAACCAAACTGAGAGTTCCATGCATCCCACTTACACATGGAAATTCCAGAGATATTTGTTGGAACGGAATGTGCATTCTCTCCGTGGATGGACGCAACCTGCTTACCTAATTCCGGAAAGTATCAGGCGTAAATTGGCAAAAGCCAATGATTGGGGACCCCAGAGTGTGGTTGGTGTATTGTGAGAGCCTAACCAGCTAAAATCACATAGCTTGCCATTGAAAACGCTGTCTGGCAAGCTTCCCCGCTGCTTGTCCAGTGAGGAACACCATTAGGGGTTTAGCTTACACGAGAACTGAATGGGAAGAATTCCTGCCCTTCCAAGTCCTGCTGATGAGCTAGGCTGGCTGTGCTGTCATAATAATAATAATACTTGCATTTGATATAGCGCTTTTCACGTCGGGAGGACGTCCCAAAGCGCTTCACAGAACACACTGTAAGTGAATTGACTGTATATTTGTGGGTGAACGCGGCAGCCAATTGCGCACAGCAATGTCCCACAAACAGTCGTAGATTGAAAATGACCAATTTATTATTGTTTTTGGTTTTGGAGGGATTATTATTAGGTGTGTGGAGTAAGGAAACTTGCCCAAGGTTTCGCCCTGCCTGGAATTGAACTCAGGTCCCTCACTTGCAAAGTCAGTGCTCTAACCACTGAGCTACAGGACTCTCTGGTGTACTGTGGATCTGCCGGGTTCAGGAACTGAAATATTGAGACCGCCACAGAGGGCTTGGTCGATTCTGAAATTTTAGTCCAAACATGTTACCTTGGGGCCAGTTTAGCAACAAGGAGACCCCGTGAGGACAGCATGTGAGTGTGAGAGAAAGTCAACTGCATGTAGAAATAGACCCTTCAATTCATCAAGTTTGTGCTAGTATTTTTACCACATTAGCTACCTAAACTCATTCAGTCTCTTGTTTGTTCCCATAACTTTTAATATTTTTCAAACATCTATCTAATATCCTTTTAAGATAATTTATGAATTCTGCCTCATCTGTGGTTTGTGCCAGAGAATTCCACATTTCAGTGTAACGAGGACGGTTGAAATGGTAAATGAATTGAAAGAATACAATATCAGATTCTGCCATACTGGTAATCTATGAGGAGAGAAAGAATTGAAAAATGTGGTGGTGGGGGAGGGAGCTTCATAAGTGCTGTTCTGAATTTGATAGTGTACTGTGGAAACCCTGCTCTTCCAAGCTTTCCCCAACTTTTATTTGGGAACAATTAAATGATTTTACGTGCACATCTAAGAAAAGAGCACAAATTTTAATATGGTTTGTTGAATAGTAATTGATACTGTATTGTATTATGTTGAATAGCACTCTAAGTGCTTTTTATATCATGTATAGTAAGTTTTTTGTAAGCAAATATGGCAGCCAGTTTGTACACAGCAATGTCCCACAAAAAGCTATGAAATAAATTACTAATTTTATTTGAGGGATTGCTTACCAGGACGCTGGGAGAAACTCCTTTTTTTAAATAGGGCCATGGGATCTTTAATGTCCATCTAAACAAGAGGATGGGACCTTGATTTAACTTCCCATCTGACAATGCAATGTTTCCCCGAGCATTGTATAGGAGCGTCAGCCTATTCTGTGAATGTAAAATCCCGACGTGGGGCTTGAACCCATAACCTTCGTGTTTGTGGATGTCTCTGGTTTTAAATTGACTGTTAAAATGAATGATTGACAGCAAGTCTGAATGCTGTGCAGTTTACTTGGCTCTATTTTAATTTGCTCTGTTCACTGTTTCTAGATGACTGGGATGCTGCTGTGGCTACACTACTGCAGGTCACCCCCTTCTACCTCAGTCTCTCAGGAGCAACACAGTGCGCTGCTACCTTATGAATACTGCAGATACACAATCTGTGGTGGATGTATTCCTCCATGTAAGCTAACTATAAAAATTCTTACTATATATTTTTTAAAGAATGTTAATTCACTTAAATAAATAACTGGATGGGTGCATGTGTTTTGGTATTGGGTGTCAGCTTGGCTAAGTTGGTAGTACTCTTGCCTCTGAGTCGGAAGGTTATGGATTCAAGTCCTACATCAGGAATGTGAGCTCTTAGTATAGGCTGACAGTCTTGTGTAGTGTTGGGAGTGCTGCATAGCGATTGGAGTGAATATCTCATTCCTTTAGATGAGACATTAAACTGAGGCTCCGTCGCTTGTTGAGGTGGACCATTTTTTCTGTTTCCTTCCCCCCCCCCCCCCCCTCCAGTTCAGCTTTGTGAACAACAACAAATTACATTTCTATAGTGACTTTCACGTCGGGAGAATGTCCCAAGACCCTGAGACGTACTGCTGAAGTGAAAGGTGTGATACAAATAGGTGCTAAGGAAACGCTTTGAAAGGTCGTCCTGACTTTAAAAGTTGTTAAAAATGATCATCTATTCATTTTTTAAATAATATCACTATTTTTGTGAATTGATTATTTTGGAAATTGAATTGTCTCACTGTTCTGTGAGCCAGAGCAGACTTGAAGGACTGAATGATCTCCTGAGCTACAGGTTTCATTGTTTCCGTGTTCTGTTTGAAGTTTCAGATTTGTTAGAAATGTTTTTCTTCTTCTTGCAGGAGTACATGCCAAACCTGCAGATTATGTGTGAGAGTTTTGGGCAATTTCTTCTTATAGTGAAGTTCCCAGAGGAGAAAGCAAGTCAGTACTTACCAGAGAGGAGGCGAGAGATTGAGAAAAGCTCCTTTTGTCTGTTCTTTGTAGGTTCTTCCTTACCTAGGTAAGAATTTCTTGCATTGTATCTGCAATGATAATACAATACATACATTTAATCACGTTTACTTTGGTTGATGTTATTTAAATATTATCCTAATAGTTTGTATAGTTCAAAGGGAAACTTTTATGTCATCTAAGAGTTTCAGAATACTGTTAGAGTATCATTGAATAATGAGTGTTTGTTGAATCGTTTGCCACTTTCTCCCTTTGGTGAAAGCAAGGATCAACATGAAATGGAAAAGTTCAGGAGACTTGAAATGGAACACACAGACAGGTTTAACCCGTAGTACAGCATCTCCTTTAATGCAGTGTTTCCCCGGTATTGGACTATCAATCCAGACAGTAAGCTTAAAGTCTCAACATGGGGCTTGAATCCACAACCTTCTGATTCAGACAAGAGTGCATCCGACTGAGTCAGTCAAACACCTATGCAATGTTGATGTGCTGTACATGATGCTTGAAATACAGCAATGTTTTCTGTGATATTTAACGTTTCTTTGCTATGTCTAATATAAGTTGTATGGAGGAGGACTGTGAAGAAGGCTTCCTGAAGGGTGCTGAGAGCAGGCCTTTGCTAATCTACCACAGACTGGACCTCAATAGTGAATGTTCAGATGCAGTACACCAGCTCATTGATAAAGTATCTGCAAACCAATCTCAAAAAGCAAAGGTACTGTGCAAAGTCATTTACACTATTTTAAAAAAAGTAACTTGCTCATTCTGTTTTATCCTTCCCTCAATTGCTACTGTGTAAACAATATAACATCTGGGAAAGACATGCAAAGTGTGAATGAAGAGTATCCCCCTGTACATCACTTTGACTCGCAACAACAAGAACAACAAAATTAAATTTGTATAGCACCTTTCACCTTGGGAGGATGTCCCAGGGCACTGGACAGACAGAGTTACGGATTGTGCTGAGGGTCTGGGTGGGGGCGGATGGAGGCCAGGGGGGAAGCAGGGAGATCAAAAGCATGGTTGAAGAAGAGTCTTGAGGTGGGTCTTGAAGGTGGCGAGGGAGGGGGCAAGACGGAGGGACTGTGGATGGAGTTCTAGAGGAAGGGCGCAGAGTGACGGAAGGCTCACCCGCCAATCGTGGGGCGAGCAAGGCGGGGGACGTGAAGCAGGCCGGAGCTCACTGAGCGGAGAGAGCGAACAGGGTTGTAGGGGGTTAGGAGGTCGGAGAGGAGGGGGGATCAAGACCATGGAGGGTTTTGAAGGAGAGGACCAGGATCTTGAACTGTATCCTCTGTGTGATGGGAAGCCAGTGGAGTTGGGCAAGGATGGGGGTGATAGGGTTGTGGAGCCTAATACGGGAGAGGACACGGGCTGCAGAGCTCTGGATGATCTGCAGCCTGTGGAGGGAGGAGTTGGGGAGGCCGACAAGCAGTGAGTTTGCATAGTCGAGCCTCGATGTAATGAAGACGTGTATGAGGGTTTTGGTGGCCTGCGATGTGAGACAGTGTGGGAGCTGGGGGCGATGTTGCGGAGGTGGGGGAAGGCAGAGCAGGTCATGGCGCAGATGTGGGGTAGAAAGGAGAGTTGAGGGTCAAACAAGACCCCAAGGTTCCGGACTGGCTTAGCAAGGGCGAGTGTGCAACCATGGATGATTAGCGCCTGAAGTGAGAAGGCGCTGACGGGAGCCAATCAGGACAGCCTCGGTCTTGTTGACATTCAACTGAAGAAAGTTAGCTCTCATCCAGGACTTGATGTCTGACAGACATTTTGTCAGGACAGCAGTGGTCCTGGAGTTGAGGATGGAGGCAGAGAGATAGAGTTGGGTGTCATCCGCATACGTCTGGAAGTTGACCCCATATCTGTGGATGATGTCACCAAGAGAGAGCATATAGATGTTGAAGTGGAGGGGACCAAGGACAGAGCCCTGAGGAATGCACAATACGGTCTGGAGGCTGGAGGAGAAGCCGTTTGAGGAGATGAAGTGCAGGCGGTGTGAGAGGTACAATCTGAACCAATCAAGGACAGCGCTGTGGAAGTTGAGGTGAGAGGCGAGGCGGTGGATAAGGATAGAGTGGTCGTCGGCGTCGAAAGCAGCAGAGACGTCAAGGAGGACGAGGCAGGCAGAGGGAGTCCTGGTCGCAGATGAACAGAATGTCATTTGACCAGGGCTGTTTCTGTGCTGTGGGCGGCAGGGAAACCTGATTGGAGGGGTTCGAGAAGGGAGTGGCGGGAGAGGAAAGAGTGAAGCTGAGAAGCAACAACTCGTTCCAGGACCTTGGAGAGGAAGGGGAGGTTGGAGATGGGGAGTAGAAAAGGGTCCAGGGAGGGTTTTTTAAAGATAGAAGTGATGACAGCGGTCGATGGAGCAAGACCTCGACTAAGATCTTGTTCAGAGTCAATCTTGTGAGTCTTGTCTGTTATGTTATGAAATGTTAAAATTACACTTTTAAAGCTAGTTTACTGAAATGAGTAATTTGTTTTCCTTTTAGATCATTAAACATAGTGGAAGTGCAGAGGAAGGAGCTAAAAACGTTTTTATCCAAGTAGAAAAGATTATCAAACAGGTAATATATGGACTGGAACCTGATTACTTGATTGGACTGAATTTCCTTTGGATTTAAAAGTACTTTCAATGTTTTATTATCTAATTCGGAAACAGCCCTGTCCTACAAGTGGAGTTGTGATAATTATATAATAAAGTTTTAACGTGATAATTTGGTTATTTAGGAATTGCTGGGCTTAGAAAACACTGATCTGGAGAACAAAGATTCTGGGATTGAAGATGATTCTACCAATTGGGAAGATGAGGACTTTGGAGATGTAATATGGAATATGCATGATGAGCAGGAACAGATAGAAGCTTTTCAACAAGCTTCTAAATCTGTCTGTGAATTAGGATTTGAGAAGGTACTGATTACTTTAGGTTTCATCCCATGTTTTCCAGTCATTGGATATCAGTAGGTTCTCATAATTGGAGAGAACTAGGTAATTGGGAAGCCCTGAGATATTATTATTATTGTTATTTCTAAATTGAAGTTAAACAGTCGAATGTGGATAAGGAACATTTCTTCAGTCACATGTTTTTTGTGAAGTAACATTTTATCTTGCCACAGAGTTGTTGCTGCAAGCCCTTAAAAAGGATCACTGTTAGTTAATGTAAAAAGAATGACCATCCACAGAACTTGTGGTTTCCCATTTAAAATACTGTTCGAAAAGAAAAATATATTGTTTTCAAACGCATTGGAAAAACCTCAAATACTGTAGCTTGAAACAAAGCAGTTAATGAATGCCTCATGTGGAGTCCCGCATTGTATTGGTTGGAGCACTCGTCTCGCAAGCAAGAGACGAGTGGGTTTGATTCCCTGGTGAGGCGAAACATTAGGCAAGTTTCCTTACTGCACAAGCCTGTTTACCTAGCAGTAAGTAGGAATCCCATTGTTAGTTGATTGGAAGATCACTTTTCTGGGGTAATTATCCCTTAAATTTTTTAAAAGAATATTAATAATTTGGTCCCTCAATCCACTATTGTTTATGGGACACTGCTGTGCGCATTTGGCTACTGTGTTTCTCCCACAAAATATACAGTCAATTAACTTTACAGTATATTCAATGAAGCGCTTTGAGATGTCTCAATGAGGTGTAAGGCGCTGTAACAAGCGCTATATTCAGCACTTTGGGACGTCCTTCCGACGTGCAAGGCGCTCTATAAATGTAATTTTGTTGTTGTATCAAATGCAGGGATTATTATTAGTATCTGTTTTCAGTACTATGATCGGCTGAATGATCTTGTGACGGCTCCTGCACCCATACCTCCGCTTCTTGTGTCAGGTGGTCCAGGCTCTGGCAAATCTCTTTTGCTATCCAAATGGTATGTTCATATTATAGTACTCACAAGATACTTCATATTTCTCATATTCTGCTGTATAAAATTTATAGTTGTCAAAGTCACCGAAAATCTAAGCTGTGGCTATAGATACTTTGTAGTGTATTCTCTGAGGAAGGCAGGGAGTGGCGTTTATTTAAAATACTGTTTAGAGATGTAATATGGAATATGCATGATGAGCAGGAACAGATAGAAGCTTTTCAACAAGCTTCTAAATCTGTCATCTCTGAAAGAAACGGAGAACTGTGTATTCAGTGATCTTTTTGTTAGTGTGTTCTAACTATCCTTATGTAAAGCTGACTGAATTGCATTTTTGGATGAGGGTGCGGTGAAATCTCCCATCCACCTGATTTGAGTTTACAACAACAATTTTATATTTATATACTCTCTTTCACGTTGAGAGGATGTCTCATGGCACTTCACAGAATCGTCTGGGAGCCTGAACTGGAGGTGGGGGTAGCTGAGGAAGAAAGGGAAAGAGAGGTGGGAAGGATACAATATAAAAGTTAGGAGGTGATGTTGAATTTTTACAAACCTTGATTAAACCACATTTGGAGTTTTATGTCCAATTCTGGTCTGCACACTATAAGGATATAGCATTGATGAAAAGTGTTAAGGATAGGTTTACGAGGATAATATCAAGACCAACAGGTTACTGATATCAGGATAGATTAGATAGGTTAGGCCTTTTATCACAAGAGAAAAGATGTTTAAGGGGGAAGTTTTTACAATTCTATAAGGGGTTAACAAAAATAGACTGTTTCCACTGTTTGGGGAATCCATAACCAGGGCCCACAAATATAAGATAGCGGCTAGGGGATCTAAAAGAGAATTTAGAAGGAACTACTTCACGTGGAGTATAAGGAGCATATAAAACTGAATGCCCAAAATAGTGGTTGAATCAGATGGTACAGATGCAGTCAAGAGGAAGCTAGATATACAGGTGAGAGAAAACGGTGTGGGAGGGAATAAGGAAATGGTTATTTTTTAAAAGTAATATATTTTATTTGGAAGAAATTCTTTTTGTAAATCCAAAATCTGTGAACAATATTGAGCCTTGCATTTTACATTGATGGGTTTTTATTGTTCCAGGATTGGCCACCAACAAAAATGCTCACCTAATACCTTAATATTATATCATTTTGTGGGGAAGCCCCTATCGACCAGTTCTGAGCCAGCACTGATAATTAAAAGATTTACTGCAAAGGTATGTTATCACACTTTTATTCTATGACAAATTTCAACCCTCCCATTACCTTACAAAGATTTACAAAGCACCTACAGCAATGGAAACAGGACACTCATCCCAACCGGTCCGTGTCGGTGTTTGTACTCTACTTGAGTCTCCACCCACTCATTACTCCCTCCCATTCCCTTTTATTACCCTAACGTGAAGGTCTAGCTTCCTCTTGAATCCATCTATTCTGTCTGATTCAGCCACCCCTTCAGGCAGTGAGTTCCACAATCTCGCTACTCTCTGTGTAAAGTAGTTCCTCCTAAATTCTTTGCTTAGATCCTGTAGTTGCTATTTTATACATTGTCCCCTGGTTATGGATTCCCCAGCATTGGAAACCTTATCAAACCCTTTTATAATTTTAAACACCACTTTATGGTCCCTTCTTAAATGTCAAAAAGGCCTAATCTCTTCAGTCTATCCTGATGCAGTTCTATTTTGTTCTACTGGGAGGGGGAAAGAAAAATAAAAACGGGACCATTGCAACTAGGCTCAATCCTTTCCTGATCTGATGTTCACAAGTCCACTTCAAGCAGAGATCATTGGATTGCAATCAGAAATGGAAACGCTGATTGATTTTTCCCACCATCTTATTGAAGCTTTGGAACAACTGTAGTGTCTGTAGTAAAGGGTCTGTTGTTGTTGAGTGTATAATAATGAATCAGAATTTGTTGTGTCTTTGTTTATAGCTATTGCAGCATTCCTGGTCTATGTCTGCCCTATCTTTGGACCCAAGTAAATTACTGGAAGAATTTCCCCGATGGCTGGAGAAACTGTCTGCACGCCACCAAGGCAGCATAATTATTATCATAGATTCCATAGATCAAATCCAGGTATGAATTAAAATTGAAGGAAACTGGTTACCGACCGGTGGAATTTTCTCCCCAATAAAAATAAATAGTTGGTGAGTTAGTGATTAGAGGGCATCAATTTAAGATAGATAGTACATGAGTAAATGGGGAGGTTGGAAGAAGTTTTTTCACATACACAGCAGATAGTACATGAATTGCCCTGTCAGAATTGAGACAGAATCCATATTGACTTTTAAAAAGGAACTAGATAAATACCTTAAAAGGAGTCAGCTACAGGGGTATGGGAAAAGGGCAGAAAATGGGACTAATAGGATTGCTGTTAAAGGAGCTGGCGCAGGCATGATGGGCTGAATAGCCTCCTTCTATGCCGTATATTTCTATGGTTCTGTTTAAGTAAACTACTACACATCAGAAAAATGGGTGCATCAGTATAAGGTATAAGTTTATATCTGTTCTGTTTTGGTATTAAAATCTGTCGACATTTAAGAGCATTATTTTAAAACACCAAACAACTTTCTTATAGTCACAAAGTGAATTGTTTCAATATTGTGCATTAATCTGCTCAGGATTTACAGTGTAGTTTAATTGGATTGTTTCATTATCTTTTACTGGCATAGTCCTATAGTTAGGTTTGAACAAAATGTTCTAAACTGCATGGACCTATATTTTGATTTGAATTGCTATCTTCACCTTGGGGCTTTTCCAGTTGAACACTCAGTTTGATCTATTGTGCATCATCTGCAAATGCAAGGATTAATGTTATTATGTATACAAGGCAATTGCAGGTCCTGTTAATTATGTTATTAACAAAATTCTTTCAAGTATATAATTCAGAGCACCTGTGATTTGTGCATGTGTGTTTACACATCACAAGATTGGTCTGGATAAAGAAGGCCCTTCGGGTCTTTTGATCTCATCTCTCGAGAACACAACCCTATCATCCTCTTGTCACAACACTGAGCTGCTTTTTAAATGAACCTAGTGTCCTAGTCTCAACCACCTTTCCTCCTGGCCTGTTCCAGTCATTTATTACCTTCTGTGTAAAGAAAAACATCTTGATATCTATCCTACAATTGCCTTTTACAATTCTAAAGCTATGTCCTCTTGTTCTACTTCTACTAAAGAAATAATCTGGATTTACTTTGTCAATCCCATTTAAAATATTGTACACTTCTATGAGGTCCCCTCTGAATCATCTTTTCTCTGAAGAGCCCTATCTTGTCTAATCATTGCTGCATATGGTGCATAATAGATCCCAATACGATATAATTTACATTCATATGGTGCCTTTCGCATTGAGAGGATGTCTCAAAGTGCTGCAGCTGGACACTCAAGGTGGTGGGTTAGGCGCTGAAGAGAGTGGTTAAAAGCGAGAGGACATGGATTCGCTTGCTGGGCAGGGCGAAACGTTGGGCAAGTCTCTTTACTCCACACGCCTCTGTTCGTAGAATTATACAGCACAGAAGAAGGCTATTTGGCCCAAATTGTCTGTGCCGGCTCTTTGAAAAGAACTATTCAATCCCACTCTCTCCCCATAGCCCTGCAAACTTGTCCTCTCCAAATAATTATCTACTTCTCTCTTAAAAGCTGTTATCGAATAGGCTTTCACCACCCTTTCTGGCAATGCATTCCAGATCCGAACAACTCGCTGTGTAAAAAGGTTTGCTTCACCTCTCCTCTGTTTCTTTTAATAACTATTTTAAATCGGTGTCCTCGGGTTACCGATCCACCCACCAGTGGAATTAGTTTCTCCTTGTTCACCCTATTGAATCTTCTCAAAAGTTTGAAAACTTCTATTAAGTCTCCTCTTAACCTTCTCTGCTCCAAGGAGAATAATCCTAGCTTTTCTAGCCACTTCTGATAACTGAAGTCCCTCATTCCTGGTAAATCTCCTTTGCACCCTTTCCAATGCATTGACATCCTTCCTAAAGTGTGGTGCCCAGAACTGAACACAGTACTCCAGCTGAGGCCTAATCAGTGTTTTATAAAGGTTCATCATAACTTCCTGACTTTTGTATTCTATGCCCCTATTTATAAAGCCTAGTATCCCATATACTTTTTTAACAGTGTTTACCTAGCAGTAAGTAGGAACCCGTTGTTAGTCGATTGGCGGATCGCTTTTTTGGGGATAATAATCCCTATAAAATAAAATTCGAATTTGGTCACTCAATCCACAACTGTTTGTGGGATGCTGCTGTGTGCAATTGGCTGCCATGTTTTGCCCACAAAATACATATTGTGTGAAGCTCTTTGAGATGTTTCAAAGACTTGATAAGGCGCTATATCAAATGTAAGAATTATTATTATTTTGCTATCGATCATTTGGTGATTGTCTGCTGATTATGTTCTACTTCTGCACTTTCAGCAAGCTGAACGGCACATGAAGTGGCTGATTGATCCGTTGCCTGTGAATGTAAGGGTGATTGTTTCTGTAAATGTGGAAACATGCCCGCAAGCATGGAGGTTGGTAACTGAATTTTGCAGTTTATAGTTTACTCTTATAAAGCTGCACGATGCCCATTCCAGTTAAGTGCAGTGATTTAATCTGATGCGAAACTCAAATGATTTATTTTTTCCACTTTTCCATTTCACTAGTTGCTCATTGTCTATAGCTTAAGTTTTTGAACACAAAATCTAGATTGGACACACTTGGGCCAAATAAATCCTGATAATCCCTGATTATCAGTTTTATCCAGAACATTTTTCATCTCTACTCATAAATAGCCGTGATTCAAATATCAAAATAGCACTACATTGGAGAATAGAAATAGACTATATGGCTCTGTCTCTGAGGCAAGAATGTTACCAGCTAGTCTTTCTGTTTTTTTTATTTTATTTTCAAACAGAATTATGGGATCTTTAATGTCTGCCTGAAGAATAGGCAGATGAAATCTTAGTTTTTGCATTTCATCTGAAGAACAAAATGTCTATCATTGGAGTATCCAGCCTAGGTGACAAACTGAAGTTCTGATGTAGGCTTGTCAAAAGGATTAAACAATTAAGCATTATATAATTGTATAATTGCATAACAGAATGTGAGGTTGTAGTTGGAAGTTGTGTGCACCTGCATCAGTGAGTGTGAAGTGTTTGTTTTTCAGTACAAATCATAAATTCTTTCATTATTGTTTTTCTGTCAGATTATGGCCAACTCTACACCTTGATCCACTGAGTCCAAAGGATGTAAAGGCTCTGATTAATGCTGAATACTGCCTTGTTGATATGAAACTTACTAAAGAACAGGTAGATTACCAAATAGGAGTTCTGGGATAAGCTATGTCTAGAATATTGTTGACTGAGTCCTGAATGGATAATAATTTTAGCATGTTAACATGTTAAGACTTATTTACTCATTTTCAAAAATATTTTTCAATCAAATCCAGGAGAAGAAACTGGAGAAGCATTGTAGATCTGCGACTACCTGTAATGCCCTGTATGTTACACTCTTGGCCAAAATAATCACAGAGTAAGAGGCTTTTAATTGTGCTTTATGTTTTAATTGCATGTAATGCCTTAATGTGTACCGCAAACGGCTTATAAATTGAATTCTCAGTTATAGCAAGGTATTCTGGGTCCACTGCCTCAGATACCTATCTCCCTGTCTAACAGACCAACATCACTTTCTTCACACAAGCACAACATGCGCAGGAAGCACTGCTGATGTTGTTTCCTGAGTGCTGCACAAGTGGGCAGTGGCTGACCAAGTGCCACTTCCATCGGAAAGTGACATTTGTGTGTCTTCCTGTACACAGCATGCACGCACTGGGAGCAAGAAGGAATGTTGGCAGAGATTTGCCATTCTGCAAGTTGCATTTTTAGTGGATGAAGCCAGCTGGTCCACAAACTAAGATGTAAGAATACATCTCTACCAATAACCAGAGGTCTATAGGGTACTCATGCTAAAAGCAAACCAGTGCTCCAGTGAGGCACTCAACCGTTGCCCAGTATCTCCTTTTGCAAGGAAGACACAATGATTTATCTGGACATCTTTCTATCATACCTGATGCGAAATGTTGTTCTATGGTGTGAAACTGGCCACTTTTCTTTTCTTGAGCATGTTCAGAAGTTGCTCAGGAAGTTCAAATTAGAGCTAATGCTGGGTTTTGAAGCTGTAACTCTAAGTTGGAAGTTTAGTACTTGTCTGTTACTGGTGTCAAATACAATTTTAATATGAAGTGTTCTGTAATGACTTTATGTTCATGAATGTAATGATTTATATGGTCATACAGTAGTTCACTGTAGTTTCTCTGTTAATGAGAAAGCTGCAAGTAATGGGTATGTCAGAGTTCAACATATATTAATCATCGTCTCAGTAACATACTCTTTATATGGCTCCCAAATGCTGTGTTACAATATAAAGAGAGTTTACCATATTTGGACTGAATTCAGTAAAAGCTTTGCATGGTTTTATTATGTAGCACTGATTCTGATGCAAACCGTGTCTCTTTGTTTAGTGCCAAAGGTCTAGGAGACATGGATTTGATTCTACAGCACTGTTTCCAATGTCAGGATACAGTCTCTTTGTATAGGCTAATCCTGCAATCTGTCCAAGTGTCCCTGTCTACTGATCAGGACAGGCAACTGATGAGAGAGGTAAGGAATACAAAGCCTTTTTATCAATGGTTAATGCCATTTAAATGTAGTCCTGATTTATGCAGTAACTGGATTATACTGATTAAATGTATATTATTCCTTTCACCTGCACTAAACAGACAATTTTTTTTAATGGTCTCCTGCTTTGAAAACAGCTCATTCTTTAGATCAAATGAAAAAAAATCCTTTTTTTGGTCAGCCAGGTGTTGACACATGGGCAAACCCATCACCATATTTACGAGCATCCAAACTAATCAACATATGGCCATTTAAAATATCACTGTTCCATGTGTGAGTGGCAAACATATATGTGTTGAACTCTGTCTGGTTTTGATGCTCTTAAACATGGTGATGGGTGTCCATATGCATCAATGCCCAGCTGACCAAAAATACTGCTTTATAATATAAATATCAAATTTATATTCTGCATGGAAATTCAAAACTGAAATGCAGCAATTTCTTAAGCGGCTTTATTGGATAGTGGTAATAATGTTAAACCATAATAGTAGCTTTCAGAACAAATATCTACAGATTTTGGATATGAAAGCTACAAGTGCCTTGATATCTGTAACAATGTGATGCATATAATGTGTTCAAAATGTACAGAAGGCAACTTGTTCCTTAGGAATAAAAAGAAGGGTTGGCTAGATAACTGGAGCAGAGAAGGGTAAGAGGGGGTCTATTGGAAAAATGTAAATTATGAAAGATTTTGAGAGGGCAAATAACAAAATATTATTTTTACTGGTTGGTGAATTGGCCAAAATGTGGTATAAATACAAAATTGGCACTAAAGTACAAAAGGAAAGTTTGCAGAATAGTGTTCACATGAAAAATAATTGGGATGTAGAACAGATTACTGGAAGTGCCTGTTGAAGCCAAGTCAATTAAAATATTTAATAGAAATTCAGATATAACCACATGAAGATTGAAGCTATAAAAGAGTACGAAGAAAGAGTAGGAAAATGGAATTACAGTGAATAATGGTAGTGGGGATATAAAATGGCCCAGGGCAAAATGATCTTCATCTGCAGGGACATTTCCATTTTCCTAAATGTTCTGTGAAGTGGATTTTTTTCTTTATGTTCAATACTGGCTGATCTCTCTCCCCTACCCACCATACCTGGTTTTCGTTTTATGTGGAATCCTGTAGCTTAGTGGTTAGAGCACTCGCCTCGCAAGCGAAAGGACCTGGGTTTGATTCTCGGGCGAAACACTGGGCAAGTTTCCTTACTCCATACGCCTCTGTTCACCTAGCAATAAGTAGGAACTCGATTGTTAATCGATTGGCAGATCACTTTCTTGGGGGTAATAATCCCTTCAAAAAAAATAATCATTTGGTCACTCAATCCATGACTGTTTGTGGGACACTGCTGTGTGCAATTGGCTGCCATGTTTCGCCCACGAAATATACAGTCAATTCACTTCACAGGTATATTCTGTGAAGTGCTTTGAGATGTCAATAAGGCTCTGTATCAAATGCAAGGATTATTATTATGCATCATTTAATTCTGTGTGCAAACAATAAGTGTCATTTAGCTTTTTATGGAATATACAGGTGGTAAATTGTACAGTTTTTTTCACACGTGTAAGGAATGAGGATTTTTTCCTTGACCTCTGTATTTACTATCATTGTTGTATTTTCAACTAAAAGGAATTACACCTTTATCTGTTTTTTTTTAAAAAAAGGTAATGTATTTTGTGACCTGGGTGTTATCCCTGTTAGATCCTATCTCTTATCTACGCGAGCCACAATGGTGTGAGTGAAGGAGAACTCCTGGAGATGTGCACAGATTTGACCTGGCCTGTCCTTGCCTCTACTCTTCACAGCTTAGAGTGCATGTATGTGATCACATATTGTTGCGGACTGCTGAAGTTTCAGCATCTTCAGGTGAGAATAGCTGATGATGTGTTCTACCTATTTCTCTTTTACTTTCCCACTTCCTTTTCTCCCTTTCCCTGTAGCTTGGGTATAGTTAGTTCACTGGGTATCTGCAACCCTCCAGAATATCAGTAATATGACTTCTTCATATTAAAGTTGAGACAGTGGCTGTTAGCAGATAATTCGACTGTGTGGATGGGAATCAATACATCCTGCTTACAGACGTATGCTTTCAGCAGGGCTCATTGGGTAGCGATCGGGGGGGTAGCACCTTTTTTTCTAATTTGTGGCAAACTGTATCACATTTTTTTGCTGTTCCAGATAAGATCAGCACCCTGCACAGATAGCTGATAGAAACTGGGACCTTTCTGGTCTGTGTAGCTCAGAACCTCACCAGGTGTTTCATGTGCTCATTTTGCCATTTGGGTAAAGCAGACCTATTTCTTATTTGAAAATTGAGGGACATTGGCACTTATTGTATTTCCAAAGTTGTGTGTAGTGCAGACCTGTTACACCCCACTTCATTATAGCGCTGATTTATTTATAATGCGAATGGATTGTAGCTCCCATTCACTGTGCATGCACTAAGCTGGATAGCCTACTGTGTTATAATGAGCTTCCACTGTAGTAATGGTATATTTTTTATTAGAATAAATGCATTACTGTTCTGCGAAAAACTCGTTTTATATTTTTATGTCAGGCTTTAAAATTCAGAAGGGAGGGGCTGAAAATTTGCATTAATTTTATGTGCAGGTTCTTCCACTCAGCTACTGTTAATCCTGCAAGACATAGCCGTAACAAGTAGGGTGGTCTTAGCTGGATAAGCAGCAGAAACTGTGTTTTTAGCTGGTTAAACTACAGCATTATTGCAACATACCCTCTGGGGTCCCAATCAATGCTAAATAAGTGCTCTGAGATGCTGCCCTGTGTGAAGAGCACTATATAAATGCAAATTGTTGTTGTAATAATGTTCGGAAGTAGATCAGCAGGGTGTGGTGAAAGTGTGTATCCCATTAACAAACACGGGAATTTGCATGTATATGTCTGGTTTGGGTACTCTTAAGCATGTTGATGAATTTCCACATCTGTCAGATATCCAACTGACCAAAACAATCCTATGCTAACTTCTTAGTGTTTAGTGTCAACATTTCAAGTGGTAAATAATCTTTTTTTTATCTCAAGGCCTGGGAATCTGTGAAATTGGAATATATGGAGAATGATGAAAACAATGCTCTCTCAACACACAGAGAAAAGCTTGTCCAGTTCTTTTCACAGCAACTGAGGTATTTTTAATTTCACAAGCAATACCAAGCAGTAATTTTGGCTTGTTATTTTTATACATCTTTTTCTTTCCATTCTTTAAAAATGTATATTATTATTTTTGTCACTTCTGTCCCCTCCTTTTGAACTGTTCTAAACAGAATATGTAGTGGGTGAGCTGCTATCAGATGTCTGCTTTGCTGTTCTGTAAGCAAATGCTTGCTATAAAATTTATTTGATTTTTTAAAAAAAAGTAGGTTTTTTCACTCCACTTTGTATCAGTTTCCAGAAAGAATAAATATCTTAATCTTCATTCTTCCAATCCAGCCACTTAATGTCTCCATGATATTGAGGAGTAGGGGATTCATACCAAACTGATTGAAGGGAATGCTTGTTTCTAAAAATTATTGGAAATACTTTCAATAGTAATAAAATATAAATAAAATAGTAATTTCACCCACAAAATACACAATCAATCCACTTTACAATATATTATGTGAAGCACTTGGAGACGTCTCAATGACATAATAAAGTGTATATCAAATACAAGAATTATTATTATTATTAATGGGACTAATCCAATAGGACAGTCCTATTCAACTTGAATGTCCTGGAGGTAAAAGTATGGAAAATAATACTTTTTAAAATCTTTGTTTTTGTACAACGCACCCAGTATTTTAATTAATTAAGCGTGGTGTTCAACTAGCATTTCATTCAAAGGTTCAAACCTGACAAAATGAATTAAATTCGCTTTGAAAATCCTTTCAAACAGAAACATCCCTTTGCCATAATCTGTCGATTCATTCCTCAGTCTTTCAGTCTCTTAACTACTATATAAACCAATGTTTTTCACTGCCCATTTAGATTCACTCTGTGTGCTCCTAATATTTCTTTCCTCCCTTCTGAATTTCAATTTAATTTTAATAAAGTGGGCAGGACATGTGAGATTACGGTGGTTATGTGAAAACAAGGGGTGCGTGCTTGAATTCAGAACTGATGTATGAAAAAAAGCAAGTGCTGATAACAACAACAACCACAACAACAAATTACATTTGTATAGCGACTTTCATGTCAGGAGGATATCCCAAGTTGGGATCAGGAGGGGTGGAGGTCGGGCAGGCTAGGGGTAGAAGGGTGACATTGTCGAAGAAGAGGGTCTTGAGACAATTCCACAAGAGTGGTTCTGTAGTATTTGTTCTGGCTATTGTTGTTTTAGTCCTGTTTTCAAAGTGGCTAAAGTGTATTCTTATTGAGGAAGCATTATGTTCTAATCTTGAGTAATCCTGTGATTTTTCAGTCGGGACAGAGTAACCTGGCGGGCTGCAGATGAACTTCCCTGGCTCTTCCAGCAGCAGGGAGACAAAGAGAAGTTACACAACTGCTTACTGAATCTCTTTGTCTCTCAGAATCTTTATAAGCGGTAAGACGCTAGCCTTCTCAGTCCTTCAGCTTTTTTTTAAAAGAAAATAAATACGTTTGGAGGATTTCCATTTGGAAATTTCCTGTTAATCCATGGCTGCAGTGACAGGTTTGTGTGGCTCAAGGTCTGCTTGTGGGATCATGGCAGTTCCAGTTGGGTGATTAATCGATGTTAAAGGAAATTTGTATTTTTGAGTTTTTACTATGGTAGGATCTATCTTGGAGTACACTGTAAGAGGAAAATCTATTATGCGATTAACTAGTATGGATCCGTAAATCATCTTCTAATTACCATAACAGTTCCAAAATTCAGAATATTAACACTTAAAACATTGCAAGTTTTGTAAAGGTAGTTCATAAATTAGTGAAAATCTGACAATCCTATTAATGATTCTGAACTACCCATTTATAAAAGTGCTTCCAGCAGAGTTTCTATTCATCACAGTTCTCCTTTTGTGTACGCCTTGTTGTCAAGAGCAGGAATAATAAATTCCTTCTGTGGGTGTGTATAATTCTGCACATGTGCACCCATTTAGAGGTGTATGTCTCCTTTTTACGTCTGTGCAATTTGTCATCTGGATCCACTGGAATACCAAATTAATCTCCAATCAGTCTAGCGACTGGAACGTTAAACAAGAATGTTGTTTAATCACAAAGTGCTGAATCAATTTGCATCTCAGATATCCTGAATCGCAATTTCAGGGAAGTTTCTGAATATAATGAGCTGAACCAAGCAGTTGGAATATTTTCATTCATCAGGCTTTTCAACTTTCTTCTATTAATTGTTTTTAATATTAGTATGTTATATTTATTAAGTATTATTCTTTTAAGGGGCCATTTTGCAGAGCTGCTGTACTACTGGCAGTATGTCGGAATGGATAAGAGCTCCATGGCTGCTGCTTACTTCGAGTCTTTGAAAGAATATGAGAAGAGCTGTGAGGGCGAGGACATGATCACACGGCTGGCAGACCTTTATGAAACACTAGGACTCTTTCTGAAGGACTTGGGCCTGCTGAGTCAGGTACTTACTATGATTTATTCTCAATGCTACCGAATCCATATTTATTCATGCTTGGACATGTTTGCTGGATTTTTATTCAACTGAGCTGGAATTTTGCATTATATTTTCTTTTCATTCACAAAATGTAGGTGTAGAACTAATCTATTCATTCTTGCTGCTTAACTCTTTGTAAAGGATTTCTTATTTGGTTTTGGTTAGCTAGGCATCTGAAACCTGCAAAAACCTACTTGTATGTATGATATTTAGTTCTATATTTGATTACCGTGGTCCTGCTTGGCTTTGCCAGTGCAATCCCAAGGAGACCCCCTTGCTTCCATTCTGTTTTTTTTCTCATTCTTATCCCCTCGTCCTGTATATTTTTTAGACATGATGCTCATTTCATTGAACGTGAAAGGATGAAGAGCTGAGTCAACTGCAGGTTCAAATCTAAACTTTTTCAGTCCCAGTGCTCACCTGTCTGTGCTCTCCATGATATCTGGATATAGACTATAGCATTAGTTTTTTTTATTAAAGCAGCATTTCTATTATAAGGCAACATGATATTAGCTCATGAATTTCTTCTGTTACATTTTATGGGGCATTTCACAGCAAGTCAGAATGGTGGAATCTTGAAGACTCCATTTCAATGACATTTAAGTGCAATTCTAATGTATTTGCTATAAATATTCAGGCTATTGCAAGACAATCCAAACCTGGTGTCTGGTATATCTCACAACTACTATCAGTAAGGCTGTTTTGGGGATTCTGGGCAAAATGTGTTATTTGTGGTTTGTCTTGTTTCCAGGCTGTTGCACCGTTACAACGTTCTCTGGAGATCCGAGAGAGCGCATTAGATCCAGATCATCCCAGTGTGGCTCAGGCATTGCACCAGCTTGCTGGTGTATATGTGCAGTGGAAGAAGTTTGGAAATGCGGAACAGCTGTACAAGCAGGCACTCGAGATCAGTGAAAATGCCCATGGCTCTGAGCATCTTCGAGTAGCTCAGGAGCTGGATGCTCTAGCAATGCTTTATCAAAAACAAAATAAGTAAGTGCTTCTGATACTGCAGGAGATCATCACTGCTTTTTAAATCAAAATGAGTCTTAACTATTGCAATATTAAGTGAGCCGGCACAATTATTGCAATTAATTCTTGAGATATTTAAAACCTATTTAAAATGTTTTTCAAACTCATTCAGATGTTTTGAAGATCTTCCAGGCAACTTTGATGGTGTTGAGAGCAATCTGTTTTTAGGATCATTACTTTTACATAGTAATCATTAAATAAGACTTTTTTTAATTACACTTTTAAATTTAAATTAAAATTTCTTACATGTTGTAATATTGTTTTCTCCTGCTGGCAAATTTTCTTTTCTTTGTTTTGAGATATGAACAAGTGGAGTCATTAAGAAAGCGTTCCATGAAGATAAGACTAAAGGTTTCCAGACAGAAAGGCAACTTGGTAAGGATTAAGAGAATTTCAATATTTAATTTTCATAAGTTTTAAACTCTCCTTCATTCCTCTATCTGTGCACATCTCGAATGGAACAATCCATCAGATTGAAGCTCAATGGAAGGAAAAGGTACACAAGATGGAAACTTATCCTGTAAATGCATTTGCATGGTTCTCACTTAACAGCGGTTTAGATTACAGCTAGAAAAAATGACTGGGGCATTCTGCACCTGAAATAGGATTTGGAAAGTTGAGAGAACTGTTACTTTGAGGTATTTCTGTATATTTGCTATTTTTAAATAGTGACTGATGCATAAAATTTTCCACAAACAGCATTGAAATGATCACAATTTGCTTGCCTTTTCAGCCTGGTTTCGCTATTCTTCGTCGTCGGGTTCTGCAGTTAGAAGAGCTTACTCTAGGGACTGAGTCAGCAGACACTGCTCGGACCTTGAATGAACTGGGGGTGCTGTACTATCTTCAAAACAACATGGAGTAAGTGTATGGTAGATATGAATAATTTATCAATTTGTGAGTAGTTTGGTAAGTAAGGCCCACTAAAGATTAATACAAATTTACATGATGTCTAGAGGACATCCCAAAGCGCTTAACAGTACTGGCTGGGCACCCGAGCTATGGGTGGGAGCTGAGTGGGGTGGGTATAGATGACGAAAAGCTGGTGAAAGAGGTAGGTCTTGAGACAGACTTTGGACAAGGTGAAGGAGGGACTCCGATATTGAGTTCCAGAGAGTGGGTGCGAAAAGGCATAATGCCTGCCTGTCAGTGGTGTAGTGGATAGGGTTGGGGACATGCAGCAGGCCAGAGCTGACTGAGCAAAGGGAGTGGCTTGGTTGGTGGGGTGTTTGTAATAGGTTTGACTTCCACTGTGTAGTTGCAAATCTCAATAATAGACCTTGCATTTGACGTAGAGCCCCACCACGTCGCTGAGAAGCTTCACAGACTATACTGTAAAGTATATTGTACCTTTTGGGTTAAAAATGTAATTAAGATTACTTTCTGAATATTATTTAAATTCTATGGTTATTTTAAGATCAAATTGTTTTCCATCATCCTTGTTTTTCATATTATTAACATAGATATATAATGTTCTGGATATATTCAATTAATGTGATTTTAAAATTTGGATGAATTATCTTGTTGCTAACGTTAAGAATGCTTGGTCTCAAACACCTTTATTCACTTGCATACTGGCAAACCTTGCATTTCTCATCCCTAACTTTTCTAATGTTCCGAGTTTTACTCTATGCGACTGGTACTTCGAATCTTCCACCATAGTGAACAATCCAGTTGTTCGTCGATTGGCGGATCACTTTTCCGGGAGTAATAATTCCTTCACACTCAATCCACGACTATTTAGGGGATACTGCCGTGCGGTCACATAGGGTAAAACTTGGAACATTGGAAAAGTTAGGGATGAGAAAAAGCCATTTGATGCTTACCCCGAGATGGAATAGAAGTCTGATGGAATGTACACGACTGGGAAAATGTTTCCAGATATCGCCATTGAAATGTGCAATATTAATAGGGTTCAAGGGGGTTTAGATGTATTTCTGGAGAGAAGGGGTTGAGGTATGTGGTTAGAAGGCATATACATGAGTTTGATCTATCAAAATGACATAGGCTTATTGACCCGTTTCCAGCTCCTAGAAATCAGTTTGTACTGTACATTGAAATTACCTTCTAAAAAGATCAAATGGAATATGGTAATAATTTAAAAATTAATGTTCTGATCTTATGCTCTGATCTGAATTTAAAAATGTATCAATTCCGCCTTGTGTCCTTTGACGAAGCATATACAGGAGTGATGATTCATCTTACAAAACGTTTGTGGTTAGGTTTCGAACATGAACATGGTGTTTATCACACAACTACCATCAATTAGGAATGTTCTGTATTGTAGTATCCTGTGCATTGGATGTTGTAAGGAAGATGAGATGTGTTAAAATTCTAGCAAGCTTGAATCTTTCCTTGAGCTAGTTGACAAGTTAGAAACATTCTGGTGTTTGCAAAGGGTTTAGTGTAACTTGTAAATCTTAATTTAGGACAGCAGAACTCTTTTTTAAACGCTCTTTGGAAATGAGGGAGCGGGTTCTTGGTCACGAGCACTCAGACTGTGCACAATCCTTGAATAATCTGGCAGCCTTGTACAATGAGAAGAAGGAATATGAGAAAGCTGAGGAGCTGTATGAGAGGGCACTTGACATCCGGCGAAAAGCGCTAGCACCTGATCATCCACTGGTGGCCTACACTGTCAAACATCTTGCACTATTGTACAAAAAAAGGGTGAGTTGGCTAAAGCTCTGTTACAATGTAAGATTGGATAACAAAAACTTACAAAGCATGTTTAAATACTTGAATACAATTAACTGTTGATAATATTGGTTTTCCACATTTATTTCAATAGTAACCAACGTCTTCAAGTGAAAATTAGTAGTGTATTATAATGTTAAATTCTTGCAGGTCAGCAAACCTCAAAAAAGCTTTGATATTTTTTAGTGGTGAAAATTGTTACATTTTAACATTATAAAGCCTTTCTTTGTAATATACATCAAAATAATGGAATGCATATCTAAAATGTTTGTGAAATATAAATGAAGAGTATTATATTTTTTGTATGCAAATTATGCTAATCGTCTACCTTCAATTCACATTCAATTCTGCATATGAAATTCAAAAACAGTTTCTTTTATCAAGCCTATAATTCATATGGCTATGTGCCTGTGCAGATTCTGGTTGTTGATCAACCAATCAGTTACATTTTCCCACTATGTTAAGTTTTACAATTGCCATGCCACCATCTTTCTTGCCAAATTGTAAAAATAAAAATTTTTAAAATGCAAATTCAACCTAATAACAGTAAAATGGTAATGCAAACTGTTGCAGATGGCAGTGATTTAATCTCCAGGTGCAGCTGAAAAACCTCTCAAGTATTACTCTTACAGCTGCTGCTTTATGTTATTAACTCTTTACACTTTGCATTACAAACTTAAGGGAGTAATGCTAAATTTATATGAATCCTTGGTTCTACCTCATTTGAATATGTATCCAGGTCTTGCTGCAATAATGCAAGAAGGATATTGTAGCAATGGAGACAGTGTAGTGTAGATTTACTAGGAAATTACCACCAATGAGAGGGTTTAACTATAAAGAAAAATTGGACAGGTTGGAACTTTTTTCTGATGAGGCACTTGAGATGGATCAACAAAAACAACTTGCATTTATATGGTGTCCTTCACGCAGGGTAGCATCTCGGAGCGCTTAATGCTGGGATAGTTTGACCCTGAGAAGGGGAGAAAGGGGGATGACGTAGACACGGTTGAGACTGCATACGGGACCAGTTATTATTCAAAGCATTTGATTTATAAATAGAATTGTAAATGTAATTTAAGAAAACAGGATTTTTCTTTCACAGAACAGAAATATCAATTAGAATGTTTTCCTGTTTTATTGAAGTATTCCTGTTTGGATCAACCCATGTACCTTACATTAATTGCTATATAAATGGAACTGTTCACATCTAACCCAATAGGATCAAGTAGCTGTAGATTTAGAACAAGATTGATTCAATAGAACTTTATAGTGAAAATTTCTCATGCAAAAAATATCCTGCCAAACTTGATTCTCTGAAAACAATATATGATGCAACTCTGCAGTGTATGTAGAGAGAGAAATGGATCCCCTCTGTACATATCTGTATATTAGATGCATATTAAAACAAGTTAGGCATTAGATGAATATGAGCTGTAGGATCTGTGAAGTTCCACCATTCTTTAATTGAAGTGATCATATTTTCAAGATGTACAAATTACCAGAAAAATAAGCTTATGTTAACCCAATAAAAGAATAAATGCAAAAAATATTTACCTGCTGAAAATCTTTCCTGTATCACAATTCTCCGTTTATATGAATTTTCAGGGAAAGTTGGACAAAGCTGTTCCTTTATGCCAACTTGCAGTTGAAATTCGACAAAAATCCTTTGGTCCGAAGCACCCGAGTGTGGCCACTGCCTTGGTAAACCTGGCTGTGCTCTACTGTCAATTGGTATGTGTTAACGCACTCTGATTTTCTCCTCTCCTGAATGGGCTAACTTGTGTTGGGGGTTGATTCATAGCCATTGAATTGGTGTCAGCATTGCATTCAACTGTGGAGCACATCAGTCTAGCCTTGCCCTCAATATATTTGTATGTGTGCATTCCTCATTCATTTATTTCTGCACAAACTCTTCATTTATGATCAAGGCTAAAATTGTTTCCCATCTATTTCTGCTATTTTTCTGAGTTCCTGTTTAGGAGGCTTGCTTTAGCAGTTTAGCTCTTAGTTGGTGTCTATTATGTTTAGTGGATGGTTTTGGGAGGTAGTCAATGAGCAATTGATAAGTGAATCTGTGTAAACAAACAGTGTGGTTGAAAATGTGGTGCTTTATTCATAATGAGGAGTTGCAAATAGTGATCGACTCCTGCAGGTGACCGGCACAATTTGTTTCGGGAGGAGATGGTTGGAGTTGGAGCAATTCCTGATGGTTGCTGAGACACACATCTGGATACTTGCAGGACTCACAAAGAGTGTCTGTTTGCAACTCCTTGTTCTCAAAATAACATTTTCAACTTCTGTGTTATACTTACATTTGTTTGACTATATGCAGGATACAGGAACAAAATAATAGATGTGTGGACTGTTTGCTCATATTTTTGAAATTATGGTTTTAAACTGTTAGTAACATTATAAATGTTTGTCATCTGTAGAAAAAACACAATGAAGCTTTGCCACTATATGAATGTGCTCTCAAAATCTATGAGGACAGTTTGGGTCGTTCTCATCCCAGAGTGGGAGAGACACTAAAGAATTTAGCAGTGCTTAGGTAAGTACCACAATTGCACAGAATTCAATTCTTCATGTAGCTATCAATCAACAACAAGATTTATTTATGTAACGCTCTTCATTCGGGGTAGTGTTTTGCAGTGCTTAATGGTGATGGAGCTTAATGCGAAGTGAGGGGAGGTGACTGTAGGCACGGTCGAAGAGGAAGGTCTTTGGTTGTGATCTGAAGACAGTCAAGGCGTAGGCAAGGCTGAGGGATTGAGGCAGAGAGTTCCAGATTCTTGGGGTGTAGTGGCTAAATGCACGGCTGCCGACAGTGGAGGGAACGAGGGACGTGCAGGAGGCCAGAGCCAGCTGAGGGAGGGGGAGGGTAGAGGAGTGCTATGCATGCAGATGAGAGGTAGGAAGGTGCAAGGGCATGAAGTGATTTGTACATGAATCTGAGGATCTTAAAATCTATCCACTCTGCATAGGAAGCCAATAGAACCTGGTGAGGACTGGGGTGATGGGATGCAGAGTTTAGTATGGGTGAGAATAGGGGTGACAGAATTTTGAATTAATTGGATCTTCTGAATGAGGGAGCTGGAGAAACCGTCGAGGAGGGCATTATAAAAATTGAGGCATTGAAAAATTAATGGCAGAAATGTAGCTGAATTTAGCAAACATCCAAAAATTTCAGGCTATGTTGTTAGGAGGCACTTCACAGGAAGCGTGAAAAAAAGTCTTGAGCGAGGTCTGCTGAGGCGCTATCATCACCCATAGTTATTCTGCGTTGTGTCAATGTGACACTCTTTAACATCGTTTCAAAACAAGTGCACCACCTTCTAATTTGTTGCAGTACCGCAGTGTCTTTGAAATGAGGTGTACACCAAATTCAATGAAACTTCAGCTGACGTTGGGCTTGATAGTGCAGGATTTGACAGGTGGATTTCCTAACCGATACTCCACCAATAATACAAAGTGTCACACCAAATTGCGGGAGGTCAGCTGCAGTGCATCCAGATATAAATTTTGAATTCTTTGATTCTGTATGATGAAATTCCATTTATTGGCAGGAATTACTGTTTACAATTTGGGAGTTGCTATTCGTGAATTCTATATTTTGAATCCCATTTTGTAATTTAATTGGTTTAATTTCAAGTTTGTAATGCTGAGGTCTCCAACTGATTGGTTAACGTTGGTGTATTTTCATACAAGTAAAACTGAGCACGGTTTTGAAGTTGTGTTGTGTATGTTACAGTTACGAGGAGGGCAACTTTGAAAAGGCTGCGGAATTGTACAAGAGAGCAATGGAAATTAAGGAAGCTGAAGCCTCGCTGGTGGGTGGAAAAGCTCCTTCAAGACATTCCTCCAGTGGAGACACCTTCAGTTTACGAAATGCTCTAGTTCCTAATCCCTAGTAATTGGAATTGGGACCTGGTGACTCAGTTACTTAGGTGTTATAAGTGAATGGTATGATACTGTTAACACCATGGATGCAAAACACATCAAGACGAGGAAAGGTACCAAACAGATTGTGCCATTGCCTCGATGTATGCAACATGAAAGCCTAAGTTGTGTTGCTCACCCGGAATCTTGCAGGGAATTCTTAATACCTGCTATGCACCCAGTGAAGGCTAAAACCTATGATTGTCAGATGTCAAAAGACCAACTAGCGACTATCCTCCTTGGGGGGGAAAGGGGCAAGCAGGGTCTTCTTGGAGCTGAACTGAGTCAGAAGTGCTGTCCTTTAGATTAGATGTTAAAATGAGGTCCCGTCTGCCTGTTCAGGTGGATGTTAAAGATGCCATGGCACTATTCGAAAAGAGAAGTGAGTTTCTCCCAAGCTCCTGGCCAACAAATCCCCCAAATAAATTTGGTCAGTTACTTGGCTGTTTGTGGGACCTTACTCTGCCAATTGGTTGCTGTGTTTTGCCCACAAAATACAGTCAATTTACTTTACAGTATATCCTGTGACATACTTTGAGAACTCTCAAGGCTCTATATAAAATGCATGATTATTATTTTTATTAATAATCTTGCAGGCCAAAGCCCCAATGGGTAGGTTGGTCCTAGTTGGACAAGCAGCGGTAAAGCTTGCCAGATTGCTAGGATTGGCAAGCTTTGCAATTTTAGCTAGAATCCAGCAGGATCCCAACGCACACTTTGGGGTCCCCAAGCCTTGGCTTGCGAGTCTTCACCTAATACCTTCTGGAATTAGGTAAGCAGGATGTGTCTTTTCAGGGAGAGAGTGGGCATTTTATTCCAATTAATATCTCTGGAATTTCCATGTATAGGTGGGATGCATGGCATTCCCTTTGGTTTGGATATTCTTAAGCGAGGTTTCCAAATGTATCAGGCTGACCCCCAAAAAATGGAGAAAATTATTTCATTTGGTAACTAGACCAAAGTACCTGAGAAGTCTGAATCAGCACATAAAATGCTCTTCCAAAGGATGATTTTCACTACGGTACCAATATGCTGCTTGTAAATGGAAATGAACTGATACAAACAATACTCATGTGCAATTTTTGAAGTTTATATTGCCTATAACTCATTCCTGATTTGACATATTAATGCTTCATTATATTCTCGTATTAACATATCTGATTGAATTAAGTCAACAAAACCAATACTTTTAAAGGTCTGTATCATTTAAGACAGGCAACACTGCCCAAGAATTATTTATAACGGACTCATTTATGACCGCAAACATTTTTTTACAGATTAATTTAATGTTACATAATGCTGTTAGAACATATTCTAAACATTGTGGGAGATGTTAGTTTCAACAATTGTTTTAAATAGCTTTGAGAATTGAAGGGCTACTGAGCACCCCCACATGCAGTGCTGGAAGTCTTGACTCTAGTACATGGCTGTACGAAAGACTGAGATGAAAATGTCACATATTTTTCTAATGAATACTGCAATACTCTTGGTTGTGACCCAAACACTTTCAATGAGTTGCACACTCTTCCCTTCATTGACAAAGCTGAGAGGTTACAAAGGAACCAAAATGGGAGATTATGCATTCATTGAGAAATAATAAGTGTAACCTGCATTTGTATTGTTTTTAACATTTTATATAAAGCATGGATAGGCCTAGCATGCCTGATGGTTTTGCTATGCTATTGTCAGACATATTTTTGTAGTGATCGTCTCAATAAGGTCCAATTCAATTGATGTGCAAAGCACAACTGAATTTTTTTATGAAATAAAAATATTGAAAATGTGTCCATGTATGTCTGGAATAATTAGGTTTGTGGTGAGTGAGTCTTTGTAGCTATTAAAACGTACATTTTCTTGTACTAAGGTGTGTGCACTATTCACCAGCATCCCCTAGGATTTACAAGTCCTGTTTCTAGCTTACTAAATATCTAGCTTCTGATAATGTGACCTCTCAGGCCTGTGAGTCCTTTAGCGCAACTAACAAAGATTCCAGCTCTACTTTCAATCTCTTATGGAAGAGTCAATATTAAAGCTGAAAGATTTTTCCAGTCACATCAAAATGTTTATTTGCAGAACACAGAAATTAAACTATCAGATAACACCCAGACCCTAATAAACTGAGAATAGGAAAATGTTCCAGGTAACTGGTCTCTACCTGGATTTAAAAAAAAGATTGGGTTTCGGTGTTCCTTTCTCCTTTTATCCCCCACAAAATAGAGTAGACACATTATTCAATTTAGTTCGAGAAATAGACTTAAAAACACCCAAAATTACATGACTATTAGACATTCATCAGAATTCATTATACAACTTATTTGACCATAGTACAGCACTGAGAAATTTGGAAAGTTCATTTTTAAGCAACCCTTGGGCCCATCTGATATTTATTCAACTAGCTTTCAAGCATTTAAACATTAGCAGCTCACAATGTTATTTAAACGAGTCATTGCTTCATATCACACAGAATACTTAAATTACATTTATCATGATTAACACTTACAGAGGTATCAGAGTACTGTATAAGGCTTTTATGTTGCTAGGTCCAACCAGTTGGGTTATATTAGTAAACTTCATTGTGAAGACAAAACCATTACATACTGTTCAATATGGCCTTGAGGTCTTCCAGACTTAAATTTGTATCTTGCACTGTGTCACTGTCAGCAATCTCATCATCCCCCTGGATATAGAACAAGCAAAAGTGAGTATTCACTGTGCTATCCATTAGAGTGCATTTTAAACTACATGTTCACTGTAAATGACAAGAACTTGTTTTCCCCTAACTCATTTACTTGAGCAGGTATTGTCTCCGCTGTGTCTACCACTAGTGGTTGCACTGCAGCTGCAGCTAACCCATCAACCGACCCAGTGTTGTGTTGTTATGAGGGAAGTTTGAAAGAATAATACTTCCACTTGGCAGAGTGCCTTTTACGTTGTGTGGCTATTTCAAAGCACTTCACAAAAGATTCTACATGCTTGGAGCACAGACAGCATTGTTCAGTAGCCTCTGCCTGGTCAGCGTTTACCACTCAAGAATATGCAATAGCCCTGACATCAGCTCACTATCACCAGATGTTTTAGTAAGCAAGATCTCCTTGGGGCTGAGTTGGCTCCAAGGTGACTTGCTGGGTGACAGAAAATCAGGATGAAGTTGACTTTCTGTGGCAGTCTCAGTTCACAGGAGGACTATGTTTTACTGTAGGATAACAAGGCATTGGTGATGACAAACCAACTAGCCCGAATCATCAGCAGGACTTAGAGGGCAACACGGTAACTGTGGACACATTCTTCCTCCTCTACTTTTAATCAAAGCCACAAAAGATAGTAGTGTGTGTGTGTGTGGGGGGAGGGCAGCTAGATAAGCAGTGAAAAGATTGCCACAGTATTCACAATGGCTGTGCTGTTCTAGCTGGTTAATTTCTAGCAATATACCCAACACAAACTCTGGGGACCCAGGCGCTTAATAGTTTCCAGAATTCGGTAAGCAATGTGCATCCTTCCAGAGAGATTGCACATTTCATTCCCAACACATGGAAATTTCCATTATATCCATTCTATCCATTGGATATTCTTAAGCAGAGCAATGGGTTTCTATCAATCTTATTCACAAATAATTAGTAAAACACAAAACTCTTATGTGGTGAACGTACCTTTTCAGGTATAGTATAAGCTAGTGAGATTCCCTCCGGAAGGTCAAGTAGAGGGGCTGAGGCAGTCTTCAGCTCTTGGTCAATAGACTCGGAAACCAACTCAATTCCTGTTCAAATGGTTTTCACATTGCATTAATCAAACTATCCTGCAGTTCAAACTAAAAGCATTTTTGAAAGTTACTGGGCTCCAATTTGCGATATGTGCAAATTGACCAGTTGTGATTTCCGAACCCCCCCAAAGTGATGAGGAGTGAAACACCATCTGGCTTTCTCGGCTCTGGGCTTCTTTCCTGTGGCTGTTGTGAATCAGATCCACCTGTCACCGCCAGAACCAGGCTTTGTTAGTTTCCTTCACTACCTTGTAATAATGCAGTACTTTCTTGGGAGAAAGAGGAAGTCACCGACAGGCAATGGCTAACACTGCTGAAAGCGTGCCTGGCAGGGCAATGCGTTTTATTGCTCTCAGTGTTTTATCACACTTTGATGGCTTTTGGAAATTCCATTTAGCTGTTTCACAAATTAGACCTCACTGTGAAGAGAAACTGGAAAATGTAACTAAGTTTTTGTGAGACGCTAACCGCTCACCCCAAAATTTGATTGATCAACCCAATAATCAACCAATGCACCAAACTGTACAGTTTCTATTTAGTGGACAGGCGCAGAAATGAGAGCAAAAGAGAGACATCCTTGTGCATTGCTCAGGACTTCTCTACAACAGCAAAGTGGAGCCAGGCAACTCAATGGATCAAGACCGACAAGCCCAAACCCCTAGCCCGTCTCTCTGTAATATAGCCCACAGGATCACTGTGCTGCCTTCCTTCCATTATTTTCACACAAGCAAATCAGGGACAGGCAATCTCCTCTTAGACTTCCGTTTACTGCTGTTGAGCATACTAACCAAGGAAGACTAAAATTAATTTCTCCCTCCCACCTTCCCTCTAGATAAATGCCTTTCCTCCATTCACTTAAGTTGATCTTACCCCACTCATTGTCATCATGCACCACCTCTTCTTCCTCCTCCACCTCTTGTTTTGGTCGGGTCACTTCTTTTTTCTGTTAACAAAGATTACATACTCATTCAATGTAGTGAGTGTCCTGGTCATGGGGGAGGGTGGAGTATTATAATAATTATCCTTGCATTTGATAGTATAAGAGTGCAACATTCGTTTAAATGTTTTGTTATGGCACAATAGGGAAAAGTAGTCAGAGAGTTGCCGAAAGGAATCGGCAATAAATCTGGAGATATGTTGGCCAGGACACAAGGAGGAATTTCCTTCTTTCAAGTAGTGTGTGTCACATTTTTGATTTCTACTTGAGGACAGTCAACAGGACCTCGGTGTATCTGAAGACAGCACCTCTTACAATGCAGGGCTCCCCCAGTGCTGCTTTGGATGTCTTTCTTTGTGCATTTGAAGCACAGAAACAGGCCGGTAGGCACATAATCAGACCGGGATGACTGGTGAAAAGTTGAAGGAACACTCACCCTATATTCTTCCTGTTGCTGTCTGCAGGCTTGGTCGCTACACCTGGGATTAGGTTTCATGGCCATTGTGGGAAAGAAATCCTTCATGGCATTGTAGCCCAAGTAATAACTCACAGAACCGAAGCCTAAAAGATACCTTAAAAAACAGAAATACTGAATTACTCTTTAAATGGCAGGACATTAGCAAATCTAGAATATTTTAAGCTATCATATCTAATATTAACCAGGTGACAATCAACTTATTTAAATTACTCTCTGTTAAATGAATTTCATTACACCACAGCAAGTTACACGTGTAAACTGTACGACCGACAGAGGAGAACACGGGTGCAGAATCTCTGTGAAAGGAGTCGGCCTATGTAAGTGAGATCCAAAACAGACTTTTAGTTCTCAGTGTTATATATGGATTTCTCTTGTGTACTGCAATGAATTTTAAAATTTCCAACAAAGCTAAAGGTTGGCATGAACATTGGATCCTTCTCTCCGGGCTTTCTGGATCAAGCTCTCACCACTGAAGGGTTCTGCAGATTGCTTCAGAATATTTCTATCCGGCTTTTAACACTCAAGGCTAAGTGGCTGTTCAAAAGATTCTGCTTGAACTTTCACAGCTAGAACTACTACGGTTCATTCCCTAATGTCTTGCACTGCTTCCACATTGTGGTTCTGGAGTCCCAAAAGCTGTCACGATAGGGGGAATAGTCATCCTTCACATCCCAGTATCAGGTTCAAAGAAAGCCTGCAAGAACTTCCCTGGAGCTCCAATTTAATGTACTGGGGGCAAAATGGGGGGGGTGGAAGAGTGTGTCAATTCTCTTCACAGTGAGCTCCTGAACTCAGCCATGGCAGAGTCCAAGGCTTTTCCTCCACATGGAGCAAAGGAGGAAAACAGACTCAGAGGAAGTCTCAAAAACATGACAGTGACGGTTTCCTTTGTTTACTTACTTTAGGACGTTTTGTACAAGAAGTCCTGCCACAATTCCCATGGTGGTGGGCAGACTGGCTGCACAAACCCCATCTCGCTTCAGTGTCTTTTCATCTATGTTCTCAGCAACCACCAGAGGGGGTGCGCACTGCGAGAGGAATGGACACAATATTACACACAGGTTTCCTCTTTGTGACAATGTTTTGCTCACTGGCTTTTTTATTTCATCCCATTTTCTCAGCCTGGCTCAGTTAATAGCACTCTTGACTCTGAGTCAGAAGATTGTGGATTCCAAGTTAGGACCTGGAACCCATATAATGTACGCTGACACTCCAGTACCTCCAGCAGAGGGGGACTCCATTGATGGAGGTGCCAGCTTTCAGATGGGACGTGTTTCTTACTTAATGGATGCCCATTAGCTGTAGTTTTTAGATGGTATGGTATTTGGCATGCTTACTTAACAGTCAAAATTGCATATCAGTTTGTCAGTTTAATTCCAAAGCCTTGTCAACCTTTGATGAAAGTGGTGGATGGTAAAGATCCCATGGTACCACTCCAAAAGAGAAGGGAGTTTCTCCTAGTGTCCTAGCTAACAATTCCACAGAAAAAATGGTCATTCACTTCATGGCTGTTTGTGGGATTCCCTGTGTGAAAATTAGCCACAAAGTACACAATCACTACACCTTACAGTAAAGCAGTGAAGGGTGTTGAGATGTTCTCCCAACTTGAAAGCCTCTAGATGAATTGTAAAGATTTTTATTATTATTATTATGCCAACTTCTATAAATCAGTCAGTCATTTGAGGCATATCACAAACTAGACAGCTTTCCATAATTGCAAACGGAAACGCAGATTGAACAATGTGAATCCAATTTGTGAATATCGCAAATGAGCCCCCGGATAACTGTCATCTAAGGTTGACAAGGCTTTGGAATTAAACTGACAAACTGATATGCAATCTTGACTGTTAAGTAAGCATGCCAAATACCATACCATCTAAAAACTACTGCTAATGGGCTTCCATTAAGTAAGAAAGTGATACGTGCAGTTATCGCATCCATTCAAGGTGTTCAGGAAAATATTGTGCAGGCGTGTTAAAACCTCTCAAACATCAACTGAACACAAAGATTTCACTTGTTCCAGTTTTAGTGGAAAGGATTTGCTTCTGCAACAGTATCTTAAGATTCCTTCTTCTGCACTTTGTTCAATGGAACCTAAAAGCACAGACCATGTAGAGCACTCTACTATAGACTGCTGCAGGACAGAAACAGACCGTTCGACCATTCAAATCTGCTCCGGTGTTGTTCTCCACATGAACCACCTAATCTAATCCCACTTTCCTACTTGCTTCCCATACCCTTTAACATTCCTCCTTTTCAAGCATCTATCTGTACCTGTAAGTAAATAATAATAATCCTTGCATTTGAAATAGTGTCTAAACAACAGCAACAAAGTACATTTGCATAGAGCCTTTCACATCGGGGGGACGTCGTTGAGAAGTCTCAAAGCAAAGTGGATTGACTGCATTTTGTGAGCAAAACAAGATCACAATGATTAAGCTGTAAGATGCAGAAAACAAAGCATCACAAAATGATCTCTCAGTGGTACCAAAGGCTGAGTACAATTTTTATACCAGTGAAGTTTTAAAACAAAAATTAATTGTTGAAGAAAAATATTTATTTGTAACTATGGTAACGGAGTAACTGGAAACTCGAGACATACCGCAAAACAGGCATTTTCTCCTGGGATGAGGAGCTGGATGTGTCCCGAGACGGCATTTTCACTAACCCCAGACTCCATCCACACCTGACCAAGCTCATTACAGGCCTATAAAAATGGGGAGGAAAAAGAAACTTTAGCGATGTAACAGAAGCAGAGAAAATAAAACCCATAGAAATACAGCAAAACTAAACCCAACACTTTTACATCAAAGGATTACGTTTATTTAACCACCATACCATGCCCACTAATTGTAGCCCCTAGATGGACGAATACAAACTCACCGTGTTTATTGCCATCCGAGCTGTAAAGTTGTCCACACAGCTGAGTACCAGGTCCACAGGCTTCCCTTCCTCTATTCCACCATTGCTAATTAAAAAGAAATCCCAGCGCAATGTTAATCCTGTGTAAATGCACAGAGTTAGAGTACTATTCATTTTCATTCATTTAAACTATCTGTTTAACTTCTTCTTTCGGTAACTGGTAGATACTGAAATAAGAATATAAAAGAGACACCATTCAAGTGAATGAAAAGATGGGAGACAGGGACATCCTCTGTGAAGAAAACAGGAGATGTGATTAGAAGACTAAAATGAGCAAGACCAAAGCTGATTAAGGACACATGAACCTATGGACTTGTTGCCTGGCTATTGGGAAGAGGTACTTGGCAAAGTAGACATTCACCTCCAAGTGGAGGAAATTCATAAGGCAGATCAGCTCTGCCCTTTCTCAGCAATAGCCAGAGCCCTGGAACAGACTGCCATCTCTTTGTTAGGGAACAGACTGGGTATTGGTTAGAGAATGGAGATGGAGATCTACAGAATAAACTTGGGAGAACAGAATTGTATTCAAGAGGGAGGTAGTACTGAATGTGTGACTAGATTTCCTATTCAGTTTCATGTTGTACTCATAAGAGGTTCACGTGAACCAGGTCCCATGATGATCCAACTGATCTAATTTTCTACAACGTTAACCCTACCACCTTCACATACAGCCAATGATCACTTTCTGTGTAAATAAATATTTGCTGGTCTGTGTCCTAACCTTGCCCTTCACAATCCTGAACTTGCGCCCTCTTATACAACAACAACTTGCATTTATAAAGCACCCTTCACTGGGGTAGCATCCCGGAGCACTTACGCTCTCTTTAAGAACTCTGAGACACTGCCCTGAGTGATGGGATGCTATATAAATGCAAGTTGTCATTGTTGTCCTGCTACTTGGGCATATCTGAAACTATTTTTTTGGATTAGTAAACATCTGGACCAATAAGATCTGCATTAGAGGCTATTTATCAATTAATAATCCCTTATTAGGGAAAAGAAAAATAAGAAGAAAAATAATGATAATGTTGTCACTCAATCTATGACTGTTTGTGGGGCACTGCTGTGTGCAATTAGCTGCCGCATTTTGCCCACAAAATACAGTCACAACACTTTACAATATATTCTGTGAAGCGCTTTGGGATGTCTCAAAGACGTGATATAAAATGCAAGGATTATTATTTACATTTCTATTTTAAGTATGATGTGTGTGTCAGCCTGGCTCAGTGGTAGCACTCTTTCCTTGGAGTCAGAAGGTGTGGGTTCAAGCTCCATGTCGGGACTTGGAATTACAGTCTAAGATGACACTCCAATGCAGTGCACTCCAACGTGTTGCATTGTCGGAGATGCCGTCCTTCAGATGAGATGTTAAACCGAGGTCCTGTCTGCTTGTTCAGGTGGATGTTGAAGAATCCATGGCACTTTTTGAAAAAGAAGGGAGTTTCTCTCAGTGTTTTGGTCATTAATCACCCAAATAAAATTGGTCACTCATTCAAGACTGTTGTGGATCATTGCTGTGTGCAAAATTGGCTGCTGATTTACTCACAGTCACAGGCACTCCACTTTATATCCCATGAAGCGCTTTTGAGACAACATGATAAGGCGCTATACCAAATGCAAGGATTACATATTGTATAATAACAACAAATAAATAATGATCTTTGCATTTGGTCTAACACCTTTTACATCAAGAGGGCGTACCAAAGTGCTTCACAGATTCTACTGAGAAGCGAAGTGACTTTGTAGGCGATGGCAGCAACCCAATGTGCACAGCAAAGTCCAACAAACATCAAGGAATGAATGACAATTTTATTTGGAGGATTGTTGACCAGCAGAAACTCCCTTCTCTTTTCAAGTACTGCCATGGGATCTTTTATGTCCACCTGAACAGGCAGTTGGGTTCTCGGTTTAACATCTCATCCAAAAGCTTGCTTTTAATGATAGATTCTGTAAAAATTTCCACTTGTGGAAGTCAGGGATAATCGGTTAAGTATGGGTCTGTTAGCTACCTTGAATTTTCAAATCATATTTGCTTGTTCCTGACTATCAAAACCTCCTGTGTTCATTGACTTAATCAAATGAGTAGCAGTGCTTCACAAATTACCTCTCTTTGGAATTTAGTGTGTTGGATTGACTTATTTTCGGTCCAAAGACTTGCCGTTATAAAATTGGAAGAATGTTTGATTTTACGTATTATATCCATTACTACGTCTCTTCCCAATTCTCTAATGCAGATATTCTGATCTATGTTCTAAAGGTAGAACCGATTTTTCAGCATCAGCAATGCACATACGGTTAAAGAGGACATGGGTATCATGGGACCTCAAATATCTTTCACAAATAAAACAAAGGCTAATCTGTAAAACAATAGTGTGACTGAGACCATTTAAGATGCCATTTACTATTGTTCTCCTCCAGCAGATGTTGAACGAGGGAGTTAAACCGTTCATCTTAAATGAATAATTGACAGATTAGCATTTTGACAGTATAATACACAAAGCCTACACAAAATATTGCCCCTATACATTTTGTAGAAGCAACAAAAATTGTTGGAAGAAACAATACGATGGCCAGGAGCAGATCTAAAAGGGAGTTTAGGAGAAACTTCTTAAGCAGAGGGTGGTGGAATGTGGAACTCACGGTTGGAAGCTGTAGTTGAAGCAAAAAGCATCAATGTTTTTAAGAAGTGGAGGCTCGAGTGGTATATAAATAATAATAATAATAATCCTTGCATTTGATATAGCGCTTTTCACGTCGGGAGGACATCCCAAAGCGCTTCACAGAACACACTGCAAAGTGAATTGACTGTATATTTGTGGGCGAACGCGGCAGCTAATTGCGCACAGCAATGTCCCACAAACAGTCGTAGATTGAAAATGACCAATTTATTATTGTTTGGCATGGATAAACTGGCATGGATTGCTTGGACTGCATTGCCTTGTACAATGCCACATTGTCATTCTATGTAATTAAAGCGGCTCTTAATGATTAATGATTATATCACAAGAAACCTTCCACATGTCACAATCTAACCTGATTCGATCCATAAAATGCTGAAAGTTGGACATCGGTGTGATGTCATTGTTGTGTGTTTCAAACTGGACGTCAGGATTAATATTCCTGTAAATTGAAAAAAAATATAATTTATATTCCATTGTGACATATAATGGACACATCATCTGGAAACTTTGGAAGTCATGCAAAAGCACCTGAGGCTTCGTAGTCGTATTTCAAGTCTCCAAAGCAGCAATGTAAAAGTGGTATAACTATACACCCAGGATTCTCACAAACACTTTTTGTATTGCAATCATCCATTGATTGCAATGGGTTTGAGTAAACTTACTGTCCAGTAAGCTCATGTACTAACTCAAGACAAATGGAGAACTGATTGTATCTCACTCCCTCCATTTGGGAGGCACTGGCTTACTGCAGGTTTCCCTCCCTACCCACCTCATCATCACCGGTCGGCTTCCAACCTATCCGCCCCTACATTCTGAACCTCCATCAAGGAATCCCTTTTCCTCACCTCCTTCAAGGTCTGTCTCCAGACTTTCCTCTTTGACCATGCTTTTGGTCATTTTCTCACCCCTTTAGCCCCCACTTCTCCTGAATCCAATGGAATGAATGCAAGCTTTCAATAGAACACAAAAGCATACTGACTCTACAATGCTTTGGCCACTTGTCAATAATAACAATGCTGCAAAATGACCCGATACCCTCTACATGTAAAAAAAGCTCAACTACAAAAGTTAATTTTAAGTTTTCCACAGCTCTAACTTCAAAATTAAGACTATAAATATAATAATCTTCCAAAATTCTGCATAATTTCAAGTTGAGCGGAATTTCAGGCCTTGAGTGGTCAATGCTTCATACACCCCATTTGTACACTTTACCATCAAATATGAGTAAAGCGATATCCTTAGCGGTCTCAGGCCTGTCTGCATGTTAGTTCATGAAAGAGCGTATTACTCATCTCACAGGACAACAATGTTCATTACCTCAATGTATGCTCTGCTGCCTCCACTTTACTTAGTCCAGATTGGTGGGGCTGAAAGAACAGTCGATTCATGTTTGCCAGCTCTACTTTGTCATAATCAAACAGTATTAGCTGAAAATCAAAAGGGAAGACAAAAGTCATCTGATTTGGCTGCTCAAGTGCAATGTTTAACTAACTATTGAAGTTTAATAATGTTTTATTTCACTAACAAAATAATTCTGTGTTTAATTCTGAAAGAAAATACAACATTCCTTTAAGTTCACTTTAGTTTATCAATATATTCCCATCATTAATCAATCCAATGAGCAGCATATATTATGCAACTATTTGGTTTCTCAGTTGCTAGCAAAGAACAGTTTAAGGCATTGAAACTTCACACTTGGCCAACTGGAAGGAATAATCTCCAATGGCCAACACTTTATTTTGTTGTTTGTCTGATACATGTATGATGAAGTAAAAGTAAAATGAAGCCCCAAGTGGCACATATTCAGTAGATCTTCATAAAGTATTTGGTTTATACCATATGGTAAACCTACTTTCAAAATGGTTTTAATAGAGCTCCTCTTGATAATCTAGTTACGTGCAGGTTTGATTCCTGGTCCGTGCCGCAATAGCTGATCTCAGTCAGGCTAACACCAGGTGCAAATCAAATCCTCAGTGAGCTCCCTGCTGCAAAGTGCTGTTTGCAGATGCTGGGAGAGCGCAAGATCGGGCATGGCTGTGATTTCTGTACTGGCAACACTGACTATTGAGACGGTCGCATGAGGAATAGCCACTTGGACTGTCTGTCAGACATTAAGACCTGGATGAGAGTCAACTTTCTACAGCTGAATGTCAGCTAGACCAAGGCCCTCCTGATTGACTCGCCGCAGCGCCTCTGCACCTTAAGCACTGGCAGCATCAGCATCCACGGCTGCACACTCCATCTCACCAAGCCAGTCAGGAACCTGGGAGGCTTGTTCGATCCTCAATTGTCCTTTCTCCCCAACATCCGCCCCGTGACCCGCTCTGCCTTCCCCCATCTCCACAACATCACCCGACTCCGCCATTGCCTCACCCCTCAGGCCGCCGAAACCCTCATACACGCATTCGTCACCGCAAGGCTCGACGATGGAAACTTCCTCCTTGTTGGCCTTCCCAAATCTTCCTGCCACATGACCCTCTATCAACTTGTCAGCTCCCTCCGTTCATCAGGCTCTGGCTTGCTCCATGTCTCCCACCCGACCCGCTCTACCATCGGCAGCCAGGCTTTCAACCTCTGTCCTCACCCTTTGGAACTCCATCCCACAATCCTGTCGCCTTGCTCCCTCTCTTGCCTCCTTCAAGGCACGACTCAAGAGCCTCCTTTTTGACTGTGCCTTCAGCCGCCCTCCTATCTCTCTAACCTCCCTTATCCCACGCTCGGGTCCTGATCCCCGACTGTTCAGCGCCTTGGGACGTCCTCCCGATGTGAAAGGTGCTTTATACATGTAATTTTGTTGTTGTTGGGCAAAATAAGAGGGCATCGTGGAACAGTACCCCGACCACATCTATTGCTCTGTAAATGGGCACAGTGGGCATTACCATTGCACCATCACTGCCTATCAAGGTTGTGCTGATAATGGTTCAATTCAGAATTAATTATCTGGAGCAACTGAGATATTATAATCCTCCCATTATTTGTGGGCAGTGGGATTCCTAACCAGTCCTAATCCAGACACAGTAATTTCTTTCCAAACTAGGTGTTCACTTCCTTTTTTTTGTTACAAGAGCTGTGGTTAGGTTTAGTTCATTGTACAGTACATGGCAACTGCACAACCAATGTTTATTTCATCGATTTAAAGAACACCCACAAAATGTGTAGAATACTGTTTATAACCCCCTCCCATTAAGTTGACTATAAAGAAGTAAAGCAAACTGATAATTTGTATTACCTTACCAATGCCACATCTTGTCAGCATTTCAGCCGTCACACTTCCAACTCCACCAACACCGACCACTAAAACTGTGAACTGACGGATTTTCTGTTTTTAAAGTGGAAAATGATCTTCAGTCATATTAAGAGCAATGAAACTTCTGAAAGTGATACATTTGAACACACTGCTGTTCACAGATCCAGCTCACCTCATAATCTTCTACAATTCCCATTCGTTTCAGAGCCATCAGGCGACTAAAAAAAGAGAAATTTATTAAAACAAATTAAAAACAACTGTAGAATACAAGCTATGTTTTGTCAAATTAAGAAGTTAAAAAGGCATGAAGAGTCCTGTGGAGTGGAGGGAGTGGCCGGGCAGGATTCCAGTAGGAGGTCACAGAGGTAGGATGGGGCAAGGCTGTGCAGGGATTTGAATACATCACCTATGTGGTACAACACTTTGGGAAGAGGATTTTTGGTGAACCATCGCACAACAAAATATAGTGCAGTACACTGATAAAGCTTCTCTCTATTGGTTTACATAGTTAAATCCTAAACCTGTACAGTCTGTCTTGCAGGGTAAGTAAGGATAGCTGGAATTTCAGGGATCAGGGGTGCTAATAATATGTGACACACTAATCGCAACCCAGTTTGAAATCAGCTAACTCATCACGTGCTGGGTATTCAATCTTGGACCTTCCTTGTCTGCCTATCTCAAGCTACTCACAGGACACGCTCACTGATATAACAGGAATGTTGTGCTTTACATTTTTGAGGATAGTAAACCATACTTTTTTAAAAAATGTTTCGCCCCTAAAATTGAGTCAATTCATTTTACATCCTTCTGTGAAATGTCTTTGAGACGTATCGAAGATATGATAAGGTGCTACACCAAATACAAGGATTATTATTATTATATTATTATTATTGTATGGTAAACAGTCACACACGATACCAACATTGCTTAGCCTATAATATGATGATGTTCAAGTCCCGTCTAAAGACCTTCCTCTTCAACCATGCCTTTGGTCACCCTCCTACTCCCAACACCATGCCCTCCTGATCCCAACTCCCACCTTGGGTCCAAAAACCCCTGACTGTCCAGCACCCTGGGACGTCTTTCCAATGTGAAGGGTGCTATACAAGTGCAATTTATTGTTGTTGTTCATGATGTCAGATTAACATCCTTACTGCAGTTAGCAGTTGACAAACTCATTTCCCAGCCTGCACATGAACACTAAGGTATTTGCGATCAACAACTTGAAAGTAAAGCAGGAAGTGCTGGGCTGAGGCAGAATGTCCATATGGTTCCTGACACCACATCACTGCGTCGGTGCAAAGACATTTTAGGGTATTTTTCATACAAATAAAGAGGTTATTTATTATTAAACAGTATTTGTCAGTCAGTATTACTACCTGTTACACAGAGACCCGGTAGGTGACACAGGAGACCCGGTGGGTGACACAGGAGACCCTGTGGGTGACACAGGAGACCCTGTGGGTGACACAGGAGACCCGGTGGGTGACACGGAGACCCGGTGGGTGACACAGGAGACCCGGTGGGTGACACAGGAGACCCTGTGGGTGACACAGGAGACCCTGTGGGTGACACACGGAGACTCGGTGGGTGACACACGGAGACTCGGTGGGTGACACACGGAGACTCGGTGGGTGACACACGGAGACTCGGTGGGTGACACACGGAGACTCGGTGGGTGACACACGGAGACTCGGTGGGTGACACACGGAGACTCGGTGGGTGACACACGGAGACCCGGTGGGTGACACCCGGAGACCCGGTGGGTGACACCCGGAGACCCGGTGGGTGACACCCGGAGACCCGGTGGGTGACACCCGGAGACCCGGTGGGTGACACCCGGAGACCCGGTGGGTGACACCCGGAGACCCGGTGGGTGACACCCGGAGACCCGGTGGGTGACACCCGGAGACCCGGTGGGTGACACCCGGAGACCCGGTGGGTGACACCCGGAGACCCGGTGGGTGACACCCGGAGACCCGGTGGGTGACACCCGGAGACCCGGTGGGTGACACCCGGAGACCCGGTGGGTGACACCCGGAGACCCGGTGGGTGACACCCGGAGACCCGGTGGGTGACACCCGGAGACCCGGTGGGTGACACCCGGAGACCCGGTGGGTGACACCCGGAGACCCGGTGGGTGACACAGAAACATCACCTGTAAGGATTGGAATCCACCACCTCGGAGCTCATCTTGTGTATGAGGTGCCGCTGGGGCGGGATGGCGGGGGCCGGGGGGGGGGGGTGGGGGCCGCTGCCCCTCTGGCCCTTTCTTTTGCGAGTTCATCCTCCAAACACTGGATTCTCGCCAGCAGGTCTTGCCGGGTTGCCATGGCTGCCGGGGGTCGGGTTGCCATGGCTGCCGGGGGTCGGGTTGCCATGGCTGCCGGGGGCCGGGGGGGCCGGGGGGGGGGGGGGGGGGGGGGAAGCGGCCGCTGTGCCCTCACGTCTCAAATCCACGTCTGCAACAGCCCCGCGTGTCACACCATCAGCCGTCCCCCCGTCCGTCCGTCCCCTCTAACCCAACCCCGACAAACAGCAACCCGGCACCGGGGTTCCGCCCCTCTCTCTCTCTCTCCCTTCCCCTTCCCCCTCCCACAGCACTGAGTGCAGTAAAACAGGAGTATAATCCAGATCTCCCTCTCTCTCTCTCCTCCCTCTCTATGGCGCCTTTCACACTGGGAGGTCGCTGGATGGTCAAGTGTCAGCTCCCGAACTGGGGGTTGGGAGCCCAGGGGTGGGGTGGGGAGGGTGTGAGGGGTGAGGGGGAAGATGGCAGAAAGCGCGATCAAAGAGGAAGGTTTTCAGATGGACCTTGAAGGAGGGGAGGTGGGGGGTGGGGGGGGTGTTGGAGGGAGAGAGGGAGGGAGGGAGGGAGCGGGTTGAAGGGTGGCCCTGGATGGACCTCCATTACGGGGGCAGATACCCTGAAAGCCTGACCACCGCTGATGCGGCGGGTGGGGTTGGGGGGGGGGGCGGCGGACGGGACATGAAGCAGAGGTGGCTCCCGACGAGTGGAGGGAGCGGGCGGGCGGGCGGGCGAGTTGGGAGGGTGAAAAGTTATGTAATGAAAGACGATGGAATAGAATGATACAGAACACAAGGCGATTTTAAGAGAGCCTGAAGGTTAAAGCTGGTCCAGCAATTACGCTTCCAATTCATAAGAGTCTATAAAACGATACGGATACCGTACTCACAGTCGCTAAACTTTTGTTGTGTAAAATTACAAATTCGAAATAAATATTATAGCATTTATAATAATGGCATTCTCTCCATCTGCGACCAGGACTCTCTCTGCCCCTCCTTTGACACTATCAACCACTCTATTCTCTTCCCCCTCTTTTTCTGCATTGTTTTTTTTCAGTGCCGGTAAATGCCAGTAATTATTATGGCATCGTAATTATTGCATGCTCCCTTTACAGTATGATTTGTTTATTCAAATTGGCTGCTGCGTTTCGCCCTCAAAATACACAGTCAATTCATTTTACAGTATATTCTGCGAAGCGCTTTGAGACGTATGAATCACGTGATAAGGCGCTATATCAAATACAAGGATTATTATTATCCAACCTAATGTTACTTTTGCAACTATTTACATACGGTTATAGAGTAACAACAACTGCTTGCATTTCTATAGCGCCCTACACTCGGGGAAACATCTCGGGAGCGCTTGAATATGGCACGGAAACAGACCATTTGGCTTGACCAGTCTGTTGGTGTTTATACTCCACACCAACACCCCCATCCCTTATACCCCCTCTCCTACACCGTTTGTTGTGGAGCTGCTTTAAGCCATTTAAGTCAGACCTGGAGCACTCTGCCTCCAGGATTGTTCAGTGTCTGACTCAGCAGAGTCCAGACTGGGAGGTGTGTGTCAGGTCATGGCTGACACTGTCCCAGTGCGGGGTAATCAGGCCTTTAACCAGCAGGCTCTGGAGGCAGTGTTAGCCGCCAGGATCCCAGGCTTCACCCACGAGCCGCAGCCATGTCTGACGGTCAGTCAGTACAGGTAACAGCCCGCACGGCCACAGCTCCTGTCAGTAACATGGGGCGGCGATAGGCCCACCCAGAGCAGGTCTGCAACCAGCTCCCAGCCCAACACAGGCCAGTGACGGGGAGAGAGAGGGAGACACAGACACACTGACTGCAGGTCGAGGCTGCAGTAATCTGTGAGGTGTCGGGTTTGTTCGGAATTAATCTGCAGCAGCAGCGAGTCGGCTGTTTGCGAGTCAGAGAGCAGGCAACACCCCCCCCACCCCGGCAGCCACCCCTCCCCTCTCCCCGGCAGCCACCCCCCTCCCCCACCCCCCCCCAGCAGCCATCCCCCCCCCACCCCCCCCGGCAGCCACCCCCCTCCCTCCCCCCAGCAGCCACCCCCCTCCCTCCCCCCAGCAGCCACCCCTCCCCTCTCCCCGGCAGCCACCTACCCCCCCGGCAGCCACCCCTCCCTCCCCCAGGCAGCCACCCCTCCCTCTCCCCGGCAACCACTCCCCCCCCCCCGGCAGCCACCCCTCCCCTCTCCCCGGCAGCCACCCGCCCCCCCCCCCGGCAGCCCCCCCCCTCCCCCATCCTAACAGCCATCCCCCCCCCACCACAGCAGCCACCCCCCCCCCCCTCCCTGGCAACCACCCCCCTCCCTCCCCCCAGCAGCCACCCCCTCCCCCTCTCCCTGGCAGCCACCCCCCCCCCCAGCAGCAGCCACCCTCCCTCCCCCAGCAGCCACCCCCCCTTCCGCCCCCCCCCAGCAGCCACCCACCTCCCTCCCCCCTAGCAACCCCCTCCGCCCCCCCCCCGGCAGCCGCCCCCCTCCCCCCCCCTAGCAGCCGCCCCCCTCCCCTCCCTCCCTGCAACCCCCGCCCCCCAGCAGCCACCCCCTTCCCCCCCCCGCCCCAGCAGCCACCCCCCCCCCCCCCGGCAGCCACCCCCCTCCCTCCCTCCTGGCAGCCACCCCCTCCCTCCCCCCGGCAGCCACCACTCTCCCCCCCCCACCCGGCAGCCACCCACTCCCCCCCCCCGGCAGCCACCCCACTCCCCCCCCCGGCAGCCACCCCCCTCCCCCCCCTCCCTTGGCAGCCACCCCACTCCCTCCCCCCGGCAGCCACCCCCCTCCCCCCCCCTTGGCAACCACCCCCACCCCCTCCACCCCCCTGGCAGCCACCCCCTCCCTCCCCCCTGGAAGCCACCCCCTCCCCCCTCCCTTGGCAGCCACCCCCGCCCCCTCCACCCCTCCCTGGCAGCCACCCCCCTCCCTCCCCTGGCAGCCATCCCCCTCCCCCCCCCTGGCAGCCATCCCCCTTCCCCCCTCCCTGGCAGCCATCCCCCTCCTCCCTCCCTGGCAGCCATCCCCCTCCCCCCCTCCCTGGCAGCCATCCCCCTCCCCCCCTCCCTGGCAGCCATCCCCCTCCTCCCTCCCTGGCAGCCATCCCCCTCCTCCCTCCCTGGCAGCCCCCCCTCCCTCCCCCCTGGCAGCCATCCCCCTCCCCCCTCCCTGGCAGCCATCCCCATCCCCCCTCCCTGGCAACCCCCCCCACCCCCCCCCCGGCAGCTGGTCACTTGTGGGACTCGCTGGCACATCCCACGCTGTCCCAATGCGCTACTTGCACCGTAACCAGAGCACCAGGCAATGCAAGCGCTGTATCTTCTCTGGTGCGTGACTCCCAGTTTTATTACATACAGCAGTGACGCCTTCTCTCCTGGCAAGTGCCCCGGTTACTCCTGCGACACAGAAATACAACTGATCCCAAACAAAATCGAAGGCATCATTTTTCAGCCTGGCTCAGCTGATAGGATTCTTGCCTCTGAGTCAGAAATTTAGGGGTTTAAGCCCTGCATCAGGACTTTGAGCTCATTGTATAAGCTAAGCTGGAACTCTAATGCAGTGCTGGGGGAGCAATGAGTTGTTGGTGGTGCCATCCTTTAGATGAGATGTTAAACCGTGGCCCCATCTGCCTGTTCGGGTGAACGTTAAAGATCCCACGCACTTTGAAAACGTCAAGGAAGTTTCTCCTGGTGTCCTGGCCAACAACCGCCCCCCAGATAAAATTGGTCACTTGCTCCATGACTGCTTGTGGGACACTGCTGTGCGCATGTGGCTGCTGCTTCACCCATAAAAAACACAGGCAATCCACTTTACAGTATATTCTATGAAGCACATGATAAGGCGCTATATCGAATGCAAGAATTATTATTATATAAAATGCCCTGAGGACAAACTTTCATTTTGGGAATCTGATATTTCCGTTGTAAGAAAGCATGCAGTAATTAACCTCTTTAATTCCCTCTGGTATTCACTAAAAGTGGTGAATATTTGAACTTTTGATAATTTACAGTACTTTTAAAATGACAGAGTAATTAGTAGGCACCGTGCTAATGTTTTCATCTCTATGCTTCTGTGGTGAAGGGTTGTCAAATTGTTTACTATTGTGTTTTACCGTAGGTTTGGCCAATCAAACCCAACCTACCACCTACAGAAGGGGAACAGAGAGTACGTGTTGAGGAAGACTCCCCCTGGACCACTCTTATTAGGAGCTCATATGGTAATCTGATAACCCAGTGGAAGGGAATTGCGCTGTTGGATGACTGTAGCATCCTCATTGAATAGACAATATTATATAATGTGATGTGCAGTGGACAGGATAATTGATAATGAAACTACTATGTTCACATATCGCCTGACATAACGCCTGATCACATTCTGTAGCGCAGAAAGAGGCCATTTGGCCCAAAGTGCCTGTGATCTCCATGAACTCCTCCCCAGCTCCACCTTCCACAAAGTCCAATCGATTCAGAGTTATGGCTTCTGTTTTCACCACCATTTAATGGCGCATTCCACGTCCTGTGTAAAAGAAAATTTCCTAACCTCTCCTTTAGTTGCGATCTCATCTTTAGTCACAAGCTTCTACAGAAAGGATTTTACTTGTATTTTTAAAATACAATAAACCCCTGCCTTGTTGAAAAATGCCAGTAAATGCTGGTACCGGCATTGTAATTACACTTAGCTGGAATTCTAATTCACTGGACTGGATTTCCCCCTGAGTTTATTTGTAAACCACATGGGATAACATGGATGAGGGACTTTAGTTATGTGGAGAGACTAGAGAAGCTGGAATTATTTTCCTTAGAGCAAAGAAGGTTAAGGAGACTTTAATAGAGGCATTCAAAATTATGAGGGGTTTTGATAGAGTAGATGGGGAGAATCTGTTTCCACTGGCAGATTGGTTGGTAACCAGGGGACATAGATTTAAGATAATTGTCAAAAGAACCAGAGGGGAGACAAGGAGAATTTTTTGTTACGCAGAGAGTTGTTACAGTCTGGAATGCACTGCCTGAAACGGTGGTGGAAACAGATTCAATAACAACTTTCCAAAAGGGAATTAGATAGGTACTTGAAAAGGAAAAATTTGCAAGGGTATGGGGAAAGAGCAGGGGAGTGGGACTAATTGGGTAGCTTTTCCAAAGAGCCACCCAGGCACGATGGGCCGAATTACCTCCTTCTGTGCTGTAATATTCTATGATTCTAAGACACAAGACTAGATGAGGTTAAAAAAAGAAAAGCACGAGAGAGAGCGAGAGAGGACACAACAGGATGCACCCCACCTCACTTGCTCTGCCATGAAGTGTTAGAACATGGAAGTTAACTGAGTAGTGGCTCTACTACCAAAGTTAGCAGACCTTTAAATAACAATGATCATAAATGTTTACGTGAAGTTCAATAGACTATAGATTAGCAGACATTATTTGATTCATGTAAACAGGGAGTGCAAAATAGCTCTTGCAACTTATGTTTCAATGTTCCCAGTCAGTGCAGGTAAATGGTTCCAGAATTTCAGATCAAATATGGGATATTTGAAATTTGATAATATGTGAAAAATATTGGTGTTTCACAGCTGATTTAATAAACATATTCAATCATTATTAAATTTTCCACTGTTAAATGCTTCAAGCTGCTACTCTTGTGTGAAGGGCACTATATAAATGCAAAATGTTGTTTTTTGTATTTTTGAATCTATGAAGCATTGCATTTTTCATCCCTATGTCAAGAGGCAGTCTGCTAATAAGTGGCACTCATTGTACAACAACAACAGCTTGCATTTATATAGCGCCCTTCACGCCGGACAGCATCTTGGCGGGCTTTCTGTGCTTCAGGTGTAGGATGTTGAAGCAGGAACTCAACATGTTTTGTGTTTAGGTGGACAGAGAACATAGGGTTCAAAAGGCATTATTTGTGGCGGGATTTCCTGTCCCGAAGCCCTTGCTCTTCGTTGATGATGATTCTATTATCGGCACCAACTTCTATGTGATGGAGCATGTGCAGGTGTGGAGTGTGTGTTTTGTTACCTTTTTGATGTTGTAAAGTTTATTTTATATAACAGTTTCCTGCGTATGTTTGCAAATCGTGTAAGCAGAGTAAATCAACCAAATACAATCCTATGTAGATCAGAAAGTTTTTTCCTTAAATTTGAAGGCAAGACTCCATTTTTATGGTACTTTTTTCTCTCCTCCTTTATTTTCTGAACCTGGCCAGTGGTGTTAACAGGCTATTTAACCATGGAGAGCATCACAACTGAGTATGATGCCCACACTCTTGCATCTTCCAGCAGGAGTTACTGGAGAGCGATTAGTGGGAACCTTGGCTGTTTTTTCCCTAACCTGAGGTCAGAGGCTAATTGGCTATTTGTGGAGTCCCGTAGCGTAGTGGTGGCAAGCGACAGGATCCAGGTTGGTTCTTGGGCGGGGAGAAACCTTGGGCAAGTTTTCTAACTTCACACGCCTCTGTTTACCTAGCAGTGAGTAGGAACCCAGTCGTTAGTTAGTTGGCAGATCGCTTTCCGGTGGTAATAATCCCTCAAAAACAAATTGTCATTCAATCCAGGACTGTGGGACACTGCTGTGCACAATTGGCTGCCGCTTTTTGCCCACGTCAATCCACTTTACAATATATTCTGTTAAGCGCTTTCAGATGTCTCAACAATGTGATGAGGCGCTATATCAAATGCAAGGATTATTGTTATTATTATTATTAATTGTAATGCCCCCAAAACTGCCACAGCTGAGGAAAGTAAACTCAGCACAGTTGGAGATGAAATCTGAAGCCTTCCCCTCCTGCCAGGATTGGCCTTGGTTCCTTTGCCCTCCAAGGTAGAAAAGTGTGTTATGCACCTTTTGGGATCACATGTGAAGACTGGCCACTCAAGTGATGTACAAGCGAGCGGGCAGCACCAGTCTGAGCTGGTGCCTTCAGGAGAAGAGGAGGGCATAAAATAAAAATTAATAACAGCACACGTCATTCGGCTATATCATGTATAGCGGATCTTGGTACTGACCATTGAGCGTCTCTCTATAAACAGATAATAAAATGGGTGATATTTACCTCTCGTGAGCAGCCACCACAGTATACATCAATACCATATTTTTCGCCAAAAACAGTCGCATTAAACCATCATCCGGGTAAACTAACAACAATGACCCTGCAAAAATAAGCAATTGGGCATGAAACCTCATTTTTGTGGTCTCTATTCACAACCCGGCCCCTTTAATAAAAACAGCAGAATTAACCGCTCTCGTAAAGTTACCATTGTTTTTGCTCCTGTCTGTTTGTGATCTAGGGCCGGATATTTCGAGACATGAGTCTGCCAGGAGTGAGGCCAGCGGAACGTGCTGCTCTGTATGTTGCCATGATCGAGACGCTTGCAAGACTGCACAGTGCTGACTGGAGAGCCTTGGGCTTGCAGGGTTATGGGAAGGATCGTGGTTACTGCAAGAGACAGGTTCAGTTTTCAGTGGAGATTGTTATTTAGCTGTTAAATGCCCATCACTCTGAAGAGCTGCCCTCATACACATATTTTTTTCCCTGTCACTTTTGCTAATTTTACATTCAGTCAAGTATTTGGGTCTAAATTGTGACACTTGATTAACTTGATTCCATAATAAGGAGTCAAGGAATCCGACAATAATATCTTCCATTGACAATAAGTAATGGAGTCTTCCCTCCGTGAATTCAGGTCTTAACATGGACAAAACAGTACAAGGCTGCCGCAACGTCCAACATTCCCGCCATGAACCAGTTATCCGAATGGCTGCTCAGTAATTTACCGGATAATGATCAGGAAGGAACTTTAGTCCATGGTGATTTCCGTCTGGAAAATATAATCTTTCACCCCACTGAGGTAGGTGGACATGTACATGTCTCTGTGTGTCCTGCAGTAGATGATGAATCTGTGACTGAAAGGTCTCTCTGTTGAAGCCCCCTTTGCCACTCAGCTGATCAGCGTTGTCTGCATCCTGTGCTGGTGTCAAGCCACTGGATGAACAGTGCCACAAACACAGAATTATCCTTCAAATGATGGTTTCAAAACCTCTGTTTCATTAAAAGGGAAAATCCTGTAAAAGCAAGAACCCTTTGTAATGCTATATTATATTGAAATGCAGCAAATTGGTTTATTAGTAATTAATGTCTTGTTATGGCTTTTTTTGCACACAGATGTGGTGCCCATTTTGCATGCAGCAGGAAGTCATGTTTGGAATGACTCACAAAAATGAAAGAATTAGTTCAGTGGAATTGCTTATTAATAATATGAGTGCTCTTTAGGTCTTAGTTTGGACTGTTTTATAACAAAACAAAAACATGTTTTGCGATCCCTAGGCTCGGGTCCTGGCTGTGCTGGACTGGGAACTGTCAACCATTGGACATCCCATAGCAGACCTGGCCTACACCTGCTTGCCTTTCTATTGGCCCAAGGAAGTCCTCTTTATTGGACCGAACTGCAATTCAAATATTCAGGGGGTTGAAGGTGAGTTGTTAATGTTGTGGTTCTCCTGGCACGAGATTGCTGAATGCTGGCTGAATGATAAATGAATATTGAGTCTGATTATTAATAATCCTTACATTTAATATAGAATTTTATCATGTTGAAATGTCTCAAGTCGCTTCACAGATTTTTCTGTAAGGTGCAGTGACTTGCAGTGCAGTATTCGTAGGTGAATTCAGAAGCACAACAATGTCCCACAAACAACCATGAAGTGAATGACCAATTTTTTGAAAATCTGAGGTCTTGATGGCCAGGATACTGGGAGGGACTCCCTTCTCTTCCAATAGCGCCATGGACTCTTTAAAGTCCATTTCAAAAGGCAGACAGGATCTCGGTTTAATGTTTCATCTGAAGCATGTCACCTCGGATAATGCAGTGCTCCCCTAGCGATCCCCTGGAGTGTCCTAGATTGTGTGAGCTCACAATCTTGACGTAAGGCTTGAAACCACGTGGGGTTTAAAGTTAGGGCCTCAAGGTCTAGAATGACTTGTGCTGAATCTTCAGTATGGGCTGGGCTAGAGGTGCTTGCAAACTGTCAGCCATAGTGAAAAATGATCTTAGCTGATTTGTCCGTACCCCTCCCAGAAATGAGAATTCAGTATGTAGAGAATGACAGACTCAGCTGGTGTGAAACAGTTGCAGACTGTCCTGTCTCTACTGTCCGGTCTCCTGATGAAGGTGGCCATGTGCTGCTTCTTTCAATCCAAATAAATGAGCTCTTCTGAGAGACTATCCAGTGAGTGATTTTTTTGTTCAGCCGAGTGGGTGACACGTGGAAACCCATCGCCATGCTTAAAAATGACACAGGAAACATAGAAAATGGAGGCAGAAGGAGGTTCTTCGGCCCATCAAGCCTGCTTCACCAGATCTGGGTAGATTTTTTAATCTCAGTGTAATGTTTTATAACAGACGAGGAAGCAGATTCCTTAGTGATATAATCTGTTATGAAACATTGCATATTTACCCCAATTGACCAACACAGTGATTTGGCAAAATGTCTTCTAGTTCAGCTTTCTGCAGAGCCTTGAGTGTCTCGAAAGGATTATTTACTAACATTTCCCACCATCACCACCCACTTGTCTTTATTTCCTAGGAATTCCATCTTGTGAAGAATTGCTCTCTATTTACTGCCGATGTAGAAGTCTTCCTGTCTTACTACCGAACTGGAACTTCTTCCTGGCCTTATCCTCATTTAAGTTGGCCTCCATAATTCAGGTAATACTTCACTTGTACAGTACAGTATAATAATATTAGTATCACTATGAGTCCACAGAGAAGTATTATTTACTGAATTTATTGCAAATGAGTTGGCAGCAACGTAAAACCCTTCCAATTACAGTTGTAATCTAGGACTGATTGTGACCGTGAGTTTAAGTACAACCAGCTGTTACCTGGTCTGCGCTTTGGAGATGACAGTAAATTTGCAGTACAGAACATTTTGTCTTAAGGTATTTTCTTCCCTTCCTCTCTGCAGCATCTCTGCTTAAGGGAATGGACAGCAAGGTGGGAGGACATTCGGCCATTGCCTGCTCCTCCAGTCTAATCCTCCCCCTTTCCCGTGCACTTGTATATTGTTTCTCTTCAGAATCGTAAGGGATTCAAGTGGGGGTCTCTTCCTGGTAACAAATGACGTAACACTGCCCTGTGGAAATGCAGTTTCCGAAGGTGGGCAAGACATAATTCCTTATTGATGCAATACTGTGAAACAGCTGAATCAGACCCCATTTCTTCATCAAGGCTTGTGTCTTATTGGGAGACTGCTCTTGTTTAAGATAGAGTTCTGTTTGGAGGAATATTGACACTTTAAGCTGCTGTACTTTGGGTCCTCCAGGGGGTGTATGCTCGATCCATACTTGGAAATGCCACTGCTGACAATGCACACGAGTTCAAAGACAGTGTGAAGCCTCTGGCACAGACTGGATTGCTGCTCTCCAAAGGGTAAGAGTGTTACCCCCTTCCTCCCTTTTACATTAAGAGAATCTATGTACCACCAGATTATGCATGGAAATTCATAGAACTCAAGAGGTAAACATATAATTCTAGTGCACAAAAGGGCAGTTTCCAGTTCTCCTATTTTATTTTTATTAGAAAATAATTTTTCTCTCCTTCCCCGTGCGGTGCACCATTCCTTGGCTGGATGACCCCCATCAATGTTTCCTGAGGCTTTGCTCGTGCCATTCAAACCCTGGGCATAAGGGGGCCTGGATGACAGCGGTTTGGGTGACAGAGTCCTGTAATTGTTTTCCTCCTCCTTGGAGGCGAAGCTCCTGTCCTCTCTTATAACTGCTCTGCCCAGTGAGGCCAGAGAGTAATCCAATGTAATCTGAACGAATGATCAGCCTGTTTGGCTTGTCCTGGCTAACTAATCCTGTAAATAAAATTGGTCACTCATTTCATTGCTATGTGCAAATTGGCTGCTGTGTTCACCTACAAATACACAATGACTACACTTTACAGTAACTCCTGTGAAATGCTTTGAGATACTTCAACAGCAAATAAGGCGACATGTAAAATGCGAAGATTATTTATTAGTATTATGTGAACAACCTGACTAGATTGCCATTGATCACTCAGCACTGCTATTCCACATATAAAGCTTGTCGAGCAGTGTCGGGGCTGAGCCTGCAATGTTCAAAACAAGTAATGTTTATTATTGATTGCACAGTTACCAGAAAGTATTATGAATACCAAGAATCAAATTTGAGCTGCATTAGCTGACATTATGTGGCTCAGTTGAGAGTACTCTCATCTTTGGGCAAAAGTTTGTGGGTTGAATGAAACGCATATCAGGACTTGAGTTTATAGTCTGGACTGATTCTCCAGTGTGGTACTGGAGGAGCATTGCATTGTTATCCTATTATCCTGGCCCAAAAATATGTAATTGCTAATTCACCTCATGGCTGTTTGTGTTTGCCTATGAAAACAATCACTATACTCAATAGTAATGTAATGCACTTTGAGATGTTTTGAGGCATTAAGGTTTATAAGAACACAAGTTCCTCTCTAAATCCCCGATGTAGGAAATTGGAGCTATCGATCGAGCATCCCCCTGATACAAGAAGCCAATCGGAGCAGACAGCACAGGGCCATCTGGTCCTGCAGCAGCTGAAGAAATTCATGAAGCAGCACTTGTTTCCAGCAGAGCAGGTAAAGTCTGTTGTTACCTTCTGCCGACCACGTCATTGATGAACCTGCTTGGCCCTGCGATCAGTTTTAAATACTTATTTTATTACATTACAGAGTTCTCTGAGCCTTGTCTGGAAACGTTTATGAGCAGCTTGTGGTTACGTGATTATGTTTTAACATGGCAATTATGTTTTAACATGGCAATGGCTGGGAGCAATGATGTTGATTGTTCATTGCTTGTTTGTACTTGGGCTCAGTTGAGCTTATGTGTGTGTATGTGGGAGAGGTGGGCAGAAGAGGAGAGCTCTGCTTATATTAACTTGTGAGTTAAGACCCCTGTCCTCCCTGCTGCTTGGCTCCTGATGTTTTTTTTCCCTCTTCTTGTGTTGATCTGGGTTTGGGGGTTAGGGAGAAGGGAGGGAGATAGTTGTGTTTGTTTCTTTACGGAGTTATACCTTTGCACAGTGGGTAATTATCAACTGGAGCGCGTCACAGAGAGAATAGTTGAGGCTGGATTGCGATTTTATTTAAGCACAGTCAAACTTGTCTTCATCATCCTCTCAGGAGACTGAACCAAAGTGGCATTTAAGTAAGGATTCGTTTGTGCGTGTAGAATTTTTGTCTGGGCTGTTCCAGGGTGGTTCTTAACACGGGGTGGTGGTTGTTGAATGAAGGTGGTTGTTTGAAGAGGTTGTTAGGGTGGGATGGTAGGGTGGGTATGCTGGAAGGATAATAATAATATAATAATAATCCTTGCATTTGATATAGTACCTTATCACGTCTTTGAGACGTTTCAAGCTCTTCACAGAATATATTGTAAAGTGAATTAACTGTATGTTTTGTGGGCGAAACGCGGCAGCCAATTCCACATAGCAGTGTCCCACAAGCAGTCATGGATTGAATGACCAAATTATTATTTTTTTAAAGAGGGATTATTATCCCTGGAAAGCAATCCACCAATCGACTAACCAAATCGGATTCCTACTCACTAGGTAAACAGAGACATATGAAGTAAGGAAACTTGCTTAACGTTTCGTGCTGTTCAGCACTCAAAACATAATCTAAGGTGACACTCCAGGACAGTGCTGGGGTATGTTGCATTGTCCGAGGTGTCTTAACATTTAAAGTCGCGCAGAATTGTGGAAAATGCTTAAATTTGGTCCACATTTGGGAGCTGGTTTCTTTTTAAGGTTACCGAAAACTGCTTTCTTAATCAAGATGGAATTCAGAATTTTCCACAGATTTACAAGATCTTAGATTTTAAGACAAGATGGTTTTATGGACTAAGATTAGGTGGAATTTCAAACCAAATATCCGTAAATTTACCAAGATCAGCCTCTTTGTGTATTCCATATAATACACAAACTGCCCACTAGATGGCACCATGATGTTCTCTCTTCAACAACAACAACAAAATTACATGTGTACAGCAAACAAAAGCAGAAGTCGCTGGGAACACTTAGCAGGTCAAACAGCATCTATGGAGGAATGAACCAGGGAGACAAGGAGGGAACAGTCCCTTCGGAATGCTGAGAGGGGTGGGGAGGGAAAGATATGTTTGGTGGTTGGATCACGCTGGAGGTCCTGTAAATAACGGAGGATTATTTGTTGGTTGTTGAGGCTGGTGGGGTGGAAGGTGAGGACCAGGGAAACCTTATCACGGTTCTGGGAAGGGGTGAGGGCAGAGGTGCGGGAAACAGGGTGGACACGGTCAAGGGCCCTGCCTACCACAGTGGATGGGAATCCTCGGTCGAGGAAAAAGGAGGACACGTCAGTTGCTCTGGTGTGAATGGTGGCATTGTCAGACCAGATGCGGCAGAGGAAAAAGGGGCATGGAGTCTTTACAGGAGGTGGGGTGGGAGGAGGTGCAGTCCAGGTAACTGTGGGAGTTAATGGGCTTGTAAAAGATATCTGTTGATAATCTATGGCCCGAGATGGAAATGGTGAAGTCGAGGAAGGGAAGGCAACCGCCTCCCCACCAACTTACTGGTCACCCAGATCCCCCTCCCATGCCCACAAGTGCCTGATGTCATCAACCAGTCCCTCTCCTCCGTATCAGTCCTTGCCTCCCTCAAAACTGCTGTCATCACCCCCCTCCTGAAAAAACCCTCCCTAGATCCCTCAAACCCCAGCCACTACCACCTTATTTCTAACCTGCCCTTCCTCTCAAAAGCTCTAGAACGGGTTGTGGCCAACCAACTCTGCGCACACCTCTCCTCCCACTCCCTCTTCCAACCCCTCCAGTCCGGTTTCCGTCCACAGTACAGAGACTGTGCTTGTGAAAGTCACAAACGACATCCTCTCTATCTGTGACCAGGGCTCCTCTGCTTCCTTGTTCTCCTGGACATCTCCGCCACGTTCGACACAGTCAATCACGCCATCCTCCTCCACTGCCTTTCCTCCGTCATCCACCTCAGTGAGACCGCACTCGCCTGGTCGAGTCCTACCTCACAAACCGCCAGCAGTACATCTGCACAAACGACTTCTCCTCCCACTCTCACCTGGTCACCTGCGGGGTACCCCAAGGATCCATCCTTGGCCCCCTCCTCTGCCTAATCTATATGCTCCCTCTTGGGGATGTCATCCACAGACATGGGGTACATTTCCACATGTATGCAGACGACACCCAAATCTATTTTTCCACCTCTCTTTGCGACCCCCAGTCCCCTGATGTTCTGTCAGGCTGCCTGTCAGATCTCAGGGGCTGGATGAGCGCAGATTTCCTTCAGGTGAACGACAAGACAGAAGCCATACTCTTTGGCTCTCGTCAACGTCTTAACTCTCACGGTTCTCACCTCCTTCACCTACCCAACCTCCCACTAAAACTCTCCGAACCTGTACGCAACCTAAGCATCAGGTTCGACCCCCAATTATCCTTCCTCCCCCACATCTGGTCCCTCACCAGCACTGCTTTCTTCCACCTCCAACGCATCACCCATCTCCGCCAATATCTCACTCCAAGAGCTGCTGAAACCTTTGTTTCATGCCTTTGTCACCACTTGGTTGGACTACTCTAATGCCCTCCTCGCCAGCCTCCCATCCACTGCCATCCATAAAATCCAAATCATTCAAAGCTCTGCCGCCCGCATTCTCACCCGCACAAAACTCCGCTCCCCGGTCACCCCAGTCCTTGCCAGACTGCACTGGCTGCCTGTCCCAGAGAGGATCGATTTCAAGATCCTCACTCTTGTCTTCAAATCCCTCCACTCCTCTGCACCCCCTACCTCTCTGACCTCCTCTCTCCTCAAAACAGTACCCGTTGCCTTCGATCCTCCTGGTCTGGCCTCCTCCTTGTCCCCCGAGTCCTCCGCTCCACCCTCGGCTGCTGTGCCTTCAGCCACTACGCCCCGAGGCTCTGGAACTCCCTTCCTCACTCCCTTCGTCTCACTCCCTCCCTTCCATTTTTAGGTCTCTGCTGAAGACCTTTCTTTTGGACCGCGCCTTTGGTCACCTTCCTCCCCCTTTCTCCGGCTTGGTCCCCGGATCCGTTGCTGTGAAGCACTCTGAGACGCCGTCCAGCGTGGAGAGTGCTATATAAATCAAAGTTGTTGTTGTTGGAAGAGTCGGAGATGGACCATGTGACCATATTATGGAGGGGTGGAAGCAAAATTGGTGAATTTTTGCAGCTCAGCGCGAGAGCAGGAATTAGCCCCAACGCAATCGTCATTGTATCTGAGGAACAGGTCAGGGAGAGGATCTGATTAGACCCGGAACAAAGAGTGTTCCAGGTGGCCATCAAACAGGCAGGCGTAGCTGGCACCCATTTCGGGTTCCCATTGCGACACCTTTTACTTGGAGGAGGTGGGTGGAGTCGAAAGTGAAATTGTTCAATGTCAGAACAAGTTCAGTCAGGTGGAGGAGGGTGGTGATGGATGGAGACAAGTTGGGCTGCTATTCGAAATTCAGGACCAAGGAACTGGAAATTGTTGAAGAGGCGGAAGGCGTCAGAGGAGTCACGGATGTAGGTTGGTAGGGCCTGGACAAGTGGAGCAAACATGGAGTCCAGATATGAGGCGATCAGTTCGGTGGGGCAGCAACAGGCTGAAACAATAGTTCTCCCGGGACAGTCCTGTTTGTGGATGTTGGGGAGGAGGTAGAGGTGGGCTGTGCGGGGCTGGGGGCTATGAGGTTGGAGGCTGTAGAGGAAGCTCCCCAGAGGAGATAAGGTCATTGGCTGTCTCGGTGATGATGGCTTGGTGTTCAGTTGTGGGGTTTTGTATAGTGCCTTGGGACATCCTCAAATGTATAGCGCCTTTCATGTCGGGCAGACATTTCAAGGCGCTGGACGCTGAGTGTTTCAGACAGAGGTAGGGGTCGGTGTTAGGGTCTGGGAGGGTAGAGTGCAGGGAGGGCGAAGGAGGGTGACCGAAAGCACAATCGAAGAGGAGGGTCTTGGAGGAGGCAAGGGAGGGGGCGAGGCTGAGGGACTGCGGGATGGAATTCCAGAAGGTGGGGGCAGAGTGGCAGAAGGCCCAACCGCCAATGCTGGGGCATCGAGGCGGGGAACGTGGAGCAGACCGGAGTCTGCTGAGCGGAGGGAGCTGGCAGGTTGGTAGGGTATTAGGAGGTCGCAGAGGTAGTGGGGAGCAAGACCATGGAGGGCTTTGAAGGTGAGGACTAGGATTCTTGAACTATATCTCCTGTGTGATGGGAAGCCAGTGGAGTCGGGCGAGGATGGGGGTGATAGGGTCATGAAGCCTGGTGCAAGAGAGTTCTGGATGATCTGCAGCCTATGGAGGGAGGTGATAGGGAGGACAACAAGCAGGGAATTTGCGTAGTCGGGAAAGGCAGAGTGGGTCATGGCACGGATGTGGGGTAGAAAGTATAGTTGAGGATCAAACAAGATGCCAAGGTTCTGGACAGGCTTAGTAAGGTGGAGTGTGCTTCCTTTGATGGTGATTCTGTCAGCGCCTGAGGTGAGAAGGCGCTGATGAGAACCAATCAGGAGAGCCTCGGTCTTGTTGACGTCCAACTGGAGAAAGTTAACTTTCATCCAGGACTTGATGTCTGACAGACATTCTGCCAGGACAGCAGTGGTCCTGAAGTTGAGGGTGGAAGCAGAGAGATAGAGTTGGATGTCATCCTCATACATGTGGAAGTTGACCCCATGTCTGTGGATGATATCACCAAGAGGGAGCATATAGATATTGAAGATCTGTTATTCAGAGACATATTGGAGCTGAACAAAATCATGTGAATCTGAATTGAGTTTGATTTTCTTTTAAATGTTCTTTATAATCATCATCCTTACATTTGATATAGCGCTTTTCTCGTCTTCTAGACGTCTCAAAGCGCTTCACAGAATATGCTGTAAAGTGAATTGACCGTATATTTGTGGGCGAAATGCGGCAGCCAATTGCGCACAGCAGTGTCCCACAAACAGTCGTGGATTGAAAATGACCAATTTATTATTGTTTTGTTTTGGAGGGATTATTATTAGGCGTGTGGAAGTAAGAAAACTTGGCCAAGGTTTCACCCTTCCTGGAATTGAACCCAGGTCAGTTCCTGTTGAGGAGATAATCAACTGGTATCAGCCTGCCTCGGTTGGTAGCACTCTAGCCTCTGAGCCCAAAGGTTATGGATTCAAGCCCCATGTCAGGACTTTGAACTTACAATCCAGGGTGATACTCCAGTACTGTGCTGGGAGGAACACTACATTGTTGGAGGTGATGTACTACAGATAAGACAATAAACTGAGGTCTTGTCTGCTTTTTCAGGTGGACGTTAAAGATCCCATGGCACCAGTTGAAAAGAGAAGGGAGTTTCCCCCGATGATCTGGCCAGCAATTCTCCTGGTCATGCATGTCATGGCTGTTTGAAGGATGTTGCTGTACAAATGGGTTGCTGTGATTGCCTACAAAGTACACAGTCACGTCCCTACATCCTGTGAGGGACTTTGAGAAAAGGCACCATATCAAATTCAGAAATGATCATTATCATTTCAGCCACGAACAGCTCCAAAAAGACCGAACTGTCTTGCTTGTCGGATTGACAAGTGACTGTTTCTGGGGTTTGGGCTACCAATCCAGATGGCATGCACAGTAAACTCACTAAATAAGTGTATTCTCAGATGAAAGAGAAAAGAGAGAGGTGTTTGTGAGCTATTCAGTGCTGTCTATTGCTTTAATAATCATAATTTACATTGACTCACACTGGTAATCTTTCTGTGCAGGAGATTGCAGAATATTATGCCAGAAATGAACATTCTGTTCTCCGATGGAAGCAGCCACCTGTTATAGAGACGCTGAAGGTACATTGTGGGACTTTGTATCTTTGCATCCATAATGGGTCTGAAGTTCAAGATTCACCAAATGATTAGTGTGTGTCTCTCTCTGAAAATCTGCTCAGATGACAAGCTCAATTTTGATATGGCTTTGCTGGGAAGGAAATGGGATTCCAAGTGGAGTTTCAAATGTGCTATTTGCAAATCCCTCAATCTTGACACAATTGTCTGCAGTGTGTGGGAACAGTGCAGCACATGCTCTTTTGCTGACAAGATCGCAAAGGGAGCTTTAAGGTTTCAAAATATGCTCGTTGGGAAAAACAGCAGCACAAACCGTGCCTGTAAGAAGTGCCTTGGGACATTGAGTGCGTTTCTTCTGAGCAATCCCATCTATAGCACACTGACCCCGGGACAGTGCATCTTGTCTCCTTATTCTTTCATACCCCTTCCACCACATTGTCACCTGGTGTCCCATCCAACAGTCCAGCTCAAGGTTTACTTCCTGACAGAACAGAAGAGTTGCAACATTTTCAGGGCAGGCACTCATCAGGAGATGCAGTCACTAGTCAGAGGTCAAAGGGTAATAGTTTGCAGACTTGCTTCATCCATAGTGGAAAATGACAAAAGCCCCTTATCAGAAGAACAGCAAAGATGTTTCCAATTTTGCATGCATTACTTTTGGCTGATGATTTGCTGTGACACTGCTCTCCAGGCAAGTCGTTTTTGTGAAACAGCCCCAGTACTGCTTCCAGAGATTAGCAAAAGAAAACTTTGCAGGAGCATCTCTGCCCCCATTCTTTGGAACTCCATCCCACAGTCCCTTCTACTTGCTCCCTCTCTTGCCTCCTTCAAGACTAGTCTCAAGACCTCCTTTTCGATCTCTCCTTCGCCACCCTCCTACCCCTACCCTCCCTGCCCTCCATCCCCACTGATCCCAACCCCCCTGCTCAGGTCCGAATCTCTGTCTATCTGATTTGAAAAGCACTTTACAAATGTAATATGTTGTTTTTACTCCTGGCAGCTGAAGGCTAAAGCTGTGGGACTATGGAACCTCTTTTTACCAGAGGTCAGTGGCCTGAGCCAGCTGGACTATGCTTTCATGGCTGAAGAAATGGGACGATGCTTCTTTGCTCCAAAGGTTTTCAACTGCCAAGCCCCGGGTAAGTTTCTGCAAAATGTTCTGCAAGCTTCTGGTTTAATTTTTTTTCTTTATTATTTGCACATTGACACACTGTTACCAAAATAAAATTTTGTTCAGGAATAATGGGCATTTGAAATTGATGGTCAATTTGAACTCATCTAGGCTGAATAATAATGATAATCCCTGGATGTCTTCGAGACGTCTGAAAACGCATCACAGAATATACTGTAAAGTGAATTGACTTTATAATTTGTGAGCGAAAATTATTACCCCACGAAAAGCAATCTGCCAATTGAGTAGCAACTGGGTTCCTACATACTGCTAGGTAAACAGAGGCGTGTGGAGTAAGGAAACTTGCCCAACATTTCTTCGGCCAGGAATAGAACCCAGGTCTCTCGCTTGCGAGGCAAGTGCTGCATTGTTGAAGGTGCTGTGCTTCGAATGAGACATTAAAACGAGGTCCCGTCTGCCTTTTCAGGTGGACGTTAAATAACCAATGGCACGATTTGAAAAATAAATGGAGATTCTCATGGTGTCCTGGCCAACAATCCTTTCAAAATAAAATTCATGATTTACATGATGTGTTTGGCACTGTGACTGTGTTCACCTACAAATACACAGTCACTCACTTTACAGTAAATCCCATGAAATGCTTTGAGGCTTCATCCTGACATGAAAATGCTATATCAAATGTAAGAGTAACTATTATTAATAATAACATTTTCTCTCTAAGAATTGCAAAAAAACAGCTTCCAAACTGAGTTTACCATAATTCTGCAAGTTACAACAACAACAACAACAAATTGCATTTATACAGAACCTTTCACTTAGGGAGGATGTCCAAACACATTGGGAGTTGGGGGTTGGATTCAAGAGGGATGGGAGGTGAGAAGATTGGGGGTGGGAAGATGACTGAAGGCAAGGTCAAGGAGGAATATCTCGAGACAGACCTTGAAGGAGGCAAGGGTGGGGGGAGAAGCAGAGGAGCTCTGGCAGATGACATCACCAAGCGGCTGACGTCATTGAGTGGGAGCATGTAAATATTAAAGACAAGGGGACAGTACAGAGCCCTGAGGCATTCCCGTAAGTATGGTGTGAGGGCTGGAGGAGAAACCGTTGACAGATACAAAGTGGAGAATGGGTGAATCAGATCCTGAACGTGTGGGTGGATATTGTGTGAGGGCTAGATTAAACAGGACTGCGATTGTTAAGAGATTGATAATTACTCACCGTTGCGAGGCTTGAACACAAGGAGAGGTGTGTGACTGATGGCCATTGTACCATATCCTGGCAAATTGTCAAAACCTCCAGGATGGGTGGGGGCGGGGGGAGAAATTAGTGGAGAAAATCAGCATGGAAAAACAAACGTTTCTTATGACAATTGTGCTGTCAGGGGTTTTGAACAGGACAAAATGCGTTACCAGTATTGTCCAAATAAGTTAATCATTTTAACACATCTTCATGAAAGCGATTGAGCAAATGGAATTGAAGGATTTGGCCTGATCTGATAAATAGGCAGAAACAGGCTCAATAGGCTTACTGGCCTCCTTGTGTTCCTATGACGTACAAGAATTCATTTCAGCCTATTTGCCCCCACTCTCTGGTACTCCATCCCGGAGCCCCTACGACTCACCCCTTCCCTTTTTTCCTTCAAGGTCCGCTTCAAGACCTTCCTTTTTGACTGTGCCTTCAGTCATCTTTCCCTCCTAACTCCCTCAGTTCCAAGCCTCATTGGCTCCAGAATTAGCTTGGGTGCTAATTCTGTTATTATGTTAATTCTGGATTGTTCAGTGCTTTTGGGATTCCTCTCGATGCGAAAGGTAGTTTATAAACTTACATTTGTTGTGTCAACATGTGTCATTGATTACTCATCGTTGCTTCATGAAGCTTTCAGTCATTTTGTTTTGTTCTCTGGAACTTTGTGTCTGAACCTATCTGCTTCCCCCCTCCTCACTTTCGAAGCCCACCTTTAAAACCTTTTCCACCTGCTTTTGGTCACCACTCTCCCCGCCTTCTCAGATTCCCCATCCCCAGCTTCCCCATCCCAGCCTGGGTGCCTAGTTGGCTCTGTGAAACACTTTGAGATGGCCGCCTGATGTGAAAGGCGCTATATAAATATTGCTGTTGTTGTTTGGCTCTGATTAAACCTTGTTCCTCCTGCTTGTTTTGCAGACACGGGGAACATGGAGGTGCTGCATTTATACGGAACAGAGGAGCAGAAGAAGCAATGGCTGAAGCCACTGCTTTCGGGAGAAATCAGCTCCTGCTTCTGCATGACTGGTAGCAAATGATTTTACTTCATTGCAGTCTGAGATGTCAAATGGGAAATATTCAAACTTGATTTTGTGTGTCTACCTCCTGATCTAACAGAGAGTGAGGCTGCATTCCTGACAGAAAGAGTTTGTAAATTCAGTTTAGTTTGAAAGTTGGTTTCTGAAAAGATGTGCAGAAAACTGGTTTCCAAATTAAGATAAAATTCAAGACCTTTCCAAAATTCTGTCCAAAATTCTTAAATTTCAGGCTCCTTATTGGGTTCCTTTCCTAGTGATGGGGTAATGGAGCTGGGTCAGTCTGGGGAAATTAAAACGGCTTGCTGTTTATTTGCTGGGCTATATTGAAATATTCATCCAGAAGCCACACGACTCCAGTTTGAGAAGAGCACGTTACTGAGGGTGATTGAATGGAGGTCAATACGTCATACACATGGGCTTCCTGTGTAACGCCGCTGAGATCAGGAACTGGGGGAAATGGGGGATTGGGCTCAATCGCTGACTCCAGCAAGCGGAGGTGCTTCTGGTAAATAATGATTAATTATGGATGATTATGTTATGTATGATCATGACTATAAGCGTTGATTCGTATAATTATGGGTAATGTACTCGCTGTCATTTAATAAGGAGAATATAAAACTCTTGAAGTCAGCAGAAAAATGGAACCTAGTGGTAAGCAGGCTGGTACAACTTGGTTTCGAGCGATCAAAGAATTTAGATGAAGTTACATTTTTCAGAACAAAGAATCATGTTAGAAAACAGTTTCAAGGCCAGGACAGAGATACTGGGACAAGGAGATTAGGAGTCAGGAGAGGAGTCACAAGGGGCAAAGGAATGTATGAGAACCCATCACTGAGGGGTACCGATACAATGAACACCATGTACAGAATAAGATGAGCAGATCTGGAGGAATGCAATGGTCCAAAGGTGATGTGACTGTAAGAGTCAGTACTTTTAGAAATCTGAGTGAAATTGTCTCGGATCAGGGAGAGAACAGCTCTGTGGTTACCCTTGCGAAGGGCTGACCTCTCTGACCACAGAAACTCAAGATTGAGAACTTGCACTTCCTTGTCAAAGTCCTGGAATGCGTTGTTGCCAATCAACTCCGCGCAAACCTCTCCTCCCATTCCCTCTTCGAACCCCTCCAGTCCGGCTTCCGCCCTGCCCACAGTACAGAGACTGCGCTTGTGAAAGTTTCAAACGACATCCTCTCTATCTGTGACCAGGGCTCCCTCTGCCTCCTTGTCCTCCTGGACCTCTCCTCTGCTTTCGACAGTCGATCACGCCATCCTCCTCCACTGCCTTTCCTCCGTCATCCACCTTAGTGGGACTGCACTTGCCTTTCAAAGCCATACTCTTTGGCTCTTGTCAGCATCTTAAATCGCACGGTTCTCACCTCCTCCACCTACCCGAACCTCCCCCTAAAACTTTCCGAACCAGTATGCAATCTAGGCGTCAGTTCGACCCCCAATTATCCTTCCTCCACAACATCCGGTCCCTCACCAGCACTGCTTTCTTCCACCTCCGACGCATCGCCCGTCTCCGACAGTACCTCTCCCAAAAGCCGCAGAAACCCTGGTCCATGCCTTTGTCACCTCTCGGCTGGACTATTCAAACACCCTCCTCACCAGCCTCCGCTCCACTACCATCCATAAAATCCAGATTGTTCAAAGCTCTGCCGCCCGCATTCTCACCCGCACCAAACTCTGCTCCCTAATTACCCCAGTCCTTGCCAGACTGCACTGACTGCCTGTCCCAGAGAGGATGATTTCAAGATCCTCAGCTTGTCTTCAAATCCCTCCACTCCTCTGCACCCCCTACCTCTCTGACCTCCTCTCTCCTCAAAACAGTGCCTGCTGCCTGTGCTCCACCGGGTCTGGCCTCCTCCTTGTCCCCCGAGTCCTCCGCTCCACCCTCAGCGGCTGTGCCTTTAGCCACTATGCCCCGAGACTCTGGAACTCCCTTCCTCACTCCCTTCGCCTCGCCCCCTCGCTTCCTATTTTCAGGTCTCGGCTAAAGACCTTTCTCTTCGACCGTGCCTTTGGTCACCTTCCTCCCCATCCCCCTGGCTCGGCCCCGGGATCCATTATTGTGAAGCGCTCTGAGACACCGTCCGGCATGGAGAGCGCTATATAAATCCAAGTTGTTGTTGTTGGACGAGCAGGAGGGCTGAAGGAGAAAGAACCACACAGACTCTTGAGTTAAAACTCAGAGACCAGCACGCAGGCAGTCTGTCCTACTGATCACGCTGATCACTGGGTGACTCGGGAGAGCAGGAGCAGAGAGGCTGAGAACGTCTGTCAAGACGATTTCTCAACTGACCAGAGAAGGGCATCCCTCACATTCCAAGAGGGGTAGCTGAGTGAGCCAAGTATCTTAGGGAGAGAGAGCAATCCTGCCTACAAGAGCTGGGGACCTACCGAAGCGGCTGCTAGTTACCGGTAGAATAGTGATACGCACCCTCACGGGTCCATACCTTCCTTCTTGTACCCACTGTGTTAATCTTATATGATTTTATTATTAGTATCATTTTCTTAGATAGTATTCGCGATCAGGATACTATGATTTTTTCATAAATTAGTGTTGTGAGCCAGTCGGGGTAATCATGATTATGATAATCGTCTGTGAACATGTTTGTTAATCATATTGACTCTTAAGTGCGATCCTGTTTTAATCAGGTGTTGGTGAACCTGGAGTTCCTAACTATATAACCTTTAACCTAACATTGTACTGATCAATATATTTTCAAGTATATTCGAAAACTTAAACTCTGTTAAACATCCATTGGTCTCCGAGTCTTGAGTGTATCGATTCTAAGCAGCCCTGCGAAAGTTAACATTCTCCAAAGGCCACTGCCTCTCTCCACCTTCTTTGTATTTCCATGTCTATTATTCTGAGGGGTTTCTAGTTGATGAGCCTCTCTTGTCTAAATGGTTCCCTGTTTGTGTAAGCTACACACAGGATTTATTGCGGTGAAGTTTGGGGAAATAGCTGCACCCTGCTGGGTTGAATTTTTTTTGAGTAAAAACATGTATTTTGGCCTTGTTGTTTTCCCCCAAAAAGGAATATGAATCAAACGAGCCACAGTGTGTGCCGTTGAGATCTCTGCTTGTGGTTATTTTAGTTTTTGATGGTGTCTCTGGTGTGATTTTCAGAGCCAGCCGTGGCCTCCAGCGATGCCACTAACCTGGAGTGCAGTATTCGCCGGGAAGGAGCGAGCTACAGGATAAATGGTACCAAGTGGTGGAGCAGTGGTGAGTAAAGCTGGGATATCGCTCTTTGTGTTGGATGTCACTGTGATTCTTAGCTGGTTGGGTTCATAGTCCACTTGCTACATGTTCATCCATGTTGTATAGATGTTCATCCATCTATGCTATATCCAAATTGGCTGTTATGTTTGCCTAAAAATGTGCAGTCCCTATATCCATGACAACAATTATCTGTGAAGCTCTTTGGTATGTTTCAATATTATAGGCATTATATCATAGTAATATTATTATAGTGTATCATATGCACCGACTGTTTAATTTTTTAGTTCTGTTCAAATGGGTGGGTTTCGTGTGCAGCCATTTGACTTACCACCCCCCGCCCCCCCCATAAAAACAACCAACAACTGTGATCTGATGTATTTGGACGATCTGCAGTTTATAATTGTCTGACAAAGTGATAGCAAGTTGTTGTTCAATCTTTCCTGAAACAACTTTGCAGCGGAAACCTGCCTTAGTTACTTATATACAGTGCCGCTGGGAACCGAGCTTCCCACCCATTAGTTGTGCTTTGAGATGCAGAAAATAGCCATAGTTTTAGTCCAATCCCAATGACATATAGAGGGGGGAAATACCACCTGGATCTACATTTACTGTTTTCTTATACTTTCGGAGCATCCAGAATTTGGGAATTTGAGTTCTTAAATTCAATTTTAATTTTGAAGCTGGTTTTCTGTAAGTTTCATTTAAGATCTATAGAAAACTGACTTTAGAGTTAGGACTGAATTCTGGACACTCTGAAATGTTACATAAATAGAGTAAATCTAGACACAAGCTGATTTATTCCTGCTCCTTATTGTGAAGGAATGCAATGACAGTATAAAGTAGGTATGTCTGATTTTAGGGTACAAAATACCATGAGGTACAGTGATACTATGTGTTGTCAAGGGCAAGAGCGAGAGGAGAAGTAGGGGGCCAGATGAACCCAGGCTGCTCTCATAACTGAAGTCATTAGAAGTGAAGTCATTAGAAGTGTCATATGACAGCTCGTCCATCAAATGCAGTGAAATTGAAAACATAAAGGTTCTTGCTGAAGCTGTATTTTTGAATATTGTAATAGCTGAATTGATCTGGATTTGTGGGTTGAAACGTGGTAGAGATCAGCCTCTGAAATCACAGAGACGGAAAGATTTTGTTAGTGACCTCCTGCTACATTGCCAGAATTGTCCCTCCTATAGCTTTGAATTTCTCAAGTAGCATGAGTATAGCACACACAGCATGGACACTCCCTATTCTGTTTAAAAGAAAGCAAAACTGTCTGGTTTCTGAGAAACAGATTTTGTAGTTGTTTTAATTAAAGCATTTTTTTAAAAAAAGCTAACTGCCTGAGACGTATGGATATCCACCACCATGCTTAATATTATCCAAACCAGACTGAGTGTTCCCCATGTGTGGAATTTCCCTGTATCTGGAATGGAAAGTGCTCTCTCTTCCCAGAGGGATGCATCCTGCTTGACTAATTCTGGGGGATATGAGTTGCAAGTCGGTAAAATGCAAGGCTTGGAGACCCCAGAGTGTGTGTTGGGATACTGCTGGAGTTTAACCAGCTAAAACTGCATAGCTTGCCAGGTTAAACCCCAGCAAGACTCAATTTCACTGGGGGAGAGAATAAAACATTTCAAAAGTATAAAGTATTCATGAACAAATTGACTTTCATACTTTAGAAAATTACAGTTTTTTTTTGTACAACGATATCCTTGAACATCACAATTTGTAATATTCTGTCTTTGATGTCTACCTGAATAAAGTGACTCCAAGTGTTTATCTGGTAAATAAAACTGACCTTTACAAAACAAAATATGTTATAGTGTATATTGCTGTAAATTGCATTGGAATGTTGTGATATAAATCACAGGCTAATGTTTATGAAGTTGTGGACAGTAATGGTTTACATTTTGGAATTTTGTATCCTGAGACATGTTTTCACTTGTCAGACAGTGGAGCTGTGCACTGCAGTGATTCTGGATAGATAACTCAGTGTGTAGGGGTTTTAATAAATGTGTGACCCTGTGGTGAAGTATGAACTGACACAAATTTCCTTTTAAGTTGTAGAATTTAATAAAAGATTAGGAAGGTTATACATATCAAAGTTATATGTTTCATCAAATCAAATTAACGCTCACAACGGGTCAGTTGGATCTGATCCACAACGGATCAGATTCTTGCTTACGACGGGTTAGTAAAGTGGAGGAATTGACTTGTTAACGTGTCGATCCATGTTGATTGTAATATATCGAGATTGCAATTTCTTGAGATTGGTTGCGGTTAGCTCCCTTGTTTCCAAAACTTAGCTCTCCTCCTTTTGTTGAGAATTATCCTTGTAAAGACATATACATTGACCTTGAAAAGACATCTGGAATTTAGCTCCACTAAAAAACCTGGCTCTCCCCCAATGACCCCGTCCCCCTAGTGGAAGCCTCTCTTCCAGGCTACACCTTCCACTACATCCCCCGTCCAAACCAACGTGGTGGTGGGGTAGCCCTCATCTCCAAAGCCTCCCTTGGCCTCACCCCCTAATCCTCTGGCTGCTTCCCCTCTTTCAAGCACCTCACCCTTTTCCACCCCTCTCTCCCTTTGAAAATCCTCCTTGTTTACCGTCCCCCTAAGCCCCCCGGCTCCTTCCACACAGACATCTCTACTCTCCTCTCTTCCCTGTCCCTCTGCTTCAAGAGCCTACTCATAATGGGCGATTTCAACCTCCACCTAAACTCCCCCTGCACTACTTCTGCTGATTTCACTGCCCTCCTCTCCTCCCTTAACCTCACCCTACATCTAAACTCACCCACCCACAACCGTGGTCATGCACTTGACCTCATCATCACCCATGGCCTTGACATTTCCGACCTCAGCATAGTGGACAAGGCCATTTAGGACCACCTTTTCATCTCCTTCTCCTCTCACATCCCTCTCCTCCACAAAGCCCTCAACCATCCTCTACCACTCTTGGAAAAGGCTACCCCCTGAGACCCTCACACAGCCCTCTCATCATCAGACATCCTATCCCTCTGGCCTTCCACCCACGGAGATCCTGAAGCAGCCGTCCAGCTGCTCCATGATCACCTCTCCTCCACTTTCAACTCCCTTGTCCCCCTAAAATCCAGGACCATCTCCAAACCCACCCGATCCCCCTGGTACAACAACCATCTCTGCCGCCAAAACACCCAAACCCGTCTGCTCGAGCGCAGAAGGCGGAAAACTGGCCTGACAGTTCACTGCCAACTGTGGTTCGAGCATCGCCACAGGTACCGCCGTTCTTTGACAGGCGCAAAAACGGCTTCTACTCCAACATCATCCTGGAGGCCAAAAACAATCCCCAAATCCTTTTTTACACCACCCACTACCTCCTCCGTGCCCCCTCCGCTCAGGCCTCCTCAATCTTCACATCAAGTGCCAGGAGGTCATGGACTTCTTTTTTCCTAAAATACTCAACATCCACCGGGCAGCTTCATCCACCTGCCCCTTGTCACCCACCACCAACTTTCCTCATCATCTGCTCCTACCACCATCCCCTTTCTACACTCTTTCCTCCTCATCTCTCCCTCCTCCCTCTCACCCACCATCACCTCCATGAAACCCACCACCTGCTGCCTCGATCACCTCCGCACCAACTTACTGGTCACACAACTCCCTCTCCTATGCCTCTCCTCCAGATCAGTTCCTGCCTCCCTCAAAACTGCTGTCATCACCCCCTTCCTCAAAAAACCCTCCCTAAATCCCTCAAGCCCCAGGCACTACTGCCCTATTTCTAACCTGTCTTTCCTCTCAAAAACTCTAGGACGGGTTGTGGCCAACCAACTCCGTGCACACCTCTCCTCCCACTCCCTCTTCGAACCCAACTCTTCGAATCCAACTCATTCAGATCTCTGCCGCCCGCATTCTCACCCGCACAAAACTCCGCTCCCCGATCACCCCAGTCCTTGTCAGACTGCACTGGCTCCCTATTCCAGAGAGGATCGACTTCAAGATCCTCACCCTTGTATTCAAGTTCCTGCACTCCTCTGCACCCCCCTACCTCTCTGACCTCATCTTTCCTCAAAACAGTACCCATTGCCTTCGTTCCTCCGGGTCTGGCCTCCTCCTTGTCCCCCAAGTCCTCCGCTCCACCCTCGACGGCTGTGCCTTCAGCCACTATGCCACGAGGCTCTGGAACTTCCTTCCTCACTCCCTTCGTCTCGCTCCCTCCCTTCCCATTTTCAGGTCTCTGCTGAAGACTTTTCTTTTTGACCGCGCCTTTGGTCACCTTCCCCCCCTCCCCCTGGCTCAGCCCCGGGATCCAAAACTGTAAAGCGCTCTGAGACTCCGTCCGGCGTGGAGGGCGCTATATAATTCCAAGTTGTTGTTGCTATGGTGAGTATGAGCGAGATGCCAAACAATCAGCACCTCTGAACTGAATCCAATTCAACGCAGGCTTTGTTCACGATGCACAACACAAAACTATTTCAACCACCTTGCCTCCTTCAGGGCCTATCCCCACAGCATCTTCTTTCCTCCATACCACTTACTCTCCATCCCTCTCTGATCCCAACCTACAGCTCGGGGTGCAAATCCCTCACTGTCCAGCTGATGTGAAAGGCACAATGAATGCAATTTGTTGTTGTTATTGTGGCCCGCAGAGCACTAGATTACACTGGTGCAGTGTACAACAACAACAACTTGCATTTATATAATGCATTTGGTTGCCACCAAAATGGTTGGCCACCACTGCTATAGAGAAAAGACACTCAGGATTGTGATGTCTTCTGTGCCAGTGACTTCAAGCATACGATCCTCTGTGAAATGCAGTTGGTTAGAGTTGGGCAGTGCAGGTGAGTTTATTATACTGGAGATTTGGTCAACTTTTTTTGAGTATCTGGGACAGATTTAAATTTATCCTCTTGGAGGTTTTCCTTCAGTTGTGTGTGTGGGAAGCGTAGAGTCAAGGATGGGTCAAGTTTTGAGCTTGAGGGGAATATTTACCTTTTCTGGTTCCACACTCACACTCAAGGGTACTCTCAATTATCAGAACACTTAATCCCTTTTGGTGTAAATGATCAAAATGTAGCATAGTGCATTTATATGTTGTTTTTCCATAGAGAAGTGTCATCGCACCTTTTGCCTAATGTGATCTGAGCATTGCAGTACAGTAAACCTCACATAAGTCATATCAGTTGGGACAATACATTTAATATGACTTTTGCAAAGTACGAGTTTTGTCAAACTTGCATATGTAAAGTTAGGTATAAGTCAGATTTTAAATGACTAACACATAATAAATACAGCACACAAGTACTGTATTGGCTGGTGACACTAAGGCAAGATTTCTGTGCCATGCTTAACGCATGCATATTAAAGTTATGGTAGCCCATTCTGTCCCTATACAGTACTGTACCTCAGTGCAGAAAACATATACTGTACAATGAATGGCACAACAAAACAGGTTTCAAAGAAGAACTGTTTTATTAGAATATAAACTCTTCCAAAAGTTCGCCCACAAAATATACAGTCAATTCACTTTACAGTATATTCTGTGAAGCGCTTTGAGACGACTCAAAGACATGCTAAGGCGCTATATCAAATGCAAGGATTATTATTATTACATACGTTTCACATGGCGCAGGGTTGTCCAACCTTTTTGGCTGCTGAAGACCGGATGCCCTGTTTGAGAATCGCGAAACCCTGCCCTCACTTCCTCTCTCACTCACTTGCTGTTTTTCCCTCTCTCCCCCTCTACCTCATGCTCTCTCTTAATCACTCTTCCCTCTCTCTCAATGCCCCCCTCTCCCTCTCTTGGTTTCTGTCTCTGGCCCCTTTCCCTCAATGATTTTTTCTACCCCCTCTCCCTTCTCTCTCTTCGCTCCATCTCTTTCCGCCCCCCCCCCCCCCCCATAGCTGATTATTATTGGTTAGGCTGGTGTTTCGACATGTTGATGGGTTTTTCCATGTGTCTGCAAAGAATCAGGCAACCCAAGAGAGAGAGAGAGGGTCCACCCAACCTCCTGCTGCTGCCCTGAGAAGACAGTTCACCAGGGAGAGAAGGAACGGGCAGCCCGAAGTTCTTTCCTCTCTCTTTTCTCTCTCAGCCCCCTCTGCCTCCCCCACCACCGTTCAACGATAATGTTAATGTTACGCCACCGGGAGGGAGATAGTTGGGGTTTCCACGTGCATTGTTCTGTTTGAGGTCAGCATGGAAAACAAAGATTTGACCCATCAGTCGGTAAATTCGGAATTGGTAAGCCAGAAATGCCGTTATGAGTTGCACGATTGTTAATATGACTAGTGCAGATAAATTTAAGTGGATTTAATAGGAAATTAATAGGTGGACAGATGTATGACTTAGGTGATTATATGACTTAGACAGATCAGACTTATGTGAGTTTTACTGTATTCACCACTAGTAAACACTTAAAAAGAACAGTGGAAATTTCTCCCATTGTCCTGGATTATATTCCCTCCTCATCCAATCTCATCCTCAAAATTCAACTAATCACCTGCTCATTTTGCTGTTTCAGGAAGGATGTCCCAGCGGCTTGGGACTTCTTTCCGACATGAAAGGTACTATATAACAATGTAATTTTATTGTTGTTGTTGCTTGGTAAAACTTTGCTGGTTGCAAATTACCATTTGCTCCGTTTAAAAAAAACATTCGCTTCAAATTTATCTCATCATGTGAGGCAGTTTGAAGCTTTTCTTTTACGTGGATGCTATAGAAATGCAAATTTCCATTCTCTTGCTGCCAGTTCTGTTGCTACATTGTGAAGCTCGTGGTTTGCTCGGATTGGGACAAAGAGTTGAAGGAGTACTGGATGGTGTCCGGCCTGTTCCGCTGTCTGCGGAGGTAGCTGTACTCTTTGACTGCTTTCACAATGTAACTCTTGAATGTTGCTCCCATAAAGACGTAAAGGATGGGGTTGAGGCAGCTGTGGAACAGGGCGATGCTCACTGTGACCTGGATGGCAACGTCGAACCTTTTGCTGCTCTGGCAATCCGTGATGACCAGATAAATGTTGTCAATTAGGCGGCAGAACTTGACGATGTTGTACGGTACCTGGGTCAGGAAGAAGAGCCCGACTACTGCCAGGAGCACCTTGAACGTCTTACGCTTCTTCACATTGGTGACTCTGGACAGTGCTCTGGCCACTTTGGAGTAACAGTACACCATGACCAGTAATGGGATTACAAAAGTCAGGAGGATTTCTAGGACCTGGACCATGGCCTTGGCCGATGTCTCTGTGTGTGAACGGAAGATGATCATGCAGCGATCCATGTCTTCTCTGTTAGCCACCGTGGTAAATATCAAATCGGGGATGCTGAGTAGAAAGGCCAACAGCCAGACACACAAGCAAGTGATCCTCCCTTTGATCCCTATGGTGGGCCGGCTTGTCACCCTGGAGATGGCAACATATCGGTCCACGCTGATGCAGGCCAAGAAGAACATGCCAGCGTTAAAATTCATCACAAACAAAACGGAGCAGATTTTGCACAGGGCGATCCCCACTACCCAGCCGTGAACGGCTTGTAACGCCCAGAAGGGCAGAGTGAAAAGAAGCAGCAGGTCAGCAATGGCCACATTCATAATATACAAGTCTGTCTTTGTCTTAATCCGCTTGTAATAAGCATAGATGGCTATGACCAGGGAGTTTCCAGCAAGCCCGAGGATGAGCGTGATGGTGTAGAATGCCGGCAAGAAGGATTGAGCAAACTTTCTGACATCGTCTTTCTCGCATAGGAAAATATAATCCTCATAGTTAATGCTGGAGTTGTCGTCAAAGTAGGACTCATTGTAGTCCCCGTAGTAAATGGCATCTGCCTCCTCCATGAGTACCTAAAGAAAGAAAGAGTGCAAAATATTATCACATATTTCTTCTCCTCATCTTCTGAAAGTCCTATAACCTTCACTGGGTTGGAGGCCCGACACTGCCTGCCTGACATTAGAGGTTAGCGAGTCTAAGCCTCTCTTACTCTGTTTCTGGTTGGCCATTGCAACAAAATCCTAACCTCCTTTGGCATGATCGGTAGCCAGTATAATTGTGCATTTGTGTGAAGTTACTAGGTTACGAGGGATGCAATTTAGTCGCACACGCTCAGCTGCTTTGTGTGCACAACTGGATTTTCTTTTGCCACAAGTGTGAGCGTGACAGTGGATGTCAGCAAGTTATTCCAACTTGGTGGATGAAATGACATCGGGAGAAAGTCCCTACTCTTTCTGGGATCAATAGAACTTTAATGCCCGCCTGAACAGGCAAACGGGAACTGGTTTAATGTTTATCTGAAGGTGTAAGGCTTCTGTCCCCTGTTTTCAGTGCATAAGTGAGGAGCTGTTTCATGCTGCTTGTGATCCTGATCTGCCTGATCCATTGTGGCTTTGGCTTGCAGGGTTAGCGGGAGGTGAGTGGTAAGAATCCCAGTGACAGGTCTGACCCTCCAAGTTCATCTAACAACTTGTAAATTTAGGAAACCTCATAAATTCTGCTTTGATTTAGATGGTGGTTTCTGATGTTTTTTTAAGAACAGAAGGATAACATTCTGATCATTGTTCTGTGTGGAGACATTGACAAAGTTGGCCTCTTATGAGATTTCCCCATTTCGGTTGCACGTCTACAGGAAATGCTAAACGGCTTCCAAATTATGACTTTTAGACCATGCCAGAGAGCATGTTGATTATGGACCTCAGATCTTCGACAATTTCTGGCATTGTAGTCACTTCTGTGTTTAGTTTTGAGGGGATGGGAGGCTCTCTTTGCACCATGTGTATGGCTGCACATTTTCAACAAGTTTCTCTGTCCTACTTTATATATTGCGCTCAGACTTAGTGAGTAAAGCCTCCAACATTACCCCAGCCTCATCCTTCATCTCACCCACTGGGCCTCTGTGTAATGAGTGAGAAGGACTCACCTCTGTGTGTCAGTATTAGACTCACCTCTGTGTGATCATTGTGCTGACCTATGTATCAGTGTAATATCCAGCTTATTTTTCATCACATTTTTGTGTTTGTGGAAATGATTATCTCAGTAGAAATCTGGTTCTAATAACTACTCCGCACGAGCCAGGACATATAAACAGTGTCTCGTAATAAATTATGACTTTGGAAAGCCAAAGTTTAGTTTTTTCGATGTGCGTTTTTGCGGTTTGAATGAATTTGGTGGTGGTGGGGGTTGGGGGGGGTATTGATTAAACCTAAGCATAAGATTTTCATGAAATGTTTTAGGAATTTGTTTCCATTCTTCCAAGTTCAGATCGAGAACTTTAATGGGAAGCACCACTGAAGAGACCGTGATTAAACCCACACACCCAATGTCAGTAAATTTGCTGCCAAGTGGGATTGGCTCCAGTGGTGTTAAGAGTTAAGTCCCTGAGTTTATGAAAAAGACATAACAGTGATCCTGATGGAAAGATATGGCAAAGACCATTGATGGGATCACTGGGAGACTTAAAATCCCCCAATAAAGTAACAGTACAGTTTAGTTTTACATTTATAATGTAATTGTGTTAATATTAATATTGCATTAATTATTGAGAAGCATGCAGGCAATCATCAAATGGAACAGAATAGCCCACATTTAATGACTAAATTTATTAACCTGAGCAAATGGAGCAAAATTGTACCATTGTGTTTTAGTGCATTAAAATGCAACTGCTGCTTACTAAAGAATGTATTCCATAATGAAGATTGTAAAAAGCTTTTTTTAAATAAATGTTTAAATATAAATGTAAATTGTTATTGCTTGAATGAATTAGTGATTATCCCCCCTTGACTGGATAATATTAAAATTGAATTTCTGAAGGATATTGATATAATATGTGTCAACCTGGCTCAGTCGGTAGTATTCTCGCCTTGGGAGTCAGAATGTTGCCGGTTCAAGCTCCACATCAGGATATTGAGCTCATGGTTTAGGCTGACACTTCAGTGCAGTGCTGGGGGAGAATTGCATGGTTGAAGGTGCATTGTTGGATGAGATGTTAAATCAAAGTCCTGCCTTCCTGTTTAGGTGGACGTTAAAGATCCCATTGAACTGATCAAAAAGAAAAGGGTTTTGCCTGGTGTCCTGATCAACAATTCCCAGATTTAAATAAAATGGTCACTCGCTTCATGGCTGTTTGTTGGACGTTAGTTCTGTGCAAATAGGCTCCTGCGTTCGATTACAAAACATACAGTCATTAATTTTACAGCAAAGCACTGCAAAGCACTTTGAAATGTTTTGACGTAATATGGCGCTATGTCAAATATAATATTTTTATGAATACCTAAATTTATATACCCTGCACTGAACGCACTTCTAAATATTCATAGTTTGCAGTTCTTCGTTATTATTCAATCAGTAAAGCGCTCTGGGACGCTACTCTGCTTGAAGGGCGCTATATCAATGCAAGTTGTTTTGTATATTTCCAATGAAGATGACAAGGAAAATATACTTAATGTAAAACTCACTGATCCAGTTTGACTTGACTACATTCTTTAGTAATAGGAATACATTCTTTAGTAAGCAGTGGTTGCAATTAGGCTTGGGAATGTCCTGCAGCAGTAATAGAAATCTCAGACAGTCTCAAAGGGAATTGGGCTAACGCAACCATTGCTTAGCCTTGTAAGGACAGGGTCAACATGATTATTAACGCTTCAATGAAAATGTTGGGTGGTGCCTAGCAATCTGTTGCCTGAATGAATAGGTGCTTGTCATGCAAAGTTCCCATTCACACTAAAATCTAGTGTATATTTTTTTAGAAGCAAGAGTGCAGGAGAAGTCATTGAGCATGCTGATGCTTAAACCCAGAAAACCAAGAAAGATTGTTTAGATAAAAGTTACTTTGTCAGTTCTGCATTTTGTGGAAAACTGTATGAAATACGCACCACATTCTTTCCGATCCCACCCCCGGATGCTGAGTGCCAGATTGACTTCCTTTTGTGAGTTTAGGTCATCAAGTTTGGCTTCTTTATAACACCAGTGTTTTGGGGGTGTATGGAACAAGCACTATTCATTTGTTATCTAACTTTGCTTTCCTCAGGCTGATAGCCTGATTCTGATCAGGAACTCATGAAGACCACAATGTCAAGGTGATTATGGATACTTGACTGGGAGTGCTGGGATTAGGTGCTTCATTTAGGAAGCTGCAGTTCATGGCAAAAAAATTTTTTTTAAGAGCGTTGGAGATAAACCTCTGTGGCTCAGTATCTTCCCCAATCCACAATATCTCCGACCTCCACAAATGAGTTTAAAACTTTATAATGATTTCCTGAAATTCTGTTGGCAGGTCAATAAAATACAGCCCAGAAAGCACTTATGCCACCCAGGTGAATGATGGATATGAGAAAGTAAGCTGGATCATCCTATTCTGTGTAATTAACATTATTAAACATAATTTCACAATGAATTTACTTGTAGGCAATCTTTACAGGTTGTGTTGCACATCCAGCAGAGACTCAGGAAGAAATGGATCCCTGTTTAATAATAATATAATAATACTTGCATTTTATATAGCACCTTACCACGTCTTTGAGATGTCTCAAAACGTTTCACAGAATATACTGTAAAGTGAATTGAACATTTATTTTATGGGCGAAACGCGGCGGCAATTGTACACAGCAAATGGTCATGGATTCAGTGACCAAATACCCTGGAAAAGCGATCCGCCAATTGACTAACATCCGGGTTCCTACTTACTGCTTGGTAAACAGAGGCACATGGAGTAAGGAAACTTGCCCAATGTTTCACCCTCTCGGGTGAACCCTAGTCCACTCGCTTGCAAGGCAAGTGAGCTTGGGACATCTTCCCGACGTGAAAGGAGTTCTACAAATGTAATCTTGTTGTTGTCTAATCACTAAGCTACAGAACTCCAAATGTCGCAAACTGTTGGCAAAAACAAGATAATTTCTATTCAGTTTCAAAAGGTTCCAGTTCTATATTTGGACCATTTTAATATACAAATTCATGTTTCCCTTAATCTTTAACAGCTCAGATTGACTCATCAGTCTGATATCCAGTTACACCCATTGCGTAGCTGAGGGTGGATGGAAAAAATGATAGGTTGGCTTCTAAGGTTGCAAAGACTAATTTTTTGCCAAGTTGTTTGCACATGCATTGTGAGGCTGGAACAGTGCTGTTAAATACAGTATCAATGCTACACACCAGGATAGCTTTATCGTTCTAATATCAGCCACAAAAATATAGTAAACTCCTGATAACTTGTTCCTGGCTGAACTTGTCACTACCACTGTCATGCTGTCAATATCCCGGCTGCATTTACTTATGTATTTGTACATGTGCCAAACCTGATAACTCCTGATTACTGAGCCCTTTTCCCTTGGAGTGATGAGTTATATTGTACACTGTATATACAATTTAGCTAAGCAACAATAAAATACACTAAAGTAAAAATAAGCATTTTAAAACCTTATCTGAGCTTGTCCTATCATGGCCTTTCCACCCCTATTTTTCCCACTATCTATTTTTGTTAAGATTTTAATTTTATTTTACTACTATTTTCACCTTTTTTCATCTGTAATTTGAATGAAGTTTCTATACCATGCTCCAAGTTTCCCTTCAACTCCACAGTCACTACACTTTACAGTATGTACTGTGAAGTGCTTTGCGTTTTCCTCCTGATGTGAAAGATGCTGTACCAAATTTAAGAATTGTAGGATTATTTTTTAAGTGTTTCTGATTTGCTCCTTTTCCTGAATGCTTTGAATCACACTGGGGTATTGCTCTGATTGCTCTGCACCTGCACCCTCGCTCGCATCAAACTCTGCACAACCATCATCTAATCCTCGCCAGGCGTCATGGTCTCCCTGTCTGTCAGCGGATTGATTTCAAGGCCCTCGCCTTTATTTATTAATCCCTTCACTCCTTAGCATCTCCAAGTCTCTGTGATCTTTTGTTACCCCATTCCTCTGCTCACCCCCACCACAACATGGCTTGCTGTGCATCTCTCACCCTCTCCGCATCACCATCGAGCCTTAAGTAACTATGCCTTCACCTCTAGAACTCTTTCCCTCTACTCCATCTCACTAGCATAGTATGGGGTATGGAAGACACAGGGTAATTATATGTTACCTGTGGGATAGGGTAACTGTTGGGGCGAAATTTCACCAGGATCTAGATTTACTTTATTAACATAGCAATTCAGAGTTTGCAGAATTTGCAAATTCTTAAATGCATCCTTAAAGTTTAAGTTGTTTTTCTATAAATTCTTTCAAGAACTTCACAAAGCCTACTTCAAAATTAAGGCTGCATTTAAAAAAATTGCCAAAAATTGCACAATCTGAATTGCTAGATAAATAGAGTAAATCTAGACCCAATTGGAATTTCTCCCTGTATGTGTTCCGGATCTCAGTGTTTATCTACCGCTGCCCATTCATTTATATGATTGGCATTTAGTTTTATTTTCCTTCTTGAAAACTCTCACTTTTAATTCCTGACTTTGTTCCAGAAGCGTGGGAAGGGTAATAATTTGGAATTGGGTTATATGTCAGGGATATATATCACTTCTTTCTTTCACAAGTAATGCTTATCGAATACTCATTTGTATCAAATGCTTATTTGTATCAAATGCTTATGGGATACCCACCAAATATCTTTTGATCAATGCATTGTGTGAAATAGCCTGAACTTTTGGGAAAAATATTTTGTATCAAACCTTATCTAATGAATAACATACAGTGGGTCAGTTTACAAGAGGTTTCACCTCAACTTGCCTCAGGATAAACACACTCCGTGAGCTGAAGCACAACTTGAATATGGTGTAAATATTAAATGTTGACAAGAGCTGGAGGGAGTGATATTAAAAGTGTAAATGTAGGCCAACAGACTGCAACAATATCTGCTACAGTTTGCTGCAGTTTCAATTGGCAGCAGTGTGTACCCAGGTGGGGGTGGGGGGAATATTAAGATGCAGTGATTGGAGTTAGTAGGGCAGCCTAAGATATTTTGTTTTGAGAAAGGCTTGGACTTTTGTAAGACAAAGTGGAATGCAGACTGAAGCAGTCAAGATCAAATCTGCAGCTCGCCAGAGAACATTGGACTGTTTGGTTAAGTGCGAATGCACAGGACATATTGATATAATAGCAATAGTAACATGATAACAAATAATGTGCATAGTTTGTAAAGATGTCTTTTTAAAGCATCAATCCCTCCCCCGCCTTGCCTGTTTTTAGATTACACCTGAAGACCTTCCTCTTCGACTGTGCCTACAGTCACCTCTCCCCAGCTTCACATCAAGCTATATCGCTGTTACGTTTTCTAAGACACTTCCCTGTCTAAATACAAGTTGTTGTTGTAGTATTTTGAGACATTCTCTTACAAGAAAGCTGCTTACAATATATCCGCCTCCCTTCCCTTTTTCAGATCACACTGAAGACCTTCCGTTTCACCCACAAAATATAGTCAATTCACTTTACAGTATATTCTGTGAAGTGCTTTCAGACGTCTTGAAGATGTGATAAGGCGCTATATCAAATGCAAGGATTATAATTATTATTATTTTCGACCGTGCTTACGGTCACGATCTCCCCCCCCCCCCGGAGATCACCACTGTTACGCGGTCCGACACGCTGCCCTGCGTGAAGTGCCCCAGATAGATGCTCTTGTTATTGTAAAAGTTATTGTTGCAAAGAGCAGTTTACAGGAATTATGTAGAGGCGTGCAGGCAGTCTACTGCTAATGTTAGTAGACATTAAATGAAGCATACAGCCCCACAAGGATAAATTCTTTAACAAGCATTCGCAAACTTCAGCTCAGAAGACAAACAGTAAGCAGACTTGAATCCTGTGGCTTCAGCAATTTGAGCCTGAGCATAAACAGGAATCTATAGAAAGAGCAGCAGACTTTTTCTTGCAATATATAGAGTACACAAACAGTTTTTCTGCTAGCTGGAAGACACCTAATTATATGTCTGCAGATTTCTGAACATGGTTTTATATTGCAAGTACTGTAGGTACAATTCAGGGATGCAGTTAAAAAAATACTTTTTTATATATTGGCAAACTCTTATACTGTATAGGTTCTTGTAAATAAATCGTGGTCATTAATGGCTGAACTCATAAGTAGTCTTAGAAATTCGCCTTCACCAATTAGGGTTCTGTTATTTTTGATGCCCTATGTTGTATTTGTAAATAAAGCGTTAAAAGAAGAGTCCATCTCTGGATTGTCTGCTCCATAATTTCTGCCCATAAAGCAGAGGTGATCCTGCAGCTTGGCTTGAGATCTCATCCATGCACTCAAGGGAAATAGGCTGTGCAGGGAATATAGATGAATATACTGTAATTGCAGGATGGCTAATATTTCTGTAAAGTTAAATGTTAAATGCTTATATTAATAAATACTTAGATATATGGTACTACTGTCTCATATAAACTGATATTATTGCATCTTCAGGTCCAAAATCAAGTGGCAACTGCAAAGAAATGTATCAACTTTCTTTGGTAGATATGTTTTCTTGCCGGAGAGATGCATTGAGTTGCTGTTGATGTTTGTTATTCTGCATCCTTCGCTATTTGTGTGCTCAGCATTTTGTGGCATTTCGTAACCAAGTTGCTAATTTTAAAAAAATCTAGTCATCAACAAATTGCATTTATATAGCTCCTTCATATAGGGTAACATCTGGAGCACTTTACAAAGACAGGGATGGACTCTGACCAAGGGAGAAGGGGAGGGTGAGTAGGTTTTTAGGTATGATTTAAAGACAGAGAGTAAGGCTGTAGAGGGAGGGAGTTCCAGATGTTTAGGGGCGTAGTTGCTGTAAAGGCTTAGCCACCACCACTGTTAAGTGTGAAGTTTTTCTTAAAAAAACTTCTTGTATATTTGCAAAAAGTCCTGTAGCTCAGTGGTTAGAGCACTCGCTTTGCAAGTGAGAGACCTGAGTTCAATTCCAGGCAGGGCGAAACCTTGGGCAAGTTTCCTTACTCCACACAGAGCCTAATAATAATCCTTCCAAAACCAAAAACAATAATAAATTGGTCATTTTCAATCTATGACTGTTTGTGGGACATTGCTGTACGCAATTGGCTGCCGCGTTCGCCCACAAATATAGTCAATTCACTTTTAGAGTGTGTTCTGTGAAGCGCTTTGGGACGTCCTCCCGACGTGAAAAGCACTACATCAAATGCAAGGATTATTATTATTATTAAAAGCACCAATCGTGGTGCGGAGGGGTTTGGGGTGGGCAGTAGATCCATGTTAGCCGAGAAGAGAGGAGATTAGAAGAGTAGGGTAGGAAAAGATGACCGAGATGGGGAGGTACAAGGGTGTGGAAGGTTTTATAGGTGATAGTGAAGATTTTGAAGTCTATCCCTTGAGAGAAAATGGAGCTTTGTGAGGACTGAGGTGATGGTTGTGCAGGTGAGGATGTGGGCAGCAGAGTTTTGTATCAGTTTTAGCTGGAGCTTTTGGATAGTGGAATTAGGCAATGTGTTTGAAAAGTCGAGTCGGGAGGTAACAAATGTGTGAATGAGGGTTTTGATGGTATTTGATAGTAATAACAGAGGCAGGCAATGTGGCAAAAAGTGAAGAGATCCTCCTTGGATTTCTTCATTAAGAAATTAATTTATACATTGACACTTAAGCATAGAAGATCCATTGAGTCTGCAACACAGCTTCCTGCATTTCTAAGTAACCTTCTTACTGATCCCAACTTCTGCATTATGAAACGTCATAATATGTTAGATGCCAGTTTAGCTTAGCTGCCTCTTTGCTGTAAATTTGTGGGTTCAAGTCGCAAATTGGGTCTTTGAACTTATTGTCTAGTCTGACGCTCCAGTGAGGTGCTGGGAGAGTTCTGCACTTTGAAGGTGCCATCCTTTGGATGAGGTGTTAAACTGAGGAGGTCCCGTCTGCCTGGATATTAAACATTCCATGACACTATTCAAAAAGACAAGGGAGTTTCCCCCAATGTCGTGTCTAACAATCCCCCCCCCACCCCCCCCCGACCAATAGAAAAAATTGGTGATCTATTTTCTGCTGTTTGAACACAAATTGGCTGCCATGTTTGCCTACAAAATACAATGACTACTCTTTGAAGCGCTTTACAACTGTGTACACTATAACTTAGAATCCATTCCACTGTATACCCTATTCCCGATTTGCAAGGAAACGTAGAACAAAATGTAATATTTGTATATGTTCTTGGTGCATTTGGGCACAAAGTTGGAAAAATTCCACCCGAGTTCAGATTTATTCTGGTGGATGAACTGTTCTGGGTGAATCGATCAGCCACGTTCTTGTCTGGCTTCACTGGATCCCCATCCCTCAGAGATTTGAGTTCAAAACCCTTGTTCTCACCGTCAAAGCCCTCCAAAGTCTTGCTCCCCCCAACCTCTGCAACCTCCTTACTCCCTCCGCTCGACGGACACCGGCTTGCTCCAGGTCCCCCGCACTTCCTGCCCCACATTGGTGGTCGGACATTATGCATCTTTGGCCCACACTCTAGAACTGTATTCCACAATCTCTCCGTCTCACCCCCCCCCCCCCCTCTTGCCTCCTGCAAGTCCCATCTAAAGACCTTCCTCTTCAACAGTGCCTTCGGCCACCATTCCCACCCCCCTCCATACCCCTGCCCTCCACCCTCCCTCTGCCCTCCACCCCTCCTGACTCCAATTCCTAGCTCGAGTCCAAAAGCCCATGATTGTCCAGGGCTCTGGGATGTCTTTCCGATGTGAAGGGTTCTATACATGTATAATTTGTTGTTGTTCTTCTGAAAGACGCTATACAAATGTTATTTTGTATTTGTATTAAATTTATGTAGAATTTCAGAGTTTGCAGAATTTGACAGATTGTTGAATTCAGTCCCAACTGTAAGAATGAAAAATTCTTAACAGAACTTACAGAAAATGACAGTTTCTAGACACTCTGGCATGCCAAGAAAATAGAGTAAATCTGGAGCCAGATAGAATTTTCTCCCGAAAGCTTACAGCAGATTTCACAAATACTGCTTTCTCGCAGGGTCTATAGCAGTAATAATATCAATGGATGAAATATACAGGGCGACCAAAAAGTCGAGATATACCCTATTATCTTTAAAAAATATATTTAAGACCCGTTAGACATTCTAATAGTGTCACAACTTTTTGGTTACCCTGTGTAATCCAAGTCAGTTAACTCCCTAAAAATTCCATTGCATTCTCAAGGACATGTTTGCCTGGAACTATGTCATATATCAGTGAGTTCAAAAACTGAACACAGCAATGTTGTGTGAAAGTAGCTGCAGAAAGATTTCATCAATTTGTTGAAATATTTCACTGATGTACTGAAGTCCTATCTGGCTTTTGACTACAAAGGAAAGTTTTTTTTATTTTATAAAAAAGTTTATTTTTACAACCCGTTTGTGAGATACCGTATCTTGTAATGAAACTCGGCGTGTCTGTGTTTGTTCTACTAACGGTCCATTGGCAGATTTGGCTTCACCATAACAAAATCTACCGCTGCGCTCTTGCCTCTGCCAAATCCTCCTACTCCAAGATTATCTTGGAGGCAAGGAACAACCCCCGGCTTCTCTTCTCCATCACTAACCGTCTCCTCTGTTCACCTTCCCATAACTTGCCCATCCTCTCCTCAAACTCCAACTGCGAGGAGATGCTGGACTTCCTCAAATCTAAAATCGAGGGGATACGTACAGCCACCTCAGCCCCGTCCACAGCCACCCCCACATCACCTCTCCCTCATGACCCATACCCCACCCATCCCCTCCTATACTCCTTCGACCCTATCTCTCCCTCCTCCCTCATCACGACTGTCCGCAAACTCAAACCCAACAACCTGCTCCCTCGATCCCATCCCTACCTCTCTCCTCATCTCCCAGCTCCACCTTCTGGCCCCCCTCCTGTCCGATGTCATTAAACTCTCCTTGTCCACCGGTTCAGTTCCCATCCCCCTAAAAACAGCCGTCATCACCTCCATCCTGAAAAAACCTTCCCTGGATCCATCCCTCCTCTCCAGCTACCGCCCCATCTCTAACCTCCCATTCCTCTCCCAAGGTCCTGGAACGAGTCATTGTGTCCCAGCTCCGCTCCTTTCTATCCCGCCATTCCCTCTTTGAACCCCTCCAATCCGGCTTCTGCGCTGCCCACAGCACAGAAACAGCCCTGGTCAGAGTCACGAATGACATTCTGAACATCTGTGATCAGGGCTCCCTCTGCCTCCTTGTCCTCCTCGACCTCTCTGCCGCCTTCGACATTGTTGACGACTCCATCCTCGTACACCGCCTCTCAGCTTTACTCAATCTTCATGCATCTGCCCTTGCCTGGCTTTATTCCTATCTCTCTCACCGTCTCCACTTTGTTGCCTCTAACGGTTTCTCCTCCAGGCCCTGCACTGTCACATCTGGCATCCCCCAGGGCTCTGTCCTTGGCCCTCTCCTCTTTAATATCTACATGCTCCCCCTTGGTGACATCATCCGCAGACATGGGGTCAACTTCCATATGTATGCGGATGACACCCAATTCTATCTTTCTGCCTCCACCCTCAACTCCAGGACCACTGCTGTCCTGACAGACCTCCTGTCGAACATCAAGTCCTGGATGAGGGCAAATTTCCTACAGCTGAATGTGAACAAAATGAGCCTCAGGCTCTGGCAGCATCAACCTCCGCGGTTGCACACTTCAACTCACCAGCCAGTCAGGAACCTCGGTGTCTTGTTCAACCCTCAACTGTCTTTTCTCCCCCACATTCAAGCCATGACCTGCTCTGCCTTCCCTCACCTCCGTAACATCGCCCGACTCCGCCACTACCTCACCACTCAGGCCACTGAACCTCTTGTTCATGCCTTCATCACCTCCAGGCTTGACTATGCAAATGCCCTGCTTGTCGGCCTTCCCAACTCCTCCCTCCACAGGCTGCAGATAATCCAGAACTCTGCAGCCCGTGTCCTTTCCCGCACCAAACTCCATGACCCCATCTCCCCCACTCTCGCCCGACTCCACTTGTTCCCTATCCTTCAGAGGATCCAGTTCAAGATCTGATCCTCACCTACAAAGCCCTCCATGGCTCGCCCCACCCTACCTCTGCGACCTCGTAACCCCTTACCAACCCGCCCGTTCCCTCTGCTCAGCCGGCTCTGGCCTGCTCCACGTCCCCTGACCCACCTGCCCCATCATTGGCGGGAGAGCCTTCAGCCACTCTGCCCCCAACCTCTGGAAGTCCATCCCCCAGTCACTCTGCCTCACCCCCTCCTTAGCCTCCTTCAAGTCCCGCCTCAAGACCCTCCTCTTCGACTATGCCATCGGCCACCCCCATTTCCCCTCCCCTCCTTTCCCTTCCCGACTCTGTCCAGCGCCTTGGGATGTCCTCCCGATGTGAAAGGCACTATCCAAATGTAATCTTGTTGTTGTTTTTGGATTCTGAGAGCAGGCATTGGAAGCTTGTGGTTTCAAGCCGCAAATTGTGGCTTTGAACTCATTGTCTAGTCTGAAACTCTTGTGCGGTGCTGCAGAGTCAAGACTTGACTAACACTAGGTGTTTGCAACAGATGTAATGTTAGGCAGGCAATAAATCAAACACTTAGTTAATTGCCAATTAGCTGGTTGTTCCTTGAGAAATTAAGAATGTTAAAGTCCTTAAAATGAACTCATGCAATGTCCACAGTCGCTTTGCGCGTATCTTTACTCTTCATATTAGACCCCAAAGATTCATAGCTGTTAACAAGTAAAATAACACCTCAACAGATCTTGATGTAACTTCACAGCAACATCAGTTGTGTGTTAAAAGTTTCGCCCACAAATATACAGTCAATTCACTTTACAGTGTGTTCTGTGAAGCGCTTTGGGACATCCTCCCAACGTGAAGAGCGCTATATCAAATGCAAGGATTATTATTATTATTATATCAAATGCAAGGATTATTATTATTAAGACCGTTCATTGGATGATATACCAAATCGCATATCTATGTGCTTAATGTATATAAACTTAATTTAAAAAAAAACTTTTTATTTTCACCCACCTAAAAGTTTCTTATAATTATCTAGGAGAAGCGGTATTCTTTTTGCCTTTTTAAAATATAGAATTGAAGTACATTGCAAACAAAGAAAATCAGCTCGCTGAATAATTCTATTTCATACATTGACAAAGCTGTGTCCACTCCATTGCTTTTAAATATGTTGTTTTTCTTCTCTCCCACGTACGTGCGTTTGCAAACAGTATATAAAACCAAGGCAATAGAACTTACCTGGTGTGTTTCTCTCTTTCTCTCTCTCTCTTACTTTTCTCAAGTGTTGAATTTGAGCTTAAAAGTACGTCTAATAAACCTCAAGCAGTCGTGGTAAAGCAGTTGTGATCATTCTGGTGGGTGTGTCATTCTGCAGTTCAACCTCTTTTTTTAATACGGAATCCAAAGGGATGTGTTGCTGGGTGGGAAAGCTCCGAACACAAAACGCCCACTGCTGTTTGCTTTAGCAAACGATGATGTAATTTTCACATGCTATCTCAGGAGCATGTTCTGCAGGTGTGTCTTACCTCTTTCTCCCTTCGTTCTTTACCTTGATGATAATTCTTCCCACATCCCTTGCTGCAATTGAACATGCTGATCAAAAAAGGGGCATTTTCTTTCTTTTTTTCCCCACAGCGTTTTATCCGTAATTATGCTGTTTGTTCCGTGACTGCAGAATCCAATTTCAAACCTTCGGCGTCTTGAACTTTCCAGGCAGTTCCGCAGTAGGCTAAGCGAAATCTGTTTTATTCCTACCTTCTGACTGGCAAAATCACTCCAATGGAGGGAGCCAGCATTTTTAAGGTTGAAAATAATGAAAGGAATTACACCAGTTCTGTTTGTGAATTTCCAACGTGGGACCTGAACTTACAATTTCTGATTTGGAGGTGAGAGTGCAACCAACTGAGCCGGAGAGACACACAACAGTCTCCCTGCACGGAATCACATGGAATTCTGCATCACCTCCCTTTAAGGTTAGGTACTCAGAGGAGTGGGGGGAGACGTTAAATCTGTGCCCCATTAGTGCAGAACTCTGATATAGCAACACCCAAAAAGGATTTTTCAGCTGCTAGTCATCTTGCTCTTGCAGGAATTCTGTTTTGAATTTACGATTTCCTAAACCTTGACCTCATTCTGCAAATGTCCAAATGACTGGAATTCTTCCGCTGCCAGCAAAGGCAAGTCACCAAATTTACAGCGAGTGACAGACACGGAAAGAAGGAAATGATAAGACTGAGCCTTGACTTGAACCTTTGTTGTGATTTCACAGGATGGAAAAAAAACTCTTGACGAGCAGATATAGGGTCATGATGCGGTTAAAAAAGCACTCAGCAGCAAAACAGTAGCATGAGTGGTAAGAGGCAATACAAACCTTGAGACATAAAAGCATCTTACGCATAAGCAAAGGTTTCGCACACTGGTATAATGTATGAGGGAATTTCCTGTACATCACATCAACTTACAAGAACTTTGCTCCAATACAAGATGGTTTGTTTGACTTTAACTTCAATAAAATCTTCCTCATCTTGTAGGATTTTCTAAGAATTATGTACTATTGAATGAACAACAATAACAAATTACATTTATATAGTGGCCTTCAAACAGGGTAGCATCTCGGAGCGCTTAACAGTAGTGGAGCTTGACAGTGAATCGGTGAGAGAGGGACGGTAACCACAGTCAAAGAGGAAGGTCTTCAGATGCGATGCAAATCTGAAGACGGGCAAGGAGGGGGCAAGGCAGAGGGATTGAGACAGAGAGTTCCAGAGTTTTGGGGTTTAGTGGTTGAAAGCCGATGGTGGGAGTGGAGAAGGTGAGGGACATGTAGACGGCCTGAGCCAGCTGAGTGAAGTGGGTGGGTAGTGGAGTGAAGTGGAGTGTAAGCAGATCGGAGAGGTGCCAGGGTGTGAATTGATTTGTAAGTATGAGGAAGTGTTTTGAAGTCGATCCACTCTGCAATAGGGAACCGGGAGCCAGTAAAGAGTGGCAAGGACTGGGGTGATGGGGGGGGGGGGGTCAGGGAAGTGGGGGTGGAGTCTGGTTTCGGGGAGAATGCATGCAGTAGAGGTTTGAATCAGTTGAATTTTGTGGGTGGTGGAGCTGGGGAGAATATCGAGAAGGGCATTGAAAAAATTGAGGAAGGAGGTAATAAAGGCGTGAATGAGCTGTTTTAGTATGAGGTAATGTTAGAGCAACGTGGCGGAGGTGGAAGAATGTGATCTTAGTTAGCAACTGGATGTGGAGTTGGAAGGACAGCTGGGGGTGAACCTAATGCCTAATTTGCGCACAGGTTCAGTGAATCTCAGGGATAGGCCGGGAGGTTCAGGAGGTCCGAGCAGCCGATGAGAAGATGTTGACGGGAGCCAAGGAGGATGACTTCTGTCTTATCAACATTCAGCTACAGAAAGTTGGCGCTCATCCAGGTCTTGATGTCTGGCAAGCAAGAAGATAGAACATTGGTGGACCTGGGGTAACGGCTAGAGGAAGAGCTTCGAACTGCAGACAACAAGTAAAGGTTAATCCAGTTTCCAGCAGTTTGGGAAGGGATTTTGGCAGAAGTGATCTGGATAAGGACAGAGGAAGTCACAGGTTCAGGGCGAAGGTGAATTTTTGGACAGACACCATAAAGTATTTATTTATACAAGAGTGATCAACAGCCAGTTACCAGGAAGGACGGTTGAGGACAAGATTCTAGATTAATTTAACAAACAGCTTGAGATTGTATTAAGAATTGGCAGGGTGGGTATTCTGCAAGGATAGGATTAAATGGGCCAAAGAGCCACTGCTTCATCTGAACTTCTCTTGTGATCTCATCACTACTATTCCCCCCATCACTCCATCAAGTTGTTTTTTTAAATGAGTCCAGTGTTCTGGCCTGCACCACCTTTCCTGGCAACCTGTTCCAGTCACTGATTACCTTCTGCTTAAAGAAAAACTTACAGGTCTACACATCTATCCTGAAATTGCCCTTTACAACTTTAAACCTATGTCCTCTTGTTCAACTAGCTTGATGTATCCTAAAGTATTATTCTGGGTTTACTTTTTCAATCCCATTTAAAATTTTAAAGCCCTCTTTGGGTTTCCAAAGAGTCGTTTTCTCTCAAGACTGAAGAGCCCTAGCTTGTCTAATCGTTGCCTCTTCAATCCTCATTCCTCTAACACCGGGGATCATCCTCATTGCTCTGCTCTGCAATGCCTGTAAGGCCTGTGTAGCCTCCTTATGCCACGCTGACCAGACCTGTAGCAGTAATCGAGGTGAAGTTTGATCAAAACACTGTACAGCCTGAGTATGACATCTGGGGATCACAACTGATTTTTCAATATAACCCAGCATCCTGTTTGTCCTGTTTATTGCTGCCTCACACATCCTGTGAAGCGCTTTGAGACCTCTTGCCAATGTTATTTATAACACAATCCTATTCTGCAAAGTCAGGATTCATGTGGTCAACAGAGAGTGAAGAGAGTACTCTGGCATTTCAATGAGGCATCATTGGTTTACTGTTTAGTAGACACGAGCAGTTAGAAGCTATATTTAAATAACCGGTTTATGACCTTTGATTGAAGCTGATGATAAAGTAGATTTCCAGAAAAAAATAGTTGTAATGACTGTTCAATCTCCTGCTGGGAAGAGAAGGATGCTTATTACACAAAGAAGACTGTGCTGTAACCGGAGGCAGGTTGTGGCAGCCATTTGATGTCGAACATCACCACATCTGGCATTCCACACTTCACAGGAAATATCTTCTTTCTCTGCTCTGGCAAAAGAAACCTAAATCTAACTCATATTGTTTTTAACAAAAATTGCAGTCTGTCACACAGATATCATGCTCACCTTAGGATCTACCTTTTAATCATACTTTCATTCACCCCCCACCTACCCCCACCCCATCACTATCGTCCTCAGCTCGAGCTCCCAATCAGTTGGGTGAAGAAGTTGCAACATCCCCCCAATATAAAAAGTGCTATTGTTGCTGTTGAAACAGTCCTGTTTCTTTTGCCATTTGAAAGCTAGTGGAGAAGAGGATAAATCACCTCCACAATATGTGTTTTTCCACTTCAGCCCCAACAACCATAACATTAAATAGCGTACTTCATTCAGGGTAGCATCTTAAACAGCATCTTGAAATTCAGTCATAGTTCGAAAATCTGGTTTGGTTCATTTAAACCTCGATGAGAACATTGAAGTGACAACAAATAACCAAACCTGTATAAAACTGGGGCCAGATGTTTATATTTCCCCTGTCAGGAAAGATGGAACTCCACACATATTCTATTTTTCGCCACATAAACATCAGCTGAGTGACATTGTTCAACATCCTGTCAAATCATAAAGTTGTTTTATATAGAGTTCTTCAAACATTTTTTGGCAGGCAGCAAACTATCTTATGGATTCCTGTGATACACTATGTAAGGCTGGAAGGCTATGAGACATGGTTTTATAATAATAATAATAATCCATGCATCTGATATAGTGCCTTATCATGTCTTCTAGACATTTCAAAGCGCTTTACAGAATATATTGTAAAGTAAATTGACTATGTTTTGTGGGCGAAACAGTGTCTATTGGTGCTGGTGTTGCACGATGCAAACTAATGTGATTCACTATGTAAGGCTAAAAGTCGGTCAGCCTGGTGTAGTGGTAGCATTCTAGCCTCTGAGTCAGAAGATTGAGTTTTCAAGCCCCACATCGGGACTTGGAATTACATTACTCCATCCCGAAGTCCCTTTAACTCACCCTTTCCCTCGCCTCCTTCAAAGTCCACCTCAACTCCATCCTTTTTGTGCAACAAGATTACTGGTGAATGTTGGTCATAATTCGACACACATACTGTTAGCAGGACATGTAAGGCGATGGCTGACAGCAAGCCACCGGGTTTTAATTGAAACAAGGATCATAGAATAACAGAACGTTACAGCATAGAAACTGACCATTTGTTCTGTCAAATCTGTGCTGGTGTTTTCCTACACCTGAGCCACCTGATCAAACCCCAATCTGATGAAGAGGTTCCAACAAGGTCTTCAATCTGATAGTGGGACTTAAGGATTTCAGGAAGAACAAAATCACAATAATTACATTGCAGGCCGACACTCTGTCAGCCTTGTGGCGTACTGCAGGTTATAGATTGAATTATTTTTGTAACATTTCTGTTTTTACCTGATTATTGTGGAGAAACATTACTGACTGTGGCAGGGTAGACTTGATGATGTAGGCAACAGGCTAGGTCAGGTGATGGAGAAGCTGAAGATACATGGCAGAATGGGCATCAAAAGGCAGGTAGATGGCATCATTGCTCTGTGATACTACAAGCGGTATTTCCCCACTGTGGAATGCAGGGTTCCATAAACTGTTCAGTCAACACAGCAAAATCAGTAACCAGAGTTATTTAAAAGAATACGAAAAATAATATTTGTACCGTTTGAGAACATATAAGGGATTTCCTTGTTGCTGCCAGCACCGTAAATAATCACTCTATGCATCACAATCACATGCCGTTTGTTGTTTCTCGCAATTACTTTTGTTCCCTGTTCTGGCACCTGTCAGTGTGACCACATGTAGTACCAAACAAGAAAGATCTCTTAGTGATTCTTTCAATACTAATTTTATCCCCCAGTGCCTTCGCCTTGCTTCCTCCCTTTCCTCCTTCAAGGCCGGTCTCAAAACCTTTCTCTTTGACCGTGCCTTCAGCTCCCCTCTCGACTCTCTTCCTCCTCCTCGCTCCCTCCCTCCCCTCACCCTGACCATTTCCCCCTCCTCTCTCCCTCCCCCCCCCTCACCCTGACCATTTCCCCCTGCTCGGGTCATGACCCAACTGTGCAGCGCCTTGGGACGTCCTCCTGACGTGAAAGGCGCTCTATAAATGGAATCTTGTTGTTGTTGTTGTTGTATACAATACAAAATTACATTTGTAAAGCACCTTTCACGTTGGGAGGACGTCCCAAGACACTGGACAGTCAGAGATTAGGACCCGAGCTGGGGGTCGGGATCGGGGAGGGTGGAGGACAGGCAGGGTAGGAAGGTGGTCAAAAGCTCGGTTGAAGAGGAAAGTTTTGAGACATGCCTTGATGGAGACAAGGGAGGGAGCGAGACGAAGGGAATGTGGGATGGAGTACCATAGGTTGGAAACAAAAGCTGAAGGCCCAACCACTGATGATGGGACGGGCCGGGCCGGGCTTGTGGAACAGGCCACAACCTGCTGAGTGGAGGAAGCGGACAGGTTGATATGGTGTCAGTAGGTCGCAGAGGTAGGGAGGAGCAAGGCTGTGGGGGGGCCTTGAAGGCGAGGGCGAGGATTTTGAACTCTGTTCAAATGAATGAACAACCATGGTTAAAATGACACAATCACTATCATTGAGTTAATGGCTACATATCTCTGCTGATTATTTCATTTACCTGACGATTTTAAAATTTCAATTAATTTAGAATATGCAGCGGCAATAAACATAGTTCTAAAAACGTAAAATAAAGCATATTACGCCCACAAAATATACAAATATACAAATAATGTAAAACATTACAAATAATCGATCACTACAGTCAACACTTTTGAAATGATTCAATGTTAAAGAGGTTACAAGGATTATTATTATTATTATGATTAAGATCTTGTTTTAAAACCACTACCAAGTTACCCAGTGACTCTACTCTGAAATTGGTTGTTCCCTGTGGAAGTGGAAAGGGGGGAGTTTTGGAAGAGGATGGAATAATGTCCAGGAGAATATTCCGTGTACTTCTTAGAAATAATGCCTTGAGATCTTTTACCTGTACATCCAGAAGAGCAAGACCTTAATTTAACATCTATTGTGAAGAACCATGAAATTTGATGAATAGTATGAATCAGTGGAACAGAAGTAACATTTAATAACAACAACAACATTACATTTGTATAGCGCCTTTCACGTCGGGAGGACATCCCAAGGCGCTGGACAGACAGAGTTTTGGACCCAAACTGGGGTCCAGATCGGGGAGGGTGGAGGACAGAGGGGGAAGCATGGTCGAAGAGGAGGGTCTTGAGATGGGTCTTGAAGGAAACAAGGGAGGGGGCGAGACGGAGGGACTGTGGGATGGAGTTCTAGAGGGTGGGGGCAGAGTGGTAGAAGGCCCGCCCGCCAATAGTGGGGCGAGCGAGGCGGGGGACGTGAAGCAGGCCGGAGGGAGCGAGCAGGATGGTAGAGGGTTAGGAAGTCGCAGAGGTAGGTGGGAGCAAGACCGTGGAGGGATTTGAAGGTGAGGACCAGGATCTTGAACTGTATTCTCCGTGTGATGGGAAGCCAGTGGATTCGGGTGAGGATGGGGTGATACGGTCACGGCGCCTGGTGCAGGAGACGACACGGACTGCAGAGCTATGGATGATCTGCAGCCTGTGGAGGGAGGAGTTGGGAAGGCCGACAAGCAGTGAGTTTGTGTAGTCGAGCCTCAATGTAATGAAAGCATGTACGAGAGTTTCGGCGGCCTGCGGTGTGAGGCAGTGACAGAGCCGGGCGATGTTGCGGAGGTGGTGGAAGGCAGAGCGGGTGATGGTGCAGATGTGGGATAGAAAGGATAGTTGAGAGTCAAACAAGACCCCAAGGTTCCGGACTGGCTTAGTAAGGTGGAGTGTGCAACCATGGATGGTGATGCTGTCAGCGCCTGAGGTAAGGAGGCGCTGACGGGAGCAACTCAGGAGAGCCTCTAAAACTTCTATTAATAGAGAAAAGATCAATCAATCTTTTTCAACAGTGGCATACGGTTGTGTAAAAAAATGGACTGAGTCTATCACTGGATAAAAGTCTGCTTTAGCAGTTAATGCAGATAGATATGATATCTGAGGTCTTCTGGAAGCGAAGGATGGCTGACTGTTTTAAATGGTGGTTTCATTTATAACTACAGTACTTAAAAGACATATTTGTCCTTCCAAAGTTAGCTCTCCCCAAGCTAACCTCCTTGAAACATTTATGAGACTTTCAAATTGTTTCATGTCTGCAAGCCTTCCTAGGATCAAGATAAGCAGAATAACTTCCAGCTCAAGTCTCCGGTTTATTGCAGTGAGGAGTCACTATCAGAGTCCAATCATTTGACCACTTTCATTCAGATTCCACAGTGCTTGTTCTTACCAATCAAGACTATGTACTGCGGAGACACAACATCATGTAAACTGCTGACACTGAATCTTTCCAGGCTCACAGAGGAAAATAAAACTCTCCCTGCCCTGAATTACATTGGGAGAACCACGCTCTTGCCATGACCCTCACCTTCCCTCTTCTCGGAACATAGGAATAGGAGTAGGCCATTCATCTCCTCAAGCCTGTTTCGCCATTCTATCAGAGCATGTCCATCTGTACCTCAACTCCAAATTCCCCCTTTGCCCCGTATTCGTTGATACCCTTACCTAACAAAAATCTATCCACCTCAGTCTTAAAATGTGAATGGATCTAGCATCTACAGCCTTTTGGGGAGAGAGTTCCAGATTTCCACTATCCTTTGGGTGAAAAACTGCCTCCTGATTTCACTCCTAAATGGCCCAGCTCTAATTTTAGGACAATGCCCCTTTGTTCTGGATTTCCTTACCAGAGAAAATAGTTTCTCTGTATCTACCCTATTGAATCTCTTTATCATTTTAAACAGCTCGATCAGATTACCTCATAACTTTCTAAATTCAAAGGAATACAGACTAAGTTTTTGTGCAACCTGTCCTCATAATTTAACCCATTAAGCCCTGGTATCATTTTGGTGAATCTGCACTGCATCCTCTCCAGGGCCAATATACCCATCCTGAGGTGTGTTAGATGACGAAAATATATAGAAATTATAATACCTTATAACAATTATAAAACATTAGTTTAAAAACGTTAGAAGAACATTGAGCCTGTCAGTGCCAGGTGCTGGGAGAAGCAGGAACGACCTCCAGTCCTGGAGTATGAGGTAAGGGCCACCTGGAGATAGAGGGAGACCCTGAGCCTGGCACCAGGACGATGGAATGTGTGCTCCCAATGTCATTATACCTTTATTAAAGAATGTTGAGTCCCTTCGTGATTGCAAATTTTTTGGGATATACCGATCCCGAGGATTCGAAATAATGACTCAACAATCCTTAATAAAAATGTTTTATAATTGCTATAAGGTGTTATAATTTCTATATATTTTCGTCACTCTAAAGGTGCGGTGCCCAAAGCTAAACTCAGTACTCTCCTGAACAACTGGTTCTTGCTAGAGTCCTATGGGAATACGATGGAGGCTGACATCTTATCCAAGTAGAAAATAGAAATGTACAGCGTAGAAGGAGGCCATCCGGCCCATCAAGCCTGCTCACAGAACAAGGAAATCAATTCAATCCCACCCCCCTGCCTTATCGTCAGACCCTTTCAAGCCCCTTTTTTGTATTTGTCCCTCCCCAAAACTTTAAGGATCTTCAAAGCATTTATCTGAACAACATTTTTTAATTCTTGCTCATTGATTTATTTTATAGGGGCAGGGAACACAAACTGCAAATTAGCTATTGTTATGGGCAGGACTGAAAATAAAAACATTTCAAGGTAAGAGAACAAACAGCCTTTCACTTGGGAATAGTTACATTTAGCTCAAATAAAAGAGTTCTGAGGCTTATTCCAAAACATGTTTTGATGGATAAAATCTAACAGTTAAAGGCATTTATTGTGTTCTTCACTTGTTTTCATAATAATAGGCACAAACAACACAGCATGATTCTTGTTCCCATGGATACATCAGGGCTGAAGGTCATCAGACCTCTGCAAGTGTTTGGGTATGAAGGTAAGGTTATAAAATCAAGAGATGACTTTCTGTGTCATGGTGGGAATGGACTTCCCTCAAGTTATTGACTTCCTGAGGGCTGCTATAAGGAAGAGAATGGCATGGGCTTCATCAGATAGGAGGTAACTGAAAATTGATGAGACCAATTAAGGGGAGACAGTTGCGTGTTTTTGTTAGATAAATGCAAGTTGTTGTTGTTTTCAAATAGCTGTCAGCAGCCTTGGAGCAGGCAGGACCGTATGAGGAGGTAGAAAGGAAAAAGCAATTGCAGAAGGAAAAGGAACTTGCGGGAAAGCGTCTCAGACTATAAGAAAATTTCTCCTCCAAATTTATTGGGAAGATTTTTATGGCTAGGTGTCCTGGCCAATAATATCCCGGATATAAATTGGTCATTTTCTTAATGGCTTTTTGCAGGACATTGTTGTGCACAAATTGGCTGCAACTTTACAAAGAAAGTTGGGTTACTCACCAATGTAACAAATGCTCTTCTCTCTTTGGATGAAGGGTCATTGACTTCATGTACTGTTGGGGAAAGAAAATACTGTCCTAGTGAGTTTAGTAACCAGACTCAGATATTGGGATTCGGGGGGGGGGGGGGGGGGGTCTAGCTATGTAATGTAAATCTCAACCTTTGCATTTACTTCATAAGAGTGCATTGGGGTTGATATAAACTTTCTTGATCTACCAACAGACTGTTTTCATGGTGGACACTTTGAGATACATTTCAACAATGTTCAAGTACCAGTTTCCAACATGCTGTTAGGTGAGTACACAGATGTTTAATGCAATGTTTTCCCGGTTGCAGATGCGATCGTAGAAATGGAAGCCTGTTCAGGCCTATCTCAGCTGTAGCCATCCATCCTATTGGGGTAAAAATGTTTGATCTATCAAGTGTTAATTAACACAGAATAATTATCGCAGTGTTGAAAAATATGGTCAGTGCAGGCAGTCTATAACCAAAAGACATCAGTTAGTTTGTGGGCATAACAGTACTCCACTCCCCAACACCATGGCAATGGTTGAGTCTAAGGCCAGCTATGTTACTAGTTGTTGGCACATGGATGGAGTCCAATTTTCAGGAGATTGCATTCTTTCTGATCTATATGATCGATTCCAATGTTATTAAGTCTGCGCTGCTCATGCCAGAGCTGTGGCACTGGTGTGAAGCTGCTACTTGAGTATGATCATGTGCTTTGTTCAATTTAGTTTCACTCCGTTGCAAGTTGTGTTAAGAAGCTGTAGTTGATTCGCGGACCTTCTTTCACACGTGTTGATTTAAGTGTTAGTGACACAAAAGTACAACGTCATTGATACAAACCAAAATTAAGGATTAAGCTTGGTTTATGTGTGTGTATTATAGAGTTAATATTGAATCATAGGAATTACATGATAGAAGGATGCTATTTATCTTATTCTGGCGCTGTCCCAATTTCATTCTCTTTCCCCATATTCTTTTCTATTGTTTCTCTTATTATTTGTAATAAAAAAAATCATTTAAATTTTATTATGGTTTGAGTTTCAAAAGCCACTTGTGGCAAAGCAATACTGGCCCCTCCATCGATTGGAGCTAATGTTGAATACGATGATGGGCTGATGAGTGGTTGCTGAAGGTGATCCAAGTCACTCACTGTCTTGTGCAGGCGAAGGCAGAGGATTTGAAATCGCACAAGGCCGCCTCGGACCAGGCCGTATCCACCATTGTATGAGGACCATAGGAATAGCAGAACGTGCCTTGGAGCTGTTGTGCCAGAGGGTTGTCCAGAGGAAGGCTTTTGGGAAGAAACTATATGAAAATGTAAGTAGGGAAGAATATGTTGATCATCTCTGATGTGGAAAATAACCAGCGACATGTTAATGCTACGTGACCTTAACAATGAACGGGGATAGTTCAAAACCCACTTCAGGGCTAATTCCTGCCATTAAATGATAATTTAGTTGACAAGTGTCTAGATAAGCATTAGCCTGCAAAATATAGTCACTCCATTTTACAGTAAATCCTGTGAAGCTCTTTGAGACATCCTCCTGACATGAAAGGCGCTCTATCAGATACAAAGATGATAATGATTATTATTATTAATAAGCTCTTTTCCTGGAGAGGCATTTGGTCATGGCTGGCTCACTTGACTTTACAGTATATCCTGTGAAGCGCTTTGGGACAGCCCCCTGACATGAAAGGAGTTATACCAAAATAAGGATTATTATTATTCTTAATAATAATAAACAAGTCTTCTCTGTGCTAAATTGTAAAAAGATTTATCAAGCTTATTTTCTTATTTTTAGCTGCTTTCAGTTGTACAGCTTTTGCAAGAGACAGACATTGATGCTATTTCAATAGCTGCAATGAATGTTTGACTTAATAGTAACAGGTTTCCAACCCAATCAGTCGTGATGGTTCCTTGAAGAGTAGCCTGCAGTTTGCTAACCTCAATAATAACCAGTCTTATATCAGCACTGGTGTTCAAAGCCTCAGAAAAGACAGAATTAAAATAGGGAAATAATACTGCTCAAAATCTCAACCATTGTTGAGGACCAATTAAGTACCTTAGTCCAATAACATAACAGTGTTTGCTACACACAAAAGGCCTCAGAATTTATGCAACATTCAAAATACATTTACATAGCATCTCTCATGTCAGTTGGCCATATCAAAAAGTGCTTGAAAATGTTGGATAGACACTTGAGCTGGAGGTGGGAGCCAAGGGGGCTAACATTTGGTATGTATTTCAACAAATTGTATTTTTCCCCATATTCCCTTACTTTGGAATTATTTCATTGACAGAGAATTGCCCAGAATTTCTAAGCTCTGGTGCTTACAGAAATGTATGCAACATGCATAGTGAGTTGAGAAGTGAAGGCTGATATTTCTGCACTTGAATTCACCTGGTACAATAAATAATGCCTTGCTTCAAATGCTTTGATTCAATTACAGGCACCTGTCATCCATCAGGCAAAAAAAATATATGAGCTTCACATGTTGTAAAGGATAATATGGGCAAGGGTGCATTTCAAGGACAAAACACAGATGAACCAATTGAAGTTCATGCTTATAATTTACAACCTTGTTTGAACCTCTTGATGTATTATTGCTGCCTAATACACTCCAACCTTTGTGCCATTACATATAATTATTCTGACCCATTGGATTCCTGCTCTGTGTAGCTCAACAGTGGCCCATGGACTACCTGCAGCCAGGAGTGACAAGCTACTTGGCCTTCACTATTACCAGACCCATCCAGCGTGAGGAAGTGTTGGAGACTGTTTGGCCAGGAACAGCTCTCCCTTTGTATTACTCTGTCCCCTCCCATCCTTGTTTTCAATGATCATGAGGGAAGCGAGTCCTGTGGAGTCCTGTAGCTCAGTGGTGAGAGCACTCGCTTTGCAAGTGAGAGGGCGAAACCTTGGGCAAGTTTCCTTACTCCACACGCCTAATAATAATCCCTCCAAAACAAAAAACAATAATAAATTGGTCATTTTCAATCCATGACTGTTTGTGAGACATTGCTGTGTGCCGCGTTCGCCCACAAATATACAGTCAATTCACTTTACAGTGTGTTCTGTGAAGCGCTTTGGGACGTCCTCCCGACGTGAAAAGCGCTATATCAAAAATGCAAGGATTATTATTATTATTATTGTCAATCACAGAGTGAAGCATTTCGATGCCACTTTGTGAGACACCGGCTCAATTCTGACCTGCAATCCTGTCGTGTCCCCGTGTCTGCACAATCCAACTAAAGTTTTCCAAAGTAAATGAAGACAATAGCTGTTAGTGCCTTGGGCTTGTCCTCCTGACGTGAAAAGCGCTGTACACGTGTAATTTGTTGTTGTTGTACAGCTTCACATACTCCATGCACATTGCATTAGCACGTTGGCTAAGTGCTGTTCAGGTCTGTTGGGTTACTTTCCCTGTGTACTTATAAATAGCTCTAATTCAATTTTAAAAGTATAATTTAATTTAATGTTTTCAGGGAGTGTTATGGTTTTAAATTCAATCAAGAGTTAATTATTAGTGCGTAGGGATGAATAAGTGTTCATCCCCCAATATTGAATGCGCTACATGGAGCAGATTAACTCTCAGGTCTTGGCCAACAGTGATGTCTGATAAATAGGTCCACAGTCAGGGTCTGGTGTTGACTTACCTTTACTCAATGAAGTGTAGTCAGCCTTGAACATACAGATGTTTAGTACTCAGATACACTGTGCACAAAATCTAACTATCAAAAATTGCAATAAATAAAGCCTCTTTGCAGCTCTTAGACCCGTCATGTCAATGTGCATGTTTTAGAATTAATTACGGCTTTTTTATTCAGATAATTATAATCCTTACACCATTTACTTTGGGAGGATATCCCAAAGCACTTCACAATATTTACTGTAAAATGCAATGGCTGTGTATATGTTTTGTAAGTGAACATTGCAGCCAATTTCCGCACAGGAATGTCCCATAAACAACAATGAAGTGAATGACTAATTTTATTTCGGAGATTATTGGCCAGGACACCAAGAGAAACTCCTAACCTTTAACGTAGTTAGTTTCCACGGTTTGAAATGTACAGTGAATGGAACCTGACAGCTGTAAGGCCTTTTTAAGCTCTCTATCTCTGCAGGAAGTGGTTGCACATTGGATAGCGGAGGGTCGCATTGCCATTGAACAAGCCCGACTTCTTACGCTTAAAGCTGCCAAAACAATTGACCTTGTGGGCACAGCAAGAGCCAGAAAGGAGGTAAATATATTTGTAAAAAGATAAATTAAAAAAAAGATACTCCTTCAGCTTTATTTCATTTTCAACTTACTTTTAGGTTGCTCCACTGTATCATGCTGTGTCCTGATCCCTGGGTGAGAGTAGTCAGCTGCTAGGATGTACATGCCAGGAGTCCAGGCTAACCCACACCCTTGCTCCCTCCCCCTGAAGCTGCCTGACCTTTCACTGGGCAGCTCCCTATAAGGCAGTGGGATCTTTAATGTCCACCTAAACAGGTAGATGGGATAAGGATTTACCAACTCGTCCGAAGGACAGCACCTCTGAAAATGAAGTGCTTACCCACTGGAGTGTCTGACTAGACCACTGGTGGCCAACCTTTATGATCGGCCAATAAAATAAATGCCATAAATCAAGAAATATTCAATCAAGAAAAACGTGGAAACACACTACTGATCAGACACGGACTTACCTAAACTCGTACGAATGACTGTGGGTGGGAGGGGAGCTTCTTGATGCCACTGTAGACCTTGGGGACACTTCCGGCCCAGGGTCCATGAGTTGACTACCATTGCTGCAATGCTTGGATGAGATTAGGCAGTGATCCTGTAGGGAATCTCGTGTGTAAACCCACAGCCTCCCATTCCATGACATGGACATTACCTCAGAAACAGGCCCTGTTAAATAACATAAAAAGGCGCTTTGTCAATGCAAGGAATGTTTTTATTATTATTATTAGTCCAGATGTGAACTACAGTTAATTAAGTCCTGTTGATCGTGTCGATGATGGCATGTGTGTGTGATCTCACTGCTCTGGTTGCTCAGATTGCTATGATCAAGGTGGTAGCTCCACGAATGGCATGCAAAGTGGTGGACTGTGCCATTCAGGCTTATGGAGGGGGAGGATTCTCGCAGGATTTCCCTCTAGCCCACATGTGAGTATTAAACAATATTTACAAATGATCAGTTCAGCTATTCTCATTGCTTAATGGTCCTGTGCAGCCACTGGGAGCTATTCAGACAGATAGGATCCTGATAAGCCCATTTGGAGCTGTTCCGTATTGAGAAGATCACAATGACATTTTTTGTGTCATTATTAAACAGAAAGTCTTCACTTTAATTGTCACAGCAGAATGTCACACTTTCCCTCCCTACTATGAAAGAAAAGATTTAACAACAAGAGTAATTTGCACTTATATATCGCCTTTCACAGAGGATGAAAGCCTCAAAGTGCTTCACAGATTTAATAGGGAGCATCGGGAAAGAAGAATTAATAAAACATGGCCATAGAGATACACATTTAAGAGGCTTGAAGCCTGTTCTGCTATTTTTAGAGGGAACATGATGCATACAATAGGGGAAGGGAAATAGAGGGGTACAGGAGAGGGGATTAGGAGGGGTGGGGTTAGTGTGCAGTGTGAACTGTGGCAAGGATGAGTTGGGTCGAATGGTTTGTTTACACCCTATAATTTATTTTTATTAGACCGTGACAGATCTTTTAATCTCATTTCCCTGCCTTTTCTTCATGTCCTTTAAGAAACCTTACTTCCCAATTCCTATTAGTAATTTCTTTTTTAAGCATCCCAAACCAAGTACTCTTCTCATAAAAAAGGCTGAAAAGTTTTATATTCATCTTAAAAATTAATAGTATCCCAATGATATTGTTAGACACTGCTGTGCACAATTGGCTTCCGTGTTTCGCCCACAAAAGATAGTCAATTCACTTTGCAGTATACTCTGTGAAGTGCTTTGAGATGTCTCGAAGATGTGATAAGGCGCTATATCAAATGTAAGGATTATTATTATTATAAGTGGGCTAAACAAGTGCCATTCTCTTTCAGGTATAGTCTGGTGCGTACTTTACGTATAGCCGACGGTCCAGATGAGGTCCATCTCTCTGCAGTGGCTAAACTGGAGCTGAGAGAGCAGTTGAAAAGCCTGGTAGGAAAGCTGTAAAGGATACCTCTTGATGCAGATCGTGACTGAGGGGCCTTCCTGAAGAGCAGTGGCTGAGTTACCAAGCCCTGCGTTGGTGTTTGCCAGTTCCACTCAGCCTGTGAATAGTTTAAGCACCAATAACTGGGGACATCAGACAACACAGGTTGAGTCACTGCATTGTTAATACTTTGCTATAGGAGCATTGCAGAGGTTGTTGGATTTCATCTCCCCCATAATACTGCAAGTTGGAATAATAAAAATAAATTCAACCACCAATTCACATTTATATAGTACTTTTTACATTGGAAGGACATTACTACAAAAAAGGAAATTAATTTATTGCTTCTTGTTCGGAGTTGATGAGTAAGGGAACAATTGTGCTGGAGTAAACAAACTTCAGGCAAGCTATAACTCAATAATCAACAGATGCACAATGCAATTCAATGTTAATATAAAGAAAACACTGACAATGGAAATTACATACCCTTTCGTATTCACACCTTTTGTTTTTGCTTATCATCAGGTCTTCTGCATATCCCTTGTTCCCTCTGCTCCACAATTGGTGTCTGTGCTTTCAGCCACTATCCCCCAGATATCTGGAACTCCTTGCCTCAATCCCTCTGTCTTGTTCCTCTTTGCCCATTTTCAAATCATGCTTGAAGACTTTTCCTTTTGACCGTGCCTTCGGTCACCTCCTTTCTCTTTCCAGCTTAGTGTCAAACCACACTGCTGTTAAGTGCTCTGAGACGCTATCCATGTGAAGAGTGCTATATAAGTGCAAGTTGTTGTTGTTCAACTCATCAGATTCAGAACTAACTGATGAAGTTCAGACTTGTTTACATGATTTCTTGACTGAATTGCAACTTCTTATGACTCAAGAACCGGACTACCGAGAAGACTTGTTTCTGACATTCTGACATCTATTGTGAACATCACCTTGGAACCAATCCAGCTCCAAGAACATCTAGCCCCCATTCCCTCCTCCTTCTCCACCCCAGGAGAATAGTCACTATCTGCATTCATGAGCACGGTACTGAAATGACTGGATATTGCCAGTGATGCTTTATCAAGCTTTCGGTAATTGCCTTTTAAAATTGAATAGGAATATAGGAATTATTATCTGACGATCAGTAAATTTGCCAACCTTGGCAGTGTAAGCTAGTAATGGTAAAATCTGAACATTTGCTGACCTTCAAAAAAAATCATCTCTGATAAATCACTTTATGATTTGCCTTTCTTTGCAAACTGAAAACCCAGTTTTTTACAGTGATCGTGCATAGACTCAATTTGTTTGCAGATTTGTCAACGGAAATGGGTAAGTCTTATTTACAATTAACAGAGCAAATTGTGGCCTTTTGAAGAATTTAAATGACATTGATAATTTTAAATGACATCAACTGCACGCACATAATGTAAACCAATATCTTATAATGAATTTACTATCTTATAATGAATGTACTATGGGCTGAATGGCTTTCTTCTGTGTTGTAAATTTCTATGATAGTTTAATTCAGCTGTTGTAAAGGTCTTGCAGAATTGAACCTTCTTAGCCTGCATTCGACGGTAACACTTTATTGATTCACTGGATCCAAATAAAATCAATCTCTGCTTCCAAGCTTGTCATTATTTTTTCATATTGCCTAGGATTTTATGACCGATCGACCCCAGCCTGGCACATTGTTCAGCAGGCTTTTATAAAGCAATGTGTTTTTTGGAGAGGCCCCACAGCTACTCCCACGATCTTCAGTTCCAGCTGGATGTGGGAAGGCCAGCATGGAGTCCTACATTACACATCCCAATGTGTAGAAGAGACGAGCATGTTTTCTATAATTGCATTCAGGTGCAAATCTGGTACATTTTGAAGCTTTCAGCATTTGTGCATTCTGCCCACTTATAAGCAACCCACGAGAAAAAGTGGTTCACGTACCAAAGGGAGTCAGCGGGTTTTCTTCTCCTTTATGAGTGAGGCTGGGATTTTGGTCACTATCACATTCAAATGAAAGGAGCACATATTGTACATCATTATTCACAACCTTGTGAAGATGTAATTCCATACAAATACTTATTGAACCAGTTGAACTGTTTATATTTTAAATCCTATGTACACACATGGAAAAAATCCATTACATGAATCACACAGTTTGATGATTCACACCACAGTAAAGTGGAACAGGTCACGTCACTAAGTGGAGATGGAAATAGAGCAGTGCATGGAAATCTCGGATTATGATGAGCTGATTGTTTTAACGAATGACCTGGATTCCCAACAAAGCTGAACACCTGTATCTAACTGTAGGAAGCGTGTGTTTGCTGCTGGTGTTAATGATTGCAATTGGAATAATTGTTAATCTTTCTCAGCTTTGAATTGGTTTCTTGATCAATTGTGGCACTGTCCATATCTACAATGGTTACATTGTTTAAATGGTCAGACACTTTGCTGGATCGGTGGACTTTACCTGCTGATGAACAGCTGCTGTGGTTAGTGAGTTATGGACAGATGTTTTGTCTCAGAGTTTGGTGCCTATTGGCAATGAGATGCCGGCAGTGGTGAGTCATGATATAGAGAAGATATACGAGAAAACAACACAGAAAGTGCCCTGAATGATGGGATTGATTACTATGGCAAGTTGCCTACAAGGCAGGTTACTGTAATTTTCACTTTGATTCTCTCCATCCCCCTCCCTTCCTCGCTCCCTCCCTCTCATTTCCTGGGAGGAGGGAAAGAGGGAGTGGAGCATATTGGTTAGAACACTCACCACGCAAGTTCGATTCCCGGGAAGGGCGAAATGTTGTGCAAGGTTCCTTACTCCACACCCCTCTGTTTACCTAACAAAAAGTAGGAACCTGGTTGTCAGTCGATTGCCAGATCGCTTTCTGCGGGGGTGATAATCCTTTTTAAAAAAATAGTAATAATTTGCTCACTTAATCCATGACTGTTTGTGGGACACTGGTGCACAACTGGTTTCCATGTTTCACCCACAAATACACAGTCAGTTAACTTTACTGTATATTCTGTGAAGCACTTTGAGACGTCTCAACGACGTGATAAGTCACTATATCAAATTGCAAGGATTATTATTATTAATTGACTATCCATCTCACTTGCAGGGCATTCCTGGTGAACTGCTGTGCTGGCCCACATAAGAAACCGTTAAACTACAAAATTAACTTAAGTGTGTGAAATACATCAAGATGTGATGAGACACTTTATCTAATGCAAGTATTTTGAGCATTATTTGTATTTCACAGATCCTTTCCATGGACCCGAAATGTGCTAGATAAGCTGCAGTTTGCTGGAATGTTTTAAAATCAATGATTTTGGATTGCAAACTATTCTCAAAAGAAACTGCTGCACAGTGATTTATTCTGTTAGATGCTCTACTTTAGAAACCTGCCATTGCCATGAGATACCACAGAAACATCTGAAAGGACAGGCTGTGCAATCAAACTCATACATATATACATATTAGGGCCATTGGATCAAAGCAAAAGAACATTTAGTTTTTGGTTTCTAAGGTTCTGAAAAATCCGCTCAGCAGAGCACCAGAGGGAGGCTGGCCTGCTTGAATAGATACAGTTTTAAAAAGTTATTGAGAAAAGGTCTAAGGTTGTGCAGAAGTTTTGTAAACTACTGGATTTCAAAAGATATCATCCTAGGAAATTAAAAAGAAATCTCTGCCTGTATACTTCTCACCACAGGACCGCTACGATGAATAATGATCCTTACAATTATTATATCACTTGCAACATCAAAACCTTTCAAAATGCTTCACAGGTTAATTGCTGTCAAGCATAGCACTGTGTAAGCAAACACAGCAGCCAATTTACACACAGAAATGTCCCCAAAACAGCCATGAATTGAATGACCGATTAATCTGAAAGATTAGCGGCCAGGACACGGGGAGAAAATTTCCATCTCTTTGAATATTGCCATGGAATTTTTAAAGTCTATCTGGACAATGAGGACCAGGACCTCAGTTTAACTTCTCACCTGAAGACAGCACCTCTGACAATGCAGCTCATCCCGGTATGGCTTTGTTAGCCTAGAGTATGAACTCACTGGGCTTGAACCCACACCTTCCAGAGGTGACAGTGCCACCAACTGAACCAGACAGACATACATTACCTACACGTTTTAACAACAAAATAATTTTAGCATGTGATGCAGAGTCTTTCACTTCGGAAGGATATCTCAAAGCCTTCACAGAATGTATTGTAAAAGTGTAGTGACTGTGTATTTTGCAGGGAAACTCAGCAACCAAATTGTGCACAACAATGTCCCATAAACAGCCATGAAGTGAGTGACCAATTTTAATGGGGGAATTGTTGGTCAGAACACCCGGACTGGGATTTCGCTTTTCGAACAGTGTCATGGGATGTTTTAACACCAGTATGAAATCTGCAGAATCCTCCTTATTGTTCAAACAGTGTCAGACTCTTATATCATGTTGACAAATCTCTGAATAAGATTCTGGGTTTCAGTATATATTCAGATAGCTGCCACATCCAAAGACAGGTTTCGGTTTATAGTATGTAGCTAGTTTCTATATCATTAATCTCCCCTTGTTCACTGGCACTAATCCCACCCCCTCCACACCTCAGGCACTGACAGCATCACCATCCATGGATGCACACTCCACGTTACTAAGCCAGTACGGAACCTTGGAGTCTTGTTTGATCTTTGACTTTCCTTTCTCCCCCACATCTGTGCCATGACCCGCTCTGCCTTCCCCCACCTCCGCAACATCGCCTGACTCCCCGCCACTGCCTCACCCTGCCCTCCACTCCTCCTGATCCCAACCCCCTGCTTGGGTCCAAATCCCTGATTGCCCAGTACCTTGGGATGTCCTCTCGACGTGAAATACGCTATACAAATATAATTGTTTGTTGTTGTTCTAAGAATGTCTAATTCTTTATTTTCATATTGTACTTTTTGGTTTTTCCTTTATTTTTTAAATATATTTTTGAATTTTCTGAGCCTGGTCAGTTTTCCTTTTTGAATTCATGATGAATTTTGTGGTGTTTGTAATTATTATTATTACAGCTGTTACATTAAAACATTTGTGCAGGTTTATGACGTGAATTCCCATCCTCCCGAATGTGTTTGGCTGCCTTTAACTAATTTTTTGGAAGGCCTGTAACCTTGAAGTTCAAACAGAAGACATTGGCAGGAATGATGCACCGATGGAGAAAGTGGATAGAATGCTAAGCTAATAATAATAATAATCCTTGCTTTTAAACAGCGCCTTATTATGTCGCCGAGACGTCTCAAAGCATTTCACAGGATATACTGTAAAGAGATTGACTACGTATACTTGTGGGCAAAATACAGCAGCCAATTTATGCACAGCAATGTCCCACAAACAGTCATGGAGTAAGCGAATTGTTGGCCATGGCACAATTTGAAAAGAGAAGGTAGTTTCTCCCAGTATCCTGGCCAATAATCACCCAAATAAAATTGGTTATTCACTCCATGGCTGGTTGTTGGACATTGCTGTGCACAACTGTGCTGCTGAGTTTGCCTACAAATACACACTCACTCCATTTCACAGTAAATCATTTGAAGAGCCTTGAGACATACTTCTGATGCGATAGGATGCTATACCAAATGCGAGGATTATTATTATTATTATTACATGGGGACTGGGGACTGCCTCAATGAGCAATAGCAATAGAACAGATGCTGCTATAGTAGCAAATCTCAATCCAAAAATAACATCAGCCAACACTTGTGTAGCTAAGGACCAGTAGAATTAAAAAGCTACCATCTTATGATAAATTACATTTTGGAGGGTTGCTTGATTTTCAGAAATTGCACACCTCATTAAAATATTTTTTTCCAATTGAAAACATTGTACAATGTTATAAATGCAATGTGTCACGGATAAGAGCGAATAAATAAAAACCTTCAGTCGTGGGACAGCTTGTCAACCATCTAACACATCCCACTTGTTGGCTATCAAGTGCTGTATTTTCTATTTATCATTTTCAATGTCTGTCAAATTCATAGGTAAAGAACTCCAACAGAAAAAAAATGGGAGCACAGAATTATTTATAGAGTGAGATAGTAACCTATGCCACATGCCTGTTGGGGGTATCTGTTCAGTGCTGAACAACAGACTTGGTTTACTAAAACATTAGAATTTCTGGTTCAATAAAATACTGGATTCCGGTTCAATAATTCCCCATTGCTGAATCTGTACACAACCTTGGCTTTCTGTTTGACCCTCAACTCTCCTTTTTCCCCAACCACAACTGCTTTTCTTCACTTTCACCACATCGTCCACTTTCATCCCAGGAGTTCTGTAGCTCAGTGGTTAGAGCACTTGCCTCGTAAGCAAGAAACTTGGGTTCGATTCCCGTCAGGACGAAACCTGGTGCAAGTTTCCTCACTCCACACGCTTTATAATAATCCCTCAAGAAAAAAAAAGAAGAAATTGGTCACTTCAATCCACGACTGTTTGTGGGACACTGTTGTGCACAAATGGCTGTCATGTTTCGCCCACAAATATACAGTCAATTCACTTTACAGTATATTCTTTGAAGCGCTTTGAGACGTCTATATCAAATGCAAGGATTTTTTAAATACTATCGAAAATATCTCGCTGCAACATGAAGTGTGACGGGGTAACTTTTTCCTGCTCCATTATTCTCAAGATTTCCATCTTTCCTTTGAAATGTAGATAAGATCTCTCCAGCTGTGCCTTTCAAGAGTCTGTCACTATCATTGCTAAATCACGGTTTCTCAGAACCTGTTGGCATTTCTCTCCTATTCTTGAACAGTTTATCAGTTTAAAGCTATGGATTTGACAATATTTAAAAATATGTACGTTCAAAAAAAATTCAATAGCATTTTTTAGACACAAAATAATGTTCCCTTTTTATTTAAAGGATCATTTACCCACAATATTTGTTCATGTATTTCTCCTTCATTGGTTTGCTGGGGGTTTTTGACTTGCTTGTCTCCTAAAATCCAGTTCAATCCCACTTCCTTTGCTCTCACAGTGGATATCTTTGAGACATGGCACTCATTTTATGAACACTGACAACTTCACCTTGATGAACACACAAAATGTATAGGATTGCATATGGAATGCAACTTCTATTTAGCTAAAAAATACTTCAGTAAAACTGTTTTGATGTTTCTTATTCGACACAAAAATACTGTAGCACTTCACTGTGTGAACAGCATTCAATTCTACCACATGCTCTGTTCTGTTAATCTATCCTCCATCCAGCAGGTATTGGAAGCTATAGATATGCAATACTTGTGTCATCATTAACTGGTGTGAGTTTGCCTGCTTTGAGTGTGAAGTCTACATCTCAGGGTCATTTTGCCTGGTGACTGACTGCCAAAAGTTTGTCAATCCACAACTTCTGTGCTCCTTAAAATTGTCCATCCGGAAATGCATGCAGACTCTTCAACCCTGCCATTAGAGCTTGTGAGCAAATGCGGATATCTTTACCTTGATTATTCTCCTGAACATCTCAATCATCACAGCACCACTCTTGAGTAATCTAAATATTGGAGAGCAAGCAACCCTTCAAAGTACCATAAAAATCTGATGATATTAAAATGGGACCACATTTGCAGTTCATTGTGTTAATTAATGTTGGAACTAGTTTAAGGAATATCTACAAATGTATTAGATCCCTTAATCATCGTCTCCAGGGTATTCTGTCAGTAGTGGAGTTCCCTGCACTCAAATTCTATTTGAAGTTACTATCACGCTCCTCAGCTAAGCAGGAAAAATGACACTAATTAAGGAACTGGAAAAGAATTGTGGGATTCCTCAAAGTATTCCTTGCCCTAATTAAGCCAAAGAATTCCTGAAGATTTACTGCAAAGAATGCGGCAACATTTCTAAAAGCTTTGACCCCTTTCCTTGTCAATTGCCTTCAGTTTCTGACCTCTCTAGGAATGAGCTTTGTATTAAGCATTTTAAAAATTGTACAGGTTGAAAAGAATCCCTTCTGGCCACAGAAATTAGTTTGGAGAGCACAAATTGAATCATAAAATACATGCAACGTTTCATACAGTCAGTCTGGCTGGGGTATGTGCAAGTGCTAAGATACAGGTCTTTAAATCTGTAGCCAAAGAACAGAAATGATAAAACAGAACACAGCAATAAACAAGTTACAAGAATCCCAGGCATACATAATACTGTATACACACACATATATATATTATATATAACATATAACTGGGATGTATAAACCCTTATACATATATTAAAATCACAGACTGTTAATCACAAAGGCTGAATTAAAATGCAAGCGAGATGGTGCGTAGGTGACAAAAACACCAAACAGCAAGTCATCTTACAAGATGGCTCTAACACCAGAGATATACATGCATCTTAGCACTTGCACACACCCCAGCCAGACTGACTGTATGAAACATTGCACGTACGCAGCGAGGGAACAGAGGGTGTTAGTTATAATTAAAATGAGAAATGAGCGGAGGCACCATACTGGGGCTCCTCTGTGGCTGGCAAACCTTTGATGTTACGCATGAGAATGATCTTTAAGAATGTGTGCAAGAAAAGGCAAGTCATAGACAAACTATAAACTCTACACAGGATTTATATTTTACCACATGGTAAAATTGATCATTCACTTCTTGGTAGTTTATGGGACAGCCTTGTGTGTAAATTGGCTGTTGCATTTCCCTTACAAAATACGCAGTCACTGCACTTTACAATAAATCCTGTGAAGTGCTTTAACATCAAGCCTTTCTCCAGTTGAATATCAAAAAGATAGAGGATCTCCTGATTTGCCCCCAGGCCCACCATACCTCGGGCACTGGCAGCATCACTCTTCATGGATGCACTCTTCACCTCTTGGTTAACCCTCAACTGTCCTTTCTACCTCACATCCGTGCAATAACCCGCTCCGCTTTTCCCCACCTCACAACATTGCCAGCCTCTGTCATTGTTTCTCACTGCAGGCCGCCGAAACCCTCATCCACGCATTCATCACGTCCAGGCTCGACTACGCAAACTGCCTGCTTGTCGGCCTCCCCAACTCCTCTCTTCACAGGCGGCAGATCATCCAGAACTTTGCAGCCCATTTGTCCTCGCCCGTACCAGGCTCCGCGACCCTTCACCCCATTCTCCACTAGCTTCCCATCACTCAGAAAATACAGTTCAAGATCTTGGTCCTCACCTTCAAAGCCCCCCACAGCCTCACTTCTCCATACCTCTGTGGCCTCCTAATCCCCTACCTACCTGTCCTCTCCCTCTGCTCAGCGGGCTCTGGCCTGCTCCACCATCGGCGGTCGAGCCTTCAGCCACTCTGCCCCCACCCTTTAGAACTGCATTTCACAGCCCCTTCGCCTGCTCCCTCTTTTTCCTCCTTCAAGGCACGTCTCAAGACCCTCCTCTTTGACAGAACCTTCAGCCACCCTCCCACCGCTACCCTCCCTGCTCTCCACCCTCCCTGCTTGGGGGCAGATCCTTGACTCCCCAGCACCTTGTAATTTGTTGTTGTTGTTGATGACATGTCCTCCGAAAATGAAATAATAATATAATAATAATCCTTGCATTTGATATAACACCTTAATCAGGTCTTTGAGACGTCTCAAAGTGTTTCATAGGATATACTGTAAAGTGGTTTAACTGTATATTTTGTGAATGAAATGCAGCAGCCAGTTGCATCTTCAAAGTCCCACAAACAGCCATGGAGTGAGTGACCAATTTTATTTGGGGGATTTGTTGGCCAGGACACAGGAGAAACTCCCTTCTCTTTTCAAATAGTGCCATGGGATCTTTAACATCCACCTGAACAGACAGATGGGAAATTGCAAAACAGAATCAGTTCAGACCATCTCCCCCATTGCTATTGCTTATGTTACACCACTAGAGAACTCTGAAATCCCAGGCAATTGCTTTAAGAGATTCTTCTCAGCAGAAAGAGCAGGAACTGGAACTGCACATTAACATTTTGGGAGGATCAAACAATGAGACACGCACAGCATAGTAATTACATGATTCATGTTAAACATACACTGCAGTAGAGAATAACATCCCAATAAAACAACATGCAGCTCAGTCAGCTTGTAACTAACAAACAGAAACTCCTGGTACAAGCAATGACACAAACCACTTATGGTGCATCCTAATACCTGCTGTTTCAGGAAATGGCTGTTTACCGTAGATACATTTTCGGGACCTTTGAGATGTAACCAAAGAGGGTCCCGAAAATGTATGTACGATAAACATGTGCACGTACGTTCCGAAAGTGGCAAGTGCGTCTTATCAGGGTGTGTGCGTGCTCGCTCATGGATGTGGTGCACACAGGGGTGATTCCCGACTGTTTTAAAGGGAGTGTCCCAAAAAATGTATGCACAACCTGTGTGCAGTGAAGAAATATACCATAAACAACGGAATGTTTTTTTTATCGGGAGGAAGGGAAAAATTGTAACAGAAGATGTTGTGTTTGTTTTGGTTTTCTGTTATACTAAATATTATATTTATAAATAAATATATATTTTGAAAGAAAACTAATGGAAAAACTCTTTGATTCATAAACTCTGGGAGATGATTCAATTCCACGTCATAGTCTGGGTTTCTTTTGTTTTTAAAAATAATCAAATTTCCTCTCCGCCTCCCCTCCTGCAGACACTAAGTCTTTGTGGAGTACAGTTCCAAAAGTGCTGTTTACACAGTCACTACACCTGCATGCCCTCGGCGGTGAACATTGGCAGCAGGCTTGGCCACAGGAGAAAATCAAAGATGGACAATGGTTATATATTCTGCAATGGTTATATATCCAGATGGGCAATGGTTATATATTCTGCTCCTGTATTTATATTCAACGTATGGTGGGGGTGGGGGACAATAGGAAGCAAAGCATTGGCTGCAAGAGGCTGTGAGTGGATGAGTGGAAAAGTAGGTATTCTTTCCATAACCCACAACTTGTGAACCTATTTCCAGAAAACACAGCCATTTCCTGAAACAGCAGGAATTAGGATGTCAAAGTCATCCTTGAATTATTTGAAACAATTACAGCTCCTGCTGTCCACATTCCATTTTTCCTTTGAGATCCAGCGAGAGACATCTGGGGGCTAATTGAAGGTCAATTGCATTTCGTTCTCCACTGGCTGGAACATTTACTATGTTTAACAATCTGAGTTTGTTATGGGATTTCCCATTATAACCTCGACAATGCCAAGACTAATACATTTATCTCCAGTATCAGGAGTTAGTTTACACTTGCTACAATTTACAGTCAATTTTGCGAAGCACTTTGAGATGCCTTTGAAGAAAAAATTTCAATTTAATCATAATACGTGTGGAATGCTAGCTTCCAAATTAAGACTGAATTTAAACCCTTTTCACAGTGATTTAAATTTTTTATGATGGCCTGGTCATTCAGGCTAAGACTAGGTGGAATTTCATTCTGACATCTTCACAGGAAGCGTTGTAAAGGCCAGGTGCCTGGACTCATTTAAAAAACAGCTTAATACTGTGATGTGAGGGTGGTTTCTGGAGGGATTAGAACAGATGGGCCAAAGAGCCTTCTTCATCCAAACCAATCTTGTGATCTTGTGACATGTATTCTCTACAATAGTCCTAACCATATAACCATATAGAGAAGTCCTGTAGCGTAGTGGTTAGACCACTCGCCTCGCAAGCGAAAGGACCTGGGTTTGATTCCTGAGCAGGGCAAAACCTTTAGGTAGGTTTCCTTACTCCACACACCTTTGTTGTGGAGTAAATAGGAACCCGGCTGTTAGTCGATTGGCGGATAGCTTTTTGAGGGTAATATACCCTTAAAAAAAACCTCAATCCACGACTGTTTGTGGATTGTACTGCTGTGTACAATTGGCTGCCATGTTTCAGCCACAAAATATACAGTCAACCAACAGCAGCCTGGCTCCATTTCCCTTTCTTAACCGACAGATGTTAAGGCAAGATGTAACCCCCTCTCCTTCGATCGCCACTCTGTTTGACCTCAACTACCTCCGCATAGACCGAGGATCATTAGAATTAAGCACAGTGAAAGAGTTGTAATGTTACTCACATACTTTCATTTCACATATCATCTGTTACAGAAAATACTGCACTCTGTCAAGCAAAAAATATGGATTTGACAAAAAATTTTATCTTCACATTGCATCATCAGTTTTACATTGAAAACAGATTAATTGGATTTGGAAAAGTGAGCATTAGCCGAAGGCATCTTTACATTAAATCAAAAATGCAAAGGTGATAAGATTTGCCACTGAAATCAATCTCTTCCAGTCTTGTGGGAAATGAAGTGTAACAGGAGATTTACTCTTTGATTTAGTGTTGGCTGTTTCCATTTCATTCTAATGCTGGAAGGAGGAGAGCATTTTATCAGTCAAATAAAGTCTCTTCCTTGCTCCATACAACTAACTCTGAAGGTCTTTCTAAACTCTGGCTCCCCGCTTCTTTTTATTGTTTTGCCCACAAAATACAATCAATTCACTGTACAATATATTCTGTGAAACGCTTTAAGATGTTTCAATAATAATCCTTGCATTTGATATAGCGCTTTTCACATCTTCTGGATGTCTCAAAGCGCTTCACAGAATAGACTGTAAAGTGAATTGACTGTATAATTGTGCGTGAAACGCGGGAGCCAATTGCGCACAGCAATGTCCCACAAAATGTCGTGGATTGAAGTGACCAATTTTATTATTGTTTTTTTTTCTTGAGGGATTATTAACAGGCCTGTGGAGTGAGAAAACTTGCCCAAGGTTTGGCCCTGCCGGGAATCAAACCCAGGTCTCTCGCCTTCATCCATGATGTGATAAGGCACAATATCAAATGCAGGAATTATTATTATTATTATATAGAGTGATACAGAGTAAGAGCTTGTTTGAATCCCGATCCATGTTGAGTTTGCTGGTCTCAGCTAGTGCCATATGGGGAAGATGAATTCCCAGGATTAGGGAGGAAAAAAACACTAGGATTCCTGCTCTAATTTCTGTTCAGCACCCTCTGCTGGTTGTCCATGTGTTTGGTAGCTGGATGTGAAGACATAAGACAACAATAACAAAATTACATTTATAGAGTGTTTTTCACGTCGGGAGGACATCCCAATGCGCTGGACAGTCAGGGGTCAGGACCCGAGAATGGGGGAGGGGTGGTGTAGCGGGGAGGGAAGGCAGAGAGGTGGGAGGGAGACCAAAGACATGAGAAGGGTCTTGAGACCGGCCTTGAAGGAGGCAAGGGAGGAAGCGAGATGAAGGGACTGTGGATGGAGTTCCAGAGCGTGGGGGCAGAGAGGCTGAAAGCCCGGCCACCGATGGTAGGGTGGATCGGGTGGGAGACGTGGAGCAGGCCAGAGTCTGGTGAACGGAGGGATCGGGCAGGTTGGTAGGGAGTCAGCAGGTCAGAGAGGTAGGAGGGGGCAAGGCCATGGATGGCCTTGAAAGTGAGGATGAGGATCTTGAATTCGACCCTCTGAGAGATGGGGAGCCATGGAGTTGGGTGAGGGTGGGAGTGATGGGGTCAAAGAGCCTGGTGCGCGAGAGTACATGAGCTGCAGAATTTTGGATGATCTGCAGCTTGGGAAGGGAAGAGTTGGGAAGGCCGATGAAGAGGGAATTTCCATAATCAAGCCTTGATGTGACGAATGCTTGGGTGAAGGTTTCGGCAGCCTGAGGGGTGAGGCAATGGCGGAGTCTGACAATTCTGTTGCGTGTGTTGCGGAGGTGGTGGTAGGCAGTGCCAATAATGGCGCGGATGTGGGGGAGAAAGAACAATTCAGGGTCAAGCAATACACCCAGGTTCCTGACTGGTTTAGTGAGGTTGACGGTGACGAGACGGTGCGGGGACTGGAGGAGAAGCCGTTTGCTGCAACGAAATGGAGGTGGTGTGAAAGGTAGGACCTGAACCAATCAAGGATAGAACCTTGAAGGTTGAGGTGGGAGGAGAAGCGGTGGAGGAGGATTGAGTGGTCCACAGTATCAAAGGCGGCGGAGAGGTCGAAGAGGCAGAGGGAGCTCTGGTCACACATGGTCAGGATGTCATTTGTGACCTTGATCAGAGCAGTTTCCGTGTTGTGGGCAGCACAGAAACCCGATTGGAGGGGGTCATGGAGTGAGAGGAGAGGAAAGAGCGAAGCTGGGAGGCAATGGCTCTCCCAAGGACCTTAGACAGAAAAGGGAGGTGGGAGATGGGCCGGCAGCTGGATAGCTGTGAGGGGTCAAGGGAAGGTTTCTTCAAGGTGGGGGTGATAGTGGCTGTTTTGAGGGGGGGTAGGAACAGTGCCAGATGACAGGGAGAGGTTGATGATGTCGGTGAGTAGTGGGGCAAGGAGGTGGAGTTGGGATTAAGGAGAGGGGTGGGGATGGGGTCCAGGGAGCAGGTGGTGGGCTTCATGGAGGATATGGTGGTGATGACAGAGGAGGGGATGACAGGTTCAAAGGTGTGGAAGGAGTAATGGTTGGAGTGTAGGGGAGGGGTAGGGATGGGGTGGAAGTTGGAAGGACAGGGGCAGCTGAGCGGATTCTCTCGATTTTGGACTCGAGGAAGTCCAGCATTTCCTCGCTGTGGGATTCAGAGAAAAGAATCTGTAAGGCGTGGCGGGGAGGCCAGAGGAGCCGGTTGGTGGTGGAGAACAGGAACCTTGGTTGCCCTTCATCTCCAGGATTAACCTGGAGTAGAAGGACGATTTGGCTGAGGCGAGAGCAGAGCGGTAGGTTTTGATGAGGTTCAACCAGATGTGCTGGTGGACTGTTAGGCTGGATTTGAGCCAAGTGCATTCGGCAGCCTGCACCTGGCCCTTGAGTGAGCGGAGGTGGCTGGTGAACCAGGGTGAGACTCAGTTTTGATGTCCTCTACTGTCAATTGGCTGCCAAACACTCACTGCCAAGGCTCACACACGAAGAATGACCACTTGGTCAGGGAAGCAGAGGACAATCAGCTTCTGTGGAACTGCACTCTATAAAAAGGCTGGAGATCAGGAGTAGAGACATATGCCAATGGGGAGAAAAATAGAAACACTGGGCACAACTAAACATACAGTGCATTCAATTAAAGTCACAGCTTAGATTAGACAGCGTGGATGTCAAAGAACCCATGGCAATACTCGACAAGAGAGAGCTCCTCCTGGTTCTCTGGCCAACATTTCCCCAGATAAAATTGATCACTCACTTCATCGCTATGCATGACATTGTTGTGAGCAAATTGTCTGCTGCATTTGCCTACAAACAAAATGCTGTGAAGAAGAAGAAAAACAACAACTTGCATTTATACAGCGGCTTTCACGTGGGGTAGCGTCCCGGAGCGCTTCACATTGGTGAAATCTGACAAGTGTTTTTAAATGTCTTGACTTTGTGGTAAGACGTTATATCAAATACCAGGATTATTATTATATATACGTGCATGGGGAACAGAAAGGAGAGACTGAATATTGAAAGGAAATGATTGTATCTACTCAATTCAACTCTAGCCAAACTTTGTAATACAGTTATAACTTTTGGACTTTAAAAGATAACCAATTCTAAAAATATACACATTATTTCCTCATCTTTTGTTCTGACAAAGTTGCATATTGATGATTATTTGAAGTAGGATTGAATTAAACAATCAAACATGATGAATTTTTATCTCATAAGTTTGTAACCCGCTCTGGAGTACAGAGGTTCTTTTGCAATAAAGTAGAAACTAATGCAGATGCTCCTAAATAATTTGCTTCGTCTCAAGCTTACATTAAAATCTGCCTATTTACAAATATAAAACACATTGAGATGGTGAACACAAGAACACTGAGACCTCCAAATTAGTTATTCACTTCAAAAAGTTTGAGATCTGCCACACGTAAATAAAGCCTATTGTATGATTGTCATGAGGCTTTCTTGTCTCAGTGACCACACAAACAATAACTCGTATTTATATAGTACCCTTCACGTTTTGGAGTAATTCAAATGATAGGGTCGGGTGGTGAGCAGAGGAGTGGGGTAGAAGATCGGGGAGATAGGCATGTGTGAAGAGATTTATATGTGATGGTCTCTCACACACACATACACAGTTTCCAGCCCGCAATCACCTTCCTTAGATACACAGAGCACTGGTTAGCCCTTTCACATGCACCTCTGGTTGCTATATACAGTAAAGGCATCTTAACATTGGAGAGAGAATTTCAAAGGACAACCAAATCATTAGCTAGAATCAGACACTGAAGAGAAGAAGCTACGGAAGCCGGGAATGCTCACAAAGGAGAAGAGAGTTTTTGCTGAGCTATCGGTGGTCGGGCCTACAGCCTCTCTGCCCCCACCCTCTGGAACTCCATCCCACATTCCCTTTGCCTTGCTCCGTCCCTTGCTCCTTCAAGGCACGCCTCAAGAGCCTCTTCTTCGACTGTGTCTTCGGCCACCCTCCTACCCTCCACCCTCCCTGATCCCAAACCCCTCCCCCCCACTGCCCCCGCTTGGGTCCTAATCCCTGAATGTTCTCCCGATGTGAAAGGCGCTTTACAAACGTAATTTTGTATTGTAGACTAACTGAAGCCTAAAAATCATGTTTGGTATCGTCAAAAAAACTAGAGCAAAGAGATAATCTTGGAAAAGGGAAAGTGAACAGACAGTTCATATTTAATTCACCGAATATGTGGAATAGAGTATCCAGCAAGCTATAAAGCTTCTGAAAACCTCAGTAAGATGCAGGGAAGCTGACCAATTGGAATTTAGAGCCTGGAACATTTCACATGCAGTTGTAACTGAGCAATGCAGAAAGAGTGAAATCGTGATTTTGCGTCAAGTATTCCCAGTGAATAAACGTATTAAACAAATCTCTGACACGATTTCTGTTGATAATATGGGTTAGAAGCATAATATAATGAATATAAATGACAATCTTTTCAGATGAGAATCGGAATAAGATGATACAGCGATGTCAAGATAACTTGCAAAGCATGCATCCTCTCAAACGGTGACAAATCATCTGTTCTGTCATTGTCATTATTTGTTGTGTGTGCAGTGGCTGCTTTATTTGGTTAGGTTTAGCCTTTTGTTCACTGACGGCAGTCTGGTTGCTAGGGACCATTTGCGCAGTACATCATTCTGTTAATGTGTGAGAGGAGGTAGCTATTAAAGTGAGCAAATTCTGTCAGGTCTAGAAAAGGAACAAAACAATTTCTAATAAACTCACACTAAGAATATTATCTCACGACCTGACCACTGCAGACCATGTTACAAATAGCTCTGGCACACTGAATAAAAACACTTCTTTGCTTGTGCAGAGAATTTAGTTTACTTTTTGGAATTTTAATTCAGTTTCCAAGGTCCCCAAATTCGGGCATTTCTGAAGCTTTGTGCCTGTCTTCCTTCAGATGAAATGTTAAACTGAGGCCCTGTCTGCCAGTTCAGGTGGATGTTAAAAATTGAGCGGCACTGTTCAATAAAAATAGTGAGATTCTCCCACTGTCCTAGTCAACAATCCCTCAGGTAAAACTGATCATTCGCTTCATGGCTGCTCGTGGAACATTGCTGTGCACAAATTGGCTGTTTACATGGATTAATCCTGAAAACAACAAAAACAACAAGATTCCATTTATAGAGCGCCTTTCACGTCGGGAGGACGTCCCAAGGCACTGTACAGTTGAGTCAGGACCCGAGCAGAGGGGAAATGGTCAGGGTGAGGGGAGGGAAGGGAGGGAGCGAGGAGGGGGTAGAGAGTCGAGAGGAGAGCTGAAGGCACGGTCAAAATGAAAGGTCTTGAGACCGGCCTTGAAGGAGGAAAGGGAGGAAGCGGCGAAGGCACTGGGGGATGGAGTTCCAGAGCCCAGGGGCTGAGAGGCTGAAGGCCCGGCCACCGATGGTAGGGCGGTTGGGGCGGGGGATGTGGAGCAGACCGAAGCCAGAGGAACGGAGGGAACGGACAGTTACGTAGGGGTTAGTAGGTCGGAGAAGTAGGAAGGAGCAAGGCCGTGAATGGCCTTGTAGGTGAGGATGAGGATCTTGAATTCGATCCTCTGGGGGATAGGGAGCCAGTGGAGGCAAGCGAGGGTGGGAGTGATGTGGTCCCGAAGCCTGGTGCGGGACAGTACACGAGCTGCAGAGTTCTGAATGACCTGCAGCTTGTGGAGGGAGGTGGCGGGAAGGCCGGCGAGGAGAGAATTCCCATAGTCAAAGAACATAGAAAAGAACAAACACATTGATTCAGCAAGTCTCCAGGGAGTAAGTAAGCACAATTGTAAGATAATAATAGTTTCAAGCCAAAGTTCCACCTGACCATTTAGTAGATCATTCAGCTTACATAACTTCCATTAAAATTCTTTCGACGCATCTGTCTCATCGTCAAATGACCTAGTATCTTTTCAATTACAAGAAACTTGTCTGATCCCTTTTTGAAACCCTGTGTAGTTCCTTGTTCCACCACCTGCTAAAAAACATGGTAACAGCTTCAGGCAAAATTAAGTCATTGACCATATGAACCAAAAAGATTGTGACTTTCATCCGGGTATATGTTGATCTTAGCTAAGTGAATCTGGGAGTAAGGGGGAGGAGGGGGATTTGGAGTGCTCTATTATATCTTGCATCAGTATCCCAGCAAAGGGTGGGTGGTGAAGAGAAGAAAATAGTCAGTTAATGTTCCTGTTTCTGACCAGTGCCCAGCTGGAGATCGCATGTGTGCATGTATCAGTTGAGGACAGAATAATACTGCCTGTGACGTTGCCCATAGTTGGCATGCGGACACTTACTGTTAGGCTGACACATTAAGAATACCCACTTTGACAAGGCACCAGAGAGCTGCATGAATCACCTCCTTCAGAAGAGAGGAGAAAGTTGGAGAAACAAACAAATAAAAAATGTATTAACCACATTTACAATGTGTACATGGGCAACCGGCAGATAAGGCTCCAGTTAATATCTTACACGCTTGACACGTGGAATGCCTGTCAGGTAAATGAGTTAACAACCAGACCAGAACTATTTTGCTGCAGGTTTGCCGGCATTGGTTTAAACATAAAATAAAGCATCTGTGTGCTTGTTTGTACTATCACTGAGTACCTCCAGCAACCATGGCAACTTGTGACTGTAGCTATGAATTATGGAGCATTGGCAATACAAGGAATAGCTCAGCAGTCCTACAAGGCTGTCCTTACACACGAAATATGACAATTCCAAAACAGAATGATACCAATACCAACTAAATAAATAAACACCAAACTCTCTGTCGAGCCCATGTTCTCCCCATTAACAGGGATAGTGGACATGGAGTCAGCCGTTCACTGCATCTCTCTCCAGTGTCCACAGAACAATTGGAGCCGTACCCGATATAGTGATGACCATTGATCCCCCCATCCCCAGCATTCTGGGACACTGCTACATTCAATCTGAAACCGAACACGGCCCCCACGGCACACAAATGCCACACCTAAACTTATATAATAATAACCCTTGCATTTCATCTAGCATCTTACCACATTGCTGAGCTATTTCAGAACTCTTCACAGGCTATATTGTAAAATAAGTGACTCGGAGGAGGAGTCCTTGGTTTCTTGCATTTATTACTAATTGCCTGCCAGCTTTTGTAGTTTAGTTGTGTTCAGATTTTATTATGCCCATTGCGTAATTTTTATTCAGGAAGTATAAATTAGGCATAGGGCTGTGAGAAACACTAACAAAATACCTAAGCTTTTTTAATCGTGCTTCTCGAGTCTCTGTATAAATCAGGAGGGAGGGGAATTTTCAAACCCAGGTTCAGCCTACGTCACAGTTCTTTAGTGTGGCTCTGGCAGAAGCTTCCCTCTGCTATTTATATAAAGCATTAGTAGAACCCGTCGTCGTGTTGATTCGCATTAGTGAAGTTACACCTTAGTATATGGAACTTGCACTTACAGAGATAAATTGAACACAGAGGCCACCTAGTTCACTACATGGGAGACATTTTGCGGTTTACATTAGGGGTAAGAACCGCAGCAACAGGTAGACAGGGGGACCTAGGTTTAACACCTCATCCGAAGGATAACACCTCCAACAACACAGCAGACTCCCAGCAAACATTTGAGTGTCAGCTTAGACTATTTGGGTTCCATGTCTCTTGTGGAGTTTGAACCCACCATCTTCTGACTCGGGAGTTAAGAGTGCTACCAACTGAGTCAGGTTGACAACTTGGAAAAGAAACCTACAACTTTAACCTTATCACACTCTAGTCTTGTATCTACACTGAATAAACAGAAGATGCTGCTGAATACTGTGTTTATTCCCTGTGTGAAGGTCACATGCACAACTTGTCAGGTTGTATTTGTTGTTTTGTAAATGGTGCAGTTTCCTTCATTACCCTCAATAAACACAGGATTCAGCACATCATACTTAGTATCCTCTCAAAATGCCTTGCATAGTTGGGTCTAATTTGTAGGTCGGGTTAACCATGTGCAAATGCATACAGGTGCTCTTGATTTTGAATTACCAACCAATGTTAAGGATTCCAGAATCACTTAGATAATTGCGATAACATCAGGAAATCTGCATTTCAAAGTGCGTGAGTCATTGGTTATGTGGAGTATAGCTTTGAAGGGAATTTATCATTATGCACATACAATACAAAATTATGTTTTATATTTGCATGTTATTTGTAGTTCTGTCGATTTAAACTCAATTGGTTATTTTGGAATAATCATGCACTTGTCTTGTAAATGGCACTGGCGGCGTTAGGCATATACAACACATCCAATTGCATGGGGCCCCGAGGCAGTGAGGGGCCCCTAACATCATTAAACCCATTGAGATTGCCTCCTGCCAACCTAACCTGGGGGTGAGTGGGGTGGGGTGGGGGAATGCTCAGCGTGATAAGCAGACAATCTGCAGCTACTAAGGGGGATCCTCCAGCCAATAGCCGCGCCACTGTGGGGCGACATCTGCCCATTAAGTTTGGTTGCCCAAGGACTCGATGGCAACACTGGTAAGGGCCTCGGAATCCATCTTTGCATGGGGTCCCCTTGGGGCAAACCCCACCTCTGGTAAATGGTGCTTTTCTGCAGAACAAGTACTATAAATTTGCTAAATATTGTTTTCAACTGAAAACCTGCTGTCCATCTGTATAGAATAAGTCATAGCCAGCAGTGAGATATATTAAGTGTCTGATTATGGCACAGCTTTTGCCTATGTTTGGAAAGAGAGTCTGTGCAATCTTAAAAAAAAGGGCAAGTGTTCTCCAATGATTCAGTTGCTAAAGCTATTATATGGACAAAAAATTCAGAGACTATCTGTGAGCTACTGATGTGGCCACAAAAGTAGTTTAAATGGTTTCCTCAAGCACCTCAGGCTTGAAAGTCATCCAGGATTACTGCTCTATGGAGTAAAGTTTGCAGAATTCATTAATTTAAAGACGCTTTAATTATCAGGCAATGCAAATTTTATATAGACATGTGTAAGTGCACATATAATATACACACGCGCAATGGAGATCAGCCTTAATTGCTGTAATTCACTGTCTAGAAGAACACACATGAAAACAGTGTTATTTGAACCTCTCTTGTGATCTCTAGCCTGGTTGGCACTTATAAAGCACTGCACATGTTAATACCTTCAGGTGAAGAGAAGATTGGAGAGTGGGTGTGAAATGATGGGAAACTTGAGATGAATGCTGCAAGGGTGCAGCTGTAAGAAATCTGCATGAATCATTTATGATTGCTAAAGAGCCAAACGAATACTCTGCATAATCTAGCATTGAGAATATACCAGTTAAATTAAACTGTTCAAAGGCAATGTGAATAGAATAATATAAATCAAACTATTGGAAATAATCCAGTTGACTTTTTTTTGGCAAATGTAGTTTATCACCCTCTAGCAGTAAAAATGGAAAGTCACAGTCAAAATCAAAGTTTCATGAAAGCTTTATATGAGGTGGAACTTTATCTGTAAAACAACAACTTGAATGAGGTGTCGGCTTGGCTCAGTTGGTATCACTCTCACCTATGAGTCAGAATGTTGTAGGTTTAAGCCCCATGTTGGGATTTTGAACTCATAGTCTTGGTTGACATTCCATTCAGTTCTTGGGGCGATACTGTGGAGGTGCCATCCTTTTGATGAGATGTTAAACTGCAGTCTTGTCTGCCTGTGCAGGGGGATGTTAAAGAATCCTAAAGGTTTATCCCCCTGTCTCACTCATCCACCCCATATTGTAACAACAACAGCATTACATTTGTATAGCGCCTTTCATGTCGGGAGGCCGTCCCAAAGCGCTAGACAAACAGAGTTAAGGACCCGAGCTGGGGGTCTGGGTCGGGGAGGGTGGAGGGCAGTGGGGGAAGCAGGGAGATCGAAAGCACGGTCGAAGAGGAGGGTCTTGAGATGGGTCTTGAAGGTGACAAGGGAGGCGGCGAGGGGGACGGACTGCGAGATAGAGTTCCAGAGGGTGGGGGCAGAGTGGCAGAAAGCCCACCGCTATTAGTGGGGTGAGCGAGGCGGGGTATGTGAAGCAGGCCGGAGCCCGCTGAGCAGAGGGAGTAAGCAGGATGGTAGTGGGTTAGGAGATCACAGATCACACAACTTGGTGCAGTCTCCTTAAATAATCCACAGTACAAGATAATCATGCAGTTAGTTTTTAATCTATCAAATCTTATCTTTTCTGTTAGATTATATCACTGACAAATCTTTTTCCATTCACTTTGTTCGCTGTTTAATAAAGAAACATTGCTTTGCTGCTTGATAGTCTACTGGAGAGCTTTTCTTTGATATCTCCGGTCTGTCAACGTTCCAAACACTTTGCTATCTCTACACTGATAAGATAAGGGTTAGGGCTCTTGTTGGTTGAGCTACTTGTTTGGAGTTGACCTGCCAGGGCATGAGTGCTTCAAATACGAATGTAACATATTCGATGAAGCCAAAAAATGATTATTAGATTGATCGATGCTTGAAGTTTAAAAGTTTAGGCCCATAATTCAACCTTAAATAGCACACGATTAGCAGAGGATAGATGGATATCTTAATTGAATGCTTGTTCTTACAGGAAAGATCAATGCTCAAGTGATTTTGGGAAAAGTAAATGTGTTTAACCAATAATGGAGGATAGATGTTAAATGCAGTCTGATATCCATAATAAAATAATAGTTTATTGGGCTCTTTCATTCCTACATGCCTGTTAGATGGTTTTGAAGTGGACTGCACAGATAAAATGCAAAGGAGTTTGAGACACCACATAACCATTGGATCAATAGCTCAAGCTATAACTGGCTTTATGGAGGCAGAAGAGGTAAATGAACTGCCATCCTTAAAACAACACCAATACCAATACTACATTAATGACCCATTGATCTAGAGAAATGTTGGCCAGCGCACTTTGTATTAATGTTCACTTGAAAATTCTTCAATTCAATCTTAATTTGGAAGCTGTTTTTTAGGCTGTTCTTTTTTAAAAAAAAACTCACATTGATGATAGTGTGTGAAGAACAGGGAGACACTTTCTCTGCTAACCTCAAATTGTGTATTGACAATGGCAAAGAATAATTGGAAGTTGCCACGCAATCCATCAAGTCATCAGAAATAATGTGGTGACTCTAGCTTGCGGCTGAGTGTCACCAGCAATTTAGGTTCTCAATCATCCAAGTTCTACTTCTCATGCTGGTCTTCCATTGATAAATTGATAGTTAAAACCACTTGAAATATGAAAGTTTTACAGTAATTTATGAAACATACAATACAACATTACATTTGTAAAGCACCTTTCATGTCAGGAGGATTTCCCAAGGTGCTGAACAGTCAGGAATTAGGACCCAAGCAGGTGAGGGGAGGAGTTGGGATCAGGGAGGGTGGACAGCAGAGAGGTAGGAGGTCCATGGAGGGCCTTGGTGATGTATTAACATCACTTAGTAGTGCTTTTAATTGGGGTTGACTATGCAGTGATTTCTACAGAGTCCCTTCATAATAATCATAATAATCCTTGCATTTGATATAGCACATTTCTCATTGGATGTTTCAAAGTGCTTCACGGGATTTACAGCAAAGTGTAGTGATTGAATCCTGTAGGAATGCAGGAGCCAAGTTGGGTACAGTAATTTCTCACACACAGCCTTGTTGTGAATGACCAATTGTATCCAGGGTATTGTTAGCAAGGACACTGGAAGAAACTCCCTTTTCTTTTGCGTAGTGTCATTGGATCTTTAACGTCCTTTTGAACTTGTAGCCGGGACCTCGGGTTTATGTCTCATCCAAAGAATGGCATCTCTGACAATACAGCACACCTCAGGAAAGTTCAGTCATGGGGATTGAACTGACATCCTTCTGGCTCAAAGGAGAGAGTACTATCAACTGACTAGGCTGATAGCACTAGGCCCCCAATCACTCCGCCTCGCCGCCTCCTTCAAGTCCCGCCTCAAAACCCTCCTCTTTAACCATGCCATTGGTCACCCCCCTTACCCTCCCCTCGCTTCTCCCCCCTGACCCCAGCTCGGGTCTGAAATGCTGTACACTGTCCAGCGCCTTGGGACGTCCTCCCAAGTGAAAGACGCTATACAAATGTAATCTTGTTGTTGTTGTAGGCTGAGTCATGCAATGTGAGAGTACGTGCCTCACAGCCATACCCTATATCAAGTTTGAAAGGAGAATTGATTATATTCACATGCATAATTGAATTTTGACTAGTATATGAGGTTTGACATTGACTTTTCAAATGAATATAGCATAAAATGGTGCTAGTTAAGTTGCAAGAAGATGAATATGGATTTCTACACCCTAAAGATCCTTCAACAAGTAAATCCAACCTTCTGAATACTAATGTGTTAAAAATTTAACCTGGCTTTCATTGAGACCAGGAGCTTGTGAATAGTTAATCTAAAGATGATACAATAGAGGTTACATTTATACAGTGCCTTTCATGTCGGGAGGAAATCAAAGCAATTCACACTGCTGGTTGGGCACTTGATCTGGGATTGGATGATGAGGTGAGGAATTGAGGCAAGGAGTTCCAGAGATTCAACGCAGAGGGGACGAGGGATGTACAGCAGACCTGTGCCAGCGGAGTAAAGGAGAAAGGTAGAGTGGGGTGTGAGCAGATTGGAGAAGTGGGAGGTGCCAGAACATGATGAGATTTAAAAATGAGAGTGAGGATCTTGAAATTGATCTGTTTTGCAACAGGGAGCCAGTGTAGTCTGGCAAGAACTGGGGTGATGGGGATTTGGAGCCTGCTACATGTGAGGACACGGGCGGCAGAGTTGTGAATCCTTTGGACCTTATTAATAATAATAATACTAATCCCTCCAAAACCAAAAACAATAATAAATTGGTCATTTTCAATCTACGACTGTTTGTGGGACATTGCTGTGCGCAATTGGCTGCCGCGTTCGCCCACAAATATACAGTCAATTCACTTTACAGTGTGTTCTGTGAAGCGCTTTGGGACGTCCTCCCGACGTGAAAAGCGCTATATCAAATCCAAGGATTATTATTATTATAATAGTGAAGCTCGGGATACCGGCGAGGAATGCATTGGAAAAATTGAGAGGCAAGGTGACGAAAGCATGAATGAGAATTTCATTTGCTTCCGAAACACATCAAGGTTTATTCCACACCATCCAACAAAGGGGACAAAGTTGTGCATGTTCTGGAAGGGAAACACAAATATATTGCTTATTTGGCCCGCGGATGTTTCTCAAATAGGGCATCCAGCCCTTGGCAGCCAAAAGATTGGACCACTCTGCTTGAATCCAGCACAACAAGTGCTCCCCCACCCCACCCATTGCTGTCAACTTGCAACCACCCAACTCTTAAGCAAGGCTCCATCACTAACACACTGACCAGTGTCATCATACACACACAAAAAGGGCTGATAGTTTAAAACAAGGTGGTCCAACCTTTTGGTTGCTGAGTGCTGGATGCCCTATTTGAGAGATGTCCATGTAAGCTATATTTTTTTGTTTTTGTAATAAAGGTTGCTTTAAGGAATTTGGGGGGGAAATTACAACAGAATCAATCCATTGACATTGATATGGATAATATTATTCTAATTTTGCAAATGAAGGGAAAAGCAAATGCCACTTCTCAGATAACCACAAGGAAATATCTTCACTTTGATAATTGAATGTTTTCTCCTTGAATGATGCATTACTGTCATTTGTGGCAGTTTGCCAGTCGACTGATGGAATCTTCTCAATTGCTTGCCCTGTGCTGCTATCTGTTTTCGACATAACACACAGTAAATTGACTTTAACGCTTTACCATGCTGGTTGTTCGCCCCAAGTACTTAAATCAAAGCGGTGCAAGGACAAGTTACCCTTGCTATGTATGCACAGTTCTGAACCATTGAAGATGACCTACATTCACAATTCTTTCAGGATTAAGAACCTAAGAACATAAGAAATGTTAGATGAAAGATAGACCAAGGTAAATTTAGTTCACCTTCCACCTTCCTGGTGGTCGCATGCACATATGTCCCGAACCACCTAGGTACATAATGTTATTTATGAAAAGAAAACTATCTAAACTGTGTTTGAAGAAATAAACACTTCTTGTTTCGGAGCCTGTTCCACAGGTTTACTATTTCAGGTTTTTTCTCAATAGGATTGTTACCAAGATTTCAACCCAAGCTAAAGAGATGGGATGAGATTCTTACTCTCTCTGAATGGGACAGGTTTGGCCAGGTTCAGTGTAGATTCTAATGGTATTGTTTTGTTGGCATGAAAAAATATTCCTAAAATGTAGCATTGTTCCTGGAGTTCCTTCATTTGACTAATGCAAGATAACACAGTTGAACTCCTAACAACATAGTTAATAAAAGGGTATGTGAGCCAATCATATTATTGCAGAGACTGGTGTGTAGGGGTGTGTAACTGAGTCCAAACAATTGCACACATTATCGCTAATAAATTGGGGTGTCACAGAGTATTTAGCAGCTCTTAAGAAATGAACCCTGCTTCCCCTTATTTGCAAGCATGAATTCCAACACAGATTAAGAGTTAGTTCCAACAATGTTTAGCCATTTTCTGTTTGCTATTAACTGATCCCCGAGAGCCAGTGAGAAATCCCTTTAATCACGAGTAGGATATCTATAAATGTTTGGTACAAATGCTCACTGTTGTTACAAATTAGACCAGTTGAACATAATTTGTTTCTACAAATGCAATAAATTGTAATTAAGTCTCAGGGCAGCACACAAGCTTAGTTATTTGTACAAAGTCTTGTATATGATGTATGATAAAGGGGACATCTTCATACTAAATGAATAAACTTAACGTTAATGCCCATATGTAAATTATCTGACTGCAATGGACATTATTCTCAACAGCTCAAAAAGGAAATGTCTTGTCTTTGTATAATTAGATAGAACATCTTTCAGGTTGTATGTTTTGAGGTCATATAAAACAGATTAATTTCAATTGGTACAAATGAACTGAACTGGCATTTTGTGTAGTTTCAATAAATCAAACATGGAAGTAGCCCATTTTTCGAAGTTCTGCTCAATGGATATGTTGAATATTCATAGGCACATTTGAAAATCTGATGAATGAAGATAATTATTCATTTTTGTTAATATAACTCTTTTTAAACGAAACTATATTTAAAGCCTAACCTGAAATCACAACCTTTGGATGGCAATTCTGATCTATGTCACTGGGTAAAAATCGCAGCATTGGTGAGCTTGCCTGTTAATGGTAATCCCATATTAAAAATAATAAAGACATAGAAAGGGCTCATCTGAACTAACAAAAAATGGCACGTGGAATGAAAATTGTCTTTAAAAAGTAACTGATATCTTATAGAAAAAAATGAATGGGAGAAAAAAATTATGCTTTGTCCAATTTCCAAGAAAAATGAAAGAACAATGCCTAGATATGAACCGAATCTCAACTGGTTGACTAATGGGGATCTCAAAAACGAAACGCAAGCTCTCCTAATATCAGCACTAGACCAATTTATTACCACTCCTCATTATGATAACATAAGATCTTAAAGAGAAACATTGATCCAAAATCCGAATATCTCATCAAACACCAGAAACATTACAAACAAGCCTATTGTCATCATGCCCAGCCCAAGCACAATCAGAGTATCTAATTCCATATAACAATGCAGCTAAATATATTCACTGGATAATTTATAAACACTGATATTGATGTAAAGACCAACTGGTATGAACACCAGCCAGGAAAAGTGACATCGAAAAATAACATCACAAATACCTGGGACTCATAAGTACATCCAGATAGAAAAGTAATCTGTAACAAACCAGATATATCAGAGCCTTAGGAAGTCCTCCCGACGTGAAAGGCGCTATACAAATGTAATCTTGTTGTTGTTGTTGTATTATCATAAATCGATAGATTGTACACAAGGTATTATTGATATGGCTATCCCAAGTGATTACAATGTAAGAAATAAGGAACTAGAGAAGATTAGGAAACACTGGACATCGATCGACAAATTGAATGCAGACGCATGTGGCATATAAAACAAACGTAGTTCCTATAATTATCAGTGCAACTGGGGATGTTAATAAAACTATTTACAAATGGTTTGACAAAATACCCGGCGAACAAAATATCAACCTCCTGCAAAAGTATCTATTTTAAGAAGTTCAAACAAACTAAGAATAGTAACATCCATTCATATTAGAAGGTTGAGGAGTGATCTGATTGAGATTTTTAAAATAATAAAGGGATTCAGTAGGGTAGATACAGAGAAACTATTTCCTCTGGTAGGGGAATCCAGAACAAGGGGGCATAGTCTTAAAATTAGAGCTAGGCCATTTAGGAGTGAAATTAGGAGGCAGTTTTTTACCACAGGGTAGTGGAAATCTGGAACTCTCTCCCCTAAAAGGCTATGGATCCATTCACATGTTGAAGACTTAGGTGGATATATATTTGTTAGGTCAGGATATCAAGGGACAAGAGGCCAGGATGGGTAATTCGAGTTGAGGTACAGATCAGCCATGATCTTATAAAATGGTGGAACAGGCTCGAGGGGCTGAAAGGCCTAAACCTGTTTCTATGTTTCTATGTGTAACATTGCAGTGCTATTGGTCTGGCTGACCCATCACTGAAAAATACTTAGAAATTACTTATACAGAGTAATTTAAATTGTAATAACATAACAATACTACTACCTCTGCTATTAATAATAATACTTGTATTTGATACAGAGCCTTTCATGTCCAAACAACGTCTCAGAATGGTTCACAGGATTAACTGTAAAGTGACTATGAATTTTGTAGACGAACAAGGCAGTCGATGTCTTATCATTCTGAACAGTTAATGAGTGTGGAATGGTTTCATTTTCATTGCAATCATTAGAGTGAGGAAGAATGTGTGATTGATCACATGTATTTGTAAATCCAGTGCGCCCAATTTTTTTTTCAAATTTTTTTCCTGACTGGCATATGCCTCTCTGCTCCTGGTCTGGCCTCCTGTTGACTGGCTGCCCTCCAATACCCCGTCCAAGTGGCCGATATGTGTGAGCCTTGGTAGTGAGTGTTGGCAGCCAATCAACTGTAGAGGGCGATATAGTCAAGCATGACCTCCACTCACCTGGCTGCCTGCCACACATATGGATTAACGCTACAGAGAGACCAGGAGCATGAACTCTGGCAGATTTTCCCCTCTGGGACAGCCAGGTCCAGTTTAGTCTTCCCACGCAGCTCCAGCTCAAACTCATTGCTGACCCGGATTTGAACCAGCGAGCTCCTGGACTGTTAGCTGCAGCTCTATCCACTTCACTATCGGGGCTGCGTTCAATTACACGTTGCCCTGAAAGGATTATCAGCAACTTGTGAATTTGAAGGAAGCTCACAGATAAGGCACAAAGCTAGTCAAAAAAAGTTATTAGTGTTATCAGACAGAACTTATTCATTGATAAACTTCTTTCGCTGAGCAGAACATGAGCCGTTTGGCAGAAAGAGTACAGTCCTTAGTCGTTTTACCTACTTGCCTCATTCCTTCGGCTTTGGTTTCTGATTTAATCTAAGCATAATGGACAATATCCAATATTTTAAAATCCTCATAACATCAGTACTATAAATCAGTTTGCTTTACTGCCACCAGCCCAAATACAGTGTCTCCAGCTGCTCAGAAAGTCTTAGAGCTTTGAAAGGAGGCCGAAGGCATCAGTGGAAGAATGACATTACAATAAAACAATAATAATAATCCTTGCATTTGATATAGCGCCTTATCATGCCGTTGAGACGTCTCAAAGCCCTTCACAGAATATACTGTAAAGTGTAGTGACTGTGTATTTTGTGGCCAAACGCGGTAGCCAATTGTGCACAGCTGTGTCCCACAAATAGTCATGGGTTGAATGACCAAATTGTTATTTTCTTTATTTTTTGAAGGGATTATTACGCCCGGAAAGTGATCCGTCAATCAACTAACAAGCGGGTTGCTACTTACTGCTAGGTAAACAAGAGGCGTGTGTGTGGAGTAAGGAAACTTGCCTAAGGTTTCGCCCTGACCTGCCCGGGAATCAAACTCAGGTCCTTTCAATTGTGAATCGAGCGCGCTAACCACTACGCTACAGCACTCCACATGCAGGAACCTTGCTTGATGGAGCCTCCTACCCCAGCCTCCCATGCTCACTGTCTCCCCCTCCCACTCGCCCCAGCTGATGTTCTCCTCAGTGGAAGCCTCTAGGGTTTGAGTGACCAGTCCAGTGCCGATAGTGAGATTCCCATCTCTCAGGGTGAAACTCTGGCCTTTTTGTGAAATACAATTTGGCAAAGTATAAGATTGCTTCATCAAATAGGATATGTATTTTTGTATGTTTCCTCAGATAAGTACTATGCCCTTTGTCATTGCAAGACACAGAACGCTACTACTTACTGTGTTTCAGTAGTAAAATAATATAACCGTCAAATACTAATAATTTGCACTCATATGAAACACTTGAAGTATTTTAAACATTGATAAAGGAGATACCCACATTGTGATGTTTTCATTGCGTAGCATTTCAGTTTTCACAGTTTGTACTCCACATACCGCAGCTCAGTCTCACAGCAGCAACTTGTCTCTGCCCAACTTTACTGGTTTACTCCAGAAAAGAAGAGACCCAAATTAACAAGTAAGAAGGCCGGTGAGTTGGGGAGTGGAACAGAGTTGCACAAATGTACATTATATACTTTGGTTTTGTATAAATCAGTTAAGAGTGTTTATTCCTTTAATTAGACACAGTAACATTTCAATATATAGCCTACATTTTACACAAAATATATTAATAGTCTTCTGAAATGGTCTTATCCTTGGATAGGTGTGGAAATAATACCCTCCTGTATGCTTAGTTTTAGAAAATATACATTGCATAGCTACAGTGGTGAAATTTGCAGCATTTCATAACGGGGGAATGCTTGACTGGCACTATCCTCCAGCTCGTCCCTCGCACTCTCCGCCCCATCATCGGAGGTTGCACTTTCAGCCCCGAAACTCTGGAATACTCTCCCTCAATCTCTCTGCCTTGCCCCTTCTCTCCCCCTTTTCACGTCCCGCCTGAAAACCTTCCTCTTTGACACCCCCCACCCCCGGTTTGGAGTCAGGCTTCGCCACTGTTAAGCGCTCTGAGACAGTTAAGCGCTTTATAAATGCAAGTTGTTGCTGTTGTTGAGACGCTAGCCCCGTGGAGTGCGCTATATAAGTGCGAATTGTTGTTGTTGACTGTGCATTTTGTAGGTGACACAACTGCTAAGGTGCAGTAACGATACAGTGATTTGCTTGGTTTATAGGTTGCGGATGACACACAACTCTATCTTTCTGCCTCCACCCTCAACTCCAGGACCGCTGCTGTCCTGACAGACTGTCTGTCGGACATCAAGTCTTGGATGAGGGCAAATTTCCTACAGTTGAATGTGAACAAGACTGAGGCCCTCCTGATTGGCTCGCGCCAGCGCCTCAGCACCTCAGGCTCTGGCAGCATCAACCGCCACGGTTGCACATTTCAACTCACCAGCCAGTCAGGAACCTCGGTGTCTTGTTCGACCCTCAACTATCTTTTCTTCCCCACATTCAAGCCATGACCTGCTCTGCCTTCCCTCACCTCCGTAACATCACCCGACTCCGCCACTACCTCACCCCTCAGGCCTCTGAAACTCTTGTTCATACCTTCATCACCTCCAGCTCGACTATGCAAAGGCCCTGCTTATTGGTTTTCCCAACTCCTCTCTCCACAGGCTGCAGATAATCCAGAACTCTGCAGCCCATGTCTTCTCCCGCACCAAACTCCGTGACCCCATCTCCCCATTTTCGCCTGACTCCATTGGCTCCCTATCCTTCAGAGGATCCAGTTCAAGATCCTGGTCCTCACCTACAAAGCCCTCCATGGCCTCGCCCCACCCTACCTCTGCGACCTCCTAACACCCTACCAACCCGCCCGTGCCCTCTGCTCAGCCGGCTCTGGCTTGCTCCACGTCCACCGACCCACCGCCCCACCATTGGCAGGAGAGCCTTCAGCCACTCTGCCCCCAACTTCTGGAATTCCATCCCCCAGTCACACCGCCTCGCCCCCTCCTTAGCCTCCTTCAAGTCCCGCCTCAAGACTCTCCTCTTCGACCATGCTATCGGCCACCCCCCTTCCCCCCCCCTCCCTTCTCCCCCCCTTTCAAAATGCTTTCCTGTAGATCTTAAAACAACCTACAGAAAAATTATTCAAAATTTAGGTTGAATAAAAATTGTCCAAGATTTGCGTATTCAAAATGCTAAGAATCAAGTCTAAAACTAGACAGGCAGAATTTCTACCTCCTGATACTTAAATATCAGACTTAAATAAGGTGAAAGATGAGCATCCAATGTACCAACTTAAGAATGCTTTGAGAAGTCTCCAAAATTTGAAAGACAGTATATCAAATGCAAGTATTATTATTTTTATTATTCCCGAGAAAATGATGGACAGCGAGTGAGTGCAATGTGTACTTGCTGCAATCTCCAAAAGCACCATATATGCAACTGGTAATTGGATGTGTCATTTAATTAATGCACTATGTACTTGATTCATTTATGATTTTGGCTAAAGGCAAGGAATATTTTACTTAAAATATTAAGTAAATATAATACTTAATACAGGCGACCACCTGCTCCCTTGACTCCATCCCTACCCCTCTCCTTACCTCCCAGCTCCACCTCCTTGCCCCTCTACTCACAGACATCATAAACCTCTTCTTGTCCACTGGTACTGTTCCCACCCCATTAAAAATGGCTGTCATCATTCCTATCCTTAAAAAACCTTCCCTGGACCCATCACTGCTCTTAAACTACTGCCCATCTCCAACCTCCCTTTCCTCTTCAAGGTCCTGGAACAAGTTATTGCTTCCCAGCTTCGCTCCTTCCTCTCCCGCCACTCCCTTCACGAACTCATCTAATCACATTTCCGTGCCTCTCACAGCACAGAAACAGCCCTGGTCAAAGTGACAACTGACATTCTGTTCATCTGCTTCCAGAGCTCCCTCTGCCTCCTCCTCCTCCTCCTTGACCGCTACTGCTGTTTTATGCTGTTTTATGCCTCAAGACCCTCCTCTTCGACCATGCCATCGGCCACACCCCTTCTCCTCCCCTCCCTTCTCCCCCCCAGACCCCAGCTCGGGTCTGAAATGCTGAATACTGTCCAGCGCCTTGGGATGTCTTCCTGATGTGAAAGGTGCTATACAAATGTAATCTTGTTGTTGTTGTTGTTGTTTCATTCAGTTTTATTCTCAGCAGAATGAGGGATGCTCTGCAAACACACTCCAGCACCAGGAGTATAACAACAACTATATACATTTATAATGCACACTTCACATGAAGTAGCATTTTGGAGCTTGGAGTTGGGGTGGGGGCACGGTGAAAATTTTAAGTCCTGTAGTCATACCTGCTGAAGACATTCTGAGCTCTTTGACTCCAGGACCACTGCTGTCCTGACAGAATGTCTGTCAGACATCAAGTCCTGGATGAGAGCTAACTTTCTACAGTTGAATGTCAACAAGACTGAGGCTCTCCTGATTGGCTCCCGTCAGCGCCTCTACTCCTCAGGCGCTGACAGCATCACCATCCATGGTTGCACACTCCACCTTACTAAGCCAGTCCGGAACCTTGGGGTTTGTTTGACCTTCAACTATCCTTTCTACCCCACATCTGTGCATAACCCGCTCGGCCTTCCCCCATCTCTGCAACATCACCCGGCTCCTCCACTGTCTCACACGCAGGCCGCCGAAACCCTCATACACGCTTTCGTTACATCATCCAGAACTTTGCAGCCCCTGTTCTCTCCCTCAACGGCTCCGTGACTCAATCAACCCCATCCTCGTCTGACTCCACTGGCTTCCCATTACACAGAGGATACAGTTCAAGATCCTGGTCCTCAACTTCAAAGCCCTCCATGGTCTTGCTCCCCCCTACCTCTAAGACCTCCTAACCCCCTACCACCCTGCCCGCTGTTTCCGCTCAGAGGGCTCCGGTCTGCTTCACCTTTGGCGGACGGGCCTTCTGCCACTTTTCCCCACCCTCTGGAACTCCATCCCGCAGTCCCTCTGCCTCACCCCCTCCCTTGCCTCCTTCAAGACCCATCTTAAGATCCTCCTTTTCGACCATGCTTTCGATCACCCTGCTTCCTCCCCTGCTCTCCAATCTCCCCAAATCCAACCCCCAGCTCGGGTTCGATACTCTGACTGTCCAGGGCTTTGGGACGTCCTCCTGATGTGAAAGGCGCTATACAAAGTGAATTATTAACCCACCAATCGACTAAAAACCAGCTTCCTACTTACTGCTAGGTAAACAGAAGCATGTTAAATCAGGAAACTTGGTCAACATTTTGCTGTGCCGGGAATCGAGCCGGGGTCTCTCACTTGCGAGACAAGTGCTCTAACCACTGAGCTACAGGAATCCACTTTTACTAAAAAATATTTTGGGGGAGGTTGAAAATTAAAGTATTGTACAGTATTAGGAAATAGATTTGTCATTAAAAATATATTTCACCCGATGGATAACAACTTTTTTGATTTATAGAGCACCCTCCACACCGGATGGCGTCTCAGAGCGCTTCACAGTAACGTATCCCGGGCCCGAGCCAGGGGGAGGGGGAGGAAGGTGACCAAAGGCGCAGTCAAAAAGAAAGGTCTTCAGCAGAGACCTGAAAGTAGGAAGAGAGGGGTTGAGGCGAAGGGAGTAAGGAAGGGTGTTCCAGAGCCTCGGGACATAGTGGCTGGGCATGGCTGCCAAGGGTGGAGCGGAGATTTGGGGGACGAGGAGGAGGCCAGACCTGGAGAAACGAAGGCAACAGGCACTGTTTTGAGGAGAGGGGAGGTCAGAGAGGTAGGGGGGTGCGGAGGAGTGGAGGAATTTGAAGACAAGGGTGAGGATCTTGAAATCGATCCTCTCTGGGACAGGCAACCAGTGCAGTCTGGCAAGGACTGGGGTGATTGGGGAGCGGAGTTTGGTGCGGATGAGAATGCGGGCGGCAGAGTTTTGAATTATCTGGATTTTATGGATGTCAGTGGAGGGGAGGCCGGCGAGGAGGGCGTTAGAATAGTCCAGCCGAAAGGTGACAAAGGCATGGACCAGGGTTTCAGCGGCTTTTGGAGTGAGGTATTGGCGGACACGGGCGATGTGTTGGAGGTGGAAGAAAGCGGTGCTGGTGAGGGACCAGATGTGGGAGAGGAAGGATAATTGGGGGTCGAACCTGATGCCTAGGTTGCGTACGGGTTCAGAGAGTTTTAGTGGGAGGTCGGGTAGGTGGAGGAGGTGAGAACTGTGAGAGTTTAGATGTTGACGAGAGCCAAAGAGTATGGCTTCCGTCTTGTCAATGTTCAGCTGAAGGAAATTTGCGCTCATCCAGCCCCTCAGGTCTGACAGGCAGACTGACAGAACATCAGGGGACTGGGGGTCGCAAAGAGAGGTATTGTAAAGAAAGGATAACTGCACCACAAAATGCAGTGCTGAGGGATAAAGATTTGTATTCCATCCATGGCCTACACTGTGTTTGCTGATTTCAACCACGACTGTGGTGGAGGTGCGATACAGTCAAAGGCTTATATTTGTACACCGAATAACTGTGTCACCTCAACCACAATGTGCATGACAAAACTGACACCACATTTTTGCAGCAAAATTTTTTTAATGAGCATGTGTCTTCTTAACATATTCACATTTTAATGTCAACTGCAGAATTTATTTTTGCATGTATACCGGTTTAAACTGCAGTGTGAGTTTTTTAAAAAAATGTGTACATTCACAGAAATCTTATTTAATAGATGCAAGAGAGATGTGTGTGTGTGGGGAGGGTGAGACAGAGAGAAAGGCTGGTGGTCTGTCTCTCTGTTGCAGAACAGATCAATTTCAAGATCTTCATTCTCACTTTTAAATTGCTTCCTTCCCTGGCACCTCCCTACCTCTCCACCTTCGCTGAGCTGACTCGGATCTTCTGTAAGACTCTTGTCCGCTCCACCATTTGCCATGCTTTCATTCACTATGCTTAATAATAATTATCCTTGCATCCTTGCTCCTTATCACACGTCGTTGTGACATCTCAAAGTGCTTCATGGGATGTACTTTGAAGTGGATTGACTGTGTATTTTCTGGGTGAAATGCAGCAGGCAGTTTGCACACAGCAATGTCCCACAAACAGACATGGGGTGAGTGACTAATTTTATTTGGGGGATTTGTTGGCCAGGTCGCCAGTAGAAACTCTCTTCTCTTAACGTCCACCTAAACAGGCAGATGGGACCTCAGTTTAATAATCGCATCTGAAGAATGGCACCTCTGACATTGCAACACATCTTCAGGACTGCATTAGAGTGTCAGCTTAATCTATGTGATTCCAAGCCCTGACATGGAGGTTGAACTGACAACCTTCTGGTTCAGCGATGAGAGTGCTACCAACTGAGTCAGTATGACTATGCCCAAATCTCTGGAACTCCCAGTCCCAATCCCTCCGTCTTGCTCCCTCTTTACCAGTTTTCAAATCACAACTGAAGACTTTCCTCTTCCATTGTGCCTTTAGTCACTTTCCTTCTCTTTACATCTCGGCATCAAGCCATATCCCTATTTAGCGCTCCAAGACACTACCCACATGAAGGGTGCTATATAAATGCTATATAATTTGTTGCTGTTGTGGCAGTCTGTGTGGGGAAAAGGCTGGTATTTTGAAAGGAGAGAGAATGTCTGGCACCAAGGGTGAGACAATTTTGAAGTAGACTGACTCTGTGTTTTCTGGTTTAAAAATGCAGCAGCCAGTTTGCACACAGCAATGTCCCATAATCAGAAATGGAATGAATGAACCTTTTCCAGCTCTTTCCATATTAGGAGGACGTCTCAAAGCACTTCACACAGATGATGGGGAGCCTGAGCTGGGGATTGGGGGGTGGTGGGGAATTGGTGGGTAAGAGATGCAGTCAATACTTATATTATATAAGATATAAAGTAATGAAGCTTCTTTTTGATTAGATGACAACGATACTCAGTTAAGTAGCTGCAATGGACAGGAGCCCATGATTAAAAGTTACTGAGTATCCTACCATATGTCACTGTTCTTGCTCAGTTTGTTGCTGAACTCAAGACAGGGCAAATTTGGCCAGGGACACAATACCTCTTCTGGAGACTGTCCCTGGAAATCGGGGACGTATGGTCACCCTATCCTACATTCTCTGTTAATGACCCAGTCGCAAGACAAAAGCCTCAGAACATGCTAGATGTGATATTTTTATGGTGAGAATTCAAGCAATGTGATATCTTTCTGCTTGTTTGTGGTGAGATTGCAGTAATGCACACTCAGCGAATAATTCCTTCCAGGGGACCAATTGTCTTTACTGCTGGGCAGCTGCTTGACAGGATTTGTTTTGCTTCTTCTAAACAGAATTTATAGGCACATTAAGATGCTTGTTACATGCACTATAGGCATTTTGTAACATGCTTATAAAACAAATTGGGCGGAGAATTAAATTTGGATGTTTTCAACTTTTCCTGCCAGTTACAGTTGCCAGTTTTGCCCTAGTTTCTCCCCTCCTCTCCACAGTGTGCTGACCCATTTCCCGCTTGCTATAGTTTGTTCCTGATCTTCAAATCCCTTCACGATCTTGCACTTCCCGACCTCTGCAATCTGCTCCTGTCCCGTTCCCCTGCCCATACCCGTCATTCTTCTAACTCTGCTTTGCTGCATGATCCTCACTCCTTCCTTCCCACTATTGTTGCCCAAGTTCAGGCACTAGACCCCTGCTCTTTGGAACTTCTCATAAATCCCTTCACCTGCTCCCCATCCTCCCTTATTTACAAAGCTCTCTAGAAATATGTATCTTTTTGACAATACGTTTGGTCATCAGGCTTGAATTCCCCTTGTATTTCTCTCTGCTCAGTGATTCCCACTGACTCTGTGAACCTTTATAATAATAATAATCATATAATAATCCTTGCATTTGATATAGCGCTCTATCACATCTTCGAGACATCTCAAAAGTGCTACACAGGATATACTGTAAAGTGTAGTGACTGTGTAATTTGTGGGTGAAACGTGGCAGACAATTGCACACAGCAATGTCCCACAAACAGTCGTGGATTGAGTGACTAAATTAGTATTTTTTTAATCCGTCAATCGACTACAACCAGTGTAGTTTGTGACTGTTTTTGTAGACAAACACAGCAGATGATTCCCACACACAGCTGCCAGGTGTCAACCTCACCTAGAGGATTGGGCCCAGGAAAGGGTAAATAATAATAGATTATTTTTAATGCACCTCAACAATTTGAAATAAAATATTCTGGGCAGGGTAGAGTGCAATCTTTACCATTTACCTAAAAATCCAGCGCAGAAAATAAATATTAAAACAAACCAAATTGCTTACTTGGATGCTTTAAGCGCAGAAAACTGAAAATCTTTTGCCTGTCGCTTCAAGTCTGGAAATGCAAGATGGGGGCAGATCACAGCACTTGTTGGGTGTGGGAGGGGGACAGGATACTGTCACTTGTGACTTCAACTGACTTCAATAGAGAATTCCATCTCTGTGAAAACGGATTTCCTACTATTCCCCTAAAACTGCTACAAATGTTAGCCCACATTAAACACCAATAATTACAGCAATAACTCAGTACTAATTTAAGGAATATTGTAGATGTAACTCTTGTAATTTACAATTCAAACACTTCCTTCAGATGAAAGATGCTGCTATGGGAATCTTTATGGGATTCAGCTATAAGCTTCATCTTTTTCATAGGATGTGTGGAATATTCCTTGTACCAATCCAATTAGTGGATTATAATGATAATAATAATATAATAATAATCCTTGCTTTTGATATAGCACCTTATCACGTCTTCCAAGACATCTCAAAGCGCTTCACAGAATATACTGTAAAGTGAATTGACTGTATATTTTATGGGCGAAACGTGGCAGCCAATTTCGCAAAAGACCCAGTTAATAATCCCTCAAAAAAACCAATAATAATTTGTCACACAGCCACGAGTGTTTGTGGGACACTGCTGTGCGCGATTGGCTGCCGCGTTTCGCCCACAAATATACAGTCAATTCACTTTAAAGCATATTCTGTGAAGCGCTTTGAGATGTCTCATAGATGTGAAAAGCGCTATATCAAATGCAAGGATTATTATTATTATGTCAACAACAACAACAACAAAATTACACTTGTAAAGCGAGGATTTTGAATTCTATCCCTGGAGGGATGGGGAGCAAGTGCAGCCGGGCAAAGATTGGGGTGATGGGGTCATGGAGCCTGGTGCGGGAGACGACACAAGCTGCAAAGTTCCACACGCAAAATACCGACAGATCACTTGGAAATCAGTGACTGGTCCATTGGTCCTGTTCTCCATCCCCCGAGTTCAGCACAATATTTGGACCTGAAGCTGCCCATCATTGACACTGGAGCTGCCTGTCCATGGATAGCTTAATTCAGATCCTTTTTCTAAGAATCAGAGAGTGACACATCCCTTGTCATTGAGCGAGATATCACTCACCAGAACATGGCTTTGACCCTGATGTGTTGCATGTGCTCACTGTTGCACAAAGAACAAGCGTTAAGATTAATTTGACATCTCCATTACACTCAGAGAATGATGGAGTCAGTTGTGTAATTACATGGCTGATCGAATGGCGTATCTCCCCTGTTTTCTGGCAGACCTTTATCCATTTCACAATATCTTCTCTCAGAATGAATTCAGGACTGGCTGTGCTTCAGCTGGCCAGGTCACTGAATGTCAAATTATCCCTTCATCCTTTTTTGTAGGTCAGAGCAGAATGTGAGCTCTACCTCACTGCCTGCTGTAGAAGATAACTGGTTTAGGAAACATATTACATGCGATGCATTTCAGTTCATTGAATCTCGCTCTGCTGCGGCAAATGGAAATCAGATCATTATGAATAAAATCCATTTAACCCTGCAGGAAACTGATAAAGGGACAATAATGCTCTCCTGGTATTGACAGCTCCACCATTTGGCTGGGGATGTCATCCTGCTGACAGCATGTGACCCTTTTCGAATTGCCACACTTCAGTAATTTCAGGAGCAAATAAGAGTGATTGTTTTATAAACGCAAGCCAATAACGCAGACTAAAACTTTATTTTGTTTATTTTGTTTCCAGATTATATACTCTCTGGAGTCCAAGGAGTAATTAATGGGACATTTTGTTGGAAGAATTCCATCTGTCATTGAAATCAATGGAACCTGCCAAGCGATATGCATATCACCACTGTCGCCTCTGAGTGCAAGAGCAGAAATTCAGGTCTGACCATTCCCAGGAGTAAATACATGTGATACACTGCAATGTCAAAAAGCCAAGATACATCTCAGTGCATCTGTAGTGTAGCTTTACTGATAATTACACTGATAGTAATCGCCTGTAAAGCTCTTTAAGATATTTAGACTTAAGACTCTATAAAAATACAATTTTTTTTTTTACCTACCTATTCCATCCCTCTCTGCCTCCATCACTCTCTGCCTCCATCCCTCTCTGCCTCCATCCCTCCCTCCCTCCTTCCCTCCCTCATTCCTCCCTTTGTTATCCAGACCACTGTGTTTTGTGTCACAAACAGTTCTCTTAAGCAGCTATTTCCATCACACAGAGAATACAGTTCCAAGATCCTGGTCCTCACTTTCAAAGCCCTCCATGGTTTTGCTTCCCCCTATCTCTGCAACCTCCTAACATTCTACCAATGTGCTCATTCTCTCCGCTCAGCGGACTCCGGTCTGCCGTCCCCCGCCTCGCCTGCCCTCCATTGGCGGGCGGGCCTTCAACCACTCTGCCTCCACTCTCTGGGACTCCATCCTGTGGTCCCTCCGCCTTGCCCCCTCCCTTGCCTCCTTCAAGACCCATCTGAACACCCTCCTCTTCGACTGTGCCATCAGTCACCCTCCTTCCCCACCTGTCCCCAACCCTCCCTGATCTGGACCAACAGCTCGGGTCCGAAACATTGATTGTCCAGCACCTTAGGGTATCCTCCCGACGTGAAAGGCGCTATACAAATGTAATTTTGTTGTTGTTGTATTACAGGCAATCTGTCTATATTACAATGCAGGGTATTGTAACAGTTTTACATAGCTGCAATCTTTTGTTGCCATCAGTAGTGGTTTGGTGGCATGCAGTCATTTTTCTAGAAAATTGTGATCCAGCAGTGAATGTTTCGAGTTTTTAAAAAATGTTTCTCTTCTTCTCTCAACCATGGGCTTCACTGTTTCCTAGTTTAAAATAATAGAATCACATGGCACCAGAAGATGTCACATTTTTCGCCCACCAAATATACAGTCAATTCACTTTACAATATATCCTGTGAAGAGCTTTGAGATGTCTCAACAACGTGATAAGGCGCTATATCAAATGCATGTCTTCAGAATCAGATCTCTTCTGTGTCCAATTTTTTTTTACAACCTTACCTGCGATTAAGAAGCACAATCAGGCCGAATTCTTAAAAGCAAACTTATAAGACAGTTTCCCTGAAAGTTAAGCCTGCCATCAAATTCTGAAATAACTATTATTAAGAGCTGTTCAAGTCAAAAGTGTGGAACTTAAATGGATATTAGGCATCACTAGAAAGCTGACACTCTAACCTGCTCACTCTAGGTGCCCACATCTTAGATGCAAAGTATAGAAACTGCTTTAGGGAGACTTCATCAGATTGTGGACTCCAAAATTCCTATGTACTTACACTAAAGATCATTTTCTCAAAATGTGAAGCTCTTCATTTGGAGGACGTAGTTATATTTTAGTGCTGTAGACATTAAGACTGATTTTTTTTTCGAAGCTCAATTTAAATCTTAAACCTAAAATCATTATAAATTTGGAACCCTGGCTCTTTATAAAGCTATAAGTTGATAAAATGTCAAAATCTTAATAAGAAAGGGTTGTATTAACAGGAAACTATAAAGATGAGAACAGTATTATTCATGAATTATGTACTTGACGTATGCTTAGTGGATAGGATGGCATTTGAACAGATAATCCAGGTTTGGAAATGTCAAATTAAGAAATGTCAAAGTGAGAAGACAAGCAGACCATAAGATTAGAATAAGAAGCACCACACCAAATAAAAAGAACACTGCCAGAAGGTATTTGCTTAAGTGTACAAATATTTGCAGTTTTTGGAAAAGATGATAACAGCTGGGAAAAGTAACCTGATGAAGTATAATCTTGGTTAATATGTAGTTTAGGAAATGTATCCTTCATCAATGTTTGTGTTGCCACAGTATTCAGCTAATCTTTTTGCCTGTTGGAAATAAAAGATGAATGAATGCTTTCCAAGTTTTGCGGCCACAATTCGACTGAGCAATTGACTGAGCTTCTTTAATGATGGGAAGCAGACTGTCAATTGCCTGTAACGAACAATGCTGGCAGGTTTTTTTTTAAATCTCTTTTGAAGGGTAAGGAGATGCCATTCCTGAAAATATGACTCTAACTAGACTCGTCTGGTAGACAGCCAAAGGCCTAAGATACATTTGAAGAACTATTTCCCTGCACTATCATTATATTTAATCTCTTTATGCAATGCATGATTGTAGAATACCATTTCACAATATGTTGCTGAGTTTTGGTAAATATGTTGTTACCTTTGAATTAAAGTAAGGATCATACTGAAATCCCCAACATAATTGAAACCCTCATCTATGCCTTTGTTACCTCCCGCCTCGACTACTCCAATGCCCTCCTCACTGGCCTCCCCAGCTCCACTACCCAAAACTACAACGGATTCAGAACTTTGCCCGCAAACCTCTGTACCCCCATCACACCAGTCTTCGTCAGGCTCCACTGGCTCCCTATCACAGAATGGATTGATTTCAAGATCCTCTCACTCTGCTCCATCATCAGCGGCCCCGTTTCAGCCACTATGCCCTGAAACTTTGGAACTCTCTCCATCAATCCCTCCGCCTTGCCCCCTCCTTCCTCTCATTTAGGTCACTCCTGAAGATCTTCCTTTTCGACTGAACTTACCTCCTCCCTCCCCCTGGCTCAGCATCAAGCTCCGCCACTGTTAAGCCCTACAAGATGCTGTCCCACGTGAAGAGGGCTATATAAATGCAAGTTGTTGTTTTTAAAATAAGGTGATGTACAATACAATGGCTAGAATAAATGTCATTGGAACACATTAGGTATTTATGAAAAGTGAGCTTCTCTTTTTACATGCACCACTTAAGTGTTATTCTAGGCTAGGGTTACCTGTCCAGCACACATCTTAAACAATCAGATTAGAGAGATCCTATTTCAGTCATTGATCTATGCTGCATTTTGTTACAATTCTTCATGTATTCCTAAAAATTATTGGCTGGTGTGACTCCCATCTCCCCTCCCCTACGCAAAGACAGTTCCAAGACACCTGGGTTTCCCCCTACCTTCTTCCCTACTCCCTACTCCTGCCCTGCCATCTCCACAGTTGGATTAAGGTCAGAGGATGGTATTTTGAAGCAAATTGCCTCATTATCCTGGCAAGTCTGGAGTTTCGAGTTATTACAGCCTCTTCTCATTGATTACATCTCTGCTGACATGACTTATGCCCAAACCAATTCACATCTGGTGTTACTAATTGCTAATGATTCACAAGGAATATGCCATAAGGAGGATTCCACACTGGATTTTACTGTCATGAGGACTTCTACCTGCGAGACTTTACAACTTTCTGTCAGATGAATTAAATGCTGGTCTTATTTCTGCACTGGTACCCGTGTTTTTCTGTATTTAATGTCCCATTGCTGTTTACCAATAAATAAATATTATTATTATTATTATAAATCTAGCCCAAGATTGTTCTGCTCACAGGAGTTCACACATCTTGATGGTACAACAATGCTGACTATGAAGACCTGGGGAGAAGCAGTTTGTTATATGCTTAGTTTGCAGATAGATCTTTCAAAGACAATAACCTCTATTGATAAGGAACAGCCTAAGGAATGTGAATTGACAAGTACCTGTCGATGAAATCTGCCTTCAGAATTTGCATTATATCTTCTTAGCATGTGTCACTCAAGATTACAGCCATGAACTCTGACAATTTTCTAATGGCCTTTGTGTTATTGCAGTATAAGTGATCAGTAGATAAGGGTTATATTTGATGTATTTCCCACAGAATAAGTTGAAGGAAGCATCAACCATGCATCAACAGAAACAAATTTTCATTGGTCTTCGCATAAACTCAACTAATAGGGATCATCAGTCTCTATGAAGACATGGGGAAAAGGAATGTCATCTGAGATTACACTATACAGAAGTAATGTTAAAAAGAGACAGATTGAAAGTTCACTTTACTGCCACTGATTGTGGGAAGGGGAGATGAAAAGGGGCTTTAAAGTTGAATTATTCCTTTGATCCCAGCAACCCAATGTTCATCTAAACTTAGATTTCGGAAGAATAGGATGTTTTGTCATGTTTTACTCAGAACAACATTAAAACTCCCTCTGGGAGTTTTTATCATGATGGATCAGTGAAAGTGACTTCAAGTCGTAATCTGCTGTGTTTCTCAGAGGTGGAAAGTTTTCATAATAACAGCTGTGAATTTTTCCATTGAAAATGTAACACTGAGGTCTAATCTGGGAGTTTCACAAAAAGAAAATCCAGATAAGTCAAGAGGTGGTTAGGTGATGCCAAATTTGTGTTTAAAAAACCTGCAGGTTGTTGAAGGAAGTGAAGGTTGAGTTGGGAAAAAAAATCCTCAGTCTTGAGATCTTGGATAATCTTGGGTTACAGCAGGAGATAGTGTGATCAGTCTTTACAATAATAATAATAATCCTTGCATTTGATACAGTGCTTTATCACATTAGTGAGACATCCCAAAGCGCTTCACAGAATACTGTAAAGTGAATTGACTGTATATTAATGATATTGATATATAATTTAACATATTAATATAATAATAGTATTAATACATCACATACTATTTAATGTGTAATTATAATATTATTATATAATTACATAACAATATTATTATTATATAATAATATATTATGGGGCAGTAGACATGCAAAGAGCATTAGAATGACATAATTGCAATTTGGGAAGAAAAAGAGAGGAATGTTTGACAATGACAATGTTATTATTGGAGTCCTGTAGCTTAGTGGTTAGAGTACTCACCTCGCAAGCGAGAGACCTGGGTCTGAGTCCCAGTAAGAGAACCCTTGGGCAAGTTTCCTTACTCCACACGCCTGAAACTAACCCCTCAAAAAAAATCACAATAATAAAATTGGTCACTTCAATCCACGACTGTTTGTGGGACACTGCTGTGCGCAATTGGCTATCACATTTTGCCCACAAATATGCCGTCAATTCACTCATCAGTATATTCTGTGAAGCTCTTTGAGACGTCTAGAAGATGTGAAAAGCACTAAATCAAATGCAAGGATTATTATTATTATTATTGTTGGTGAAATACAAAAAGAAAAGAAAGTTCACAACAGTTTGTGTAAAAGGAAGTGGGGATGGAGACCACAGGTCAGTGAAGTATCAGACCTTTTTTATATTCTGTCCAGAAACGTAAAAGAGTTTGTAGAAGAGCCTCATCAAATATGAGTAGTATTGAAGTGTTGGGTGAACTTGGACTTCAGAGGAGTTAAGATTTATTGAATGGAAGTCATGTTTGGTGTGAAGGAGATAACAGGTTGATTCAGCAATGCAGGATCAAGGATGTCGATAGAGGAGGAAGCTTTCAGAGTACAGCTAACAAAGATAAAAGGTGTTAGCTCTTGGTTAGATTTACCAGAGACACTGAAAGACACAAGATTATTATTGCTCCATTGAAGAGCATGGCCAAGATCAAGGTTCAGTCACTCGACCAGTGGAATGCAAGAACAGTGAAGTTTTGTGCACTGAGCGTTTGCGATCTGAAGGAAGTGATGAATTATCCGGAAAAAGTAGCTGGGTTCCTCTAATGATCAAACTGGTCATTGATGCAGAGAAGGATCAAATGATCAGTGAAAAATTGCCCTGGGGAACCCCTGAATTGATGGGAAAAGAGCCATCATATGAGCCATCAATTACAACACAGATAGAGTGATTCAAGATGGGTGTAGATCTGCAGCAGAAATTTTGGCAATCTCACTTGGACAAGGCCTAAAGGGTCTGGTGGTGGAGGGAACAAAATGTGAAACATTCAGACTTGTACTGCAGATTGTGGAGTTGTAGATTGTAAATTGTGAAGCTGGGGTAGTTTTAGGACCTGTGTCTAACCAATGTGTATCAGATCTGGGAATATTTCTCGCTGTCATTGAGTGCCTAAAAATGCTAAAATGGAAAAATGATACGTTTCACAGTGCTGACATCATTCATTTTGTTGAACACACAATCTGCTCTTTCCACTTCCCCTCCCCAGAATGATAACTACTGTAAACGCACAGGAGAAGTCTTGTCAACAGCAACAATAATGATAATCCTTGCATTTGATACAGTGCCTTATCACCTCTTTGAGACGTCTCAAAGCGCCTTGCAGAATATACTGCAAAGTGAATTGACATATATTTTGTGGGCGAAACTTGAGTAGTGTCCCACAAACAGTCGTGGATTGAGTGACCAAATTTTTTGTTAAGGGATTATTATCCTAGAAAAGCGATCTCTGCCGATTGACTAAACCGGGTTCCTACTTATTGCTAGGTAAACAGAAATGTGTGAAGTATGGAAATTTGCCTAAGGTTTTGCCCTGCCCCGAAATCGAACTGTGTCCTTTCCCATGTGAGTCAAGTGCTATAGCTACTATGCTACAGGACTACACAATTAAGCAAACTAAATATTCTCTCTGTAACACAAAACTGTGGTAAACTGTGATGCTCATGAGGAGATAAACTGCCAAGAGTGAGGTACAAGCAGTTGAAAGCTTATCTTTAGAGCTCTATGCAGGAGCTTAGTTGTTCAATGTTGTGTACATATGCACTCATCATTTAATGAAATCATTCAGTTGTTTCCTGACCTCCTTCATTGTCAGCATTCCTTGGCGTGCAAGTCTCCTTTCCATGCTGAGAGAGCCTTAATCTTGTTCCAAACGGGTTGCCTGTGTATATGTGCACCATCTCAAAGAGTGCCTGTTGTGCCTTAGATACGTCTATCTGAGATACCTGCGCAGCCTAGTATATAAAGGTACTGGGGAATTTGGACTCAGCTTTAAGAGAGCTCTTAAGCTCTGGTCCATGCTTTTGTCACCTCCTGGCTGGACTATTCAAACGCCCACCTCGCCGGTCTCCCATCCATAAAATCCAACTCATTCAGAACTCTGCCGTCAGCATTCTCACCCGCATGAAATTCGCTCGCTGATCACCCCAGTCCTTGCCAGACTGCACTGGCTCCCTATCCCAGAGAGGATCAAGTTCAAGATCCTCACCCTCGTATTCAAGTCCCTGCACTCCTCTGCACCCCCCTACCTCTCTGACCTCTCTTCTCAAAACAGCACCCATTGCCTTCGTTCCTCCAGGTCTGGCCTCCTCCTTGTCCCCCGAGTCCTCCGCTCCACCTTCGGCGCCGTGCCTTCAGCCACTATGCCCCGAGGCTCTGGAACTCCCTTCCTTACTCCCTTCGTCTCATTCCCTCCCTTCCCATTTTCAGGTCTCTGCTGAAGACCTTTCTTTTCAACCGCGCCTTCGGCTATCTTCCCACCCCTCCTCCCCCTGGTTTGGTCCCGGGATCCTAAACTGTAAAGCGCTCTGAGGCGCCGTCCGGCGTAGAGGGCGTTATATAAATCCAAGTTGTTGTTGTTGTTGTTGTTAAGATAAATATTTGGACTCAGCTTTAAGCTAGTACCGAACGCTGAAATATGTGTGGGGCTTACATTTATATCAACAGTGATAATTATCACATTGTTCAGCTCTATACTTTTCATACTTAATTTGGTGTAACATATTAAAAGTATGGGCCTTTTGGCTAAGATCAAGTGTAGAATCTGTTCTTATCAGTTACTCCTTGGAGAGTTAATCCAATGCCAGAAAAGTTCTGCTGTTAGATTTGCTTGTGTTGGTTACCATGAGGCATTATGGAAAGATTGAGATCCTGGGAAAAGTATGGTTTTGACTCTCTGTTGGTTGGGATCGGTATTGAGGTACTTATAATAATAATAATCATAATCCTTGAATTTGATATAGCGCTTTTCACGTCTTCTCGACATCTCAAAGCGCTTCACAGAATAGACTGTAAAGTGAATTGACTGTATATTTGTGGGCGAAATGCGGCAGCCAATTGCGCACAACAATGTCCCACAAACAGTCGTGGATTGAAAATGGCCAATTTATTATTGCTTTGTTTTGGAGAGATTATTATTAGGCGTGTGGAGTAAGGAAACTTGCCCAAGGTTTTGCCCTGCCTGGAATTGAACCCAGGTGTCTCACTTAGAAGGCAAGTGCTCTAACCACTGAGCTACAGGACTCCTACAAGAGTTTGATCTGCCCTCACAAAGAGGAAGCAGAGATACTGGAACTCAGAGCTCACTTGAGTACTTGGTCACTATGCTCAGGGAAGGCTTCCTCTGCAGGGAGGTGATCTGGCTCGGGTGGTCGTGAAGAGTTTATTTCAGGTCCGCATTATCCTTTGACAATTTTGAGGCTTAGAAGAGTTTGGGAGGATTGGGGGTTGGCGGGGACAACCCTTGCTCCCAAAGTGGAAGGTATTTGGTCTAATTCAGTTAAAGGAGGTGTGCAGGCCTTACCTCGCTCACTAATAAAATAAAACATATTAAAAGTGTAGGTTAAACAAGCTTGATTCAGTGTAAATGTTCATTGCTATAAAATAAGAATAAAGAATAGGAATGTATTACCTGTTCTGCTGCTTGAGCGCATGTTCTATTGAAAGGTCAGGTATTGCATTTCACCAAGTTATTTTACTGGCACAAAGCTATACTTATATGTGAACTCCAGTAAATGACCAACATTTCTGTTTACACTATTCATTTAGCTAATGGCTCAAAAATTTGTGGCGTTCTGTGAATAGAACAGGTGCACTTCAGTAATGTTCTCAATGTCAAATAAAATCTAAATGAAAAGTAATTACAGGGAAGAGCAAGACTCAGCGATCATTTCCCAGCATCTAGGTATCTGTGCCAAGAGCTACGGGATGATTAGTGACAGGATGATGGACCAAGTTTGTGTTCAGTTTCAGCATCTTGTTCTAATATAATCCACTACTATATACCTAGCTTCTTGCTCTATATAATTCACTATTAATGATTCAGGCGGTATGATTTATCCAACACTATGGTTGGAATGTGGAGAATTGATTTTGTTAGAGAAAATATTGTAGCTATTTCCCCTTCTCCCCATCCCCTTCCACATATAAATAATTCTTGGAAATCTTTTAACCTGCGTATGGCTACAAATACACAATTACTGCATATTACAGAAAAGCTCTGTGGAGCTCTGATATATTTAATTGTGATAAAACCCTATATAAAAACCAGTTTTAAAAATAATATATAGCAATGTTCTTGCATGCTATCTCTGTCTCATGCTTCTATTATTGAAATAAAATAATATTAACTTTTAATTGTATAAGAGCACACTTTATAGGCCTCACTTTCCTTATTGTACAATACCGCAAGCTAGATACAATTATCCAATCCCACAATTAACCATAATTCTGTAAACTACATTTATGGGAAAAATTTGGCCACTGCAATGATTCTTAATATTATTCCTCCCAAAGATTCACATCACATTATGTCTATAGAGTGCATGAACTACTTTTACTTAAAAAAAATCTCCAAGAACTGGTGAGTGGTAGCCTATGCATCACTGACGCATATGCAGCATACATTTGTGCAACAAGTGACTGAAGTAACTGTCAGGTTATTTATTTAACAAGCTGACAACTGCAGTTCCTGCCAGAGACAAATGTAAAGGTTGTTGGGGGGGGGTAGATGTTTCTCTGAATTAATTAACCAGCAGTGCGTGCTCCTGCAGTTCCCTGCTGTTTGTCTTGTTAACTATAGGAAAGCTAATCAGTCACAAGTGATCTCCATCAGTCAGCCTTCCTGTTCTAAGAAAACAGCTCCTCACTGAATAATGGATCCATATGAGGGCCTTTCAAAACAGGAACATAGTCAAGGGCTTCAGATGTCATTATAAGCAATGAGAACAAATCCCAAAAGCGCTGATGTGAACTCATCAAAGCCTCAGCTTTGTGTTATTGAGTGAAACTTTATTTGTGTTAACTGTGAAACAAACCTATATTATCTTCTTCATAGCATAATGGCTATTGGTCTCTGGGCCAACAGCTACCACTCTGCCAGCCAAAAGAATGCCGTTTCCTCTAAATGATTGCACTATTTTTCTTCCTTTCCCTAATTATGAGAAATACTCTACGGAGACTGAGATGTATTCCCAGGCTCTTGCCAACGTAGCTATACAGCTAGTTATTTGGACCTTAGTGAGACTGGTTTCAGGTGACTATTTTCCTCCTCGAGGGGGAAATATGTGGCATCAACCTGGAGCCTTTGTATGTCTGAGATCAGAATAGACAATACATAGGAAATAAGAACACAAACAATGATCCTAACACTACAGGAAACAACACAGAAACATTCAGCCACTCTCTCTCCTTGACAAATGAATTCATTCAATCTCTGATCTGTGCTGAGTTAGCTCACCTCAGCTAAGGGTGCAGTAGAGGAGCTCTTTATGTGTTGGAACAGGGGAAACATCAACCAACATTCCAGTCTTGAACAGGATGCAGTGATTGTTACTGGAACATGTTAATGGATGATCTTCAGTGAGGAAAGGATGCAGCTCAGCTGATATGCTGCCTCCTGTGAATAGGCTGCCGACACTTATTGTCTTCTCTGATACATGAAGAGTGTATACTTGGGCAAAGATACATTTTTAAATGTACGTCAGCCCAAGTCAGTGCCTTCAGGAACATAGGGGAAATACGTGGAGGAAGCAAACAATATGAATCTTATTGTCTAGAAATAATAGAAAATATTGCTCTTTGCAGAAATATGTAAACCAAAGAAGTGACTAAAAGTAGCTAGTTTGCAGAATATGTATCAATAAACATCGATTACTTAGATCCCGATGGTGCAGTAATTGATGTGATAGAGAACACAGTCAAGACTTGAGCTCACAATCTCTGTTGACACTCCAGTTCCCCATTCCAGGACTGGGGGAACTTCACATTGTCGTGGGTGTCATGAGATATTAAACAAGGTCTCACCTCTAGATCTGCCTCTCGGTTGATCTAAGGGATTCTACGAAATTATTCAAAAATAAAAGTTCTTTTGCCAGTGCCCTGGCCAATAATCCTCCATCTTAATTGATCATTTGCCTCATTGCTGTTTTTGGGATCCTATTGCCATGTTTAAAAAGCTATGATACATTACAAGAAGCACCTCTGAAACTCTTTGAGATATCATTGAAAAATGCAACTTCTTTCTTTACTATGTGGTGGGGGGAGATTAAACTGAACCAGATCTGAACTATATGGGACCACAGAAGAATACAATGCGGCCCCAGAAATTTGGCTATAACATTGTCATGGGGTGCATTCCATTCAACCCACACATGTTCCCAGCTGACCCACTTGATTTCTGCATGCTGACTAGTTCTCATGCTAAAATGGCCAACATCCTGGATCATTAAGTCACCACAGAGAACACATCCTGTTTTCTATACATGCTTAAAGCAGGAAGTGATATCAGCAGCAACTTGTGACCTGGAAATTTGCCATTTTGTTTAGTGAGGGCACTGGCCAGCGTACAGAGAGTGAGTGGCCAGCTGTGCATATGAGCAGTGAAACCAGCTAGTGTGAGACTGGATTTTACAGTCAAACCATCACATTGTAAAAGGCTTCGCTGAATATAGGATATGAATTTTCCTAGGCTTTCATTTCTTACTGGGGCAATGCAGAAATGTGCTGAGACAAACAATGTCCTTGGTAATATCAGCAGCAACTTGATGACATGGAAATTGGCCATTTTGTTTTACAGCTGATTAATTGGCTAATTGTTACACTCTGATTTTCCAGTTGTCTACTCATTCCTTTTGCCAGTTTCTCCTGTCAGATTGTTGACATAGTTGCCAAGTTTCAAAATAAATTTCAGTGATATCATTATTCATGGTGAACCAATTCTGACTTCAAGTCTCCGTTTTTGTGTAGATATTGGGGTGAATTTTATAGCATTATATAAAGCCTTCCTTTGGATATGCATTGTGAAATAAATGCCACAGATTTAATTTCATTAAAACGAGGAGTTTACAGTGAAATTGCAGTGTTTCATACCTTACATCAGATTGTTGAACTGGCTTGTGCTGCATTGTTGAAGGTTGCTTTGTTTGGTTGAGAGACGTTAAACTGAGGTCTCTTCTACCCATTCAGGTGGACGTTAAAAATCCCATGGAACTATTTAATAAAAAGAAAGGCATTTCTCCCTGTGTGATGGCCAACAATCCCTTCCCCACCTAATCATTCACTTCATGACTATCGGTGAGACATTAATGTGCACAAATTGGCTGCCATGTTCACCTATAAAATACACAGTTACTACACTTTACAGTAAATACTGTTGTCACAGTATCTTATCTCTGGGTGAGAATTACACACTCCTTCCAGGTGCACTCTGAAAGGAGTCATCATTCTCTTCTCTAATTGCTATTAGGTTATGTGCCTGTTCAGAGCGGTCTCACAAAATACATAAAATACAAAATATTTTAATAAAATATTTCTTAATCATTCAAACCCATATGCTTCAGTATATAAATTCCCACATTTGGAGCATTCCAAGCAAAAATAACTTGTATATTACTTTGATAATACTTTGTTAATATAACTTTAACAAGGCATAATATCTTATACTTTTTAATATATCTAACCACTGAGCCTCAACAATTGGACCACCAGGGGTAAACAAATAGAGCCACCTTCCCCCAAATTCACATCTCTTATAAGTTCCTCAAATTCAGAGTTTTTATAATTAGTAATATTAAAGTCAAATGTTAGTTAAAACTCCAAAGCTCAACAACTCCCGTATAACGCCACTCCCTCTCTTTTATACCTCAAATATGCTAATGTGACTTTTTTACCCAATCAGTTCTCTGTACTTTGACAAACTCAACTCCTAATTGACTAAGAATGACCTCCTTCAATCAATCCTTCGTACTTTGACAGTTTGAAAACAAACTCATTAACTCAATTATCGTTTAGATTAAAAGACTCTGACAAGACCATAAAATCCATTAACTCACAAAATCTAACCAAAAAGCCATAAACCGAAAGCACTTAACCAACATTTTTACACCTTAAGAGCAATAAACAGATTGATATCTCAATCTAACAAATTCAACAGACCATCTTGCTTTGAACACCTGTGTCCCTTCTCTATGAACCTAAATATTCATCCTATTTTGATTAACCCTTAACTACCTCACATTGTGACACTTTGAGACATCCTTCTGATGTGAAACAAACTATATAAAAGGGAAAGATTATTATTGTTATGTTGGCAGTTCAAAACATAATACTAGAACTATTGCAAGAAATATGAATTTACAGTTATAAAAACATCGCTGGTACATGGCGTAATTTGAATGAACTTGTGAAAGTATATCCTAAACAGTGGGTTATAAACCATCACATGAAACACAGAATTGCAGAATAACAGTGCTGTGATAATTAAAAAATTGAATTATCTGCTACTTTCCATTATTAAAAAATGGAATGAACAAATGCTAGCAGACTTTTAAAACGACTGTTGTTTCGGGAACTCTTTGACATCTTTTATCAAGATGTGAACAAACTGCTGAGTGCATTGTGCGTACTGTAGCAGTCCATCGAGTGTCAGAGTTAGACGTGTTGGCTCTCATAAACTGAATATGTCTAAGGTTCAAATGAACACGAGTGAGTTTTGTGAAGCGCAAAACCTGTCTGAGAATGTAAAATGACACCTGATTTGTGATGGGTCCATTCCGCCCAGCCTGAGCTTGTTGTTTGTACCGAAACACACGACGCAGAAGCTCAGCAGAAGTCCCCTTGGATGCTCTTGAAAATGGTAGATTCCCTTTTGAAAGTTAGCATGCCACAGATGGAATTCAACAAGCTGAAAACAGATAAATATACAAATTATGGCACTGCAGCGGTGTGATTATTGTAGGCATTTCACTTTCATGTGTCAATTCTAATGCATTGCATTTACTTTCTCTGGGAACTCACAGCTATAACTTGATTTGTTTCAGAAAGCAAATGTGTAAAGAAATTCTTATCACGGCAGCCCAAATCTCCCCACATTGCTTCGTTCCAGTAACAGTAATAACCTTCCTAATATGTGGAAAACAGCAATATAATTATTGCTGTATAATAGTGATTTTTTAAATATATTTTCAATTATCATTTAAATGTACTCTATGTACTTAGGTTAGAAAGTCCATTTTCTAGCAGTTAGCTTCTTTCACTTTTCATGAATAAATTTGACGAATGATAAGTGACAAATGAATCACACATGCGAGTGCTGTTAACCCTTTCAAAGGATAATGCTGCTTTACACTGCAGGTTTCACTGTGATTCTAATAATAATCCTTGCATTTCATATGGCATCTTATCACGTCTTCGAGACACCTCAAAGCACTTCCACAGAATATACTGTAAAGTGAATTGACTATATATTTTGTGGGTGAAACATTTCGCCCTGCCAGAGAATCGAACCCAGGTCCTCTTGCTTTCGAGGTAAGCGCTCTAACCACTGAGCTACAGGACTCCTGTTGGTTTGTATGATTCACAACTGGTGTCACACAAAGCAACAGGAACTGGTTTCTATCTTCAAAAGATGGGTCTCCACCTTTCCCCTGCACTTTGCCCGGGTCCAGGCTGCAAAGCTCACTTACTTGCTATATAATCAGGAGGGTTGATCCGCTGTGATACAGATTGGAGCCCTATGACTGGGCTCGAAAGTCATATTATAAAATGTAACACCAGAGTTCAGACAGTGCTAAATTGTGTATGTGCAGAAATCCCAAATTGTGTTAGATTTAGAAAGGAAAATATAGATCCGGCTTTCTTCTTCAACATTGCACTGCTGCTGAAATGACTTTGCTTCCAGCAGCATAAAATAAAAATAATCATCATCTTTACATTTCATATAGCGCCTTTCCTGTTGGCACTAATGGTCTGATATTGAAGTTTCGCTAAAGATTTGCAACTTCTAGTTTTACTCGAGTGCAATTTTGTGAAGTTATTGTAACTGATTTTCACTGAGTGAATTGCACAAATGACATGGGCTTGGGAGGAAAGGAAAATATTTTACTTTCATTTCTTCCTGAGGGCATTGACTCACAAGAGAGTTCCAAAGAGACGAGCTGGCCTCTGGGTGCCTCGAAGAAAGGATTATTGTTTACGAGTGACCCAAGGTGGTGAGTGTCAGCAATTACAGACAAGGCTGATCCATTCCTCACCCAACATCCACGCACTTTACAAAAGGGGGCAATGGTTTGTACTGTAGGTTGTTGTCAGTGGTTTGCTGTCCATGGTTTGTAGGCAATGGTTGGAATCTAGGATGACTTTCTCCCTTATTCACCCAGCAACCATGTGATCCTCACCCTTGTCTTCAAATCCTTCCACTCCTCTACACCCCGCCTACCTCTCTGACCTCTCTCCTCACAACGGTGCCCGTTGTCTTTGGTCCTCCGGGTCTGGCCTCCTCCTTGTCCCCTAAGTCCTCCGCTCCACCCTCGGTGGCCGTACTTTCAGCCACTATGCCCTGAGGCTCTGGAACTCCCTTCCTCATTCCCTTCGCCTCGCCCCCTCTCTTCCTATTTTCAGATCTCTGCTCAAGACCTTTCTTTTCGACCGCGCCTTTCACCTTCCTCCCCCTGGCTCAGCCCCGGGATCCGTTACTGTGAAGCGCTCTGAGACGCCGTCTGGAGTGGAGGGCGCTATATAAATCCAAGTTGTTGTTGTTGTTGTTGCCATGATTGATTGAGATGAGCTGGCTCGTCACAGGCCAGTGACTAAACCTGAATCCGTTCTGAATTGTATTGTTCAGTAACACTCAATGTTGTTACTCAGTAACAACACCTGAAGGTGCTGTCAGCAGTATTGAGCCCCGCTGTGATGTTCTGCCACATTTCTTTCTGCTCCAGAAATGAGAGGGCTACCTCAAGCGCATATATTGTTTATCAAGGCACCATGAGACAGACTGAGCTAATTTGATTCGAAATGTCACTAATTGTTCTGAAAACATTGGGTTTTCCTAGATCCTGCCAAACCTCTCCTATTGTTAAGGGACACTTCCACTGGATTCCCGTAGCTCAGTGGTTAAAGCATTCGCTTCGCAAGTGAGAGACCTGGGTTTGATTCCTGGCAGGGCGAAATGTTGGGCAAGTTTCCTTACACCACAAGCCTCTGTTTATCTAGCAGTAAGTAGGAACCCGGTTGTTAGTCGATTGGCGGATCGCTTTTCCAGAGGTAATAATAATAATGAATTCAAGCCACGACTGTGGGACCCTGCTCTGCGCAATTGGCTGCCGCGTTTCGCCCACAAAACATACAGTCAATTCACTTCACAGTGTATTCTGTGAAGCACTTTGAGACGTCTCAAAGACGTGATAAGGCGCTATATGAAATGCAAGGATTATTATTATATGGGTTTGTGACTTCCACTCGGTGGAAGGACTGTACCAGGGTGCAATATGGGGGTAACAAACTATAGGCCCATGGCAAGAAGCAGTCCTGCGCCACTTGGGATACAACACTTTGTTTCCTGCCACATCGATTGCAGTCCTGATCTCCTGCTTGCTGTTTCCCTTACTTGCTTATTTGTCTTGAAATTCAACCCTGGAGACTGACCTGGAGGCCTATAGAGTAGAGCTCCAAAACCCTCAACAAACCGCAGGAAGCATTCTTTTATAGTGGAAAATGCAGTTCCAGATTCAATTACTGGCCAGTATTAGATAAAAAGTACCATCTAGGTATGCGGGGGATGAGATATAATTCAATATTCACTTATTTGCTGTTACAAGTGAAGAAACAAATTTCATTATGTTTCTTTGGATGATGTTAAACCGAGGTCCTGTCTGCCTGTTCAGGTGGATTTCAAAGATCCCATGGCATTATTTGAAAAGAGAAGGGAATTTCTCCCAGGGTCTGTGCCAACAATCCCCCAAATAAAATTGATCACTCACTCCATGGCTATTTGTGGGACATTGTTGTGCACAACTGGCTGCCTTCTTTTGCCCACAGAACACACAGTCAATCCACTTTACAGTATATCCTATGAAGCACTTTGAGATGTCTCAACAATGTAATAAGGCACCATATAAATGTAAGAAGTATTAGTCTATTATTATTTTCTATGATACATTGAGAAATATACATCTAAGATCCTAAACTGAGGAATTACCTTGTAGACTTGCTTTTAAGTGAAAGCTGAAGGGTCATTTAGTATTCTCGTCAGTAGCTGCATGAGTTGTTGGATCAATTGGCTAAACAGGGAAACAGGGAGTAAGTGTTTTATTCTACTTGCTGTATACAGCAGATATTCTGTAATAACAATCCTCACATTTGCTGTAGCATCTTTCACATTGGGAGGACGTCTCAAATGCTTCACAGGATTTAAGTGTAGTGACTGGATATTTCATAGGTGAATTACTACACCAAAATTTATTAGTTCTCCTCAACACATACAGTACTTGCTGTGCTGTAATTTTAAGCTCTTCACAAGTTCTTACTGAATTCTCATTGTTTTCGTCTGGGTGTGATTCAATTTTGAACTAATTCCAACTGCAATCTAGTGTCCTGTTTTAATTCCTATTGAATCAAATTGGATTTGTTTACAGCGACTCTGCTCCAATCGATCCCTGAAGTGCTGATGCCCGGCAGAGTTTTTTAACAAGACTTATTTTCTTTTATTGTGTCGTGAGGGATGGAGGGAAGTTACTCATTGCTGTACACAAATCAATTCAAGCAGTTTATTTGTATCCACTTCAAAAGTGAGAATGCCAATTTCTTGTCTTATTTACATAGTATCAAGGATTGGTTGCTATCCAGAGTTTGTAAATGAATGTTCACATTGAAGTAATAAATTTATCAAGTATCCGAATTTAGCCCACTGGAGACACTTCAGGAGCCTGAGATTTCTCATGTTATTTGGTCGAATGCCATTATCTTAAAATTTAAAATCACGTGGCATTTGGGAATCAATCTTAAATTTAGGTTTAGTTTAGAGGATTATTTCCTTCAAGAAAGAACTGGGGCAAATCAGCTTGCAAATTAACTACTGAATTTAAGACTTTTTCAAAATTCCACACAATTGTATATTTTAGGATGAGGGTGTCATTGCTAAGAAGATGAGACATTTCAGGCCCCAGATATGTTGTTAGTATATATTTTTATATAATAAAAAAGATATCAAGAGCCTCCTTGCTGGCCTGAAGTGAAAAGACAACCCTGAGCTACAGAGTGCTTTCTTTAGCCACTATGCCCCCGAAATTCTGGAACTCAATTCCTCCGCCTTGTCCCCTCCCTCCCCACCTTCGAATCCTGCCTTAATACCTTTCTTTTTGATCATGCTTACGGTCATCTCTCCCTTCCCTTGGCTCGTTGTCAGACTCCACCGCTGTAAAGTGCTCTGGGCCGCTACCCTGCGTGAACGGCACAAGTTGTTGTTGTACATGCATAGACTGACAGCTTACAGGTATGAATCCCAGTCTGTGCCTACTTAGTTTATCTTAGTTGGGCAGCTTTTGGGATGTCACCGATAAACTCATAGACCCTGTGTTAGGGAGGTGAAAATTAGCTAATGTTCCCACTCTTCACTGCTAGCCAGGTACTCCTGCTGGATGGTGCACGTATAATAATAATCTTTGCATTATTACTGCATTATTGCGATAATCAATTTGCATTATCGATTAACAATCCGCCAATCACCAGGTTCCTACTTACTGCTAGGTAAACAGTGGCGTGTGGAGTAAGGAAACTTGCCCAATGCTTCGCCCTGCCTGGGAATCGAAGCAGGCCTCTCGCTTGCGAGGCGAGTGCTCTAACCTGTGAGCTACAGGACTCCACAATATATTCTACAATATATTCTAAAGTGGATTGACTATAATAATATAATAATAATAATCCTTGCATTTGATATAGCTATATATTTTGTGGGCAAAAATACAGTGAGGTGGATATAAATAATACCTATGTGTGGATGTTCGGCACCAGCAGTGCTGTCAAGATTCACAAAATGACTAATCAGGTAAGGTCTCAGATTATGGCCAGTAGAAATGTCTTTAGGAACGAAATGAAGAGAATAATGAAAGAGAAAAATTAACAGGTAAAAAAGTATCACTACGAAAGTACTTTACGTGTGTATGTTTGCCATCACTGTGTCTAATGTAAACCACTGGTTTCTGGTTGCAACGCATCAAGTTATTAAAGTACTCATTAACAACTTGAACTTAAACCTCTTACAACTTAAACAGGATAAGAGTTAGTCTTCATCTTTAAAGGCCATGTCCTGAAAGCTAATGATTCACATCTCTCTGAAAGAAGCTCCATTCGTCTGTAAGCGAGTTTTCTTAATGAGTTAGAGTATAATACAATACAAATTTACAGTTATATTGCATCTTTCACATCCAGAGGCATCCCAAGTTTCTTAATCATCTTGCCTTGGCACCCGAGCTGGGCGTGAGAGCCAAGGGAGATGGGGAGGGGAAAGATGAAAAAAACGCAGTTAACGAGGAAGGCCAAAGAGGTCAGATCTTGAGAGTGAGCGATTATCATTTTATAATCGCACTGCACTTAGGTGCCTTTTTCAAGCTGAAGAGACATGCGGGTTAAATTTATCTAATTTTCTCGCACATTTTCACTCTGCACAAATGCCAGTGTCATATAGAAAAGTGTGAAGGTCCTTGATCTATTTTAGCGAGCCCCCTGTCCCTGGGGTCAATGTTTGCAAACTTTTATTCCTCTACAGGCCACTGATCCAATTGATTGTTTCAATGAATCAGTATTTACTGCACTAGGTGGCAGACTGTTCCATGAGTCAGTATCCTCTGGTTTGTCTATCTTGGCTTTCAACAAAATTCCCTTTGTAAATCAGCATGTAACTTCTTTTGTCTCTTATCATAGCTCAGTGATCTTCAATTTTCTGAATCTTTTTTCACTGCCCTTTTCTCTTTTGGTAATTTCTCTGACACAGTTAATACAGTTTGCCTCATTTTATTTTACGGCTGAGTACAGTAGTAACCTGTCAATATCATTCCCTGAGTCTTGGATCCTATGGACAGATCCTCTTGGACACCTCAATATTTTATTCGCCTTTGATGCCCCTGCCTCTCAGCATAATAATGTTTTCAACATCTGCTATAATATTATACCAGACATCTTTCCGATGTCAAAGGCACGACGCAAATGTAATTTTGTATTGTGTTGCATTAATCTTGAATGTCCTTATTTACCTAGAAACTTTAATATCAAGGCAATATGTTCAAAAACTCAACTCTCTGAGTGCTGCAGTTGAATGTGGTTAAGCTGCAGGAAAGTATTTATTGTGGGCAGTAAAATAACAACAACAACTTGCATATATCGTGAAGTGCCCTTCACATGGGACAGCTTCCCAGACCGTTTAGCATCTATAATATTAAAACACATTAAAGACTCACTTGCCATACCTATGATGGAACCCTGTCGATAACCAGGGTGTATTTTTTGTCTGAACTGAATCTCCCCTCAGGCAGCCGAGATCCTCATCCACGCATTCTTCACATTCAGGCTTGACTACGCAAACTCACTGCTTGTCGGCCTCCCCAACTCCTCCCTCCACAAGCTGCAAATCATCCAGTACCCTGCAGCTTGTGTCCTCGCCCGCATCAGGCTCAGTGACCCAATTACCCCCACCCTCGCCCAGCACCACTGGTTCCCCATCCCCCAGAGGATAGAGTTCAAAATCTTCATCCTCGCTTTCAAAGACCTCCATGGCTTTGCTCCTTCCTACCTCTATGATCTGCTAACCCCATATCAACCTGTGCACTTCCTCTGCTCAACAGGCTGAGTACAATGGTTTACACTTCCTGCAGATAACCAACTGAGCAGATGACAACAACAACAACAAAATTACAGTTATAGAGTGCCTTTCACGTCAGGAGAACGTCCCAAAGCGCTGAACAGTCAGATGTCGTGGTCCGAGCATGGGGGAGGGGTGGTGTAGGGGTGAGGGAAGGCAGAGAGGTGGGAGGGAGACCAAAGATGTGAGAAGGGTCTTGAGACCGGCCTTGAAGGAGGCAAGGGAGGAAGCAAGGCGAAGGGATTGTGGGATGGAGTTCCAGAGTGTGGGGGCAGAGAGGCTGAAAGCCCGGCCACCGATAGTAGGGTGGATTGGGTGGGAGACATGGAGCAGGCCGGAGCCTGATGAATGGAAGGAGCGGGCAGGTTGGTAGGGAGTCAGCAGGTCAGAGAGGTAGGAGGGGGCAAGGCCATGGATGGCCTTGAAGGTGAGGACGAGGATCTTGAACTCGATCGTCTGGGGGATGGGGAGCCAGTGGAGTCGGGCGAGGGTGGGAGTGATGGGGTCACAGAGCCTGGTGTGTGAGAGTACATGAGGTGCAGAGTTTGGTCTTTGTGCTTGGACTTGGATGTTGAAAAATTTTCACAACAAAAAACATACAAATCAATATGCTTTGACCTTGTGTGCAGTCCGACACAGCAACAACAACAACAACTTGGATTTATATAGCGCCCTCCACGCCGGACGGCATCTCAGAGCGCTTCACAGTAACAGATCCCGGGACCGAGCCAGGGGGAGGGGGAGGAAGGTGACCAAAGGCACGGTCGAAAAGAAAGGTCTTCAGCAGAGATCTGAAAATGGGAACGGAGGGCTGCGAGGCGAAGGGAGTGAGGAAGGCAGTTCCAGAGCCTCAGGGCATAGTGGCTGAAGGCACGGCCACCGAGGGTGGAACGGAGGACTTGGGGGACGAGGAGGAAGCCAGACCCGGAGGAATGAAGGCAGAAAAATAGCTGCAATTTTAGCAGAGAAACCTGTGTGGGATTTAATTGTCAGTTACATTGCCAAATTTTGACTTATTTTCTCCACTTTTGTGCTGCCTAAATGCCATTCCTGAAAGATATTGCTTTCTTTTGCAAAATCCATATTATTGGCATCATGTAGTCCAATAACCTGTCAGTGATTCTATCCTGTAAAACCAAAATTGCTGAGTAGAGAATTGAGCGTGATGCCACTATCACATTTCACAGCTTATCTACTTGGAAAGAAGCTAAATCAAAATGTGAAATCTACACTTACTGAAGTCTAATTTGCAGTATTTTGTGATAATGTAAGTATTTTGTGTAATTATCAAATCTCTAAAATTGGAATACATTAGAATACATTATAATATACAGCACAGAAACAGGCCATTCGGCCCAACTGGTCTATGCCAGTGTTTATGCTCCACTTGAGCCTCTTCCTGCCTTTCCTCAACTAAGTCTTCAAGCATAACCTTCCATTTCTTTCTCCCTTGGATACATCTTAAATACATCTATACCCTTAAATACATCTATACTATTTGTCTCTACAACTCCTTGTGGCAGCACGTTCCACATTCCCACTACTCTCTGTGTGAAGAAATTTCTTCTAACTTCCCTATTTGATCTATTTGTGACTATTTTATATTGATGACCCCTGGTTTTGGTCTCCACCACAAGTAGAAACATCTTCCCTGTGTCTACCCTATCAAAAGCGTCCACCATTTTAAAGACCTGTCATGAAAATTATTTTCTTTGGCAAATGGAACCTTTTTTGAAATTTGGTAATCCACAATAGAAATAAACAAATGACACCCCCTTATCTACATAACCTACATGTCTATTTACTGCTTTGCCCTCAGCTGCAATTGAAGCATGCCACATATAAATTCTCTTATCTACAATTTGTTCCTGTATTTATCGTAAACCAATGTAATTTAGACAATTATTGAAAGCTTTGTGGGAATTTTCCAAATATATTTTAGGGCCTCCAACAAAGTGTTTCTAATACAAACTGTACAACTTGGGGATTTGGGGAGTTCGACGGCTACAATTCGGAACAGGATAATTCCCCATTAATTATTACTACTACTAATAATAAGAATCATTACATTTGATTTAGTGGCTTTCATGTCAGGAGGTCTTTCAAAGAGCTTCATAGGATGTTTCGTCCTTCAAATGAGACATCAAACTGAGATCTCATCCTGAAGTTCAGGCGGAGGTTAAAAATCCATGGCACTATTTGAAAACAGAAACAAATTCCTCCAAAGTGTCCTGGCCATTCATCTCACTGTGGTTCATGGGACCAATTTGTGTGGAACCCCCACCTCCCTGCATTTGCCTACCATTGAGTCACCACATTTGACATAGTTTACTGTGGACCACTTCGAAATACTTCTTTGTGACAAAGTATTATTAAAACCCAAGTTCTATTCAAATATCTCAATTGTATCACTTTTGATCTATTGTTCACTTAAATACTATCTTTTGAATCTCTATCATGAATAGCAAAACAGGTTGCATAATTGACAGATATCATGAGGCTTGTAATATACTGTGGTGGCTTCTAGGACTGTGCATGGAGTTTGAATACCAGGGATGAGTGGATCCAGCTATCACCAAGCTGTCAGCCTGGGTGACAACAGTTGATAGCACTCCCACCTCTGAGTCAGAGGTAGTGGGTTCAAGCCTTGTGTCAGGATTTTCAGCTAAACTAGGTGAGAGAGAAGGGAACAGCAAGCTGCAGATGGGATTACGATGGGTCCTGTTTCTGTGTTGTAACGTTCTATGTAAGTGCGGAATCACTGTCTTATTCTCATTTATAACCTGCTTGCTTTTGTGCGACCACAAAGCCATGGCAACAAATGTGTTTGACAGTAAATTTTAGAAAAAGCAAATAATCTTTGCACCATTGAATCAACCTTGAGTTTCAAAACAAATCAATGTTTGCGGTAGTCTAAACCTGACCCCGTTTCTTTCAATTGAGTGATATCTAATGGTTTGTACACCAGCCTTGGTAATTGATATGCAAATAGACAGGCATTTTAGTCGTGGGTCTGATCAGCTTCCCATTAAGAGGAGTGAGTGAATGAGAGTAAAGGCAATTACTGTACCTGGTAAAAGCTTTGCAATAGATACTGAAAGAACCATGTAACATACGGGGGTAACATAAACTTTGTGACTAGGTTTCAGATAGCTATGACAAAAGTGTAAAACAGGTAGATCCTGGAGTAGCTTTTTTAAAAATTCCAAGAATTATTGTGTTTGCGAAGTACTCCTGGATATGTATCATGTGCCTGTAAATGAGCCGTCACACATGACTGCACAGTGAGATTCAAACTACTCAACATACTTGAATGCTGGTCTCATTGAGAGCCTGCAAGAAAGGATAGACACAGTAAAAAGCTGACCTCTTGAACTCAATTTACAGAGAGGATATTAATTCAGGCTGACTAAGGATTAGCAGCATATTTGTAAGACAGCATAATGTGTGGATTTAGGACGTTTCAAGCTGAATATGTTGGGGAAAGGTTGCAAATTTTGTATTGTACAAGATTCTTTTCTGCCCTCCTATGTTATCACTGCTCTCCTGGAGGCCTTTCTAAATGCTGCTCTCCACTAATTCATCCCAGTCACTATTTTTAATGTGTGGGTTTAGCAAAGGAACATTAATCAGTGGAAACACTTTCTTCCTATTTTCCTTATTTGAAACAAAGAGCTGAAAGTCAGGCTGTGATTAGTTAAGCCAGTCGCATAAAGTTACTGGCCCCATTTACAAGGTTGTCCCTTTCCCTCCCATAGTTCACAAGATTTTGGCTTCACTTTTAATAGCATGGTACCAAACAGACTCTAATATTAATAATAGTCCTTGCATTTGATATAGTTCCTTATCACATATTTGAGATGTCTCAAAGTGCTTCACAGGATTTACTGTAAAAATCATTGACTGTGTATTTTGTGGGCGAAACTAAAGAGATCTAACACAGCAGATGACTGTTTAAAATGGCAATTATTTTCACTATTAAACCATGAATGTGTTTATTTTGCTAACAACTTGCCTATTGCCTATTAATTTGGTTTGAAGAATGTTTGTAAATTAATTTCAAAGTGCATCTTAACACGTGTGGAATGGGTTGTTTAAAACTATAGAAATGTACAACACAGTATGAGGCCACCTGGCCCATTATTTTGTGTCAGTGTTTGTTCCTCCAAGAAGACATTCATGCTAATCCAATTCTCTGCTTTTTTCTCCATACCCTCTAATACCCCCCTTCCTCAGGAGGTGATTGTCAAATTCTTTTTAACCCCGAAGTAACACAAGAAAAGTACAGTTACATTTAATGTTTGTACTTCATGTTCCCCAATTCTGCCTGCCCCACCACTAGCGGTCAGGCTTCCAGCATATCTGCATCCATTCTTTAACTTGCCCCTTCCCTTGCTTTGTTGAAGGTCCACTTTAAGACCTTCATCTTTGAGCATGCCTTCGGCCATCTTTCCTTCTTCACACTCTGGTCCTCCACACCTTTGGTTTCCACCCCCAGCTTGGGTGAAAGCTGTAGACTGTCCAATGCCTCGGGACATCTTTCTGACGTGATAGGTGCTATCATTCTGTAAATTTGTATTGTTGTATTGCAAAGTGCTTTGAGATGTCCTCCCAATATGAAGGGCTTTATATAAATATAAATTGTGTTGCATTATAATTGTATTATTGCATTAAGTACCTGATATGCAACCCCATGTAAAGAGCGCTGTATAAATGCTAGTTGGTTTTGTTATATTGCATAAGTTATAACTTGTTACTCATCACCCTGATAATCTGTTTTGGAAACTCTCGTGAAGTGGATCCCATATCTTTACAAACAAAGCAAGATATAATTGTAAAGCAAAATTAATTTATACACTATGATGCTCCCAGTGACTGTCCAGTTATATCCAATCGTTGCCTATATACCAGGGCGACTAATTTCTCTGAAAAAGCTGTGGGAAATTGTGACAAATTGGGGAAGAGATCATTTCCCATTTTTGTGGCAAAGCATAGATAATCCTCACTGTTCTGGTAGAAAACTGCTTATGTACGAACTGTATTTATCAGCAAAAACTTATAACAATACTTATTGTTATACTTGTATTGTTATAATACAGAACAATTGTTATAATACTGTACAATACAGTATTTGATCGAATGTCTTATCACATCATTGAGGCATCGCAAAGTACTTCACAGGATACACTGCAAAGTGATGTGACTGTGAGTATTTTATGGGTGAAGTTGAATTTATAAATAGCCCTTCACATAGAATAACATCTCAGAATGCTTCACCAACCACTCAGAAATTGTTGTATAAGGATTGCCATATATTGTTCTGCGTTCAAATTCAGCCAGTGCTCCAAAACAGATGGGTGTGTGTAGAGCACAAACTCCTGAAGTACCACGCATGTAAAATGAAACCATAAAAAGTAGTAACCTCACCTGAATACTTAAAGAGATGTGTACAGCAATAGTCTAACATATTTACCCTCTACTTCACAATAAAATATTGATTTGCCTTGACAAATGCCATCTTGAGTTTCTTGAAACAGTGGACAACCTTGAAAAACAAAATTTCAAGATCACGCTGCTTAAAGCATTTGCAGTTTGTACAAAGGGAACCTCACAGTGCCAATTACTGGATCACACAGGGTGCATACGACCAGTCTCAATCACCATGAAACCACAAGCCAGAATGCTCAGAAAATACAACAGTAGCGAACTGTGCTTCTGTATGAAAGGTAGATTTTCAGTGTGAAAAGTAACCAAAAGAAATCCTACTGAGTAGTACTTTCTGCCGAATTTCACAGAAGGAGGTTTTTCCAGGCATTGCTGGAATGGGTGGACCCAGCATAGTCCATGATTTGTTAGTGGTGATTCTTATATCCTGGCCTCGGACCATATCAACATCTTCCTCATGTCACCCAGGGGTCTCTGAGGAATGTTGGTGAGACAAGTAGATATTCATGTAAAAGAGCCAGTGGTAGATCTAATAGGGAGGTTAGGAGGAACATCTTCATGCAGAAGGTAGTCAGAACATGGAACTCACTACTGGAAGCTGTGGTTGAATCAAAAAGCATCAATATATTTAAGAGAAAACCTGCTGCACACATGAGGGAGAAAGGAATAGAGGGGAAAGATGAGGAGAACAGAGGGGTGGGGGCTCATATGGAGTATAAATACTGGCATGGACTAGTCGGGTCGAATGCCTAATTCCATAATCCATGTAGAACCATAGAGCCATAGCAATGTATAGCACAGAAAAAGGCCATTTGGCCCATCATATCTGTGCTGCCTCCCTCAAGAGCAACCCTTTCAGTCCCATTTACTTTCCCTTTTCCCATACCCTGTAGCTGATTCTATAACTTAATTAACTCTATGTAAATGATCTTTAAACCAATAAGATAAAATGCAGACTATCACAGTCGGTTCAAACACCTAAGGATAGCTATACTTGTGTAAAAAGCCCACTGGCCCAACCTCTTAAAGTCATTCTTGTTCAACCCTGGGCCTTAATTTGGGCCTAATCAAGCCTGATTAAAAAGCAGACATGGCTTTTATTTTTCCTCATAATCCTTAGGGTGTTATCTTAATGTTTCTTTTACTATTTCCCTATTCCCAATTTGGTAAATTAAGTGCAATCTACAGGAGTGGTGCATTGGCCTCAGAGGAACAATGAAAGCTTTGTGTTCTCCTCCGCCCACTAAATCATCCACAAACAGCAATCTGTCTCTCGGTGAGAGCAGAGCTGGAGTACATGGACTTAAAATTAAGAAGCCTCAAGTAAGACTAGAGATAAAACTTTTACCCCCTTGAGTAATGATTGTGTCAAACAGACTCCCAATAAAACCAGTTGATCTTGCTTTGTTGACTTGCTCAAAAATAACTGGATAAGTATGTACACAGAAACTAACTGGAGGATCTAAGGGTAGCTGCAGACTGACACAAACATAAAAATAATCCTTGCATTTCATATACAGTAGAGCAAAGTGCTTCACGCACAATTGCTGTCAAATGTAGTGAGTATGTATTTGGGACATCAGTTTAACATCTCATCCAAAAGGTGGCATCTCTGTCAATGCATTACTTCTTCATAAGAAGCATGGAATAAAGAAAATATCTTTCGGCACAACTACTCTTTCATTGTCAGTGCAATATACACAGCAACAAAATTCACTTTATACATGATGGGAGAGATATGAATTGTAAAACTGCGTATAAAATGGCCGTTAAAATTTATTCTGGGAAGCAATTTCCTCTTCCCCAATCCGGCGTCCCTCCAAAACATAAGCTTGCTAACATGACTGTACAACATAAACTTTTTGAGAGCTGCAAAGCTCTTATGGAAAGATTCATCAGTTCAAGCATTCGGAGGCTTAAGGAAATTATCAATTGTCAGTGCAGGTGATAACACCAAATGAAATTTCTACAGTTATAAAGCCTGTAATTACAGAATCTGCTCTATATAATAAAAACTAATGAAAATTTGTGAATGCAGCTATCAGTCATCAAAATGTCAGCCAATGGAGATCTACTATAGACCAAATGCTAATAGTGACTATCTTTTGTCACGTGTTTCTAATAACACTTAACTTGTGTTATAGATTACATCCCGGCAACAGGGATGGAGGGTAGAGCTTAATATTGTTCGTCATCTTTAGCATTGTTCATGTTTAGCCTGCTCCCTCTGCACATGGAGTATTGTCACTATAGCTGCTTGGTGGAGATTAGCTCTCACTAAATCTTGAAAGCGACACAATAAATAAATGACAATAGTTTTATTATGAATATGTGTGTGCTGCGAATTCTGTGATATAGCTCCAATTCATTCATCTGACGGCCAGTGTGTTTACACTTTATGCTTGTCTGTGAATTAATGATGCACACATAATTGAAAAAAACAATAAGAGAAGAAAATCACCAGCACTGGAGCGGTATGTTATAATGTGTATTTTTGACAGGCTAACAAGCCCCACAATGCCAAATGTACACTTGAGATAAGGGAGGGGATAACACATGGGATTTGATAATTATATACCATATATGCAATGTATCAGCTCAGTCTGGCTCAGTTGGTAGCATTCTCGAATACTTCTGAATCAGAAGGTAGACAGTTCAAATCCAACATGGGGACTTTGAGCTCATCTAGGCTGACACTCCATTGCAGTGGGGAAACGTGAGAAGTGCCATCCTTTGGATGAGACAATAAAATGATGTACCATCTGCCTGTTCAAGTGGATGTTAAAGATCTGAAGGAACTGTCTGAAAAACAGAAAGGAGTTTCTCCTGGTGTCTTGGCAGTTTGCAGGACATTGCACTGTACAATTTGGCTGCTGTGTTTGCCTTCAAATACAGTCATTGCATTTTATAGAAAACTCTTTTCCTTTTGTGTTTTTAAGTCATTTGAAGGTGATAAAGCTGACTCGCAAATAAAAGGAATCTTTATTTATTTAGTTACCCCCCCAAGATTTAAAGCCTACATTATTTGGTCATGAGACTTAAACTGTACCCGGGTACTTTTTTAATGATATGAATGACCTCCTACATTAATGACTCACAGTATCTCTGGAGCCAATCCTTATTTTGGTTCCATTGTTAGAAACGACAACAACAACAACTTACATTTATATAGCGCGCTTAATGGGAGACAGTATCTCAGAGTGCTTAACACTGGCAGAGTTTGACGCAAAGCTGTGAAGAAAGCACGTTTGAACAAGAAAGTTTTCAGGTGCGACCTTGCCAATGCATTTCTCTTCAATCTCACCAGCTCCACTATTAACAAGGAACAAATGATTCAAAACTCAGCTGCCCATGTCCTCACCCATACAAGGCTACATCCCCTTCCACCCCATTACCCCAGTTCTTGCCAGGCTCTACTGGCTCCCTGTTGCAGAACAGATCGATTTCAAGGTAGAGGGAGCAAGGCAGGGAATTCCAGAGGGTCCTCATGGCTGAAACTACTGCTGCTGTTACAATTGGGTAAACCTGCCAGGAGTTACATGGAGAATCGACAATATGTTAATGACACGAAAGGTGATCAAATGGCAGTTTTCACAGCAATAATTGCATGGAGGTAAATTCAATTATTTTTGTTCTTTTGTTATGTGTGGTCAGCTAGCTGATCAATAAACTAATCAGATACAGTAATTGCATCTGCTCCACAGTAATGGTATTTATTCCTCAACAACCCAAGCTAAGATTGAAAGGAAGTCTTACAATAAATAGTGAAACATGTTACTACTACTGATTGTGCTTCAGGATTCCTGATCTGTCACCACAGATGAACTGTGTAAACATTTCTGGCCATGGGTTAGATAATTCACTTCAACATATTTTAGTACATGTCAGAAATAAGACAACGATTTTACACTTTTATATCGTCTTATACGCCTCAAACGACTTTACGTAACTACTGTCAAGTGTTGTGATTATTTTATTTAGTTTGCCTACGAAATACACAGCCACTGCACTTTACATTATATCCTTTGATGTGCTTTGAGATGTCCTCCCAAAATCACTAGGGCACTATATCAAATGCAATTATTATTTACTATTATTTTTTGGAAGCATATGTGCCAGCAAATTTGTGCATGTCAATGTTCCCCAAACAGCCATGAAGTGAATGACCATTTTTTTAACCTGGGGGATAGTTGGCCAGGAAACTGGGAGAAACTCCCTTCTCTTTTCAAATTGTTCATGGGACCTTCAATGCACATCTGACTCGGAGGCGAGTGTGTTATCAACTGAGGCAACTTCAGCACCTTAGGACATCCTCCTGACGTGAAAGGTGTTTTACAAATGTAATTTTGTTGTTGTTTTGAGACAGGTTAACACCTAATCGTGTTGACAAAAAGGGAAATGTGGGTGGGAGAAATGAGCTAGATAAGCATGGCATAAATAATTCCAGTAAAGTGATATTGAAGCAATTTCAGGTAACCAGACTGAGACCATAACTTTAGATGAGCCGTTATGGTTGGAATATAAAGTACAGTAGCTTGATCTGGCAAATATTTAGCATTAGAATAACTCTTCTCTCCTCTGTAATTTTAAACCTCTTCGGACTTTCATGATGAACTAGTTGCCAGACACAATACTTTCCATAGACTCTGGACAAAGATGCTTTTGGTGCTAACTGTGTGCAGCTCAGTGAGGTTTACTGTCATCCCTGGGTTGCTGGGCTACTTGAAGTAATAATCTACTAACTGTCTGTATAGTCTATTCCACTGAGTTCATCTGCAGAGCAACGCCATTATCATATGCTTCACTAGGCCCACGTTTGCAGGTGCCCTGCAGACCCATAGTTCAGTCACATTTAGAGCTTCCAGTGCAGACCACCCAGCTTCCCATGGTAATAAATGGATTGTCAGGTTGTCACCTATATCACTTCCTGTGAGCTGCACATGGATACTTTACACAGGAAGCATCGCAAACATCACTTCACAAAGGAGGTGACATGATGCTGCTTGCACAGAATGTGCAAAGTGACACCTGAAACCGAAAAGCTGGGAATGTTTTCATGCTCTGTTTTCAAGCACTTGGGGTCACTACCCATGTGAGGGGTGCTATATAAATGCAAGTTGTTGCTGCTGTTGTTGTTGCCCCCGCCTCCATCTGTACCTCACAGCCAACACAGCTGAAACCCTTGTTCACGCCTTCGAAACATTCCGGCTGGATTATTCCAATGCCCTCATTGCTGGTTTCCCCAACTCCACCATACCACAAAATTCAACTAATATAAAACTCTACTGCCTGGATACTCACCCACACAAAACTCCGTACCCCCAGCACACCAGTCGTTGCCATGCTCCACTGGTTCACAATTACCGAATGGAATGACTTCAACATCCTCTCACTTGTCTTCAAATCACTTCATGCCCTCGCATCTCCCTACCTTTCCAACCTCCTCAACACCCCTACTCCACCACCCGATGCCTCTGCTCGGCTGGCTCCGACCTCATGTTTGACCCTCATCCTCTCCCCTCTATCATTGGTGGCCATACCTTCAGTAGTCGCCTCTGAAATTTTGGAACAGACTCTCTCAATCCCTCTGCCTTGCCCCCACCTTCAAATCCCGCCTAAAGACCTTTTTTGATCGTGTTTACGGTGACCTCCCACTCCCTCTCCCCCTGGCTCCGGGTCAGATTTCACCACTGTCAAGCTCCGGGACGCTACTCAACGTGACGGGTGCTATATAAATGCAAGTTGTTGTTATTGTTAATGGGGGGAGTGAGATTTTCGACCCAGAAAACCATGCTATTTACCATGGGTAATCACATCTAGGCTCGACTATGCCAACTCCCTGCTTCTCACTCTTCCCAGCTCTTTCCCTCCACAAGCTGCAAGTAATCCAGAAATCTGCAGCTCGGGTCCTCTCCTGCACCAGGCTCCGTGACTCTATCACCCCCACCCTTGCTCAGCTCCACTGGCTCCCCATCCTCCAGGGGATAGAGTTCAAAATCCTCGTCCTCGCCTTCAAGGCCCTCCACGGCCTTGTTCCTTCCTAACTCTGTGACCTGCTAACCCTCTTATCAACCTGTCCGCTCTCTCCGCTGACCAGGCCTGTTCCACATTCCCCTGAACAGATCCGCCCCACCATCAGCGGTCAGGCCTTCAGCCTCTCTGTCTCCGCCCTTTTGAATTCCATCCCACAATCCCTTCGCCTTGCTCCGTCCCTTGCCTCCTTCAAGGCACATCACAAGACCCTTCTCTTCAACTGTGCCTTCAGCCACACTTCTACCCTTACCCTCTCTGCCCTCCATTGCCCCCTGATCCCAACCCCAGCTTGGGTCTAAAGTGAAAGGCACTATACAAATGTAATTTGTTATTGTTGTTCGGTGGTGTTGTACCTACTTACCCTGTTTTACACAATGTACAGTAGCTTAGAGGATATTAGCTGTGGTATTGATCCCCCAGAGGATCGAATTCAAGAACCTCATCCTCAACCTACAAGGCCATTTACAGCCTTGCTCCCTTCTACCTCTCTGACCTACTATCCCCCTACTTACCTGCCTGTACCCTCCGTTCCTCTGGCTCCGGTCTGCTCCACATCCCCCGCCCCAACCGCCCTACCATCGGTGGCCGGGCCTTCAGCCTCTCAGCCCCGAGGCTCTGGAACTCTATCCCCCAGTGCCTTTGCCTTGCCTCCTCCCTTTCCTCCTTCAAGGCCAGTCTCAAAACCTTTCTCTTTGACCGTGCCTTCAGCTCCCCTATCGACTCTCTACCCCCTCCTCGCTCCCTCCCTTCCCTCCCCTCACCCTGACCATTTCCCCCCTGCTCGGGTCCTGACCCAACTGTACAGCGCCTTGGGATGTCCTCCGACGTGAAAGGCGCTCTATAAATGGAATCTTGTTGTTGTTGTTGTTGCTGTTGTATTTACCCTGGATGGTTTTGTACCCATTTACTTAATAACACTCATAGCTGTTATTGCAAACCTACCTACAAAATAATTTACACTGCCCTTGTCAGGCTTTGACCAGAATCAGTTAGACTGTAATTTGTATTCAGTGCTATATATTGCTGTGGTAAGTCATGCTAAATAAATCCCAAAGTCACCATGCACAGAAGCCAATGTCAAATTTGTATGGACAGCTGTGTAAAATTACATTTCTGTGAGGTTTTTCCACTTTAGAGAGCAACAACAAAACTACCTTAATAATTGTACATGTTTCCAAGTCTGTTTCCACTTTTCACAAACACCAATTTACATAATAGACAGAATTTTTATATTAATAACAATAATCCTTGTGATGTCCTGTAGCTCAGTGGTTAGAGCACTCGCTTTGCAAGTGAGAGACCTGAGTTCAATTCCAGGCAGGGCGAAACCTTGGGCAAGTTTCCTTACTCCACACGCCTAATAATAATCCCTCCAAAACCAAAAACAATAATAAATTGGTCATTTTCAATCTACGACTGTTTGTGGGACATTGCTGTGCGCAATTGCTGCCGCGTTCGCCCACAAATATACAGTCAATTCACTTTAGAGTGTGTTCTGTGAAGCACTTTGGGACGTCCTCCCGACGTGAAAAGCACTATATCAAATCAAAGGTTTATTATTATTATTATTTGTGTACAGTCTTAATACTTCACATCAAATGTCTCAAAGCCCTTCACAGGATTTGCTGTGAAGTGTAATGATGTAGGTGAACACAGCAAACAATTTATGCTCAGCAATGTCTCACAAACAGCCATGAAGTGAATGACCAATTTTATCTGGAGTGCTGTTGGCCAGGACTCTGGGAGAAACTCTCTTCTCTTTTCAAGCAGTGCCATGGGATATTAATTTGTCCATCTGAACAGGCAGATGGAAACATCTCCTGTGATGCAGCGTACCCAACCCTGCATTGCAGCATCAAATAGACTATGAGTCCCCACTTGGAGCTTGAACCTGCAATCTTCTGACTCAGACGTGTGAGTGCCAAAGACTGAGTTTAGTGATACATTGCACAATTTATCATATTAAATGCACCATGGACGTGCTAGAGGTGGATTCCCCCCCACCCCACCCCATACATTGTTTCAGTTGTGACATCTGTGAACCTGGGCCTATAAACAATGGACACGTGACTCGTGGTTTTTGACTGTCAACTAATTTTTTTACTGTACGAAATAGAGTAAGCTGGATAGTGACTACTTTGACAAGCAGTATCCCACTACCTGGTAGTCAAATGGCCACAATCCACAAGCCATATGTTCAATGCCACAGGCCCGGGTTCACCTCAGCTGTCATTGACAACAGTGTCAGGGCAGTTCTGATACATCGGGTACATTCAACATGACTAAATATTAAATGTGCCAAGAAACTGACCTCAATGCTGCTTTGTTCTGCTATCGTGATTGCCTTTCCCCTTCCAAGAGATGTGTAAACGTGATTGAGCAGTGAATTCTTGTAGCATGTGATTTAAAAATGGCCAGAAGGGATATTCATTTTGAAATTGTTTAGCCTGCGTTTATCCTGTAGGGTCAAACTTTTTTGAAATCAGTAGATATAATTCGCTTAATGAGATTTACCCTGATGCAGTTGAGCTTGGCTCAATTGATAGCACTTTCAACTGCTGACTCAAAAGGTTAAGGGTTCAAGTCCCACAACACATCTTGAACACTTAATGTGGACAGACACTCACTCCAGTGTAGCACTGGAGAAGTGTTGCATTGTCAGAGGTTGGATATTTTATAGTGAGTTTTAAATCAAGATTCTGACTGCTTGTTGAGGTGAACATTAAAGTTTCCGTGACACTTTTTGAAAAGTGGCCTTGGCCAATCATCCTCCACATAAATTAATTATTCACTCCTCATGGATTCCCTTAGATAGTAGTTAGCACGTTCGCCTCACAAGCTAGAGGACCTGGGATCGATTCCTGAGTTGGGCGAAACTTTAGGCAAGTTTTCTTACTCTACACGCTTCTGTTTACCTAGCAGTAAGTAGGAACCCGGTTGTTAGTTGATTGATAGATCTCTTTCCGGGGGGTAATAATCCCTCAAAACATGTGGTCATTCAATCGATGATAGTTTGTAGGTCATTGGTATGTGCAATTGGCTACCGAGTTTCAGCCACAAAACACACAATATATTTCCAATATATTCTATGAAGTATATTTACAATATATTCTATGAAGTCTTTGAGACATCTCAACAGCGTGTTAAGGCGCTATATCAATTGCAAGGATTATTATTATTATTTTTCTAGGACCTTGCTCCATGAAACATGATTACCTATTTGTCAACAAATACAATCTCTACACTTGACAATAATTACTGTGACGCACTTTTTGACGTTTAAGTTGGTACAAAACTGCAAATCCTTTTCTCTAACATTTTGTAAATTCATGAATTTTTTAAAAAAAGAAATAAAACCATGTTGTTTTGCTTATTGCCTTTTTATCTGATCGTCTACTTTCGAATTCACGAATAGAATGCAACAAGCTCAGGAACTTTCTCAGGCATTATGACTCCCTTGCGTGCAGTAAGAAAATATCGACAGGACGTTTCAGTTAGCACTTTAGCAGTTGACACCCTGATATTGTTCATCAGAACTTCCTTATTAAGTCTTACACTTTTTAATTTTTCTTAATAGACAGCAGACATGATCCAATAATAGCAAGAGTGCATGCTAATTTTAACTGGCAATCTTCCAATTGGTAGAATCACTGCTCAATGCGGAGGGATGTGTGTCTGAGCTGTCGCCAGGAGGATGGTGGCAATGCATGTCACATGTCTTGCTGAGTTCTGCTTCTCACCAAGAGACTCCCAAAGAGTTTCTGCTACCTGCTATCTACCTAGTGAGGGCTCCGTGTGGGGTTTAAACACATAGACTTGTAATATATAATAATGATAATAATCGTTGCATGTGATAAAGCCCCCTGTCATGTTGTTGAGATGTCTCAACGTGCTTCACAAGATATACTGTAAAGTGGAGTGACTGTGCACTTTGTGGGCGAAACGTGACAGACAGTTTGCTTACAGCAATATCCCAATAATGCAGTGAATGACCAATTTTATTTGGGAGATTGTTGGCCAGGACACCGGGACAAAGTTCCCTCTCTTTTCAAATAGTGCCATGAAATCTTTAATGTCAACCTGGCCAGGCAGATGGGGCATCAGTTTAGCATCTCATCGGAAGGACGGCATCTCTGACAATCGAGCACACCCCCAACACTGCATTGGATTGTCAGCATACATTATATGAGGCCTGAACTGACAACCTTCTGAATCAGAAGAAAGAGTGCTACCAACTGAACCAAGCTGATACCCGCATTCACCAATAAACAGATTAATTGGTCATTTATATCAGTTCTGTTTATGTGCTTTTGCTGCCACAGATTAGCTACCAACTGTTCGAATACTTAACAGACACTGCACTTCAAATCAACTGTTTTCTAAAATTCCCAATGATCTTAAATTTTTAAGTCAATGATCCTTTGCCTAAATACAGAAGAAATTTTGTATCTCAGATGAGTTGTCTGTGTGAGATGCCAGATGGAGGGTGAGTCAGCTAATGCCAGTAATAACTGCAGAATAAAGCTCAACAAGACTGTACTGTTTATCTTTGTTTTTAATAGACAATTCCCATGATAGCAATTGAAGCTGGTGGAGGGCACTTGGAAGAGGACCAACACAAATGGTCGATATTTCCCCCAACACAGAATACTGATACTTGGATAATCCCTTGGTAGAGGGATCATGGTTGCTTTATTCGTGTGTCAGCTAGTTCAGTTGGTTGTACTCTCATCTGTGAGTCAGAAGGTTGTCGGTTCAAACTCCATGTCGGGACTTTGGACTCATATAGTGTATTCTGATACTGCAATGGAGTCCTGGGAGTTTGCTGCATTGTTGGAGGTGCTGATCTTTGGATGAGTCATTAAACCAAGATATTGTCTATTTTTTAACTATTCAACCTCAGCTTAGCTCTTGTAACTTTCCAATATAACTCTTCTATTTAGATCTCTTGGTGCTGTTCAAAAAGACAAGGTGTTTCACTTAGTGTCCTGGTCCATAATTCCCCATTAGTCATTCACTTCATGGCTGTTTGTGGGACATTGCCATTTGCAAATTAGCTACCATGTTTTGCCCACAATATACATAGTCAATGCACTTTACAGTAAATCTAGACATCCTCTCAACATGAAACTAAATCAAAATGTAAAGATTAAGTATTATGATTATTTAATCCATGTTTGAAAATAAATGGTGGATGCTGGAATAGAAAGGACACAGATAATGAAAGATTTAGAATAAAATGTTACAAGAGCTGACGTTGAATAGGTAAAAAATAGAAACAACAGTTTGATTAATTAAACAGTATAGAGCGAATATAACAAAGAAATAGAGGGTGGTGAATAAAGGGATCATTTTTTAAAAATGTTTTATTTTATATTGTACTCCATTTATTAATACAAACTCGTTCAACAATCTTAAGAGTTAAAAGGTAATTGTTATTCTGCTGCAGTTTAAGCCATAGAGAACAAAATAATTTTGCACATTGGCTATTTTTCAACAGAAAGAACTCTTAGAATTATGACTAATAAGCAGAAATCACATATATTTATTGTTATAACCTTTACCTGCAATTACCCACTTGTTACGGAAACAAATACATGTGAATAATAACTACATTAAGTGTCTCCTTTTAGGTTGCTATTTCTGTGGCTGTAGGAAAAGGAAGATTTTACATTAGTGCTATTCACTGATTATGTTCGTTCTGGATATATGTGCGATGGGTAGAGGGGAAAGTTCTTGATAGGAAATCCATAATCTTGTGGTGAAAAATTGACTATTATTTATTTGGGCTATCAGTTTAGTTACAGTTGGCACTGAATGAGAATCTATTCTCCCGCTTGATAACCTTTAAAACTAGATTGAAAAATATTTGAGCACTCGCCTCGATTGCCAGGCAGGACGAAACAATAGGCAAGTTTCCTTACTCCACATATTTCTGTTTACCTAGCAGTAAGTAGGAAACCGCTTGTTAATCAATTGGCGAATCGCTTTTCTGGGGGTAGGAATCCTTTAAAAAAAATAAACATTTGGTCACTCAATATGTTTTGCTCTCAAAATAAACAGTTAATTCACTTCACAATACATTCTGTGAAGCGCTTTGACAACTAACTCAATGATTCACCAAAAGATTAATGATCTGGATTTTTGTTGATCGTAGATTTTAAACCTATGGTTAGTTATATCCATGAGCACAGAGTTTATGTTCCTTTTGAAGTGAGGTGGATAAAACACCGAATTATTGTGTGCATAAAATCAAATTATATATCTAGGGTTAGGATCCTAACTCCTTCCTCATGAGGTCTATTCTTAAGAGTGCAGTGCATTACTAGTTAATCAATAGAAATTCTAAATTAAGACTGGATTTAAGAAGTTTTCAATGATTCTCAAACAGCACAGATCTTAAGACTAAGAATGTGAAAAGTTTCCGATGTAGTGGTGAAGATAACTTCTCAGCACTCATTCTGCTGTTATTTATCTGTCTTATCTTTCTCTCAAAGACAATGGTGGCTGGGCTAACATATAGCAATGATAATATTCCTTGCCTTTCATAAAGCCCCTTATCACGTCATCAAACTGCCCTAAAATGCTTCATAGGATTTTACATTGAAGTGTAGTGACTTTACATTTGTAGACAAATGCAGCACCTAATATACACACAGCAATGTCCCACAAACAGCCATGAAGTGAATATAACAATTTTATTTGGGGGAATGTTGGCCAGGACACCAGAAAAAACTGCCTTCACTGTTCGAATAGTGCCATGGAATCTTTAACATCTATCTGAAGTCAGCTTAGACTATATGATTTTCAAATGCATAAACTCAGAGGGAAGAATGCTTCTAGCCTGAACCAGACTGACACTCAATGAGATTCGCTCCCTCTCTCACTGACCTGGTGTGACTGCACTGTGGACAATGGATGGAAGACACTGCAGCAAGTTACCAACTTTGCTTCATTAGCACCCTCAGCCTTTTGACCTTCACCATCCAGAACATTAGTATCATAGGATTATCAGCAGCTCCAAGTTCCCCTCCAAGTCATTCACCATCTGGACTTGGACATAACCTGCCGTTCATTCATCATTGCAGGGCCAAAATCCTGAAGCTATCTACCCATAAGTGTGAGAGCACCATTGTTACAAGAACTTCTGCGGTTTAAAGAACAGGCCCACCATCACCACCACCTTCTCAGAGCAGCTAGGATAGCAATAAATACTGTCCCTGTCAGTGTCGCTTGCAACCTGAGATGATTAAAAATAATTCCTTCTCTCCCCTGCCCCAAGCAAGATTTCCCTGATTAGCCTAATAGGACAAATGTAAAGTTGTCCTTATATAAAGTTGTAGACTTGCATAAATTTCAATACCTCTTTGACCTTTTGGTCTAATCAGATTTTGCTGTGTCCAATTTAAATTGTCCTAAATAATTTACCAGACTTTTCTAACATATATACTCCAAAGGTAACTCTCTTTCCTCGGGCATTTCACTACATCTGTACACATTTAATATCCTGGCATACAGACTTCCCATAACCTTCACAGAATGTGATCATTGAAAGGTCTTTCCGTAAAGAGTAACTAGTTCCCAATGGCACAAAGCTGATATTATTCCAGGCCAGTTCCATAAAAGTGGATTTGAATCTATCCCTCGTCACTACCTTGCTGAAAACGTGCTCTGCTGAATTAGATTTTATGTCAATCATTCATTTACAGATATGCCACATCTGACACATCCTATGTATTGTCACATGCTATTGATTCCTGTCTCCTGCTATTGATCCCTGAGGCATGCATCTGACTTTAGCATTTCTACATTTACGCTGCCAATAGCTTCTTTGAGGGACTGCATGGAAATACTGTTACTACTGTTGTAACCGATAAACTGCTATGGCTTCAGAACAACATTATTTCTGCTCCTGTACTTCTGTTTCAATTGCTGCACCAGCTGTTACTGCAGTTCTTTTACTACTGTCACAATTTACTCTCCACTTTTTAAGTTAATTTTATTGCATGTGCGCCATTATCACTGATCCAACATCGCTGGCGAAGCCTTCGGCCAGCATGTCCCCTATCTGTTCAACGCTCTTCCAAATTCACTTTCCTTGCTCCCTCGCTCCTAGCTTTCAACAAACAAATCAAATCTTTTCAGCCATACCTTTGGAGGCCCCTAAATTCTTCCCACTTCTTGCTCATCACTCTACGCATTAAGATGGTTCTTCTGTGGAAATGGTGCTACTTCAGAAAGGATGACAGGTTGTGTAGAGGGTGCAAAGGAGATAATATCTTGGTTGAGACATGTTGGTTAGGAGAGACTAAAGAAACGATAAATGCAAGTTGTTGTTGTTGCTGCTACAGTGATATTACTCTTAGTGCTGATCTCTCACTCTTATGCTAAACTGCTGTCAGCATGGCTCAGCTGGTAGCACTCTTATCTCTGAATCAGAAGCTTCAAGTCCTGCATGGGGACTTTGAACTCAAATAGACTAGACTGACTTTCCAATGCAGGACAAAGGGATTCTGTATTGTTGGGGGTGCCATCCTTACGATGAGATGTTAAATCGAGGTCTTGTCTATCTGTCTACGTGGACGTTAGAGATCCCATCGCACAATTTGGAAAGAGAAGGGAGTGATAGCTAACAATCCCCCAAAACAAAATTGATCATTCACTTCACGGCTGTTTGTGGGACATTGCTGTGGGCAAATTGGCTGCTGCATTTTGCCTATAAAATTCACTAAATCCTGTGAAGTGCTCTGAGATGTCCTTCTGACATGAAAGACCCTATATCAAATGTAATGATTATTATTATTGTTGTTATTATTATGAACATTGGACCTAGCGCCAATTTAAAACTTATGATTCCCCCACCACCCCTGAGAATACATACAAATAAAGAAGGGGGTGAAAAAGGTGACTTGTGATGTGAAATCTGTCACATTGCGAGTCACATTTTTTTCCCCTCCCCACAGAGTTGAATCTACCAATTAATACTGAATAAAAGACTCACCCAGACCAAACGTCAGTTAATGGAGGTTAATAAAATATCAAAGGTGCTCAAAACTAGGCTGAATACAGTGTGAGCAGTACTTGGCAAAAAAGAGTAAATGTTCAGCTTTAAAGCATTGGATCCAAATTCTTATGGCAGTCACATTCAGTGAACTCGCAGATTGCAAATTCTCAGAGCTAAAGACACTTAGTTACAGCAGACTCCACTTGCGTCAACAACAAGAAATGCATCACATACCTGGCACAGAGGCATCTCTAACCTGATTGAAATAAAAACACGTCAACACAAGGAAGCCATGCTTAAAATAAAAATAAAATGCATTGCAGCAATCTTGAATAATCACGATTGATGCTAAATTTGCTACATTTTTCCATGCATGAGAGCACATTAAACAGCTGGCATGCATGGAAAAATGTAGCAATCTTAAACCTGACCGATCAAAGAAAACGCTCTTCAGCATCGCCTCAAATCATAAATATAAATCCCTGTAATTTGTCTGGAGAGAAGAACATGATGAAAAGAAAAAAATGCAGAAACTGTCTTAAAAATCTACTGATCAATTAGCACAAAAAAACAAAATTGAAACAACACTGCAGATTCAGTGGTTGCAGTTTGCCTCCAGAGCCAAACCGTATTTTCCCAGATAATGTAAAATACATGAAAATATCAGTAAACTGTATATTTAAAGTTAAAAATGTTTGTTTGAAATATGATATTAATAACAATAATAATGCGTTCATTTGTGTGCTTGATTAGTAATAATCCTTGCACATTAGTGTCGCCACCACAGTGGCAGTGCTGGTACTGTACTGGCATCATACATGCCTTGTGTGAGTGAAAACCTTCTGAGTCATTTGCCTGCTTATACTGCAATAGCGATGGGGTGACAGAGCTGGGCACATCTATAGTCAAAGTGCTGAGTTAGCTGATCCCAGCTGGGGAGCAGTTAGGTCCCTATAACTGACCCTGCCTCAGAGGGGAGGGCAGACATCAGCTGGAGTGTCTGCCCTTGATCGCTATCTGTGTGGGCAGGAGTGGGCTTCACTTGACCGGCATAGACACGATGGGCCGAATAGCCTCCTTCTGAGCTGTATAATTCTATGATTCTATGACTTCTTCCCCTTTCTCTCTCTCCACAGTTGAATAGATTGCCGGCTTATCTGTTTACCTAGCAGTAAGTAGGAATCTGGATGTTAGTCAATTGGTGGATCGCTTTTCCATGGGTAATAATTCCTTCAAAAAATAAAATAAAGATAAATAATAATTTGGTTACTCAATCCACGACTGTTTGTTGGATACTGATGTGTGCAATTGGCTGCCGTGTTTCACCCACAAAATACACAGTCAGTCCTCTTTGCAATATATTCTGTGAAGCGCTTTGAGATGTCTCGAAGACATGATATAGCTCTATATCAAATGCAAGGATTATTATTATTATTATCAATGAAAAATGACTTTGTGGGTGGGGGTTACCAGAGTGGTGATGTGTTTGTGAAACCCAGAGGAAAGAAAACAGAATGGAATATCTTCAGGTGAAGAAAAAAAGGCCTAAGTTCACAGAGGGTGACTTACAGGTCCCGTGTACTGTCAGTGCAGTTTCTTCTGATTGAAGAGCTGACAGCACAATTAGTCCTTTTCGATTAGACACATATATGCAGTGGTAGAGGAGGTCAGCTATTGCTTAAAAAATAAATGCATGGGAAGCATTGATCAATTGCAGCTGTAGTTTAATTGACACTGAGAGAAACTAATACGAATGGTCTTCCTAAGGTCACTGAAGTCAAAGTCAGGCTTGAGCCATCACTGACAGCATTATACTGTGGTTTTATATTGGGGCACGAGCAAAAGAACAGTTTGTTGCCAGACCATAGTGTTGAATAACAGAAGCAGTAACAAGCTATTCTCCTCCAAATAAGCTCTTCCAAATCATCTGATGAGAAGAGTTTTAATAGCCTCTTTTATTACTGTAAATTTTGCAACATTTTTTAGAAATAGGGACACAAATTTTCAGCATGTCACTAAAATGTACTCTTAGATGCTTTGCAGATTTTGATAATGAAGGAAGGCAACGTCTGGATCAGTGCCCAACAGACAACGCCACATGAACCTATCGCCGATCTAAAAAGAGTTTTCCACCAAACATTTATTACAAGGAGCTGAAAAGATACAAAATCACAAGTATTCTATTCGTCCTGGTATACTATCTTCTGGTTAAATAATCATTTGCATTATTTGAAATTTGGTCATAAAACATGCCATACATACGAAGTTCCTATTGCATTGAACCACTGAATTTGTACTGCTTTGCAGGTCATGGGAATTTGACTTTGTGCCATCGTACTATGAATTTAAGCAACTCAGTCTCATGATTCTGCTGCGTTCTGTGGTATTGTGGATTTTCTGGCACTTCAGCCTGCCTTGTCCTCTTGTAAACAGAATATTTAGTTTTGTTTTTTGTTTCAAGCTCCCAGCTGTTCTTCAAGATGAAAAAATGGTCTCCTTTCACTAATTCAGTATGAATTGTAAATCTAGTGCACAGTGAAAGGAAATAGGCACTCAGAGGCTCTGCAGTTTTAATACTGAAGGAATAGAAGTTTTTTAACTCTTAGTTATATTTTTCATAACACATGCAAAGTTATTGTTTTGCAGATACTGCTATGTTATAAGCATGCTACCAAATCTGTAGGACTTATGCAAGTGTTAGGTAATCATTGCACATTTCCAAGAATGAAGTGTAGTTTTCATCCAAATGACTATCACACAATTGGACCTATTTTAGCCTATTCAGTAAAAGTGATGAACATTTGCATATAGGGTTAGGGTTAGACAAACATAGGTGTTTGTCCAACAGTCCTCCAGATTTAAAAATAAATGGTCATTCACTTAATTGGGACATTGTGTGTGTAAATCAATGCCTCGGGAGGTCTTCCTTGTGTGAAAGGCGCTACACAAATGTAATTTGTTGTTGTTGCCGAGTTCACCTACAATTATACAGTCACTACTCTTTACAGCAAATCTCTATGAAATGCTTTGACATGTTTCAGTGTGATAAGGTGCTATATAAAATGCAAGGATTATTATTTCTTTATTTGTTAGGCTCTGTAGAGTCAATCCAGTATTATTTCTTAATGCATTTCTTAAGGAAGAAGTATGAAGGTCCGCCATATCGAGTTGTGGGAACATCACTTCAACTCAATCTATTTTGGAGGCGGGATTCTTTCAAGTCAGAGTGACATGCATGATATGCTTTCTGATATTGGAGGAGTCTGGATTTGGATTACTTAATTAAGAAATCCATTAAGAAATACTGCAAAATTGACCTACATTATCGTAAATTATGCACATTATATTTAGTCTTGGTGAAACTCTAATGGTGAGACATGGAAATCATTAATTACATTGTTAGTGGTAGGTCACCATTCAGAACAGCATTGGAGTTTCTTTGAAGTAGGTTTGCAAACACATTTGGGTTATTTTGATGGAGTAAAAATTTAATGTTTCACTAAACTGACTCTTTTCTGGTCAATAACATGTCTGACATACAGGGAAACCCATCACAATGCTTAAGCTCAGGAGCTTAAGAGGTTCCCATTCGTCTGGTATGGAATGTGTTCTCTCTTCTTGGAACATTGGATCCTACTTACCTAATCTCAAGGGGTTTAGGTGCTGGTTAGCAAGAGCCAAGGCTTGGGGTTTAACCAGCTAAAACCATTACACTCCAAACATTAACTTTTCATCATTATAGTATGTACGATCAGATTAGTTCCAGTCATTGCAAAAAGCAATGAGCCATTTGCATATCAAACTCCTTTAGCACAAATTACCTTGTTTTCTACACACCATTAATATGTTCAATACATCTTCACCTGAGTAAATATTTCATGTTTTGTGACAAATGAGATAAAAGTTCCCAAATGTCCAAATATCTAGTTTGTGGGTAGTAAATGTAGTGGCACTGAATGGTGATTCAAAAGAATTTTGCAGTTGCAACTCAGCTACATATTTAACTCAATAGGCAGGCAGCAGGTAGGTAGATAGGTAGGTAGGTAGACCGCTCGCTCGCTCCCAAGCAAACAAGCCGGGTTTGGGCTGAACCAATTATTTAAATTACAATTTACAAACCACTTTACATTGACATAGTGCCTTTCCCATTGGGAGGACGCCTCAAAGCGCTCGAATAACATTAGAACAGAAAATGTTGTCAAAGAGGCTTTACCCTCCAGGTTTCACAAACTTATAAATGACACTCTTCACTCTCAAAGGACATAAAATCATTCTAACCTGTTAAATTCTCAGATACTCATTAATCTTTGTTTTATTTTCATTATGGTTTATTTATTTTGTTTTTAAATTACATTATATTTTGCGTCCATTAGTTTGAAGAGCACAGTTTTTATTTTTTTCCTTTTTTATAGATAACTGTTTACCACGTGCTGGATCACTTGGAGAGATAGACATGTCACTGAAATGCCACATAATTTCTGTCAAAGTACCGCTTGTTGCCCTGGAAACAAGATTTTAGACTACAGATAGACAGGAATACATACCATGCAGATCCAGTATGATGTGTACCCTGACTTTGGGAAACTATTGATCATTAGTATATGACATGTACTCAGATGCGCATGTTGTAGATCCTCCCCTACCCCACAATGGTGATTGTGAAGCTGGATGCATGACATTGTAATTCTTGTCCGCGGTCTTTGACAGCCAATTAGGGTCAGTTTTTCAGTAAACAAAAGATAACAAAAAAAGTTTATTGTTTATGAGACTGTGGGGTCACGGCTGGAGCCTGAGCAGGAGGGAGAACCAGCCTTTACTGAAAGGATCCAAAAATGGGAGCTTCTTGATGACGCAGTGGTTAAATACTGTGTTCTATGCAATTCTATCATAATAATCCTTGCATTTGATATAGCGCCGCATCACGTTATTGAGATGTCTCAAAGCGCTTCACAGAATATACCGTAAAGTGGATTGACTGATTTTGTGGGCAAAACTTCTGGGGATCTGAATTGGCAAAGTAGCACAGTATCATGCTTGCCTTGTTCATTGTTGTCTAATACTGTTTTCATGTGGTGAGCAATCAGTCAACCGGTTAGAGAGAGTTAAAACAGCTAGAGCTCACACACAAGTACATGTGGACATCGGCTGAGGGCAGTATTAAGTGTCAAATAGGCTGCAAATACTCCCGAACAAACCTAACTTCACACATGAATATTGGCCACTTGAGTGAGTTACTGGAGGTCAACATACCCCCGTGGAACAAGAGAGTGCAACACGGACAAAAGGTCTGAAAGTTCTGCAGTTCTTTCATTCGTGTGGGGACAGTACATTTGCTTTCACAGTTTGTAATTATTATTAACCCACGGAGCTTGTAAGTTTCCAGACAACAGAATGAGTAAGCACATTTATGCTTACACATAAGCCAAATATTTTTGCTGCTGTTTTATTAATGTTTGAAATTGGAAAAAAATTAAATAAAATAATTAGGACTTAAACAATTTAATTGTCTCTCGTCATTCCTGTGCTGTATTCATTCAACTGGAATCAGTCGTACGTGGAAGAGCTGCATTTAGCAAGCAGTAGAAATGAACAGCTATGTTGACTTTGATTAATGGTCCAGCAATGCAGTTGCAGTTAGGTGGTTTGGATGGCAGATTAGCCTATAAATAACCTCATCAACGGGGAACAGTTTACAGTGAGTTATGAAGTGGTTCCACAATTGCTAAGAACCTTCCCATACATTGTGCAAATGGTCATTCGTATGTGTGGCTATAGCGCAACTTACATTTATATAGCACCTTTCATGTTAGGAGAACATCTCAAAGCGCTGCGACCCGAGCTCTGGGGGGGTGGGGGGGAGTAGAATGACTGAAAGAGCAGTCAGAGAGGTAAGTCTTGAGGTGGGTATTGAATGTGAGCTTTGAATGGATAAGTCAGAGGGACTCCGGGATGGAGTTCCAGAGGGTGGAGGCAGAATGGCTGAAAGTGAGGTGGTCAGGGCTGTGGACATGAAACAGGTCGGGGTGCATTGAGCTAAAGGAGCAATGAAGTCAGTAGGGAGTAGGAGGTGGCAGAGATAGGATTGGGTGAGACTGTGGTTTATAGACCATTGGTATGAGGGGGGAATAAATGTGGTATTTACTACCTGACTTTGACAACAGTGACTCTGAGAGCCCTGCTGATGATCAGAGATGCATGATTCTGACCTAAGGGAATTCTGCTCCAATGTGCCTTGAAGTAAATCCCAGAGTTTCCACAAGTCAGAGTGTTGTGCTACCAGTTAAAGGCAGGAGTCATTGTTTGAAATTCAGCGTTGCTGTTAGGAAATCCAGGTAACTCCAGCTGTCAGTGAGTAAAGCAAGCCAGATGTTGGGATGTATAAAAAGATCAATAGCAAGCCGAAATAGTGTGGTAATCCTGCCACTGTATAAATCATTGGTGAGACCATACTTAGAGTACTGTTTACCGTCCTTGTCGCCGCAGTACAAAAAGGATAATGAAGAAATCGAGAAGATACAGAGGACGGCAACCAAAATGATTGAGGGAATGGAAGGACTGGACTACGAGGAGCAACTAAGTAAATTGGGCATGTTCATGCTGGAAAAGGGAAGATTGAGAGATGACATGATTGCTGTCTTTAAGATTCTAAAGGGGCAAGACAATATAGATCATGACAGGCTGCTTCAATTTGTCCAGAATAGTAAAACCAGAGGACACGGCCTGAGAATGAAGGGGGGTAAATTCAGAACAAATCTACACAAAGCTATTTCAGTTAGCGAATAGTGAACCTGCGGAACAGGCTCCCGAGGGAGATGGTTGAAGCAGGAAGACCATAATAAGACATAAGACGTAGGAGCAGGAGTAGGCCATTCGGCCCCTTGAGCCTGCCCCGCCATTTAATAAGATCATGGTTGATCTTCTAACCTAATTCCATTTATCCGCCCTATCCCTATATCCCTTAATCCCTCTATCCTTTAGAAATCTATCAACCTCAGTCTTGAATATGTCTTGATTCATTCAAACACAGATTAGATAGTTTTCTTTTAGGAAATAACATTATGTGTTGCAGCACATAGGTAGTTTGAGACATATGTGCGTGCGACCACCAGGAAGATGGAAGGTGAACTAGATGGACCTTGTTCTTTTTTCATCTAGCATTTCTTATGCTCTTATGTAGGTAGTGAATGTTACGCTTTCAACACCAATGAGTGCAAGTCGTCTATTCCGCTATTCAGCTGATCTTGTCCTCACATTAACATCACTGCATACGTAATGTAATCATAGGATACAAAATTGGAGTGGGAACACTAACTGATATTGTATACGCTCTTTAAAATGTCATCCCGATGTGAAAGGAGTTATATAATTGCAATTTGTTGTTGTTGTTTTAATATCTACAAGCTCCCCCTTGGTGACATCATCTGCAGACATGGGGTCAACTTCCATATGTATGCGGGTGACACCCAACTCTATCTTTCTGCCTCCACCCTCAACTCCAGGAGCACTGCTGTCCTGACAGACTGTCTGTCGGACATCAAGTTCTGGATGAGGGCAAATTTCCTAATTTGAATGTGAACAAGACTGAGGCCCTCCTGATTGGCTCACACCAGCGCCTCTGCACCTCAGGCTCTGGCAGCATCAACCTCCAGGGTTGCACACTACAACTCACCAAACCAGTCAGGAACCTCGGTGTCTTGTTCAACCCTCAACTGTCTTTTCCCTCCCCCACATTCAAGCCGTGACCCACTCTGCCTTCCCTCACCTCCGTAACAATGCCCGACTCCGCCACTACCTCACGAGCCAATTCACACACAGCAATATTCCACAAGCAGAAATAAAGTAAATAATCAATTTTAACTGGGGGATTGTTGGCCAGGACACCAGGAGAAATTCCTGTCTCATTTTGAATGGTGCCAGGGGAACTTTATTGTGTACCTGAACAGCCAAACATCACCCAATGTTCACTCAAGGTGGAAAATTGCTATTTCTATATAACTATATAACTGTTGAAAGTCAAAAGCTTATGCTGGGTCGAAAAACATACCAAGTAAAATTTTAATAGTTTATATAACGTATTAAATATATAACATGTTTTAAAACTGAAACTATAAAAATACATACTAACAGAGTGCCATAGTCCACACATTTTAATAAGAATCTGTTATTACATAATAATTGATTATTATTTTTTCAATGGACCTATAAATACAACATGCTAAAGCTTTCTAAATCTAGATATTCAATAGAATTGTGAAATACGCTTTAATACTCTGACAAAAAAAATCTGGTGAGAAAAAATAAAAATAAAATTTCTCTCGAAGGCTCAATGAGATATAGTACAGATTAGAAGGTTCAATCCTCGATTATTAGGAAAAAATATCACCCATTACTTCAGGGCTATCAAAAACATACACTAACTGTACCCCTGTATAGCTACTACACAATCACCAAAAACAAATAAGCAAAATTTCCAGAACATTAATTGATCCTCCACGTCTCAGATGAATGAATCATTGGCCACTTGGTCGACACCACTTTCTGTAAGAGAGAACACTTCAAATGTCCTATCATTCCTTAACCGTCCAAATTTAGAAGGAGTAAAGGGCTCCTCAGGTGGCTTATTTAGTATGTAGATTGACCGTACAGATGAGGAAGGTCCCAGGTTTCCTTGGGCAATGCTGAGTGTATTGACATTAGCAGTGGTGACAATAAGAGATTCCATACTCAAATTTACAGGCAGCAAATTGATATGGCCAGTGTGGCTGCTTTCCATGCAACATAGTTTGCTGTAGAATTGTTCCTGTATGGTTCAAAATAACTGAAGTAAAGTGTTTAACAAAAAATTGTGCATCTAAGCATCCTGGTTCACTTGACGTATTCAGTGAGTAATTGAAATATACAGACCACCCAGGTTTGATTGCTGATCTGTGTTGAATTAGTTGATCTCAACCATGGACACTACGACTGGTGTCAGGACTCCTGATTTTGCTGAGGGGACAATCAGCTGGGGCTACTGGTCTTTCCTGGAGTTAAACATGAATGTTGGGGACAGAATTAGGCTTGGTTGTGGTCCTCCTGTGTGGAGTCCTGTAACTCAGTGGTTAAGGCACTTGCCTCGCAAGCGAGAGGACCTGGGTTTGATTCCCAGCAGGGTGAAACATTGGGCAAGTTTCCTTACTCCACACACCTCTGGTAACTAGCAGTAAGTAGGAACCTGGTTGTTAGTCGATTGGCGGATCACTTTTCTGGGGGTAATAATTCCTTCAAAATAAATAAAAATAATTTGGTTACTCAATTCACGACTGTTTGTGGGACACTGCTGTGCACAATTCACCACACAAAATATACAATCAATTCTCTTTACAGTGCAGTCTGTGAAGCATTTTGAGACATCTCGAAGATGTGATAAATTGCTATATCAAATGCAAGGATTATTATAAATAGCCAATATTCACTATCTTGGCTCACAAATGAATTATGGCCACTTAGATACAGGAAAGTAATTTTTTACAAGTAGAACTATACCTTCAGTAGATGAAATTGAATCAATTGGAGGGCTAGAGGAGACTATTGATAAGCGAGTAAATATATTGAAAATTAATTTGCATAATTGAGAGTAGGCTATGTGGAAAACACAATCAATTCTGTCTGCGGGTCTTCTAAGGGTAAGCTGTTCCAATAAGTGCAAGAGATATTGACTCATATTAGCTAGAAATGCACAGCAGATTTGTAAAGATATTAGAATTGAAGATGAAAGGAGGGAGAGAAGACTTAGCAACATAAGGAGTAGATCTTCCATAAGAGGTGTGCGTGTGTGAAATGTCTTCACAATTTCTAGTTGCAATTGTGACTCATGAGTGTCAAGCTGATAACTCCAGCCAATATGAAGGAGACTATTTATAGTGAAGTCAGAGGTGTGACTTCGCAGCACACCTCTCAATTTTCTCAATTTTCCAGCAGTGGGTTCTGCCTGGTGGTTAGCATCTCTTAGGCCATGCTACTGGAATTGTTTTTTGCATATTCATACTCTTCAACTCAATCCATGGACTCATTCCCATTGTGCTCTCATATCCACTATTAGCAAAGTATTCGCTTCTCGTCACCATATAAATAAAGGGGAGAATAGCTATCTGTACAGTTTAAGAAAAATGTTACACATTTCCCGAGTTGCTTTGCCACTTTTTCACTTAATATTTTTTTACTGGCGCAAAGTGCTTGAATAAATCAGTTGCTTTGATGATACTGAGAAGAGAACTGGTGTTCCTCACTACATCATATTAAACATTATAAAATTATGTTAAACTGCCTGAATGAACTAGCTGAAACCTGTTGAATTCATTAATCATCTTTTTATACTCATTTGGGCCAGGTTATCAATTTGATTACTGCCATATAATTTCAGTTAAATGTTTTATCTCAATAGCATTAGAATGGTATCCTCAAATAAGTTGCATATAAGAGCACAAGCCTGATCAGACATTACATTTGTGGAAATTACTTGAGTCTATCTCCCCGCCTTTCCTCTTTGAACTTTAAAATAAATAATCTTTGCATTTGATATAGCACCTAATAACTTCAAAACATCTCAAAGCACCCTACAAGTATAATGCAATAGCATTATTAATCACAGAACCACCAACATCACTTCCTGTGTGCTGAGCATGCACACTACCCACAAGCAGTGCCCCTGATGTCACTTCACAAAGAATGTGAAATCAACTGTGCTTTTTGTGCACAGTCAGTGTAAGTGGCCGGAGGGCATCAATTTAAGATAATTAGCAAATAAATAAAGGGGAAAATTAGTTTTTTTTTAACACAGAGAGTTGTTAGGAAGTGGAATGTCCTCCCAGGTGATGTGGTTGAGGCAGAATCCATATTAGCTTTCCAGAGGGAACTAGATACAAGGGAGTAATTTGCAAAGCTATGGGGAAAAGGCAGGTGAAAGGAAATTGATGTATTGCTCTTTCAAAGAGTCAGCACAGATGTGATGGTCTTCTGTGTAAATTTCAAAGGTTCTGTGCACAAAATGTGCAGGAGGTGACAAATGACATTGGCAGTGACTTGATGATCCAGAAGTCAGTTTTTTTTTGTATTCACTTTTACCTCAGGGTCTGAGAAATTTGACCCAGATGACAAAATAATAGGATTTGGTGTGTAGTTGCTGCCAAGTGTATTATTTATAGGGAAACACAGCAACCAAATTGCACCCAGGAAGGTCCCAAAACAGCCATGAAGTGAATGATTAATAATTATTCTGGAGGATTGTTGGCCACAACATCAGGAGAAATGGCTTTCTCTTTTACTACTGTATTGGAGAGCAAATTTAGACTGCTTTAAATCCTCAACATCAACCTTCTGACCCAGAAGCCAGAGTGGCACCAACCAGGCTAGTTGACATCTACATTCTTGCTTAGAAAGTATCTTTGTCTCTCTTTAATTTGAATCTGTATCAATGGCCCTCAGAGACCTTTAGTCTGTTTTATAAATGCAAGTTAAAAATCTATTTTAATTTAATATAGCCCTTTATTACACCATAACACGTTTCACAGAGTTTTTCTTCTGTATTTGTAGGCAAAAGCTAATTTGTGAATGACCTTTTTGGAGGATTGTTGGATAATAATAATAATAATAATAATCCTTGCATTTGATATAGCGCTTTTCATGTCGGGAGGACGTCCCAAAGCGCTTCACAGAATATACTGTAAAGTGAATTGACTGTATATTTGTGGGCGAACGTGGCAGCCAATTGCGCACAGCAATGTCCCACAAACAGTCGTAGATTGAACATGACCAATTTATTATTATTGTTTTTGGTTTTGGAGGGATTATTATTAGGCGTGTGGAGTAAGGAAACTTGCCCAAGGTTTCGCCCTGCCTGGAATTGAACTCAGGTCTCTCACTTGCAAAGCGAGTGCTCTAACCACTGAGCTACAGGACTCCAGGATAAGACACTATGGTGAAGAAACTTCCTTCCTCTTTTCATGTAGTGTCATTGGTTCTTTATCATCCACCTGAATAGACAAATGAGATCTTAGTTTACTATCTCATTCTAAAGGGCATCACCTTCTGACTATGCTATGCCCCCCCACCCCCATACTAAATCATTGTCCCCAATGCAAGTCTTGAATGCACAGCTTTCTGACCTAGAGACAAGAGACAGCTGCCAACTGAGCCAGACTGACAGCTTTAATTTCACCAGTTTAGCTCTTGTTTTAAGATTATGTCCTCTTGGATTTCACAACTAGAATGAAGAGTGGTTTCCTTTTGTTTACTTTGCCAGTAACCATCATCATTACAAACATAATTGCCAATGAGTTTTTGCCATTTTATCTCTTGATGACACTATTGCTACTGTGAACATTGAGGACCTGCTGAGGAAGGTCCAGCGTTTCTAATCCTTTTCATATCCTTTATGACTTCTTGTTCCTTTCAGAAAGGATCTAAACATTTTGAAAGTCTTGAGAAGCTTTGAGCTGGCAAGGGAAGGAACGAGGCGAAGGGATTCTGGGATGGAGACCCAGAGGAATGGGTCAGAAAGACTGAAGACCTGACCATACTACATACAGTATTAGGGATTTGCTTAATATCCCTAATGTGCAAGACAGCAATGTAATAATAGGCCTTACATTTGGTATAGCACCTTTCAGATGAGGAGGAAATCTCAAAGTGCTGCACACGATTTTTTGTAAAGTTTTGTGATTGTATGTTTTCAGCGCCTTGGGACATCCTCCTGAAGTAAGAGGCGCTATACAAATGTAATTTGTAGTTCTAAGCAAATACAAAGTCCAATAAACAGCCACAAAGTGAATGACCAATTTGATTTGGGGTATTTCTGGTCAGGACACTGAGAGAAACGCCTTTCTCTTTTTGAATAGTGCCATTGGATCTTTAACATCCACCGCCCAAGCAGACAAGACCTCAGTTGAACGTCTCTTCTGAACGATGGCATCTGGGTCAATGCATCTTAGACTGGTTCCAAATCCCAAAATGGGATTTTAATGCAATGACCTTCTGCCTTAAAGGTGAGAGTGTTGCTATCAACAGAGCCAAGCGGGTGCAGTGGAGCTCACCCACCCTGGGACCTGCCTTGTGCTCGGATTCATTCCCAGAGGCTTGAGTGACTGACTGACTGCTGGCTCTCAGGTGCTGTGATGGGAGCTGGTGGAGGAGGGCGGTGTGAGGGCTCGGCTCAGGTGTGCGATTGACGGGGGAAGGGCTGCACGTCACATCTGCAAACTTGCCCAACTCCAGCAGCAGCATCAGCAGCATCAGGGAGAGAGGAGTGTTAACCTGAGACACACGCTGTGCAAACACTGTAAATGTCAGCAAGGAAGCACAGCTGATTGCAGTGAGTGTCAGTCAGTCAGGAGCAGTGTGTGTGTGTGTGTGTGTGTAAGGATCCACACAGCAGCTTGTCAGGCTGCTGTCGCCGCCTCTCGCCAGCGCTGAGCCACTCTCTCTCCCCCCCCCCCCCCCCCAGTCCCTGCCAGTCGGGGCTGGGCAGGGCAGGGCAGGGCTGGGCAGGGCAGGGCTGGGCAGCAGCACTTGGCTGCCAAGTAGCCAAGCAGAGAGACTGCCTCCTGCATACCAGTCTCTCCAGAGAGACAGACAGACAGTGGGGTGGGAGGAGGAGGAGGAGGAGGAGGAGAGGACAAGGGCAATAGAAAGAAAATAAAAGAAGCACCTGGCAGCTTCTATTTCGGTTGCACCAAAGGACTGCTCTGATGGAGAAGCGGTAGGTTCGTAGGATTTTTTTTTGCTGGGTACCTGCTTTTGCAAAATCGCCTGTTGGGAGAAGTGAGTGTCCCGGTGGGTTCAGCCTCTGCTGAGAGGGGGTGGAGGGGGTGGTGATGGTGGGGGGTGATGGTGGTGGGTGGGGAGGGGGTGGTGGGTGATGGTGGTGGGTGGGGGGGGGTGGTGGGTGATGGTGATGGTGGGGGGTGATGGTGGGGAGGGGGTGGTGGGTGGGGAGGGGGTGGTGGGTGATGGTGATGGTGGGGGGGGTGGTGGGTGATGGTGGGGGGGGGAGGGGGTGGTGGTGGGGGGGGGTGGTGGGTGATGGTGGTGGGTGGGAGGGGGTGGTGGGTGATGGTGGTGGGTGGGGAGGGGGTGGTGGGTGATGGTGGTGGTGGGGAGGGGGTGGTGGGTGATGGTGGTGGGTGGGGAGGGGGTGGTGGTGATGGTGGTGGGGGGAGGGGGTGGTGGGTGATGGTGATGGTGGGGAGGGGTGGTGGGTGATGGTGGTGGTGGGGAGGGGGTGGTGGGTGGGGGGGGTGGTGGGTGATGGTGGTGGGTGGGGAGGGGTGGTGGGTGATGGTGGTGGTGGGGAGGGGGTGGTGGGGAGGGGTGGTGGGTGATGGTGGTGGTGGGGAGGGGGTGGTGGGTGATGGTGGTGGGTGGGGAGGGGGTGGTGGGTGATGGTGGTGGTGGGGGGGTGGTGGGTGATGGTGGTGGGTGGAGGGGGTGGTGGGTGATGGTGGTGGGTGGGGAGGGGGTGGTGGGTGATGGTGGTGGTGGGTGGGGAGGGGTGGTGGGTGATGGTGGTGGTGGGGGGGTGGTGGTGGGTGATGGTGGTGGGTGGGGAGGGGTGGTGGGTGATGGTGGTGGGTGGGGAGGGGGTGGTGGGTGATGGTGGTGGTGGGTGGGGAGGGGGTGGTGGGTGATGGTGGTGGTGGGGGGTGGTGGTGGGTGATGGTGGTGGGTGGGGAGGGGGTGGTGGGTGATGGTGGTGGGTGGGGAGGGGGTGGTGGGTGATGGTGGTGGGTGGGGGGGGGGAGTGGTGGGTGATGGTGGTGGTGGGGAGGGGGTGGTGGGTGATGGTGGTGGGTGGGGAGGGGGTGGTGGGTGATGGTGGTGGGTGGGGAGGGGGTGGTGGGTGATGGTGGTGGTGGTGGGAGGGGGTGGTGGGTGATGGTGGTGGGTGGGGGGGGTGGTGGGTGATGGTGGTGGGGGAGGGGTGGTGGTGATGGTGGGGGGGGAGGGGTGGTGGGTGATGGTGGTGGGTGGGGAGGGGTGGTGGGTGGGAGGGGGTGGTGGGTGATGGTGGTGGGTGGGGAGGGGGTGGTGGGTGATGGTGGTGGTGGGGAGGGGTGGTGGGTGATGGTGGTGGGGGGGGGGGTGGGTGATGGTGGTGGTGGGGAGGGGGTGGGGGTGATGGTGGTGGGTGGGGAGGGGGTGGTGGGTGATGGTGGTGGGTGGGGGGGGGTGGGGGGGGTGGTGGGTGATGGTGGTGGGTGGGGAGGGGGGGTGGGTGATGGTGGTGGTGGGGAGGGGGTGGTGGGTGATGGTGGTGGTGGGTGGGGGGAGTGGGGGGTGTTTGAATGTTTGCTGTTGGCTGTTTGCAGTCTCTTTTGGGGAACCGGAGTCAACGGCTTCTCGACTTTTCAGCTGCTTTCTCTTTTTTTGACTTCGGAATGATGTGTCAAGGACTGAAACGTGTGTTGTGTTGTTAAGTGCCCCGAATCCACTTGTTTTGCCAATGCATAGCTGGTGGGTGGGTGACAGAGAGAGAGAGAGGGAGAGGGAGAGAGGGAGAGGAGGGGGTGAGGATGAGTGTGTGAGAGATGGTTCTTGGTGACTGCTACAGCATTGGCTGCACTACAACGTGTGGAGTCAGAGAGGGAGAGAGAGAGAGAGAGAGAAAGAAGAGGAATTAATACAGTTTGTGGAGGGTCAGTGTTGGCAGTTAAGCAGCTGATCTTAGTGTAAGAGTCACGGGAGGAGAGATGGCAAATTATACTTAATTGACGACGACCAGAGATGCACATGTCTTGTCTGTCTGTCTGTCTGTCTGTCAGTCAGTCTCTGTCACTGAACATCACTGAGAGACGGATCATCCGCTCCAAAAAAAAAAAGAGGGTCACTTTTCAGGTGCGGATCTGTTGGCTGTGCGACTGTCGTTCGGTCTCTGGTTTGAGTTTCTGGGGCTGATTTTTTTTTTTTGCTGTGTGGTCGGGAGGCTCCTGTGGCAATTTTTGATGGGAGGGTTTGCTTTAAAAAATGTGTGTGTGTGTAGTGTGTGTGTGTGTGTAGTGTGTGTGTCTGTGTGTGTGTGTGTGGTGTGTGTGTGTGTCTGTGTGTCTGTCTGTGTGTGTGTGTCTGTCTGTGTGTGTGTGTGTGTGTGGTGTGTCTGTGTGTGTGTGTGTGTCTGTCTGTGTGTGTGGTGTGTCTGTGTGTGTGGTGTGTGTCTGTCTGTGTGTGTGTGTCTGTCTGTGTGTGTGGTGTGTCTGTGTGTGTGGTGTGTGTGTGGTGTGTCTGTGTGTGGTGTGTCTGTGTGTGTGGTGTGTCTGTGTGTGTGGTGTGTCTGTGTGTGTCTCTGTGTGTGTGGTGTGTGTGGTGTGTCTGTGTGTGTGGTGTGTGTGGTGTGTCTGTGTGTGTGGTGTGTGTGGTGTGTCTGTGTGTGTGGTGTGTCTGTGTGGTGTGTGTGGTGTGTCTGTGTGGTGTGTCTGTGTGTGTGTGGTGTGTCTGTGTGTGTCTGTGTGTGTGGTGTGTGTGGTGTGTCTGTGTGTGTGGTGTGTCTGTGTGTGTGTGTGTGTGGTGTGTCTGTGTGTGTGGTGTGTCTGTGTGTGTGGTGTGTGTGGTGTGTCTGTGTGTGTGGTGTGTCTGTGTGTGTGGTGTGTGTGTGTGGTGTGTCTGTGTGTGTGTGTGTCTGTGTGTGTCTGTGTGTGTGGTGTGTCTGTGTGTGTGGTGTGTCTGTGTGTGTGGTGTGTCTGTGTGTGTGGTGTGTCTGTGTGTGTGGTGTGTCTGTGTGTGTGGTGTGTGTGGTGTGTCTGTGTGTGTGGTGTGTCTGTGTGTGTGGTGTGTGTGTGTGGTGTGTCTGTGTGTGTGTGGTGTGTCTGTGTGTGTCTGTGTGTGGTGTGTGTCTGTGTGTGTGGTGTGTGTGTGGTGTGTCTGTGTGTGTGGTGTGTCTGTGTGTGTGGTGTGTCTGTCTGTGTGGTGTGTCTGTGTGTGTGTGGTGTGTCTGTGGTGTGTGTGGTGTGTCTGTGGTGTGTGTGGTGTGTGTGGTGTGTGTGTGTGGTGTGTGTGGTGTGTCTGTGTGTGTGTGGTGTGTCTGTGTGTGTGTGGTGTGTGTGTGTGGTGTGTCTGTGTGTGTGTGGTGTGTGTGTCTGTGTGTGTGGTGTGTGTGTGTGTGGAGTGAAGACCAGGTGTGGATGGTGGGAATTAGGTACACTGAGCATCTGTCTGCAGATACTCGGCCGTTGCATGTTTTTTTCTCTCTCCTGTGGATACTGTCGCTCATCTGCTGAATTACCTCATCACACATCACATTGGCTTCACAGGAGTTTTCTGTCTCTGTGTCCCCCCCACCACCAGCCCCCAAACACAAGAAGATGTCAGAGTGCATTGAATCGCACACGTCAGCGAGAAGTCAGTCAGACACTCATTTCGAGAGTGACAGAGCTGTGGTTTGTCGTTACACGAACCCCCCCTTCCCCTTGTTTTTTGTTTTCCTGCACGAGGAATCCCATCACATTGTTTTCTTTCTTTCTGACGATGGGTTCTCTGTTGTTTGTTAATCCTTTGTGTAATCTTCAATTATTTCAAGAGGCTTTTCTTTGGTGGGGGGGGGGGGGGGGGGATGAGGAAAGGGTTAAAGTTGCAGCATCTCTTGTCCATTCACTTAGGGCTTCTGTGGAGTAAGTGTTAGCCATAATTTGGGTAATGTCACAAAAAAATTTTTTGCTTAATATTCGGCGACAGCGAAACATCCTCGACCCGTGCAGCTTCCCAAATCCTGAATTATGGGCTGGGAATAACATGCCGACCTTGTGTTGCTTATTTCCTTCCAGGGCTGAGATAATTTATCGTCAGCAAAACATGGCAATTGCCAAAGGTATTGAAGTAAAAATGCATTCTATATTTCACTGTTAGTTTTGACGGTCCTATCACCGAACCGACAGGTTCTGAGCATCAGGTGTCAGTTGGTAGCACTCTCCACTTTGATTCAGAAGGTTGTGGGTTCATGCCCCACATTGGGCCTTTGAACTTGCAAGTCAAGTGAGCACTGGGGGAGCACTGCGCTTTTGGTGGTGCCTTCCTTCGCTGAGACTTTAAACCAAATTTCTGTCTGCCAGTTTAGGTGGACGTTAAAAATCCCATGGCACTAGTTTAAAAAGAGAAATAAGTTTCTACGGGTGACCTGGCTAACAGTCCCCCAAATAAAATTGGTCATTCACTTTATGGCTTTTGGGGGACATTGCTGTGCGCATAATCAGGTGCTGCATTTGTTGCGAATCTAGTCACTACATTTTACAGTGAACCATGTGTGGCACTTTAAGATGCCCCTTTGAAATGAAAGGCATTATATTGAATGCAAGGATTATTATCTCAGTGTACTGTGCCTTTATGGAACATGTGACAACTACCCCATTGATTCACTGAAATATTAATAATCTGTAATTTTGTTGATTTTGTTTGTTGTTTGATTTTATTTAATGTCTAAAAGTCTATGTTTATTTATAATCCTGGACACAGAGTTTATAACTCTTTTGAAGTGAAATGGACAAATCGCTGATTTATTGAGTGCAAAAAAAACTTAGTTTAAATAACTAGGGTTCTAACCGTCACTTTCTCCCCCCTCCCAAAGTCTACTCTTAAAAGTAGAGTTTACCAGCCTGGCACAGTTGGTAGCACTTTTGCCCCAACTTGGAAGGTTGTGGGTTCAAACCTGATGAGGGACTTGTTGACATAGTTGATACTCCGTTACATTGCTGAGGGTGTTTTGCATTGTAGTAGGTGCCATTCTTCACATGAGACTTTTAGGTCCCGTCTGCCTGTTCAGGTGGACGTTAACGATCCTGTGGCACAACTAGAAAAGAGAAGGGAGTCTCTCCCGGTGTCATGGTCAACAATCCCACTTCCCAAATTGGTTAGTTGTTTCATGGCTGTTTGTGGAATATTGTTGTGCGCAATTGTGCTGCGATTTTTGCCTACAAATACACGGTCACTATGCTTCACAGTAAATCCTGTGAAGCGCTTTGGGACATCCTCCCAATGTGAAAGTTGGTATACCAAAATGCAAGGATTAAGAATTATTATAGAGTGCATTAGTGGTAGATCATTACATTTAAAGAAATAAGAAAAACTGATGAATAGAAATCTGATATGAAAACTGAAAGGCTTGTAATCCATAGTTAGTCAACCACCATCTGAAGATAAAAGTTGTGATATAGTGTGAACCTGAAATTTTACCCTATTTCTTTCTTTCACATACTAATGATGATGATAATAATAATCCTTGAATTTGATATAGCACTTTTCATGTCTTCGAGACGTTTCAAAGTGCTTCACAGAATAAACTGTAACATGAATTGACTGTATATTTGTGGGCGAAACACGGCAGCCAATTGTGCACATCAGTGTCCCACAAACAGTCATGGATTGAATAGTGATCAAATTATTATTGGTTTTTTTAAGGATCATTATCCCCAGAAAAGCAATCCGCCAATCAACTAACAACCGGATTCCTACTTATTGCTAGGTAAACAGAGGCATGTGGAGGAAGAAAACTTGCTGAACATTTTGCCCTGCCAGGAATAGAACCGAGGTCTCTTGCTTGCGAGGCGAGTGTTTTGTGGAGTCCTATAGCTATAGTGGCGAAACCTTGGGCAAGTTTCCTTACTCCAAATGCCTGATAATAATCCCTCAAGACAAAAAAAACAATAATATATTGGCCACTTCAATCCATGACTGTTTGTGGGACACTGCTGTGTGCAATTGGCTGCTGCGTTTCACCCACAAATATACAGTCAATTCATTTTACAATATATTCTGTGAAGAGCTTTGAAACGTCTAGAAGACATGAAAAGTGCTATATCAAATGCAAGGATTATTATTATTTATTATAACCACTGAGCTACACGACTGATGTGGGACCTATCTTGGATTTTCAGCCTTTCTTTTTTTTATTTAAATCTAAAAGTCCATTTCCTACATTATAAATCAACAAACAATCACAAATTACCATTTCACTTCGGAAAAGAAGTTGAGTTCAGTGTAATAACAGCTTGGAAATCGGTCCAAATAAAATCCTGAACAAGCACAGAGTTATTTCTCTTCTTCCCTTGTCTCCTGAAGACATGTTGGGCTGGGATAGAGTCTCAGCACCTCATTGTATGGGAGCAACTGTTAGCAGGCAATTCTAAAGCAGAGGTCACCAACCCACACACAGCTTGATCCTATCTTCACCTGACATCTAAACACTTTCCAGCAGAGATCATTGGAAACCTATGGGAACCCTGGCTGATGTTTCCTGCCTCCCAATCCTGGGGCACTAAGTCACTTGTGGTATCCATACCACTGACTCAGTTAACCACCTGGATATTCCTGGTTTGTATGATAATAATCCTTGCATTTGATATCATGCTGATAATATTGAAACATTTCCAGCCATTTCATAGGTAATTGCTATTAAGTGTACTGACTGCATTTCTAAGGGGAAATGTGACCGACAATTTACACACAGCGAGGTTGCACAAAAAAACGTGCACTAAAGGTCAAATTTATCTCAGATAATCTGCTAGGATCAACTACCTGCTGCTCCTTATATACTGTATTTATATACTGTGTTTGATTTATATCTGAGATACTGCCCTGTGTGAAGGGCACTATATAATTACACGTTGTTATTGAATTGTGTCATGGGATCTTTAATATCCACCAGAAGAACAGGCAGACAAGACCTTGGTTTTTCATCTTTTGCAAATGTGAAAGGAAGGCACCTCAAACAATCAGCCCTATGGGATTTGAGTGTCAGCCTATACAATGTGCCAACCTGGTGCTTGAATCCACAACCTTCTGACCCAGAAGCTAGAGTGCTGTCAACTGAACCAAGCCAACACCAGCATTTGCCTGTTGAGCCATCAGGGAAATGAGACTATGATCTTTGATTGCAGGGTAATTTAGGAAGTGGGTATGGGTGAACTCCCAAATTGAATCTTTGTAACTATAAAATTGAAGGGTTTGGAAAAATTCTTGAATTCGTTCTTAATTTAGAGGTCTGTTTTCCACAGTTTTTTTAAAAAAATCACATGGATCAGGTGTAAATATAAAACATGAATGAAATACATTATATAAAATGTGCTTTCCTTTAAAGATTGGTACATTTACAGAGAAGCTATAATTGGATAGGTACTCAAAAAAGCAAACAGGGCTATGGGATAAGAGCAGGGCAGTTTGACAAGTTGGTAGTTGTTTCAAAGAGCGAGTGCAGGCACGATGGGCCGAATGGCGTCCTTCTGTGCTGTAAGATTCTATGATTCTAAGCAGAAAATATTTTCCATTGTATTATTTCCAACTCACGAATTAACTCTGATGGAAAGACATAGCAAACATCATAACAATCTCAAGCATGAGAAAACCATTAGAAGATGAAAATTAGAGTATATCAATAATTTAAACAGAATTACAAAATTAATTCCTGCTGATTCCTGGAAAAGTCCAGGAACGTTAGACCCTCCAATTGACAAATAACTTTGTTTAATTTGGTTCTTCTAAAAACTGATTTTTTAAAAAAAATGTTGATTTTCTTCCCTTTAATATATACCATATATATGGTTTTGAAAATATTGACACAAATTCTCAAACCTGGGGAATTATTTTCACAAATGTAATCAATTATTTCTAAGCTTATGCTGCTTGCCAGCATTGACATTTTTAAAGTAAATTTGTGTGTGAAACGCTCTGAGACACTGCCCCACATGAAGGGCGCTAGATAAATGCAAGTTGTTGTTGTTTGTCCGTATAGTCTTTTGCCAAAGGGCACTGTTCTCAAAGTACTTTATTAAAATATCTGGAATCCAGGGTGCTGAATTCTGGAGTTAGCAAAAACCCTAGCGTAAATCTTTATGTATCAGCAGAAGGTTCTTGCGTCTGATTTTTGAGATTCTTATATATGTTATGAAGTTCCATGATGCTAGATGCACCTCAAGAAGTCACTAAGATAAATAAATGGACCTTATGGTCTCAAATACGAAATGGTTTAAGTATCAAATATGAATTGCCTGAATGTGTGGGAGGTAGCCAGGATGTGCATTCAACTTTCTGATCACGGAATTTTATTGCTGGCTAGCGGGATATTTTGTTTGGAAAGAAAAATGACATTTCTGAGCCGTTGAATGCTGTGATGCAAGAACTGGAAGTCACATTCACTGCCCGGTTTCAGTGGAGGCTGGCATTGAAAATGGTTCCAGGGTCCACTTCCTGCATATTGTATCTGAGTAATTCAGATTCCGTTTAAAAGGAATTTCCAAATTTAGACCAAAAGTTGGATCCCCAGTGTATTCATTCCTGTTATCTTGATATTGCTTGGTTCTAATCTACTGAGTTAAAATTGAACATCAATCATTTATTACTATGGTTACACGTTTCATATTGTGAGCCATGTCCTTCATCCAATGTTATGGAATATTGAATAATTAATACATGTCAGCATTGGCTGTGCTAATGTGCAAACCATAAATTGGATTTTAATATATAGTGATTAGTTTATAACATTTTGGGGGAAAAAAGATTTAATGTGAAAAATAAAATCCAGTAACATTTCAGTGTACTATTTGTGTAAAGTAGGGCTGAAGATTATCTATTTTTGTGCTCGCCATTTGGACAGCTGACCCATATTTCTTAGTTACCCAAAGGCTGACTTTAGTGTCTATCCATGGTTGAAATATTCTTTGAAAGAGCAAATTGTTAGGATGGTCAGTCAATAGTCGCCTGCATAATCTTCTTAATGTGGCCTTTTTTAACCAAATACTTTGATCTATGTTAGATATAAAAGCTGTTTTGGTCATTTGCAACAATTTATTATAGGTCAATTATCATTTCATTGTTGCTGTTAACCTCCCACCAATGGGTTTTTATGCAATATTATTATTATATTATTTTCTTTAATGGATACACAAAGCATTGTTCACAAATTTCTGATAGCATCTGAATATGCTGTGAGCAAAAGTATTTCTGATGTGAATTAATTCCAAATGGCTCTAATTAATCCAGAAGTTTGACAGTTTACTTGAATCCAGCAGTGAAGCATAAATTGAACTAATGGCCTTAAAAACTTGTGCTGTAGTTAATCAAATTTAGTTGTTCAGTATGTAAGATACAGTTAATTGGATTCAGAAATTTGGAATCAGAGTGTTCATCAGTACTCTTAACAGAGCCAAATATTCATACTAATTGGGGTTGGCTCCTTAACAGATATGAAAACCATGAGGTCTCTGTGTGTTTCTTGTGTGTGTCTCCCTTGATCTATCTCTGCTTGTTTTCGTGTGTGTCTCTGTGTCCCTCTCTCTGCCTTTCTAAATCTGTGTGTTGTATCTCTGTCTCCCTAACTGTGTGTCTGTGTCTCCCTCTAATTTGTTTTATTAGTGTGTGTATCTTTCCCCAACTCGTGATGTATGTGTGCTTTTCTTTTTCTGCTTCTCTAATTTGTGTGATGTGTGTGTTTGTGTATCTCTATCTAACCTCGTGCTTAGCTTAATCAAATCTCTCCACCTCTCGCTGTTTGAGTGAAATGGTGTATCTTATAACATTGTGAATGTGTATATATAAATATGTGTGTGTGTGTATATATATATATATATACACACACACAGATGTGGACATCGGGGAGAGGGGATTAGGAGGAGTAGAGGCTCATGGGGAAATATAAATCCAGCTGAGTTGGTCTGAATGGCTTGGTTTTGTGCCTCAAAGTCTATATATAATTTTGTATAAATTGCATTATGCAAAAGTTTCTCCGGTTTCACAGCCCAACTCCATTTGTTGGATTTCTCCATTTGAGCACAAATGGGTCGTATGGGGGCAAGTAGTTATCCAGCGTGTAAATAAGTGATAATCTATTGTATACAGTTTCCATTTTCTTCACTGGTTCTTCTTTCCTAAACAGTTTGATTCTTCTAAAAATTACAATCCAAGTGTATGGATGAATAATAAATAATACTTTTTGAAATAACTTCTTTATCATTTTGAAACCTCAAAGTTCTTAAGATAAAGCATTATTTTGAATTGACAGCAGCAGCTAATCTACAGTCGCAGCATTCCACAAATGGCAACAGGATAGATGAATGACCAAATTTAGTCCATTTCTTTGGCAAACATGGATTAGGGATGAATATTGGCCCGGGACACTGGAAGAAATCCCTGTTCTTTTTGTAGGAGTCTCAGAGGATCTTTAATCCCATTTTGAACCATCAGAAAAGGCAGGATCTTGGTTTAGTGTCTAATTAATAATAATCCTTGCATTTGATATGGTGCCTTACCGTATCTTCACGATTTCTCTGAATTTACTGTATATTTTGTGGGCAAAACGCAGCAGCTAATTGCACACAGCAGTGTCCCACAAACAGACATGGATTGAGGGAGCACATTTTTTTTAAGGGTTTATTATCCCAGGAAAAGGAACCCGCCAATCGACTAATAACCGGGTTCCTACTTACTGCTAGGTGAACAGAGGCGTGCGGAGTAAGGAAACTTGCCCAACGTTTCGCCCTACCCTGGAATTAAACTGAGGTTATCGAGCTTGCGAGGCGAATACTCTGACCACTAAGCTAGAGGATTTGAAGGAAAGTAGCTCTAAAATGTTCTAACAAACTCATTCAGCACTGTGAGATTCAGGTGTGGAATTTGAATCCATAATTTTCTAAATCAAAGGTGATAGCACAAGAACAACAACAAAAAAACTGCATTTATATGGGAGGACTACTTTCTGGGTAAAACAGATGTAGAGTGCATTATTTTGCAGTCAAGTTAGTATTGCATGAAAGGTATTATTGTGTTTAGAAAAAGTCTTAAGTATATGAACACATCATGTGTTTCAGCAGGTTAGGTGGAGGTTTAGAGAGGGACAGAAATTGCATAGCAACCCCACTGCAGGTCTAAAAGTTTCTTGTTGGGTTCAGGAAGAAAAGAGTGCAATGATGATGCAAGAGGAATCAATACTGCAAAGTGGAAAGGTATTTGAGATTTTCTTTGGAAAAAGGTGGGCCCTGGATGAATGAGAAGGTTGGGAGAAAGAAATAGGAAGTCGTGTGATTGTAAAATCACAGAATCTGTACAGCATTGAACGGAAGCCATACGGCCCGTTGTATCTGTGCTGCTGCTGCAATCAGGTAGTGAGGGCAATCAATCTGTTTGTTCCATATGGAAATTGGTAGTTGACAAGTGTACTTAGCACAAGGTAATGTAATTCAGTATTCAGAAAAAAATGTGTAGATGGATGAAACAAACACACACTGAAGTATTCCCTTGCATCTTGTACTACAAATCACCATGGTTTTAACTCTAGCAGTGAGTATTTTTTTTAAAAAATGGACTGATGTAAAGAACGTAAAAGAGTGTATTTTCTATTCATAAAAACCCAGGGTTGGACTCTTACCTCCTATTGTTATTATATTGTTATACCTCGTTTCCAAAGCAAAGTGGGGACTGGAGGACTGATGATAATGGAACTGGTGATCTGTTTAACACATAAGGATTAGCATTAAACAAATCACAACCTTTTAGTTTATTAAAAATTGGCCACAAGACTTACTACCAGTTTAGATATTGGTGGATTCACATAAAAAGCATCAAATTAACCTGGCCAGCCTGGCTCCTCTCCTCCTGCCTGGCTAACATTCAGGATTTTCATGGAATGCATTTTGCTTGTCATTCAAAATGGAACTGAAATAAATTGTTCAGAATGTAACCATACAGCTCTACTCCCATCGATGGCCAAGTTTATTCAGAAGATACAAGGGGCCTCCATCTCATTTGTTGAATCAGTATCTGCGGTTGTGGTGGCCACCAGTGTTTATACATGAACACGTGTATATACAACTAGGGCTTGGAATCCACCTTGATTGAAATACAGAGAAGTAAACAGTTGCTTCTTAAGCTTGGACACAAAGAGCTCTGAGATGCTGCCCCGTGTGAAGGGCGCTATATAAATGCAAGTTGTTGTTGTTCCTGTAGGATCACGCAGATCATTCTTGTCTCTCTTCAAGGACACAAGATTCCAGTGCAGATTAAGTTTGTGGTGTGTAAAATGTGTGTCCAAACCATTCTCCTTCATGTTTCGAGCTCCTGGGCACTGGAGGGGTTTCCTTCGGTCCATTTGTAAAGTTCAGGACCAAGTAGTGAGCGGGATCTTTTGTAAACAGAAAAAGTACTTGGAGGGAGAGCTCTGGCATACATTATATTAAATACAAGGATTAATATTATTACTACATTGATCTGTGCCAGAACCCCCTGGAAGCTGAGTCGTCTTCACATCTATTTACCAAAGTTCTTCACATGTGGACCTGGATTAAGTCACTGGTGCTGAGTAAGACTGGTACACAACATTGAACTTGGACATCAAGGTGGCTGGCATGTCACAGGCTGTCCTGTCTTCCTGCCACACTGAAAGCAGATGTCTGTCAAATAGCTGATGAGTCCACTCAGGCATGGGGCTGCTGGAAGACTAAGCTCCTGGTAGGCGTTATCTTGAGTTTCTGAACAGACGTTCATACATCCAGGGCTTGGAATCCACCTTGATTGATATGCAGAGCGATAAGCAGCTGCTGCTTAAGCTTTGCACATCCCACTGGAACTATCACTCAATGGGAAAGGATGTGTGTCCATGCTGTGAGTTTCTGTTATCTGCCATCCATCGAATGAGGGCTCAAACCTATGCCTGTCAGATGTCAAATGAACAATTAATCAGGGAGGGGAGAGATAGGCAGTATCTCCTGCATACCTTTTTATTCTCCCTCACCTTTGCATTGAGTTTTGTCTTAATTATACTGATGCTTTCTGTTTTAACAACAGTTTCTGGTGGTGAGTTCCACATTCTTACCATCCTCTGTGTATAGAAGTTCCTCTTAAATTTTTGTTTATACCTTCCATTGTGTATTTTATATTTGTGGCCCCTTGATAAACATTCATCTTGTTATGGACGCATGAATATGTGAACATCTGTGCTGTATTACTGAATTCCAACAGGGAAATAGCAATTTTTGTTGTGCTTAAAGTATGTGTGTGCATGTATTTGTGTGTGCATGTTACCTGTGGGTGCTGTCAAAGTACAAATGGATGTGCTGATGTTTCAAATGCCATATTGATTTGTATCCGTCTAAACCATACTTTGAAAATAAATGTTTATTTTCAGTGATCTTGCTTGAAGAACTTGGAGAAAATTGATTTAGACATGCTTGGTTCTGTTATTTCCTAAGATACAGGTGCAAAAAATGTTCACCAAACTTTAGATGAATTCAGGTTATTTGGTAAGTGATGTAAAGTACAAAAAGTGCTTTATAATCTTAGATCAGGTACTTAAACTCAATTTGTGCAAAGGCTCGTTCTGAAAACAATCTGGCTGCGACTTCATTTCTTTACCCATTTTTGTCTATAATCACATAATTGGTTCACAGTAGCCTGGAAATCACTTATTACTTTGAAAAGGGGGGAAATGAAGTTGAGATGGAGTTCCAGAGTGTGGGGCAGAGAGGCTGAAAGCCCGTCCACCGATGGTAGGGCAGGTCGGGCGGGAGACAAGGAGCAGGTCGGAGCCCGATGAATGGAGGGAGGTTGGTAGGGAGTCAGCAGGTCAGAGAGGTAGGAGGAGGCAAGGCCATGGATGACCTTAAAGGTGAGGATGAGGATCTTGAACTCGATCCTCTGGGGGATGGGGAGCCAGTGGAGTCGGGTGAGGGTAGGAGTGATGGGATCGTGGAGCCTGGTGCGTGAGAGTACACAAGCTGCAGAGTTTTGGATGATCTGCAGCTTGTGAAGGGAAGAGTTGAGAAGGCCGATGAGGAGGGAGTTCCCATAATCGAGCCTTGATGTGACGAATGTGTGGGTGAGGGTTTTGGCAGCCTGAGGGGTGAGGCAGTGGCGGAGTCTGGCAATGTTGTGGAGGTGGTGGTAGGCAGTGCCGGTCATGGCGCGGATGTGGGGGAGAAAGGACAGTTCAGGGTCAAACAAGGCACCCAGGTTCCTGACTGAAACTGGACTTTGCCAAATTTTCACTTGAATCTAGATTGGGACAAATGCTATTTGGACTGCATGGTCCACTTCACATAATCCCAATTTGTTGGACTAATTGATTTTAGGAATAACTATGTTGGTAATGTTTTCTTATCTCCAATTTTAATCCTCAAATCTCTATTGTTTTCCCCTTCCAATTATGCAGTATATTTCTTTAGCCTGTTCAAGATCAAGGCTCTCCATTCTTACATGTTACGGATATATTGGGTTCTTTTTCACAAAATGAAAATTAATCTGCAGTTTTAGTTCTGACCTACTATACATAATACAGTAGTTTGTATTAACCATTCTCTGTTGGAATGAACCATACACAGTCACTGCACTTTGCAGAAACTTTGAAAGTACTTTGAGACATTCCTAATATTATAGGCACTATACCAAATTAATAGTGGTAGAGTGGATTATTATTGTAATAAATTAGATTGCATGTATGTTTAGGGGGAAGGGTGTGTGTGGATGTATTTTTGCATCAATCACTAACAGGGATCTTTTATTATGGGTTTATTTCCTCTTTTTAATCGTGCAACAAAAAGATCACTAGCATAAATGATTGGTGTATGATGGACCCAGGTATTATGTGTTAACTGGGTTTTCCTATCTTGTGTGTGCCTTGCTTGTTTATTTTTCGCAATAGAATTTAGTCTGTATTTTCCTTGGCTTGTTTGAATGGCAAGGGTACTGTAAGAACTTTTTAAGCATTTCTGATTATTTTCCATACCACTAGCTTGGAGAGACAAACTTTTACTGCCTGCAACTTAATTTAGTGATTAGAGTAAGATAATAGTAGGTTTCCAGTTAGCTCTAATTCTGAGTCTCGGTTGAGGGAAACTCTATGGTTTCAAGAAGGGAGTGGACTAATTAACAAGAGGGAAGGAAGTGATACTGTATTACTAATCTGTTTGTTTAGAGTTACTGGCAAGAGTGATAAGGGTAGATAGTAGCCAACCATAACCCATTAGACAAATATTTCTAAAGTCTACTATGGCCTGAAATCAGAAAGACGCGATGTAAGTGCACATTGTTATTGTTGAAGATTGTGGCAGACATGTTTTACTTTTTAAAAACATTTTACAGCCAGAATTTCTGCCTATTCTTTCTGTTTATCTCATACGGGATACAAAATATAAAAAGTATTCACCAGTTTTCTATATGCTTTGTGTTCCAGATACAGTACAAAATAGGCATTACTTACATTTGGTTCTTCTCTTCATATTATTATTTGTCTCTGTCTTATTTTTATGATAATAATAAAAAAAATCCCGACTTTACATTAACTGGAATTGTAAGAAATCTTAGTGTAGTAATAATAATAATCCTTGCATTTGATATAACATCTTATCACATCTTCAGGACGTCTCAAAGCGCCTCACAGAATGTACTGTAAAGTGAATTGACTGTATATTTTGTAGGCGAAACACAACAGCCAATTACGCTCATAATCCATCTAATGCATTATATATTACATTATAGGAACAGGAGTAGGCCATTCAGCCCCTTGAGCCTGTTCAGGCATTCTATCAGATCATGGCTGATCTGTACCTCAACTTCAATTACTGGCCTTTGCCCCATATTATCTTGAACCTTGAAAAGCCTTTTAGGGGAGAAAGTTCCAGATTTCCACTACCCTTTGCGTGAAAAAATACCTCCTGATTTCACTCCTAAATAGTCCAGCTCTAATTTTAAGACGATGCCCCCTATTTCTAGCGATCTGGGACGCTATTACCCATGAAAGGCAGTTTCTCTTCCAGCCCCAGCGCAGTCTCATGCAGTGTTCCTCAGGGCTCTCTCCTCAGTTCCCTTCTCTTCAACTTCTACATGTTTCCCCTTTGGTGACATCATCTGCAGACATGGGGTCAACTTCCACATGTACACGGATACCACCCAACTCTCTGCCTCCACCCTCGATTCCAGGACAACTGACGTCCTGACAGACTGTCTGTCAGACATCAAGTCCTGGATGAGAGCTAACTCTATACAGCTGAATGTCAGCAAGGCCCTCCTGGTTGACTCGCGCCTCTGCATCTCAGGCCCTGGCAGCTTCAGCATCCACGGATGCACACTCCATCTGACCAAGTCAGTCAGGAACCTAGGCATCTTATTCAACCTTCAACTGTCCTTTCTCCCCCATATCCGTGCCATGACCCGCTCTGCTTTCCCCCACCTCCTCAACATTGCCCGATTCCACCACTGCCTCAACCCTCAGGCAGCCGAAACCCTTGAACGCGCATTCGTCACCTCAAGGCTCGACTATGGAAACTCCCTCCTTGTTGGCCTCCCCAACTCTTCCCTCCACCAGCTGCAGGTCATCCAGAACTCTACAGCTTGTGTCCTCTCCCGCACCAGGCTCTTTGACCCCATCACCCCCACCCTCGCCCGGCTCCACTGGCTCTCCATTCTTCAGAGGATAGAATTCAAAATCTTCATCCTCACTTTCAAGGCCCTCCACGGCTTTACCCCCTTCTACATCTCTGTTGACCCCCTATTAACCTGTCCACTCCCTCCACTCAGCAGGCTCCGGCCTGCTCCATGTTTCCCGCCCGACCCGTCCTACCATCAGCGGCCAGGCTTTCAGCCTCTCTGCCCCTACCCTTTGGAACTCCATCCCACAATCCTTTCGCTTTGCTCCCTCCTTCAAGGCACGACTCAAGTCCCTCCTTTTTGACCATGCCTTCAGCCGCCCTCCTACCTCTCTGCCCTCCCTCATCCCAACCCTGTACCCTCCACGCTCGGGTCCTGATCCCTGACTGTTCAGCGCCTTCGGACATCCTCCTGACGTGAAAGGCCCTTTACAAATGTCATTTTGTTGCTGTCTGTTGTATGTCCTAAACATAAAGTATTTGTGAGTTTTCTCATTGATGTCCCCACTTCTAATTTTGTTTTGTGAGAATCACTTTTTTCCTTTCACTTTACCGATGCAAATATATACAAGTCGTATCCTTGTTATCTTGTTATTAATAATGGAGTCTACTTTACAGTATTGCTCAATGGAATTCCTCAATAGGATAAGTGAGTCACACAAACAGTGTCTCCTTTCAGAAACCAGATGTGTGTTTCGCTGGCCCACATGAATGCTGCTCTGGTGTCATCTACTCCTTAAGCAGAATTCAATTCCCGTGGGTCAACAGGAATCTAATTCACAAATACTGCAAGTTAAACTCCATTGTTAGCTTCAATATCTCTGCAGAGTATAAAAGCACACTGGATGAAATGAGTTAGTACTCCCAAGGAGATATACCTATTCATCTTTTTTTAGTGCGCCCTTGACAGTGGAGTAAGTAAATAGTATTCTTTGTAGTTATGTGGGAAAAAAAGTGATAGTTGTGAAAGGCCAGTTTCATTTATGAAGACTAAAGGTACTTTGCCAATTCGCAACTCATATGCCAAGTTTCTTGACACCTTTAGAAATATTTTACTAAGCAATCCTCTGTGACTCCATTTTTCTTCTCACAGATTTTTGGATCCTCTGCAAATTGAGATTTTCTCATTGTTAAGGTCATGTTGCAGATGAAGAAAAACAGTAATCCCTGTGGAATTACATGGCCACCATTCTTCACTTGTAAAATATCACTGTTTCCAAGCACATTTAGAATTCTCTACAAATTGCACAAGCTTCTCTAAATGTCTCCTCAAGAATTTTTACAAAGGCGTTTTGAAAGGTCAAATAGGACATTGACTATGCTACCTTTTGTATGCTATTGTCAGGGCATCACAAGATCATAACAACAACAACAACAACAAGATTCCATTTATAAAGCGCCTTTCACGTCAGGAGGACGTCCCAAGGCGCTGCACAGTTGGGTCATGACCCGAGCAGGGGGGGAATGGTCAGGGGAAGGGAGGGAGCGAGGAGGGGGAAGAGAGTCGAGAGGGGAGCTGAAGGCTCGGTCAAAGAGAAGAATATGATTACAATAAATTACATTTGTATAACACCTTCACATTGGGAGAATGTCCCAAGTTGTTGGACAGTCAGGGATTTGGACCTCACCCCTACCCCCCTTTCAGGCAACCTGATCCAGTTATTGATTACCCTCTGAGTAAAGAAAAACTTCCTGGTATCTGTCTTGAAATTGCCCTTTACAACTCTAAACTTATGTCCTCTAAACCTATGTGCCTCACAGAAGCTTTGTTAATCAGCTTAATGGTAAAATAATTCCTTTCTAATTCATGTTTTAATGTTATTAATAATGTTAATTAAAATAAATTTTTTGGGTTGCAATAAAAGATATTTTGCATAGCTTTAGAACTAGCCTGTACTTCCTCAGATTTCTGGCATCTTAATTGAGGTGAAGAACCCAATAGATTATCCTCCAGATAAACTGCAAACTCCGTTCTGCTTGGTTCCTATGAGTGCCTTCTCAACTCAGATGCTGGCCATTTTGATTTGCATGAATGCTCACTGCATCTTACGGATCCAGTGCAGAACCTCAATGTTCAACCCCCTTTCAAACCCAAATCCGGTCTTCCGCTCTCTTGCATTCCGTCAACTCTACAACATTGTCCACCTACATCAATACTTTTCCCCTCAGACTACCGAGATCCTTGCCTTCATCAGAACCAGGCTTGAGTATTCGAATGCCCTGCTCAGCGGACTCCCTCGTTGCTCCCTAGATGATCTAGAACTCTATAGCTCGATCCTCTCCTGCTCTGTGAGCCTTTCACCCCATATTTGCTCGACTCCACTGGCTCCCCAATTCCCAACGGATTAAGTTCAAGATCCTTGTATGCAAGTCCTTCCACAGTCTTGCCACATCCTACCCCTTTCTCAATCATCTAAATATTGAAGTACAGTTTATGCTTTGGAGATTGATGTTTTCATCTGCTTTTAGTATTCCTAATTTCTTAATACAAATACCATTTCCTTGCATTTCATATAGCATCTTATCTTGTTGTTGAGACTTCTCAAAGCGCTTCACAGAATATACTGTGAAGTGAATTGACCCTGTATATTGTGGGCGAAACGCAACAGCCAATTGCGCACAGAGTGTCCCACAAACAGTCATGGATTGAGTGACAAAATTATTATTTTTAATGGATTATTATCCCCAGAAAAGCGATCCGCGAATCGACTAATAACCTACCGACTTGCTGTTAGGTAATCAGAGGTGTGTGGAGTAAGGAAACTTGCCTAAAGTTTCGCTCTACCTGGGAATCAAACCCAGGTCCTCTCACTCGTCAGGTGAGTGCTCTAACCAATACGCTACAGGACTCTGTAAATATGCATTTCCTTGTGTATTTGTTTTTCACCATATTGTCTGTGAAGAAGCTTTGCTTGCAATATTTCTAATTCCACATAAACAACTGCTTTTACTTCCAGCTTTCAATTGATCCTTTAATCCTTAGTGCACCTGTGGTTTTGTGGCATTCTTTTACTTTGATACGCTGAATATCAGAACCAAACATACACAGCTCATTCCTATCGTAAACAACAGTTCATCCTTTAAGTATGTTCTCTCCATTTATATTTCAGTCCCAGAGGTGGAAAGACCGTGCACTAAGTAGTTACTTGTTCTACTCTGTCACATACTACATTGTAATATTCTTGAATAGAGTAGTACATTTGTGATACTTTAGTGCCATAAAATTTATTACTACTAATTACTGTGATGGTGACAGACATTATGAAATTCATTCCTCTCAGTTAGCTGTATCGGCTCCTGTTACCTGATTAAAAAAAAAACATTGATACAATCCATAGTGCAATGGACGTGGAAATGGAAAAAAAACCCTCAAATGCTGGCAGTGGGATTGAATTCTGTATTAAAAGATGTAATGTTTAATCTTTAAACATGGATTTACAGCTTGTATTAGAAGCAAAGAGTTTGTAATCTAATGAATGCACTATAATTAAATCAGAAATTAGACTTGTCGTCTGTTTACGGACTTAATTAAGGTGCACCCATTAAATTAATTAACCTACAGTCTCTGAACACAAGAACACTTTGAGATCCTGGATGTTGTTGCTTCACAAACTTGCTCATTTATGAGCTGTTTTCAAAATCTTTTGTGTGGAGTCATCCTGTTCGCTGCATTTTAGTTGAAGCTTGATAATCTCAGCATCGTTCTGAGAAAAATGCTTGGGCGGATCGTTAGGTTAAGATCCGTGAGCTCTAAAGCTGCACAGTTCTATTTTTAATAAGAGAAACGTTGAATAGTACGTATTGGGTGAAGTTGCCAGGATTTCCTTGTGATAATTATTTGCAAGTTGGCTTCCTTGAGATTGAATCTTGGGTCTAGCTCAGGAACCACCTTGACATTTTCAGATACCAGGTGTACCTTGTTCTGGAGGCAAAATTTGAATACAGTAGAAGAAGAAGCTGTCTTTGTTCAGTCAATATCATTGATCTTTAGTATTGAGGCAACGTTTTAGAGTGAGGATTCCCTCATTGTGTCAAGGGCATACGGAGGAGTGGGAATGAGATAAGATACTTTTATTCCCAATATTTCCTTTTCCTTTTTATTGATAGCTTCCCTTGATCACTCACCAATCCTTTATTAATAATGATAATAATCCTTGCATTTGATATAGCGCCTTTCATGTCGGGAGAACATTTCAAATCGCTTCACAGGATTTAGTAGTGTAAAGTGCAGTGACTGTATTTTGTTGGCAGACAGTAAACATTGTTCCAAGACACGTCAGTGCTGGCCACTGGGAGATACACGTGGAGGCCTGAAGTAGCAGAGTACCTTCTAACTTTTTTCTATTCCTTTCCTCCTGCTCCTTTGCAAGCTCCTCCCTTTGGCAGCATGGAAAAGGTTAGTAGCCCATCAGTGGGGAATCAAAGCCATAAACTCTGCATTGTACTCTTAATTGTACTCAGAGTTCTGCAGCTCAATAGTTAGAGCACTCCTTCACAAGTGAGAGGCCCGGGTTCGATTCCCGGCAGGGCGAAAAGTTAGGCAATTTTCCTTACTCCACACGTCTCTGTTTACCTAGCAGTAAGTAGGAACTTGGTTGATATTCGATTGACCCATTGCTTACCGGGAGTAAAAATTATTTAAAAAAAAGTTACTCAATCCACAACTGTTTGTGGGACACTGCTGTGCGCAATTGGCTGCTGTGCTTCATCCACCAACTATACAGTCAATTCACTTCACAGTATATTCTGTGTAACGCTTTGAGACGTCTTAACAATATAATAAGGCATTAAGTTAAATACTATTATTGTTATTATATCAACTTACATTTGTTGACTTGCTGGGACATGAAGTATTGACATTCTGCCTAAATATCTTGCTTATTTCTCTTGGAGCAAACCCAGCATAGGGCTATAATTATGGGAATTGGACCAATTTATCCTGCTTGGGAGATTAAACTGCACCTGATCTGAATCAGACAAAGCTCACTGAACTGGGCAATAAGTGGCAACGTTCAGAGAATTCCTTTTCAGTAATCTACTGAGCCTCATTCTTTCAGTGGCCCGTCTCACTTTATTAAAAGGGTATTGCCTTTCTTAAAACGTGTTTGGTGAGGCACTTATTTGTTCACAAAAATCTGGTGCAATAACAGAAGTCATGTTGAATCATGACAATCAACAACATTACCATACCTGTCAGGATACAACAACAACAAATTGCAATTGTATACCACTCTTCACGTAGAATAACGTTTGTGAGCGTTTTACAGTGGTGGGGATGTGCTCTGGGGTGGGGAGCAAGCGAGGTGTCCATGGTAGGTTTTAAGGAAAGACTTATTGACAGTAGCAAAACAGAGGGGTTGAAGGATGGATTTACAGAGGTTAGGGGTGTAGAATTGTAATTGTAAAGCTCAGCCACCAATGTGTTAATACAATATTATCAAATTAAAATAATGCAGTTCTCTCCTCCCTTTTCAGCTAAAATAATATTTGTCAAACACACTTTTGCATAGGTGATTCAACCTTTAAAATTAGCTTCTTGGAAATTTGACCCGATGTGCTTGGATTATGAAAGTCAACAACTTAAATCTGATTTAATTATTATGCAATCTTGTATTTAGGATAAATGCAAATACAGTGATTAGAATGAAAAGCTAATACTGTTCCCTTTAAACCTGTATTAATGTTGGAATGACACATCGGGGTGTAACAGGATACTTAATGTGAGTTGCGCAAATGGGGACTCATTCCCATGGTGGTGGTACATCACTGTCATCCGGTGCAATGCACTTCAGAGTTGAATTCTCACAAGTTATCAGTATTTCTAACAGGATTCTATATTAAGAAACCCTGCATCTGAGTCTCAAGAGTTAAGATATCTGCAGCAAATTATTCTGTTTTTAGGGCCTTGTGCACCTTACCATGTCCTTATCACTTTAGGATTTTTGTTTAATGCTGAACCTATCATTCCCATCTTCGCAATCCCCCAGAGGATGAAGTTCAAAATCCTTCGAAGCTCTCCACGGCTTTGCTCCCCCTCCCCCCCCCCCCCCCAAACTCTGTGACCTGCTAACTCCAAACTGCCCTGTCTGCTCCCTCCGCTAAGCAGACACCAGCCTGCTCCATGTCCTCCGCCCTGCCCGCCCCACCATCGGCGGTCAGGCCTTCAGCTTCTCTGTCTCCACTCTTTGGAACTGCATCCCACAGTCACTTTGCCTCACTTCCTCCTTTGTCTCCTTCAAGGCCCGACTCAAGACCCCTCTTTTCGACCGTGCCTTCAGTCACCTCCTGCCCTCCACCCGCCCTGATCCCAACCCCAGTTTGCGTGTGGATCCTCGACTGTTCAATGCTTTGGGATGTCCTCCCGACGTGAAAGGCACTATACAAATGTAATTTGTTGGTGTCAATGTTATGTTTGTACCAAAACAACATCAGTAAGATATTAGTGCAGAGGAGTTGAATTGTGCTGTGATTTATCTGTATTACCTACATTGAGAGCTACAAAATGGATGGTTTGGTAGTGATGTATATCTATTTTCACATTAAATCTGCATTTGTGACTACTGCCAGATTCAGTGACACACACAGGTCTGCAATGCCATTGCTGATATCACATAAGTAAAATGAAAGCTTTTCTTGTCATTCATCAGTAGCAAAGAATATAATTTTTTTTCTTGCTGTTTGGGTTTTCATAAGCTGATATAATAGGGTGTTGACCTCCTGAGCACAGCATCAATGATTTGGGGAAATGACTGGCAAGTTGTTACCTGGCTGAACAATATGGGCTTATGCTGACTGCGGAGAGGGAACATTTGAAAGATGGCACTATTATAAAAGATAAAAGTTGTGGTGACTTTCACTGGTGCCCGTAGGGCCACAGAAAAACACAATCAAAAGATTAATACTGATGGCCATCATTTACAGCATGCCAGTCTGGATTGAAGACTGACATGGAAACCAAGTTCACTAAATATACTGATTTCAGTGTTTCTTTTTGGAGTCCTGTTGCTCAGTGGTTAGAGCACTCGTCTTGCAAGCAAGATGACCTGGGTTTGATTCCTGGGGAGAGTGAAATGTTGGGCAAGTTTCCTTACACCACACGCCTCTATTTACCTAGCAATAAGTAGGAACTCAGTTGTTAGTTGATTGGTGGATTGCTTTTGGGGATAATAATTCCTTCAAAATAAAGAAAAATAATTTGGTCACTCAATCCATTACAGTTTGGGACACTGGTATGTCCCAATTGTCTGCCGCATTTAACCCACATAATATTATGTGAAGCGCTTTGACATGTCTTGAAGACGTGATAAGGAGCTATATCAAGTCGTCTTTCTTATTCCTATAAATAGAATTTGAAACCTGTATTTCGACAATGCAATTGTTTTTTGATCTGTTATAATAATCACGTCTTTGAGATGTCTCAAAGTCCTTCACAGATATATACTGTAAAATGAATTGACTATATTTTTGTGGGTGAAATGCGGCAGCCAATTGTGCATAGCAGTGTCACTCAAACAGTCGTGGATTGAGTGACCAAATTATTTTTCTTTATTTTGAAGGAATTATTACCCCTAGAAAAGCGATCCACCAATCGACTAACAACTTACTGCTGGTAAACGTAGGCATGTGGAGTAAGGAAACTTGCCCAATGTTTCGCCAAACCCATGTCCTCTCGCTTGTCAGATGAGTGCTCTAATCAACAAGATTACATTTTGTTGGGATACCTCTCCATTTCTAGCTGGTACTCAAGGTTACAATAACACTGAGGACTCTGCATATGGAGAGGAGAGGTAATGGGTACCATGGTTCCAGCCTGTGCCACATTCCGTCAGTAAGAAAGCTAATTTGGTGGCCATTTTGACCTGTTAATACAATTAATTAAACATATCTTAAAAGAATGGATATAAAAATCTTGTTGTATTCTAAATGATTATAGGGGAATCCCTATATCCCAAAAAATAGTATAGCGCCTTTCATATTGGGAGAACGTCCCAAGGCGCTGGACAGAGTACAGCATTTCAGACCCAAGCTGGGGACGGTGGGGGGGCGGCCGATAGCATGGTCGAAGAGGAGGGTCTTGAGGAGGGACTTTAAGGAGGGGGCGAGGCGGAGTGACTGGGGGATGGAATTCCAGAGATTGGGGGCAGAGTGGCTGAAGGCTCTCCTGCCAATGGTGGGGCGGGTGGGTCGGGGACATGGAGCAGACCAGAGCCGGCTGAGCGGAGGGAACGGGCGGGTTGGTAGGGAGTTAGGAGGTCACAGAGGTACGGTGGGGCGAGGCCATGGAGGGCTTTGTATGTGAGGACCGGAATCTTGAACTGGATCCTCTGAAGGATAGAGAACCAATGGAGTTAGGGGAGATGGGGTCACGGAGTTTGGACACGGGCTGCAGAGTTCTGGATTATCTGCAGCCTGTGGGGGAGGAGTTGGGAAGGCCGACAAGCAGGGCATTTGCATAGTCGAGCCTGGAGGTGATGAAGGCATGAACAAGAGTTTCAGTGGCCTGAGGGGTGAGGTAGCGGCGGAGTCGGGCGATGTTACGGAGGTGAGGGAAGGCAGAGCGGTCATGGCTTGAATGTGGGGAGAAAAGACAGTTGAGAGTTGAACAAGACACCGAGGTTCCTGACTGGCTGGTGATCACTAAATTACAGGACTCCTCTGAATGTCTAATTTGGGTAAGCTTAAAATCCAGAAAAGACTGTACACTGTACAAATGTGCAGAAATGCAGCACAGATTGCAAAATGCATTGAGGCACTTTGCAATGGAATATAGCCTTTAGATTTGAGCAACTGATTAAATATTACATCTTTAAAGTGATGAAATAGTCAATTAAAAAAATTGGTATCTTCTGGTCAATTACATTTTCTTACAGAAATTGGAGCAGCATTTAATACAAATGTTAAAATACCAATGTAAATTAGCATCAAAGCAATATCAAATATGTGCAATTCAAAGAGGAATGACTGGAAGCATTCTCCAGATGATCATGAAAAACAGCTAATTATTAAAAACTAAAATAGATCGTGGATCACGGTAGCTTTTTTTTGTGTGTGAATCTTTTTGCGTCTTAATTTATTTTGAAGTGTGCCGAATTGGCCAACAACTCGTGATCTGGATGCAGAAAGAAACTGAACAACTAGAAAAACAGTAAAAATATTTGTCTTCGTTTGAGTTTTCAGTTTAGAAAATATTGGCCTGGTTTGTTGAATTATTGTAACTGCGCTTTTTGGAAATGGGAATAAACTTTAGTATGAGCTATCTATTCTGAATTATTGTAACTGCGCTTTTTGGAAATGGGAATAAACTTTAGTATGAGCTATCTATTCTCTGTGATACCCCCAAACTTGATCTTTTAATTTTCCAGTAAATATGCGATATGGAGTTGTCTGAGGAAGCGTGTCTCCTTTATCAATACTCTTGGACTTATCAGTACTTTTGGGACATCCTCCTGACTTGAAAGGCGCTATACAAATGTAATATTGTATTGTCCTGCACATGGGGAGACAAAAGCAATCATTTGGCTTACTGAAACATGACNTTTTTTTCAGGTCTAGACTATTTTGATGGTCAATTTGGAGCTTGGCACAAATACCATGGGCAAGAAGCTAGACCTCTCTGGTTTGACGGATGATGAAGCTGAACACGTCCTAAAGGTTGTCCAGCGGGATTTTGATCTGCGAAAGAAGGAGCAGGACAGACTAAGGTACATTTTGAACTCTGAGGGTGGTATTTTATCAGGTTTGTCAGCTAAGTCCATAGTCCCTGTGTATTAAATAAAACCGAGTTGGTCTCTGTTAGACAACAAATTAGATGTCGGAAGCAGGCAATATTTCAGAAGGATGAGCTATATACTGAGCACTAGTTAGAGATTGATTCTGTAACTTTCTTCTAATTGTCAGATGGTGTTGGAAAGATAGGTTTACTCATTTAAACCTGACAAAGAAATAAAGCTGAGTTGTGCTTGAAATAATAATACTTCTTGCCAGTGTTTCTCTAAAAGCTTCCAAACTTGAGTACTTGGTCAATTATTCTTAGGGGCAAGAATATCAAAATATCAGCTGTACTTCCATGTTTTTTTTAACGGTTTTCAAAGACAGTCACTGATTCCATCATGTAGTACTAGATACAAATGAACCTGAGGAAACAAATTGTTCTAACACAGTTGGTTATATGTCAATTAGCAATCAAGTACTTTATTTGCTCTCGTTATTTTAGTTATTATTTTAATAGACATATAAAGCTATTTATATTGCCCCCAGATCTTTAACTTGCCCTAAGTTATGTTTCAATTCTTGGCCAAGAAGCAAGGCAGGAGAGCAGATGACCTGCTCCCAGGCCCTCTCTCCTGGGCCAGCTGCTAGTTAGTACACAAGAAGGGCCCACGGCAATACAGCTTTGAAAACAGAGTGGCAGATTGCTCTACCTGGCAGAGAGGAACTGCCTGGAACTTTGGTTCACCTTCATCAATGTCATTGCTAGGATCTGAAAGTTACTGTGCAGGGAATTGTAAATAAGAGCCTGGATTCTGTGGCACAATACAGTATGCTGGGACCAAACAGTGCACTCAACTATCAAACCACCTTGTTTTGGTTTTAGCTTATTTGTAACTAGTTTTGATAAACAAACTTTTTACATGACAGTGACTATCTTGGGTCTCAGTCTCACACTGCGGCAGATAGATTTCTTGCATGGCCAAGGTAGAAGTCATAGAATTTCAAACAAAACCTGGAATATGTTTTTTTTTATCTGGATCAAAATGTTGATCTAGTCCTTCATCTCTTATTCATGATTGATATTTTCATTTCAACTTCTGATCTCAACTGTTTTTTTTATTCTATGAAGATATGGCTGTGCTTTAGAATACAAAAAGGCTGCAAACTTTCTCCACAGCTCACCTCCCATTCCATTATCCCCATCCAAAATACTGGAGTCCTGTAGCTCAGTGGTCAGAGCACTCGCCTTGCAAGTGAGACACCTGGGTTCAATTCCAGGCAGGGCGAAACCTTAGGCAAGTTTCCTTACTCCACATACCTAATAATAATCCCTCCAAAACAATAATAAATTGGTCATTTTCCATCCACGAATGTTTGTGGGACTGCTGTGCTCAATTGGCTGCCGTGTTTCATCCACAAATGTACAGTCAATTCACTTTCCAGTCTATTCTGTGAAGCGCTTTGAGACGTCTAGAAGACGTGAAAAGCACTATATCAATTATTATTATTATTTTATTATTATAACTGGTACTCTGATCATCTCTGAAAGAGGGACTGAAGGAAATTTAGCAGCAGATTCTGAAGCGAGAGCCGAACAATGGAACAGTCTTGAAGCTTATGGCAATAGAATGAAGATAAATCATTCAGGCACTTGTTTGGTAATCATTGTAGTTGTTTTCCAAGAATGTGGATGGGTATTAAATTGCTTCTGAAATGGATATTTTATAAGTCTATGAAAAAATGGAGAGAAAGTGTTCTTATCCATTTGTATTGCTTAAGCTTTCATACACATTTGTTTTCCAATACTGCTGGTTTTCACAGTTTATATAGGACTTTACAGCACCGAAACAAGCCATTTGGTCCTACTGGTTCACACAATTGTTTGATATCAGTGGCCTTGGAGGAGGAAAATCTTTTCTGTAAATTAAGTGATTCTACTAGTCACTAAACACTCAGATATATATTGTGCAAATAGATATTCATTTAAGTCTTTGCCCTCACTAGACGCAACTGCCTCTTTTGATTTTTTTAAAAAAGTTGTGTGAATTTTATGCTGCTTCAAGTGAGGGAAGCTTATGTTGGAGAGTGAAAGACTTTTCTAACTTTTGTTGTAATAATAATTAGAATATACACATACCCCTTGCATTTGATATAGCACCTTATGATGTCAAGATATCTCAAAGCACTTCACAGGATATACTCTAAAGTGGATTTGACTGTGTATCTTAATCACATGTCTCAATGATGTGATAAGGCGCTGTATCAAATTATTATTATTATTATTTTGTAGGTGAAACACAGCAGTCAGTATTGTGCACAACAGTCCCACAAACAACCATGGAGTGAGCGACCAATTTTAGTTTGCACTGGAGTGTCAGCTTAGACTTTCTGAATTTTGAGTTCCTATATGGGGCTTGATCCACAACCCTCTGACTCCGAGGTGAGAGTTCTACACGGAACCAGGCTGAAACACTCCCATTAGTAATTCCATCAGTGATTTAAAAAAAAACTTGCAACAAAGACAATCCATTACTTTGAACACAGTGAACCATAATGTTTATAATTAGCTGGTTAAATGAGAAATTGTAAAGACAACATGTTTTCTTCAATGATTGCACACGTGTATATGTGCTTATAAAGTAGAGGAGGGTGAGTTTTTTAAAAAAAGTCTGCTGATGTCCTGTACTCCATTGCTTCTTATAATACTGGTGTGACAGGGAAATCTGTACCTCTTTCTGCTCTACTAGCTATGAAATCAGTCCTGTAGCTGGAAATCAGAGATAGGACATTGATATGAATATAACTAAATAGCCATCTTTTAAAGAATTCTGCTCTGCTTTTACTTTTTTATATAGCATGTTAATAATCAGATGTAAGAGTTCACAGAGTTTGTAATGATATTTGATGTTACCAATATTGAAAACTGACAAAGATGGTTATTTCATGCAATTATTCCAAATTCACCCATTTATTCCTTAATTAAAGATATTAAATGTGTCTTGTCACTGAGAAAGTTTGCCTGACTGTAGTCACTTAACACAGATGCCTCTGTGAAGGATGGATGAGATAACTAAGGTGATTTTAAGCATGAGGGATCTACTTAAATTAGCTGCGGTGCACTGTTCTGGAGTAGAATCTAGACACTATCATTATACTTCACGCAGCTGAACCATTTGGGAATAGGGATGGTGACACACTGGATTACGGAGGAAAAACAGCTTCTCAAATGTCTTCTCAGGTTTTCAGGAAACATATAAAGCCCTGTGTTAAATCAACAATCTCGATGTGAAAGGTGCTATGTAAATTTTTGTAGTTTAGTATTGGTCGGAAAATATTGTTGCACAATTTTGAAACATCATAGTGTTCAACTTCAGCATCTGGCTGAGAAGTCATTCGTTCATAGAAAGTGGACAGTGGTTCAAACATGGCTGCATAATTCCTTGCCAGCTTGGTAGCAGAGTTTGGCTGCTCACACAGATTTCTTCATTGTTATTCTCAGTGGGACGTTAGGGTAGGAGTAATTCAAACAGGTTGTTCAATCTTTTGTATTGGTAATACAGAGTTAGTAATGAAAGAAATAACTTCTATTTTTATTGCACTTTTTTACTTATCGTTGAAATATTTTAAAGACCTTCATAGTTAATTACTGTCAAGTGTGTGAATGTTATTGCGGGCAAACATGGCAGTCATTTGTTCTCGCAAGTTCACATTAACAGCTATGAAGTGAATGAGCAATTAATCTCGTGGATTGTTAGCGAGGACACCTCTTTTTGAATAGTGCCATGGACACCTGAAGAGGCAGATGGGACTTCAGCTTAACATCTTGTCCAAGGATACCAATGCAGTGCTCCACCAGACATCCACTGAAGAGTCCGTCTGTTTTACGGTGCTGTATAATGAAAATATAAGGATGTCAGTTTGTAACTTGTTTATGAAAGGCGCCCTTCATGAATGTGCAGCAATGGTGGCCATTTTTCAGGAAAAGTTATTAGGACAAAGGAAGTGAAGATGGGATGGTCACTTTGGTTTTGTCTTCTGCTATAACATAGTGTTTGGGTTAATGGACCAGAAACAGCATGTTATAACAAGGTACTTACCTGTTTATTCTAAGACGATTTTTTGCTCCTTCCCCATACAACTACAACAATTTACATTTATACTGTGCCTTTTATGTCAGGAGGATATCTCTCAGTGCTTCACACACTGACTTGGAATTGGGGAGGGGAGAGAGAATGTACATGTGGAAGTGGATGCCAAACCTACAGATGATGCCACTAAGAGCACATGTAGATGGTGAAGAGAAATGGACCGAAGATACACCCCTGAGGAACACCACATGTGATCGTACGAGGGCAGAAAAAGGCATTGGAAGAGATGAAATGAAGACACTAGGAGATAACTAAGTTATGAAAGGACAGAGACATTGAGGGGGAGCACGGAGGAGAGATGGTGGTGAAGGATGCAGTGGTCAATGGGGTCAGAGAGGTCGAGGAGGAGAAGAAGGCCCTGGCTGCAGATTGAGAGACTAGGGATGTCTCTTTCTTATCACAATATGATTTTTTTTAAAACTGGGGTAAAAATGACATTTGAAATGAAGACACTAGGAGATAACTAAGTTAGGAAAGGACAGAGACTTTGAGGGGGAGCACGGAGGAGAGATCTTAATAGATTTCCATTTTCCCCCACCAGCCATCACATGGGCATATTATTGAGTCGCATGGCTAGTTAATGCCAGATTAAGGTCAGTTTAGTGCTTTGAGCTTCGTTCATTAGAAATTGTGGAAAACTGCCAAGAAAAATATTAAGGACAAAATTTGGTATTCCTAAATGTAGTCCATAATTAATATTTCAATTTTTGGGGAGTCAGATGGATGACTGCCACATGTGGAAACCCATCACTATGCTTAAGAGTATCCAAACCAAACTGACATTTCCATGCATCCCACCCACACATGGAAATTCCAAAGATATTTGGAATGCACACACTCCCTCCCTGGAACAACGCAGCCTGCTTACCTAATTCCGGGACGTATTAGGCGCAGGTTAGCAAGCGTTTAGGCTTGGGGACCCTATGCGGTATTGCAGAAGCCAGATAAAACCACATTGCTTGCCATTGAAAGCACTGCCTCTGAGCTTTCCCGCAATAAACAAGGCATCAGCGCTTTATTGCTAAGTTACAAAGAATTACAGCACAGAAACACGACACTTGGCCCAAGCAGGCCATGCTGGTGTTTTTCTCCACATGTGTCTAATTAGTTGAGTTTAGATCCCCAGATGTCATCCTCAGGCTGTGTAGAGCTCTGCTCAGATCACAGCTAGAATACTGCATAGAGCTGTGGTCAAGGGGCTGCCCAGGCACTATAGGCAGTGTCAAGGAAGGAGAGCAATGATGATGATCCTCAGTGTTACAGGAATGACCTATCAACAATGATTAGACAACAGGGACCTTCTAGAGGTGTACAAAGTTTTGAAAGGGATTGAAAAAGTCAACCCAGAACAACACTTTAGGATCCACCAAGACAGTACAACAAAAGGACATGGGTGTAGAGTTGCAAATATGTTTTTCAGGACAAATCGGAGGGTAATCATGGCCTCGAACAGGTTGCCAGGAGAGGTGGTAGAGGCCAGGATACCGGATTAATTAAAAAAACAGCTTCATGCTGTGATTGGGGGGAGGGTAAGGGGTCTGGAATGCTGGTTGTGATGACATGGGTCAAAGGGCCTTCTTCATCTATACCAATCTTGTGAATGGAAACCAAAGTGGAAAGTGAGATGCCCGTGGGTGAACCCATTCTCAGGCGTGGGGATAGATGATCTGTCCCAAACCTGTCGTTAAGAACAGTTGTTTAGGGATATGTTGTAACGGCATTTTCTGTCCAGTCGATGAAGTGTTCCTTACTTAAAAAATTTTGTTAAATCAGGAACTGAATCGATTTAGGAATACACATTCCCCCATGTGTGTTTGGTACTACTGAACATTATCAGCATGCTCAACACTGTCATATGAGGGCAACTGAGTGCATGCCTGGAAGACGGATGGACATATGGACATTTATTTTCATGCCCTTGCCCAGGGACAATAAAACAAGAACACAATCTCTTTCAAGGAGTAAATCACCTGGTTAGTCCGGTCGTGCACAGTATGCTACAATTGTGATTAAACTCCTATCTTTTCTTTTCCATTTGCTTTTTTTTAGTAACAGTGGTATAATGGTATCCATTATACTATACCACAATTTCAACCCTGCGACCATTTTAGAAAATGTTCGGAGATATCTCCTGACTTCTGAGCAATGGTACATCCAAAGCCGATTGGAAAAACGCTAAGAATCACCATCCTGAATTCCCGCTTAGCTATATTTTACGTCCAATTCCATTGACTTGACTCCTTTTAGTTAGAAAAGCACAGCGATTCAATAAGGTGGACATTAATAGTCTATATCCATTTGTCGCTGAAGCTAAAAGGAGGTGATTCTGGAAAGTGTCCCACTAATTATTATTAGATTAAATCCTTTGATTTGATATAGCTTCATCTATATAGTGTCTGGTATCTGTAGACAGATGCAGCAGTCAATTTGCTCACAGCAATATCCAACATACAGCTGTGATGTGAAAGAGCCAGCTTTATTTGGGTGATTGTTAGCCAGGACACCAGGAGAAACTTCCTTCTCTTTTCGAATAGTGCCATTAACATCTACCTGAACACACAGAAATAAACTTGAAAATAATGCCTTTAGATGAATAGAAAATTAATAAACTTTGCATATGATATAGCTCTTATAACGTTTAATATAGGAGCACATGTTATAGGAGCTTTAATGTTTGATGCTCCTTGATATAGTTCCTATAATGTATAATGCTTCTTGACATAGCTCCTATAATGCTTCACATTTGGTTGGAAGCAGATTCTCCCAGTGGTACGCCGATATACCAACAAATAAATTGATTATGGACTTCATGGCAATTTGTGAGAAAATACTCTGCACAAAATGACTATTTGTTGGCAACCACAGTAGTCATTTTGTGCACAGTGTGGTCCCACAAACAGCCAGAAAGTCAATAATCAATTTATTTGTGTTAGGCGGGTCACTGGGACAAACTCCCTTCCCTTTTTGAATCATGTTCTGGGACCTAACCTCTAAACTCCACCTGAACAGACAGTCGGAACACAGGTTAATATCTTATTTGAGGGGCAGTTCTTCTAACGATACAGTGCTCCAAAATAGAAGTTGGATTTCATTTTTCGATTGGAATTTAAGTAGGGAGCAATTTGGTGCTTTGCCAGAAGTGTAATTGCACTGCCTGGAGAGAAAGCCAATTGAACTGTAGCAGGATTTTATTTAGAAAACAGGGTGCTGTAAAATATATCGAGAAAATATGTTGAGCGAGGGAATTTTATACAACCTTCCTCCCCCACAATTAAATCAGGGTGTATTTTGGAAGTTGTGCATGTCCTGAAACTCCACTCACTGCAATAGCATTTCTGGCAAAATGGTAAAAAAAAATCCCCTGAAAAATGCAGCCTCCCACAAAACTTACAAAAATTGGTAACTGACGGTGTTGAATATGAGTTATAAAAATTGGCTTATGTGTGAAAATAGTTTTTTTCTGATTGACTTTCATCGAATAAATGAAACTGGTATTTGTTGGTGAATATTGGCAAAACATGACTTTGATGATCCTTGGCTATTAGTTTCTGCTAAGTATCACTGAATTTGTAGTGAGTACTTTGTGTGCCATTAGCTTATTTCCAGGAATAAGTCAACTAATGTTTATAACCTGTCACTGAATTGCCAGAATTGCAACTCTTTTATAGTCAGCCATGTTAATGGAAATAAAAATAGAATCCTATGAAGCTATAGGATACATTGCAGTCTAATTGTCCAAATGTATCACATTTCTCTTCCCCAAGCCGAATAAACAGGGTCTGTGTTTTACAGTTCCTAGGAGCTAGTTTTCTCTAGGTTTCCTGACTTTTCATGCTACCCACTGATTTAATTCAGTAATATCCCTTTTTAGCTACACTCAAACGCTGGCCACGGGAATCTCAACCACTGGGTAACTTTTGGCACAGGGATTTCCTCAGGTGCAACTGTTCTGCTGAGATCATGGGAGGAGGGGAGAAAATTCTTACATCGAACTGCAAATTTCAATTGACTGTTTCATGACCAATAAAGCAAAGAGGCATCTGCTCCCCAACCTCTGTTTTAAACAATCTTAACCCATCAATATTTTATTATTACAATTGGTATCAGTACTGGCTAGAAGGGACATGGGTAGACTTGCCTTCTGATTTTAATTTTGCCCTTTTCTCATTTTGGAATTCACACTTCTTTAACACCACCCAGATCTACCAGTCCATTTTGCAATCATTCCATGCTGTTATTTCTTTAGAATGACTCATATAAGCTACATATTTATGTGCATGTTTCATGTGGCAGCAAAGATTTTAAACCACTCAAATTTACCCCCAATTACCAGAAATACATCTACCACTTCTATAAATTCTTTGAGATAACATGTTCTGACTTGTATGAAAATAACTATTGCATTGGGGATCATCATTTATTAATTGCTTAAATTATAAGCATTTGCCTACAAATACACAGTCTCTTTCTTTACAGTATATCATGTGAAGTGCTTTGAGAAATCCCCCTGACACGAAAGGCACTATTATCAAATGCAAGAATTATTATTAATAGTAAGTAGCAGCCTTTTATTACCTCTTTACGGTGGGAATATATAATGTAAATATATAATGATTAAGATCACTAATTTTTAGCGTCCACGCATAGTGGAACTCATACAAATTCTGGTGGGAAGTTTTTATTCTCTTATGTTCATGGAAGTGTTTTGAAAAACTGTGTAGAACATTGTGATACATGTGGGCTGTTAAATCGAGGTAGGCTCGTGATGTATGATGCTTAAAATGGACCACAGTGCTCTTTAAAATGCTCATGCTATTCAGCTTCCAGGCATTCGCATTAAGAATACAACTGAATATCATTGCAACTGGAAATGGACAGTCACCAGGGATTGGGAAATCTGCAATCTTGTGAGAAGTGGCATCAGTGGAGTTTTATGAGCTCAGTGTCACCCAGGTTCCAATCTGAGGACATTTCGGTTCTTGAGTATCTGTGGAGCAATGAAGCTATTCACAGAACATGACTGCAAAGTGGCATTAGCAATTGTTTCACTGTGGAAATGTCAGGGAGATATGCCTTGAATTTCATCTTCTGCTGTCAGTTCTTGCTATTCTTGTCAAAAAAGAAAACCTTATTTTACTGATGGTGTTCCAGATACAGCAGAAAAAAACGAGGCAGCCTTTTAACAATAAAGTATTTCTGTCTGAAAAACTCAGTCTGATCTTTAAAATTAATAAATGTGTTAGTTGCTTTGAAATGACTTACCAAGCACCTAGGTGATATGATTATATAGGCAAATGAATAACAGTGCTAAATTCACAATGTAATCTCAATTAATATTTTATATCCAATATTTGGGAGGTAATACTGCTCCAAAATATGTGCTGAACTGAATTGGCATTCCAGCCACATTGCGACAACTCCTCCAGCATTGAGGCCATATGGCTATGTGATGAAATACATACAGTCTGAATTTAACTAGTTTAGTGGTATTTTTCTTTTAATTCATGAGTTGGTGTGATGTTCTTGAACTTCTGAGGTGAATTTCGGAATCTGTGTTGTGTATATTCAATTGTGGAGTAATATCTTTCGTTATTGTCTGTGTGTGCACTAACGTTTGTGTTGCTTTCCAAAGCTTGCAACAACATACTTATATAGCACTTTTCACATCGGGAGGATGTCCCAAGGTACTTGACAGTCCAGGGTTTACACCCAAGCTGTGATTGGGAGCCGGAGGCATTGGGGACAGTGGGGGGAAAGATTAACAAAAGGCGTGCTCAAAAAGGAAGGTCTTGAGACAGACCTTGAAGGAAGCCAGAGGAAGGTGAGCTGTAGGGTCTCGAGGATGGAGTTACATAGAATGTGGGCCCATTCCTGCTGAGCAGAGGGAGTGGGTGGGTTTCATGAAAGAATGAAACAATGATGAGATCAAACCAATGCTGTGGGTGGTTGTGTGATCAGCCAGAAAGTATTTGGTGCAGGTTGGCAAGAGCCAAGGCTTGGGGACCCTAGAATGTGCATAGGAATTAGGTAAGCACGATCCATCCTTCCAGGGAGACGGTTTACATTCCATTCCAATAAATATCTCATAAATTTCCCTATAACAGATGGGATGATTGGAACTCTCAGCTTGGTTTGGAAACTCTTAAGTATGGTGATAGGTTTCCGCATGTGTCAGACACCCGTCTGACCAAAACAAAATCCCTCAAATAAAATTGGTCATTCGCTTCAAGGCTGTTTGTGGAACATTGCTGTGTGCAAATAGATTGCCACATTTTCCAAGAATACAGTTCTACCCTTTACAGTAAAATCTTGTTCAGCCAGTAACTCTTAAGCCACTGTCGCAATGATGCCATTAACATTCAACATGTGTTTTCTTAGTTGTACTTTGTGAATGGCAGAAACTATTGATTAAAAGGATTCTGATGATGAGATTCCCTTTTTTGAGAAAATTATGCAGTAAAACGGTAAGGTCAGCTTTAATAGCGCAATTGCCTTTTGGTATATAATAAACATTCCTTGATGCTCCCTGTATTCAAGTTAGTTAATTTTAGTTGGTTAATTAGTGTTAGTTAATTGCTTGATTTGCCAATGTATTATGCTATCAGGAACACTTGAAAACATTTCATGCAGCATTTGTGCAAAAGTAATGTTACTTCATTTAGGAATGGGCCACCTGATTATTATTATTATTAAGGTTGGAAAAGCATGTGGGAAGGTGTACCAGGTGCAAAGAAACTACAACAAATTATATTTGTATAGCTTCTCTCATGTTGGGAGTATGTACCAATCAAGGATTTGGATCCGAGCAGGGGGTTGGGATCAGGCTGGGTGGAGGGCAGTGAGCATAGGGGTAACTGGGTAACCGAAGACGTGGTAGAAGAGGAAGATCTTGAGATGTGCCTTGAAGGAGGCAAAGGAGGGAGCAAGGCGAAGGGAATGTAGGATGGAGCTTCAAAGGGTTGGGGCAGAGAGGCTGAAGGCCCGGCCGCCGGTGGTGGGGCGGGCAGGGTGGGGGATTTGAAGCAGGTCGGAGCCCACTGAGCGGAGAGAGCTGACAGGTTAATACAGGGTTAGTAGGTCACAGAAGTAGGAAGGAGCAAGGCCGTGGAGGGCCTTGAAGGCGAGGATGAGGATTTTGAACCCTATTCTCTGGGGGATGTGGAGCCAGTGGAGCCGGGCAAGGATGGGGATGATAGAGTCACGGAGCCTGGTGCGGGAGAGGACACGAGCTGTAGAGATCTGCAGCTTGTGGAGGGAAGAGTTGGAAGGCTGACAAGCAGGGAATTAGAGTAGTCGAGCTCAGATGTAAGAAATGAGTGGATGAGGGTCTTAGCGGCCTCAGGGGGTAGCTGTTGGAAGAGCAAAGGCAGCCGAGCGAATCCCCTCAATTTTGGTCTCAAGGATGTCCAGCACCTTCTCGCAGTTGGAGTGGGAGGAGAGGATGAACGAGGCATGAGAGGGAGAGAGAGGGAGGGACGGAGGCGTGAGAGAAAAACAGCCTTTGTTTGTTTATAGAGGTGTGCCAGTTTTCTCAAACATCCTGCCCAACTCTAAAAGTTTGTCTGTATATTTTTTCCCATACCTAATCTGGCCTCTATCACTGTAGGTGTGACTGAATGACCTTTGCCAGCTGGCATTTAAAACAGGATCTGGCTTTGTACAAATATTCTTAACTGAGGTGATCAAACACAATTGTTACAGTGTGATGTTAACCATTTGGGATTTTTATTGCATTTCTTTTGAACCCAGATAATCATTTTAAAGGAGTATTGTCACCTGTCAGCATGTCTTGCAAAACAAGTTTACGAGGTTATAAAATAAACATGTATATAATTGTAGGAACAAAGTCAAAATTTTAGGAGCCAAATATTGTGGAGTCCTGTCACTTTATGGTTAGAGCACTCGCCTTGCAAGTGAGAGGACTTGGGTTCAATTCCTGGGCAGGGCAAAATGTTGGACAAATTTCCTTACTCCACACTACTCTCTTTACCTAGCAGTAAGTGGGAACCTGGTTGTTAGTCAAATGACGGATCGCTTTTCCGGGGATAATAATCCCTTTTTAAAAAAAACTTGGTCACTTCAATCCAGACTGTTTGTGGGAGGGACACTGCTGTGCGCAATTGGCTGCCCACAAAATATACAATCAATTCACTTTACAGTATATTCTGTGACGCGCTTTCAGACATCTCGAAGACGTGACAAGGCACGATATCAAATGTGAGGATTATTATTATTGTCAATTAATGTCAGTTTTTGTCAATTATTTTTGCTCAAATATTCCCGGAGAGGTAAACACCTTTTACAGCAAGTAGGAAGTGGCAAAACCAATTACAGACTAGCATGTGAGAGGCTCTCTCAGACTGTCTAGTTAGTGAGATTAACAAGTTCCTGTCACTTAGGAATCACCCATGTCAGTCAACCCAACCAGTGACCAGTGGAATTAGTGGAAGCTTGATTTACTTTGTTACCTTCAGAACCCAGGCTCATTATCTGTCTCTTTTACCTTACTTATTGAGTCACAGGACCATCCCCTGTACAGTACCCTAAACAATACAAAATGGTTCAAAAAATGTAATCACCAGTTATGGGGTCAGAAATAAGTTACAACAACTTGCATTCACCCGGGTAGCGTCTCGAGCGCTGAAAATACTTAATGTTGTTAAGATTATTAAATATGTTAATTCAATCTTTTGATAGTGCTTTGTGATGGAATTTTGGGCCTCAAATCACTGTTTAAACTCATATTTTGCTTTGATTTCTCACTAATTATTGAACTTCCACATATAAATAGGGATTTGCCATCCTATGGACACTTTTCATAATTGGGTTTGATATAAGACCTTGTTTTGGGATGATCGCATAAGTTTCTCTGATATCTCCCATGCATTTAATGAGTCTTCATCAGTTTGTTGTTTGTTGTTACAGTCTACTCTAAGGCCTTCCTGCCAGTTTTGATTAAACAGAAGAATTCACCATTTGGCTGACTTGTTTTTAAAAGTTTTTATTTCATGCTGCAATAAAAACTTGGCTGCTGACCCCGTCAAATCGACCTCAACCATCAGTTGGTTTCAAAATCTGAATTGATTACAGGAAGCAGTTCACACAACACTTGCCTAAGCTTTCTTCCACTTCATGCAACCTTTCGAAGTGTGAAGAGAGCTCCCAGCTCAACACAAGGACTTGAACCGACTACTCGTGCACTGGAAGGTTACCCTGGCAACAAAGAAGTTGAAGCGTGATTCCTGCAGGCAAAGCAAGAAACCTTGGGTTGCTGTACAATGCCTGAGAGTCCCTGTAGAAATTCAATACTGATGCGATGCTGCATCTGGTTTACAAAAACTCAGAGAAAGCTCCTTGTTTCTACAGGATTCTGTTGAATCCAACAACGATTTGCATTTATGTAGCACTCTTTGCATTGATAACATCTGGGAATGCTTCACACAGGCTGGGCTGGACATAGACCAAAGGAGCAGGGGGTGGGGCGACCAAAGGTGCTGTCGAAGAGGTTGGTTTTAAAGTGGCATTTAAAGATAGTTAAAGAGGGAGTGAGGTGGAGGAGTAGAGGCAGGGTGTTCCAAAGATAGGGGGCGTAATCACTGAAGGCACGCCCACCGCATAAGTGCAAGTTGTTGTTATCAAATGCAAGGATTATTATAGCCAGACCAAAGAGCCCCATGAGCAAAGGTTTGAAAATACGTTCCCTGACACCTCTTATTACACAGAACCCTACAACACAGAATACAGGCCATTTGACCCAATCAATCCATGCTGGTATTCCTACTCCAAATGAGCCCTCCTCCCCTTTTTAAATCCCTCTCCTATTTCCCTTTAATAGCTGAGGGGCTGTGTTCACCTATGAATAACTTAAAAAATATTTTTTTAAAAAAAAAGTGTTTTCTTTCGAAAAGCAAATTTGAGTTACTAACGTAAAATATTAATGGCTATTTTTGAAGCACAACACAATATATGCGATCCATCCTTTGCCACCCTGCATTAAGAGCTGGCAGCACTGTTATAAATCTAATCACCACAGTGTGAAGAGATGTATGCTGTGGGCTATTGTTTTTTGTCTTGACCGGATTCTTCAATGATTGATTAAGTGAACTGAAGCTATTTTTACCCGAATTTGTTTTTTTAGAAATCATATTCCATACCTAATCCTCATTAAAGCCTAATGATTTGGGGGCAGAAACATTCCATGTTTATCAGGATGCAGCTCTGGTAAACAAGTCCCTGTATACAATGAGGAGCAAGAATCTTCTGCGCAGCAAAAGTTAACCAAAACGCTCCTTGCAAGGGAGAATGTAATAATAATGTTATGTGTAATGTGGATTCCTGTCGCTCAGTGGTTAGAGCACTCGCCTCACAAATGAGAGGACCCGGGTTTGATTCCCTGGCAGTGTAAAAATTTGGTCAAGTCTCCTTTCTCCACATTGCCTCTGTTTACCTAGCAGTAAGTAGGAATCCGGTTGTTAGTCGATTGGCAGATCGCTTTTCTAGTGGTCCCTTTTCCAGTGGTTCCTTATAATAAATCCACGAATGTTTGTGGGACACTGCTGTGTGCAATATGATGCCACATTTCGCCCACAGTCAAGTCACCTTACAGTATATTCTGTGAAGCACTTTAAGACGTCTTGAAGAAGTGATAAGGTTCTATATCAAATGTATGGTTTATTATTAAGGAGTGCTGAGAGGTCTGTTCTCCTGGAAGACACCATTACCAGAAGAACTCTCAACCCTTATAACTTCTAGCAGTTTACCAATCCGGCAGACTCGACCAGTTGTTAACCCAAATACCTTTGGGTGGACGTTAAGCTGGTGCTGTTGAGTCCAGTGCTGCTGTGCTCTATACAGGAACCACACAGAGAGGCGACTGCTACTCCTCACAGCTATTGCTGTGGTTTTTTTTAAAAAAACACAGGCAAATAAATGTACAGGCATAGTAACTGGTTATTAAGCTGCAGCTAGCATAACGTTGCATCAACATAAATACACTATTATAGCCACAGAGAAGTGGGGCAGAGTATTAGTCGGGATCTTTTGATTAAATATTGTATATATATCAGTTGGATATTTTTAAACTTATTGTACAAATTGCCTGTAAATACATAGTCACTACACTTAACAACATTGGATCCTGTGACAGTTCGACAGTGCTAAAGCACTATTAAATTCAGCGATTATTATTATAACCATGTGTCAGCCACATATCATTGACACAGCTGTCACATATTGCATAGCACAGTGAGGTCAGCACCTGTAAACTTAAAGATGTGCTTTGTAAAATGTTGGAATTTTTTTTTGGCTGTGTAAGGGGAAGGGGTAAGAACAAAGAATAATGAAACAAAGCTTACAGAGGATCTGTGAGGCACCCAGTGAACCTATCTATTTGAGCATCTGTGTACAGCTGTACTCCAATAGCATAATAAAACAGTGACTGCATATTCATATACTGCAGTGTTTATCTAACACATACAGAATTTCTCTCCAGAGTACAACAACGGCTACAACATTCAGATTTGACACTGCAACTCACCAGTGAGGATGCTTCCTGCAGTACTTGAGACTTTATATATATCCTTTTCCTCAGAAGTATGATGTGCATCAGAGGATTTCCAAAAACAAGGTTTCCATAAAAAACAAAATGTTTCAACATTTGTCATTTTAATTAATGTTATTCCTTTATGAAAATTGCTTTTGGTTGTTGAGAGAATCAGTGTGTTGCCGGGGATCCAAACCACCCAGAATCAGCATGAATTTCTAAACCACTTCATAGCCATATTTTCATTAAACAAAGTAACAATCTGCTGCACTAAAGCTTTTTGTTTTAAAAAGGCCTGTTTTATTTCTTGTTCTTCCTCCTACAGTGGACTATTTTCACCAGTGCACTCATTTCACAAAACCTTTTAATAATTATCATAATTATTTTTGCATTTCATTAGGATGAACAATATTGCAACCCCAATGAAATGGTACTTAATTTCCATTACTCCATTTTCATGACATGGTATTGGAGTATCCTTCCCAGTAATATTCTCTCACAAGCTTCTTATATTCACTGTTAACGTCAGCACCACTTTAATTTAGCTCATAGAGTGCCGTGTGTTATTAAGTGACTCATTCTGATTATGGATTAGATGGTGGTAGATCTATTGCTTATAGGTAGAAGATTTCTGTCATTTAATGTCACAGGCAGGTAGCACCCACAATGCTATGTTTAGAATAATTTACTTCACGATGTGTGCATTTGAAACCCAGGCTCGGCAGACACCTTTTCATGCACACGACTCTTTAAAATTGAAGTGCCAGAGTATTTGGGGGGCAACTTAACATGATGCTGCTTTGAGTTTGATTCACCAGTGTCATTGGAGCTCTTAACAAACGTTGGATGTGCCAGAACTTTGTAATTTTCTTCCTCATCGACTGGCCTGGATTAATTGTGTTTGCGCAGGACAAGTTCTTACGTTTCTACTGAACTCTGAGTGTGGTGGGGAGGGGAGACAGGAGCAGAAGTTATCCAAAGTTAAATGAATTCTGGAAGACAAACTGGGAGGCCAGCTACATAAAAAAATAGCCTTGTAGAGACCACTACAGCTGCCCTCAGACACATATACTGTACTTCCCACCAGCTGACTCTAAGAGGAGTACAGACTGTTGTTTCATTAGCCCACCCTCTGATTGAAATAGCGGTTTCATTGTCAACAAGATTAATGATTCAAAGGAACAAGTCATAAAAAGAAAGAGGAAACGTTTTCATAAAATAGTTTTGTATATATTCAAAGCCACATCTCCCTGTCAACATTCAGTGGATGGTCTCGCACCACCCCCCCCAAAATTAATTCTGTTAGCTAAAACTAATGCAAAAATGTCATTGCAATGGCCAGGGAATATTGAGAGAATGAATTTAATGTGCAGTGTAATTTCCTTTGGCTGTTGAGTAATCAGATGATACTAATAATAGCAATCCTTGCATTTGACACATGATACTGGGCTATATCAAATGCTTGACCGAATATACTGCAAAGTGGATTGACTGTGCATTTTGTGGACGAATGGCACAGCAGGTGTAAACAATTGCTTTGCTTGACCAGATCACGCTGCCTCAGAGTTCACGATCTGAGTGTCACAAATTAATTGTCATCAATGCACAATTTTAAATTAAGAAAATGCAGTAACAGAATGTTAGACTTTTGTGTGTGTCAGGAGTGGGGTGGGGGGAGTAGAAGGGTGGCCAAAAGAACAGTCGAAGGAGAAGATCTTTAGATGGGACTTGATGGGAGCAAGACCATGGAGAGCTCTGAAGGTGAGAACGAGGGTTTGTACTCGATTCTCTGAGGGATGAGGAGCCAGTGAAGCCGGGCAAGAACGGGAGTGATTGATTCGTGGAGTATGCTGTGGGAGAGGATACGAGCTGCAGAGTTCTGAATAATCTGCAGCTTGTGGAGGGAAGCATTGGGAAGTCCAGTGAGGAGGCAGTTGGCGTAGTCAAGCCAGGACATGAAGAAAGCGTGGATCAGGGTCTCGGCAGCCTGTGGTGAGAGGCAGTAGCGGAGGCGGGCAATGTTGCGGAGGTGGTGAAAGGCGGAACAGATCACGACATGAATATGGGGTTTGAAGGATAGCTGGGGGTTGAAAAGGTCATCAAGGTTTCGTATTGGCTCGGTGAGGTGAAAAGTGCAGCCATGAAAAATGATAATGTCAGCGCCTGAGGTGAGGATGTGCGGCCGGGAGCCAAGCAGAAGGGCCTCTGTCTTGCCAACATTGTGCTGGAGGAAGTTGGCTCTAGTCCAGGACTTGATGTCAGAGAGACAATTAGCCAGGATATCAACTGTCCTGGAGTCGTCGGTGGAGGCGGTGAGATAGAGTTGGGTGTCATCCACATATGTGGAAATTGACCCCATGCCTGTGGATGGGGAGGAGCATGTATAGATTGAAGAGTTTATAGATCAAGTAACCTTTTACAGTAATTTTGAGACTTGGACTTGTCCAACCATAAAAAAGTACCTTTGCATCATTCAGCTAGTTGTGTGAATAGAATTCATGATCTTCTTATTAGAGAGGCTCGGTGTGTACTTGAGTGCGTCGGTTGCCATGCCTCCCAGCCCAGCGCTTTACAGTATTTCTGTCATTGGTCTCAGCACTTGTTGAATAAAGACAATTCATGCATGTCTGGTACAGATTAAGTGTATTTGTGTGTATGGTGGGAAACCCTATCCTGCACCAGGCACTCAGTAGAATCCTTGAAGTTTTGCAAGATAGAAAGAGGCCATTGTGTCTGTGCAGGTGCTAACTCCTGCTCTAATCCCATTGTACTTTCTGTGTGGAGTCAGCCTGACTTTTGGTCATTATACTAAACGTAGCTCTACTGATGTTGGCCAGGTTATATTTAACAATAAGCTTTTTAATTTTGCATCTCCTCAATGCCAAAGAATACTACCATGGGTTTGCTTGCTCGCACAAACGCACACACACACACACACACGCCAACACACACATTCAGCATATGAGTCCATGAACTTGTTTTGTGCATTCTTATATGAAGTGGGGATATTTGCTGATGCTCCATGATGGAGAGAACTAGATTGTTCACTGTGTGTATATTCAGTGTTACTGGGTCAACACAAGACATACTTAGTTACCTACGCATCACCAATTGGACTGAAGAGTTGGCTCCTGCCATTAGGGAACTACAGTATAAAGCTGATATTATGATTGTCATATCACAATACGCATTAAATTCTTAGTCGTTGTTTTGGCTGCAAAGGTTAAAGTGAAACTAATCTCAATGCACATAAAATTTGGGACCACCACCTCATGGTGGTCTTTTTTTGTGGCATACATAAGAACGATCATGAATCACCAGAACTTCCACTGTTTGTTTTACTCCCACTTCTGTAATTCAAGTTATCGAGTACAGCAGGCATATGAAAAGGTGCTGCATTTTCTGTTCGATCTGCATAACAGTAGATGGTCTGAGGCTAATATCCGTCCAACCATCAGAAAACTCAGAATGGCTCCCAGCCTCCCACTGCCAATGCTTTATAAGAAAATAATGTGCTCACTCAATCCATGACGGTTTGTGGGACACTGCTGTGCGCAATTGGCTGCCGCGTTTTACCCACCGACTACACGGTCAGTCCACTTTACGATATATTTTGTGAAGTGTTTTGCGACGTCTCAACAACGTGATAAGGCTTTATATCAAATGTAAGAATTATTATTATCATAAGAAGGGCTGCACAATTTTTTTATTGTGCATTGTCGTCAAGGATCAGTTTCTCGAAAATCACCAGATACTTTAGAAATGAATTTGAACCCATTAAATATTCACGAGATCTCTGGGACGTGTTCATCCCCATGATTGTTTTTATTAGTGTATTTCAAACGCACATATTGAAGTTGTGCTTGGGACTGTGCAGCTCCTGTTAAACAGAATTATCTGTACAAGATCCATGTTTTGAAGGTGAAACGAGTGTTTTTTTAAAAAAAATAGTAAAATCTTTTTGCGAGAGAAGTTAAACTATTCTGCACCCCGAACTCTAAATCCGAAATATATTTTTAATCAAAAATTCAGCATTTCCATATTTGCCTCCCTTTAATGTACATTTACAAACACTAGCATATTGTGAAACTACAAACAAGGGGTAACTTTGCCAATTTGATTTCAGATTAAAAATAGTATGTGCTTAAATATATTGTCAAAGTCCGGGCTTAAATTTTGTAGGACTAAAATGGCTGCCCTATTATTTTCTTGCACTCTCATCTACAGGAGATTTTCAGTACTCTGCACACATTTCAAAGATTATGTGGACACAGGAGGAAATCTCTGCAGGTGTCGATTTCTACAAGCTCCCCAGTGCTCTGCTGATCTGGTGCAATGGCCAGTGTTATTCTCTAGTTTTTTGAGAAGATATTCTTGATCTTCTCAACATTACTAGAAGCCCGGAACCACCACTTTGATGCAGGCCAGGCTCTTGTAAAGAAAACAATAACACAATATAATTTATATTTATATAGTGACTTTCCCGTTGCGAGGACATATCAAAGCACTTGACCTGCTGGATGGGCACCCGGCCGAGGAGAGTGAGGAGGGGAAAGATGTCCAACCCTCCCATTGATTGTGACACGAGGTTTACTGGCAGTATATAATAGAAGTTGCTGATGTGGCCATATCAATATTGTGTGCCATTACAGCACCTAAAATCTCTTTGTATTTGATTGTGATATATGTTTGGTGGAGCCCATGCCAGCACCTATCAGAGAGCGTGAGAGTTTACACTTGAGGGACTCATTGATGAGGCAGTGAATTCTCCTTGGTCACTATTCAAACTATTCAAAGGATTCCAAGGGAGAAATTCCACCTGGGTTTAGATTGACACTATTTAAATAGCATCCAGAATTATTTTGGCAAATAGTTAAATTCAGTCGTATCTTTTAAGTTGGTTTTGCTTATTTCTTAAAAGAAACCTACAGAAAACCGTCATTATAATTGAGACTGTGCTAAAATTTTTTCCAAATTCTGGATTCTCTCAAATCCTTTATAAATAGCGTAAATTAGACCCAGGTGGAATTTTTCCTTGTCGATGTGCTCATGCCCCAGAGCTGCTCCATTATCATTTCACATCACATTCAAGGTTCCCTGTTAGTGAATTAGAAGGATTGCACATGATTAGAAGAAGGCCTCAGGTTTTTTAAGATAAGACCACAAACTACATAGTAGATGTATTCAGTAATCATTCAACAAAGACAACAAATTGATGTCAACCCTTTATTGCATATATTTTGACAAGTCATAAAGGCAGTACATATTGGTAATGGGAACGGATGCAAGCGTGACAGGAAAAAGGCGATCTGTCATCCTAGTGACAGCTAATTTATTTTACCATCTGTTTGTAATCCTTCATGTGGGAGTGAGATTGATATGATTGATCTGCCATTGTGACCTGCTATCGGACAAACTAATCACTGTTTTGATGCAGGAGATTCCCTCAATATAAATAGATAACAGGAGCCTGAATCTCATGGTGCTCTTCGGTTCGAAATCATTGTCTTAATATGTAAGATAATGTGGAATGTTGGAAAATAGTATTAAATTTGTCTTAATTTGTGCAGTTTGAAACTGCAAACTTCCAAATTCTGATTGAATCGTAGTGTGTCGACCTGACATGAAAAGGTGCTATAGCAAATGTAAGGATTATTATTATCATTATTATAACATGAGACATTGTTGTTTTAAATTTCATGCCCAAATATGAGAACTATACCTACAACTCCCGGCTCAGGAAGTCTGTGTGGTTTACATATTAATGGGCCATAGGTGAAATTATTGCTTGAAAACTAACCACCCTTTTTCTTTATAATTTTGGGAAACTGTATTTCAGTTGCAAATGAAGTGTCGTACACTCTAATGGCTTGTCCGTATCGACTGGTCAGCTCTTCATACCATGGAGTTTTTTCATCTGCAATTGATATGAATTAACATCATTTATTAATTCAGTTATTTGGTGTTCATGAAGTGTGCGATGGGTTTTTCTGCAGCCATACTCTCATGGATTTCCTTCCTGCAAGATATATTTTTGCCGCAACCAGCAATCTGCAAAATTAACACTTCCGACTGATCGATAACACTCTAGTGTTTGGTGATTGTAGTGCTCCTTCACTTTTATCTGTCGAGGCTGTCGAGCTCCTACAGCTCATCAACTGGTAAGAAAACCATGAACTTTAAATCAAACTGACTTTATCTAACATAACTGAATAATCAGGGATAGGGGACTTTGGAAGTTATGAATATTATTGTATGGTTTGTGTGTGTCTGCCAAAGTTTAAGGCATAGCTTCAAAGTTCAATATTGTACACTCACATCATATCTAAAGGCACTGTTAGGATATGTTTTAATAGTGAAAGTGAAGCTGCTATTCAGGACTTTATCCCTTCAGGTCGATACAGATAATCTTAGTAGAAAAGGTATATTTGGTAGGCACAATACTTTAGTTAATTAACACGCTCCACCATCGAGATAAGATCTGACCTCATGTCAGATGTCATTCCCTAACATAGAAATTCAGTGTCCATTCAGCTGTCTTGGAGGATGCACTGAAACTAGACAAAACTGTACCTGAATAGAGTGGAAGGAGGGAAATTCAATAGTGAATCAACCCAGCTGCCGTTGTTCACCTCATGGCAGCTATTTGAGGAGTGGGTGACTACCCTCAAGAAACAAGAAAGCAGCCAACTAAATGTGGGGCTTTTTGTTCCAATGTGGTACATCTTTTATATAGATTTCCATAGATTGTACAGTACACAAACCGGCCATTCAGCCCAACTAGTCTGTGCCAGTATTTATACTCCACACTCACTCCTTACTCCCTCCCATACCCTTCTTTCCTCTTCTCCCTCTTAAATGCATCTAAACTGTACTATCTGCTATATTATTCCTTATGGAAGCTATGCACCAGGGTTTTTCTAATTATATCTACCTACTTAGATTCTATTTACTTAGATCTAACTGCCCTGTTCATCAATCTTACCAAGAACGGATTCAATGTAATTGGAAATCCTTGTTTCAAATGTACAATTCTCACCGTTCCTTCCGTATTGTTTCCAACAGAAACAAACTGTTTCTCTTCTCCTTCACTTATTCATTTTTTGCCTCTAATTTCTTGATAAATCCTTTCTCTTCCATTACACTCTTCCATAATCCCATACCAACCACAAGGCTTGCAGTATGTACATCCACAGAAAGAGGGAGTCAGTGTGCTTCAGGTACACCTGGGGGAAAAGTTACAAATAATAATTTCACATCTATGTGGAAAATAATCCATTTCTGTACCGTAATATCAATCTAATTTACAATTTTTACTTTTAGTTCATTGCATATGTCTTCAGTCCTTCATATCTTTGTTTGACAAATAGAAAAATGCAGCTGCTGGAAAACCTGTAGCTTCGGAGTCCTGTAGCTCAATGGTTAGAGCACTCGCTTTGCATGCGAGAGACCTGAGTTCAATTCCAGGCAGGGCGAAACCTTGGGCAAGTTTCCTTACTCCACACGCCTAATAATAATCCCTCCAAAACCCCAAAACAATAATAAAATTGGTCATTTTCAATCTACGACTGTTTGTGGGACATTGCTGTGCGCAATTGGCTGCTGCGTTCACCCACAAATATACAGTCAATTCACTTTACAGTGTATTCTGTGAAGCGCTTTGGGACGTCCTCCCGACGTGAAAAGCGCTATATCAAATGCAAGGATTATTATTATTATTATTATAACCTTTGCCGACTTGGTGCGTCAGCCTGGCTCCATTGGTAGCACTTTTGTTTCTGGGTCAGAAGGCTGTGGGGTCAAGCCCCACATTAGAACTTTGAGCTCACATTCTAGGCTGGCGCTACAGGGTGCACTTTCATTGTCAGAGAGACGTTGTCAGAAAGATATTCAGATGTGTTCTGGCTAACAATCAACAGCAACAAATTACATTTGTACAGCACCTTTTACACGGGGAGGATGTCCCAAGGTGCTGGACAGTCAAGGATTTGGACCCGAGTAGGGGGTTGCGATCAGGAGGGTTGGAGGGTAAGGATAGGAGGGTGATCGAGGACGGGGCCGAAGAGAAGGGTCTTGAGACGTGCCTTGAAGGAGGCAAGGGAGGGAGCAAGGAGATGGTCTGTGGGGTGGAGTTCCAAAGTGTGGGGCACAGAGGCTGAAGGCCTGGCCGCCGATGGTGACGCGGGCCTGGTCGGGCGGGGGACGTGGAGCAGGCTAGAGCCTGCTGAGTAGAGGGAGCGGACAGGTTGATATAGGGTTAGCAGGTCACAGAGGAAGGGAGGAGCAAGGCCATGGAGGGCCTTGAAGGCGAGGTGGAAGATTTTAAGCTCTATCCTCTTGGGAATGGGGAGCCAGTGGAGCCTGGTGCGGGAGAGGGCACAAGCTGCAGAGTTCTGAATGATCTGCAGCTTGTGGAGGGAAGAGTTGGGAAGGCTGACACACAGACATTTGGCGTAGTCGATCTTAGCTGTAACAAATGCATGGATGAGGGTCTCGGAGGCCTGAGGGGAGATGCAGTGGTGGAGCCGGACGATGTTGCGGAGGTGGGGGAAGGCAGAGCAGGTCATGGCACAGATGTGGGACAGAAAGGACAGTTGAGGGTCAAACAAGATGCCAAGGTTCCTCCGGACTGGCTCAGTGAGGTGGAGTGTGAATCCTGGTTGGTGATGCTGCCAGCGCCTGAGATGTGGAGGCACTGACAGGAGCCAATCAGGAGGGCCTTGGTTTAGCGAAGGAGTAAACCTGATTTACGTAGCTCAGGTGATGATCTGGAGAACTGCTGTATCACACATTGTGTCGAGCGTCTCAAGTGTTGGTATAGCTGCACTCATCCAGAGAGTGGTGAGTGTTCCATCACACTCCTGACTTGAGGCTTGTAGATGATATAGAGGCTTTGAGGAGTTGGGAGGTGAATTAATCTATGCAGAGAAACTAGCCTCTGCCCTGTTCTTGTACCCTTGCTATTATGTGGCTGATCTAATTAAGTTTCTTATCAATGTTTACTCTAAATCACAGGCTTATGGTGTCTGCTGGTGTAGAAACCTTGTGTTCCTATCATGGTAAAGACAACCCTAGACTGAGATGGAAGGACTCAGGTCAGGTGAAGGTGAGGAGCCGAGTTCTCTATATAAGCCCAGACTTGGTCCAACTCGGCCTCTTCCTGATATATTATGATAACAACAAATTGTCTTTATATAGCACTTTCACGTCGGGAGGACATTTCAAGGCGCTGGACAATCAAGGGTTTGTATCCGAGCTAGGGGTTGGATATAAGAGTAAAGGGAAGATGACAAAGACATAATCAAAGAGGAAGGTCTCAAGATGAACCTTGAAGGAGGTTAGGGAAAAGGCAAGAAAAAGGGATTCAGAGATGGAGTTCCAGAGCGTGGGGGCAAATAGCACAAAGCAGGTCCACCGATAGTGGGACAGGCAGGGTGGGGGACGCCAAGCAGGCCCATGCTTGCAGATCAGAAGAAAAGAGTGGGTTTGTAAGGTTTTAGAAGGTCAGAAAGGTAGGATGGGGCAAGGATCTTGGAACTTGATCCTTTGGGGGGTGGGAAGCCAATGTAGTTGGTGAGGATGGGAGTGATAGGCTCACAGAGCCTGGTGCGGGACGTGAGCAGCAGAATATTGAATAGTCTGCAGTTTGTGGAGGGAAGATTTGGGAAGACCGGCAAGCAGAGAGTTAGCATAGGAGGTGATAAAAGCATAGATAAGAAACATGGCAGCCTGAGCAGAGAAGGAGAGGTAGTGGTGGGGAAAACCTGAACAAGTCAAGCCACGGATGCAGGGTTTAAAGAACAATTGAGAATCGAACAAAACACCAAAGTTCTGTACTGGTTTAGTAAGGTGGTTTCACCCACAAAGTATACAGTCAATTCACTTTACAGTATATTCTGTGAAGCGTTTTGAGATTCTTAAAGACGTAATAAGGCGCTGTATCAAATGCAAGGATTATTATTATTATGTACAGTGATGCTGAACAGTGTTACCAATATGACTAAGTCTAACACAACATTATACTGCAAAGGGGATCATCAGTATAAGTCTGGCTTTACAGGTAGCTCTCCTCCCTATGGGTCAGCAGGTTGTGGATTTAAGCTCAGAATTATAAGGCGCCACACCAGAGCAATACTGAGAGAGAGCTGCAGTAGTAGAAGAACTGGACTTCCGATGAGATGTTAATTCCTGTTCAGGTGGATATTAATGATTATGGAGAATGTCAGGAAATTTTGTTGGTGTCCAGGCCAAATTTCCTGCCTCATACAGAATTCATTAAAACACAATTAAATTGGTCATTCCCCTCTTTGCTGTTTGTCATTGCTACTTGTAGAATAATGTAGGTGAAGATTAGCTGTTGTCTTTTTCTACATAATAGCTATTGGACTTCAAATTAACTCACTCTGTGAAGCACATTGTCTTTTGATGTGAATAGAAGTTATTTTAAATGCATTTAATAGTATCACTGCCTGGACAAACCATTATTTAATCATTCTGTTTGTCATGTTTACTATAGGAACCTCAAGCACATTAATAGTGGGCTATTGTTGTCCTCCTTTACTCCTGATCTGATGTTTAGGTGATGAAATTAGCATTGTTTGACAGATAAGGGTTCATCTAACAATAACAACAATACGAAGAGTAGCATCTCAGAGCCCTTGAATTTAAATCTTTCTGTCAGTGAAAATTTAGTCAAACATTGTTTGAATACTTTTCGGAAATGCATAAAACACTTTATATTGCAAAAGTGAAATACTGTAATATAATATTAATTTATTTTGCCCCATATAAAGCACAGTTTGGTAGTGATGACTAAGTTTATGCCTTTCGGTCTGTGAAGATTGAGATCACGTTCGTGCTTTTCTGATACAAATATGATTTTTTTTAAAAGGATGTTTCAATTAAATTAAGCGGGCTAATTTTTTCACAAAATCTTTCCAGAATAGGCCACGAACTCTTATGCTTTGTAATAAAATAGTAATTTAATAAAGGGAAACATTTTGACATAGATTGTTAAGATGAGAGGCTGGATTGAGGCTGGAGGGACCATTTAGGTTGCTGCATCCGGAGGCAGGAGAAAATGTTTGCTGTTCCAATGCCAGGGGAATGCCCTTCTTTCTTCTTCCTCCTTTTTTATAGTGCGTTGTGTGTGCTGATAGATAAGGTTTTGCGCTCCATAGCTGCATTTCAGCACAAGTTTGAAGCGAGATTATTTGTTTATATGTCAGTAGATTGTTGAAATGTCTTTGGGTGAAATTAGTGGTGTTGCCCAACTGTATGTGTAATGAAATGATCCAATTTTCTAAATGTTTGATAATTAAAGACACGTTCAGTAACATCCCCTCCCCCGAGACATGATAAAATGGTATCCCCTGAGAAATTGCCTGCACTGAAATAGTGCCCCATTTGCTGAGATTGTCATTTGAGTGCAACAGTGGAGGATACAGAATGAATTATGGCGGATTTTACCAGACTCAAATCTGAAATTTTCCAAGCTGCTGTTGTATCACAGCAAAAACATTGGATCTCAAAGCAGGTAATTCAGGGGATGGCTACTGAGGTAATGGGGCATTCATTATAATAATCCTTACAATTTGATACAGTATCAAATACATTAACAAGATGTTTGTGCCATTTGGACATATTGGCTAATGTTCTTATCACATTGAACATGTTATGAAATGCCACTAATTTCACCTTATCAATTTTGTTATAGTACGTCTAACACTCATTTGCAGGACATGCGTCTTATTTTTCTTGCTTTCAGTGAGGAGACATTAAAACATTTGACTGGTGTAGTGACATTGTCCCCATCATATGCTGCACTTGCAGCTTTGCTCTATGGTAATCTGCGAGCCACATGAAAGGTGCATTGCTATTGAAAATTGCCTGAGCTGTCCTTGCTCGTTGTACTAACAACACAATTGTACTTTTGTACTACTTGGCTGGCACACAGCCTTGAGGATTGCTGAACTGTACACAAATCAATTGAGTTGAGCTATAGATTTAAGATAGTTAAAAATAATTTTGAATGTCATGATAGAACTCAAACCCAAATCTACAAACTTAAACATTGTGATTAATGCTGAATGGATTTGTAAATTCCACGATTCTCTAAAAATATTGGCTATCAGTGCGTCAAAATAGTTTTCATTCCTTAATGGTAGATTTTCGGTAGTATGTTTTGTCTTGTCAAGTATGACTAAACACAGTATTTAGTGATAAAGTTTGCTTGGGACTCTCCATTTTGCAGTTTGTATCTCCAGTCCTACAGTACAGACAAGATTGCAAGTATTCCTTATAAATGCAGATATTTGCATTTATAAGGAATATTTGCAATCTTGTCTGTATTTGAGTATTGCCAGTTTTTGTAATGTCTTCGGTTAATGTTTGCTTGTGGAATAATACTATGAGTCTGCGACCATTTAAATCAATGTAGCTTAGCTTTAAATGGACAAACTAGAGCCCTTTTGGAGTTAATCCAACTCAAATGTTATATAAATCTGGTTTTAGTTACTGTGAGAAGAGACTGAATGTTTCAGACCAAGTTGTTATCTTGAATTAGCATCTAGGACCAGAAGCAAATTGATTTTTCTCCCTCATTGCAGTGGCATCCATCTTGTTACAAACCCATTTGTTATATCATTGGAAGATCTGAATCCCTACAGCACTGGCTGGACGTTTGAAGCTAGGAGTCAGATAGAAGGTAGAAGGTGGATATTGTGAAACAGATGACCATTCTGCCCATTAAGCCTATGCTGGTGCCAGCTCTTACAGTGGCCCAATGGTATTCAATCCTAATTCTTTTTTTTGTTCTTTGAATATCGTTTCGCCCACAAAATATACAATCAATTCACTTCACAGTATATTCTGTAAAGCGCTTTGAGAAGTCTCAACGACGTGATAAGGCGCTGTAAATTTCGCCCACAAATATACAGTCAATTCACTTTACAATCTGTTCTGTGAAGTGCTTTGAGATATCTAGAAGATGTGAAAAGCGTTATATCAAATGCAAGGATTATTATTATTATTATCAAATGCAAGGATTATTATTATAGTTATTCAGTTCTGTTTTACATGGCATCATGGTCGAAGCCTCAATAGCCACTTGTGGTAGAACATTCTGTATGCAAATCTCTATGTGAAATCATTTCTTTTAACTTCTCCTGTTAGGAGGTTTCCCAGTGACGATCCTGGTATTTATCATTTTTATTTAAGAAGGAAGCTGATTTGTCTTGGTTACATTGTGGTGGAATCTACAGCACCCAGCCAGCATTGACCCCATTGGGTCTCACATGCCCAGTTGTTTCTAAGTTGTAAATATGACTTCCAAGAGCCTCACATTCATCTTGAAATCCCTCCAAGCCCTGGCACCTCCCCACCTCTCCGACCTGCATCCTCCCCAACCAATTATCCACTGTCTGCACTCAACTGGTTCCGGCCTCCTGAATATCTCTTGTGCCCTCCGTTCCACTATTGGTGGCCGCGCTTTTAGCCACTACAGCCCGAAACTCTGGAACACTTTTCCTCTGTCGTTCCACCTTGCCCCCTCCTTCCCCATCTTCAGATAATGCCTGAAGACCTTTCTGTGTACGCTCACCTCCCCCCCAGCTCGGCGTCGTGCTCTGCCACTGTCAAGCGCTCTGGGATGCTACCCTGCGTGAGGGATGCTATACAAATGCAAGTAGTTATTGTTATTTTCTGGCTTCAGACCTGCGCTGCTTGGGGGAAAGAACGTACAGCAAAGCAAAACATAGAGTTAAGATGAGAGGCTGGGTTGAGGCTGGAGGGACCATTTAGCTTGCTACATCCGGAGGCGGGAGAAAATGTGCCACCTCCTTAATATTGGAGCTCTTCCATTGAAGGGAGGGCTGCATTTGACACAGCAACTAGGTGATATAAACACAGTTAATTAGTCCAATAATAATTCACATTCCTCAGTGACCTGACCCCCTGTCCTCTGCTTTTGTTGGTTATGCATATTTACCAATATTACCAGCTTTAATCGATTGCCAACAATGCGATAAAATGGGCTTCAGTGGGCTATGCAATGAGATCAAATGGACTGTTGTTGTCTAAAGGCCTGAATCAGTTTAGATGGTTTGATGATATTTTATGTAATTTTGTGTTGNTTTTTCTCTTGTTATTAGATGCGCGAGACATTTTGTTAACTTTTTTTGAACTTTTATTTTATTATTGAAAGTGACTTGGTCAAAACGGGCAACGTCAATCACTGCCCTAGGTCTGTGAGGGAACAGTACAGCAGTGTGTCTTTTTAGCTCAGCTTTTACGGTGTTGCAGTGGCAAATGCTAATGAGTTACATCCGGCTTGTGTTGGCCAGCCAACCTCCCCGTTACGTTCATGTTCCCAGCAGTAATACACAGCTGCTTTTGAATGCTAATGACCTCTTACTGTACAAGCCACACTGTAATAGCAGTGGTGTATGTGTTACCTCCAGGGACTCGTTTTACACCATCAGCTTTTGTTGTGTTGGTGCAGAATCCTCTGATGAAATTAAATCCCCTCCCTGCCCACCCCCCCTCCAAATTGCTGATTTTAGTGTAAACTTTACAAAGAAAACATGCTGTATTGTTTGGTTCTTGACTTTCCGCAAACTGCTACTTTGTCAACTTTCTGTGACGATAGGGGCCATGCATTACAGATCACGGGCGTATGACTGCATACAAAATACAGTCACTACACAGTACATCCTGGGAAGATCTTTGACTCATTCTCCCGTTATACCACATGCAAGGATTATTATTTTATCGGTAGGTTTAATTTTACCCGACTGAAAAATGAATAACCCTTGATTGTGATTTTATGAAGGTCTTATCCCAGCTCATGTTCTCTATTAACAATCAACAAACATATGGTGAATTCTGCATCTCAGCAGTAGGAAAAGATGACATTGAAGGATCAAAAAACATTGTTGCTGTGAATTTGTGGTCACCTTAAGCCAGTTATCCCTATGATAACTTTTCTGACATCTCCTTCTTAATGTGCAAAACAACAACCACTTGCATTTATATAGCACCCTTCACTTGGGGAGGCGTTACAGAGTGCAATAAGCTAGGAAGCCTCACAAGATCAAAATGAATGTGTTTGTAAATGTCCTTCAAAGCTACACTTAAGACTCTACTCTATTCTTCCCAGAAAAAGACCTAGAGCATAATTATTCAGTGAACACATCTTCCATTAGCTCTCAGTTCGAAACAGGTTGTTGAGCTCTTGATTTGAAGCTTTAACTGCCCCATCTACAACCTCCCCTTCCTCTCCAAGATCCTGGAACAAGTTGTTGCTTTTCAGCTTCGCTCCTTCCTCTCCCGCCACTCCCTTCACGAATCCCTCCAATCGTGTTTCTGTGCCGCCCACAGCACCGAAACAGCCCTGGTCAAAGTGACAAATGACATCCTGTCCATCTGCGACCAGGGCTCCCTCTACCTCCTTGTCCTCCTTGACCTCTCTGCTGCTTTCGATACTGTTGACCACTCTATCCTCATCCACCACCTCTCTCAAATCAACCTCCACGGTGCTGTCCTTGATTGGTTCAGATTGTACCTTTCACACTGCCTGCACTTCATCTCCTCAAACGGCTTCACCTCTAGCCTTCGGACTATCTCATGCAGTGTTTCTCAGGGCTCTGTCCTTGGTCCCCTCTTCAACATCTATATGCTCCCTCTTGGTGACATCAGCCGCAGACATAGGGTCAAAAATCCTACTTTGCACTTGTGCAAAGATACACAGGTGCTAAGAATGCCGGTCAGTGACTAGATTGTATCCTTAGCAACCACACATGTATGAACATAACTTTGCACTTGTGTATAACAAGAGTTTTTTTGTGAGAGCACCCTTGTGTTCAAAAAAATGGATAATTGGTGTGTGGATAATCAGGATTCTACTGTAACTCCCTTTATCTGTAAACTATGGAGTAATGAGAGCAGTCAGTGTGACATCCCCTTTCAATATTTCCGTTGCTTTCACTTCATGTGATTCCCTGAATCCCTCTTTTGGAATCCATTAAGTATTACTTCAGTGACACAGATGAAACACAATTGAACTGGAACTTTATATTGTTGTGTCTCCTTGGCTCAGTTGGTTAGCACTCTTGTCTCATGAGTCAGAAGGTTGTGGGTCATTCCCCCACCCCACCTCTCGCATGTCAGACTTTAAACTGGTCCCCTCCTCTTCAACATCTATATGCTCCCCCTTGGTGACATCATCCGCAGACGTGGGGTCAACTTCCATATGTATGTGGATGACACCTAACACTACCTGGAGTCCTGTAGCTCAGTGGTTAGAGCACTCGCTTTGCAAGCGAGAGACCTGAGTTCAATTCCAGGTAGGTCAGGGCGAAACCTTGGGCAAGTTTCCTTACTCCACACGCCTAATAATAATCCCTCCAAAAAAAAAACAATAATAAATTGGTCATTTTCAATCTACGACTGTTTGTGGGACATTGCTGTGCGCAATTGGCTGCCACGTTCGCCCACAAATATACAGTCAATTCACTTTACAGTATATTCTGTGAAGCACTTTGGGACGTCCTCCCGACGTGAAAAGTGCTATATCAAATGCAAGGATTATTATTACCTCTTTGCCTCCACCCTTGACTCCAGGACCACTGTCAGACATCAAGTCCTGGACGAGAACTAGCTTTCTTCAGTTGAAGGTCATCAAGACCGAGGCTCTCCTGATTGGCTCACATCAGCGCCTTCTCACCTCAGGCACTGACAGTATCACCATCCATGGTTGCACACTCCACCTTACTAAGCCAGTCCGGAACCTTGGGGTCTTGTTTGACCCTCAACTCTCCTTTCTACCCCACATCTATGCCATGACCCGCTCTGCCTTCCCCCACCTCTGCAACATCTCCCGGCTCTGGCACTGTCTCACATCGCAGGCCACCGAAACCCTCATACACGCCTTCATTACATCGAGGCTCAACTATGCAAACTCACTGCTTGTCGGCCTCCCCAACTCCTCCCTCCACAGGCCGCAGATGATCCAGAACTCTGCAACCCGTGTCCTCTCCCGCACTAGGCCCCGCGACTCTATCACCCCCATCCTTGCCCAACTCCACTGGCTTCCCATTACACAGAGGATACAGTTCAAGATCCTGGTCCTCACCTTCAAAGTTCTCCATGGTCTTTCTCCGCCCTACCTCTCCAACCTCTGACCCCTACCACCCTGTTCGCTTCCTCCGCTCAGCGGGCTCTGGCCTGCTTCACATACCCCACCTTGCTCGCCCCACTATCGGCGGGCGGGCCTTCCGCCACTCTGCACCCATCCTCTGGAACTCCATCCCGCCGTCCCTCTGTCTTGCCCCCTCCCTCTCCACCTTCAAGACCCACCTCAAGACCCTCCTCTTCGACTGTGCTTTCGATCTCCCTGCTTCCACCCCTGCCCTCCCCTCTCCCACACCCCGACCCTCAGCTTGGGTCTGCAACTCTGTCTGTCCAGCGCCTTAATAATAATATAATCCTTGCATTTGATACAGTGCTTTTCACATCTTCTCAACGTCTCAAAGCGCTTCACAGAATGTACTGTAAAGTGATTTGACTGTATATTTGTGAGCGAAACGCGGCAGCTAATCCAGTCATGGATTGAAAATGACCAATTTATTATTGTTTTGTTTTGGACGGATTATTATTAGGCGTGTGGAATAAGGAAACTTGCCCAAGGTTTCGCCTGGAATTGAACTCAGGTGTCTCGCTTGCAAAGCGAGCGCTCTAACCACTGAGCTACAGGACTCCACGCCTTGGAGCATCCTCCCAATGTGAAAGGCACTATAAAAAAATGTAATTTTGTTGTCATTGTTGTTAAACTCACATAGCCTAGGCTGACACTCCAATACAATGCTGGGGCTGTGCTGCGCTTTTAGAGCAGCCATCTTCAGATGAGATGTTAAACTAAGGGTCCTGTCTGCCTGTTCAAGTGGACATTAAAAATCCCACTGGCACTATTTGAAAAGAGAAGAAAGTTTCTCTCGATGTCCTGGCCATCAATCTCCCAAATAAAATGGACGCTTTGCTACTTGGCTGTTTGTGGGACATTGTTGGGCACAAATTATCTGCTGCATTTCACCTACGAAATACAGTCACTACACTTTACAGTATATCCTGTGAATGATGCTATATCAAATGTAAGGATTATTAGAATTATTGTTTAGCAGAGATAGAATTAAACAATTTTGCTTCAAACATAAGGTACATAGTAAGCTTGACCTTGTGGATGATGGAACTGGGGTGACCAGTGAGGAGTGTATTTGATAATAATGATAATAATCCTTGCATTTGATATAGCGCTTTTCACATCTTCTAGATGTCTCAAAGCGCTCCACAGAATATGCTGTAAAGTGAATTGACTGTATATTTGTGGGTGAAACGCAGCACCCAATTGCGTACAGCAGTGTCCCACAAACAGCCGTGGATTGAAAATGACCAACTTATTAAGTTATTAAGTGGATAAGTGGAGGTGGGAGGTGATAAAGGCATAGATGAGAGTTTCAGTGACCTTTGAGGCAAGGATGGGTCAGAGGAGGCAATGAACCTTGAGTATTTTTCTCTTGAAAAATACCAGTAGCATTATAATATATAAAGTGGGTAAAAGCAGTTTTCTTTCTGCACCTTCTTTCAAATAGACCAGATTTGAATTAAACTCAGAGCAAGGTTATTAGGAGCCCACCACCACCATCAGCAACAGCAACAAATTACGGTGGAACTGATTTGTATTAAAGTGGAGACTGTCAAAAGCTATTTAATTATGATTGAACAGTTGTAAGCGACAGGATACAAATGTCCTGGTTTGAGTCGAAATTCAATCAAGTTTTAGCCTGTGAGCTCATTTTGCCTTAAAATTTAAGATCACCCCAGAATTGTAGAAAATTCTTACATTTTAAGCCTTAATCTGGAAGTCTGTTTTCCACGTTTCTCGAAAAAAAACTTTTAAATTGAGACTCATATTAAGAATTTTCTACAATTTTATGTAAAAAATTGAAAACTGGGTGGAAATTTGGGCCTGCAATTCACAACTGCGCAGCACTTGTATGTTCAAGCAATGTCTAATGACCTCCATCTACTTGACTTGTGTCTCTTGTTTGCAATGAAGTGGTGCAGACATCCAGTACAAATAATTTATAAGTTTGAATACTTGAAAAGGGGGAAAAAAGGCAGAATTTATTATTATAATAATAATAATATAATAATCCTTGCATTTGATATCACATCATTGAGACATCTCAAACGTTTCACAGAATATATTATCAAGTGGATTGACTGTGTATTTTGTGTTAATTAGGTGTTTCAGACAGGTGACCTAAGGTGGTTTGGATTTGGTTTTCATCTTGTTTATACAATTGTTCAATTGTAATTCAAGATCCTCGTTCTGACTTTGAAGGCCATCCATGACCTTGCCCCCTCCTACCTCTCTGACGTGCTGACTCCCTATCAACCTGCCCGCTCCCTCCGTTCAGTGGGCTCCAGCCTGCTCCATGTCTCCCGCCCGACCCACCCTACCATCGGTGGCTGAGCTTTCAGCCTCTCTGCCCCCACACTCTGGAACTCCATCCCACAGTCCCTTCATCTAGATTCATCCCTTGCCTGCTTCAAGGCTGGTCTCAAGCCCCTCCTCTTCGATCGTGCCTTCGGTCGCCCACCCACCTCTCTGCCTTCCCTCACCCCTACCACACCCCTCCCCCATGCTCGGGTCCTGACCCCTGACTATCCAGCACTTTGGGACATCCTCTTGACATGAAAGGCACTCTATAAATGTAATTTTGATGTTGTTGTTGGTCTGCCAAAGCCCAAGTCCTTAACTCTTTGTGGTATGTCATCGACCATCCATCGTTGGGTTTCAATCATTATTTCATGGAAAGTTATAACACAGNAAAAAATACATGATAATGTAGCAAATATTTATTTGGATTCTGCCTGGTCTCTTTACACTACCTGAAATTCATCATGTTCAAGATGGCCCACTCCATCATTTTGTAGTGCAGCATCAGAAGGGCTGCTTTTGTCAAGTGCCACTGCAAGCTCTGTGCAGCTCCATGAGACGTTTTGATATGATAAGGTGCTACATCAAATGTAATTATTATATTACTTTTCTCTGCCCCCACTCTCTATAGTGTCACGTATCCATGTATATATTTTTAATACTGTTTGATTTACCACTCGTAACTCCTTGCACAAAGAAAGTGAATTGTTTTGCTTCCTGCCTGGTCATTGTCCCATCTACTCGTCAATTCAGTTCAAAGTCCTCATTCTCACCTTTAAATCTCTCCATGGACTCGCCCCACTGTACCTCTGCGACCTACTTCAACTGTGCTGACCTGGCTGATCCCTTTGTTCAGCGAGCACTGGCCTGCTTCATGTCCTCCACCCTATATGCCTCATAAGATAATAAGAATTAGGAGCAGGAGTAGGCCATTCGGCCCCTCGAGCCTGTCCCGCCATTCGATAAGATCATGGCTGATCTTCAGACCTAACTCCAATTACCTGCCCTATCCCCATATCCCCTAATCCCTCTATTTTTAAAAAAATCTATCAGTCTCAGCCTTAAAGATGTTCAAGGACTGAGCATCTACAGCCTTCCGGGGTAGTGAATTCCATAAATTCACTTCCCTCTGAGTGAAGAAATGTTTCCTCAACTCTGTTCTAAAAGGCTAACCCTTAATTTTAAGACTGTGACCCCTGGTTATAGATTCTCCTACCTTCTCCATCATTGGTCAGTGGGCTATCACCCATTCTGCCGCTCTCTCTAGAACTCTAGCCCAGAGTCCCTATGATTTCTCCCTCCCTCCCTAATGTGGTGTCCTGTAGCTCAGTGGTTAGGGCACTCCCAGCGAAAGCGATAAACCTGGGTTCGATTCCCAGCAGGGCTAAACGTTGGGCAAATTTCCTTACTCCACACGACTCTGTTTACCTAGCAGTAAGTAGGAAGTCAGTTGTTAATCGATTGGTGGATCACTTTTCTGGGGCGTATTAATTCTTTAAAAAAAATACGTGGGTCACTAAATCTACGACCGTTTGTGAGACACTGCTGTGTGCAATTGGCTGCCGCATTTCGCCCACAAAATATACAGTCAATGCACTTTAAAGTATATTCTGTGAAGCACTTTGAGATGTCTTGAAGATGTGATAAGGCACTATATCAAATGCAAGGTTTTTTTATTGTTACCTTATTCAAGGTGCATCTCAAGTTGCACCTCTGATTGTACTTTCTATCTTTACCCTCCCCACTGACTTTGGCTTGGATTCCCAGTCACACTGTCAAGCATCCTCCTGACATGAAAGAAGCCGTATAAATGTAAATTTGTATTGTATAATCACTTTGAGAAGGTGTATAATCTAGCATACATAATAGCAGCTTTGCTAGACTGCTAAGGTCATGAAATATTACAACAAATTACATAGATTGTACAGCTTGGAAACAGACCATTCACCCCAACTAGGTCATGCAAGTGATTATACTCTACATGAGCCTCCAATCTCTCCTAATCCCTTCTCCCATATCCCTGTAATCCCTTCTGCTTCATGTATTGCAAATATGTTTTTAATATTTTAAGAGAGAAGTAGATGGGTATTTGGGGAGGACAGGATTGCAGGGCTATGGAGAGAAAGCGGACCCGTGGGATTGAGTTGGATTGCTCTTTTAGGAGCTGGTGCAGACGCGATGGCCGAATGGCTTCTTTCTGTGCTCTATGATTCTATATTCTTTGATTTTGTTATGGAGCCTTTCACATCAGGAAATCAGCTCCAAGCTCTTCACATGATTTACTGTAAAGTGTAGTGACTGCATTTTTGTGCACTCAATCCACCTCTTGTCATCTGCAGTCATAGTGTGTTTCCCCAATGCTACTGGGAAATTATTTGATTACAGTAAAACACAATTACACGAAGTATGTGGTGCCTGCTCCCAAGTGTTCCCTTATTGGTATACGTAGTTTATTGCTGAGGAAATAAGATGCTGATGTTTCAGATAAGATTACAATGACATTTGGTTGCTTTTCAGAAGGAAGACATCCTGTATATTGTACAATACATTATGAATACAGTGATTCATGAGAGCAATTAGTTTGAAAACGTGGATTGAAGAAATATTTGCTGCATTTACCACGTGACGTGGCTCCTAGTCAGCTGTATTTTTAAGACCTTCCCCCCAATGTGAAAGGTCCTATATAAGTGTAGCATGTTGAGGTGAAAGGCCAATAGTAGGTGATGTCTGTAGTAGGATAATATATCAAAGCACTTTGGAGATCCTAAAATCATTGTTACATATTAAATAAGATAAGGGGCATGCAGGGGGAATATTGTAATGCTGTATTCCTGAACTCTTTCCACTTCTTAATTCTCCCTGGCAATAAGTAAAGAAATGGAATGTGTTTAGAATACCACAACTTTGAACCCTAAATTTACCGAGGAGTCTTGATTCGATTAGGAATTTTACGTTCTCTCACCCCTTGCATTCTGCCCCCTCACACATACGATCTTTCTATCAGAAAGGTTTACAAAACTAATGAGACCTAGAAAGAAAAAATAGCAAATTCCTTGAAGGTTTTAATCCACTAACACATGATTGAATTTCTTCTCCACAGTTCTGCATCTGCCTTCTTACTGCACAACATCTACACAAAAGGTGGTAATGATAATAATAATCCTTGAATTTGATATAGCATCTTCGAGACGTTGATTAGAGAGACAGAGAGGTACTAAGGTGTGATGTGAGTTGACTTTAATAATGCTTGCATTTGATATAGCGCCTTTGAGATATCTCAAAACGCATCATAGAATATGCTGTAAAGTGAATTGACTATATTTTTATGGCCGAAACGTGGAAGCTAATTGCGGACAGCAGTGTCCCAAAAACAATCATGGATTGAGTGACCAAATTATTATTATTGTTTTTAAGGGATTATTATCCCTGAAAGCCAATCGACCAATCGACTAACAACCGTTCGGTCCTATTTGCTGCTAGGTAAACAGAGGGATGTGGAATAAGAAAACTTTCTTAAGATTTTGCTGTGCCCAGGAATCGAACCTGGGTTTTTTCGCTTGTGAAGCAAGTGCTCTCACCACTACACTACAGGACTCCTCAAGGATTAATGTTACACCAAAGTACCCCGTGTAATTAATTGGACCAAAATTAATTGAAATCACCTTTACCCAGTCATTGGTCCAATTGATACCTTTTAGTTACTTGGTGGAAAGCACTTAGCCACCATTTCAAACTTACATCTGACTGGTATTATGATGTCCAAGTAGTCCTGGACCACATGTGTGCATCAACATCTCTGACAGTCTCAATATGGACCTCAGAGAGATCAGTGATAATAAACTCATACATTTAATTATGAAAAACATGATTTGTTAATCTCTGCTCTGGCATTAGTAAATCAGACCATGTATTTCCTCTCCCAAAGCTTCCACTTTATTTTGCATAATGTTGTTACTATGTAAATAGCTTAATTTATATCTGAAAGTCTGGGTCAGAGGAATGCTACATTTCCTCATTCCTATACTCCAGGATTAAGCTTTGTTATTTTCTGTGCAGTCGTTAATTTCAGGTCTCCCAGTTTTCCAGTTCATTTGTTGTTAATAACACCTTTTCCAAATCCCTTCCCACTCAATTTTCCCCATTTAAACTGGTTGGGGTTGCTCAAGGATTAATGATAATCATTGTATTTGATATACTTTTCATTGCCCATTTATAGAACATATCTCAAACATCTTAACAGGATTCACTATAAATAGTAAATATAGTGACTTTGTATTTGTAGGCGAAAATAGCAGCCTACCACCAACAGCTATGTTGTGCATTTTTAGTTTTTTGAGCTAGTTATAGGTTTGGTATTAGCATTTCTAATGGTGTGGGTGGAAATGAATATTCAAAATGTAATATTTTTCTAAGGAGCAGAGGAACAGAATAAAGCCATTCAGCACATCATCCTATTGATCCAGTTTATTAGACATTTGCAGATCTTTTAATCCCAATGCCTTGCCCTTTCATCATATCCCTTAATAGTTTTGCAATGCAAGTATTTGTCTATATCTTGCTTTAACATCCCTATTGATTCCAACTCTACAGCTTTCTGGCCCGGTTGTTCCACATCTTCACAACCCTTTGTGTGAAATTTATGTAGCACCTTTCAAGTCAGGAGAATATCCCAGTTCTAGAGTTGTTAGTAATACTGAGGGAAAAGAATTGTATAAATATAAATGGGAGAGTAATACATCATTTTGTTATTAAAACTGAAGGACAGAGCAACATCAGAGTACAGTGCTATGAAGCACTTTAAGACCAACACCCTGATAAGGCACCGTGTGAAATACAAGGATTATATAATATTCAAAAATCTATTTTTGATTTGAACTTTACTTTTGCTTTTATTAATGTCTTCTAGAGCTCAGTGACATATTTATTCCGTTGCTGTGCTGGAAATATCTGTGTTGTAATTAATTGGATCCCCCGAAATGGCGATAAAATAATACTTGAAAAATGGTTTCAGAGGAATAATTTGTAGCCTCTTCGCTCTGGGACACCGCCCTGCGTGAGGGGTGCTATATAAATGCAAGTTATTATTGTTGTCATTAAACTTGATTTTGGCAATTCATGATTGGAGCTCTATTATAACTCAGTAGTTGGATTCCATAAAATCTCAACCAATGCCATAGTGGGACCAATTTTTAGCACAATCTTATATTTGACCACAATGGTCTCAAGGTTAAGATGATGGCGATTTATGGGAAATTCTTTTCATCGGAATTAAATAAGAAAAATAGTTTTGTCATTTGGAATGCCTGAGGCTGATGGTCAGTAATAGAAAGGCATTTCGAACATCACATGCTCTTCTATTTGACACGGTCACTGATCAAAAATTGGGTAGTGGGTAAAAGAAAATCATAAATTGAAGCTTGAGAGCTGAAACAATGTTCTCCGCACAAAGAGTTATATTCTGATCTCTCTTCAAGGAAAAAACAATTACCACAAAGAGTGATCTATTTGGGGGCTGAAAGAAACCTATCATTTGAGATCTCAACTCCTGTTCTTAGCTTCAGTGGTGACCCAATTTAAGGAAGTCTGCTGCACGTATTGCAGTAAGCAATCTGAATCCCAAATAAATTGCTCCAAGGACATGTGTAATGAATAAATTGCACAAAGCATTCATATACTGTAAAGAGGTGGAACATTACACTTTGACAGATAAACTGCACTTAAATTATGTATTATTCTATATTTTATGGTTTCTATTTTATTACTATTATTGTTATTGCTAAAAACAATTATATGTCAGAAATAAATTCCACTTCTTAAAAAGAAATGCAATTGAGAGATAAATGTACTGATGTTTCACTTTGTCTCATATTGTAGGCCACGTGACAATTGATAAAATGAAATGTAACATCCAAATGAGGTTGACATTAAAAGATGCAATCATTCTAAATTACAAGTGTATTGCTATGCAGAGGATTGTTTTGTGTGTGGAAACAACAGGATTATAAAACTTTGTTTTCCTATTCTTCATAAATTCTGGCCAGATGTCTTTGTCAGACATTAGTTGGCTGATTGATATGGATGTTTGGTCTCTGCTGAAATTGATAATGTTTTAAAAGCAAAAACTTTCTCGGCCAATTATGTCTTTTGACTTTCAAACCACATTCCCTGAGGGATGGATAATCTGGGCCATCTTCACAAACTGAACTAAAACTAAGTCCCTTCTCCTGATTTCCCTCCATTTTTTTGGAATCATTCCTTGTCTTGGGAGCTGACTCTGAATGTCAAGGCTGAAATTTAAAGTTAATTGTCTGTCAAAGTAACACAAATGCATCGCAGTGCCATGCATTTTCATGAAGGTGGTGTGATCGGTTTACATCAAGCTATCTCTCAGCATTTGAAAACCTAGACTGTGTCCTGCTCAATTCTTTCATCAATGCGGATCAAAAAAGCAGTGGTTCACAACAGAATTAATTAATGATGAGATTAAATCTGTAATGGGGAATCCCATTAGTACGTCACAGACAGCTCATAGGCTTCCTGCTCCGAAACCGCAGAATGGTGCCCATGGATTGGCAGTGATATGCTGCAGGTTACTGCATTGGTGATTCTGTGTTATTATTAGTGAAACCTGTTGCCGTTTCACCCCAATTAAATCTCCGAAAACCTCTTGGAAAACAGAGCCCGCGAGCCCATTAAATGTCCAGGTCCCATGTTTTGTATTCTGCTGTGTTCAAATGAAGGCACAAAGGGTAGAAGTTATGGCAGCCACAGAAATACCTCCTCTGTTTTTTTTATAAATAAAGAATACTAAATCCTATTGTTCCGAAACCTAGAAAGTATATTTCTTAAAAGAAAATCTTACTCAAGTAAACTAATCTTGGGCTGTCTAATTTCCTTATTCATATTAAGACACAGACTTTTGTTTACAATTAAAACATTTAAATTATATTAGGTGAAATGTTAAGAAATGTTGTATTGAAAAACATATTAGTTAAATCTAGCAACAATTTTTCTTTTCAATGTAAGAACTTAAATAGCAATCCTTGCATTTGATAAAGCGCCATAACATCGGAACCTTTCAAAGCACGTCACAAGCAATTAATGTCACAGGGGACTGGGCCAAAGTGTCCTTTGAATAAGGGTGGCCTCTGAATTCGAGTTCATTGGAGTGCGTAGAATGTCTAAGTGTATAGAAGAATACACATACAATGCCATCAATTAAATTAATTTTAACAAATTAATAAATAAATTAAACATTACAAATAATTACAAATAATAATTAAATTACAATCACATGTCGTTACTGTTTACAAAGAAGTCCACAATCGTTTTCTGATTGGTGTTCGTTATTTTTTGACTGTTTCTCAGAGAGCTTGGCCTCTGAAAACGGTGTTGGGACCAAAACACAGACACCGCTTACCATACCTATATGGTATGACAACAACAACTTGTGCTTATATAGCGCCCTCCACACAGGGTAGCGTCTCAGAGCGCTTAATAGTGGCGGAGCCTGATTTGAAGCCGGGGGGAGGTAGGAGGTATCCATAAGCAGGGTGGAAGAGGAAAGTTTTCAGACGGGACTTGAAAGAGGGGAGAGAGGGGGCAAGGTGGATGGATTGAGGGAAAAGGTTCCAGAGTACCGGGGCATAGTGGCTGAATGCGTGACCTCCGATGGTGGAGTAGAGGGTACGAGGGACTAGCGTGACTCATATTACTGAATTAAACATCACTTTTAGGAAAGTGCTTAAAATCACCTAGGATTTGTCACCTAACACATTGATACTAATGCTCCTGCTGTCACACTGCTGTGGGAAACCCATGCAAGTTTAAATGCTGCAATGTGAATGTTTTTGATTTTTAATGTTCATTTTTTAAAATAATAAAACTAAATGTAATAGACTTGGAAACATCAGACCCAATGATACATTACAAGATGATGTTTTAATTACAATTTTTTCGATGTTATATAGCGTCTTTCACATTGGGAGAACGTCTCAAAGCGATAAACTGAAGCGTGTAGTGACTGTATTTTGTAGGTGACCAATTTTTGATCTAGGGGATGTTGGCCAGGACAACGGGAGAAACTCCCTTCTCTTTTTGAATAGTTTTGCAAGACATTTAGTGTTTTGGGAGAGCAAATGGGTAGATGACATTATAAGGCTTCTTAGAACAGTACTGTATAGTCCTTTACGGATTTTGATTATAAACCTAAATGTAAGCAATTTTGGTGAATTCAGTCAATTAACTAATCATGTGCAAATACCAAATTGTGATACAATGTCCATTAATACCTTGCAGAAACTTGCAGGCCAGGCCTTTGGCTGCAGAATAATGCCAATGGGATGTTTGTAAAACTATTGTGTTTTTCAGAACTTGTTGGTTAAATTGGGGCACACATTCCAATATAACAAATTCCATACAAAGACACATACCAAGGTTATGAAAGAATAAGAATAAAAATAAAATAAGAAGTCTTACATTCCACCGCCTGTCTGTGCTGCATGACGAAGTATAGTTTTCTGAAGAGCCATGGTGGCCTTCAGTGCAAGTACAATATTTACAAAGGTAACTAATTTCTCTTATCGCCCACAAAACACTCAGTCCCTGTAGTTTACAGTGTATCCTGTGAAGCGCTTTGGGACATCCTCCTGACATTAAATGTGCTTTGCTAAATGCAAAGATTATTATTACTTTGCACCCAGCAGAACTAATTGAACAGAATTGTTAGGGTTTGGAATTCATTGCCGCAATCAGCTGTATAGGAGCAGCTGTAAAAGCTGGATTGATAGAATTGTTCAACAGGGCAATAAATTAGCACTGGAGCAGTAGGAATATTAAGCGATATCGGGAAACAGTAGTAAGTAGGATTTTTTTTAAAAAAAGCAATTTTGAAAAATAATTAGCAGTGACACAAACATAATGTACTGAGTGGCTACCTATTGTTCTGAAAATTTCTGTTCTGCCTCCAATACACCCACTACATAAAAATATTAATGCTAACAGGACTGATTCCAACACTATGTGACTAGGGCAGTGCAAAAGAATAAAGATTAAGCGCAAGTTTCTATCTCATAAGTTGTAAAAAACGTAAACAGTGTTTGTAGGTCAATGAGTGGGATGAAAATAAAATTTGTTCTCAATAATTGTACTCAGTTAACAAAATGTGTTTTTCCAAGCATTAGAATCGAGTTGCCACGTGAGTCCCTATTGAAAATGCAGCCATTTATGAAACATGTGATCGGTGAAGATCATTTATTATCTCCAGATATGCAGATTAAGAAAAGGTTGATACAGAATGGTGAGAGTGTAAAGATCTGTCACATGTTTACTGATTTTCGGTAAATCTCTGTCAGAGACTATTACTCTTCATAGCTCAATATTCAATCTTGAATTTGTGCCAAAAATCAACAGATGTTGTGATGTTACAGAGCATGGACTGAAGGGGGAACATGTAGGTTGGATTTTGTGATTGCATATTCTTAATCTCAGTGATCCTGCAATGGGTGAGGAAGAATTCTTGATCTCATTGGTACTGGGGGTGGGGTGGAGGTGGGAGGTGGGGGGAGAAAAGCAGCTCGGTGCCTCTAGCTGGGAAGAAGGAAAACAAATGTCGTCCACAGATCACAGCCTCTGTTGGCAAATATTTTTGAGTAGGTTGTACATGAAAGGCGGAGGGATTGAGGGAGAGTGTTCCAGAGTTTTGTTGCGTAGTGGCTGAAAGCACGACTTCCGATGGTGGGGCGGAGGGTGCGAGGGATGAGCAGGAGGCTGGTGCCAGTCGAGCGGAGGCGCTGGGTGGTGGATTGGGGAGTGAGGAGGTCGGAGAGATAGGGAGGTGCCAGAGAGTGAAGGGATTTGGACACGAATGTGAGCATCTTGAAATCGATTTGTTGATCCAGAGTTGAATCCTGTATTTGTATTTCAGACGCTCATAAATCAGACCAGTTTATAGTACAAATAAGATAAAAGGTGCAGATGGTATGTGGGAATCAGGGTCAATAGTAGCCATTCAGTTCATCGTGTCTTATTACTGCTACTTGTTTTCTTGAAAAGGGTGTTGGGTCAAGAGAACAGATTACACAACTTCACCAGCCAAAGTCCTGAAATCTTACCACTTCATTGTTCACTAACATTTTTCAGCTTTGCAGAAGGGAGCAATGACAGTGAACACTTACGACATTGCAGCACTCCTCCAGCACTGCATTGGAGTGTTACATTATAAATGTAAAAATTACATGAATTAAATGATGTATCCATTAAAGTGCTGGCAGATCTATAGAGATTCCTCCCTCTCGGGACCATCTCATTGATAAAATATAAAGGAAAGCTGTGTTACTGTAATATTAGCCCTAACCCACTAAACTAAACACAAAAAAGATAAGTTTAACTAAAAATGAAAAGTTCCAGCACTTGCCCCTTCATTCCTATTTAATTCGATATTCTCTTCCTCATTCTCTCTGAACTTTATACTTTTGGCGATGAAGTATTGTAGGTAATTAGTAGGAAATATTTTAAATCCTTTTTACTCGTGTTGCACTGACTCTCTGTAGGAGCTCCAATAAACATGCGTCCTTAGAACTCTCCATTGAAGTTGCTTTACAAATATAAGTATTTGCAAGTGATGTTTTCTTCCAAAAGTCGTATTCAACTTGATTCCCACATGTGGTCATTGACACACTCACCTTCACTTTGAAGTCAACGTAAACGCCTCCACCTACTTCAGATCACAGAAAGTAAGCCATTCCAAGTGACTTTTTATTAAAAACACACAATGTGGCAATTTTGACTCATCAAAGAAACAACTGCAGTGAGCAAAGCTTTGCTATCTTCATAACATTCAAGGTTTGATGATTAAATGAGTAAAAGGTTTTGGCTTCCTGGTGACTCAATCTTAAAGAAAACTTAAGTCTGCATCACATGTTTTTGCTGTTTATCCCTCAGGCAGGTCACAGTAGGGGTACGTTCAGAGGTCCTGTGCTTGATTCACTCACACCTCATTTCAATACAGTGAATTAATTGACTGGTTGAAGTCAAATTCTATACCATTCACTAGGGCAGTGCAGCATGACTCATTTTAACATCATACGCAGTAAGATTTGAGAATAGGATTCTGACATTGTACCTTGGAGATGATTGAGGATATATCTAACATAATACCCATATAATATATTGGAGAAACCTAACATGACAGACAGATAACTCTGGAATTTACAAGTACAGAAGCACAGTGATAAAGTTCAGATATTAGAAATGTCTATTGAATTGATTTTACCCACGGGCAAGTTTTTGCCTCTCCCTCTCCCTCATGCTCTCTCTCTTCCCCTCTACTCCTCTCTCTCTCACCCCTCGTTCACACAGACACTCGCTCTCTCTTCCCCCACCCCATCTCTCATTCTCACTCCCTCTTTCCATCTCTCACAATCACTCCCTCTTTCCCTTTCCCTCAATCACTCGCTCTCTTTCTCTCAATCAGCTGCACGGCTCTGGCAGTGGGAATGGCCTCTCATCCAGTCATGTGACAGACTGCAGTAACACACGGTATTATTTCCACTCCCCACGCTGCATCCTCCCAACCGCTGGTTCCTGTCACTGCCATGACCGGACGGTTCGTCAGGGAGGGAGGGAATGGGTTGGAGGGAGAGAGCGGGTTGGATGAAATCATCCACTGGGACGAATGCTGCCCTCAAGTCGCCTGTTGGCCCCCCCCTGCCTTAGTGTATAAAAGCTATGACCTTTACCTCATTTTATCTCATCCCCCCAGAATATCAACCCTACCGTCTTCCCATTAAAGCATCAAGCTGTTACTCAGATGAATTAAGCATCCTAGCCTCAGTCGCCCTTGCTGTTCCAGTTGTTGCTTACCCTCTATGTAAGGAATTACTTGCTGGTGGCTGTCCTAAATTCTACTTCACAAACCTGATCCTGTGTCTTATTTGTCCTGCTGCTTGGCGAATCTAGAAGTATTGTTGTGGGTTTACTTGCTCTATCTTAAGATAGCGAATTAGAGATATTTAAGAGCTGTGTACCACCAACCAAGGCACACAAGGAAGCTAAGAAGCTAAATTAGATGAGTGATCCTGATTTCCCTTCTATTGACTCCAGCCTGATTGTCCATCGCATCAGTGGAAGCTTAATTTCCTTTATGAATATTACACATGGGTCAATCTTTACTGAACCAGGGTCAGTTCATTCGGTAGATTAAAAATGCCAACAGCTCTTTACCCACATTTGTTTCACCTTGTCCCCTCCGCATACCCCACACACTTCACAACACCAGTTGGCTGGTTTAAGTCTTGACTGATTAAATTATTGCGCTCATCAGTAAATTAAGACTCATACTTCTCCAACTACCGCCCCATTTCAAACCTTCCTTTTCTATCAAAGGTCATGGAATGAGCCGTCGCTTCCCAGCTTCGCTCTTTCCTCTCCCAGTATTCCTTCCATGAAACCCCTTCAATCTGGGTTTTGTGCTGCTCAAAGCACAGAGACAGCCCTGGTCAAAGTGAACAAATGATATTCTATTCACCTGCGACCAGGGCTCTCTCTGAGTTCTCATCCTTCTCTACCTCTCGGCTGCTTTCGATACTATTGAGACCACTCCGTTCTTCTCCACCGCTTCTCCTCATACCTTCACCTCAATGGGTCTGTTCTTACCTGGTTCAAATCCTACCTTTCCCAACCTCTGAACTTCGCGGCCATCAACGGCTTCTCTAGCCCCCGCACTGTCACATGTAGCATCCCTCAGGGTCCTGTCCTCGGTCCCTTCCTCTTCAATCTATACATGCTGCTGCTTGGTGATGTCATCCACAGGCATGGGGTCAATTTCCACATGTATGCGGATGGTACCCAACTTTATCTCACTGCCTCCACTTTTGACTCCAGAACTGTTGATATCTTGGCGAATTGTCTGTCTGACATCAAGTCCTGGATGAGAGCCAACTTTCTTCAGCTAAATGTTGGCAAGACAGAGGTCCTCTTGCTTGGCTCCCGGCCCCACCTCCTCACCTCAGGTGCCGACACTATCACCATTCACGGCTGCACTCTTCACCTCACTGAGCCAATCTGAAACCTCGGTGTACTTTTTTTACCCTCAGCTATTCTTCAAACACTACATTGGTGCCATGATCTATCACCCCCGTTCTTGCCCAGCTTCACTGGCTCCTCATTCCTCAGAGAATCAAATACAAAACCCTCGTTCATACCTCCATGGTCTTGCTTCCCCCCCTACATCAGCCTCTCCGCTCGGCAGACACCAGCCTACTTCAGGTCCCCCGCACTTCCTGCACCCCATTGGTGGTCGGGTATTCAGCATCTCTGCCCCCGCCACTCTGGAAATCTATCCCGCAATCCCTCAGCCTCATCCCCTCCTTGCCTCCTTCAAGTCCCGTCTGAAGAACTTCCTCTTCAACCGTGCTTTTGGCCACCTCCTCCTCTTCTGACCCCAACTCCCAACTTGGGTCCAAAACCTCTGATTGTCTTTCCGACGTGAAGGGCACGATACAAGTGTAATTTGTTGTTGCTGTTGCATTGATGATCCCACAAGACATCAAAGACCTTTTGTGAATGTCATTGCACATCAAGTACATGAGAAATGTGTTCTTCCAACAGCAAAATGTGGAACTGAAAAGCTCCCACACAAATGTAGTACAGTAGTTAGAAACCTTTTTTGAACAAAATACACAGTCTCTGCACTTTACAGTAAATCCTGCCTTCCATGGCACACAAGGTGTACATCCTGTGATACACTTTGAGACTTCCTCCTGATATGAAAGGCTTGATATCAAATGCAAAGATTATTGAATGTTAATAGAATTTTTTCCAAATATATTGACATTTTAAATTGAAACGTGAGATAGGTATGAAATTAATTTGACTTCCATCCACATAGTTGCTGTTTGCATACAAATGGAGACTCCTAGGAAACAATTCTTATAAAATTTAACACTGATCCATCTCCCTTGCCGCCCCCATGTTTGATTGAAAGCTTCCTTTGCTGAGGTGCTGGATTTCTCATGAGTATTGTGAAATGTCAGAGTTAGTTATTTTCAGCACCACTGCACTGTCAGTTCAGCAATTCCTGCTTACAGTGCTGGAAAATTTACACTTGTTACTGCTCTACATTCTATTTCTAACACAGCTCTTACTTTGGGATTGCCATCATGCAGCGTAGATCACCTTGATGGGTAGTGATTGTTTAGAAAGTTAGAAATGTGTGCCATGGTGTGTAACAGCACAGCAGAAAGTATTTCATAGCAGTATCCCCCGGAAGCTTTTTCCACACCCCACACACACCATACACTCACTGTACACATCCCCATATCCACACCACAGTATATGCAAGCACGTTACACACACGCACCACATAATATACAGAGTCGTGGAGTCTGTGGAGCTCTGTAGCTCAGTGTTTAGAGCACTCGCCTCGCAAGCGAGAGCAGCTGGGTTTGATTCCATGCAGGGCGAAACATTGGACAAGTTTCCTTACTCCACACGCCTCTGTTTAACTAGCAGTAAGTAGGAACCCAGTTGTTAGTCGATTGGCGGATCACTTTTCTGGGTGGTAATAATCCCTTCAAACAAAAATAATAATTTGGCACGACTGTTTGTGGGAGACTACTGTGCTCAATTCGCTGCCACGTTTCGGCCACAAAATACAGTCAATTCACTTTACAGTATATTCTGTGCAGTGCTTTGACATGACTCGAAGATGTGATAAGGTGCAATACCAAATGCAAGGATTATTATTATTATACCACAAATCATATATATTAATAATAAATACAAACATATTACACACACACAAATGCATATACACACACAAACCACAAACATCGCTCACAATGAGTTTGCTGGGAGGGGATTATAACTCACAGATGCAAGAAATAACAAATAATAACTGGTCAGAAGGTTGACCAATAGAAGCTCGTCCATCAAGTTGAAGCAAGTCTATTTTCAGAGAATGCTTCCTTTTTTTAATAAAAGTCCCATATTTAAATGGTAACATCTACTGTACCAGCAAGTTGAGGTTAGGCTGACTAAGTTGAAAGATGAGATCATATGCCATCAGAGAATGAAGGCTATTCTGAGTTCCCACATGGCCATCTCTCTGACTCTTGGTCAATAACACATGCACAAGTTGTATTCTTGCTTTGATATTAGCTGACCTCAATGCTTAGCTTACACTCCAATACAGTGTTGGGGCTTCGCTGCATTGTTGGGGGTGCAATCCTTCAAATGAGATGTTAAACCAAGATCCAGTCTGCCTGTTCAGGTGGATATTAGTGAAATTATAAGTGGCAATATTTGAAAAGCTAGGTTTCCCACCCCACCCCAAAAAAAACTTTGCATTTGATATGGCGCCTTATCACATCTTCAAGACATCTCAAAGCGCGTCACAGAATGTACCCTAAAGTGAATTGACTGCATATTTTGTGGGCAAAAAATGTGGTGATTTGCTTCACACCTGGTTGTGTGGCGTTCAAGTGTGCAAATTGGTTGCCACGTTTCCTAAAATACACAGTCACTACACTTCACAGTACATCCTGTGAAGTGCTTTGACATGCACTGCCAACCTGATACGGTTCTCTCTCAAATGCAAGAATATTCTCATATTTGGGGGAAAAATTCTCCATTGTTTAATCTCTGTTTGGTTCTAAGGGTTTCAGCTACTGATAGTGCCAGATACTGTGGGAGCATACAGGTCTGGAGTTTAACTGAAAAAGGATAGTTACCCAGGTATAAATGTTTTCGAGCTCCATATCTTGCCCTTTCCCTTAAGATAGGCCTGATCCAGCTGAAACTGTTTCACCTGCAGATTGTTTGCATATGTTACCTGCGCGGTGGAGTTCTGTGATCTTGGGCCACGATGAGGACCTCACACACGGCAAAGCTTTCCAATGCAATCTTCCAATATTGCTTGAGAGTTGTGTCACGCCCCTGGCTTAATAGAACCACTCTCTAAAGCACAGAATGAAGTCCCTGGCAATCTCTCACATTGGTAAGATTGCTTGCAGATAAGGGCATGTCTGAAGAGACAGTTCAGTATAATTGCTAGAAGCTGTGTGGCGCCGCACAGCACGTTAAATATAAGAGGTGATTCACCCTTGTCGTCAACAACGTAGGAAAATTTTAAAAGGCTGGGGAAAAAACATTCAACATCAAACCTGAGAAGTATTGTTTTTCGGATGCCCAAGCCTTGCCATTATCTGAATAGGTGTCTGGGGAGAATGAAACCCAACATGATATTAATAACAATGTTTAAGGCCATATTCTGATATGATCCTGCAGGTGAAACAGTTTCAGCTGGATCAGTATAAAACCATAGAGACCATAGAAACGGACAGCACAGAAGAAGGCCATTTGGCCAATTACATCCGCGCTGACTCTTTGAAAGAGCGAATACAGAATCAGTGCTAAGGAAACGAGATCCCTGGGTAGCTCCCCTCTGGGACTATCTCCCCTTTTTTATGATCAGACGGGCGTCTGACACTTGCAGAAAGACATTGCTATGTTTAAGAATATCCTAACCAAACTGAGAGTTCTACACATGCATATCACCTACACATGGAAATTTCCCTGTATCTGGAATGGAATGTACATTATAACTAACTACAAATAATAATAATAATAATAATCCTTGAATTTGCGCCTTCGAGACATCTCAAATTGCTTCACAGAATATACCGTAAAGTGACTGTATATTTTGTGGACGAAACACAGCAACCAATCGTGCACAGCAGTGTCCTGCTGGGTTGAGTGACCAAATTATTATTTTTTTTAAAAAAACATTTTTTGAAGGGATTATTACCCCCAGAAAGGTGATCCATCAATCGACTAACAATCAGGTTCCTATTTACTCCTATGCTAGGTAAACTGAGGTGTGTGGAGTAAGGAAACTTGCCTAACAACAACAAATTAATATAATATTTCAAATTAAAATAATAGAATATTATCTATTAATCTATGTTAATATTATTATGTATATTATCTATGAACATTCTACTCAAGCCCACTTCCTCCACAGACCATGGAAATCCTGTCTCACCAATTTTCCTTCACTCTGTCAATCCACTTTCCAGGGAAGAGCCCTGCACTCCAAAAAAGAGCCCTGATCTCCAAACATAACACATAAACCTTCAGAATATTCTTCCATCCCCGCATCTCACAAGATGTCAGTCTGACCTGGTTGTTACCATTCTCTCCTCTAAGTCCGAGGTTTTTGGATGTGAAACCTCACATTGGGATTTTGAACTCACACTTTGAATTCCAATGTAGTGTTGGGAGAGCAGTGCATTGTTGGAGGTGCAGTCCTTTGGATGGATGTTAAAACAAGGTACCATTTAGGTGGACAATAAAGTTTCCTCAGCACTACTTGAAAAGAGAAGGGAGCTTCTCCTGGTGTTCTGGCCAAAAAGCCATCAAATGAAATTGGTCATTCACTCCATGGCTGTTTGTGGGACATTATTGTGGGCAAATTGTCTGCTGCATTGCCTACAAATACATAGTCCATAAATTTCACAGTAAAATCCTGTGAAGTCTTTTGAGATATCTCAACAGTGTGATAAGTTGAGGTTAGGGGGGGCAAAGTTGAAGATAATTTCCAAAGAAAAATCATTACATCAATTATCGTAATATATTTTTAAAAATATGCTGTATGTTTCCTAGCCAATAATCTAATCCAAGTAGTTTTGTCTTGATTCTGTAATCTTGATGGTGATGATCACAGATGGTATCTAAATTTAAAAAAATCAGCAAAATGGCATAAACTATGGATGTATTGCTTCCAAGGATGAAACACCCAAAGTTATTGGAAGTGCTGCTGTCTCCTGATATGTTATTTTCTGGTATTAGTGAATAAATGACAGTAATCTATGAACATAGCTAAACTAATAGCATTGGGAAATATCTGCTGGTAGGACTAAATTACTCTCCTAACCACTGAGTCCATCTGTTATGTTACAATAATATTCTACCTTCAGTAAATGATCCTAAATGTGGATCAATTTTATTGTTGTGAAACAACATTTTAGTAATAATATACTCTGGATTAATACAGTAGAACCCTGTTATAACAACAACAAGATTACATTTGTATAGTGCCTTTCACGTTGGGAGGACTTTGCACTTTGTTGTAACTCGGGTTCACTTATAGAACAATTTGTGCGGTGTACCCTGACATTTACTTACCAAACAATCCAAAATGTACTCAGAAAGCAGACCAGTTTGCTTCAAAACACCAGCTGATGTCTCACACGAAAGAAGTGATGATTTGATGACCTATAAATTGGCCACTGTTTCCAGTTAGTCAGCTTTTTTTGTACACAGTTTTGAAGCCCTGACCAGTGATCACACCCCATTATAATGCTGGTTCGGATTATATGGATCTCCCTCTTCCCCCACCCCGCCTCCAACTACTGTGTTATAACAGGTTACAGCAGAGGTCTCCAACCAATCGATTGCGATTGACTTCTTGGAACAACAAGAATTGGCCAGTCAAACACGCGCACCAGTCCAGGCAAGTCCACGCCAACATTCCAGTAGCTACCGAGCCGTGATACCTATGGCACAGCCATCAATGAAGAAAAATTCAATAAAGCAAAATGTATTTGGTTGGCTGACCGTAAAGAAGACCACTGGGTTACAATATTACAAGGCTAATCCTTCAGCACGTCTCTTATGCAAATATATATTTGTAGATATGTGGCTCTCAAAAAGGATTAGTTAGGGAATGTTAACCTTAAGAAAAGCTTTCAAATTAAGTAATCTACTGCAGCGTGTATCCATCTGATATATGTGTTCTTCTATATTTCATAGCATGGACCCAAAGAAAATCTGCAGACCATGATGTGGATGATTTCATGAGTTTGTCTTGGTGCCACTTGATCGAGTGTTGTAGTGGGAACTGGAATTTCTCAGCTCTTTAGCTTCAAAGTGTCATTATACCAATTGAAATCGTAATTGAAACCTGTGCAATTGATTTGAATGAATAGTAGAAACGGTTTGATTTAAAACCTCATTGATTTATTTCTATTCTTTAAGAAAAGTAAATCATGAAATCAGAAGTCAGCCTGGCTTGGATGATGGCACTCTCGGGTCTGGGTCAAGAAGGTTGTGGGTTTAAGCCTCGCATCAGGAACTTGAACTCACAGTCAAGGCTGACAATGTAATGCTGCATTATTGGAGGTGCTGTCTTTTGAATGAGATATTAAACTTGCTATTACAAAGCAGAAGCTGAAATTACGCCCCAGTTAAAAATCCCGTAGCGGTATTTGAAAACAGAGGGAGAAGGGAGTTCAGTCATCCTTTCCCTCCACACACACTCGGCTCGCACTCCAGCTCCCATACAGCACATCCATTTAGACGTTTCTAGAATCACTGACAAACAATTTGCCCATTGGCCATTTCCAGTGTTTTCACTTATCAATATCTCTATAAATCTTGTTAATTTTTCAACAAGCCTGTAGCTGTACTTGAAAATTTAATGCTCAAAGGAGCTGGAATCTGAATCACTCAGACAAACTCATCAATAGTAAAAGAAAATACCCTATGGAACCGCAATCAATATGAACTGTGTTGGAACTCACATGCGTCTAACTCTACTGCTGATGTGCAATCGTAAACCTCAGTACACAACGAACCGTACTTCCATTGAAGCTAACTACTGATAATTCTTTCCCCAAACCTATTTGGATTCTGTTTCAAAACATACTGGGCAAAACGTTAGGCGCGTTTCCTTACTCCACATGACTGTTTACCTAGCAGCAAGTAGTAACCCGGTTGTTAGTTAATTGGCGGATCGCTTTTCAAATGGTAATAAGCCCTTTTACATTTTTTTAAAAAAATATGGTCACTCAACCAACAACTGTTTGTGTGGGACACTGAATAATTGGCTGCCATGTTTCGCTCTCAAAATATGGTAAATTCACTTTACAATATATTCTAGCGTTTTGAGATGTCTTGAAGACGTGATAAGGCGTGATATCAAATGCAAAAATTGTGATTATTATTATACCTCTTTGACCATGCATTCAGTCGTCTTTCCCCTCCCCACCCCCCTCAGCTCCCATCCCCCAGCTCAGGTGTCCATTCACATGTCTTTCCTCCCCAACCACCACACTTCTATCATTTACTTTTATGTTTGTACTTTTATAACTTGTCTTCTCCGTAACCAATTGTTAACATCATTCTTTGGTGAAGACAATTTCAGGCTGTGTCTTGCAGCCTCTTGTACTTATCCTATTTCTATATTTCATTGGTGCAACAATCAGAGACATGCCAAGAACCCAGTACCTGGGTTCCTCATCACCTTAAGAACATAAAAAAGGTTTGAGTGAGAAAATAGAGAATGGAGAGATACAGGAGGAGGGAGTAATCTCATGTGGAGCATAAACACTGACCTGGACTTGTTGGGCTGAACGACTTAATGTGTGCCCCTAATTCTGTGTAATTCTATGTAAAAGAATTCTTTAGCCCATCAAGCCCACTTCCATTTATAGATGCCTCAGTAATTTCTAACTGATCATGGACTTCACTCACCCACTTCATCCAAAGTATGGGATGCAGGAATACTCCCTGAACCCAAAAAGTGACCCCCAAAATACCCTGAATGCTGAGCCCATTACTCTGTATGATTTATTTTCCTTTGTAGATAACATTCTCCTGCCCTGGGCACCAGCTATATAAACTATGCCCCATGGAGTACTTGGACATCTATCCCTGTGTCATCCAACACTTTCATAATTAGATTATTTATCCAAGGAGTTAATTAGCTCCTTTTTGAAGGAGTTAATTAACACAGCATCAGTTATTTTATTGGAATCTGTTCCATGTATCCACTGCTCTGTTCTTATGCACTGCTAGGTAAACAGGGCGTGTGGAGTAAGGAAACTTGCCTAAGGTTTGGCCCTGCAGGAAATTGAACCTGGGTCCTCTCGCTTGCAGTGCTCTAACCACTTAGCTACAGTACTCCAAAATTGAACTCATTAAGCCCATAAACTCAAATAATGGTCCAATTTACAACCCAAGAATGGGTCACCCATGAAATAGCAAGGTTACGGTGCATAAAATTGACTGATTAGATTGCCAGGAACTGCTGGGATCAGATCCTACTTGTTGCTGCAGTCTATTTGTTACACACTAAAACAACTGTATAATCTGGGAAGCACAGGAATTTTCAATCACGAGTTACCCTTGATCAAATTCAAAACTAATCATAGCTATTTTAGAACTCTGACAAACTTATTTGAAAACTCTGGAAGGAAGGTTGCACGGGGGGTAATAATGCCCTTTCCCGTGAGCAATATGTGAACATATTGACGTCTGCTTTCACAAACTGGCTACTTGTGAACTCTGTGGTCTGCATGTTATCTGTATGTGTTTAGTAGAGATATGAGCCCTGAGAATCCTGGAGGAGAATTTCAAGTTTGTTTGCTGCGGGCATGTCGGCAGACCGAATTAAATCAGAGCCAGTAAAATACAGAGAGATACAGTTAAAACAATTATAATCAATTGAACGATATCCCAATACAGATCACGAGTCAGGGTAGTTTTGACATGATCTTATTTATAGTAGGACATTTGAATTATTCTCTATTAAGATACATTATTATCAGTAGAGGACAGCACAGTCATAAACTGAGGGATTAAAAGATTTGCTAAAATCTAATAAACTGAGTGGCCTCCTCCTATTACTATTTTCCCTATGTTTCTTAAGACTTCATTCGGTGAGACTGTGTGAGAAAGAAAAAAAAAGACATGGGCAGAATAAGAAAGCTAAAGGACAGGATTTTCTGTTTGAGATTTGAAACACAGCACACAAATGTGATGGGAGGTTAAATTGAAAGATAAGAACAGACAATTACATATTCTGTGGGATAAAATGACTCAAGTGCAGCTGGGACTGTAAATGAGTCATTTGTGGAATGCTCCTGGCAAGAATTGTAACTGAGGGGTTTATCAGAAGGGATTAACGTTACCGAAGGTTGCTGCCTTACTTGGGCAGAGAGGTGGGGGAAAAACAGGTTTACAAATCACAGATCTGTACCTTCATGGAGGCTTCACTGAGGCTGTTTGCCATCTTCAGGAGAATGGATTTGACATAAAACATCTAATTTCATGAACAAAATGCACAGTCAGTCCATTTTTACAGAATATAGTGTGAATCGCTTTAAGGCCTCTCAATGAAATGATAAGCTGCTGTATCAAATACAAGGAATATTATATTATATTTATGTAAACTAAAAAAGTTGTTTCTGTTGATCGAAAACTAGACAAAATATGACCAATTCCTTATCCTTAAGCATTCTGCGCCACTACGCTGTATGAGGGGCACTATATAAATGCAAGTTTGAATCCTGTAGCTCAGTGGTTAGAGCAGTCGCCTCACAAGCGAAAGACCTGGGTTTGATTCCCGGCAGGGCGAAACCTTGGGCAGGTTTCTTTACTCCACACACCTGATAATAATCACTCAAGAAAAAAAACAATAATTATTTGGTCACTCAAGCCACGACTGTTTGTGGGACACTGCTGTGCGCAATTGGCTGCTGCATTTCGCCCACAAATATACAGTCAATTCATTTTACAGTATATTCTGTGAAGCGCTTTGAGACGTCTCGAAGACGTGAAAAGCACTATATCAAATACAAGGATTACTATTATTATTATTCCCTTCTTGCACTTACTTATGGTCCCCTTCTCTTCAATTTGTATATGCTCCCCCTTGGTGACATCATCCGTAGACATGGGGTCAACTTCCACATGTATGCGGATGACACCCAACTCCACCTCTCTGCCTCCACCTTTCTTTAACATGTGACATCCTTGACGGGTTCACAAACGGCTTCTCCTCTAGCCCCCGAACCATCTCGTGCGGCGTTCCTCAGGACTCTGTCCTTGGTACCCTCCTCTTCAATATCTATATGCTCCCTCTTGGTGACATTATCTGCAGACATGAGGTCAACTTCCAGATGTATGCGGATGAACCCAACTCTACCTCTCTGCCTCCACCCTTGACTCCAGGGAACACTGCTGTCCTGACAGAATGTCTGTCAGACATCAAGTCCTGGATGAGAGCTAACTTTCTTCAGTTGAACGTCAACAAGTCCGAGTCTCTCCTGATTGGATCCCGTCAGCGCCTTCTCACCTCAGGCGCTGACAGCATCACCATCCATGGTTGCACACTCCACCTTACTAAGCCAGTCTGTAACCTTGGGGTCTTGTTTGACCCTCAACTAACCTTTCTGCCCCATATCTGCGCTATGACCTGCTTTGCCTTCCCCCACCTCCGCAACATCGCCCGGCTCCGCTACTGTCTCTCACCGCAGGCCGCTGAAACCTTCATACACGCTTTCATTACATTGAGGCTCGACTATGAAAACTCCCTGCTTATCGGCCTCCTAACTCCTCCCTCCATAGGCTGCAGATCATTCAGAACTCTGCAGCCCGTGTCCTCTCCCGCACCAGGTTCCGTGATCCTATCACCCCCATCCTCGCCCGACTCCACTGGCTTCCCATCACACAGAGGATACAGTTCATGATCCTGGTCCTCAACTTCAAAGCCCTCCACGGTCTTGCTCCTCCCTACCTCTTCGACCTCCTAATCCCCTACCATCCTGCTCACTCCCTCATCTCAGTGGGCTCCGGCCTGCTTCACTTCCCCCACCTCGCTCACCCCACTATTGGCGGGCAGGCCTTCTGCCACTCTGCCTCCACCCTCTGGAACTCCATCCCGCAGTCCCTCTGCCTCACCCCTCCCTTGCCTCCTTCAAGGCCCCTTCTCAAGACCCTCCTCTTCAACCATGCTTTCGCTCACCCTCCTTCCCCCACTGCCCTCCACGCTCCCCGATCCTGCTCTGATCCAAAACTCTGTCCGTCCAATTCCTTGGGATAGCCTCCCGGCGTGAAATATATACATATACAAATGTAATTTTGTTGTATATATAACAAGGAAAATGACAGATTTTAAGCTGGGAACACTAAACTAAAACTACAACTATAATTATAAGCAAATTTGCCTGACTTAAATACTGTGTTATGATATGTTATGATATTATGATATTCTGAATGTTGAAGTAATCATTTCAATCGGCATGGTACCATATTTCACGGCTAGAGTGTACTATTGTACAGTTTATCACTGATGTAGATTTACCCTGAAAAAGAACATCAAATTAAGTTGTAGAAACTTACGACACTTCCCAGAGCTGATCACCTTGTTGTCATCTCTCAGCAGCTAGTTCTATTTATTTCCTTCATTTTGTTTGCATATTTTCACCCATGAAAGTGAGGGATATCAATGTATGTGAAATGGATTTTTTTTTTGTCATATTGGACCCAATAGCCAAAAGCTGCCTGAATAGTTTCAGCATTAGGTAGGTACAAATTCAAGTTTGCACATTAACCCAAAGTTTGTAAAGTACATTGGCCCAAGAATGTCATTTAAATCCAACTTCACCTCCTACTTTACCTGTTTGATATATCCATTGGGAAACCCTTCTGGTCTCTCGGTGTGAATCGTGCTGGGTTTGCCTTTACAGGACTGTCCCCAAACCCCTTTAAATTTGTTTCTGTTCAGTGATTCTCTGCAGCTTGCCAGCTGTGTAATTGAGATTGATATTGCAGTGGAAGTGGGTAAATGAACCTGTCCACACCCACTTTTCACAGCAGTGTCAGACATTGGTGCCAACGCACTGCACCGTTCGAATGCACCTTGTCAGTTCTTTTTAACAGCTGCAGAAGATCAGAATAAACATTGTTGTCAAATAATATGTTGAATCAATGGGTGACTGAACACTGACTCTCCACATTGTAGCAAAGAGACTGAACTTAATAGAGCTCAATTACTTGATGTATGGTACTGCCCTTTGGGTCGATCCATAGATGAAGCAGCCATTCATTATTTCTGAATTAGTGTATCTTTAATTGCCCTAAATATATTATTCTGAGGCAGGAGGAGCTCTGGCCAGTTTCCATCCTGCTTCCTATAGATTTATTCTAATTGGAATTGCTAGTTGTAATTTCTAAACAAATTACTTTGTTTTTCTCTGTGTTAAGGAATTTTATGTTCCTCAGAGTAAGTGAAATGGAACTGGGTGGTGTATTGGGAAGCACTGGGAAGGGAGCAGTTTCTCACTTTGGTCACCCAGTGTCAAAGAGTTCCTAGGTTGGGTACAGTTATGGATTTTGAAAGAATACTTGTAGGTTGTACAATGCACCTCAACTAAACAGTCCAGCCCCTGTCGCGGTGAGAGCGCGTTCTGCACCTCCATTGAGTTGGGGGCACCGAGTATCTTGTATGGTTTGTGTTGCAATATCTTCGAGTGATTTGTTTTTGTAAACGTGTGTGTGTACGGTGCACAACGGGGTGCCATCCGCGACCTGCCAGTGCACCCGAGCAGGGCATGTGCAGTGCGTGCATGTGAATGTACTGCACAAAGGAGTGTTCCCGACTGTGCTTAAAGGAAACATTCACAAAAAATGTGTGCATATCCTGTGTGTTGTAAACCTGTCTACAGTCCCCATAAAGGGGAGTGACAGGAAGAGCGGTACAAGACCCACCTTGTAACTGCGCCCTGCAAAGGGCAGCAGAACCCCGAGGCGGGGAAGCCTTGGTTTCTCCACCAAAGTGGAGCGCAAAGAGGCAATCCCCCACCCCCACCCCACAAGGGGCTGGGTCTGTTGCACCGGGATAATAATGAGTTGCTATTTTCTTTCTGCTGCCAGAATTGTTTCTATGAGATAAATGTAAATATATATTCTACATGAAGGGTTGTGTAAGGTGTTTTTTGGAGGACTGTTGGCCAGGACACCAGGAGAAATTCCCATCTCTTTTAGGAATCTTTAACATCTACCTTGGTTTAATGTCTTCTCTGAAGGGCTCCAATCTAGTGTCGCTGATAATTCAGCAACTCTTCCAACACTGAAATTCCTGGCAGGGCAAAATGTTGGGCAAGTTTCCTTACTCCACACGCCTCTGTTTACCCAGCGGTAAGTAGGAACTTGTTTGTTCGTCGATTGGCTGATCGCTGATCTGGGGATAATAATTCCTTCAAAAAGAATAAAGATAATAATAATTTGGTCACTCAATCTACAACTGTTTGTGGGACACTGCTGTGTGCAATTGGCTGCTGCGTTTTGCCCGCAAAGTATACAGTCAATTCCCTTCACAGTATATTCTGTGAAGAGCTTTGAGATGTCTCGAAGACGTAAAAAGGCACTATATCAAATGCAAGGAATATTTATTATATACTCCCACTGTAGCTGGTTTGCAACAAAAAATTCTCTTTCTTGTAACTTTAGAATTCTACAGTGCCTGCTATTTTGGATGTACAGTGTCTCAGGAAAGTTAAAATTACTGTGGTGTGTGTCAGTGCGCACTTCCATAGAAAATAATGTGAAAGAGGATGTTTTCTGACTCAGGGTGCTGAGATGAACAATTTCAGTGTTGCCAGGTCCTGTTGTGAGCTCAGGAAGTATTGAATGTTCCCAGCTTGCCCACTCTCTGATGAGCATCTGTAGAGGGAAAATATCTGCCGAATCTGTAAAGAATGCTAAAACCACAAGGCACCTGACTTTTATTGAAACGATTCTTATTCATTGCTTGATGGAAGAGACTGTTTAAATACACTTCACTTCTCCTATTAGGAAGATTTATATTCCTACTATTAATAATAATCCTTACATTTGGTATAACACCTTTTCCATTGGGAAGACATTTCGATGTGCTTCATAGGATATACAGTCAGTGTATTTTGTGAGAGATTTGTAAAGAATTGGACAACAAATTATAAGAACGCAGAGCATTGTTTTACAAAATGTATTCGCAGTGTTGAAAAAGGAATGCTTGCTTGAATTTTAAACTAAAATGACGAACCCTTGCTTTGCAGCCTCTTATGCAGTCCAGGTATCCATGATTTTATTACATGCACCATGACAGGAAGAGGAAATTCCATTTCCATTTTATATCTGCGAGGGAATCCAGTTAGAAAAATACAAGAGCTTAGGAATAGTTCATGATTCACTGCATTGAAACCTAGTTATCCAATTAAAAGTATTACAGAGCTGTCATCTTGCTTTCAAGAAGGATTTGAAGAGCACAAACTTAAGCTGCATTTCTTAGTGACTTACACCCACCTTCCTCTCTTCTGTGGCCAGTGTGTTCCTATGACTGAAAATAAATTTGGAATACTATTAAGCATACTTGCATTCATGTCTGATGGGGTTATATAGTATCTCTTTGTTGCCCCGAAATTCTAATTTTCACTAAGAACAAGAAACAATATTAACAAAATACTTACAAATGTGCGTGAGTGCTTCCCTGAGATTCTGAGTGTTAGCGGTTCTGTTCTTAGCGGTTATCAAAACAAAGCAATCATTGACGAAGCCACCGCCAGCAATGAATGCAATATTAATAAACCTTGTATTCGATTTAGGTCTTATCACATTGTTGAGACGTCCCAAAGCACTTCACAAGATATACTGTAAAGTGGATTGACTGCATTTTGAGGGCAAAATTATGCTATTGATGCACTTAATCAGCCCCAGACCCTTATAAAATTCAAAAAGGCTGAGAATACAACTGTGACATGTGGAATTCCTAGAGCAGAGCAGCAGCATCAAATTTAATATGTAGACAAGGACCTGAAAGTCACTATAAAAACTATAATGGAATGACCTCTGCAACTTTGTGGTGTTGGAGGACAACCTAGAAGTATCTGTATAATATTTTTCGGAAAAGGGGGGTTGTGTACCATAAGGTAGTTTTGTTGCAATTGTGTGAAGAGTGGCTTGATAAGCTGAATGGTCTTTTCATGTTCCAAACGTCCTTCTGTTCTTACAAAGAAGGAAATTCTCCGATTATCAGTAAATGTTCCAAGCAATTGAAAATAAGATGCCTAAGTCAGTCTAATGCATTTACCAAAGTCAGTCATGTTTAAAGTGTATATATGCCAACTATTGATATGGGCATAATATTACTATAGTGATGACAAAACCCATTAAATATTTGACAAATTCAGTGTTTTTAATAATAGTTAATACAGTGCCCTCTTTATATGTCAATAAGACTCACACTGTGTACTCTAGCATCAACCCATGGGTATCTTCAGGAGCAAAGAAATTTTGCCCTGAAATTCTTTCACATCAGGATTTCTTATTCATATTTTACTAATACTTGATGAAGGAGCTATTATCGTATAAATAATCTCCTGGAAATAGCCCGAGGAAGGTCTTTGAAAACCTGATAAATACTGGGCATTTCTGCACTGGGCACTTATCCCCACCGAGAATTGAATTAAGACAGCCCAAAGTCAAGTCTGTTCCCTGTGAAGAATGGGCTGCTCTCAGGGAGCGGACTGGCTACAAATCAATCAACCTCACACTGTAGTCCGCCAGTGAAGAATGACTGGTTACCTAAAGAAATTGCTACGAAAGCTTCCCTCTTCTAAGTCAAAAATCCACATCAATCCTATTGTTCCTATTGAAAACAAGCTAGTGACGAGGAGCCATTAAACAGGGCACACTGCATTATAAATGGTGCTGTTCTTCATAGTGTTTTGATTATGACTTAAGTGTAATGTCCCAGCTCAGTATTGACGTAGCCCAAGACTGTGGATTTACATTGTGGGAAATCATGTCGTGATTCATATGGTTTGGATTTGGGTTTTTCAGTATAGAATAAATTCTGCATTGTTCGCTAGCTTTTGTGAACACCATATTATTACTGCTATTTAGTAATTTGATTGACATTAAGAGGCCATTATGAACCAGATTAATCCAGGCCTGATAGCAGATGTCTACACAATGCTGCATTTTAAATTAAACCACAGATTATTATCTCCATTGAGTAGAAAATATTAGACAGTTTGGAAATAACCAGAGGCAGGGAAATGGTTCAGGTTGATCTTTGAAGACGTGGGACATAAATGCTGGTAAGGAGAGAGGAGCAGGGAAAAAACAATAAATGAATATTGGGAGCAAACAGATCAGCAGCAACCTGATGACCCAGAAATCAATCATTTTTGCACGGGAAGTGGTGTCTGACGGTGACCTAATGACTTGGAAGTTGGCGATTTTAATGTGACATGTAGGCGGCACTCAGGAAGTGAAGAGGCAGGCTGCAGGCCTGTGTAGCAAATGGGGTCCAAACTGCAATTGTGTTGTAACCAAATCTGGGCTGTAATGCTGTGCGTTATAATGAGGCTACACTGTATTTCCCTGCATTTGCCAACCTTCTTTCAGACATTGAAGACTTGGGCTTCGTATTTCGCCAACCACAATTCTTGTCTAAATTTCACAACCCACAAACCAATGAATCCAGTTTGAGAACATTTCAAATTAGATTCCAAAAATTGTTCATACACCGACCCTGGTGGGACTCCATCCACACTTCACCCGATTGGCATTATACTTCTCATAAAGTGCTCTGTTTTTGTACTAGACATCAGCAAGCTCTATCACCCTGTTTAGAAAGGTGGAAGGGTTCACCACAGTGGAGATCAGTACTGCTCTCGCCTGCTTACCGTGCACAAGCAGGAGTCACTGGATAATAACAAAGAACAGAACCTGCTTAGTTTTTTTTTAGAGCATACACACACAGTCGCTCCTTTTCACTTGTAAATCCTGTGGAGTGCTTTGGGACATCCTCCCAATGTGAAACACGCTATACCAAATGCAAGGATTATTATTATTTTATTATTATTATTTCCCTTTCCCATGCACAGGAATGCTGAGTCCCACTAAAGGGAGATCTCTTTTGCTACTTTTATACCAGAAGAAATTAGATAATTCAGCACAGACCTATTATCAAAGCTGTGACGTTCCTGCAGGGATTAATGTTACACCATGGGCATTTAAATGGTCTTTTCCACATATTCATCACGACAGCTTTGTGTTTGATAATTAAATGTACTATTACTATAGTTGTAGTTTTAGTATTAATACGCATTCCAGCGCATACAATAAATCCACAACACCTCAAACCCAACTTGTGTCTTTGTAGAGTGACATCACGGAGTGCTTTACAGAGACGGTGCTGGAAACTGAGCAGGGGGAGGTAGGAGAGTTGGGAGATGAGAGAATAGGGAGGTGATCGCAGGTATAGTCGAAGAATTGTTTTTTTTTACTTGTTTTTGTAAACTGAGACGAGACAGAGGGGTTGATAGAGCGAGTTCCAGAGGCTGGCGATTTGGTGGCTAAAGGTTTGACCGTCAATGGTGGGGTTCAGCAAGAACCAAATTTGCCAAGTTTGGAAGGGACGAGTACTTGCAATATGTCCATGGTGTTGATTTTAGAATATCCTGCTTGCCATACCAATGAAATGTCACCATTTCGGTGCTCATCCCCAGCTTATGGGAACACAGCGAGGTATTAAAGAATCAGAGGCCGACTGTGAGGCCAGAAGTCTACTCTAATGTATTTCTTTTCTGCCTCCTTGTTTTGACACAAGCAGGGAAAGCTATCCTCCGTGAATAGTGTTGAAAGCACACTTCAATTCAAATAGCTGGAAATGCTTCCGCACTATATGGTTGATTAAACATTTAAATTACAGGTTAATTAAGCACATCTCCAAGGGTTGCTTTATTCTAACGGGAGCTCATTTTGTTTTCGTTTCCTCTTTTTATTAATGTCTGAGCTGCACTCAAAGCTTTCACTGTCTCCTGTTTCTGCTGGAGGCACTTCACAGTTGTGATAAATGATAACCTTCCAATATTTCCCTGTTTTCTCATCATTTAAATCTAAATAAATACAAGTAGCATGATCCGCCATCATTGCCCTGCAACTGGGGGAGCCAGAATATTTATTTTTACTCAAAGAAAAAGGCTTTGAGTAAAATAAATATTCCAAATTGTGCTTCGTTCCTACTGTGGTAAGGAAGGAGCCTAACATAAAACAAGGTCACACAGAGGTGATTTGAGCATTTGGAATATTTTACAGAAAAGTCGATAACTCTTAAGGACAATTGGGAGATGGGAGCTTTCTTTCAAATTAATCAGCATCATAAGAAAAAGAATGGGGAAATACTGTTCATACAAGATGTATACTGTGCAATTTGCAGTTTATATATTTCAAATGTATTAAAGTGGTATGACAGCTGGCTGGTGGTAATCCCCAGTGATGCTGTTAATAATAACTGTAATCCTTTTGCTTTGATAACTTGTTGCTCATTTTGGTTGCCAGTTGCTGCACTCGATATACTGTCATCATGTCCAGTCATGATTATTCCAGCTCCTTTCGACAAAAGCTGCAGCCCATCCAGAACTTTGCAGCCCATCCAGAAGTTTGCAGCCTGTGTCTTTTCCTGTTTCAGGCTCTGTGAGCCCATCATCCACAACCTCGCTTGGCTGCACTGTCACCTCAATTTCCCAGTGGAACAAACTTAAAATCCTAATTCTCAAGTTCAGATCTCTCCATGGCCTCGCCCTAACTTACCTCTACAACCTCCTGCAAGCCATCCACCCCAGCTGTTCCCTTCACTCACGAATGCTGTCTTGTTTCATGTCCCCGCCCAATCTGCCCACCATCGGTGCACGAGGTTTCAGCCATTTTTCTCCAATCCCTGGAACTCCATTGGGAGGCCCTCTACTTTGTTCCATGATTTTAAATTAACTAACATCCTTTTTTATTTTTTGCTACCATTTTTCACTGGATTGTTATTTTGTTTTAATGATAATAATAATCCTTACATCTGATTTAGTGCCTTATCAGGTCATTGAGACATCTCAAAGCGCTTCACAAATGTACTATAAAGTGAATTGACAGTATATTTTGTGGGCAAAACGGGGCAGCCATTTGCGCACAGCAGTGTCCCACAAACAGTCGGGAATTGAGTGGCCAATTCATTACTCCTGGAAAAGCGATCTGCCAATCGACTTAACAAGCGGGCTTCTAATTACTGCTATGTAAACAGAGGTGTGGAGAGTAAGGAAACTTGCCAACATTTTGTCCTGCTGGGAATCGAACCCAGGTCTATCACTTGCGAGGCGAGTTCTCTAACTATAGCACTCCGATAAGGTGCTTTATCAAATGCTTTATTACTAATCAGATCAGATGTTAAACTGAGGTCCCATCGGCCTATTCAGGTGGAACTTCAAGATCCCATTGCACTTAGGAATGAGAAGTGTTCTAGCCAAACTGCCGCACCCACTCCAAATGAAAATGATCGTTCACTTCATGGCTTGTTTGTAGGACGTTGCTGTGTGTAAATTGGTTGCTGCATTTGCCTATAAATGCATAGTTACTGCACTTTACAATAAATTCTACGCAATGTTTTGAGGCATCTCCCGACATGAGAGCCACTAAATGCACTAGCGTCTGGACTTAATGTCATATTGTGTTTCCAAATTTGAGGATGACTCCTCAAAATGTAACCCTGACTCACCATTCAAAGTAAATCTGATCCCAACAGAGTCTAATATGTCGGATGTCATTCTTCAAATACAGTAGTCAGTAATACATATACAATAGGAATATTCATTATAATAATAATCCTACTCGTTGATTGAAGTGTGCTCTGGGTTTGAAGGTTCAACTCCATGACATTGACCATAATTAAACTCAACACATTTAACTCACAGACCCCTTTTGAGGTTCCATCACAAGAGGTTACTGAAAGCTTCCTTGGCTGTCTTTGGATGTGCATCTTTGACAATCATCTGAAGTTCCTCTGTACTGGTACTAAATGCAGATTATCAGTTGTTTGAGACTGATGCTGGCAACCACTGTTTAAAAATAAAATCTGTAAGTCCGAGAAACAAAATCAATTCACATTTTGCCTATTACCGATATGATGCTACCCATGTGAAGGGCTCTATATAAATGAAAGTTATTGATCCTGGTCCTCACCTTCAGAGCCCTCCACGGTCTTGCTCCTCCCTACCTCCCCGACCTCCTAATCCCCTACCACCCTGTTCGCTCCCTCCACTCAGCGGGCTCCGGCCTGCTTCACGTCCTCCGCCTTGCTCGCCCCACTATCGGCGGGTGGGCCTTCCACCACTCTGCACCCACCCTCTGGAACTTCATCCCACAATCCCTCTGTCTCGCCCCCTCCCTTGCCACCTTCAAGACCCTCCTCTTCGATTGTGCTTTCGATCTCCCTGTTTCCCCCTTGCCCTCCCCAACTCCGACCCCCAGCTCGGGTCCGTAACTGTCTTGTCTGTCCAGTGCCTTGGGATGTCCTCCCGAAGTGAAAGGCGCTATACAAATGTAATTTTGTTGTTGTTGTTGGCCCTCTATAGGGGTTCCTCTGAGCTGAAGATCCAAAGCTGAAGATCCCTACCTTATTTTCAACTGCACTTTTGATCATCTTTTCCCCACCCACACTCTGACCCCCATCCTCCTCAGCTTTTCCCACCAGTAGCTTGGCTGCCGGTCAGCTGCGAGAAGCACTTTGAAATGTTTTTCCTGATGTGAAAAGAATTATATAAATGTAAATTGTTGTTATGCAATTGTTCCTCACAGCACAACCCTATAACATTGGAGATCATAGTCTGGTTCTCTCCTGCACTGCCTTTGGGGCTTGATCAACCACATAATGTCACCAATTCAACTCCACTCTTACCTCTCAGCTCCACCTCCTTGCCCCTCTACTCACAGATATCATCACCCTCTCCTTTTCCACTGGCACCGTTCCCCCCCCCCCCCCTTATAAGCATCCATTATCAACTCCATCCTCAAAAAAGCTTCCCTGAATGCATCCTTGTTCTTCAACTACCACCCCATATCCAACTTTCCTTTCCGAGATCCTTGAATGAGTTGTTGCTTCCCAGCTTTGCTCCTTCCTCTCCCGACACTCCCTCTACGAACCCCTCCAATCAGGTTTCCATATTGCCCACAGCACAGAACCAGCCCTGGTCAAAGTGACAAATGATATTTTGCCCATCTGTGACCAGGACTCCCTCTGTCTTCTTGTGCTCCTTGACCTTTCTGCTGCCTTTGATACCGTTGACCACTGTATCCTCTTCCACCGCCTCTTCCCTCACCTCAACCTTCGTGGTTCTGTCCTTGACTGGTTCAAATCCTACCTTTCGCACCGTCTCCACTTTGTTTCCACAAACAATTTCTCCTCTATTCCGCCCCCCCCCACACTGTCTTGTGCGGTGTTCCTCAGGGCTCTGTCCTTGGTCCCCTCCTCTTCAATATCTATATTCTCCCTCTTGGTGACATCATCCATAGACATGGGGTCAACTTCCACATGTATGTGGATGACACCCAACTTTACCTCTCTGCCCCCACCCTTGACATCAAGTCCTGGATGAGAGTTAACTTTCTTCAGGTGAACGTCAACAAGACCGAGGCTCTCCTGATTGGCTCCGTCAGCACCTCCACACCTCAGGCGCTGACAGCATCACCATCCATGGTTGCACCCTCCACCTTATTAAGCCAGTCCGGAACCTTGGCATCTTGTTTGACCCTAAACTGTCCTTTCTATCCCACATCTGTGCAATGACCCGCTCTGCCATGCCCCACCTCCCAACATTACCTGACTCCACCACTGCCTCCCCACAGGCTGCCGAAACCCTCATCCACGCATTTGTTACATCTCGACTCAACTACGCCAACTCCCTGCTTGGCGGCCTTCCCAACTCCTCCCTCCACAAGCTGCAGATCATTCATAACTCTGCAGATCATGTCCTCTCCGGTGACCCTATCTCCCCCCACCCCTCCCGGCTCCACTGGCTCCCATCAAAATCCCAGTTCAAAATCCCAGCCTTCAAAGCCCTCCAAGCCCTTGCTCCTTCCTAACTCTGTGACGTGCTAACGCCATATCGACCTGTCCACTCCCTCTGCTCAGCAGGCTGCGGCCTGCTCCACGTTCCCCGCCCGGCCTGCCCCAACATCGCCAGTCGGCCCTTCAGCCTCTCTGCCCCAATTCTTTGGAACTCCATCCCACAGTACCTTAGCGTTACTTCCTTGCCTCCTTCAAGCCCCATTTCAAGACCCTCCTCTTTGACTGCTCCTTTGGTCACCCTTCTACACCTATCCTCCCTCAGCATCACCATACTCTTGATCTCAACCCCCTGCTCAGGTCCAAATCCCTGACTGTCCAGCACCTTGGGACATCCTCACGACATGAAAGGCGCTATAAAAATGTAATTTGTTTTTGCAGTTGCTGTTATCCGGGTGTAATAAACCCTTCAAAAACAAAATAATAATAATTTGGTCACTCAACCCACTGCTGTGCACAATTGGCTGTTGCGTTTCACCCACAAAGTACACAGTCAATACACTTTACAGTGTATTCTGTGAAGTGCTTTGAGATATCTCAATGACATGATAGGGTGATATATCAAATGGAAGGATTATTATGATTATTATTAATGACCAGAACACAGTATTCAAAGTATAGCCTAACCAAAGCATTGAACAGCTTGGATGTTTATTGTGATGACTAAAAGCACGATTGACAATCCATTGTCCAAGAACAGTCAATATTATGTCTGAGGAGAGCCAGAGAATTTTCTTGTTCGAGAACAATAGACTTTCTTCCAGAGGTAACACAAATTATCCTAAATAACAGTTCCCCTTTCTTGATAATAACAATAATAATAACAATCCTTGCATTTGGTACAGCGCCTATCACATCAGGAGCATCACAGGATTTCACTATAAAGAGCTCCTAAGAGCTTCTTACAGGATTTCACCATGAAGTGTAGTGATTGTATTTTGTGGACGAATTGTATAGGGATACACTGTCAAGCTATTTGCTCAAATTAATAGTACTATATAAGGACGATAAACAGCATTCAATAACGTCTGAGCTAACTGAGCAGATCTGCCATGGAGCAGCAGATGTATTTAGTAAAGATAAATACAAGATAATCTACATTGAAAGATATAAAGCAATAAACACGTACAACATGAATGTATCACCAGTAGCAGAGGTGTAGAAAGGGAAGAGTTGGATCAACCTGCATAGGAGTTTGTTCATTTATCATTAAATGTTTTGTCTGATTTTGAAATTCATTGGTTTTTTTTGGAAGTTCAGCCAGGTGTCTGACACATGCAGAAAGCCCATTACCATGCTGAAGAGATCCCAACCAGACTAGGAGGTCCACATATGTATCAAATATCAAATGCAAGCATTAATATAAGAAAGAGTGCTTAAAATGCTACATCGGCACAGGTACCCTGAACACCAGAGGGAGCTGTATCTGGACTCTGTCTCGCTGCTTAAGTAGATAGTAGTTGACATTGGTAGAAGTCAAGTGATTAAGTCCAGTACTGCTTCTTTATGATTGAATGATATAAATGAATGATTCAGTCATATTACATACAAATGGTCCATTTGCAAAAACTACCTTACTGCACTTTTGTTTCCTCTGCATGCGTAAAACATCATACTGTTCTGCTTATTGTCTACACTGAGCCATGTTGGCATCTCAGCTGTGGTTGTCTTGCTGAGGCACTGCATGATGACAGCTGACAAGAGTCATATCAAATGTGACAAGAGTTGATGCATGGACTGTATCTTTCAGTTTGTATTCCTTCACGGCCCAGCAAGGTAATTGCATGTGTCCTTGTTTGTGAAGGGATCTGTAGGTTTGATGAATCAGTACTACTTCACTGATCAAGTAGCTAACATTCAATTTACCTGCTGGACGAGATGATGTTATCTTTGATCATCTGATTTCAGTGATAATGTAGGAGCTGTGACGGTGAAATTCTTCACTGTGCTATGTGTAGTGACTTTGATGGTGTCTGAATACAATGTAATGAAACATCCAACTGCTCTAGGAACTCTTTTCCTTACCTGTCTGTGGAGTTCTCAATGCTGCACTTTTGTGGCTAGTATATTTTACTGCTGTTCTCATCAAATCTAATGGTACATGACTTAATAATAGCAAAAGTTTTAATTGGTAAAACCACGGCTTAATGTTAAACCTGTCGGGTTCCACATTAGATTTTGAGTGAGCTATTCTCAGGCAGTGTAGCAGTTGAGGCACTTCAACTGGCTTTAGCTGGGCTCAGATGAGGATGGAAACATTCTGCAGAGATTTCTCACTTCTGATCTCTGTCAAGTGAGTGCTGATAGAAAGTTCATACCTGTGAGGTGAGTCAGAGGGAGAGCCCTGTGTGATGACCATCACGGACTTATAGCTTGTGTGGCCTCAGACATGAAGAATTACCATTGGAGTGATATGCCACAGGCTTTCAGTGCCTGAGTGAGGAGAGCGGAGAAAATTCCACTTTGATTTATTGAGGCTAATAAGATGTTAAACCAAGGTCTCTTCTGCCTATTCAGGTGGATGTTAAAGATCCCCTGACTTTATTTAAAAAGAGAAAGGAGCTGGTCAACAATCTCTCTAGATAAAATCAGTCATTTTACCTCATTGACTACTTGTGGGATATTGTGTGCAAATTAACTGGTGCAGTTGCCTACAAAATACACAGTAACTACACGTCACAGTAAATAGTGTGAAGCGTTTTGAGACATCTGACATGAAAAGCATTATATCAAATGCAAAGATTGTTATTATTGGTAAAGTGATTTATATAATGTACTCTGGCCATAAAGGTCTTGTGGTTTAGAACAATCATCTAAACTCAAAGATGAAATATCTGACCTGATACTCTTTCGGTTTCTGGTGTTTATTTTTGGCTTCCATACAGTCTGTGTAATTCAAGATCATGATGCTGTTAGTTTCCTACCAGCGAGTAGAGGGAGCTGCTGCTTGTCCCTGCCGCTATTGCTGATTGTGGAAGTCTGTGAAGCAGGGAGGGCAGTGTATAGTGCGGTCACTTGGTGCCTGCATGTTTCACTGGTTAGAAACGAAGACTGTGTTTTACCACCAACATACGTACTGGAGTGAGGGACTAGACGAAATGTAGAGGTATTGTATTTGCTTTTTCTAATATTGTCTTGCTGTTTAAAACTGGCTTCTTTGATGTGGCATCTCCAGGTAGTGACAGGAAGATGAGCACAATGGTCCAACAGTGCAGCAATAAGCTATGTGCTTTGCAGCAATAAGCTATGTGCTTTGTAGCAATAAGCTATGTAGCTATGTGTTACTATGTGTAGCTGTTGATGATGACCTGATCTGAAAAGCAAACTAGTTTGTTTTTAAGCGGATGATACGGGGAATCGCAGATAAGAGGTGCATTATAGACCATTTAGCTATATTCTTTGGGAAACTAATAGATTGTGGACAGTACTCAAGTATAGATAGTCTCGGACTAAGACCGTGTTTGACTGAATGAGAGTACAAAAATCTGCTCTTTTCTATTGAAGGATGTAATTTGTGTGACAGTCCTACGGAGACAGACTTTTATAATCTGGAAACATTCTTTTTTTGTGCCTATACTTTGTGCTATCGTAGTATTCCAGGGTGTGCCCGAATACTTTAGTCAAACAGCCATTCTTTATGTATGAATCCGGACAGGGAGAACTGGCAAGCTTCTTGACTGCAGGAGTCGAGCTTGATCCCACTCTCGCCGAGTCTCCACACACATGCACATTCCATCAGAATTTAATTGCCTAGTGATGAGCAATTGAAAACCTAGCCTATTTGTTCTGTCCCCCCCCTCCCTCACACTTTTAACCCCTCCTATTCCCCTTACCTATACCTCCCTTATCCCTCATGTACCCATCAAGTTTTCTCTCAAATACAATGCTATTTGCATCATCCAGAGCTTCCAGCAGTAAGCTCCACATTTAAGAAAGACTGAATTCGATAATTTTCCGAAACTGCTGTATGATCCTATTCTACTTTAAAACAATACTCTAAAACATAAGAGCATAAGGAGGAGTTTTGAGCTTCTGGTCATCCATGAATGTAGTTAACTTTTCCCACGCAGTTTATCTGATATACAGTAGAATGCTGCTTACCTGCACTCTAAGGAATTATCTGCTTATCTGCATAGGGCTCTGATGTGGAAGTCAGATCCAAGCCTGCTATATAGCGGCAAAAGAATAGCTACAGGTACTATAGTTAGCGCTGTAATCCATTTGTATTTTAAGTGATTCGCACTGTTTAGTTATCCACAATGGGGCCAGTCCCAATTAGTGCAGATAATCTACTCTACAACAACAACAATTACATTTGTATAGCGCCTTTTATGTCGGGAGGACATCCCAAGGTGGTGGACAGTGTACAGCATTTCAGACCCGAGCAGGGGTCAGGGAGGGGAGGAGAAGGGGGGTGGCCGATGGCATGGTCGAAGAGGAGGGTCTTGAGGTGGGACTTGAAGAAGGCCAAGGAGGGGGCGAGGCGGAGTGATTGGGGGATGAAATTCCAGAGTTTGGGGGCAGAGTGGTTGAAGGCTCTCCTGCCAATGGTGGGGCGGATGGGTCAGCGGACGTGGGTCAGGCTGGAGCCGGCTGAGTGGAGGGAGCGGGTGGGTTGGTAGGGGGTTAGGAGGTTGGGTGGAGGGGAGGTAGGGTAGGGCGAGACCATGGAGGGCTTTGTATGTGAGGACCAGGATCTTGAACGGGATCCTCTGAAGGATAGGGAGCCAATGGAGTCGGTCGAGAATGGGGGAGATGGGGTCGCTAGTTTGTTTTAATGCCCTCGCATCCATCTAGTCCTTCAGGGAGAACAAACACAAACATTGTACATTAGCTTCCATCTTACACAAGTTGCTTGGGCTAGAAGAGATTTTTTACAGCTATCAGTAGGTTGAAATCCACAACAATGCTCATAGCAACACCCTGCTGGCCATTGCCAGCAGGAAACTCTAGCTTTTGGGATGTAAAGAACGTAGCTAAATGGTCTAACAACTGCAATGTATTACTGTAGAATCAAAATTAAATGTTACATTAACAAAATTGGGAACAAAACCCTGAGTCAAACACAAACATACTTTTACCCAGCAGGAGATCAAAATTTACCATCTTATGTCTGATGAATGAGGTATTGTATCTTGTCCATTGTTAGCTGTAACCTGAAGCTGGTTGAAATCCACACAAGCATTTAATGAAAACTAACAAGCAGAAGTGGTGCTTTTGAAAAGAGCATTTGAATAATAATCAAATCTCATTGCAGTTTAATTGGGTCTCAATTTGTGTCTGCTTTGGCCAAAGGCAAGAAAGTCTATCTTTTTATCACATGCATGGGTGAGAGAGCTGATTCGAAAGGAGAAGCATTTGTGTTGAAAGGTGACCTTTCAACATACTGTAATTACTTGTTGGCTGAATCAGTTCTTTCATCCAGATATCTGATACAAAAATATGTTTCCAGAGATGCGGGGATATCAATGTTTAGATGTGTTTGTGCCTAATGGAAGCAATGAGCTACAATTCCTCCATTCCAGGACAAGAGTCTCTGCTGGTTCAGTGAGGAAGGATAAGCATTCAGTAAATCACAGTGCTGAATCTGTGAACACGTATTGCAATTCTTAACTATAAGGATTGCCTTTTCTGCATATAGTCAAAGTTGAAATAATGAATCACGAGTTAAATGGATTATGAATCTGAATGATGTATTTTAGCCTTCAGCCAAAATAGGTAGTGGTTGAGCAGTAAAACAGGATTGGGTTTTATCATTCCATGTTTAAGAATACACAAGCTGGTTATTTTCATGAACATCCCTGAGGTAAAAGTTGTGGATCATGTGAATTTGGTGCTAGTTAGCCTACTCTGGGTGTCCTGATGTTGCAGATGGTCATCAGGAGGTGCTACTCATTAGGTGTCTTGGATAGTAGCACTCTCACTTCTTGAGTCAGAAGTTTGAGGGTTCAAGATCATAATCTAGGTTGACAGTGGGATTGATTTGGGTAGCTCTTTTCAAAGAGCCGTCATTTTCGATGGGCCAAATGGCCTCCTTCTGTGCTGTATAATTCTATGACACTCCATTGCAATGATGGGAGAGCATCGTTGCAGGGGTCATCCTTCTAATGAGACGTTAAACTGAGCTCTTGTTTGCTTGTTCAGGTGGATGTTAAAGATCCCATCCCACTATTCAAAAAGAAAATAATACTGTCATGAGAATGCTTATATTTGGTACAGCACCTTTTCACATCAGAAGGACACCATGAAGCACTTCACAGGATATAACATGCAGTGACTGTATTTTGAGGGTGAAAACAGCAGCTAAATTTCACACAGCAATGTCCTACAGTCATGGAGTGAATGACCAATTTTATCTGGAGAATTGTCGGCAAGACACAGGAAGAAATATTCCCTTCTCATTTTATTGTGCCATGGGATCTCTAATGTCCACCTGAACAGACAAACGGGACGTCAGTTTAACGCCTCTTTCAAAGGACTGTAACTCCAACAACGCAGTGCATCCCCAGCACTGCACTGGAGTGTTATCTTAGACTATATGAGTTCCAAGACCCAATGTAGGGCTTGAACCCTTCTGACTGAGAGACAAAAGTGCTGCAAACTGAGCCAGGCTGACACACCTAATGGAATGAAATCTTGACAGACAATCCCTCCAATAAATGTAGTCACTCACTTCATGGCTCTGTGCAAATTGGTTGCCACATTCGTCTCCAAATGCAGTTATGCACACTGAGGCCTTTTGATTACTTGAAAAAGCGTTATATCAAGCATAATATTATTATTTATTACTAAAATTAACATCAAGCTAATATAGGAGAAATTTACATTCCAATGTGTAATACACGTTGATTGATGAATTTTCCAATAACAAAACAATGGTCATTGTTAGAGGTTTTCTTAGTTACTTTCATTGCAAACATTTTTATTTTCATTGCAGTCTTTTGTTTTTGGAATTGATCAAAGCTCCAAGCATAATCCTTTGCGAAGCCCTACATAACAAAGGTGGTGTTTGATTTTAAGCCTGGGATCTGACTGGCCTTTAGGACAGTGTTAGTTAGACCATGAATTTATAGAGTTGTTAACCATGGCAGATTTCCGGCAAACCAATAATTATATAACATCGAAACCCATTACAATCCGATTACAATCGGCAGTATCATCTGTTCAAATTGATTATATGTAGCAGCTTTGTTATCTATCATATATAGTGAGGTATCCAGGCTTGCCAATCATTAATAACTGCGCTGAAGTGATACGGTATGAATAATTTATTCGGTGGAATTGCCTCTACCAGACGAGAAAGAGCTAAGCAATTAAAAGGAACTAGTGTAGTAAATGTGAGATTGATGTGTGTATTGATCATTTGAAACACAATTTATGGCCAATTTGGGTGTTTAAAAGTGCTTGTCCATAGATACCGTTTTAAGGATGAAACCTGGGATGAAGCATTAATAATAATAATCCTTGCATTTGATATAGTGCTTTTTCATGTCTTCTAGACGTCTCAAAGCGCTTCACAGAATATATTGTAAAATGAATTGACTGTATATTTTGTGGGTGAAACGCGGCAGCCAATTGCGCACGTCAGTCTCCACAAACAGTCGTGGATTGAAGTGACCAATTTATTATTGTTTTTTTTCTTGAGGGATTCTTATTGAGCGTGTGGAGTAAGGAAACTTGCCCAAGGTTTCGCCCTGCTGGGAATCGAACCCACGTCTCTCGCTTGCCAGGCAAGTGCTCTAACCACTGGGCTACAGGATTACCTGAATAAGTCTTCTTAGTCGATCCAGTGCACCATGCAAAGGTGCTGTATTGGGGGCATTAAATACATGGGCAGGGAAGGAAGCTTAGTTTATGATTTTTCCAGATGTTTTTAAGTAACAATAATCTTTGAATTTGATTTTGTGTCATGCATTTTGGTTCAGGGTCCTGAAGCACACTTCACAAAGATACTGAGTTTTTTTGATCCAACATGGTGAAACCATTCACCAGGCTAAAGAGCATCCAAACCAGCCAGAGAGTTCCAAATGTAGATAAAGAGATTGACAATAATTGCCTAACAGAGAGGAAGGGTGCCTTTGATGCATCTGAAGTATAAATACTCGACCACTGAATTACTGTAAGTTTTTTTTCAACCTCAGTACAATATTTTGCACAGAGTTGAACATCGATGCGGATTTTTAAATAACCTACTTTATTACCCATTAATAAGGCATAAATGAAAGATTCATGTTTGTAGCAAACATTATTAATAGACACCATTGTCAAGTAGGTTTAAAATAATGCTCTAAGGCACAATGGGCAGCATTGGTGATATTGTATTTGCCGAGGAAAATGCATAATGTCTCCACTCTGCAGGGAATCCTGTGAAGTGCTTTGAGACATCCTCCAGATGTAAAAGGCACTACATAAAATCAAGGATTATTATTATATATCAAGATACTTGTACCCGTCTATTGATCAGGGAACCATGCCTTTGACACGACTCACTCTCATTCACAATATAGCATTGTAACAGGGGGATAAACCCAGTCACTGTCTTTTATAGTTATTGGCGCTCAACCTAACCTAACAAGGGCTGGACTCCAATCAAGCACCAGCCCTAAGTGACAATGGAGCATCAGTATATAGCTGGGGGATCATGAGAAGTGAGGGAAGTCTGGAATAGACAGATATAAAAAGGTTGAGCTTCCTTTTCATAATAAACCTTTCTTTTTTGGTTGGAAATGTTGTGCAACTTCTGTTTTTCAGGGGTGATCCATGCTCTCCTACAAACACATACACTTTGCCTATGCTATGTAACAAACATCAAACATATGAAGAAAGGTGCTTAATTGTCAAGCATAGTGGCAATATTTTGCAGGTCAACATGGTGGTAGAACCAAAAAGAGAAAGCATATGACACACAGGTGTTTTTTTTAGCCAGCTGTATTGTAGAGTCTCAAACAGTATCAATATAAATATAATTCAACCCACTCACATAAAGTAATCTCCAGGGGTTTATTCCATTCCATGCGCTAACCATAGCTATTTCATGGATGTTGACTTAAGCACTTTTCTATTCAATTCGCTGAGTTTAGTAAATTTACTTCAGTGAACTTATAAATAATTATAATGACATTTTAAATTATAGATAACATTGCAAATGTAAAATGAAATGGTACATATAAAACTGCAATGGTTATTAATAAACTCTAACGGTCACAAACACAGCAGGTTAGCTCACATGACTGAATGCACTACATTGGCTGCACAGAGCAGAATAACAGCCCACTTCCCGCCCCATCCCCGTGATCTCATGGAAAAGGAATGCTGAGAATGGTGAGATTCCATGGGAAGAATATAATATAAAATCTGCAAATTGGTACTATTTAATCACTGGGAAATTGCTACTTTTGTTTCTTCTACAGCGAGCTGAAGCAGAAACTAAGCGAAGAAGGCAACAAGCGCAGCATCCTTTCTAAGCAGGAGAAGTTCAATGAGACTTGCTGTATCCGCTGCTGCAGACCCTTTACCTTTCTCATCAACACCAAGCGCCCATGCTTAGACTGTAAGTTCAACATCTGCAAGAACTGTGGCACATACAGCAAGAAAGACAAGATCTGGATCTGCACAGTCTGTCAGCAGACTAGGTAAGTAAGAGTTTTTTTCTTTTCTTCTTTGATATGTGAGGTTCTCAAATATCTTCATGACAAATGAGCATTTCCTAAATGTTGATAGTTGAGTGACCTAATAGTTCTTGTTATGTGGGATATGCCTCTGTGGATCTGACGGACCGGAACGCTTGCTGCTTATAATAGTTACATGTCTTTGCGATTGTTTCATACTCTGTCAGAGGTCTAGGTTTGGAGATTATTTGATCTGTTGCCAGCAGCTACTCCACACAGTGCTTGTCAACTACCTCATGCAGAGTAGAGTAAAATCACAGTGTATTGAAGCAAATCCATAGCCACATTTACTTTCAGCAAACCTCCTTAAGTGTGCTAGGTACTGGCTGACTCATAATGGAAAATAATAATAATCCTTGCACTTGATAGAGCATCTTATCACGCCTTTGCGACATCTCAAAGTACTTCACAGAATATACTGTAAAGTGAATTTACTGTATATTTTGAAAATAGTTAATCATTTGAAACCATCAGCACATCTCTTCAGTTTCATTGTTAAATTTGCTTCACGGCTCTGCTGTTTACATGCACTAATGTGAATAGATTACTTTTGTAATTTTCAAGTGATTAAGATTTAACTAAATTATCAACTATTATGAAGAATAATAAGTAATAATAAACCTTGCATTTACATGTGCCCAGAAAATACACAAGTCAAAACCACTTTACAGTATATCCTGTGAAGTGCTTTGAGATGTTTCAATGACATGATAAGGCTCTATCTCAAATGCAAGAATTATTATTATTATTTGATATAGTGCCTTTCACGTCAGATGGGAGTCTCAAATCTCTTCACAGGATTTACTATAAAGAGTAGTGACTGTATATTTTGTAGGAGAAAATATCCATTTATTTTGAAGGAAAGGAGCTTTTAATCATGATGTTATGTAATATATTATGTAATAATCCTTACATTAGATATAGTGCCTTTTCAAGCAATCAAAGCGTCTCAAAGCACATCATAAGTTACGATATAAAGTGGTGTGATTATTTTTTGTCGGCGAATATAACGGAAATAGGATTAGGTATCGGGATACAGTGGATATAGGAGTTGGGAGATTTATTGAAAATATTTAATTTGTGGATCCACTGATCTTGATAATTGTGGGTAAAAAATAAGTATTTCATTATTTGGATGGAAGCCTAATAGCCCATGGCTGTTTCAAATGTGCAGTCAATGCCTAGTTCATACAGCAATTTTGTAAAGGAAACATGTAGAAGCATAGAGACAAACAAGATAAAATCGAGCTTATAAAATGAGAAAAGACATTGTATGAACAAAACTCATATACTTCTTATTGGCAGCATCTATATATGAATAAAAAAATAATAAACACTTCCTAATTATCAATTTTCTTTATAGAGAGTAGAGTTTTCACGGTTGTACAGTATGTGAGGCAGTTTGACTTGGGTACCTTATAATGAATTGCTTTTGGGTAAGAAAAGGATCTAACGATACTTCAGCAATAACCGTTCTGATTTCCATTCTCCTGGGAGTAGGTGCAGGCATGCTGGCTAAATATACACCCGCATAACTACAGTGTTGTTGAGACAGAGCCTCTTGTGTATCCATCATATAGACCTGATCACTATGATTTCTGCCTCAGGCTAGCAGTAAGAGTTTTATACTCTGGGGCGAAAGTATAGCACACCACTGTAGGCCTTGAATTCCTTGCCAGTTCTCTTTTCCAAATATCATTCCTCGCTACTGCTTTTGTCTTTTCTTCCTCTTCTTTGTGTCTCTGTCTCTCCTCAGGTGGTTTGTTTCTTTTCTTCCCCTGGATTACTTATGCCCAATGCTTCCCCTTCTATTGCCTGTTGTGTTCTTGACAACCTGGTGCTCCTTCCTCGTGCCCCTCTCTTGTCTCCTCTGTTATTGTCTGTGGACGCTTTCTGTCAGAGAAAGAGTCAGGAACTATACTAGAATAAAATAAATGCCTTGTTTCTAAATGTTCTCACTATCTTCCTTGTGGTTACAGCATGCTTCAACATTCAATCATTTTTTGTCAAGGAGAGCAGATTCCCTCTCCTTAGCAAATCAGCACTAGGAAATATTTCACCATAACAAGTGTTATGGTGGGAGTTGTGTTTGAGTGGTGTGGTGTGAAGTGGGAATGTTGCGGTGGGAGTGTTGTGGTGGTAGTGCGGTGTATGAGTAATGCTGCAGTTCTCAAACATGTACAACAACAAAATTACATTTGTAAAGCGCCTTTCACATTGGGAGGACGTCCCACGTCACTGAACAGTCAGGAGCAGGGCCCAAACTTGACGGAGGCGGGGTTGGCATGAGGGAGGGAAGAGAGGTAGGAGGGTGGCTGAAGGCATGGTTGAAAAGGAGGGTCTTGCCAAACTAATGTAAGTTTTGTTTGGTGGAGGAAAGAGTGGCCTTTTCTCACTTCATGCTTCCTTACATTAATGGGACATTACCTGATACTGTCTGTCTCAGAACAAGACAGAGGATTGAGTGAAGGAACCTCTTATTTTCCATGGCTCAATGCCACTCAGTGGACAACAACAACTTGCATTTATATAGCCCCCTCACACAGGGTGGCATCCCAGAGCGCTTGACAGTGGCGGAGCACGACACTAAATCAGGGGGCGGGGCAGGTGACCATAAGCATGGTCGAAGAGGAAGGTCTTCAGGCACAGACTGAAGATGGGGAAGGAGGGGGCAAGGTGGAGGGATTGAGGGAGTGTTCCAAAGTTTTGAGGTGTACTCTATTTTTCCAATGTGTACAACACTGAACTCCCCAAATTCATATTATGTATATGTTTTAGCACTTGTTATTGGTTAGAACAACAAAAATAAAAGGCATATGATATAAATGTCTTTGATCAAATGCTGTGCAACATTGTCAAAAGAAAATTAGCTGTGGGATAAAATTATACAGACTATCTTTGCAATGGTGCTCAAAAGGTGGCATTGCAAAGAGTTCGCTAGTGATTTGCAATTCGTTTAAATAAAAATGTAAGATCGGAAATTCTACTGTGGTTTTCAGATGTAGAAAACATTCATCTTTTTGTATGTTTATTTTAAGGCAGTTTGTCAGTGCAATGCCATATGATTTTACTGGCACATTTCAAATTAAATGCATGTACTGTGACAGCTATTTGACATAAAATGATAGAAATTTGTCTTATATCAGGATGAAAAACTGTGAAAAGTAATCTGCATCTCACATGAAACCAATCTGCTGGCAGAGTACCTTTTGATAAATATTCGACAATTCAATTCACTGCAGTATCTTAACCAGTGACCCTAATTTAGGGATCCAAAACTGAAGTTGTTTGATAACAAGAAATAACAAGAAGTCAATATTAAACAGGCGAATTTGCAGCTATAGGCAGATTAACTCGGTCACACAATTTGTTTGTTTGCTGCTGGGTGAGATTGAAGCTCCAATGTACTGTCTCTTCAAGGAAGGTAGTTCTTTACAGTAGATTTATTTATCTGAGATGTGACTGAATGAAGTCCAAGCACCTGAGTCATCATCCATTATCATCTTTAAACCTGACTAAACCAGCACTCTTTGAGAAGGATCACATTATTGCCAACTTACGATTTGTGGCTATCTTTAGTGTGTAAAGATGGATCATTCATTGGTTAAAATGTCCTGCAGCATTGACTACAGTATTTAGCCTTTTTTTCAGGAAAAAAAACACCTCATTGTTGGATGTTTGCCTATAGGAGCATTCTGCTAAGCCAAATACTGTCCTAAACTAGACGTGCACACAGTTACGGACGAGGCCACTAGAGTAGGAACTCTGGCTGATTTTTCCCTACATAGCCTGCAGATGTCAAGGCCATCTCTACTCCTCCTGAGACTGGCTAACCCAGGACAGACTAGGGATTGAATGTAGCACCTTCCTGCTTTGCCTGACTGAGTGCCCCTTAAAGCAGCTCATTTTCTCCATAAACTATCTGTAGACCTCCAATTTCAATCATTTTAACTGTTACCGCTGTGGTGCCAAATTAATTTGAGGATGAATCTTTGTAATCCAGGCTTTAGATGTTAGCAAATAGAACACAATATACCCAAGAGTCTGCACACAATACAGATCGAACTGTGAACTCTGAAGTGACTTCTACGTTGCCTTTGTAGATGTGTGTATAAATAACAGACCTCCATATAAACTTATCTTTGGGTACCCATTACTCACTGTCACAGTAATAATAAATAATAATCCATGCATTTAATATAGCACTTGATCACGTCATTGAGATGTTTCAAAGCTCTTCACAAAATATACTGTAAAGTGAATTGACTGTGTATTCTGAAGTTGAAATGTGGCTGGAAATGGCATCTGTAACTGCAGTAAGCCCAAACCACCTGTATTTGCCCATATTTATACGTTGCTGAAGAACATAGCACAGTCGCGCAAAACAGTACTCCACAAACAGGTATGGATTGAGTGAGTGACCAAATCTATTTATTTATTTGAATATATATGCATTTTCTTTCATATAGCGCCTTTTATGTCAGGAGGGCATCTCAAGACACTTCACAGGATTTACAGTAAAGTGTAGGGACTTTATTATGTGGGTAGGGCGAAACATTGGGCAAGTTTCCTTACTCCACACACCTCTGTTTACCTTGCAGTAAGTAGGAACCCGATTGTCAGTCGATTGTTGGATTGCTTTTCCAGGGGTAATAATCCCTTCTAAAAAATAATAATAATAAATTGATCACTTCAATCCATGACTGTTTGTGGGACACTGCTTTGCGCAATTGGCGCCAATCTGGAGCATCTTTGAGTGTATGCGAAAGGCACTACTCACTAGTATTTGTAATTTACTACTAATTATCATTATTATAAAGACTCTTATAAAGAAAGAGTGAAGCTTCTAAGTGATGGATTAGCATTTCCCCCAGACTGAGTGAGGAATGCTTTATTGCTAACAGAATGAGAAATGCTCTCACCATGTAAACTGGCAGATCCCTCTTAGTGCATCTATGAATGTTTTTGTTAAGCATGTCCTCTCCTATTTCCAAGAGGCACTCACCTAACTCTACACATGAGGCTTCAGTCAAAATTGATCTTGTTTATGAATCTTACTCCCGTTTTGGATGAGACATAGTGTGGGTATTCTGGAAGGATGAGATCAAATGGCCTGAAGGACGTTCTTTACATAAAACAATCTTGTAATCTAGTAATTTAGTAAAGCTTTCAGTGATATATATTCTCCACTTCTATCAGCTGGTAGGAAACAATGCCCCCTAAAGGACTGTTGTACATGAGTATTATTTAATCTAGTTTTGTTTTCTAGGATCATTATGTATGAGTAATCCAATTCTTTCTCCAAACGTGATTGTCTTTGAATCAATCACCCAGTTTGTTCAGGATGTGTCAATGTCTTGCTTCTATTATCAAAGCAGTGTTGTCCTACTGGGGAGCATTATCCTTGCTATATATAAGGGGTAATGAATGATATATCATTGATCACTCACCATCGGTTACAATATTCTTTTTTCTTTGAATTACATTTATCCTTACATCTGTTTCCCACCCTTCTCAGTCTTGTTCTGTGAATCCAGATGGATTCTTGCATTTTGTGCTGCTATTGAGTAATGGTGTAGTTGTATGACTATGTTCGCCTACAAAATACACAGTCACTACACTCTACCGTAAATCCTGTGAAGCGCTTTGAGCCATTTCAATGAAGTGAAAAGGTGCTATATCAAAAGCAAAGATTATTATTATGACATATGTGACATATTGTAAGATTGTTCAGTTTACCACCATTATTTGGAAAATAAAAGGTTTGTAGAATAAGGAATATTGGGGATGAAAATCTGATATTTTTTACCAAACTTGGTACATTATTAAAATATATATTGAATATGCTATTGAACTGTTAAAACACATCAGAATTTTCAATCTAATTCTAAAGACAAGCTCTATAGTATATTCATTCATCTGATATCAGTCTCAGCAGGATTACGAGAATACTCAAGACTGGGATCTTCACTTAAGAGTCATGTTCAGAGTACTTTAAAAGCTGAAAAAGCATTGTTTCATGAATCATCATTCAACTTACTCCTTGAGTGTTCAATAATACCATTGACAACTATTAACTGTAAACATACAGCCTTTAATCTCTCTGGTCCTTTGTGAATGAGAAATTGATTTGAAATAGAATAGTTCAGACAACGTGATCAAACCATGTTGGTTGTTTTTAAAATGCGTTTCTGTCTTACAAAGTGATGGGAAACATTTTCTACAGTTTTAATAGGAAACTAATATTTGATTGCAGCAAAAATAACATGATTCAGTCCTACATATGTTGTTTATTATTTATTTTACAAATCCTATTTGGAATGTTTTTTTCAAATGTTTGCCTTCTCCAATCCTCTCCCTTCTCTTCTTGATGGTAGTAAATCTTGCCGGGATGAAGCTGTGCAGATGCCACATGTACCTCGTCCAAAAGCCCAACAACCCATTCTTGTGACTGAGCTCAGTCATTGAGTGTCAGCAGGATATGCAACCTAACAACCACCACAACTTACATTTGTATAACGCCTTTCACATTAGGAGGATGTCCCAAAGCCCTGGACAGTCAGGGATCCGCACCAAACCTGGTGGTTGGGATCAGGAAAGGTGGAGGGTAGGAGGGTGACCGAAGGCATGGTCGAATACAGGAAGGAAAGGGGAAGAATCACAAACCAGATCCATTGCTGCCTGTACACACACACTTTCTAACAGGGATCATTGAGAGCAAGGTTTCCTGCTGCTTTATATTTTCCCTTGCAATCCCAGAGACACATATAAACCACTTGTATTGCACTATTACCCAAACAGCTGAGACCAGCTAACTCAACACAGACTAGGGTTCAATTCAAACATCTGTTACCTAACACTAGGAAGTGCATTCATCAACTGAGCAGTGGGGTTAGAAGTTTATTACTCTGCTTCTACTGTATTTCTGCAGGAATTTTAGGATATTAAATGCGATAGACCTTTTAATATTTTCTAAATTTTTAGTACTAAAGTGTTGCTGACCAGTAACCAAATTGATATTTTTGAGTGACACAGATATGAAAAATTATTCAACAGCTATTTTAAGATTTTAATGCCAAAAAAGCTTGGCTTTGTTCACGTGTCATAAATTGTTTATTCCTTGTGCAGTCATGAATATCCTGGAAACATTGCTTGTATGATGACACCAACAGACATTTTATTTACCACTTAAAGGCCCTTGTTATGTAATGAGACACTGTGTGGCAGAACATGGTGATAGTCAGTGGTGTTGAAGCACGACAGGAAGGCTCAAAAACCAGGAAAAAGAAGATAGAACAGACAATAAGTAACACAAGTTGTTTGGGAGTATTTGTCTTTTGCTGCAGTCTGTTGATGGATATCATGAGAGCTCTATTGATTGTATTGTAGCTAATCCCTTCATTGCTTCATCTCTGCTATCAGTGTATTTACCACAATAGTGGCAAGTGATTTTTCTATATCATTTTCAAACATCAGCATTACAACTGTGCCGCAAAATCTCAAGCTGAATTAACCTCAGGTAGGATTAACAAAAAATAAATTTTTTAGTTCAATATATTTTGAACAGTTCATTTTCAATAAAAGTGCTATTTTATTACTTTTGTTTTCATTAAATCGTAAAGGTAAACGTACATCAAGTTATGATGGGGGTTGGGGGTATCTAAGTTGTTTTAATTGAGAAAAACTGAAGACAGACCCCAACCAATAATATTGTAGTATTAATCTTAACAGTTTTTTAAATTAATGTGTTATTATTAATAATAATGTTTTAAATGAATAGTTATTATTATTAATATAAGTATCAATTATTACAATAATTAATATTATTGCATTTTATATAGCACATTAAAAGCATAAAAAGCATTGCTTCATGAATCACTTTCATTCAACTTACTGCTTGACTAAATTTTACTGTCAAGTGTAAAGTGAGGTGACTCTATTTGTAGACAAACACAGCCATGTACCAGAAAGTGAATGTCCAACTTTATCTCGGTGTTTGTTGGTCAAGGGACACCAGGAGAAACTCCCACAGCCCAGTATAACTTGAGGGAGAAAGCACATACATCAGGTAGAATGAACACAGGAGTATCGTAGGGCTGACGGCTCATAGGAAATAGAAACCAAGGAAAATATAATAATAATCCTTGCATTTGATATAGCGCCCTATCACGTCATTGAGACGTCTCAAAGTGCTTCACGGAGTATACTGTTAAGTGAACTGGCTGTATGTTTTTTGGTGATGGGTTAGATAGTGGGGAAAGTAAAACAATCCAAGGGAAACTTTGATTAAAATAGCTTTCACTCTTAACTTGTCAATAATTGGACCGGAGGAGGTCAGTGATAAATGGCTATTAAAAATCTGATGTCATTTGAATATTAATGAGGTATCAGTGCAGGAAAATTGCATTGGAAAGTACTTAGAAGGAAATGAAAGTGGAAGGAGATGCAGCTCTTGCTGACATGATTCATGGTTCATTGAACACACTGCTTGTACCATTAGACTGACAATAGTCTGGATTATGTATTTCAAGTGATTGGAAGTGTCATAAAGTCCATTGAGCTCTGATACAGAAGTGAAACCGGATTCCAATGAAGGCAAATGTATTTTAGTTATGGACATCCACATGAAGTATCCAGGTATGGGATCTTTGAACCAGCATCTCAAACTAGATGGCAAGGTCCAATCCAGGTAAGTACCGGGCTTCGAGAGAGTGACACATGTACAACACACAGATGGTTAGACACTTACACACACCAAGATAGAGAGAGACAGACACACACATACCCACAAAGACTTGATACCCATACTGTGTTCATATCCCCAAATATTCTGATCTCGATTTGTGCAAATATCAGGTTATGATATCACTTTTATGTCTGAATTCTAAAGAATTGTATTGCTAAATCCTGAAAAGACAAGCTATATTAAAGGTATGTCCTACAAAATAGGGTGGTTCTAGTTCACAGGAGACAACGTCTGCTGATGTGAATTGCCTTAATACAAGAAAAGTTCTTAAAGCCTTTTAAATTATAACAGTAGGTCACGTCTAACAAATATATTTAAATAGTTGTATGTAATACTGTTGGTGGCAATTAATAATTAAGATATATTCATCTAGATAAATAAATATTCATTGGACACTGAATAAAGTGGCTCACAAGAGACTAATGTGAAATGCTTCAGGTGTGAGGGCATAGTAAATTTGATAATAAATTAATTAAATTACAGGACACAAAGTGTAGTGATTAATAGTGTTCGTCTAATTGGACTTCTGTGTTTTATGGAGTCATCAAATGGTTAGTGTGGGCCCTCTGTTTCTCCGCAAACCTGATGTCCTAAAGTCAATTGTAGCTTTCCATTGCTGTCCTGGTTGAAGATCAGCTAACTCACTATGCAATAGAATTGAGCCTGACTGGTACCAATTTGAATAAGCTTCCAAATTGCAAAAAGCTGCAAATTCTGCATGTGCAGCAGACAACAGGACACATGCTGTGTCTGAAACACGAGCTCTACTTCCTATACAGAGGGGTAAAAGCTGCCAGCTTGACAAATAGAACCAGGCGTCATTGCAATCGGTTTCGTCCTTGAGCCTTGCTTTGGTCTTCTTGCTGTGATGCTGATGGATGATTTTTGGGCCAGGTGTTTTGCTTAAACAAAATTCTGTCTATTGGCAATTTTCAGTGAAAAGTGTGAATTGTGGCAATTGTTTCGAGAAGGTTGGCTCATCTATCACTTCAGTCCCCAGGCACTGTGCAGTGTTTGCTTAATGAGAAAAATTGAGTAAAGTTTTTGTCACCACCGGGCTCTTCCCATTAAGAGTCTTCAAAAAAGCAGCAAGGAATCAGATGCTTTGTGTTTATTATGGGTTTATTGCACCAAGGAAGAGGTTTATGACATGAGGCAAAGCAGATTTTTAATCTTCAATAGATTGGATATATCTTGTGGAGTCCTGTAGCTCAGTGGTTAGAGCACTCGCTTTGCAAGTGAGAGACCTGAGTTCAATTCCAGGCAGGGCGAAACCTTGGGCAAGTTTCCTTACTCCACACGTCTAATAATAATCCCTCCAAAAAACAAAACAATAATAAATTGGTCATTTTCAATCCATGACTGTTTGTGGGACACTGCTGTGCGCAATTGGCTGCCGCGTTCACCCACAAATATACAGTCAATTCACTTTACAGTATATTTTGTGAAGCGCTTTGGGACGTCTAGAAGACGTGAAAAGCGCTATATCAAATGCAAGGATTATTATTATTAGTTTTACTTTATTGTTAACCCTTCAAACTTCCTGATTTCAATCATAGAAGCATGTGTCAGCTGGTTCAGTTGGTAGTACTCAACAACAACAACTTGGATTCATATAGCACCCTCCACGCTGGACAGCGTCTCAGAGTGCTTCACAGTAATGGATCCCGGGGCCGAGCCGGGGGAGGGGGAGGAAGGTGACCAAAGACGCGGTCAAAAAGAAAGGTCTTCAGCAGGAATCTGAAAATAGAAAGGAGAGGGGGTGAGGCGAAGGGAGTGAGGGAGGGAGTTCCAGAGCCTTGGGGCATAGTGGCTGAAGGCACGGCCACCAAGGGTGGAGCGGAGGACTCGGGGGTCAAGGAGGAGGCCAGACCCGGAGGAACGAAGGCAATGGGCACTGTTTTGAGGAGAGAGAAGGTGAGAGAGGTAGGGGGGGTGCAGAAGAGTGTAGGGATATGAATACAACGGTGAAGATCTTGAAGTTGATCCTCTCTGGGACAGGCAGCCAGTGCAGTCTGGCAAGGACTGGGGTGATCGGGGAGCGGTAGTTTGGTGCGGTGAGAATGCGGGCGGCAGAGTTTTGAATGATTTGGATTTTATGGATGGTAGTGGAGGGGAGGCCGGCGAGAAGGGCGTTAGAATAGTCCAGCCAAGAGGTGACAAGGGCATGGACCAGGGTTTCAGCGGCTTTCGGAGAGAGGTATTGGCGGAGACAGGTGATACGTCGGAGGTGGAAGAAAGCGGTGCTGGTGAGGGACCGGATGTGGGGGAGGAAGGATAATTGGGGGTCGAACCTGATGCCTAGGTTGCGTATGGGTTCGGAGAGTTTTAGTGGGAGGTCGGGTAGGTAGAGGAGGTGAGAGCTGTGAAATTTTAGACATTGACGAGAGCCAGAGTATGGCTTCCGTCTTGTCAAAGTTCAGCTGAAGAAAATTTGCGCTCATCCAGCGCCTGAGATCTGACAGGCAGGCTGACAGAATATCAGGGGACTGGGGTCGCAAAGAGAGGTGGAAAAATAGAGTTGGTGTCATCCGCGTACATGTGGAAGTGTACCCCATGTCTGCGGATGACATCCCCAAGAGGGAGCATGTAGATCAAAAAGAGTAGGGGGTCAAGGATGGATCCTTGGGGTACCCCGCAAGTGACCGGGTGAGAGCAGGAGGAGAAGCCGTTTGTGCAGATGTACTGCTGGCAGTTTGTGAGGTAGGACTCGAACCAGGCGAGTGCGGTCCCACTGAGGTGGATGACGGAGGAAAGGCGGTGGAGGAAGATGGCGTGATCAACTGTGTCGAACGCGGCGGAGAGGTCAAGGAGGACAAGGAGGCAGAGGGAGCCCTGGTCACAGATAGAGAGGATGTTGTTGTGACTTTCACGAGCACAGTCTCTGTACTGTGAGCAGGGCGGAAACCAGACTGGAGGGGTTTGAAGAGGGAATGGAAGGAGAGGTGTGCGCGAAGTTGATTGACCCAGAAATTGCAGGCCAGTCAGCCTAACTTCGGTAATAGGAAAACTACTGGAAACCATAATCCGGGACAGAATAAATCTCTACTTAGAGGAACATGAGGTAATTAGAGACAGCCAACATGGATTTGTTAAAGGCAAATCTTGCCTAACAAATCTAATAGAATTTTTTGAAGAGGTGACTGCGAGGGTTGATGAGGGAAATGCGGTGGACGTTATTTACATGGATTTCAAAAAGGCTTTTGACACAGTACCGCATAAGAGATTAATAAAAAATTAGAGGCCCACGGTATTAAGGGGACAGTGGCAGTTTGGATTAAGAACTGGCTGAGTGACAGAAAGCAGAGGGTGGTGGTTAATGGGTGTTTCTCGAAATGGAAGGAGGTGTGCAGCGGTGTCCGCCAGGGATCGGTATTGGGACCACTGCTCTTTCTAATATATATTAATGATCTGGACTTGGGCATAGAGAGCACTATTTCCAAGTTTGCAGATGATACAAAGTTAGGTAGGGTAGTAAATAGTGAGGAGGACTGTAACCAACTGCAAGCAGACATACACAGAATGGTGGAATGGGCTGACATGTGGCAGATGGATTTCAATGTGGATAAGTGTGAGGTGATACACTTAGGTAGGAAAAATGATAGGAGGCAATATAGACTTGGTAGCTCAATCTTAAGGGGGGTGAACGTACAGAGAGATCTGGGTGTTCAAGTAAGCGAATCATTAAAGGTAGCGGGGCAGGTAGATAAGGCAGTAAAAAAGGCATTTGGTGTACTGAGCTTTATTAGTAGGGGCATAGAGTATAAGAGTAGGGAGGTTATGGTTAATCTATACAAAACACTGGTTAGGCCTCAGCTGGAGTACTGCGTCCAGTTCTGGGCACCTTACTTCAGGAAGGACATTAAGGCACTGGAAAGGGTGCAGAGGAGATTCACGAGAATGATACCAGGAATGGGGAACCTTAGCTATGAGGACAGGCTGGAAAAGTTAGGACTTTTCCCATTAGAGCAGAGAAGGTTACGCGGGGACCTGATAGAGGTCTTCAAGATCATGAAAGGTTTCGACAGGCTAGATAAGGAAAAGCTGTTTCCGCTGGTAGGTGTGTCTGTGACCCGTGGTCACAGTCTTAAGATATCTACCAAAAGAAGCAGAGGGGAGGTTAGAAGAAATGTTTTCACTCAGCGAGTTGTTCGAATTTGGAATGATCTGCCTGAAAGGGTAGTGAAGTCCGATTCGATAACAGCTTTTAAGAGAGAACTGGATAGGTATCTGGGGAAGACGGTTTTGCAGGATTATGGGGAGAAAGCTGGTGATTGGGGTTAGTGAAAGTGACTTGCTCTGTCAAAGAGCCAGCACAGACTCGATGGGCCGAATGGCCTCCTTCTGTGCCGTAACATTCTATGAATCTATGAATCTATGAAAACAACTCGTTCTAGGACTTTTGAGAGGAAGGGGGGGTTAGAAATGGGGCGGTAGTGGCTGGGGTTTGAGAGATCTAGGGAAGGTTTTTGAGGAGGGGGGAGATGACAGCTGTTTTGAGGGGCGCAGGGACTGATCTGGAGGAGAGCGACTGGTTGATGATGTCAGCCAGTAGTGCTCAGAGGAGGGGGAGCTGGGTGACCAGCAAGTTGGTGGGGAGGGGGTCGAGGCAGCAGGTGGTGGGTTTCATGGAGGTGATGGTGGGTGAGAGGGAGGAGGGAGAGATGGAGAGGAAGGAGTGTAGGATGGGGGTGGTGGTAGGAGCAGATGATGGGGAGGGTGAGGGGGACAGCGAGGACATGGTGGTGGGTGACAAGGGGCAGGTGGATGAGGCTGCCTGGCAGATGTTGTGAATTTTCGAAGAAAAGAAGTCCTCCTCACACTTGGTATTTGATATGAAGATTGAGGAGGCCTGAGGGGGGGCACACAGGAGGAAGTGGGTGGTGGAAAAAAGGATTTTTGGGTTGTGTTTAGCCTCCAAGATGATGTTGGAGTAGAAGCCGTTGGGTTATTAGGTGGCAGAGATGGTTGTTGTACCAGGGGGATCGGGTGGGATTGGAGATGGTCTTGGATTTCAGGGGGATGAGGGAGTTGAAGGTGGAGGAGAGGCGATCATGGAGCAGCTAGACGGCTGCTTCAGGATCTCCACAGGTGGAAGGCCAGAGGGATAGGATGTTTGATGATGTGAGGAGAAGGAGATGAGGAAGTGGTCCGAGATGGCCTTGTCCACTATGCTGAGGTCGGAAATGACAAGGCCATGGGTGATAACAAGGTCAAGGAGATGACCACGGTTGTGGGTGGGTGAAGTTATATGAAGGGTCAGGTTTAGAGAGGAGAGGAGAGCAGTGAAATCGGCAGAAGTGGTGCAGGGGGAGTTTAGGTGAGGTTGAAATCGCCCTTTATGAGCAGGAGCTCAGAGCAGAGGTTCAGAGAAGAGAGGAGAGTAGCGATGTCTGTGTGGAAGGAGCCGGGGGGCTTAGGGGGGGCGGTAGACAAGGAGGATTTTTAAAGGGAGAGAGGAGTGGAAGAGGGTGATGTGTTCGAAGGAGGGGAAGCAGCCAGAGGAGTAGGGGGTAAGACCAAGAGAGGCTTTGGAAATGAAGGCCACCCCACCACCACGTTGGTTTGGACGGAGGGTGTGGTGGAAGGTATAGACTGGAGGGGAGGCTTCCACTAGGGGGACGGGGTCATTGGGGGAGAGGCAAGTTTTGGTGAGCCCAAGAATGTCAAAGGTGCTCGTCCAAGATGAGGTCGTGGATGGTGAGGGCTTTATTTGAGAGGGAACGGACATTTTGGAGGGAAAAGCGGGTGGGTTTGCTGGAGGGAGGGGAGAGTGATGCGAAGAGAATTTTGGGGTGTACAGGAGAGATGGTTGTGGAGAGTGGTGTGAAAGGAGAGTTGGGGAGGACACTCACACTTCTGAATCCCCATGTAGGGACTTTGAGATCACAATCTAGGCTGTCACTCCAGTCAAAAGTTCTGTCTTTCAGATGAGACATTAAACCAAGATCCCATCTGCTTTTTCAGGTTAATTATCTCTTTGCAGTATTCAAAGCGATTTTTTTCCCAGTGTCCTGGTCAACAATCCCCACATTAGAAAAGAATGGGTCATTCACTCTAAGCTGTTTATGGGACATTGCTGTGCAAAAAATGGCTGGTGTATTGACCTAAAAATAGAGTTACTACTTCTTACAGAAAACTCTGCAAAGTACTTTTTGACATGTTAAGGCACTATATCAAATGTGAATGTTTCTATTACAGAAATTAAATAGCATAGGACATTCAGCCCATCGATCTTAAACTGGTGTGAGCTCATCCAAGGAGTTAGTTACTCTAATCTCAATTTCTTGCTCTTCCCCCTGTGTTTTTTATTCTTGCCTGTTTTTGTTTTGAGTCATATCATAAAAGTATAATAATAATCCTTGAATTTGATATAGTACCTATAATATCATAATGTCTCAAAGTGCTTCACATGGAGTTGATGTCAGGTATCACTGAGTCTAGGGAAGGCATCTGGTTAGGCATAGGTTGTATATTGATCAGGGAGCATGCAATACCTAATGAGGCTGGTGGAATATGACAGCAGAAAGTAGAAAGAAAGAGCTTGTTTTTTCGAACAACTAAAACTCAGGATTATTGCTGGAACAATACATTATCAGCAGGGTGAAACTAACCTGTCTCTCGTCGATATCAGTGGGTGAACAATAGAATGCTTGGTGAAGTTTGCTTCACAATGATAGAAAGGACTGACATTGAAGAATCAAAACACAACATCTATGAATGCTTGATCGCCACAAGCCAGTTATCTGTGTGGTAAATTTGCTGTCATCTCCTGCTTAAAACCCACAAAGCTTAAAGGATCTTGAGGCTTTCACAGTTTGTATTCATACTGAACATCAAGATGAAACTTGGCTTTGAAGCACCTTCTTATCCGAAGCAACCTTGTGATCTTGGGATTTTTTTAATGTAAGGCTTACAGTATATGCAGCAGACAACAGGACAAATGCTGAAAGAAACTTACTCCTATTAACAAACGGATTGATTTCAAGATCCTCACACTCGTCTTCAAATCCATTCATGCCCTGGCACTTCCCTACTTCTCTAACCTGCTTACTCCACACCCACTACCCATTGCCTCTGCTCGACTGGCCTGCTGCTTTTCCCTCGCCCTCTCCGTTCCATCATCGGTGGTTGCTCTTTCAGCCCCTACGCTCCGAAACTCCGGAACTCTCTCCCTCAATCTCTCTGCCTTGCCCTGCCTTCTCCATCTTCAGTAGCAGCTGAAGACCTCTTCGATGTGCCTACGGTCACCTACCCCATCCCCTGGCTCTGTGTCGTGCTCCACCAATGTCAAGCGCTTTGGGAAGCTACCCTAATTGAGGGGCACAATATAAATGCAAATTGCTGTTGTTGTTACAAAGATAAACCAGGGTTTCTTTCTGGAGCATGTGAGAGATCCAGTAAGTCAAGCCACTTACTGGCATGCAGAGCATCACAGTGAATGGCTGATTTTGATATTTTCTTTAATTTCCCTTTGTGGAGTTGACTGTACATACAATAAATAGATTGAGTTGTGTTGCTCTGGAGTAATCTCATCAGTCCATTGTTAAGCAAAATTCCTATTTCTCTGGGATAGAGGAACACAGTGTTCTGTGATAAATCCCATTTTATTTCTATAATTCTTCTGACATCAAAGCACATTGATAAAGAATAATAAAAGGTTCAGTGACTGATTGAAACTGGGAGCTTTTTATAAAAAACACACCATGGGGCTCATTAATTTTCCAATGATTGCAGTCAGGCAGATGGGTATGTCATTGCCGGGTATGGCTCTGTTATCTTCTAGAATTTGGAATTTGCTTATTTCAAGTCTGTGAGAAACTCTGTGAGAATCCATTGACTCTCTCAAAATAATCGCTCCTCCGAGCTATGGCTTATTCGGCATATGTTACATAACACAAAAGACACATAAAATGTATTCTAAGTGACAGGAGAGCGCTTAAGGCCTTAAAAAATAATTCTAAAAATTCTATGCAATGCAGTGTTTTGGTTTATTTGTGGGAGAATTCTCAAGTGTTACAATTAAAGACTGGAACTGTGTCACTACAAAATCCAGTTATTTAATTAAAGATAAATGATTGGATTGGAGAAATGATCAAATATTGGCTAATTGAAAGTTTAATATGATAATTCTGCCATTTACACACCAGGTAACATCAGTGTTGGATACACACCACACAAATGACCTTATACTGTAGTCATCAGATTTCAAACCAAGGCTGTTAATGACCACTTCTAAAGGTCACAGATAAAAACTGGCCTCAAGTTGATACAGAGATGCGAACCATTTTACCAATTAAAGGTCAGAAAAACAAAAGCGATAAAGAGCGACTGCAGGATTCCACATTTTAATGCAATAACAGAATTATTTTGCCCAGTTTTACCATTGGTTTGACCCTTTCCATAGCATTTGTCATTCTGATTAGCATGATGAAAATTCAAAATAATTAATCTTAAAAGTCTCAGTAATATGTTTACAATTACTGGTGTACCTTCTGGTTGAATTGCAGCTTGTGGCACTTGCCACTGGTGTCCAGCCCACCTGCAGGAACTCATACTGCCAGTGACGCACCTCTGCACAAAATTACAATTAAGAGCCATGATGGCAGTGCTAATGGACCGGAGAAATGATTTTGTGGGCTGAACGGCTTGTTTCTGTTCCAGGTCGTGCTTTCAGCCACCACGCCCCAAAATTGTGGAACACTCTCCCTCAATCCCTCCACCTTGACCCCTCTCTGCCCTTTTTCAAGTCCTGCCTGAAAACCTTCCTTTTCAACCGTGCTTACGCCCACACCCCCCATCCCACGGCTTGGAGTCAGGCTCCGCCACTGCTAAGTACTCTGAGATATTACCCTGCGTGGAGGGCACTATATAAGTATAAGTTGTTGTTGAATTCATATAGTACTGAACGTTCGGTTGTAGTGGAAAGTCTTCAGGTGTGATTTGAAGACAAGTTTGTGGTATGTTCCACAGATTCATGGCACGCATCCAAATTGGTAAACTTCAAAAATAATTTATCAGTCTGTTGTAAAGATCCTGCTGTGTTTAAAGTCTCTTTTAAGTTCTTGTGTTTTCTCAGGCAGTTGGAGGCCAGTGATCAGAGCTCTGTGCACATATTTGCATTTGCCTGCAGAGGTTTCTGAAACAGTGATCCAGACTGGTAGGCCCTGTTCTGCTTAGTCCAGTTGCAATAGAATGGATATTAGAACATGGAGTTACTTACCTCAAATGCCTTTTGAAACTGAGTCTGTAACTTTGTTTAAAAGGAAATTGCGTCAATACCAATGTTAAAGACTATGGGGAAAGAGCAGTGGAATGGGATCAGGGTAGATAGCATTTGAGGGAGAAACGAGCATCAACACAGGGATGATGGCTGAACTTCAGTGCTTTAAACATTGTACAACTCTTTGGAGCATTAAAATTAGTTCTGTCTGATTTTCTACATTATGAGCCCATACACACTACGCAAATATAGTTGGTGGCAACAGCAATCTGAACTGTATCTGTGCCTAGGCTATTCCCTTAATGCACAACCCAAGGAAAAGCAAACTTGTAATTTCTATACAAATTTGAGAGTGGTGCATTTTGAAGTCCTTTTATGTTGCTTTGCAAACCAAAGGAACGAACGCCTGCAGCCTGTGTTCCAACTGGTAAATTGGTTTTCGTCTCTTTACTTTGTGTTTTTCTTTTCCATTGTTCCTGTTTGTATTTCAGCCTCTGGTCTGAAAGATTCTATTTTCTACACAGATAATGGTGTCTTTTGTACTGGCATTATTCAGTACACTCAGCTGTGTGGCTGACCTACAGGGAAACCTAGACTGGAGAGACCTTCCAAACACTGAACTGCCCTACGATGCCTGGGGCATCCACTCTTTTCATGACCCCTTTACCTGTAATACTGTATACGGTGCAGCCCCCTTTCATTGTGTTTCTTTATATGCTTGCATTCAATTATACCACTGTTGCACCCTGGACCCTGTTCACGGCCCGCTCACTCTTTCTTGCTGGCCAGGTGTTGCTCCGAAGTGGATGTTTTTCAGGTCATTACATGCTGCTGACGCCACTTGCTGCATTGTTGCATATGCACAAAGCAGGAAATCACAATGGGGGCAACCCAATGATCCTCAAATTGCCCATTTTTCTTTTAATGAGGGAATGACCAGCGATCAGGACTTGAAGCCAGCTACTCTGCTTCACTTTGGAAGAGATTGGGATTTTAGACTGTGTTATAAGAGGGCTCCACTACAATTGAAGCATCATTGTTGGATTTCGAGATGCTGACGATGCCACGTGGGGTTGCACAAAGGTCATAACAAGATATCTGGGCCTCCCTACTGCTGCCAAGTACAGGTAAAAGCAGCATAAATGGGAAGGAAATCCTGGCACCAGCAGTGCTTGGATTGCTTCCTGGGAGTAATAATCCCTCCAAACAAATCAATCCATGACTATTTGTGGGACACTGCTATGCGTGATTGACTGCTGCCCACCAAATACAATCCACTTTACAATATATTCTGTGAAGCGCTTTGAGATGTCTCAACAACGTGATAAGGTGTTATATCAAATGCAAGGATTATTGTTACTTAGCAATTTACTGAAATGTTCTTTAAACTGCTTCTCGAGCAATCTGCAAGCCAAATAAATTTCCACAATAGTTAGATAGAGAATTACTATTTGCACTTGCACTGCTCCATTGGTGATCATTTGAACAAAATTGTCAATTAGGAGATATTAAGAAACTGCTGTTGCATATTTAGCTAAACTGGTTCCATTTATATTGGGAACCGATACACTTAATGTCAACACAAATAACATTTAGGTTTATTTGCTTCCTTCAATTTCTGTGCATTGGATTTCTCACCATGTTAATTATACAGCTGGAGAGCTTAAGATATGATCAGTTGTCCAATCAAGTAAGTTAGGTTTGTGCATTAGAGTCAGCACTGGAATAATAAGGTGTTCTGAACAGATGGAATGCTTTGCATTACTAATAACTGATGGTAGCTGACAGCAATTTAGAAACCCCAGACAATACCTTCTCCACACGAGGTGATATAACTGGATGGTTTATAGTAAGATTTTATTTGTGGTAGGAGACACTTGTACTAGTGAGTATAGTAGTTATTTTTCTACATCAAAACCTTGTGCTGTGGTTAAATAGACAAAGTGGCCATGAATTTGCAAGCTGATTGTAAAGATGTTGCACCTCCTGTTTTCTTTCTTGTAAAATGAAGTAGAGTTCTATTGTGACGTAGAGTGAATGGGTGAATGTGGCAGCCAATTTGCGCACAACAATATACCACAAACAGTCATGAAGAGAATGAACAATATTTTATTTGTGACACCAGGAAAAACTCCCTTATCTTTGCCATGGTATCTTGCCATTGGATCTTTAATGGCCACCTGAACAGGCAGATGGGACCTCGGTTTAACGTCTCATCTGAAGCACGGCACCTCAACAATGCAAAACAGCATTCATTGAAGTATTATCTTAGACTACGTGAGTTCAAGTGCCAACGAACTCACAACCTTCTGACCCAGAAGCAAAAGAGCTACCCTTGCACCAGGCTGACAAATACAGTACACAATACATAATTACACTTTTATAGCCCCTTTCACATCGGAGGATGTTCCAAGGCGCTGATACACATCGAAGCTCAGTTCTATACAGACTCCATTACTGCAAATTCTGGAATTTCAAACCTTTCATTATAGTTGAAGGACGATCTTAACATCAATAATATAATCTTTGACCTTCGAGAACTACATTGCTGATTCCCACAGGTATTGAAATGCTGAGGTCTGGCTTTCAAAAGTACAAAAGATGTAGCATGGAATCCCACAGGCGATACAAGTTCAATCAAACACAGAAGCACAATGATTTTACTTATCTTTTATATCTGGTTTGGTCCACAAGTGATATAAATGTCATATATCAGGGCTCACATGGTGCTCAATTTGTAAAAAGCTAATTTACCAAAATTTTTTTTAATAAAAAACTATTACTCCAATACTTCTTTACTCACTCACAGAATGAATTCCACTGGATGTAAATGAGCCATGCTATGCTGAAGTTACAGGGGCTGTCGCGTAGCCAGAATCTGCCATGTATAGTTTAGGTGTTTGGTTGGTTTAGTTGCTAATCGGCAATTCTAGCATGATGTAATGCAGTTTTACAAAGATGAGTTGCTTTGTTTTCTGATTTGTATCTATTTAATTCATTTTCTATGTTCCAAGGTTCAGCAGCTAGCTTCTGATCATTGAAGGCAGTTTCTATGAAATAGTGGAACCAATCTACTCAAGATCCACTGCATGAATGATTTTGAAATGGAGCTTTTCAGTTTCTAAAAGAGATCTCAGAGGGAACCTTATAGAAGTCTATAAGGAGCATGCTTAATGGACAACAGTGCAAGTAGCTACATGGAATCAAACCTGCCAATGTATTTTCTCTTGTATTGTGATCTATGGACTTTCTTTATTGGTAAAAGTAAGATTTTCTGTGCTGTGAATGTTTTAACCTACAATACAATAAAGATACAATACAAATTGACATCTATTATAGTACATTTCAGGGGTGCGGGAGGACACATCCCAAGGCACTAACTAATGCTCTACATGACTTTGGCATTTTTAATAAACCAAGGTGGCGGGGTTTTCCCCAGACAGAATAGAGAATCTAGAGAATCCTATCAATACACAATATGGATTCAAAGCACATATTTCTTCTTACTTGAGGACTTTTTTAGGGTTAAATAGTTCCGAAAGTTTAGCCCTCATGATGTGTCCATTTCTCAGCTTTATTTGTTTGTCTTATTTGTTCCCTTATTGTCAAGCTTTCTCCACCAGCTGTGAAGGGTTCCAGTCATCTGCTCCCAGTTCTTTTCTATCTACTCTCACCCCCCCCCCCCCCCTTGCAGGAAGTGCCCTGCCTTAATGCCATCACCTTATACATTTGTACAGTGCCTTTCACATCGGGAGGACATCCCAAGACGCTAGACAGTCAGAGATTTGGACCCAAGCAGGGGGTTGGGATCAGGAGGGCTGGAGGGCTGAGAGGGTAGGGGTAGTAGGATGGCCAAATGAGCAACTGAAGAGGAGGGTCTTGAGACGTGCTTTGAAGGAGGAAAGGGAGGGGGCAAGGTGAAGGGACTCGGGAATGGAGTTCCAAAGGGTGGGAGCAGACAAACCGAAGGCCTGACTGCTGATGGTGTGGCGGGTCGGGCGGGGGATATGGAGCTGGCCGTAACCTGCTGAGCGGAGAGAAGGGACACCTATAAAGGTATAAGTTTTTAAGTCTAATATAAGTCAATTTCTCTAACCTCTGTAAGTCAATCTGAATTTTAGCAAGATTCCAACAGATTTTCTTATTCCTTATTCAGGAATCTCATAAAGAAATATCACAAATTATTCCCCAATGTTTACGTTTGCTTTTTCATGAAAGAATGCTGCTTGAAAATGTATATCCAATATCCCAGTAAATAAAACAATATATATAATTTAAAATACTCTCAAGATTATATTAAAGCTTTGTAGCATATTCCTAGGTTTCATTTACTCTAATTTACTTCACCTTTTTGAAATTAATGAGTCTGCTTGACTCTCATCTCTGTGACTGACTCATACTGTAGATGTTCAGCTCACATGCTTTAAAGGTGAAAAAAACCTATATAGGAATAAGGTCAGTGAGACATCCTATTATAGATATTTAATTATTGGAATATTATTGTAGGGTAACAATTGAATTACAAAGCCTCAGAGGAAGTGGTGCCTTTGATGGAAAAACGGTTTCTGCACCTAAAATCCATCTATTGGTGTACTTAGATCCCCTTGTAGATCATACTGACTCTCAAGAACTTGGCTCCAACCTACTGTTGACCCTGCAGTTTTGCAATTTACGGGCTTTTTCCATTTTATGAAGGCAATTGGAATCTTAAGTTACACATTAAGATGCAAACTGTGTACATTCAAGGATATTTCACTGACAGTCAATAACGCTGCTGAGAGAATATAATGAGAGTATTGTGTTCAGCTTTCTCATTATACTTTATGACATTGAGGAATTGGAAAGGATTGAAAGAAAAATAATAATGGTGATCTTTGTCTGTAAGTGTTACTCACTGTATTGAATGGTTAACAAAGCTACAATCTCGTCACTTTGTAAAAAGCTGACTAAGAATGGATGTAGGACTTTATTTTCATTATAAAATTGTGAAGGAAATATGTATGAATGTTCTTCCAACTGAATCAAGAACCAAATCAGAAGAGAGATTATAAACATAAGCAAGTAAACGCAACTTACGATGTATCGGCTGCAGACTTAGTCTAGCCTGTAAATTAACAATACGGTACAGCAAATACAGACTCAGTTGTAGAATTTAAAAAGGAATCAACAGATTTCCGATAGTGAGAGAATGCAGATATATTATAGGTCAGTTGGATAGCAAAACAAGATGGTGGCAAAGTTACCTGAGCCAGTCTTCAATGTTGATCTATCAGTTGAAGAGACACAATTCCCCATGAGGCACTTCTCTCATTTCTGCCTTATATTCTTCTACCCCAGCAAACACTCTGCTCTCCCATTTAAATCTGCAATAAAATAGAGAAAAGAGGGTGTGTTGTAAATATTACAAATATTTGTTCACGTGAAATTTACAGTTATATTTGTCCCTGGTGATGAATGGATTTGTTGACCACAAATATTTTTTTCCTCACTTTAAGGACTGCACAAAGTTGCTGATCAATCGCACAACAGCCTAACTACATTTCCCAGAGTGTGGCTCAACTCCACTGATTGTTGAATTCAATGAGAGGAGATTATTAAGTACTTCTCCCCAATTAATTGTGCTTTTTATAAAAGTCTTCATAATTCACAAAGGTTACTTTTATATCCACTTACCTTAGAGAGAAAACAGTGGTACCCTGTCAAAACAAAATCTGTATGTTATGAACTGTGCTGTGACATCAGTCATCTTGTCTATTTTCAATTCCTCTAGTAAAGACTCAGTACATTTCCCTACAAATACAGTAACTAATTTTTACATGAAATCCTGTGAAGTGCTTTGAGACATTTTTGACAATATGATATTGCTCTATATGATATGCAAGGATTATTTCTATTTTTCCATTATTGCTATTAGATCACAGTCTCTTAGACATTTTGCAAAAAATCCATTCCACCTTTGAAGAAGGCATTTAATGCTTTTCTGCCTGAAAATGGCATCTGTGTCAACCTCATCTGTCAAGAGTGCAGCAGCATGGAGCCTGGTGAGACTCCACACGAGGGATTTTTGCCTGTCAATCATCCTGTCAATCAGAAGATGGGACTGTCCAGTAATGTGATTCCATTAGCACTCCGGCACAGTGAGTATGCTGCCATTAGTTTTGATTGCAAAGGTTAGTGAGTTAATTTAAATGCCAACTTGTGATCCATAATGAATTGCTTTAGTTGGTTTCCCATAATCAAACACATTTAAACTGGGATAAAAGGAAACACATCACTTGAAGGCATCAATATAGAAATGTCTGCTGCTTCAATGCACTGCACTGTTTCCCAAGTGTAGTCAACTCCAGCTCAGTTGGAACGTTCGACTGTGAAATACATTCCAGATTGAGCAAAGTAGGAGGATGCAGACTTGGCACAGAAACAGGAGAAAGATGAAAATGATTTGCTTCGTTCTCATAAACAAGACAGATGCAGTGACTGTCTGGAATTGATTTTGTAGATTCTCCCCTTTATTTCCATCCTCCTCCCTGAAATACTAATGCCTACTGCAGTATGGTTCCGTCCCCACAGTCAATTCTAAATCCATGTCTTGCCCTTGATACCCTGTGGCCACTGTAGGTGGAGGTGTTTTCACGTATTTTTCAAACGCCTTTTGGAAGTCTAGAAATACAACATATGGTTTCCCATAGTAAACCTGACAAGACAAGACTACACTTTCTAAACCCATGTTGACTATCATTTATTAGATTATTTTATATAAGTAATCTTCCACTTCTTTTCTGATGATTGACTCTATACGTTATCCTATTTGAGGTCAGGCTAATAGGTCTAAAGTTGCCGCTTTAGTTCTGTTACCTTTCTTGAATACAGTAACAACATCTGCTTGCTTCCAGTCTGTTGGGACCTCCCCAGTACTGATTTTCTCTCTCATACCACAGCACCATGTGCTGATGATACACATACTGCACAGCTGGACTAGCTTTGTCATTAGGTTTGAACACCACTCATCCTGTTCAGAAAATGTTTACTCTCAAAATAAAACCATTACCTTTTAACTGCTCAAAGCACTTTAAGAACAGGGTTACACAATCTTCTGGATTTCTTCAGAAATTTCTTATGTAGACTGTTGATAACCATTTACAAGCATTTGATTTGATTTATCATATTGGAAGATTGGGAAAAAATAACCAAGGTCAACGCATAATTTCTGGGAGGTAATTTGGTCATCATATATTGCGAGCATTTGTAATAAGGGCCTGGCATTATTCCATTTCTTTCTGAAAGCAGAAGCTGACTTGAGCTCGCCATAAGCTCTTGAGTTAAGAACGGCTGTCTTTCAGGCTCTCTTTGGCGAGGCTCTCCTTTTACATCCTCCAAACTGTCTGTTGCATTTTCTGAGTTGTTTGATTCTGAAAGCATGGCATCCAACTTGTTTGTAAGATTAAAAGTAGCATTTTGAAAAAAATACCACCCTTATTCATTCATACCATGTTACTATTTTTAATTGCGAAGAGCCTTCAAAATGTATAATATAAAAAAATTTAATCATTTAATTTTAATGTTTTATGGTGGTATTTTGCCAAGAACAAACTTGGAATTTGTTTAATTGGGATTAATCGTATTGGACCATCAAACAGCCATATTTTGAGATGATGAATCAATCTTTAATCTGAAGTAATTATGGAATTAATTTGTTCTGCACAATCTATCAGATTGTAATTAATTGTGCTTTAATGGAAATTCCTTTGGATGCCGTGTGGAGAGAAAAAAGGAATTAAAAAAAGTCTGCAAAATTATCGGAAGACAATTTTATATAATTCCTACCCTTCATTGTTCTTGATAATGTTTGCTGAGAAAGGCGGAATGAGCACTCCAGACGGTTTCTTGTGTCAATTAAATTCTACTTTGAGACAGACTGCAGAAGACGTTTGGGGTGATTGTAATTGGATTTCCTTCACTCCAAACTCATACTTTCTGATCCCCGATTCCAGTTTAGTTTTCCTCTTAGTCTGTAAAACCATTTTGTTTTAAAATGAAAAATCACACAGAGTTGGGGGAAAAAATGGTTAAATTTAGTTTTAAGAAGTTTGAAGCAGTTGGTCAGCAAGCTCAGCAAACTAATCATAGAGCTTTGTCCTCTTAAAGTTCACATCAATCCCAGCAGTCAGACTGAACTTTAATTTGGCAACATTTTATTCTAAATTACAAAAAAAATTATCTTGACAAAAAAACAGAAATTAAATCACAGCTATTGCTGGATAAAATTTAGTTTAGGGTAAGTATTTGTTTACTTTTACCATTTATGGCAATCATGGTAGATGTTGATGGCCATTATGATAATACTTGGTGCCTCCCTGAATTATTGTTTTTTTGCGCTGCAGGTTCCCTCAAGAACTTTGCTGAGGAACTCACATTTAGGGGAGATCAATGAATATTTTTTACATGGAGGTTGTCAGGATATTGAATGATCTACCTGGAAATGTACTTGCGCAGAATCTATAATTAGCTTTAAAGAGGGAACGGATAACATTTTGACAGATTTAACTCTAGCGTGTTGAGATATGTTTGTGCTGTACATTTCTATAATATCATTTCATCCCTTCTGCATTTGTCATTGCCCTGAAAATGTTCTGGTTGTCAGTAAACTGTTCAAGAAGCATTGCATGGTCTGAAATACTGGCAAAGGTTTACGAAAAATGAAACAGAGAAGAATTATGTTCAGGAGGTTTGAAACCTCTTTTTAAATTCCACTTTGCTTGTGCGGTGTCACTTCAGCATCTTAAACTTGCACAAAGTTAGCAGTTTAAACTTACACAACATGACTAAAAGGGGTGATTGTATGATCATCGGTAAATGGAATGACCTTCATCCCATTGTAAACTCGTTCCGCAGAGGTTGGGAAAATTACCAATTGAAGAATGGGCCCTCAATACTGTAAAATTCCAGTGTGGCAACTGCTCATTCAGTAACCACTTTGAAAGGCGAATGAATTAGAATCTCAAAGCCTTTTCCCAAGGTAAAACATAACTCGAAATAAAATGTCGGATGTCTTGAATATTAATTAGAACATAATTCAAGACATTGCTGAAGGATCATGGTAGTTTTATATACTGCCTGAGTCTGCTGGGTGTAGCTGTGGAATGCTAAACATTTTACTTCAAGCAATTTTATCCCTTCCTTCTGTAAGAAGAATGATGCATTTTGGATGGCAGCGGTTGGATGTTGTGCATCAATAATTGGGGAAGTTATTTGATAAATACGTGAACAAAATAGGAAGGAAGTTTATCCAGTGAGTTGTTGTAGGATAGTGGCAATGAATCATAAAGTCACAGGTCCAAATCCTGGTCTGGGCATTAGTCAGCTGGTTCCTAAATTCTGAATGTACCTTAGAGCCCTATTATACATGGGAGGCCATAATTTCACTCTGAGATGCTACCCTGCATGAAGGCCACCATATAAATGCAAGTTGTTGTTGTTGTAACAGGGTGTGATCAGCAGTGAGTGGTTTTGCAATCACTGCTCATGCGCCAACAGAATCCTGGTCAGCACAAGGTCACCAGTTGGCTTCCTCTACTAAAACATGGCTGACATTTGGGTTAACAGGTCACTGCCGATGTCACTTCCCATAAGCTGCTTATTTGCAGCAAGTGACAGGGGCAGAGACATGGTGACCCAGAAGTTGGCCATTATTTATTGTGGAAGAAGCCAGGCGGCATTTTAAAGCGAGCTGGGCAGTGTGTTCTGCAAGCAAGTTGAATCTTTTGATAAGTAAATGCCATGATCCATACTGCATAAGTGAACCCTGGATAGAACAACACATATTTGTAATGGGGTATTACTGTCTCAAGTTTGCTTCAACATACTTTGCAGTTAATTTTCCCCCTTTTCTGTAAATGTCTGAGTGGGATGATGATGATGATGTTAAACAAGCATGGTTTGTCTGTGTGGAAAATTTCTGCATTCGTGAATCTGCTTTAAAATAGGCTAGTGAAGAGACTACCTCATGCAGGGCATGGCTGCCTGCCAGGTGTTAATGGTAGGCCCATTGCTTCTGCTCCAGGTTTTAATGGTCTGTAGAGGCAATCGAAGACTGCTGATCAACTTTCTAAATTGCCGGCAATTTTTGCTGCATTCTCCACAGATTTGATTGGGCCATAAACCATTAATTAAACTTATATTTCACAAGACTATGTGAAACCGAGCGAAAGTAACAGTCCTCTGGGTGTGATTTGTTTGAGATCCTATAAGAAAAAACAGCGCGCTTAAATGAATTTGACTGCTGAATTTAAATACCTAGTAAGTTTAAAACCTTTTATGTCTTTTATGAGTTTAAAACCTTTTAGACATGTCACATCTTTTCGACAAGAGTCCAAGCTTGGTCCTAATATTATTCCAACACATTTCAGCAGTAACATGGTACAGGGAAGAATTTAAATTACAACTCAAGATCCTGCACAGCTTACATTCATGTCACATTTCACTATAAACGAATAGTTGTATAGTACTGTACAGTAAAACTCACATATGTCATATCAGTCGGGACTATAACATTTAATATGACTTACTTGAAGTCCAAGTTGCAGACAAACTGCATAAGTCGCATAAAATCTAATTTAACCAGTAATCTACACTGCCCTTGCGTAATTCAATGTAGCAGTAGTTCTTCACTGCAGCCGGTAAGTGACGGACCAGGATGATATTTCCTGTGATTCAATGTGTCTTGACCCGCCGCCACATAAGCACTTACCAACAAGGATTGGAATCGTATTGAATCACTGGAAACAAAGTTCTTCTGCGCATGCACCGACGGATCAAGATTATGTTTCCCACTATTCAGTGCAACCGGCTGATAAGTGAGCATGCATGGACGGATCAGGACATCATTTCCCGCAATTCAATGGAGCCGGTAAGTGCAGGAGTAATGGAGGGTAGGAGAACAGTGTTACGAGTTAGGAGATGATTGATATGAGAAAGAAATCTAAGTGGTTTTGATAGGAAACTGAATGCACGACTTAGGCAACTTGCTGGCCAATTGACTAACAACCAGGTTCCTACCTGCGGCTAGTTTTTATTATATTAAATTAATATTTAATTCACCAACCAAAAGTCACAATTAAATCAAGTATGTTTTGTGAATGTAGTACTTTGAATGCCAATCTCTCTATAGTCTAGCCCTTTAGCCATCTGTTGCTTCACAAGCTGGGTGGAAATGGCTTGCTGGACAATTGATGTATAGTTACAGCATTTGGTGACTTGAAACTTCAAATCTCCTTGCAAACACACATCATGAAAATTATACTACATTCAGCAGCAGGAGAAATTTCTCACCCACAACCAATGTGTCAACAGAGTCAGTGTCCCACTAAAAATATCTGCAAACCTGCACAGCTCCTATTGTGAATGCACATGTTACAACTCTGCAGGAGAGATGATAGCTAATAACTAAATCTTTACATAACAGTTGGAAATCTCCCAGCCTACACTTGCTGCTTACCTGCTGCGTGATGGACAGCCTGAGAAATCGAACAAGAAGTTCAGAAGGAATGAGTTTGCATAGTTAGGCATTACGGACAGGGAACAACCTGAACTGTTAATTATATCAAATATAGTTTTTGTTCTGCCAACAGAGCAGAAAGCACTTCTTCCAGGAAAATCTCTAGAAAACTGTACAAAAGCAATTCCAGTACCTAGAATTACACAGAATGATACGGATTGGAAGCAGGTATTTGGCCACCTTGTTCGTGCTGGTGTTTATACTCCCCACAAGCTCGCACCCCTCCTATTACCCTCTCCAATACCGCTGTATTCCCTTCTCCCTCAAGTATGCATTACGTTTCTTCTTAAATTAAATTAAATGATATGTTTTGCCTCACCCATAGTTTCCGGCAGTTCTCACAATATTCTCATCACGCTCCGTGTCAAGAATTTCCTCCAAAACTCCTCATTAGATAATAATAATAATAATAATAATCGTAATCCTTGCATTTGATGTAGCACCTTATCACGTCTTCTAGACGTCTCAAAGCGCTTCACAGAATATACTGTAAAGTGAATTGACTGTATGTTTTGTGGGCGAAATGCGGCAGCCAATTGCGCACAGCCAAACAGTCATGGATTAAGTGAACAAATTATCATTCATTCATTCATTCATTCGTTCATTCTTTGAGAAGGGATTATTACCCTGGGAAGTGATCTACCAATCGACTAACAACTGGGTTCCTACATACTGCTAGGTAAACAGAGACATGTAGAGTAAGGAAACTTGCCAACGTTCCGCCCTGCCGGGATTCAAACCCAAGTCTTCTCGCTTGCGAAGCGAGTGCTCTAACCACTGAGCTACAGGATCTACTAGTAACTAGAATCTGCTGGAATAGGCAATGGACTGAACCTTTGTAAAATATAAAAACTGCAGCTATAACCTCTTATATCGTTGAGATCAGCAGCACCAAGACATGGTAAACATTAGAATGAACTAGAAGATCAAAGGAACTAAATGGCAAATAACCCTTTACAGAATTCTTATTCTGCACATGTGATCCAAGTGTTCTGCCTGTCCTTTGATGAGGTAAAAGAACGTGGTCCAACAGTCGCTCGTGGGATGATTTTGTCCGGCCCTCAAACCATTTCCGACTTCACTGCTTTACCTCCCAGCTACGCTTCTCTCCTGGTCGGTCTCTATGAGGCAGTGCGGAGAGTAACAAGAAGAAGGCCAGAGTGGGAGATATTCATCTCCTACCCTGCCCATCACCTTTAGTGCTCCTTGAGCCTCGTGCAACCTGGTGAGACACAGCGAGCAGCAATTTTGCGATTCTAAAACTACAGAGCTATGAGTCTCAGTAGGAAACACAAGATAGATATGGAAACTAGAGGATTTCAGTGTACGTGCAAAGTTGATTACTTGTTTATTGAAAGTTATGAAAAACCTCAGTGCCTTGTTTGCTTGCAAGTCATATTTATATTGAAGGAGTTCAGAGTTAGTTTTGCAATTATGAATTAATCTGTTTTGGTTTTGTTGAGCATTCTCTGTAGGGGCCTCCATATGAGTTGATATCTTGTGTTTTGACTTTAATACATTAAAAAAATTGCTGCGTATATTTCCATTTGAGATGATCATTATTAAGTAATACAGTCAAACAATTTAAAACAGAGGATTTCTCTATGATTCTTTTATGTTTCTGGAAGGGGAAAATACACAGTATTGCTTCTGTGGCCAGCGGACATTTCTCAAGAGGTTGGACCACCCTGAGATAAATGATCGGTTGATTAAAATACAACAAATATGGTTGATTGGATGGAGTTATATTCTATTTCTAAGCCCAGTGACTTTCATGATGTGGACTGATAATGAGATTTCCCCAGTGTTTGCCATCAACGTGGCTGCATTGAGCACAGCACACACTATATCTCGCCACATATTGTAATGTGTCCTATCTGAGCCCTCAGTTCTTAGACTTTCTAGCCGTTCTTTCCCAGGTATGTTTTTCTGATAGTTACCTGTCTGGCAGTGTTCAGGAATACCAGAAATTCTCATATGTCTGTTAAAATAGGAGAATTCTATTTTCCTGTAGCTTGTGTGTGGCAGATTTCTATATCACATTCTGCTGTCATCGGCAAAGAATGGGATGATCTCTGAATCTGACAACAACATCCAATAAAACTGTTAATATCAATCTAAAGCGGTATTGATTTTATTTTATATATTGATTTTATAAAATGATATTGATTTTGAGACCTGGGTTCGATTCCTCGCAGGGCGAAACCTTGGGCAAGTTTACTTGCTCCACATGCCTGATAACAATCCCTCAAGAAAAAAAACAATAATAATTTGGTCACTTCAATCCATAACTGTTTGTGGGACACTACTGTGTACAATTGGCTGCTGCGTTTCGCCCCCCAAAATGCAGTCAATTCACTTAACAGTATACTCTGTAAAGCTCTTTGAGACATCTAGAAGACGTGAAAAGTGCTATTTCAAATTCAAGGATTATTATGAATAAATCATTAGCATCACTGTTAATACTTGTACTTAATCTGACTTAATCCAATCCTAACTGATGGGTTGAAAGCCGCCTTTCACCTTTGTGAAATGAACGTTTATCCTAGCTCCTACTGGACAAGGGCCAAAGGCATAGAACTGTCCTTAATGGCATGAAATTGAAAATCTCACTCGAGAAGCCACAAGAGGCTGGTGTGGGAAATAAACACATATTGCTCCAATAGGGGAGACAGATAATTGTCCAGGTTGGAGCATTTCTCTCTGGAGATGAAACGATTGGCAGGAGACCTGGTAGTGGTGTTTAAGATTATGAAAGAATTCATTCAGCTGGGCATTAATAGGATGTATCCACTTGTTGTTGAGTCCAAAATTAGAGAGGCATAAACATAGATATTCAGCAACAGATTTAAAATGGAGTTACACAGAGGCTGATGGAAGCTGTGGTTCAAGCAAAAAAATCAATATATTTAAGAGAAAACCTAATGCATACATGAGGGAGAAGGGAATAGAGAAGGTAAATAGGAGAAGCTGCCTACCTTTTCATAGAATCACAGACATTTACAGCACAGAAGGAGGCCCATCAAGTCTGTACTGGCTCTTAGATCCCACTGTTCTGCCCCAGCCCATACCCTATACTTTAGTGCCTCTTATAGGAAAGTGCATGATGGTGAGCAATATGTAAGGATAGAGCTCGGCAGCAATTACGCCCACACTTGAAAAGCTTGTTTAAGTTCACCGTTTAGATTCACAAGTGAAGAACGGAGACATTGTCAAAGATACAACTCTCCAAAAACAAGTCAACCCTCCAAACTTTAGGTACGATACTAGATAATTCAACCAGGCATAACCAGCAGCATTATTCCTCCTTCAACACCAAAAGCTTATTGCTCCCTGCTTATTCTCCCTTCTTCTTATTAAGAGAAAGTAGTTAAACAGTATTAGCTATTCTCATCCAGATATCCTTACTCTTGTCAGTTTATGATCAAGGAGAAGAATTATGTAAAAGCATCAGGAGGAGAAGGGCCCATTGACTTGCTGTCACCATGTTAGCACTGACCTTCCTTGAGACCTGCAATACAGATGACAGAAAATAGATTTGCAAGATAAATATAACCAAATTTGGATACAATCTAAATTGCACATTAGTGTTACAATTAACTTTCAGTGTCGTAGCGAATTAGATTTTTGAGGTAAATTCTCTTTTTAACATGTGAAATCCAGTACTGTGCCCTGCGCTGTTGTGTAGCAGTGAACTGTGGGCACGTTTCGCCCACAAAATATACAGTCAATTCACTTTACAGTATATTCTATGAAGTGCTTTGAGACGTCTCGAAGATGTTATAACGCGCTATATCAAATGCAAGGATTATTATTATATCTATCTGCCTGCCTGCCTGTCTATCCAAGCAATCAACAATTTTGAGGTTCCTCCACACTGGCGGGACTTTCTAAATATAGGCGATAGAAACGGGATCATTTGCCTTTCCTCTTGTGTTAAGTGCAATCCACAGTCATCTGGTAAACATGATGAATGAGCCAGAAAAGTAGTTCAGAGTAGCACGACCTTGTTACTGGATGAAGAATGTACTTGTTAACAAAATAGTATAAATTCTGGAGTACCATAGCATCACTATCAACACAACGTGATGGGACAGTGGAGTAGGTAAAAATGTCAAATATTCATCACTCTTTGAAGAGTGCAGCCCAAACCATCCTTTGGTTATTGACTATTTTCACATGTGACACTCCCTAGACCTTGGACACCAGCATTGTTTTGGCAATTAAGTGCAGAGTTTCAGTGCTGCTTCACAGAATACTATTGGCTTAATTCAGTCAGCATTGTACTGCCATCCAGTGAAGCACTCCACACGGTAATAATACTAGTGTGGTCAGATGATTCAGCTGACTTTACACCTAACTACTATGCCGAAGTGGAGTGGTGGTCACACCCAAAACCAGTTAAACATAAGAGCAGGAGGAGATTATTCAACCCATTGACTGTAGGTTGATATTTGATATTTAAAGACTGGTTTGGATTTCAATTAGGATAAATATTCAAAACATCAAGTACTAGATGATCCTCAATGTTCTTGAACTGAAAGTTGACAAACCCAAAGCTTGGCCCCTCCTGAAACCTTGTCATCTCTGACTCTGACTGTATTCTTCCCCTGACTGCTCACTTGAGCTCACAGAGTAGCAGTGCAGAATCAAAGCGTTCTGTTCACCCCTTACTTCTCTTTTAAGCCTTTTATTTGGACCTTGACTAAGTGCTTGATGTCAAGCAACATCTCCCACCTCCGTCTGTACTTCACTCCTATTGAAGCCAAAACCCTCACCCACGCCTTTGTTACCTCCAGCCTTGATTTCTTTGTTGATCTCCTTGCTGACTTACCACCTCAACCGTCCGCAAGCTACAGATCATTCAAAATTTTGCAGCCTGTTTTCCCACACTAGGCTTTAGGCGCCATTATCACCATCCACCCTAAGCTCCTCCAGCTCCTACAAAATACAGTCACTCAATTTAAGGTAAGTCGTGTGAAGCACTTTGAGCAGTCCGCAAATGGAAGGAGTATTATTCCTAAAGCAGATTGACTTTCAAATCCTTATTCTGACTTTCAAATGCCATCTATGCCTTTGTCAAATTTTAAATTTTCTGCAGTAGAACCTTTTTGAACACTTTACAATTGTACTGGCTATATCGAGGACTCTGTGATAATTGGACAAGATTTGTTCAATTTGTGTCATAACAAATTTAGTTGATGTGATAAAAGTGCTATCAAATGCAAGAATGTTTCATTCAATTCAACATTTGAAATACTATACAGGTCACAGCTGTAATGAATCCCAATTCACAAGCCTGGTATATTAAGTAACTCCTTTATTCTCTGCTCATAATAATCCTTACTCCAACCATAAACCCATACCAGTTGTTCAAGCTCTCCGGGACACTGCCCGACGTGAAGGGTGTTATATAAATGCATGTTGTTGTTGTCCCAGAATCCCTTTTTATACTTCCTGGTCTTCTTTCATCAGTTCCCAGTTAATTGCCTACTTACTCTTAAAGGCCTTTCCAACAACAACTGCCTTGTTTTGCCTTGTCCTTTCCTGCATTAGGCTCAGTGAGCCTATCACCCCCATTCTTGGCGGCTCTTTTCGCTCCCTATTCCCCAGCGGATCTATTTCAAGATCCTTGTCCTCACCTTCAAATCTCTCCATGCTCTTGCCCCACACTATCTCTACAACCTCCTCAAACCACACCGACCTGGTTGCTCACCACTCAGCGGGCCCTAGCCTGCTTCATGTCCCCCGCCACCATCCATGGTTGGGCTTTCAGCATATTTGCTCCCACTCTCTGGAACTCCGTCTCTGGTCCTTCCAACTTGCCCCCTCCCTCAACTCCTTCAAGATGTGGAGTCCTGTAGCTCAGTGGTTAGAGCACTCGCTTTGCAAGCGAGAGACCTGAGTTCATTTCCAGGCAGGGCGAAACCTTGGGCAAGTTTCCTTACTCCACACACCTAATAATAATCCCTCTAAAACCAAAAACAATAATACATTGGTCATTTTCAATCTACGACGGTTTGTGGGACATTGCTGTGCGCAATTGGCTGCCGCGTTCGCCCACAAATATACAGTCAATTCACTTTACAGTGTGTTCTGTGAAGCGCTTTGGGATGTCCTCCCGACGTGAAAAGCGCTATATCAAATACAAGGATTATTATTATTATCCATCTGAAGACCTTCCTCTTTGACCATGCCATCGGTTATCTTTCCCCTCCTCACCCCTCGGCTCCCACACCCAGCTCAAGTGCCAAGTCGGGACTGCCAAGCAGCTTGGAACGTCCTCCTGACGTGAAAGGAGTTGTACACATTTGTATCGTTTTGTTACATGGGAAGATTTCCTCAAAAGTCAGTTAGAGACTGCTTCTTGTGCATTTCCATGCTCTTAGCTCGTGTGCCAGCATATCTACCTGTTAAATTTGCCACAGTAAGGAGCCTGACCCCGAGTAGAATTCTTATTCATAGCTAGACTACAGTTCTTTGAGTCCAAATTTCTTTCTTTATTAAATCCATCTTGAGGTGTTGGGTGGAGAGGGGAAATAGGAGATTATGAATATTTTAGAGAGCGCTAGATAAGGTCTAAAGGGATAAAATAGCTACTTGGCTGAAAAATCTTCTGAAGACGTGTGCTCTGCTTTCCCATACTTGCTGATCAAATGAACTTGCGAGTGAGTGCAAGCATTGCAGAGCCGGAGACAGAAATAAAAATACCATTACAGGAGGCCTGGAGGAACAAAGTACAAAAAAAAGAGAAGCTCGTGGAGTCAATCACCAATGCTAGGAGGCTTTTCAGTACAAGGGCAAAATGATGATGGAAGAAATGGATGTAGATAGTTTTCAGATACTTATCAAAGGTGACGTGCCTATGGGCCTTAGCCATTCATTAATATACGCTGCAGTGCGGGTTGTTGCCCTTTTACAGTTTATGCTGGATACAAGACAAGCTCATCACATCTGCTAGTGGGAACAGCCGCGTACACTTGCAAATAATGATGTAGAAAGGAGTTTGTGATTGTTTTACTAATTAACAGTGAGCAGAATAGATTGAGGAAGAATCTCTTCCCAGGAATACAAATCGGTTAATTTCACGCTGAAAGTGTTGAGAGGACTCCGGTGGTTCTGACATTATTTTCATTACTGGCCCTCCAGCGTAAATCCTTAAAACACTGGAAGCTCTGCTTGAATGATCAAAATCGTTAAGGTAAGATTGTGCTGCATACTTTGTGTGCTGTTACAATAAATGAGGATCAGTGTGCTGCTATGGCTTTGTTCAAACGATAGAAACACCCTCAGCATTGATTTGTTTGTGTAGAAAACAGGAGGTTTGCTTCTTGCTAAGATTCATAGGCAGTTAAAATCAGGAGACGGTGAAGCAAACCTGCAGTGATCCACTGTATGTAAAAAGCATTTTAAAGAATTAGCAGTTCAAGTACATGGTGGACATTCCACGCATCTCCTGATTCAAACACTGACATCTGTGAACTACAGTTGTTCAATAAATTCAGTGAAACATGCTGTTGTCAATATAGATATAGATCTTTCTTTTAAGCAAATACAGTATATGCAGCAACCTCTGGGCTGCTATTAATAGAGTATCCAGTGATGAAGCGTACAAAACCCACTCACAACTTTGAGAGATTTAATGTTAATGTTAATGTTAAAGGATTAAATCACTTTGTTTGTCAAAGCAAAAAATGTATTGACAAGTGCATGGAGAAAAGTGTATGCAGGATTCATAGGGTCTAAAAGAGAGAAAAAAAAATGACCTCAATATTTTAAAGCCGATTATTTTATCTGTTATTTCCAGTCAAACACATTTAATGGAGCCCTGTGAATGCTCTTCGGATTCTTTTTATGAGACAGAAAGCCGAGAAGGTTTTTTCTGATCAAAATGCTTTCTTTCAGTAATGGATAGTCTTTGGAAAAAATGTCAAATGAGTCTTCCGTCAATGTAGCATTTTTTAATATAACCACTTTAGATGTCAGCCTGGCTCAGTTTGTAACAATCTCGCCTCAGAGGCAGAAGCTCGTTGATTCAAGCTCCACGTTGGTAGGTTATTAGTCTAGTTTAGTGCTGAATGAGTGCTGGTTGTTGGAGGTGTCAACTTTCAGATGAGACGTTAAACCAAGGTCCTGTCTACCTGCTAAGATTGATGTTGCGGATGTTGAAAGTGAAATGTCTTTCTCCTTGTGTCCTGGCCAGCAATCCTTCAGATTAGTTGGTCACTCATGTCATAACTATTTGTGGGATTTTGCTCAACAAATAGCTGCTACTTTTCCCCTCCAAATATGTTTGTGTCAACCTGGCTCAGTTGCTAGTAGCCTTGCCTGTGAGTCAGAATGTTGTGGGTTCAAGCCTTAGACTCATAAATCTACTACATACACCTCTTTTCCCCATGCACTTGTCAATACATTCAATGCAGTCCTGGGAGTGTTCTGCATTGTTTGAGGTACCATCCTTCAGATGAGATGTTAAACAACGTTAGAAGTTCAAAGACACTACACTTCATGAAGGGCACTGTATAAGTACAAATTGTTGTTTTAAATCAAGGTCCTCTCTTCCCATTCAAGTGGAAGTTAAAGATCTCAAGGCATATTTGAAAAGAAAAGGGAGTTTCTCCCATGCTCCTGGCCAACAGTCCTCCAAATCACTCACTTCATAGCTGTTTGTTGGACATTGCTATGTGTAGAATTGCCTACCGTATTCACCTACAAAAATTCTGTCACTACGCTTTATAGTAAATCCTATGAAACAGTTTGAGATGCCCTCCTGACGTGAAACATGTTATATTCAATGCATGGATAATTATTATTGTTTGACAGTATGTAATTGTGAAACACTATGAGACTTTCCCATACGAGAAAGGGTTATAAAATGCAAGTTCAAGGCAGCAAAGCAGGGTTCTTGCTCCTGGTCACTCTACAGTACCCTCTACTGGTTGTGTGTGTTCTGAGGTTCATTCCCTGGCCTGTCATTGGTATACAGTGGAGCCTTGTTACAATTCAGTGGGCCTATCAAATCTCAACCTGTATCAAGGTGTGACAGTGACAATTATACGCAAAGCAAGTAGCGATGTTGGCAGTGATCTGATTAATTGCAATTAATTGGCGAAACCTTGGGCAAATTTCCTTCTACATACACCTCTGTTTACCTAGCAGTGAGTAGGAACCTGGTTGTTAGTTGATTGGCGGATCGCTTTCCGCGGGTAATCATCCCTCAAAAAAATGTAGTCACTCAATCCACAACAGTTTGTGGGACACTCCTGCGAGCAATTGGCTGCCACTTTTTGCCCACAAAATACACAGTCACTCCACTTTACAATATATTCTGTGTTTTGAGACGTCTCAACGACGTATCAAATGCAAAGATTATTATTAGTACTATATTGGTGGTGTGTTGGTATAGCGTATTGGTACCTAATGATCCAGAAGTCAGGAGTTTGAGCATGAAATGTTAATTTGCGTGTAAAAAGCAAGCAGGCTGGCTACCCATTTGCACATTGAATGGGATCCACATGGCAACCACATTCTAATCAAAATTGTGCTACAAAGAAGTGTGTCACAATTGGGCTGCGTGTTTGATCTTCTCTAGGGCTGAACTGGCTCAGAGAAGACGTGCTTTGCAAAAAAACAGACAGGTCCACAGTAATCCAAGGCCGTTTTGATGGTTGACCAGCCTGTCTGTCTCATCAATTAGATTTTTTTGTGTAGATGTATCCTAAAAGCCTTGGGACCTTCTGAGCTAGTTCAGTTCTGTACAGTGTGGGTTCTATTATCAGACTCTGTCACTGTGAAGCGCTCGGGAAGCTACCCAGAGTGAAGGGCGCTATAGAAATGCAAGTTGTTGTTGTTGGCTCTCCAGTAGGAGCACTGCAACTGCTTTCAGTGCTGCCTGGCTAGGGAAGGGGCCATCCAGTCACAAAACTCTCTTTCAATCTTGTGATATTTAGCTAGATAAAGAAATACTTTTACAGGGATTCATTTGGCTTCTAGTTGGTCTCTAATGAAACAAATTAATTTTTGTTGCTATTCTTCTGTGAAGAAGGGGAGGATGAACAGAGGATAATCCCCCTAGGGCTGAACTGGCTCAGAGAAGACGTGCTTTGTGAAAAACAGGCAGGTCCACAGTAATCCAAGGCAGTTTTGATGGTTGACCAGTCTGTCTGTCTCATCAATTATACTTTTTTGTGTAGATGTATCCTTAAAGCCCTGGGGCGTTCTGAGGTAGTTCAGTTCTGTACAGTGTGGATACTATTATTAAGCTTGAATGGTATGGTATATACAGTTGAATAAAAATGAAATCAAATAAAGCAGGTTAATCATGGGACATACCTCGGATCAATCCAATATGCTTGGATCAAATTTGTGTGTTGGGTTAACCACTTGTGCTGAATTTGCGGGTTGGGTAAATCAAATGCAGATGTGCAGAGGACATTAAAGGTGTTTGTGATTATGTGCCATTCATTTATTGTTAATTATATTATTCGATGGAGCTGTATAGTTTGCACATGGTAACCCAACCCACGAATAGACCCTAATGTGCAGAAAGCAATCTAATTTAGTTCAACAGGCTTCATCCCAAATACAGCTGAACAAGGCAATTTGATTCAAATAAATAAATATGTTCGCAAACAACATGTGATTGTGAATTGACAATGATTTCAGTTGACCTTTTTGTTTGGAGTGTGGGTTAACAGTTATTAAGCATCTTTTGTCTGTTCAGCTTGGACACAGGCCAAAATAAAATGAAATTTGAAAAAAAAACAATTGGACCTGTTATCTAAAGTGTTAAAATAATTTTACAGATCAAGTTAATGACACTTGCCAAGAAAGGATATGTGCACACCGAGGTTAACTGGTCAGAACATTTGAGGTTGCATAAATTACTGCTGAGTCAAATGAAAGTGTCTGCTGAAGCCACCCCTGTGCCATATCACAACTCAGATCCAGTCATTGACTCGTTGACAGAATTAGCTGTCTGCCAAGGCTCAAATGATTTTCACAAGTCAGAATACCAGCCTAGTCAGAATGGCGCTTGACCATATGTGTAAAGGCTGCAGATTGGTAAGACTCCAAGCCAAGAGAATGATTCATTAATTTACCACTTATCCTGATGCTATTCACTGCTCTGTCTCTAAAATGTTCAGGAGTGTGATTTGAAGAATACTGCAAATTGCATCACTGGGGATTAACATGCTGATCACTAACTCCTGCAAACACTTCTTTCCACTCTTATAATGGGAAACGTAGAACAGGAAGTTCGTTAGAAAACAGCCTATGTTAATCCCAATTATTTCAACCCAGTTGAATATTTCTTTCATGTCTTTTCATATTGAGAACCAGTGGACAACATGTGATTGTGAATTGACAATGATTTCAGTTGACCTTTTGTTTGGAACTAAGTGTGGATAGCAGTGGAGTCCTGTAGCTCAGTGGTTAGAGCACTCGCTTTGCAAGCGAGAGACCTGAGTTCATTTCCAGGCGGGGCGAAACCTTGGGCAAGTTTCCTTACTCCACACGCCTGATAATAATCCCTCCAAAACCAAAAACAATAATAAAAATTGGTCATTTTCAATCTACGACTGTTTGTGGGACATTGCTGTGCGCAATTGGCTGCCGCGTTCGCCCACAAATATGCAGTCAATTCACTTTACAGTGTGTTCTGTGAAGCACTTTGGGACGTCTTCCCGACGTGAAAAACGCTATATCAAATGCAAGGATTATTATAATAGTCATGAGGCATCGTTCATCTGTTCAGCTTGGACATGTCTCAAAGCGTTTCACAGAATATACTGTGAAGTGATTTGATTGTATATTTTGTGTGCGAAACGTAGCAGCCAATTGCATATGCAATACAAAATTACATTTGTAAACTGCCTTTCACATTGGGAGGACGTCCGATGGAACTAAAAAGTGTCCCACAAACAGTCGTGGATTGAGTAACTTGTGAGTAAATATTTTTTAAAGGGATTTTCTTTTGAAGGGATGGATTGTGAATTGGCAATTTAATGTAAAAGTCGACTTTGGCAATGGAGGGATATCCTGAAATACAACCTTATAGTTGAGCAGTGGTGTCCTGAGCCTAATCTGTCATTTCAAGTTGACTGTGAATACATGGTTCCAATTGTCAGTAGTGATATTCTGGAGAAGCTGAATCAGTGACGAAAGATAATGCATTAGGGATCCCAGAGTCCATGTTTGCTACTGGAATTGAACCAACAGTGCAAATTACTGGTTTGAAGGCACCACTTGTTTCCCTTGGACAACCTGTTGAATCATTGGTTTGCAGGGCTATTGGGAGTGGGAAGCATCACAGCACCCAGTGACATGCCTGTCCCACGAAATCTAAATCATGAATTAGGTCCATAGTGGTACTCCCAGACTACTTTCATGGTGTTAATAAATGATCCTCAAAAGTGAAAATCGTCTCATTGCTCCCGCTTGAGTATGCCACTGTGGGGATAATTTGATTTAAATTAAAATAAATTAACTTGTGGTTGTTTTGATGTGGATTATTGTGAAGCCTTTGTGTTCAACCTGCTGAGCATCTGTCCCAAAGTCTCATGCTTTCACAAGTAAGTTGCAAAGCTGCTTTGAAAATATAGCTTAGCTCTAGAGAGATGTAAAAAAGAGAAATACATTGTCAATGTATGCAAAGGAAGTAAAGTTGTGTTTGTTGCTTCAATTCCATAGAGCAACCTGTTGCAGGCTCATAGTCTGGGCCAATAGAAAGTGTGGCCACAATTCTCCCTCCACTACAAACACCCATTCCCAGATTTATAGATTTAGTAGATTTAGTAGATGTATAAAGAGGCATAGCAAAAGGACAGGGCTTAAAAGAAGATCTACCTAAAGCTAAACTGGTGGAAAAGGCTCAGTGGTTGAATAGTCTCAACCTGCTCCAGTTTTCCTCTGTTCCTAATGATGTTTTTACATTCCACCTTTAATAATAATAATCCTTGCATTTGATAGAGGGCTTTTCACATCTTCTAGACGGTTCAAAGCGCTTCACAGAATATTCAGAATTGACTGATATTTGTGGGGAAACAAATATACCTTTGGAGGCAAATCTTAAACGTGTCATTTGTCCCAGTGCCAAATTTTCTCAAGTCCTGCTGGGTTTCTGATCTCCCCTTGCATTCGCACACAGGAGCTACAAAACCATGATAAAATGTGAGCTCCAGAGTGTACTCTCACACACCAGGCTTCGTGACCCCATCAGTCCCACCCTCGCCCAACTCCACAGATTCCCCATCCCCCAAGGATCGAGTTCAAGACCCTTGTCCTCACCTTTAAGGCCATCCATGGTCTTGCCCCCTCCTACCTCTCTGACCTGCTGACTCCCTACGAGCCTGCCCACTCCCTCCGTTCACCGGGCTCCGGCCTGCTGCATGTCTCCCACCCTACCATTGGTGGCCGGGCTTTCAGCCTCTCTGCCCCCACACTCTGGAACTCCATCCCACGGTCCCTTCGCCTCACTTCCTCCCTTGCCTCCTTCAAAGCCAGTCTCAAGACCTTTCTCTTCGACCGTGCCTTTGGTCTCCCTCCCACCTCTCTGCCTTCCCTCACCCCTACACCACCCCTCCCCCATGCTCGGCTCCGACACCTGACTGTTCAGCGCTTTGGGACGTCCTCCCGACGTGAAAGGCACTCTATAAGTGTAATTTTGTTGTTGTTGTTGTCAGACCCAGTGACATTCCACACATAGGACACACATTAGAATTGTATATGTGTGATGTCTTCCACCCAAAGAATGCTGAAGGAATTACATAAAAAATAAGAACATGGTACTTGATATTTGGGCTCAACAGCCAGCCTCCACCACCATTATTTGGGTAGCAGAAATCAAAAAAATAGTCCAGAAGTGGTAACGCCCCAGTGAAGTTCCTATTTTAGTGCCTGCACAGAATATATAGTGTGAGGAGGATACTCCTGGAGTCTAACCAGCTAAAACCGCATAGCTGGTCATTGATATCACTGTATGCCAAGCTTTCCCGCTGCTTGTCCAACCTGGACCACCCCACCCTTTAGGGCTTTGGCTTGCAGGGTTAACAGTAGCTAAGTGGGATGACTCCCTGCCCCCAATGACTGGTCTGCCCTTCCAGGTCCTGCCGATGAGCCAGGCTGGCTGTGCTGTCATCAGCAGTGCCCTGGAATACTGCGGACCTGCCTGGCTCAGGAACTGGACCACCAAGACCACCAGAGGGCCGGCTCGATTCAGACGTTCCATTACTACATGTGTCACCTTGGAACCTTCAACTCCAAGGAGGCCCCTTACCTTATGTACAGCTGCAAAACTCCTTGGGAAGTGTCCGTAAAAGAGATAGATACTTGTGGAATATTTCATTCCCTCCAGCTTAGTGCCATATTTCAAGCCTCCAAAGCTGCAATATCAAAACGGTATTTATTAATGAAGTCTTTGATCTTTGTTTTTGCTCCAGAATCAACAAAATAAACTTATTCAGATTGTACATGTTATAATTAAAACCCAAACTTTTAATATCATGTTAAATTGAAGTGTGAACAACACTCAAGAACCATAGGTGCGAACAATCTCAGCAAGCTTCAAACAATTCAAATACATAAACTGGGATTAGCTGCTTACTCACAAATGGTTCCTATTTGTGACATATGTCAGAGCACATTTCATGGAGCTTAAACTGAACAAGCTGCCGGCATGGCATTAGTAAAGCATGTTTGTCTCTCTGCCTGCAACAGCAAAGGGTAGCCAACGCAGGCAAATGCTGCGATTTATTTCATTCAACATCTTGATATTCTCACATTGAAAGCTTTATTATCTACAGCACTCCCACTCCAATTTTCTGCCCTCACACTGACTCACACTGCAGTGCGAGCCAGTTTCAATGCAACCAATGGCTTTACAAACTGGGTTATCAGGACAGGGTGGCTATTCCTTCTTATAAAAGCCTATTATAATAATTGCATTCTTCCCTAAATGTGGTCTCTATGCATTTGTCCCTGGTAGAGAGGGATGGAGGGTTGGTGAGGGAGGGCTTAGAACCTGGACAGTGGTGTATGATAGTGGTCCAGGGTCATTCTCCTTTTGGCTTTACCAGGTTCCTATCAAGGTGAAACCTCTGCTTGATGTTTTGCAATAAAGGCCACCACTGAGATCATTAAAAGAAGCAGCACATTGGCAATGAAATGTCGGAATTGAGCCAGCCCTCGATAGGCTAGTTCCTGAGCCACATGGGTCTGCAGTACTTCAGGGTACTGCTGATAACTTTAAGCACATCTGGAGACCTTTGTGAAGGGAAAGCACATCCCTCTTTGTAAGGGGAAGGAAGCTAACTTTGAATAGTGGAGACATGAGGATGGAGAGATTTGGAGCAGTTTGTACTAGTGCTTTTTGGAGATCATGGAGTGTCTATACTGTGCTTTTTCCTCAGGAGATGGAATGGACGGGGTCAATCGATGATTTGGCAGCTTTCACGTGGTTCTTTGAAAAGAGCAAGACTTGATGAGCCTGATGAGCTGAACATTTAGATATGTTTAAAACTGCTTTAGTTTGTGAGCTGAGCATTTTTGGAAAGGAGACTGTTGACCAAATAACGACGAATGGGTGGGATGAAAAAGGTTTGATAATATTCTATCAGCCTCTTCTTCGCTCTCTCCATTCCTGTGTAAACACGAGGCTGCAGTCTTCCCTGACTAATAAATTAATATCAGCCACATGTACCTGGGAGAAACACAACCTGGATCGTTTATCCTACATGTAACTGGCAGTGTGACATTGCTGTATGTAGATACAGCTCAGAAAGCAGCTGTACTCTGTACAGGTAACAATACAACACGCAGATGATGTGATTTGTGAGCATTTCTGGGAGTGCTGCTGAGTGGACAAGAGAAAAGCTACCTTCAGTATGAAACATAAATAAAATAAGGGCAGCACAGCCGAAAGATTGGTTTTATAGTGCATATTAGAATAACGGAATTGATGTTTCTAATTGAATTTGGTGACATTGGGCTAAGTGACAGATGAGCCCTAAGACTGCAGTGCTTGCAGGTTCAGTCTCGCCACTGAAATGCACCAGGGTATTGATCAAAATTCTTGGCTGTTCATTTGTTTTTTTATTTGCAGCGTGAAATAAATAACCAGGAAAGATCACAGCACAGGGGCTCGAGTCTGATCTATACACGTTGGGAAAAAAAGAAATGAGCAAGATAAAAAATGAGCATCACATTTCTGGAAGATTTCCAACCAAAAAAAACCCCTGTGCTTTTTAGGCCCTTCGTTTTCACCTATATTTATTCAGCCAGTTCCTGGATCAGTAAAGGGGAAAATTAGACTTGCCAGAGGCTGGCCTGTGGGGGATCAGGGGCAGGAGTCATGAGTAATTCATTTGTTTTCCTGCATTGATAGGCTGGTATAATGGCCCGTCAGTTAAAATACAGGAAACTAAGCTGGACAAACAGCGGGAAAGCTTACAAAACAGTGCTCTCAATAGCAAGCTATGTGGTTTTAGCTGATTAGGCTCCCGACAGTACCCAAATGTACTCTCTGGGATCCCCAAGCCTTGGCTCTTGCCAACCTGTGCCTAATACATTCTGGGATTAGGTCAGCAGGATGTGTCCCTCCAGGGAGAGAGGGAGCATTCCATTCCAACAATCTATCTCTGGGATTTCCTTGTGCAGGTGGGAGGCATGGAAATCTCAGCTCGGTTTGGATACTCTTAAGCATGGTGATGGTCTGTACCAATAGAAAAGTCCAGCTGCAATTTTTCCAGGTAATCGGCTATAAGCAGTGTCCTCTGCTATAAAAGCGTTTCTGGCCCCGGGCTGTTTACCTGATGTCACTGTGGGTGGAGCGAATTCGGACATACACGCGCGGTGCGGCGAAAGTGGGAAATGGGCTTCACTCCACTCAGAGGGGTTTCTGTTGAGGTCTGTGTATCTCTGTCACTCTATGTGTTTGTGAGTGTGTCTGTGTATGTCTATTTATCTCCCCGTTCTCTGTATGTATGTATTTGTGAGTGTGTCTCTTCTATATGTGTGTGTGTTATTAAGTGTCTCTGTGTGAATGTGTGTCTCTCTCCTCGTCTGTGTGTGTGTGTGTGTGTATGTCTCTTTGTGTCTGAGCATGTATGTGTCTCTCTCTCTCTGGGTCTCTGTGGTCTGTGCATGGTGCTGGGCCTTTAGAGGCAGGAGGGCGTGAGCTCCTGTAGCCCCTATTATTACTAATTGGTTATTACCAAAAGACGGGGGCGTAGGTGATCAGCCAAGGCCCATCGTGTAGTACATCACAAAGAGTGAAAGGAGCAAAAGAGAAATTGGATTAGCTGAGAATAAGTGGCTCCGGATATGGGTAATAAATGCAGTCGTTGACACGAGTTTTGCTAACAGTGGTTGACACAAGCTTTACCCTCTTTAAGGGAGGAACCCAAGAAGAGTTCTCCTGACTTTGTTATGGTTGATACTTGTTTAATCTGACTGGGATTCAAGAGCCTATTTACCCTGTTTTCCCCAAAGCATAGCCATCCCCAAGAGGTAACCTTCAGCTATGCTGTCCGCACCAAGTTTAAATGCTTCTCACTACCTCTGGCTACTATTCCACCATTCACAGTTTGAGCTCTCAGCCAGTCTCTACACAGCGAGTGATGGGGTTTTCACATCGCTTACCTGTGCAGACTCGCCCTAAGCAGCAGGCGAGGACCACAGGCTGGAAGCAACAGAGCGAAATAACAACCTCCAACTAAGTGTGTAGGTGAATATCCAATGGGCAGGTGTTGGGACACTGCAAACCTCATCAGGGCTATGGAGGAAACTCCTGATCATTAACCATTGTACACACATATGGACATTGGGTGAAGACAGGATAGGACTCAGCGATAACTTCCACCCCTGCCCCCTGGTTACTAATACTCACTATCAAGGCTTACACATGAATATTGGTCATTCGGCAAGATATCAGGTCAGAAGGGGAAGGGAATCCATTTCTGCAGTAAAGGGGTGGGGGGGGAGAGTGAAATCTTCTTTTCGAGAAACTTGGAAGAAAAAAATTGACAGACAATCAATATAGGTGTTCGTGCTGGTTTTTGACCATTCCCTCATTGCTGTGGAATGCCCTGCACAGGGCAAATTTTACAGCACTGGAAGCTTTGGCATTATATCACCACCTCATGCTGAAGTGGATCTGCAATGGAGCAAGAAATAAAGTGATTAATACTGCGCAATTGCTTTCAGTGTTTTTTAAAAAAGTCCCACGCACAGTATTATTGTTGCAACATACTCCCATCATCTGCACAGGTAAAATCAACTCTCTGTACGAGACAGTTTCTAGGTCAGTGTTTTATCCCACAAATATACAGTCAATTCACTTTACAGTACATTGTGTGAAACGCTTTGAGACGTCTTGAAGACCTGAAAAGGGCTGTATCAAATGCAAGGATTATTATTATATTATCTGAAAGCCCTTTTAAGATTCAATTTGTTGCCATTGTTCTCACATCACAATAGTGCTTTATCAATCACTGTGATTCCGATAACCGAGGAGAAAAACCCAATCCTATTACCATTAATTATCACTTTATAGGTAATCAGTCTTCTGCGCTGTACTGGATTTATCATGGTCAGTATTGATGTTACAATGGTCATTACTGATGTTATGGGTAAAGCCCTGAGCTTGAATCACCCTATAGAATGGTTTAGGATTTCTAAGCCATTGTGTTTTGATGGGGTAACGCAGAACTGCTGTCAATAGAAGTTAAACATATTGGTACCTGCCAATTGCTGCCTTTCCAAATAGCCTGCGTCCTATTTAAGTTCCAGGTAAAGGGGACAATGGAGGTTGAGGTGTGTGGGATATTGCTCCTCTCACTCTCACAGGGTCACCTGCAGATTACCAAAGTACTGTAGGTACGAGGAGATCTTTACAAGCCAATCATGGTGTATTCATACCAAATGGTGTGTGCATGTATAATTTTTTTTTAGTGTTCGCACTTTATACATAACCTTGTGAGATCCCTAATGGGACACTATAAGCTTTGATTGCTAAAAGTGTGTTTTAAATTTTCAAATTATAAACTGTTTCTCTTCTGTAACCTGTCCAAAAATAGATAAGTATCATTTACAAGGAACTCAGTGGTGCAGTGAATTACACATTTCACCTCTGGGATCGAAGTTCCAACAGTAATTGATGGGGTATGTCTTTGCCAACTGATCGGTTGCTGAGTAAATTCCACATGATCACAATTGTCAGATAATGGCCTTAATCCTAAGGACATGACAATTTCCTTCATGTCCTGAATAAAACCTCCTGCAAGGTGGTGCACAATTTCTGATTGATTTTGCTTGTCCTAATAATGGATGCATTGATGATAAATAGCATGCACTACAGTACAGTAAAAATTTACATTTGTATACTACCTTTCATGTCAGGAGAATGTCTCAAAGCGCTTAATGTTGCTGGCTGGGCACCTCAGCTAGAGATATGTGCTGGGGTGCGCAAGGAGGAAAATGACCGAAGGTACGATCTAAGAGGTAGGTCTTGAGATGGACCTTGTATGAGGTGAGAGAGGGAACAAATCAGAGGGACTCCAGGATGGAGTTCCAGATAGTAGGGGCAGAAAGGCTGAAAGTCTGTCCGCTGATGGTGGGAAGGATAGGGCAGAGACATGAAGCTCTCTGACTGAGATTAGTACATATTATTTTACATTCTAGTGTAGATGGAGTGGAGTCCTGTAGCTCAGTGGTTAGAGCACTCGCTTTGCAAGCGAGAGACCTGAGTTCAATTCCAGGCAGGGCGAAACCTTGGGCAAGTTCCTTACTCCACACGTCTAATAATAATCCCTCCAAAACCAAAAACAATAATAAATTGGTCATTTTCAATCTACGACTGTTTGTGGGACATTGCTGTGTGCAATTGGCTGCCGCGTTCGCCCATAAATATACAGTCAATTCACTTTACAGTGTGTTCTGTGAAGCGCTTTGGGACGTCCTTCCGACGTGAAAAGTGCTATATCAAATGCAAGGATTATTATTATTATTATTATAGATAAAACAGAAATTGACACATTGGTGGGATTAAGAAAAACTAAACCCAGAACTTCATGACACACCAAGACCGCAGAACAAAAGGACATAGCTTTATTGTTGCCAAGGACAATTTCACCAGAAAGTTTTATTTTTTCTGAGGTTAATTAACAACTGAACTGAGTGCCAGGAAAGGTGGTTGAGGCCAGGACACTGGACTTATTTAAAAAGCAGCTTGATGCTGTGCTTGGGAAGAAGGTAGGGTGGCTGTTCTGTGGGGATGAGATTAGATGAACCGAATCATGTGGCCACGTAGTTAGCAAGCCTTCTCAAATAGTTTCCCAGGTCACAAGGGATAGTTCATATTGTAGACAGGAAGAAGTGAAGGGGAAATGTTGCTCCATAAAATATTAAGCTGCTCAAAAGCTACTCATTGGCACTTGAACATTTAAGCGAGTGACAGATCTTGCTTAAACGTGTTTAATCAGAAGGAAATAATAATTGCAGAGGAAGTGGCTAGTATGAGAGACAGCTGATATTGGCATGCAAAGGTCCTGTGTGCCTATCTGATCTGTGGGTTCAGCTCTTGTATTGCACAAGACTGTCGGCATTTTTCCGATTAGATTGAGACACAGAGCTATATTTATAACCTCCACCTTATCGGCTGTGCAACTGCTGCATGAGATGAGTGAATATGTTAGTTGCATAGAGAACGAGAGCGAAGGATTACCTCAGTTATCATCAGGTTGCTCTGTGAGTTGCTAAACACAACCAGGAAGTGCTGTTTCCTTTTTTAACAATAGTTTTGTATTTGATTTTAATGTTAAATCCTAATCTGTCCAAATCCATCATTAGAGAAATAATCGGCTGTCATAGCCCGAGGCAGGTTTGAAATGTCTTTGCTTGTGCTGCGTTTGTACTGAGGTGTACCTAGTGATTCAGGGAGGTGACCTTTGATGGTGTGTGTCATGCAGCCACTTTGTGTTCTGCATCACAGAGACTGTATTTCTGCTTTATTTTATTTATATTTTCTCTTCTTTTTATTTTTCCTAAAGAACTTCTTGACTATTCAGCAACGTTAATTATAATCCTTACAATTAATACAGTGTCTTTTACATTAGGATGACTATAGAACTAGAACCATAGAAATTTACAGCACAGAAGAAGGCCATTTAGTCCACGATGGCTGTGCTGGTACTTTTAAAGAGCAATCCATTCAGGACCATGAACCTGCCTTTTCCCCATAACTATCTCAAAATGCTTCACAGGATATACTATAAACTGTTGTGACTGTGTATTGTTTTGTGGATGAAATGCGGCAGCCAATTTGTACATCTCAATGATCCTCAGCAGCTATATAGTCAATGTCGAATTTTATTAGGGGAATTGTTGACCAAAACACCAGAAGAACCTCGTTTCTCTTTTCAAATAGTGTTTCTTTAATATCCACCTCAACAGACAAATAGGACCTTGGTTTAACATTCATCCGATGGATAGCACCTCCGACGATGCAACACATGCTCAGCACTGGACTGGATTCAATCAGTAGAGCAGGAGTGTGAGATCCACAGAGAAATTACTCTGCTATTATCAGCTCAAAGGATGGCTCACCACAGGAGGAGCCAACACTGGATTGCTTTTTCCTTTTCCCCTCTGAGGAATTTAATTTCCCCCCTTGCTGATTTTCTGCCTTTTCCTCCTTCGTCAGCTTGGCTCGGTTGGTTACAGTTCCACCTCTGAGGCAGAAGGTTGTGGCTTCAAGACTGGGACTTTTAGCTCATAATCCAGGTTGACACTCCAGTGCAGTGCTGGGGGAACGCTGCATTTTCTGTGTTCCTGTTTGCTGGATAGCGCATATTGGTCACAATTAGGTGAGGACAGACTCGGACTTGGTTGTGATGTTCCCCACAGCCAAAATGTATTGAATCACCATACTGGCTCACACCTAAGTTACCTAAGGACTGACTATTGAAGCTGACTTCCTCATTTTATCATATAGAAGACTACTTAAAAAATACAGTGCAGCCTTGTTATAATACGCTTCACTACATCACACATTGGCTTCTAATGCAGTTGCAGTGTGGAGCTCACTCACTGCGCATGTGCCCAACTGTCTCACTCATGCAACCAGCCCACTCGCTTTCTGCTCACCAACTAGCCAGGCCCCTTGTTTGCTGCTCATGCTAAAATGGTTGACTTCCAGGTCATTAGGTCACCTCGGACATTACTTCCCGCTTTAATGCGCTTTAGCATCCAGAAGTTAGCTTCCTGTGCTACAAAAAGGCTGGCTTCCTGCTTATCATATCACTTCCTGTTTTTTATTGCACAAATGTCAAGAAATTATATTGTGGTAACTCAGCGTTTGGTGAGTTGTAGTGCGAGTCGGCCACCTGTGCAGATGTGCAATAAAACCCATTACCACACCTCACTGTAACTGCTGGGATTTTGGGTACCAATCACATGAAAACAAAGCTATGCTGTATTCAGCAGGCACTTCTTGTGATTTTCATTTGGTTAGCCGGGTGTCTGACACATACAGAAACACATCACCATGCTGAAGAGTATCCAAACCAGAGTGAGAGTTCCACAAATGTATGACCTACACATGGAAATTTTTACTTATGTCTGAGATTCAGTATGTACTCTTTCCTAGGTGGGAAGCACCCTGCTTTCCTAATTCTGGACAGTATTAGGCATAGGTTGGCAAAGCCAAGGCTTGGGGATCCCAGAATGTGCATTGGGATACTGCTGGAGTTTAATCAGTTAAAACCACATAGATTGTCCTAGCTGGCAAGAAAGGAAGCTTGCATTAGGATCCTGGCTTGCAAAGTTAACATGAGTTGAGTGGTAAAAATCCCTGCCCCCAGTGACTGATCTGGCCTTCGAAGTCCTACAGGTGAGCCAGGCTGTCATCAGTGCCCTGGAATACTGCAGACTCGCCTGGCTCAGGAACTCGACCACCAAAACCACCACGTAGGGCAGGCTCGATTCCAACATTTTGTTGTCAAACATCTCACCTTGGAGCCAATTCAGCTCCAAGGAGACCCCATTTAACTCTTCTCCTATCCCTCTGCCTTGCCCCCTTGTTCCCCATCTTCAAGACCTTCCTCTTCGACTGTGCCTTCTGTCACCTCCCAGCTTGATGTCGTTTCTGCCACTGTCAAACATTCTGGGATGGTACTCTGTGTGAGAAGCGCTATATAAATGCAAGTTGTAGTTGTCATTTTTCATCTTTTTATTTGCAATAAATTGCATTAATTATGCCAAAAAAGGTAAATTGATATTGTGTTATAACAAGCTGGTAATGGAAGGAAAGTTTCTCTTTTGGATTCATTGGGAGTGAAAACTTACCTGTTGGTATTTAGCACTCACCTAGTGAGGGCTGGATATTGTTAATTTAGGCAGTAAAGTGCACTTGGCTGGTACCATAGTAATGTTAGAACATATTATAGTGCATTCAACATGCTGGTAAAATATTAATGCAAGCTGATGGGAAATATAATTTTGGCCAATTATTCGGGATTGTGTATTCAGTTACATTTAAATGGGCTGGAGTTCTTGATTCATTCTGTAAAGCATTCTTCTGGAGTTATGTTGCACTCAGAACGGGCTTATCTTTACTCGGGTGAAAAGTGAGTTTCCTTGATCATCATGCAAAATGCTTCAGTGGAAAGAATGAATAATATTTTTATATTATGAGTTTGCCTCTGAAGACAAGTCCTAATGTAAAACGAGCACCGAATTTCCCTAAACTACTTGGAATTAGATCCTCAGTTGGCGTCTGCACACAGGAGCCTTGTGACATTTCATACTTGCAGGGGTATCTCGAAATGCCCCTGAACAAGACATTGCTCAGCATTTTGAAAGTAATGGTCAGTAATGGTCAATTTTTATGCAATTTTCTCTCTGTATGTTCTGAAGATTGGGGTACCACACTCCAAACTACAGCCTGCTGATACCTCATCCATTTGAACAGGCAAATGGTCCTCAATTTAATCTCTCATATAATAGATAGAATAATTAACACAGACTGAAATGATTGGAATTCTTTTCACATGATTGATTTTTTTTTTGAAAATCACTCATAAGAAGACTTCCTCCTTAACTAGGAATTTTGTGGAATAAATTAATTAAATGAAAAAGCTCCACATCAGAGCAGATCTCGGGGGTTATAATAGCAGTCATCAAATGGAAGACGTCAGGCTCAGAGCATCAGTCATCATTGTTACCACGTTTCAAACCCAAACTGTTAACAAGCTAAAAGCATCACTACATTTTTAACACCCACAAATTATGCTACAGATGCGTAGTATGGAAATGATGGGTAAAAATTGATTGAACCTTATTTAAATAACTGGATATATTGCATCTTAGCGAATTATGCAATGTAGCGATGAATCATTCAGCCCTTATATATAGCGTTTGCTGATCTCATGACAGTTCCTTGCAGCTGGTGCAGAGAGTACAAACAGCTCAATGCTAGTGGCAGCAAGACATTTTTTCCATTTGATGTTCAGTTCTCCAGATTGCTTCTGTTAGCTGCCATGAGAAAGGTTGTGTAAGGTCAGTGGCAATCTTTTTATTTTACAGTCCTTTATACTGCAACATTTCTTGCAAAAGTCAAGTAGACCGTATCTAACGACTGATGCACAAACTTGACTGATTAAGTGAGTGATGGAGTGGTAGATCCTGTAACTGAAGGAAAGTTTGAAGATGCTGATGCTTATTTTAAATCATGTGAACCGTTCAACATTGGTTGTTCGACCACACAGCTTATTGATTCTGTGGGTAGGTGAGAAGAAGGGCATAAGATCAGTGGTTCACTAACTAACACTGACATGTTACTAATACTTATTTAGAACTGGGTTTGGATGATGTTTTCAGATCACAATATCCCAAAGAAGCAACTCTTTTACTTTCAACAATGCAAACAGTATCTTCTTCTATGTATATTTTAATATAAAAGTTTGACATATTTCTCATTCCTGATGTAAACATTTTATGTCAGAGGATTTTTGAAACTCCGGATATATCAATCAAAAACACAAGCATTTTGTAAGTCGGAAAGCCTTCCCTAATAAAGTAGGTCAGAAGGTTGTGGTTTCAAGCCCAATGTTGGGACTTGAGCCATGGAATGCTATGATCCCTTGATGCTATTCAAAAAGAAAAGGGAGTTTATTTCAGTGACCTAACCAACAATCCTCCAGATATAACAACAAATTAGCAACAAATTGCATGTGTATATCGCCTTTCAAATCGGGAGACATCCTAAAGCAATGGACAAGTCGAGGATGTACACCTCAATATAAATTGAGTATTCATCTCATAAGTGTTTGGGTGACCTTGTTACTCACAAAAATATAATCTTTAAATTATATTTTGGTAATTTTTGTAATCTTTGCATTTGTACAGTCACTATACTTGATAGTTTTGAGATATTCCAATTTGATTATAACAACAACAAATTACATTTGTACACGCATTTCATGTCAGGAGGACATCCCAAGGCGTTGGACAGTCAGGGATCTGCACCCGAGCTGGTGGTTGGGATCGGGGGTGTGGGGGGTGGGGAGGGTAGGGGTGACCAAAGGCATAGTTGATGAAGAGGGTCTTGAATAAAGCAGAAGGAATGTGGGATGGCGTTTCAGAGGGTGGAGACAGAGTGACTAAAGGCCCACCTGCCAATGGTGGGGCAGGCAAAGCGGGGGACGTGAAGCAGGCCGGAGTCCACTAAGTGGAGTGAGTGGACAGGATGGTAGGAGGTAGGAGGTCCTCATGGTAACCTGGCCCACAATCCCCAGATAGCATTCTTTCACTTAACGGCTGTTTGTGGGACAATGCATAAATTGGCTGCTGAATTTGCCTACAAACTACACAGTCAGAACACTTCACAGTAAAATCCTCTGAAGATCTTATGAAAGGTGATACATCAAATTTAAGGATTATCATTATTTATTATTAATATCATTATTAAATAACCACCATTCCAACCAGAAGTACTAGAGGACAACTGGGATCCTTTGAATCAAATCCAGTGGAAGAAAGAAGGAATCCAAAAAGGTGAATAATTGGACAGCAGTGCTGGATTTTAATGACATTTCCAAGGTCTGGATCCTCTGAATTTAGGACACTAGGTTTGTTTGTTCTAAACCTGTTGAAATAAAATAACAATAGATTCTTTGTTATTCGTGTGGCTTCACTTTCTTTTAAGAACTACAGAAAAAGCACTTCAACATTAAGACTGAATTCAACAATTTCCAAAACCTGGACACTCTAAAACACTAAGAAAATAAATAAAGTAAATGTAGACCCAGGTGAAATTTCTCCCCAAATACTATTAAGGCTAAGACCGGAATACCAAGACACTTTAATTCATTGTAAATTCTGAAATTATGTTTGGGCGCAAAAATGTGAGTAAGAATTGAGGTGCAGTTTCTCAGTCTTTGGGTTTCCAGCAACTTGTTTAGAGATCACTTGAGCTTCTTTTGTTGTTTAATCAGGTTGTTGCCTGAAGTTAATGAATTGATCAATCTCCTTGTAGCTCCCTCTTGGGCACCTGTTTTTACATTCATGTGCAGTCATTTTAAATGTTCCGAGAAATTATTCAAGAGCACTTTAGTGAAATTAGACCTATTCCAGCACAGCTATTGCTGCCAGATGAATCACAGCTATTTTGCAGACTTAAGTGTGCATGATGCTGCACTTTATGTTTTATAATAGAATCTGATTTTAATCAAACAAATCAGTGAGAACTTTTGATATTAAATAAAATATAGTCGGATCAGCAATATGCATAGAACTCTTATGTTGATCTATCAGCACATGGTTTGTTTAAAAGGTTAAGCTACGCTCAAGGACAGTATCTCAATGGGAGCCAGGCCGGTTCCAGTGAGAAGTAAGCAGCGACTTCACAACCAATCAAAACTAGCTGCAAAGGTATTTTTGCGAATGGCTTGCCTATTCATTGCATGTTGCAATATGCACGGGAGTACGGTGATTGTCACAGAGGTATTGAGTTTCTTGGACTTTGAATTAAAGAAGAATGAATGGTAAATTAATCTTGCTGCTCAGTGGAGCAACTTTGACATACTGGAACAGTCAATTTACATTCACGACCCACCATGCTAATTGTGGAGTCCTGTAGCATATTGATTAGAGCGCTCACCTCGCAAGCGAGAGGACCCATCTTTGATTACTGGGTGAGTAAGTTTCCTTACTCAACACGCCTCTGTTTATCTAACAGTAAGTAGTAACCCGGTTGTTAGTTGAATGGCAGATCGCTTTTCTGGGCGTAATAATCCCTTACAAAAAAATAATAATTTGGTCATTCAGTCCTTGGTTGTTTGTTGGACATTGTGGTGCGCAATTGGCTGCCGCGTTTTGCCCACAAACATACAGTCAATTCACTTTGCAGTATATTGTGTGAAGCGCTTTGAGACATCTCAACAAGGCGCAATATCAAATGCAAGGATTATTATCATTATAATTGCAACTTCCAGGATTGCGATCAATTTTGTGATAACAAATTTGCTAACAAAGATGGGATCCCAACACTGACAAAGACCATTTTGATGCTGGAACTTTACTTTACAATCTTTAGTTCATCTTTTCAGGCAGTTTTCGGCAAAAAGAATTCCTGAAAGCAAAACTTCACAACCCAACTTTCACTTTGCTATCAGTGGACAACATTTTGCCTTTGAGCCATTTGTGCTGTAATTTCTATGATTGCGTTTTTAATTTTCACAACTGTTGTTTTAGGAAGATCTAAAAGCCATTGCCTATAATGAGCACCGACCGTCCACATTACATAATTAGGAGCCTGTAGTGCAAGGTGTTGAGTGATTATCTTCTGAAGAAGGTCAATTGTACAAATAAATCCCAGGTCTGTCCGTTGCTCAGCTAAGATTGAATAAACTTTTGAGCTGAATTTTCTCCCCGCGAACCTTGGCTCAGTTGGTAGCACTCTCGTTTTTTAGTCTCATATCAGGACTTTGAGCTTGTGATCTAGGCTGACAATCCAGTGCAGCAGTGTGAGAGAGGTGTATTGTTGGAGATGCAATCCTTTGGATGAAATATTAAAATGAGGTCTTGTCTCTCTTTTCAGGTGCATGTTAACAACAACAATAAAATTACATTTGTCTAGCGCCTTTCACGTCAGGAGGACATCCCAAGGCGCTGGACAGACATAGTTACGGACCGGAGCTGAGGGTCGGGGTGAGGGAGGGTGAAGGGCAGTGGGGGAAGCAGGGAGATTGAAAGCACGGTCAAAGAGGAGGGTCTTGAAAGTAGCGAGGAAGGGGTCGAGACAGAGGGACTATGGGATGGAGGTGCAGAGTGGCGGAAGGCCCGCCCTCCAATAGTGGAGCGAGCAAGGCGGGGGACATGAAGCAGGCCGGAGTTAAAGAGTGTCAAGGATGTTTCTTCCAGAGTCCTGGCCACCAATCCCCAGATAAAATTGATCATTCACTTCATGGCTGTTTGTGAGATAATGCTGTGTGCAAATTGTCTGCTGCATTCGCCGAAAAAATACAGTCAATACACTTTGCAATAAATCCTGTGAAGTACTTTGAGATGTCTTAAGGACATGATAAGGCATTGTATCAATGCAGGGAATATTGTTACTATTAAAAATAAACAATGACAATATTTGTCAATGGATCTTATTATGTGACTATTTCTAACAAGATCTCTTAAGAATGAAATTGATTTGGGAATCCTAATAATCAGTTACAAGTCACGCCGATGACTGGGAACTCTGCTCAGGGGGTAAATTTACTTTGAAGCAGTATTCCTGTTGATTGACATGAAGTACTTCTACTTTCCTCAACAACAGTTTAATTTTGGTTACCTTTCATGTCGGGAGGACGTCTCAAAGCACTTCACTCACCTAAGGTATCCTGTTAGAAATTGCTTTAAATTAGACACCAGTAACAACGTGTGAAGCACTTTAAACATGATAAGGCATTATAAAATTATGTTACGCTCAACAGTATTTATTATATTTCTATATAATCAATAGTATTACATTTAGAATAAAATGAAATTGGTTTAGGAACTCTTGTTTTTATTTGTTCACTTTTTTTATCACATTAGCAGTTATTTGAATCAAAATGAAATTTCAGCACAATATGAAGCTTTTCACCCATCTGGAGTTATCAACTCTAATCCCCTTACCCTGCTCTCTCACTTTCTATAATTTTTAATATTGCCTTTCCAATTTCTTTTAAATATAGTAAACTCTCATATATACAGAATTTGTACCTTGCTGGACCAGGCCCCAAACAGATTTTTAAAAAAACAATTGCCAGCCCACACAGGCCATCAGTGGCTTTAATCCACTTTGACTCAGTTTGAATCTCGCAGCAAAGGACATCTGATTCACTATCTTCTGCTTATGGGATTCAAACAATTACAATGCCAGTAATGGCATTAACTAGCATTTTTTGGCCCTGGATAAAAGCCAGGGCCGAAAAAAGCCGGTAAACGTCAGCACCGGAATTGTAATTATACTTAGCCAGAAATTTCAGCTCGCCAAACTGGATTTTCCCCCCATTCCTGTCCAGCTAGTCATAATTTAATTGTATTCTTATCTACTGGATCTACAATACCAAATCTACTGGAATTGGCTTCAGCTGCCTTTTATAGGAATGAATTCCACAGCCGTGTGGTGAAAATTGAGATGCTGTAGTGTGTTAATTAACATTTATGTGCTAATTAACACATCATTAAAATTAGCAACCTCAAGATAATTAACACATCCATTTGTGCTGGAGGCAGAGCTCCCTTAAAATTTGCTTCTAATATAGTCAGCTGTCTCACACACAGGGTGGATCTTTGGTCGCAGATTGGCTCACGGTTCACAACTGGTATTGGAGTGGCAGTTATCAGGATACCAGCTTTTCACAGGTTTTGATTAGTTTTGTTTTTGTATAGATCCCTGAAGTTCAGTATCTTAAATTGTTTTACTAGATTTACAAGAATGATACCAGGGATTGGGGGAGGGGGTGCTTTAGGTGCCACCTTACTAAGCCAGTCTGGAACCTTGGCGTCTTGTTTGACCCTCAACTATCCTTTCTACCCCACATCCATGCCATGTCGTGCTCTGCCTTCCCCCACTTCCGCAGCATCTCCCGGCTCCATCACTGCCTCACAACGCTAACCACCAAGGCGCTCATACACGCAATCATAACATCCAGGTTCAACTACGCAAACTCCCTGCTTGTCGGGCTCCCCAACTGCTCCCTCCATTGGCGGCAGATCATCCAGAACTTTGCAGCCCATGCCCTCTCCCACACCAGGTGCTGACCCTATCACCCTTATCCTCACCCGACTCCACAGGCGTCCCATCACACAGAGGATACAGTTCAAAATCCTGATCCTCACCTTAAAAGCCCTCCAGGGCCTTGCTTCCCCCTACCTCTGCGACCTCCTAACCTCCTACCAACCTGCTTGCTCCCTCCGCTCAGCGGGCTCCAGCCTGCTTCCCGTCTCCAGCCTCGACTGTGCCCACCATTGGCGGGCGAGCCTTCAGCCACTCTGCTCCCACCCTCTGGAACTCCATCCCGCAGTCCCTCTGTCTCATCCCCTCCCTTGCCTCTGCATTTTTCCCCACCAAATATACAGTCAATTTACTTTACATTATATTTTGTGAAGCACTTCGAGACGTATCGAAGATGTGATAAAGCACTATATTAAATGCAAGGAATATTACTACTGTCATTTTCTCAATCCTCATTCAAGCCTCAGCAAAAGAGGCTGAAGGTATGGTGGGTTCACACAAAACCACAATTATGGATCCTTCTCAATTTCATTGAGCAGAAAGAGTTCATCCTGTGCGGCTGCCACTGCTCATACATCATGACATTAAAGATCTCTAAAGGAAAGGGTTAAACATATTGCAAACATTTATCTCAACAATTAAGATAATGTGGAATATGGAAAATTATTGAATTCCCTCTTATTTTTCACATTTGCTGTTCACAAATGTTGAAAAAAACCTGCAGAAACTTTATCTTCCAAATCAAGACTGAATTTAAGAATTTTCCACTATTCTGTACCATCCTAAATTTTACAATAATGGTCTTAAGACCAAAACCATGAGTTTCTATTCACTGGAGCATCATTCCTTATGATCAACATGCAGTACGTTTTAATTAGGACTGGTTTTATATTTGAGATTTTTTTAACCCTCAAGTCTTTCAGGTAAAATTGGGCATTTCATGACTGCAGACTAGTCATAAGGTCATAATATAAATTATAGGAGCAAAACTGAAGTACTCTATTGACGTCATCAGCATACAGGATTAAATTATGGTTTTCTACTGATTATCTAGTCTGTAATTTTTTTAATACACGCTACAGTCTCGGCCAATTACACAGCATGCTGGAATCAGTTAAAAGGAAAGCTGAAATGACTGATTGAAGGCTCTGAGCGAATGCTACAGTGCATCTCCGCAGGTTAATAACTTACATGATTCATAGATGACTAGAATATTTTTTGCATTCTCCACAGCACAGACCTGACAGCAAGGATATAGTTTCACGACACCAGGAACCATCCAATAACTCATCCAAGTAGCCATTTTTCGTGTGTGAGCCTCAACTGTGAGCATTAGCAAGTTTGTCGATAGTGTGGGGAACTGTCGCCAAATTTAATCCACACACGTGTGGACAGCCAATGTCCACACACGTGTACTCTCCAGCAGAGATTGAAAAGTGCTCTTCAGGAAAACGGAAAAGTGTATTGGTGTCTTGTGCCCCCCCCCCCCCCAAATTCTTCAGAATGTAAAATGCATTTGCTGCAATGAACCCCATGTATGTCACGCCAATCTGCAAAACCTCAGCTCAAGAGGGATCTCAGTTCAGAGCCATGCACTCAAGCATTGATGTGATGTACACAGGGATTCCTAGCGCAGATCCACTTTACATCCCCAAGCTGTTTTTCTGGTTCAATGCCATTTTCCTCTACTCTACATAGACCAAGTTACACCCCAATTGCATCCACTAAATAGTAGGGGATGTTTTGGTCAGATGAGTGTCATGTGAAAACCCATTACCATGTCTACAAAATTAGACAGAGAGTTCCACATATAATAATAATAATCCTTGCATTTTCATGTCTTCTAGACGTCTCAAAGCGCTTCACAGATTGTACTGTAAAGTGAATTGACTGTATATTTGTGGGTGAAATGCGGCAGCCAATTGCACACAGCAGCATCCCACAAACAGCCGTGGATTGAAGTGACTGTGGATTGAAGTGATTGTATTATTGTTTTATTTTCTTGAGGGATTAATATCAGGCATGTGGAGTAAGGAAACTGGCGCAAGGTTTCACGCTGCCGGGAATCGAACCCAGGTCTCTCACTTGCAAAGCGAGTGCTCTAACCACTGAGCTACAGGACTCCACTAGTTATTAGACTCCACACATATTAGTTAAGCGCACGTTGAGTAAAGGGTTCTTATAGCTGCAGCTATGAGAGAGAAAATGTCTACCACACGGCTTCTGCTTTGATTTTTCATCTTTGCTTGGCTTCTGTGAAAGGTTCTGAGATGTTATTCTATATGATAGGATCCATATAATTGCAAGTTGTGTTGATTCAAACTCCCTACACCATCCTGGCTGTAAGGGGAAAAAATTGAAGTCGTTCAACAAAAAGAGATTACTTGCTCTAATTCAAAAATAATGGTGTAATTTGATGCATTTTTCTATCCTTTCTTTGATAATTATTTAAAGTGTCTTTTTCAAATACAATAAAAAAGATTGTAGACATGAACATCATCATCACATAGCGAAACACTGTACAGCCACCACTCAATGCAGCTTGTGTGACAGCTTTTGAACAGTGGTAATGGTACATTAATGGATTGCATTCACTGAGCACAGTGTAAATTGGACAGGGTGAATGAACAAAGGACACAGTGCACCAATGAATGCAAAATTTGAACTGCTAAAACAAAGGATAAATGAGAATACCCAGCTCTGATTCCCCATTGTGAATAGAATTGGATCCACAGTTATTTGTGTTACCTGAGAATTTTGAGGTATAAACGTAATTACATTACACCTCTTCACAAAAAATGAGGATGGAAAACCCCACCAAAGAACAATTAGGAACGAGAGCACCGGATTGATTTTTCTTCATTCCTTACTGGAAGACTAATTGTAGGGCCTCAACGACACCAATACAATAAATCAAAAGGTCTCCCGCTGTGTCATAGATTTCGGTGGTTCTAGTGGAAAAGCTGATTCCTATGTTATCCTCTTTATTATCAATCGATAATGTGGTCAATCTATGATGCTGTCAAGGAATATCTCCAAATTTCTTCCCACTATAATTCCTTATGTCGATGAATCTGAAAAGGATTAATATTAATATTTGTAATAGAGGTTTTCAGAATTCTGAATGGTTTCAAAGTGTAAATAGAGAGAGGTCATTTCATCTGGTCAGCAAGTCAGTAAACAATTGAGCATTCTCACCAAAAAAAAAGAGATTGAAAAATATGTTTTTACACAGAAGATTGTTAGAGTATAGGATGCCTCAGTACAAAGGACTGTGAAAACTGAGTCCATAACAGCATTTATAAAGGAAATAAAAGAGGGAAAAAAAATTAAAGGATTTAGGGAAATTGTCATAGTAAACTCTCAAGTAGGTGGGCTAACACCAGCACAGACAAAATGTGCTGTAAATGTTCTATGATAATACCATTGTACTTTTTGTTGCAGAACGTTTGATCAGAAATTATTCAGAATAGCAGAGAAAGTAACTGGTAAGAGAGGAGTCCTGTAGCTCAGTGGTTAGAGCACTCGCTTTGCAAGTGAGAGACCTGAGATCAAGTCCAGGCAGAGGGCGAAACCTTGGGCAAGTTTCCTTACTCCACACCCTAATAATAATCCCTCCAAAACCAAAACCAATAATAAATTGGTCATTTTCAATCTACGACTGTTTGTGGGACATTGCTGTGCGCAATTGGCTGCTGCGTTCGCCCACAAATATACAGTCAATTCACTTTACAGTATGTTCTCTAAAGCGCTTTGGGACGTCCTCCCAACGTGAAAAGCGCTGTATCAAATGCAAGGATTATTATTATTATAAGGATATCCTAATTTTTTTAAAGAATTGGAACACAAATCATTTCCAATTACACAGCATTTCCAGGCCAAACAAGTAATCTGTAGGCTAGGGCGAAGTTCCAGTAACACCCAGTGATGGATGGCTGGCAGAGAGCAACAACTCTATAATTCAGTTCAGGTCCTCAGCAGCCACTATAAACCATAACAACAGCAGCCTGCTCTCAGTACCACCACCACTACCAAGTTACAATTAGCCACTACTATTCACTGCTTCTTATTTCAGTGTCTGCTAGAATAATTTGAACAGTTTATTTTATACGTTTCTTTGTGCTTTTCATATTGTTAGACTTACGGCCCCACTGAGCACAATAAAGGTATGTGTTAAAGGTGGAAGGGTAATATAAGCTCAGGGCGCTAAACCTGAAGTTGTAAATCATTACCTGACATGCACAGACATTGGAGCCTCATTCTAACACATGGTTTGAGATCAATAAAATCCCATTCTGTGTTATAGCTAGGCACGCTAGCGGGTTTTACTGTGCTTATTCATGGTATGACTTGCTTCCTGTGTGCCAGTCAGTTCCCGCACTAAAAGTAGAATGACCAACTTCTGGGACCTTTTTAAAATACCTTTTTGTTTTGTGCTTGGCAGCAAAGCAGGAAGTCAGAGGCAACCTGCTGACCTGGAAGTCAGCCATTTTAGTACAAATAGCCAGCTGGAGCATGGGCAGCAACCTAGCCAGCAATGTGTAGTGAATGTGGTTCACAGTCCAACCATATTATAAATGAATAAGTACTATAGTCAAACCTGTTATTGTGTAGCTGCACTGTATTATGAGTTTTGCTATTATGAGTTTTATGGCAATAGATAGTGGAAGACAGACTATTCAGTGTAATATCAGAAATGGTCACTATATTACCTGTTATAGACTAGTATGATCTGGCAAAGTATATGTTCATTGTGGAGTCTGTGGCTCTGGAGTTGTTTGCTTCTCCTGTTGGTAATAAATGATTGATGCACTGTGTGTTTCAAAAATAGAGCTGAACACATGATGAAGAAGAAATCCAACTGATGTCTAAAGTTAAATGCTCTCATGCAAAGCTTGGGTAGTACGTCTTGATTTCCACTATTATCCATTAGTATTAGCACTATATTCCATTAGTAGTTCCATTATTCTCACCAAAAAAAATTGTTGAGCACTTCTTTCAACTGATTGTTGACAACACTGAAGATATTCTGCTTTGCTTTCGCCAGCACTTCCTTCGACTCTGACAAGAACACAAAATTATTCTTTAGCCCATTTAATCTCATCCCTCCAGACCACCAACCCTATCATTCCCCCATCACTGTATCAAGCTGCTTTTTTAAATTAGTCTAGTGTCTTAGCCACTATCTCCTTTGCTGCCAACCTATTCCAGTGGTTAATTACCCTCTGTGTAAAGAAAAACTTACTGGTATCTGCCCTGAAATTGGGTCCTCTTGTTCTGCTGTCTTTGTGCATCCTAAAATATTGATCTGGGATTAATTTTTCAATCCCATTTCAAGTTTTGTACATCTCTATGAGGTCCCCTCTGAGTCGTCTTCTCTCAAAACTGAAGAGCCGTAGCTTGTCTAATTGATGCACACGGCTCATTCCTCTAACACTGGGGCTTATGCTCTTTGCTCTCCTCTGCACTCCCAAGGGCTTTATGTCACTGTGACCAGAACTGTATGCAGTATTCAAGGTGTAGTGCGATTAGAGCATTGTACAGCCTGACTATGATGACTAGGGATATAAACTCAACTGATTTAGCAAATAGCTCAGCATCCGGTTGCCTTGTTTATTGCTGATTCGCATTGTTTTGCTATAGTGGGCAACTGACATCCCTAGATCTCTTTCAGACTCTCCTTTGGCAAATTCAATCCCATCCATGGTATACTTGTGTTTCCTATTCTTGGATCCTATATATACTATTAAACTTCATTTGCTAGTTCTCAACACATGTACTACTCTAATCAACCTCTCTTTGTAGGATTTTTTCTGCCTCTTCTGATTCCACATTTCCCTCCAACTTGGTGTCATCTACAAACTTACCTATCTTAAACTGGTTCTGTGAATCCAGATCATTAATATATATATATTAATACATACAAAGAACTGGAGGGATCCCAGAGGCACCCTACTTGATATCTCTCACAATTTTGACCGAGCTCTCCTAACAAAGAGCCTCTGCTTCTTTCTCTTCAGCCAATTCTGAATCCATGTCCATGTCTTGCTCTTGATACCCAGCGACCACAATCTGTGGAGGAGTCTTTCATGTGATACTTTCATGTCATACTCTGTGTGCGTTATATGTGGAGTTACACAGTCACTATAATTTACAGTATATTCTGTGAAACACTTTGAGATGTCTCGAAGGGTGATAAGGCGTGATATCAAATGTAAGGATTATTACTATTTATCAACCCCCTTTTGCAAGTCTAGATGTACAACATTATATGGCTTCCCACAATCAATTTGGGCTGTATCATTTTCCTTAGTTGTTCATTCCAGCTCACATAGTCTGTGTGACATATTGTTTGATATTCAGGTCTCCTTTAAGTCTTTTATCTAGTTCACGTTCCTTCACATCCACAAAACCACCCGCCTCCGTTCCTACCTCACCCCCGACTCAACCAAAACCTCCATTGATGTTTTTGTTACCTTCAGATTTGTTTTCTTTAATTTTCTCGTTGCCAGTCTTTTTTTGGTCAACCAGGTGTCTGATACAAGCGGAAACCCATTGCAATGCTTAAGAGGATCCAAACCAGATTGAGAGCTCTAAGTATCCCTCTTTTACATGGAAATTCTCAGATATTGGAAAGGAAGAGCCAAAGCTTGATGACCCCATTCTGTTCATTGGGGTCCTGCTAGAGTTTAGCCAGGTAAAACTGCACAGCTTGCCATTGAGACACTGTCTGGCAAGCCTGCTGAAGCAGAGATAATGGAGCATGAGTTTAGAGAAGATTATATAGACATGATGGAGCGAGGCTGCGAAGGGATTTGAATACGAGGCCACGGATTGGAAATTCATCGACTCTGGGCTAGGGAGCCAAAGGAGATTGGCAAAGTCAGGTGAAGGGAACTTGTATGGGACAGGACTTGGGTAAGTCAAGGTTAGTAAGTGTAATATAATAATCCTTGCATTTGATGTAGTGCCTTATCACATCTTCGAGATGTCTCAAAGCGCTTCACAGAATATACTGTAAAGTGAATTGACTGTATATTTTGTAGGCGAAACACAACAGCCACTTGTGCACAGTAGTGTCCCACAAACAGTCATGGGTTGAAGTGACCAATTTATTATTATACTAGGGAAAAATATGTGCCCACCACCAAGGCAGGTAAGTTTACCAATAAGCAAATAAAAATAAACTTTGTGATATAAAATTCTCTTAATCATTCAGATCATAAATGAGGTTAGGGATGTATATTTGGATTAATTTGGAATTAGGATTTGAGTTCAGTGAATCTGCAATTCTGATCCCCTGAAGCCGAATTTATAATTTTTAGTCTTCTGGAGCAGTTACAAGGAATACGATTAAGGAATACAACAGTATGTACAAGACCTACAGCCATTCGAGAGTATTATACTCAGATCAGTTGGCACCTGAGTCAAAATGTTGGGGGTTCAGACCTCAGATCGGGATTTGAGATTCATGGTCTTGTCTGACACTCCAGTGTAATGTTGGGGAGGGAGGGTCTCTACATTGTCAGAGTTGCCATCCTTCAGGTGAAATGTTCATATGTTTGCCTGTTAAAAATCCCATGGCACTGTTCAAAAAGGGAAGGGAGTTTCTCCTCCCAATAGTCCCTCAGATAAACTTGTTAATTACTTCATGGCTGTTTGTAGGACATTGCTGTGTGGAAATAGGCTGCTGCTTTCCACTACAGATACGCAGTCACTGCACTTTACAGTAATACTGTGAAGTGCTTTGAGGCATTTTGATGATATGATAAGGCGCAATATCAAATGGAAGGGTTATTATTATTATTATACGCACCAAATACATACACTGCTGAAGTACAGTTCTGTCCATTAGCTAACCGATATCCTGGTGGTACATTATCGTTTCACTCGAGAATGTTTATATAGAAAAACAACTTGTATTAAAGACTGCAATTATAAATGCAATTAGACATTATAATTTAATTTTGCATTTCCTGTGAGTTTGGAATGATATATCCATCTTTTGTTATTTAATCACTATTGTCATATAAATACATTTTTGGAGTCAAAGAAAAATTACTGTCCTTGATGCTGAATTTTATTATAATTATATGGCAACAAAATGAAATTAATCAGTGATTTTACTTCAAAGAAAATCTTGCTTACTTTAGGCACCTTGTGCTAGCATCAACCAGGTCAATTGTAGCGCTGGTCACATACAGAGCAAATCTCACAATCTACAATTCCTCACTGCATCTATTATGGACTTTGTGTAAAGCACTTGCATTATGCACCACGTGTAAACTATGCCTAAATAAATGTGTACACAAGGAATTATGGGTGCCCTTAATTATCTATTTAAGAACCAATAATTTCACACATGGCACAACACAACTTGCACTTATATACAGTGAACCCCGATATAGCTCATACCATTATTACTCTGCTTCATTTATAATACGAGAGGATTGTAAATCCCATAAGTTCCTACCTTAAAATAAAAAAATCCTGGCATTGTGCCATCCAAATGCTCCAAACTTAAAATCTCACATGAAATCAGGTTTTCGTGCCTCAAAATACACGATTGCGCTGAAAGCACTCTGATGAATTTGAGCTGACAATGCTGTGACGCATCTCAAGGGCTTTCAGCATTGATAACAGTTGCTACATAAGAGTCATCGGGTTGACACTGACATCACTTCCTGCACCCTGGATGACTCTTTGGCTAAAAGGGCCAACTTCAACCTTATTATACCACCCCACCATCACTTCCTGCCTACTGCACAGCACACAAGAAGTGATGTAAGCAGAAATCTGATGACCTCCAAGACACATGCTTCCCAAATGCTAAACTGGCTGACTTTGGGATCATCAGGTCACCACTGTTGTCATTTCCTGCTTGGAGAATACATACTGTTGCCAGCGATCTGATGACCTGGAAGTCAACCTTTTTTAAAATGCTAGAACTCTCGAGCAAGGTTGGCTGTGCACATAATCAGTGAAACCAGCTATTGTGTCTCATTAGATTTTATGAGTCCCAATCATCTCATTATAATGGGGCTCCACTGTATATGGAAACCCCTTCACTTTTCCTAACGCTCCTATGTTTCCTGAGCAACCTGTAACCTTGTAGATTGTACAATATTCACTTCCAGCATCCTGATCTAGCCATGTCTCTGTGATTCCTATCTCATAATTGTACTGGTTGACACTCAGTGCCTCTAGTTCCACCATTTTATTTCAATTTTTTCTAGCTTTTATGTATATGGATATAATGTTGCACTTTACTCCTGTAACCATTGTGTCTGGTTGCCCGGTTTTGCCAACTGAGGATCTCTTGAGATCTTTCTGCTATTGATTTAGATATTTCCACTGTTTTGGTCTATTTTATTTTCATTCTTTCCCATGTTTTCCTGACGATCAATAAGCCTGAGCTATTTCCTATCTACCACAGTATTCCCTGCTCTCCTCTCCAAATCTAGTATGGTCACCATCCTACTCCTACCCTCCCTGCCCTCAATCCCCCCATGATGCCAACCCCGCTCGGGTCAAAATCCCTGACTGTCTAGCGCCTTGGAATGTCCTCCCAACGTGAAAGGCGCTATACAAATGTAATTTGTTGTTGCATTATGTATATTTTGTGCCAATAATTTAGTTCCTGATTTAGTTAAAATGTAAACCAACCTTCTTATAAACATTTTTGTCTACTTGGAAATAATTTCCCAGTTATCTACAGAATCAATTTCCTCCTGCAAACAAGGACATAAAACAGGCATTAGGTTGCAGAGATGGAAGAAGGCAACAACAACAACAACAAATTACATCTGTAAAGCACCTTTCACATCAGGAGGACGTCGCAAGGCGCTTTTAAATGGGATATCAGATGCACAGTCAGGGCAGTCTTGGATTGGATTTGAAACTCAGTTCAGGGATCAAGCAGTACACCAGGATTGTGAGTGAGTAGCCAGGGAGGTTGGCGAAATCACAGCCACAAGCCGGTGGAATGAATGCCTCTTAATGTTGGCTGTAAGATTCCCATTGTGAAATGGTTTGGGCTACACTCAATCCAGTTCTTGTCTGATGTGGACCTACAGCACAAAATGCCCATAATTCAAGACTAATGGCACTACGTTAGTTTCACTTACACAGGCCCGCAGAATAGCTGGCAGCAAATATCTCATTGCAGTGCTTTTTTGAGACAGGGGTTAAGTTATATTGTAGGCTGAATAGCTTTATTTCATTTTGAAGCCTGGGCCATACCCGACCTGGAAATATTTGGTTCTAACACAGGATACCAACAGTTTTCAGTTCCCAGGGTTAACATTCTTCACAAAAACAGAAGTCGCTGGGAACACTCAGCAGGTCAGGCAGCATCTATGGAGAAAGGAAAGTGAGTCAATGTTTCAGGTCTACAACCCTTCGTCAGAACTCCTTTTGTTAACATTCTTCACCTTTTTCAGCACAAACATTCTTCCTCATTAAAAACATGACAATTAAGATAAAATGCTGAAGAATAATGGTGTGATTTCAATAAAGACTACTACCTTAGTGAGTAATGGCCAAATATGATGCCATAGTGATTAATTACTATAATAGTTTATTGTTGCTTGTTCTGCACCCATTAATATGGCAAATTAGGAAAAGCAGATGACCAGCCACTTGTGATGTATGTGGTATTATGTATAATGACTTACGATAACGGTAATTGTAGTTGTTCCTCTGGGATAAGATTTTGCTAATTTAATTCCAGACCAAAACAGTTACAGTATTACAGCAGCTATCAAACCTTTTAACCATTCAAAACTTCATGTGCATCTGATATCTCATTAAATGATGGTGACAATGTTTGAAGGGAAAAGAACATTCAGGGGAAAATACTTAAAACATAATTTCCAAACAACAATATCAGCAATCGGTTCAGAGTAAAGACCAAAATAGATTTTTGTTTCCTTGGCCCATATAGATAGATGCCTCATGCACATTATGATGACAGTCTACATTTATAATTGGTTTTATTTCCAATTTTTCCTTTCTGCGATTGTTGCTCAAGTATTTTTATATGAATTAAAATCAGTGCAGCACAAGCATTTTGTTTCTTTTAATAGAATTATTACTGGAGAAATGTAATCACAACTATAAATCACAATTGCTAAATGATAGGGAAAGAACGCCACTATTCTTTTTACATTCTTTGTATTTTCTCTCTTAGGCATCAGTGTTTTGTTTCTGTGTTCTGTGAATCCTTGCATGCATGCAAATTTGTGAGCTTGCTAACTGTTCACCTGAAGTCAGCAGCTTTCTCTGATAGCGGGCAATTTATTTCACAACATTCCCCAGTGTTAGCTGCTGTACTATGGTGGTGTTATTCTGATTGACTGTCTCAATTGATGGCCCAGTGCTGCTCAATTGGATTTGCCAGGATCCAACGTAAAATCCTCCCCGGCTTTACACCTAGAATCAAAATGCAAAATAATGTTTTATATAGGACATGTTCCTGAAATGTCTTTATCTTGCTTTAAGATGCAGCTGTGTATTTTAGTTTATTTTCACACCCTGGAAGCTAATGCTGATAAATTGTCATGACCTGGAGGTCATGGCTGTTACCTGCATGCTATTTTATATCGCTTGACGTGTTCATGTTGTCAGTGTTTGGCTGAAACATTCGGTGCAAATAGAATTCCACAGTCGATAAATTACCCCATTTATGATGTTGGGTTTCAAAAAGCCTGTTTGGCCTCTTGAGTTGTTGAGCAACGAGTCTTGGACATCACTTGGGAATTTATTTCCCACATCTCTTTGCACCACTTCACTGATTCAGTGGGGTTAAAAATAGTTTTTCAGGAAAATGGCAGCACAAGTGATGGATCACCCTGTAGTATAGTGGTTAGTGCACTCTCCTCGCAAGTAAGAGGCAACTTTCCTTACTTCACACACCTCTGTTTACCTAGCAGTAAGTAGGAACCCGGTTGTTAGCCGATTGGCAGATTGCTTTGATAATAATTCCTTCAAAATAAAAATAATAGTTTTGTCACTCAATTCCTGACTGTTTGAAAGACACCGCTGTACTCTATTGCTTGCTGCGTTTCACTCACAAAATACACAGTCAATCCATTTCCCGATAAATTCTGTGAAGCGCTTTGAGATGTCTCAACTACGTGATAAGGCACTATATCAAATGCAAAGATAATATCGTAGAATCATAGAATTATACAGCACAGAAGGAGGCCATTCAGCCCATTGTGTCTGTGCCAACTCTTTGAAAAGAGCTATCCCACTCCACTGTTCTCTCCCCATAGCTCTGCAAACTTGTCCTCCCCAAATAATTATCTACCTCTCTTTTAAAAGTTGTTATCAAATCAGCTTCCACCACTCTTTCAGGCAATGCATTCCAGATCTGAACAAATCGCTGTGTGAAAAAATTTCTCCTCACCTCCCCTCTGTTTCTTTTAACAACTATTTTAAATTGGTGTCCTCGGGTTACTGACCCACTCTGCCAGTGGGAATAGTTTCTCCTCGTTCACTCTATCGATCCCCATATAATTTTGAAAACTTCTATTATGTCTCCTCTTAACTTTCTCTGCTCCAAGGAGAATAATCCTAGCTTCTCTCGCCTCTCCTGATAACTGAAGTCCCTCATTCCTGATACCATTCTGGTAAATCTCCTTTGCACCCTCTCCAATGCCTTGACATCCTTCCTAAAGTGTGGTGCCCAGAACTGAACACAGTACTCCAGCTGAGGCCTAACCAGTGTTTTATAAAGATTTATCATAACTTCCTGACTTTTGTATTCTATGCCCCTATTTATAAAGCCTAGTATCCCCGTATGCTTTTTTTTAAACAGCTTTATCTGCCTGTCCTGCCACCTTCAAAGATTTATTTATATGAACCCCCAGGTCTCTCTGTTCCTTCACCCTCTGTAAGATTATACCATCAGCTTATATTGCCTCTCCTCATTCTTCCTCCCAAAATGCATCATTTTGCATTTCTCCACATTAAACTTCATCTGCCACGTGTCTGCCCATTTTACCAGTCTGTCTATGTCCTCTTGCAGGCTGCTACTATCCTCCTCACCGTTTACAACAACAACAACAAAATTACACTTGTAAAGCACCTTTCACGTCGGGAGGACATTCCAAGGCACTGAACAGTCAAAACCTGAGCATGAGGGGCAGGGTTGGGTTGAGGGAGGGCAGAGTGGTAGGAGGGTGGCTGAAGACCCGATTGAAAAGGAGGGTATTGAGTCGTGCCTTGAAGGAGGCAAAGGGGGGAGCAAGGTGATGGGATTGTGGGTGGAGTTCCAGAGGGTGGGGGGCAGAGAGGCTGAAAGCCCGGCTGTCGATGGTAGGGTGGGTCGGGCGGGAGACATGGAGCAGACCGGAGCCCGCTGAGCAGAGGGAGCAGACAGGTTGATAGGGGCTCAGCAGTTCTGAGCTGTAGGAGGGGGCAAGACCGTGGATGGCCTTGAAAGTGAGGACGAGGATTTTGAATTCTATCCTCTGAAGGATGGGAAGCCAGTGGAACCGGGTGGGGATGATGGGGTCATGGAGCCTGGTGTGGGAGAGGACACGAGCTGCAGAGTTCTGGATGATTTGCAGCTTTTCCTATGTTATAAAAAAAGCACCTGTGGAAGTAAAGTGGAAACACTTCAGTGTCTAAAATGTACCTTCTCCGAGTCCCAATGTGCATCATACTGACTTGTGTGGGAAGCAGGACAGGAGACTAAAACAGAGGGAAATTGGAATCTTCCAGACCATTTATGAGCTCTGGGGAATTTCTTTTTTTTCGGGGTGGGGGGGGGGGGGGGGGTGGGGGAGGGGGGTAAAATCTAAAATATTCCTTAAGGCTTTCCTTGTCTTATTTTGTGTATTTTAAACAAAAACAGAAAACTGACTTTATGTGGTCATTTTCGTGTTGTAGGCTGGGATTATGGTTGTAACAAATTAAGAATGCTAATAATCAATTTTGAAATTATATTTCTCATGTCGGTGTTAATTGACCTAATAATTATCCTTGCGTTCGATATTGTGCCTTATCGCATTCAAACATGTTAAAGTGCTTCACAGGATGTAGTGCCTTAAGCAAATGTGGCAGACAATTTTGCGCACAGCAATGTCCCCCAAACAGCTATGAAGTGAGTGACCTATTATATTTCCGGAGTTGCTAGCCACAGAGCTGGGAGAACAAGAAGAAGAGCAATAACAACTTGTATTTATATAGCCCCCTTCATGAATATGGCAGCTTGGTGGGGAGAGGTCAGGCTCAGCTGTGATGCTCTCTATACTTGTGTGGGCTGCTGACACTCATTGTCAAGGCTCACAAATAAGCAAAAGGCACTTGGGATAATACTGGAGCCTAACGAACGCCCATGGAACCACACCTGAGCAAAAGGAGGCCAGAACAGGGGCAAAGAGACAGAGGCCAGTGGGAAGAAAATTAGGAAAAAAAGGACACACTAAATTTAAAAAAAAATGTTTTGCACTTGGTTCTTATTGAAAGTAGTAGATTATTGACCCTAAGTTGTAATATAAAGGCACTACTGCGAATCCATTTTGAATGACTGTGTCTATTTCCCGTGCTACATCATTGCTGCACTTTGATGTGAGGCCTGGTTACAAGTAACTCTGTGAGAGCTGCCACTGGTGCTGCAGAGCATTTCAGCACATTATCACCTCTACAAAGCCACAGCCTCTCTGCCGACCGAACAACAAGGCATGAAGCTTCAGTAAGCCATAATTTCACCATTTATTTTTGCAAAGCCTGTTCACTTTAAGCTTCAATCGTTTTGAAGCTGCTTATCATCTAAATATAACAAATTGAGCGCTTTCTCCAAGCTATTATAATGTGTGGTTAAGTCAGATGATGTGGCAAACTGCCAATCATTGATGACAAGTGGCACAGTGTTTACAAAATACATCAACTGGGTGAAATCAGCGGGTTGGAATTTGTGTGCTTTTCAATTTAAGTGGGGGGGGGGGTTTGGAAACATCTCATCGCGGTTGACTTTCACCAAGGAATATGCACTGTCTCTGCTCTGCCATCGAATCTGAAATAATTAGTGGTTTGGTCATTATGAATAAGACTGAATTTCACCTTTTTCTGGTGGGCAGATTCAGTCACTGCTACCGTGAATGATGGTAGGGTATTGCAAGTGAAGAATACAAATTGCTACAGTCTGGGAATACTGCTGCTTTCAAGCATATGCTTATTTCAGTTTGTGTGAACAGGGGATTGGAAGCATTAACTTACAATTGAAAAGAATACTAACCAGTTATTTTGTACGTTTAGCTCGGTGTGATACTTACAGCACAGGCGAACCATGGTTAGCATTCAACAACAACAACAACAAGATTGAATTTATATAGCGCCTTTCACGTCGGGAGGACGTCCCAAGGCACTGGACAGAGTACAGGATTTCATACCCGAGCTGGGGTTGGGGGGGGGGGTGGCTGGTGGCATGGTCGAAGAGGAGGGTTTTGAGGCGGAACTTGAAGGAGGCTAAGGAGGGGGTGAGGCGGAGTGATTGGGGGATGGAATTCCAGAGGTTGGGGGCAGAGTGGCTGAAGGCTCTCCCGCCAATGGTGGGGCAGGTGGGTCGAGGGACGTAGAGCGGGACAGAGCCGGCTGAGCGGAGGGAACGGGCGGGTTGGGAGGGAGTTAGGAGGTCACAGAGGTAGGGTGGGGTGAGGCCATGGCAGGACCAGGATCTTGAACTGGATCCTCTGAAGGATAGGGAGCCAATGGAGTCAGGAGAGAGTGGGGGAGATGGGGTCACGGAGTTTGACCCCATTCAACTCGTACATTGCAGGTACTTCTGTAGAGGTTGTGCTGGCAAAGTGCTTTGGTGCTCTCTGGCCTAAAAATCCTCATTATCTTAAAATCCTTTTATCTTAAAATTTAAGATCTTGAAGAATTTCGGAAAATACTTGGTATTTGGAAGCCGATTTTCTGCAGTTCTCCCATTGTCCACTTTTCACCCTCTCTTCCTCTCCCATTCCCTGAAAAGGTGAATTTTTTTCAAAATTTTCAGTTATAGACCTTTACAGCTGAAATACTGTGACAAACACTCCTTCTAAAAGCCTGTATCACTGGGAGTACAGAAAAGTGTCAATGTTACAACATTGGCCTCAGATCTCTACCTTGCAACATTTACCTCAGTGTATGTGGCACAGGATTTTACACTTATTTATTTTTTAATTCAATGTTTAACAGAAAATGTACATATATTATTCCCTTCTCCCTCATTCTCGAATACAATTCTTGCGTTTTCTGCGTCTTGGTAATTTAGTGGCTTATTGAAAGGTGGACCAGTTCTGCTCTGGCTAATGTGAGCTGGGAATTGTATGAGTGGCATGCACTGAGCACTTTCATTCATTGACACTGAACAAGGTTTAAAAATCAATGCCAGCATTTGAGCAGTAACAAAAAAAGTGTGCTATTCTTGCAAATTTACAAAGTCACACAAGAGGAATATGGGCTTGTGTTGAATATTCTGAAAACTGGTTGTTAGTCTCCTGACCCTGAAGTTCATGTCTGCAGATCCTGAAGTGCTCGCCCTGCTCGATGGGCCTGGACTGGGAGATGGATTGGAAGTGTTGATTCTGTGGTGTTCCTTCAGAAAACTGACCCCTCTTTATTCTTGTTTCTTCAGGCTCCTGAGGACCCAGTCCTTAGAATGGTACTACAATAATGTCAGAGGCAGATTCAAGCACTTCGGCAGCGCTAAAGTGGTTCAGACTTTGTTCAAGAAACGTCTCGCAGAGAGGGGGTGTCAGTCAGACTTACTAGGTATTTACAAGAATCTTAGATTAACATCGCTGCCAATATTGCAGATGTAGATGCATTCTCCACTGTCATCATTGCTTTCAATTTTCTTCATCGATGCCTTTAATATTTTTCATCACATCTCCGTCTAATAATCTCATAGTAATTTTATGTCATAATTAAAAACAGAAACATCATCTTTGAATCCAATTTAATCTCATCTATGGCAATATCTTTTAGTTCCAGTCATAGACTACAAATCCCATTCAATTTATACCCCAGGCTTTCAGTTCAAATTATGGGTTACAATAACCTTTCAATTTAAATTGCAGATTGCGTCAAATATCCTTTTAGTTCAAATCACAGGTTCCAAAACTCTTGTAATTCAAATCATCTATGACAATATCTTTTAGTTCCAGTCATAGACAACAAACCCCATTCAATTCATATCATAGGCTACAATAGCCTTTCATTTGAATATTTCCAACAATACCTGTTCAGTTCAGATCAAATCATTTCATCACAAGAGGCTGTTGGCAAAACAGTCACCACAAAAATAGAATTAAACCTCACAGGTATACACGGAACACACAGCTAGTGCCCGAAGGAGGTGAGAGATCACAGTTTGGAGATAACATTAATAAACTCCTCAAGCCTTACTCTTACATCATAACATCATATGAAGTGATCAGCCTGTGATTGCTTATAACATGCCCCAGCCTGTGTCATCTTAGACTAGCTGTATTCAGTACATTAACTCTCTTGTAAAATGTCTGTTGATTCTAGACTTGGTGACCATAATGTAATACTGTCAAAAATAATTATAGAAAAGGAGATAGACATGACAAGGACCAATGTCCTTGATTGGAAAAAAAAGCTAATTACTGTATAATGATATGAAGAATAAACTGGCTGAGATAGAAGGAAACATTGGCAAACAAAGCTGTTGAGCAACAATGGAAGATTTTTTAAGCATGAGATAGAAAAGGTTCAGGAGAAATATATTCCATTAAGAATTAAGGGGAAATTAACTAATGATGGGATGCCATGGATGAAAAAGGAGAAGCAAATTGCTTATTGGCTTTTTGGCTAAGGTCAAGTGTAGTTTCTGTTCACATCAGTTACTCTTTGAGTTGGCAATGCTGGGAAACGTCATCACCTGTTGAAATTTGCTTGTGTTGTTTACCTTGACTGAATCTCACCCATAACTGGATATGGAAAGAATTGAGCACCTGACCATAGCGAGGCTTTCAGCCCTCTGTTGGAAGTGTTCAGTATTGCAGTACTTCTGATCTGAGGGGTTAGATCTGCTCTGATAGCGGAGATACTGGAACTCAGAGCTCATTTGAGCACCTGGTCACTAGGTTCAGGAGAGGTGATCTGGTCACTTGACTTGCTTGTGAAGACATGGTTCAGATCCACATTGTCCTTTGACAATTTGGTGCCAAGAAGAGTTTGTTCCTTGTCTGGAGGGACAACCCTCGTTCCCAAAGGGAGACATTTCGGTCTAATTCGGTTAATGGGGGTGATCAGGCCTAACTTCGCTCACCAATAAAAACAAAATATTTTAATTGAAAGTACAGAATAGATAACAGAGAGGAAAATAGGAGTGAATATAAACTTAGGAAAGAGTTTTAAAAAAAACAGTTAGGGAAGCAAAGAGGAAGCATGAGGAGAACATAGCAAATGTCTAAAAAGAAATTGTAAGGTATTTTATAGGTGTGTTAGCAATAAAAGAATAGTTAAAGTAGGGGTAGGACCAGCAATATAAATCCTTATAGTAGTAACCTGCCAGCCCTGGTATCATCCTCATAAATCTACACTGTACCGTTTCTATTGCAACAACTCAGGAGGAGGCCATTCATCCCATTTTTTTCGTGTCAGTGCTTGCTCCTTCACAGAAGGACAGCACCTCCAACAATTGGTCATTCACTGCCCTGGGACATGTTCCAGCCTGTGTGTGTTCCTACACTAGCTGTATTCAGTATATTAGTCCTGTAGCTCAGTGGTTAGAGCACTCGTCTTGCAAGCGAGACACCTGGGTTCAATTCCAGGTAGGGCGAAACCTTGGGCAAGTTTCCTTACTCCACACGCCTAATAATAATCCCTCCAAAACAAAAAACAATAATAAATTGGTCATTTTCAATCCACGACTGTTTGTGGGACACTGCTGTGCACAATTGGCTGCCGCGTTTTGCCCACAAATATACGGTCAATTCACTTTACAGCAAATTCTGTGAAGCGCTTTGAGACGTCGAGAAGACGTAAAAAGCGCTATATCAAATGCAAGGATTATTATATTATTATTAGCTGCCACATTACATACTACAAACTACAATAATAAACCTTTCTTTTTTTATTTTGGGGCAATAACATCAAACTGTCTGAAAGCACTTCACAGGAAGTTTGCAAATGCTGCAGCCATTTTGCACACAGGAAGATCCCATACATCGACCGCCATGAAGTAAATAACCCAATCAATTTTTTTTACTAAACATTCCATTTGATAAAGCGCCTTAACAGGTCGAAATGTCTCAAAACTGCTTCACAAAGTTTTGCCTATGAGAGACCGACAAACATTCTGAAGTTCCACGCACTGTAAAGTGAGTTACACTTGGAAATAAAATGATAAAATATTAAAGAATGGTCACAGCTTGTGTGCCATTTTTCTTCATGAGTGAGTTACCCAGGCCTCACTTGGAGTAAAATTAAAAACAAGCAATCTCTATAGTTTTCTTTTTAAGTATCTTTGTGTGATATCTTTTTTATAAATCAAACACAAACCCATTGCATTTCCCCCCTCCCCCCCTTCCCCTTTACTTTAATGGATTTCCTTTATTGTGTAAAATGAATAATCTCTGTTGCAGTGAGTCACTGTTGAAATAAAAAAAAGTTGTCTGCAGAGTGTGAAGCCATTGGTACCACACTGGCTTCACTGATATGGTAGTCATACATAATGAAGATTAAAGAGATGTTGTGTATTGGAGCCGGCTCTCAAAACAAACAAAAGTTACTCGGGGATAGTTATTGCAGTATGTTAGATATTAACGCTACATGTTTGAGTACTTGCTCACAGACAAGTTAAAGACTGATGTAGTTATGAAGACTGAATCGGTCAGTGGTTTACCACTGGATTTTAATTAACAGGTTCCACAGATATTCACGGTGATGGTAGATTTTACAGTGTGTTTTTGATAGAAATCTTTGTGCATACTTTTTTCTACCGCCTCTGTTTTTTTTAAAAAAATGAATTTGATCAATTAAATAAATGGTTGATGTAAATATCAGTGTTTATTTCAATCTATTTGTTAGAAAACTGACACCTTACATTCACAAATCAAGTTATCACACTGTGGTGTTCCACCATTCTCTACACAACAACAACTTGTATTTATATAGTGTCCTTCACCTGGGATAATGTCTCGAAGCGCTCAGAGATGGAATTCCACAGTGATACATGCAGAAACTCATCACTTTAAGAATATCCAAACTAGACAGAGTTCCATGCATCCCAATTATACATGGAAATCCCCAAATAAAAATGATCATTCCCTTTATACCTGTTTGTGGATCACTACTGTGTGCAAAATTTTGAAGTCTGCATTTGCCTCCCAAATATTCAGTCACTCAACCTTACAGTATATCCTGTCAACCATTTGACGCATCCTCTCAACAATGAAATACACTATATCAAATGTAAGTGTTACTCATTATAAGAATATAGATGTACCCTAATCAGAACCATTCAAAAGACTCCATGGACTCTATTGTATTTCTCCTGCCGATCTTTGCAGTTCAAAATCTGCAGTAGTTGGTAACATCTTGAAACTAAGCATTTATTTGAGTGGTGCATGCATAGTATTTTCATACAGTTTTAGACAATTCTTTAGGCTCCTGCAATAGTTTAAAATGACACCATATTAAACATGGCCTGTGATCTCTGTTCTGTGCAGAAGGCAGTATTCTTGACGGTAGCCAGGAGAATGAAGACAGCATCTGTGGCAGTGACTCCACATTCTACAGACAAAGTGAAGGTAAGATGGAAATGTGCAAAGTATTGTCTGGAATAGAAAGAGAATGTGTCCAGTTTTGATTTGTGGGGCAAGTATGTCATACACATGTAAGGATCACATTGGGCTTGAAAATGTGCTATTTGCCATTTGGAAATCATTGCGCTAATAGCAATTTTCTATTTGCTACTAAAATTGCAGAATTCGCTACCAAATTCGCAAAAATATCAGGAAAAAATTGTGGGTGGGGTGAAATCCGAACGACAGAAAATCCCACTTTGTGCTCAGCATTTTACTTTCCAAACTTCCCGGACGTTCAAAACTTCTTTCAGGCTCAAAATAGCCCCAAAGTTTGGATGCCAGTTCCAATTTTAGTGTTTATTAAAGAGATTTGATTGAATATTGTCAGGTTGAGCCATCGCTCAACAGGCCAAGCAGACGAATGCTTCACCAAGGATTCCACTATCACCTGTCATGACTTCCAAACACATGTCACGTGTCCAATACATACGTCGTCATTAAAAGCGATTCTATTCTGTCCTGTGCTCTTGTTCAGTGGACTTAGCAGAATTGGATACATCTGCTGTATTGTGCAATTGGTTGTGTCTACTGGGAGTGTGGTGTTAATGGTTCTTTTAGTAGGAAATGTTGAGTTACTGCAGGAAATGAGGGGGCACTGTATAATTTGTACACAGGTGGCTAACTTAAGATCACACAAGATCACATTATTGGATTGATGTAGGAGGCCCTTCAGCCCAAACCTGCAAACTGGACGCAAAATATCATGTTCCTTGTTGCTATGCTATTTGCAAGTATGACTAGAGTCTAATATGCAGCAAATTCTAACTGGATTTCTTAATTAAGGAATCAGAGTGGGAATTCCTCCTCGGAATCGGAAGTGCATAATGCCAACTCACGGGACGGTCACTCCCAAAATAGATTGCATCGGAGCATAGTTCCCGCGGATTAGCATGACATACTTCAGATTTCCTTAATTAAGGAATCTCAGTAGAATTCGCTGCATAATAGACAGACCTCACTATCAAATTATCTTAAAAGAACGCAGCATTTATAAATCTTCTTGTTCCTGGTTTATCAGCTTATTTTCCAATAACTACCTCTCAAGTATTCTTTTGCAATTTTATACTGAGCATACAATATGAAACACAAGAGATGTAACTGAAACTCATTCCTACTGTGGTAATTGACTGACAGCAATTTATTCATCGGGTGGCTGACACATCCAGGAACCCATCCTCACAATGCTTAAGAGTATCCACAACAGAGTGACTTCCACATCTGTACACATATAAATTTCCCTGTGTGTGGAATGGAATGTGCACTCTCTACCTGGAGGGATTTACCCTACTTACCTATTTGATCACTGGGTTAGGGATTCTCAGCACTTGACTCCTGTTAACCTAAAGCGCTGTCAAGGTAAAGTCCTCCTTGCTGGACAAGCAGCAGAAAGCTTGCCAGACAGCAATATCAATGGCAAGCTATGTGGTTTTAGCTGGTTAGACTTCAGCAGTACCCCAACACACACTCTGGAGTCCCCAAGCCTTTGCTCTTGCCAACCTGCACTTAATACTTTCTGGAATTGGGTAAGCAGGCTGCATCCCTCCAGGAGAGATTGCGCATTCTATTCTGGAGGATATATCTCTGGAATATCCATGTGTAGGTGGGATGCATGGAATTTTCAGTTTTTCTGGATACTCTTTAAGCATGATGGTGGGTCAGACACCCAGCTGACCAAAAAAAACAACATTTTTTGGCAGAGAATATTAGATGCTGGTTGGTATGAGCCAAGGTTTGAGAATGGCAGAATGTGCGTTGGGGTACTGCTGGAGTTTCAATCCTGCTAAAATGCCTAGGTTGCCATTGAAAGCACTTTAGCTTGCAAGGTTAACAGGAGTCAAGTGAGAAGAATATAATAATATAAAAGTCCTTGCATTTGATATAGTGCCTTATCAAGTCTTCGAGATGTCCCAAAGCGCTTCACAAAGTCCCTAACCCAGTAACCAATCTGCCCATTCAAGTCCTGCTGATGAGCCAGACTGGCTGGTCTGTCACCAGCAATACCCTGGAGTACTGTGGACCTGCCTGGCTCAAGAACCAAACTATCAAGAATGCCACAAAGGATTGATTCGATTCTGACATTCCTTTTTGAAAGCCCTTCACCTTGGAACTAGTTCAGCTCCAAAGAGACCCACTTGCATTCCCACCAAGGAGGAAGGGGCAAATTGGAATTAAGACTCTACTGTATGAAGTTCGTCGGAACCTCAGTGGGAGAATTTTCCCAACTCCCACAAACAGGTTTAGCAACATGACTCGCTCTTAGAAACTTCTGCCAGAATTTGACAAACATACAGTGATAAATATTTCAAGCAGAGATGTTTGTTGTAGCACTTTGAAAACCTCAAGCTCTCCAATGGTATGAATTATTGTAAAATGAATGAATCTGGTCTTAAGTAACCAGAATTTAAGTGGGTCATTGGAAATACAATAACTAAATGAAATTTTAATTAAGACCTGAAGAATTCAAACAACTGAGCTCACAAATAGAAAGACTCAAAGAACTCTGGAGCCGTCTAACAAGTTCATAAATCACATCTGTGAAAGGTGGCACCAGGACTGTGGAATACAGATAGTGACAGTGTCATACAAAAGCTGGATTCCATTTGTCATTCCCAGTTAATATATAACATTGCTGCAAAACAGTAACCCAGAGGAGAGAGGAACTCAGTATGAAAGGGGAAAAATAACTGTAATCTAAGCACTCTGAGATGCTACCCTGCGTGGAAAGAATAAGTGCACGTTGTTCTTGTAATTCCCAGAACAGGTTAGGAGGTCAAAACTACAGGGTGACCAAAAAGTTGTGATAACATTTATTTTAATAATAATTACTTTACCTCTTCATCATTTCTTTAAGACTTATTAGTCATTGTAATGGTATCACAACTTTTTGGTCATCCTGTATTACTGTGGGCTCTTTTATTGAGGGTTTCGTAAGAAATGAGAAAGCACAGAATGAGCAAAAGACTTCAGTCCAGCAAGCCCACTCTTTCTACAGACCATGACAATGCACCTCTGCTTTAGTGTATTCTGACACTGACATCAATTTGTAAAGGAGACTCTGGTTTGGTGTCAAAAACCTATGAATTCTAAGTGGGCCACATTATATAGCTTCCTAGAGTTTACCACCTTATAAAGTCCACACGGTTGGGCAAGCTATATCTATTCCTAAAGTTGTGCTGCCTGCAATCTTGTTTTCATATAGATAATTTATTTGGTTCTAATGATTGATTCTCTTAGCCTTCTAATTAAGCTCAGGCAAATGAGTGTGCATTTGCTTGGTATGGCTTTGTACTCCTTCTTGAATTGGGAACCATATTTGTTTTTTTGCAGAGTTTCAAGCCTTCTCAGTGGTGAATAGCTAACTCTAATGTCTGTTAGTCGGTCTCCAACTCAGCCTCCATAAGAATCTAATTTGTCTTAGAATCTTATATTCCAGGGACTTGTTGGTTTTCAGCCCATTGATACTATCCATCCTGTAGATAGTAACATGGAGCCCAGTAGCTCAGTGGTTAGAGCACTCGCCTCGCAAGCGAGAGACTTGGGTTCGATTCCCAGCAGGGCAAAGCCTGCTTCACATCCCCGCCTCGCCTGTCCCCCATTGGCAGACGGGATTTCTGCCACTCTGCCCCCACCCTCTGGAACCCCATCCCACAGTCCCTTCATCTCGCTCCCTCCCTTGCCTCCTTCAAGACCCATCTCAAGACCCTCCTCTTCGACTGTGCTTTCAATCACCCTGCTTCCCCCCCTGCCCGCCACCCTCCCCATTCCCGACCCCCAGCTCGGGTCCGAAACACTGACTGTCCAGCACCTTGTGACGTCCTCCCTACGTGAATTGCGTTACACAAATGTAATTTTGTTGTTGTTGGCGTTGAAGCAGACAAGGGAGGCGGTGAGGCCTATTCCTATAACCTATACTTTTGCCTATAAATACATTGTCACTACACTTTACAGTATTTCCGGTTGAAGTGCTTTGAGATATCTTCCCAATATAAAAGGCGCTACATCAAATGCAAAGTTTATGTATTGTTGTTATTATTTATATAACGCAGTTCACGAAGGGAAGACATCACAAGCTCAGTGGATAGAGCACTTGCCTCGCAAGCGAGAGACCTGGGTTTGATTCCCGGCAGGGCGAAACCTTGGGCAAGTTTCCTTACTCCACACGCTTGATAATAATCCCTCCAAAACAAAGCCAATAATAAATTGGTCATTTCAATCTACGACTGTTTGTGGGACACTGCTGTGTGCAATTGGCTGCCGCATTCTGCTCACAAATATACAGTCAGTTCACTTTACAGTATATTCTATGAAGCGCTTTGTGACATCTAGAAGATGTGAGAAGCCCTATATCAAATGCAAGGATTATTATTTATTAACCTCCAATATTGTCTCAGCCAGATGCTTATCCAGAAAATGATGGAAATCCACAGCAGTATATGAAACCAATAGATAGGTTAACTTTTCAGGTTTAACCTGTTTTAATGAAAGGTCACACCGAAAACATATTTCTCATTCAGATGTGATTGTCCTCCTGTGCATTTCTACAATTTTGTGTTTTTACACAATCTAACACTCAGTCTAAAAATACATAGTCTCTACAGGGGACAGCAATTTCATGCAAAGAGCTTTGAGACCTTTCGATGCAACAGGTGGCATATCAAATGCAAGTATTATTGAGAATTATTAAAATTATGCCATACATTCTAAATAAAGATGCACAGCTTGTTGCTGAGAACAATAATAATGATTGGAATCTAATTGGTAACTAAATGCTGCTTGCCGTTAATAGAGGAATGTTGATGATTTCATCTCTCATCAAAATTGTTTTCAGCTAATCTGAACAGGATTGCTCAAATTCCAGGGATTTATATCTGCAGTGTTTAATGTGCCAGTTATTCTAATAGTAATGAGACCATGGAGAGAAATCGTTCCCATCTGCTTTTGCGGGAAATAAAAAGATTGTTGTCAGAGTGGAATAAAGCAGCAGTTGAAAATAAAATCTAAATAATAAACATTTTTTATTTTAGACCCCATTATTAGGTTCCATTTATTTGTACCATTTAGGATCTTGAATACTTAGGGTGCAGAGGATTGTTAGAATGTAGAAAGCACTACAACAACTTCCCTTTTCATAGTGCAGCTCATAAGGAGTAGCATCTTGGTGCTAAGGAACATGGAAACAGGAGGTGCCTTTGAGCCTGCCTCGCTGATCATGGCTGATCTGCAACTCGATACCATGTGCCTGCCTATATCCATACTCGCTGATACCAATTACTAGACAAGTATTGATCTACTTCCCTCTTGAACATTCCCATCAACTCTGCATCAATTTCCCTTTGAGGAAGTGAATGCCACAATCTCACAACTCCCCAAGTAAAGAAATGTTGTTTCACTGATTACATTAAAAGATTATGTCCTTTTGTTCTGGATTCTGCAACCACAGAATCAATAGTTGATGGAAAATAATATTAAAGTAATATAAAGCTTTGGTGAAGTCTTTTTTTTGGTCAGCCAGTTATACGGGAATTGAGAATTCCATGCATCCCACCTCACTTGAAAAACCCAGAGATAGATTGTTGGAATGCAATGGTACTCTCTCCCTGGAGGAACGCATCCTGCTTACCTAATTCTGGAAAGTATTAGATGGAGGTTGGCAAGAGCCAAGGCTTGGGGATCCTGCTGGAGTCTAACCAGCTAACTCCGAATACCCTTCCATTGATAGTAGTCTGGCAAACTTTCCAGCTGCTTGTCCAGCTAGGACTACCCTACCCTTTAGTGCTTTGGCTTGCAGGGTTGACAGTGGGAGGATTCCCTGCTCCCAGTGACTGGTCTGGCCTTCCAAGTCCTACCGTTGAGCCAGGCTGACTGTGCTGTCTTCATCAGTGCCCTGGAATACTGTGGAACCATCTGGCTCAGAAATCAGACTACCGAGACCACCACAGAGGGCTGGCTTGATTCTGACATTTCTGAAGGAGAAGGTCTCCAAGGAGACCCCGCTTACCTCCCCCCACCAAGGACGATAGTCACTAGTTGGTCATTTGACATCTGACAGGTGTGGGTTTGTGCCCTCACTAGGTGGATGGTGGGTACCAGGAACTCCTTGTGAGCTCCCAGTGGGCGACACAGTTATTAGGGTTAATGGGTTAGTCTTAACCCTAATGTGAGCTCGCACAACACAGATGTGAAACATTGAATGGCTTTCTCCCCTGCTATGTTTCTAATCTCTGACTCATGTTGAAGGTCACACTATGACTGAAACCCTCAGTGTGGCTCTGCGGGTGGCAGAAGAAGCAGTGGAAGAGGCAATCACCAAGGCAGAATCCTTCAGCGATTGTTTGGTAAGTTTCCCACTGCCAATATTGTTAAGCGTGTTGAACCATTCTTTTACATAAATAGAGTTGTATCAAATACAAGCTGTCCGTGTGCTTTCAAGCTCGATGGTGCTGTGTGAACATTTACTTATTAATTTAACTTGCAATTGCCCATTGTTTAATGAAGAGGGAGGTGCAGTGGAGAAGGAAGCAACGGCCTGTTAAACACTCTTAGTTCTCTTATTCTTCAACTTTAGAGCTACAGTCATTTTCTCTATAATAAACTACAGTAATTTTCTCTGCGTTATTTTCTGGTCATCTATCACAGTCATTGGTAAACACTGGACACTGTGTCACCATGATTTAAATAGATTTTGCCTAGAATGTACAACACACAAACTAGCAATTTAGCTAAACCAATCCTTACTGATGTTTGTACTCCACATAGCTCTCCACCACTCCTTACAGCCGCCCATACACTTCTATTATCTTCTTTCTTGTGTGTATATCGAGCTTCCTCTTAAATGCATCTAATACTGTTTGATTCATCCACTGCTTTGAGCAGCGAGTTCCACAATCTCACTCTCCTCTGGGTGAAGAAGTTCCTCCTAAATTCTTCAACTCTGAAATGCATCTCGCCCACAAATATACAGTCAATTCACTTTAAAGTATATTCTGTGAAGCGCTTTGAGATGTCTAGAAGATGTGAAAAGCGCTATATCAAATGCAAGGATTATTATTATTAAATTCTCTTTTAGTCGCTCTCTTAGTCACTTTACTGTATTTGTGTTCTCTGGGTACAGAGTTGCCAACAAGTGCTAAACTTATTGCACCCTTTTATAATTGTAAACATATCTGGAAAGTCTATAATTTGTACTTATTAAAATCATGTTAAAGGTAAAAAAAAAGCAGTGCAATTCCATTGTAATTGTAAAATTTATGACAATGGTCTCAAACCGCAGAAAAGGAGAGGTTTAAGTCCAGAAAAGGCCAGCATCAATCCTGGCTGTGATGCCTCCATCATTGAATAGTATGAATAATGTCCTCTTTAGCAAGGTAACAGAACTGTATCTTGCAAGAGGGAATACAAGGCAAATACATTCAGGAGAGGAGGAGAAAGAGGAGCAAATTACTGAGAGAAAACCAATCTGAAAATCCTTGTAACCGTCGCATTATATTTTTTGTAAAGTTTTTTTTAAAAAATGCAAAGTGTAGCTAATAGTTCAGTTCAGCGCCTTGGGACGTCCTCCCGACGTGAAAGGCGCCCAATAAATGGAATCTTGTTGTTCTTGTTGTTGTTGTAGTGAAGCTCATTGGTTGAAGACTTTCAAATTTCTTGTACTGCAATTCATTGTGTGTTTTGTATCATGTCAGTGGGTCAACTTCAACTGCAACATAGACAGTCCTGTTTGCTTTTTATGATATGTCAGTTCTCTGTATTCAGATAATATCTGTGTGTGTGTGTGTTTTATATGTCAGTTCTCTGTATTCAGATAATATATGTGTGTGTGTTTTATATGTCAGTTCTCTGTATTTAGATAAAAACTGTATGTGCGTGTATGTGTTTTATACAATGTGTCAGTTCTCCGCATACTGATAATGTCAGCATTGCATGTGTGTGTTTTATGACATGTCAGCTTTCTCTGTACATATGTGTGTGTTTGTAGGAAAAGCAGAACGAGAGCCGGTACCTGCGAGAACACAAGGAGGAACTGATAGAAGAACTTGCTGCTACTATAGTGCAAAAGGTCTGTCTGTTCAGCAGTGAAGTATTGCAGGGGGTTGAGCATTCATGTTTGTTCAGTTGCAAAGTTGCAGATGTGTGATATCCATCTATAGCACCTTATCGTTTGGTAAGGATTTCAGTATGTAAAATGCAAACACAACACAAACACATGGCAAAATGTATCAGATGCAAAATAATTTGCTATTATCATCTTAAGGGGAGTAAAAGAACAGAGACCTGGGAGTGCAGGTAAATGAATCCTTGAAGGTGACAGGACAGATTGATAAAGCTGTAAAAAGGGCATATGGGATACTAGGCTTTATAAATAGGGGCATAGAGTACAAGAGTCAGGAGGTTATGATAAACCTATATAAAACACTGGTTACGCCTCAGTTAGAATACTGCGCCCAGTTCTGGGCACCACACTATAGGAAGGATGTTAAGGCATTGGAAAGGGTGCAAAGGAGATTTACGAGGATGGTACCAGGAATGAGGGACCTTGATTATGAGGAAAGGCTCGAAAGGCCGGGATTATTCTCATTGGAGCAGAGAAGGTTACGAGGAGACCTAATAGAGGTCTTCAAAATCATGAGAGGATTTGATAGGTTAGAAAGGGAAAAACTGTTTCCACTGGTGGGTGTGTCAGTGACTCAAGGTCACAGATTCAAAATAGTCTCTAAAAGAAGCAGAGGGGAGGTGAGAAGAAAATAATTTTTTCACGCAGCGAGTTGTTCGAATCTGGAACGCATTGCCTGAAAGGGTGGTCGAGGCCGATTCGATAACTACTTTTAAAAATGCGGTGGACGGGTATTTGAAGAGGACGGGTTTGCAGGGTTATGGGGAAAGGGCTGGGGAGTGGGATTGACATTAATTGCTCTATTCAAAGAGCCGGCACAAACTCGATGGGCTGAATGGCCTCTTTTTGTGCTGTATGATTCTATGATTCTATGATATAAACTTTTGAGTTGGTTTTAATTATTTATAGCTTCATCTTTTTTTTGAGAGAATTTTTACTCCAGCTTTTTGCCCATGTGCCTCCTGATTCTCCTGAGTCTACCTCAGAGAACACAAGTGGGTGATTGGCTCTTTCAGGTCTCTGATAATTCTTTCACCTCGAGAGGCGTGCTTCAAAGTGCTTCACAGGATTTATCGTGAAGTGTATCAAATATGTAATCCACAGCCAATTTTGCACACAGCAATATCTGCCACAAATAGCCATGAAATAAATAACCAATTTCATCTGGAGGATTGCTGTCCAGGACACCAGGAGAAACGTCCTTCTCTTTTCAAATAGTATCATAGGATCTTTCAGATCCACCTGAATTGGTAGCTGGGACCTCGGTTTAACATCTTATCCAAAGAATGGCATCTCTGACAATGCAGCATTTCTCCAGCACTATTTGGAGTGTCAGCTTAAACTATGTGAGTTCCAAGTCCTGATGTGGAGTTTGAACCCGCCACCTTCTGACTCGGAGGCAAGAGTGCTGTAACTGAGCCAAGCTGCCACCTAACTCTCTGGGTATCTGTTCAACAGCAAGCGGGCTCATTGAAGAAAGAGATATCATTTTTGGGGGAAAAAACACATTTCAATATATGTGCCCAGTGTACGCGTCAAACACTTCCATATCAGGGACAGCGAGTGTTACACCCCATTAACACTGCAGCAAGTGGTGCATTATGCCATTTGATTTGAGATCAATGCCAATGAACAGACCTGATTCAGACTATCAGCCTGGATGTGCAATGGTTTTGGAGGATGTGCTTTGGCAGTGTGATGACAACGCACTGGGACTGATCCATACGTTGACTTTTGTAACATTTTTGAAAAAAGAATCCTGAGGGCATTTTTGGAAGATAAAATTTGACATTTATCCTGAAACCGATAAAATGTTTCTGGCCAATAGTGGAAACCTGAGGCCTGAACTTCTGCCTAGTCTTAGCTGATTAGAAAGGAAGATTGAACAGATTTCTGGACAAAAAATAGTCTTAATTTCAAATCCAGAATTTTTTTTAACAAAAATTCGACATTAAGACTTCATTTAATTATTTTCCACAAATTGCAATATCTATTTTTTTATATATCTGCTCTGCCATGCTTGACATGTAGCCTAATAAGTGATTTAAAGTGTATTTCCATGTGGTTGGATATCATGCTAAATAAATTTCTCAGCTTAGTAAACAAGAGCTCGAGTTAAAGAGTCCCAAGGTGCGCTTTTGCAGAAGTAGTGGGGCATTACCACTAGGTAGTGGTATCGTGTTATACTGAGGGCTTATGTCTCTGAGCAATGTCTTTCCATTCATCACAGGTAATAAAGAGGAAGAAGTCTGTAATTGCCCTGACAGACTCTGAATCTGAACGTCCACATTCGGGGAACAGTACCTCTACCTACCAGACTGCTAGCAAGGAAACCCCTCTGCCCCGCCGGGAAAGCTGCACCAGGATGCCTAGCCTGTGGGTGAGTGAAAAAAATCCCTTCAGTTTCAGTTACGTGGCGAATCTGGGGACCCTGTGCTCTTCAGTGAGTCAGTTGGAAAGAAATATTGACTGATTTTTAGATTGTAGAAGTAAAGATCAAAACGGAAAGACTGAAAATTATCAATCTCGCACGCATTTTCCTGTTCGCGTGAACTTTTCAACGATGGGGGTGAAAGATCATTATTAGATTATCTCAAATCAAGTATCTCAGTCGATGTCTGACTTTTCCATTAAGCTGGTATCCTGGAAACCTGTGTTGCTGCGATCAAATAGGGAATGGGCCCGTGGCAACCAAAAGGCTGGACCCCCCCATCCCGCGGCCTAGGTGATCCAAGCAGTGTGACCTTTATCATGGCCTACACCAGTTGAGGGGGTCTGGGAGGCATTCTGTCCCCTGCCCCTTAACCTACTGACGCCAAAAGGTTACATCAAGTAAATCACTCTTTTGTGATATAAGTCTCCTGGGTAGAAGAGACTTAAAGTCAAGGCTATAAAAACAACCTATTTGATGATTCACTTGTTTTTCATCCAATTGAAAGCTGCTAGCATTTCTAGGAGGCATCTTACCAAAGTGGCCTGACAATGTACTGTTTGAAGCTGTCTGTTCTATCAGTCTGGAGTGAAGTGGGAAGATTAGAAACCAGTCAGTGGGTTTTGGATCTACTGGCATCGATCCTCCCACAGCATCACGCTATGTCTTTGCATTGTGTTGCGCCGTGTCATGTGGTGCTTGAGCTGCCATCAATTAGATGTGAACCAGATTCAGTCTGGTTCGCGCCAGACAGCTGCTGTTGAGAGTGCAGCCATTCAGAGAGAATTGATCACAGTCCATTTAAAATCTGTGTACTGGGCAGCTCTCTGCAGCCATTTACAGTGAGGCCACGTGGATCTGAAGCCAAGCTGCTCGCTGACTGGTGTCTGTGGCTTGATATCATAAGAGTCCGCTGAGCTCATTCATCACATGGCCCAGCGTGGAATCTTGAGCTCGATTCTGCAGTGTTAAGAGATTTCTTCATTTAAAAGAATACTGTTGGCACACACACCGCTCCAATTAATTCTGCTTTCAAAGTGACTTTCCCACAAGTCATTGTGACATTCGTGAATTCCTTCCAGTGACTGGGGGCGATGGAGTCTCCCTCTCAGGTTTCTTTATTAATAAATTGAGAAATCTGTTGAGAAATTCAGCAAAATTGACCCTGATATTTCTTGCTTAGCTGCAGCAGCAATTTGTCCCTGTCCCCAAGCTACACTTAAAAGTCTCCAAATCCCACGCGTGGTGAAGGATGAAGGACTCAAGCTTTGCTCGCTACCCACCAGCTTCTCCTCAGAAACAGCCGAATACATTTCACTGTTCAGTACTCGTTGACCGTGTGCTGGTTTCTAATAAAATCATCATTCAGGATGACAGACTGATCTGTTAACTTGTATTTTCTGAATGACTGACACTTGATTACACCTCTTGCATACCTACATAACTGCCAGTTATTATTTAACGCTGGTTAAATAATGACTGAAAGCTCGAAGTAATTATTGACCCAGAGTCAGACATTTACTCATTCCCTTTGTGAAAACAGAGCACTTTGAAAGTCAGTGGAATCTTGCTCAGCCTCCTTTGAACCTCTGGGTCATAAACCAGGGGCACAGAACTCAAACAGTAATTGATTTTGAAATGTAGAAACCATCTTTTTTTATTTATACTGCTGAGATCAAAGCCCCTTCGTTCCCAGCAACAAAGATGTGGAACTATATGCCAGATTTATCCTTTCTTGAATTGGGCTGAAAGCAAGCGAACACCTGATTTCTGCACATCGAGAATGCACAAGTCTGTGTGCCTTGCACCAAAATATGTTAGCTATTTTTAAATGTTATTAAGAAGAGTGTTACACCAATCCAATATCTATGAGGGTGGGGGGGGGGGGGGGCGCGGTTGAGTGGGGGCAAGAGAGAGAGAGTCCAGTGAAATTTCCTCCTGGGTTTATACTCCTCCAGTGTGGTCCCTGTTGGCTCTATGTTGCAGCTATGGGGATATTTCCTCTCATCTCTTAGTGATTGAAAATGACCCTCTATTATCTCAAAATTCCATTGAGCATTACACGCAGGGACTTCCGCAATGTCGGCCACTAAGGATTTGCCCATTATAATCACACATCACCAAAGCCACTGCATTGTAATGCTCACCAGAATTTTAGTTCTACATTTTTCATATCTTGGGTTCTTGGCTTTTATCCAAGCTCTTGTTTTTATTTGGGGAGGGAGGGGCAGCAAGTCAAATTCTTAATGTTATGTTCTCACCATTGGGTCAGTTTGGGTTAATTCACAAGTCGCTTGGAAGTTTCGCCCACAAAATATACAGTCAATTCACTTTTTAATGTATTCTGTGAAGCGCTTTGAGATGTCTCAACGACGTGATAAGGCGTTATATCAAATGCAAGGATTATTATAAGATAGCCCAGTTCAGCTGTTCTGTCCCTTTAAGCAGGAAAACAGAATACAATGTAAAGTTATGCATCCGTATGTGGGTGGGGTGAGGAAAAAGAAGCTGGAGAAAGAATTGACGAAGACAGAATGACAAATGTTGTGTTGGCAGCTGACAGTGAGTTTGAATTGATAGAGTTGCCCGCTAAGCAAATAATGGATCCATCTTGTGGGATCCCAACCGTGTGAATCTGGAGCATTAGTGTGAACACAATAATATTAGATATCTTTAATTGCATTTGATATAATGCTGGTCAGTTTGTTTTACAATAATAAGGTCGATGGTGCTATGTGAAGAGAGTTTTTTTGTATTCATTAATGCTCTATTGATTTTTTTCCCAAATTCATTTTTCTTGCACATCTCGGCATTTTATAAAATCCAGAATCTCCTAACATGTGACATTGCAAAACTGCTGATTTAAAGACAAAGGGCAGTTTCTTAGAAAATGTCCGTCACAGGGGCTTGGCACAAGCAACAGGGTGCAAGGCTTTTGGAATGAGTCCAAATGATACTGGACATTTTCTAGGGCAGTGAAGGAAATCACATTGAAAAGTGATGATCATTGAGTCAGTGGCAACTTCTGTCTCTACAGGAACTTCAGTAAAAAGCTGCACATCTTTAAAAAAAATTCAGGTCACTTTGCGAGCAAATGAAACAGTGTTAAACATATTTTAGGAAAAACAATCCAACCATCTCCTGCCAGAGTTCTCCTGTTTTCATGAGTTCACACTGATTATTGGTCAACTATGGTAGTAACTCTGAGCCAATGTGCAACCTTGGTATTTTGTTTGACACCTGGCTCTATTTCAAACCCCTTAGTCGTTTCTTGACCCAAGACTGCTTTCCTCCATCGCCAGAACATACCTTCCCAATAACCATGTCTCAGCACATCATCTCACTCAGCCAAAACCATCATCCGGTTGTCATTTTGAGACCAGATTTGTTCAACGTTCTCCTCTCTAAAGTGCATGTGTACTTATCAAATGGGGTGGGGGGGAGGGAGTTGAGTGGACCATTATGGCACAATGCTCTTCTGCCAATGTATAGTGACTATCCTCCTGGGGGTGGGGGGCAATTAAGCAGGGTCTTCTTGGAGCTAAACTAGCTGTGGGTTGACAAGCTTTGCAACAGAATGTTGGAATCGAGTCAAGCTTCTGTGGCGGCTTCAGTAGTCTAGTTATGAGCCAGACAGTTCTGCATGGCACTGCTGCTGCAGCCCAGCTGGCCTCGCTCATCATCAGTCACTGGACACAAGGATTATTTCCATTCAGCTCCTGTTAACACTGCAAGCCAAAGCCCTAATGAGTAGCAGACCGTGCTTTCAATGGCAAGCTATGTGGTTTTAGTTGGTTAAACTCCAGCAGTATCCCACTCTGGGGCCTCCAAACCTTGGCTCTTGCCAGCCTGCACCTAAAACTCTCCAGAACTAGGTAAGCAGGGTGCATTCCTCAAGGGAGAAGGTGAACATTCCATTCCAGAGACTGGGAGATTTCCATGTGTCGGTGCATACTCACATTGTGAAAATGTACTGTAGTTTACCAGCATCATTTGTGGAGTCCTGTAGCTCAGGGGTTAGAGCACTCGCTTTGCAAGTGAGAGACCTGAGTTCAATTCCAGGCAGGGCGAAACCTTGGGCAAGTTTCCTTACTCCACACGCCTAATAATAATCCCTCCAAAACCCAAAACAATAATAAATTGGTCATTTTCAATCTACGACTGTTTGTGGGACATTGCTGTGCGCAATTGGCTGCCGCGTTCGCCCACAAATATACAGTCAATTCACTTTACAGTATATTCTGTGAAGCGCTTTGGGACGTCCTCCCGACGTGAAAAGCGCTATATCAAATGCAAGGATTATTATTATTATTATTATTATCATCCCTCCCCTCCTCACCTAGATTCTTAGTGGTTGGGGAGCAGAGGGTTTTGTGCCTTTCAGCAATCAATCACTTCAGTTGGTTAATACACTATAAGATTCTAAACTGAGATGCGCAAAGGATTGATGCATCCTGAACTGGTGCATTTCGTAGTTAGGACAAGATTGGGCTTGGCTGTTATGGCCTGCACACAGATCACAAGATCACAAGATTGGTCTCTATAAAGAAGGCTCTTCGCCCATCCGATCTCATTATTTGTTTGCCTGCTACTACTGATGGCATCAGCTCTTACATTGAGAATTCTCATCTGAGCACAGTACCAAAGGACCCGGATCCCAGCAAACGTCAGCTACACGGACACGTGGTGGGAAGTCTGTAAAAAGCATTTCACAGGCTCAAGCTTCTGCGTGGGGGAAGGGGAAGATGATGTGATTGTACTGCTTCCCTCTTCTCCCATTCAGACTCACAATGTTGGCAGCACTGGTCTTTCTGACATTTATTCTAGAAAATTTAAATGTTATTGGTCATGCTGGAATGAGAGGTCCTTTACCTTCAATAAAGGTCCAATGCTCCTTTAAGAAAGAAAATGGATCTCCTGTAATATTGGGATGTTACAGATAAATCCTGCTGATTTTTTGAGGATTCGGTGAGCTGGAAAGCTCAGTATTGGTTGGGTGAGGCTGCCACCTGTTGGAGAATTGTAGCATTCCATTTATCAGTCTGCTCACTACATTCCTTCTTTTACTTTCCAATTTGTATATTTTTTAACAAGTTGAATTCTCTCAGCTTCGAAGATCATTTGTGGGATGAAGTTCCAAAGGGTCGGGTCAGTTCCAAAGGGTGGAGGCATGAATAATGAACGTTACTCTTTCTCAAAGCTTTGAAGCAAGCTGTCAGTATGCACACTCAACTACAGCTACAATGGAGTCCTGTAGCTCAGTGGTTAGAGCACTCACCTGGGTTCAATTTCCAGCGGGGCAAAATATTGAACAAGTTTCCTTATTCAACACACCTCTGTTTACCTAGCAGTAAGTAGGAACTCGGTTGTTAGTCGATTGGCAGATGGCCTTTTCGGGGGCAATAATCCCTTCAAAACAAAAATAAATTTTAAAAAATAATAATTTATTCACCCAATCCACCACTGTTTGTGGGGCACTGCTGTATGCAGTTGGCTGCCGCGTTTCGCCCACAATATATACAGCCAATTAACTTTACAGTTTATTCTGTGAAGCTCTTTGAGGCATCTCAAAGATTTTAAATGAACTTGAGAAAGTAAACCTATACAATACTATCAGATGCACAGAGACAGCAGAACAAGACACCAGTAAATATTTAGCAATATTTAAGTGTCAGCCTGACTTAGTTGGTAGCACTCTTGTCTCTGATTAAAGATCTCATGGCACTATTCAAAGAAAAGTTTCACCTGGTGTCCTGGCTAATAATTTCTGGGATACTCCTGGACATCAATTGGGTGTCACGTTTGTGTACAAAACACAACATCACTACACTTTGTAATATATACTGTGAAGTACTTTGAGACATCCTTTTAACATAAAATGCACTATCAAATGCAAGGAACAAAAAGGAGTTCAATAACTGGACAGGTCACCAGGAAGGGTGGTAAGCCCAGAAAATTCGACTTGTTTAAGAAACAACTTGATCCTGTGATGGAAAGACAGTAGGTTGGATGGTAGGATGAGATTAAAGGACCAAACAGCTTTCTTTATTCAGACCTCTTTTGTGATCTTTTCTTTGACTTTAATAATGGTGATTTGCTTTATAGACTTGAATAATGCAGCTACTGTTTTTTTGGTCTCATTGAACACTTCCTTCCATGTGTTTAGAGGATTAGTTTTCTTCTGATTGAATATAGAAGGTCACAAGATCACCAGGGAGGTTCAGATGAAATAGGCCCTTTGACTGTTTTGATCTCTTCCCTCCAGATACTAACTCTACCTTCTTTGTCGGCTCGGAAATGATAGAATGCAGAGCAGCTTTTAATGGCTATATATCAGCCCTAGTGACAGTGTGTGATACATCAAGCCACGTAATAGGCAGCTTTTGTTAAAATTTACTATTCACATATAGTTTGTGGATTGAAATAGATCGGAGCCCCTTCAAAGAGCTTAACTGCCATCAGCCTTACTCTGTCCAGCAGACACATCCATCAGACACTCATCTCCATTTCCTTTGCCCTCTCCAGTATTTATTACAACAACAACTTGCATTTTCGCCCGCAAATATACGGTCAATTCATTTTACAGTCTATTCTGTGAAACACTTTGAGACATCAAGAAAACGTGAAAAGCGCTATATCAAATGCAAGGATTATTATTATTATATAGCGCCCTTTAAATGGGATAGTGTTCTGGAGTGCTTGACAGTGGCGAAGTATACCCGCTCCTTCTCCCAGGGGAAAGTAAGGGGGAGGTGATCGTAAGCACGATCAAAAAGGAAGGTCTTTAGGCGGGAGTTAGTTCATATGGAAAGTCAACACTAAGGTCCAGAAACCATATGGGTCTCATTCTGACCCACTGAAACTCCCCTTGGATACACCTCAGTTTGAATTTCCAGGAAATGGATTATGGCAAAAGGAGACTCCCAATGAGGAGATTGGTTGAGATTGACATTTGAGTGACATTCCATAGGGTCAGCCTTAGGCACAGCCTACCAGACACATTTACTTTTTGCCAATCTTGCCATTTAGACTTGCACCTTAACTTACCTTGTTCAGGGTCCATCTCACGATCTATCCCTTTGACCATGCTTTTCAGCATCTTTCCCCTTTGGATCCTACTAGGCACCACTCTAACTGTAAGCAAACTAGGTAGCTGCCTAAAATGGCAGATTAATGGGAGAAGCGATTTTTTAATGCTTGACTGCAAAATGCAGACGTGAGGGGCTGCAGCGAGTGCTGTTTGCTAACAGAGGCCTGCAGGAGTTTTAAGGTAAATTCATCTCTCTTAAAGTCACAGCTATCTGAAGAAGTGTGTGTGTGGGAGGGTGGGTTTGGGGGGTGGATGATGGCACACTGCAGTTTTGCCAAGGCCAGCAGGCTTCAAATGCCAAGCCAGTATTGTTAAGCACCTTGGAATGTTTTCGCAATATGAAAGGCAATTATATAATTGTAAATTTTATTGTATTTTATTATGAATCTTCAAAACAATTGAACATTTACTCCAAAGAGTGATGTTGAGGTTATGGGGGTGTTCGCCTTCTGAAACCTAGTTTCTAATTTATTCAAAATAAATTACTGAGCAAATCTACTTCAGTTAAAAGTCAATTATCTGTTCAAACGGATAGTTCACGACTTCAGTTCTTTTTTGCCCTTACTGTTTGTGAAAAATCAAGGCTATGCAATTGTACCTCTTCTTGACTGATTAGGTATATCAAAAGCAAGGATTATTATTATTATTATTATTATGATATTCATCTTTCTTGCTTTTATCATATAGTTGTGGTGAAGAGATGTATACTTCTCATGAAGATAAATGTGGTTCTCTACAGTATACATGCATATAATTTTGCATTTACAAACTGTGTTCTATTTGAACTCATTTGAATGTATAATATAACAATGTGTGTCATGCTGGAGTCGAATGCTGTACTTATGTTGCTGGAGTTATTTGTTATCACTTTTCAGCAGCAACATGTTTTTTTCTCAAGCGCAAAAATCAGAGAGGCCAGGGGCTGGTGAGAGATCTGTGTAACTACATCTAGTGCACGTATGGCCAGCATCGAGGAACACTTAGCTATTTTAATTTTATTAAAAGGCCAGGAATAATAATAATAATCCTTGTATTTGATATAGCTTTGAGACATCTTCGAGACATCTCAAAGTGCTAAACAAAATATACTGTAAAATGATTTGACTGTGTATCTTGTCAACGAAACCACCAGCTGTAGAATCATAGTAACTTACAGCACAGAAGGAAGCCATTCAGTCCATCATGCCAGTGCTGGCTTTCTGAAACATCTTATTCTCCTATCTATTTGCCATATCTTAATTTTGTGCTTCTCTAGGAGGATCCCTCTCAGTCATCTTCTCTCAAGAATAACATTATTCTTATTGATAGTAAGAATCAAACAAGGCAAACAGGAAGCTGGGCTATATTGCTAAATTAGTAGGGTTTAGATCCCCAGGTCCCATATTCACATTGGGCTCTTGTCAGACCAGATCTTGAATACTGATACAGTTCTAGTCACTGCGACATAAAGGGGCTGCCCAGGCCATAGATGCAGTGCAGAGCAGAGTAATAAGGATGATCTTCAGAGTTAGAGGAATATTATAATAACAATAATAATCCTTGCATTGGATACAACGCCTTCTCACATCTTTGAGACATCTCAAAGCACTTCACAGGATATATTGTAAAGTGAATTGAATGTATATTTTGGAGGTGAAATGAGTTATGAGCAATGATTAGACAAGCTAGGGCTCTTCAGTATTGAGAGAAGATGACTCTAAGAGGACCTCGTAGAGGTATATAAAATCTTAAAAGGATTGTAAACTCAGATCAATACTTTTAAGATGTATCAAACTGGTAAAGCAAGAGGACTTAGGCTTACACTTGTAACTATCAACTTCAAGATAAAGACCAAGAGGGTTTCCTTTATGTGATCAATGACTGGAACCAGTGGCTAGAGGTATGGTGATGGGGGATGGGATGAGATTGGATGGGCCGAAGGGTCTCCTTCATCCAGATCAATCTTGTGATCTTGTATGAATCTAATAGTTGGTGTGGGTGTGTATGTGTGTGTGGGTGGGGGAGGGGCAGGGGAGGAGGAAGAGGAGGCGGTGGAAGATGCAATAAAACACCCAAGAATTTTACAAACATTTTAAAATGAGAAATGAGTGATCTCTCTCAGTCGGTGCATAAATTGTCGCCTTGAAACAGTATCCGTGCTCCTTTGGGGAGGGAAGGGTTGCTTTCCTGAGGCCCCAACTTCCTCATGATCTTAGTATTAAAATGATTATTTAAGATAACCAAGGCTAAAAAGATGAGAAATGTAGGGCCTCTGATTGCAATCTTGAGAGCAGCGCAAGGTGAGCATGTGTGGACAGTGCATGAAGTTCAGCAGACAAATAGCCCGTCAACAATCGCTATAACTGGGCTCACAGGTGAATGATGACGACAACAACAACAAAATTACACGTGTATAGCTCCTTTCACAACATGGCGGAGGTACCAGATGCTGCCCAGGACCCATAAAATCATATTGGATGGAGAAAGGAATCGAGCATTTCATGAGAGGAGAAAATTGGTGATAAAATTGGTTGTAGTTGAAACCTGATTTATGCTGCAACCAAGAGAAGGATTAGATTCCTGAATCCACTCCCCGAGAGGAATGGGGCTGTAAATTGAATAGATGTCCCAAGCAGTGTTACAATCTGGGGGAATAATGTGTCAAATCGATGCTAATGATGCAATCAAAAGATCTATTGTGCAATTCTACAATATCTTGAATTTTTGTATCGAAACCCTTTTGGGCTCATTAATGTAAAATAAGTCTTTTTCTTTCTATCCTAATTCATCTACGTAATGGGACGTTACTAATTTCCATGTTGGATCTTTCATTATTTGAGCAAGCCTCTTCGTCGGAGCAAAACCTTTCATTAATATGTTTTTCATTCATGAAAACGCAGATCACTTTAGCATGTGACATATCCAATTTGTCACCCTAATGCTTTAGTGACCTGTGAGGGATTTTCTCCTACACGTCTGTCTCTTCCGAGCAGTGCACATCACCTCAGATAAATCTACAAAGTAGCATTGAATTAAGGTAATTTATTTTAAAGCAAGTCATCAATCTCCCATTAAAGGTGTAACTCCCACTCACTGTAGCGTTCACTGTTAATGGCTGTTGTTGCAGCCCCCTGCTTGGCAGTGTTGTGTAATTTTCATCTGTCTCCTTTCCCAATCTCTATTTTTACCCCTGTATGTGACACCATGGTTGTTGGCGAGGATTTTAACAGGAATCCACATGCTTTATTTCTCTATTGGAATCAAACAAGAAAGGAACCATGCTGTATAGATTAAACTGGTCTGCGCCAACTCAAATCCATCACTGCTAGATTAACAGTATGCAAATCCCATTGGATTTACTCCCCTGATGTCCATACTTTTCTCTCAGGCTATTCCATTGATGACACAGGAACTTTAAACTCAGTATTTTTAATGTTAATAAAGAGCTGTTCAATTTGGACCCAATTGAATTGATGCAGAGCAGCTTCTTGCTTTGTGTCCTACCAGGTGTGAGCAGCTTCATTGCCAGCACTGTAATCAGTCTATAGATTAATACAGTGATGATGATCAGTGCTGTGCAAGAATAGCCATTTTGTTTTTATTCCACTTTTTATTTCAAAGTAAATCTTTTTTGGAGCACTGCATTGCTGCAGAAGCTGCTCATTAGCCAAGGGCAGACCCACAGGGGTTCATTAAAAAAGGGTCATTTTCATTCCAGCTCTATACTGGAATATTCTGGAATGTTCAGGGTGAATCAAAAATCCTTTCTCATAGGTCTATATCAGATGTTCAAACTGCAGGCCATGTAGACGTTTACACATATCAACTCGGTGACGAAAACTCACGAACGAGGTAAAAGACATCTCCTGTAACAGCTGCACACTCTCTACAAATGTTGTCTAAACAAAAGAACATAATTAATGACTATAACCTTTATGAGAAAGGGCTTCTGATATACCCTGTATACTGGAATAACAACAACAACAAGATTACATTTGTATAACTGCTTTCATGTCGGGAGGATGTCGCAAGGCGCTGAAATATATTGGACTGTGCACTGGCTTTATTCCAGTAGTTTGCTCTCACCTGACACAAGGACGTATCTGAATCATAACCCAAATTATATTTATTGAATTGCAGCTGAAGAAGCAGATATCCAACTGTGCAAATTAATAGTCACTAATAAGGGTCAATCTTGTCTTTGAGAAAGGTTAATAAAGTAAGATGCGGCAAGCTAATTATTCTTCACCTTGGTGCTTTCTTTCTGTCCTACCTTGTTTTGCTGAATATGAATAATGGCCATTTTATGAGATCCTCAATGAAAGATCATTAGAGTACATATACTGGTCATTTGTCATGTAGTAGCAGCAACACAAATCATTTGCAGGCCATTCAAAGGCAATTCACGCTTCACAATTTTTTTGGGTCAGCGAAGTGTCTGATGCAGAAACCCATCACAATTCTAAAGAGTATCCACATCAGTGTACGAATTCCACGTATATAAGCCAGCCAGGCATGGAAATGTCCCTGTGTCTAGAATGGAATGCGCACTCTCTCCCTAGAGAACCATCCTGCTTACCTGATTCTGGAGAGTATTAGGCACAGGTTGGAAAGAGCCAATCGAACACAAACTGTGTATTGGGGTACTGTTAGAGTTCGACCATCTAAAACTGCATCGTTCGCCTACAAAATATAGTCATCACATTTTATCACATCAATATTATTATTAATATTCTTGTGAAGCATTTTGAGACATCTCAATGATGTGATAAGGCACTATATCAAATATAAGGATTATTATTATTACTATTATTATTATTATCTATCTTCTGATATCCAAAACCATGTCTTTAATGATCATTACTGTGTAAACGGTACTATATAAAAGCAAGCTGTTATTATAGAACACAATGCTGTGTATCACTGCACTTTACAGAAACCTTTATGAAGCTCCTTGAGACATTTTGATGTGATAAGGCACTCATTCAAATGTAAGGATTATCATGAACAAAGAATGAGACAAATGTCCTTTTATTATTCTTTTGTTTTTCTTTTCCAGAGATCTCACTCTGAATTCTCACTGACTACTGAGGAGACCCTAAGTAAAGAGATAGCAGAGGCCAACTTAAAATCCACCATTTCGGAGGTTATGTGGAAACAGGGACAAAGCCAACCATCAGAAAGTGCTGATCTGCGACCCCGTTCACTGCCAAGCTGGAAAAGCCTGGACGTGCTGGATAATAATGCAGGTACATATCTAACAGGAGGTGTCATTGTATAAAACACAGATTACTCCTCCACCCATTTAATGGCCATATACAATATGTATGGCTTACACAGGGGATAGGGGAAATTGATTTGCGGTAACCATAATTTGTCCAAGAAGCGATAATCATCTCAGCCCAGGTAGTGAGGTTCTGAAGTCAGGTAGTGAGATTTAGGATATGTCAATAATTGTGTAAGTTGCACAACAGCTTAAAGGGAATGGTCAATATGTTTTAAAACCAATAGGATATTGCTTGTAAATTTTTATTGGAATTTTCTTAGAAAGGTAAAACTAAATTAGTGGTCAAAAATGTATTCAAAATAAGCTTAAAGATATAACATAGACCATGGTAACTATTGATAGTTCAGTCAAGCATATAAACAAACATAAGTCTCAAAATGTTTCACAGGAATATTAATAATAATATTGATGTGATAAAATGTGGTGACTATATTTTGTCACAATACCTTGAAGCACTTTCCCTATCATATTCAATATTCATGAGCTTTGTATTGCACAATGTAGTGTGACTACTGTAAGAAACATTCACATCCTAATGTAATTTGAATCTAACTTGTACTTTCTAAATGAGCCTGAACTGATTTCAGAGTTTCAGCACAGTAATCCACATGCAGTAAGCACAGTGATACTTGTTGAATTACCTACTAGCTGCTAATTTGAACATGGAATGTCTCTTTTTATCTGGTAATGTAATTAATTGCTCAAAAAAGGAGCTTTCATCATGTCTTAAACAATTAATGAGAGGTTCTTTCGACTTTGCATCCTGCAGACTGTTACCAACCCTGGACTTCTCTCTCCTTCATTCAGGTAGTTACGTATGTCCACTGGAGCCCTGTCGTTGGTGGTTCATAAATCCCAACCAATGTTATAAGTGAACCCACATTATAATGAAGCGCTTTATAATGGGGTTCTACTCGATATATTTATAAGTTGCCTGCCTTTTAGTATATTGATAGCCTCTTATGTATTGTTTTATGTATATAACAACAAAATGACATTTGTATAGCCCCTTTCATGTCGGGAGGACGTCCCAAGCTGCTGGACAGTCAAGAGTTTCAGACCCGAGTTGGGGGTCGGGATTGGGGAGGGTGGAGGGCAGGAGGGGAAGCAGGGTGATCGAAAGCCTAGACATATATAAAAGTATAAGTGACAGGCAGGTTATATGTGGTTCATTGGAAGGAACAAACCCAATTGGCAAAATAGTTTTATGCTATTGTGGACAGTTAATCTTCCTCAATCCTCTTAATGTATTATGTATCAGAGTAGACAGTAACAATTAAAATAACAGGCTCCATGTTGAATTTGTTTTCTTATTGGCATCTGTTCATATCGGTCTTTGGTGGTTTCATATTATTTGAATACATTTATCATTGCAGGTTCCTCAAATATGTTGACCAGTCCTGATGGGAACTGGATAGCCATGCTGTCCAACACTCCTGCTGCCCGCCCTCGACTACTGACCAAGCCAAAGAGCAGAGCATTTATGGCACTGGAGAGTGAGGCAGAAGTCATCTCTGCCTATGATGAGATGGGGACGGATGATGATGATGATGATGATGATGATGATGAGATTGCTTGGAGCTCAGCTGTCCCTGAATTTAGGCGGCTTTCTGGGAAATTATCAGACAAAGTCTATTACATGGATTCTCAGCATGATGACGAGTGGCCAGAGGCCAATGCAAGACACCGATTAATGACCTCACCATCGTCAGGGCAATACACCAATACAGAGACCACATACTCGGACTCGGAGACATCCTCTGCTAGTTCAGTCAAGATCTCTGCCAGAGGGTCAGACGAACAAGCTGTGACAGATGACAATACCCAGTATCCACATTGCAGAGATCAGAAGAGGGTGATTGCCCTTCACTCTGGGGAGCCGGACATTAACTACAACTCGCAGGCACAGCGACTTGGGGCAGTGGACAGCAGTGAAGCCGAGGACGTTCCAAATGATTCCGAGAAGAGGCATCGGCGTAGGAAGAGGAGTAAATGTTCAGCTCAGGAGCAGCTGTATGAAGCAGAGAGTAACTCGAATAGCCGAGAATCGCAGACTAAAAACACGTGCCAGGTAATATCATATCTATATTTTGAATAGAAGCATATAACTCACTTAGAGATATCTGGGAAGAAGAGAAGTGGAATATCCCATATCATTAAGTCACGTATAATTCTCATAGTGGTCTTTTACATACCGTCTGCTAAAAAGTAGCAAATTTTTCATTCCTTGTTTTCAGGGGATTTTATTTGCATACTTACTGTAACAATAGGTGCAGTGAGAAGAAATGCCTCATGTATTTGGTGCTGGTAGTTGTTGGGGTTTGGAGAGACGAACCGGGGCTAACATTAGGCAAGTCGCATTTCCTACAGCCGAATGTAGAAGCACTTTATGATGCTTTGCTGCTGGCGTTTTGTGCAGTAGTGACTTTTTGGATTGATATAGTCTGTGTTATGCATCATCTATTGACAACAGTCAGATAGGTGTATAAAAAAAAACCTTGACTGACTGTTACATACCTTTTCCACCACAAGGTGTCATCTGACATCTGTTAAGCAGCAGCTGCCAAATAATCTGTGTGTTGAAAACCTCTAGCAAAAGTCAATGGCTCAGTCCATGTTTAAATGAATGGGAGTTACATGAGAAAATTTGAGGGAGAAATTCTACTTCCATTTATGTAGCATTTCAGAGTGTCCAGAATTTTGCAAATTATTCAATTTAGTCTTGCCTTTGAAGTAGTTTTTCTGCAGTTCCTAAAAGAACTTAGATAAAACAGGCTTTAAAAATTAAAGCTGTATTTAAGAACCTGTCAAGTTTTGGACACACTGAAATGCTGCATAAATGGAGTAAGTCTAAACCCAGACGGAGGTTTTCCCATCCCAATGAACATATTTGTAAACAGCAACAAACTGCATTTATACAGTGCCTTTCACATTGGGAGGACGTGAATAACAGCAATAACAAAATTACATTTGTACAGCGCCTTTCATGTCGGGAGGATATACCAAGGCGCTGGACAATCAGTGTTTCGGACCTGAGCTGGGGGTCGGGATCAGGGAGATTGGCGGGCAGTTGGAGTTGGATTGTGGGATGGAGTTCCAGAGGGTGGGGGAAGAGTGGCTGAAGGCTTGCCTGCCAACGGAGGGGCGGGCGAGGGGCATGAAGCAGGCCGGAGCCCGCTGAGCGGAAGGAGAGGGCAGATTAGTAGGGGGTCACAGAGGTAGTGGGGAGCAAGGCCATTGTTCAGATTATTTTGTTCCCAATTACAGTAAAAAATATTTATGTATTACAATACAATACAAAATTACATTTGTAAAGTGCCTTTCACGTCAGGAAGGTGTCCCAAGGCGCTGGACAGTCAGGGGTTTGGACCCGAGTGGAGGGCGGGGGGTGGGATAGGTAGAATGTAGAGCAGGGTGGGTGGCCGCAGGCATGGTCGAAGAGGAGGGTCTTGAGACGTGCCTTGAGGGAGGCAGAGAATAGTTACGGAAGTTTGTTCATTGATAATCCCCCATTCTATGAAAAGTTAAGTACAAATGTTTTTTTTTCCTTTTTTTCTTGGTCAGCCTGGTATGGGTGTGTGACACATAAGGAAACCCATCACTATGCTTAAGAGTATCCAAACCAAACTGAGAATTCCATGCATCCCATCTACACATGGGAATCCCAGAGATAGATTGTTGCAATGGAATGTGCACTCTCTCTCTGGAGGGATGCATCCTGCTTACCTAATTTTTTTTACATATGCGCTTGTGGATTGTCACGAGAACTGGCACACAATGGGGCCGAAATGAAGCCAATTGCTAAAAATGGTGATTTATTTTGCTATGTCTTTAGATTGAATTTCACATTATAAAGGTGCAGTGGGAAGGTTGTATCTTAGACATTGATGTGAACATTTTATTTTGTATTGTGCATAAAAATCTCATAAAATGCAGAGTACCTCACTGGCGCCAGTTATCTCTAAGCATTCTTTTAGCAGCACCAGTTCTCAATTGTCCCTGTTTCATCAGTCATAATTACAAAGTGGAAGCAGGAAGCACCAGTTATAGTGGCTCATGAATTGTATCTGTGCTTTGTGAACATGAGTTCCCACACACATGAGTTTACAACAACAACAAATTACATTTGTATAGTGCCCTTCATGTCAGAAAGACGTCCCAGGGCGCTGGACGATCTGGGTTTTTTGGATCCGAGCTGGGAGTTGGGGTCAGAAGGGGTGGAGGGCAGGGAAGTGGATGGGTGCTTGGCCAAAGGCACAGTTGAAGAGGAAGGTCTTTAGATGGGACTTGAAGGAGGCAAGAGAAGAGGTGAGACAGAGGGATTGTGGGGTAGAGTTCCAGAGTGGGGGTGGAGGGCAAAGCTGCTGAATGCCCAACCGCCAATGGTGAGGCGGGCAGTGTGGGCGACTTGAAGCAGGCCGGTGTCTGCCGAACGGAGGGAGCGGACAGGCTGATGTGGGGTTAGGAGGTCGGAGAGGTGGGGGGTAGCAAGTCCGTGGAGGGCTTTGAAGGTGAGAACAAAGGTTTTGAACTTGATTCTCTGAGGGATGAAGAGCCAGTGAAGCTGGGGAAGAACGGGAGTGATTGGTTTGTGGACGCCTGGTCCGGGAGAGGACACAAGCTGCAGAGTTTTGAATAACCTGCAGATCATGGAGGGAGGAGTTGGGAAGTCCAGGGAGTAGGGCCCGATGTGTATATCCAGAGCTCTGCTCATTGGCATCCATCGCTAGTGATATTTCCAATTTTAGTAAGGAGGCCTTTGTCTTTTTAATTTAGCTAAGAATGAGATTAATTTTAACAAACACATTAAGGCTGCAGTAGGAAGTTGATCAGTTTTGCCCTCTGACAGAATGAGATGAAACGGGCTGAAGGTTTTCTTTCTGAAAGGCACTTTGTAAGTGCAACTTACTAGAAACTAGTTATTAGAAATCTTTAGTTAAACCACAAACTCAAAGTAACTCGAAGATAGTGCTGTAGAGACTATCTCCTAAAGGTGGTCTCACGTCACAGCTGTTAAATCCAATCACGTAGAAATCAATTATATTAAGCAGCATTGATTCAGCACAAAGTCCCTTTAAATCATCCAGACAGCAGCCCTCTTGGAATTTGTCAGGGTAATGAACAGATTTCTGTGAGTCATGGGACTACCTTGACTTCTTTTGATCGAGAATGCTCCAGAATAAGCATTTGCCAGTTAGCCATACAAATGTCATTTTGTATTGTATAGTGGAGGTTAATGTACGATAGACTCACTCCTTGTTGGATGGCATTGAAAGGGACAGATTTGGCGAGTCTGTTCTAGGCATTTCTGATAGAATTACTGCCCTTCTGTTTGAAGATAATGATTTGCTGTTGGATAACTCACCCATTTACATAGCATTTTCATATCATTACATCATTAGTCCAGAATTTAACAAATTCTTAAATGTAGCCTTAATTTTGAAACTTAATCTTGAGGTGGTACTTGAAGGTGGCGAGGGAGGGGGCGAGATGGAGGGACTCCAGGATGGAGTTCCAGAGGGTGGGTGCAGAATGGCGGAAGGCCCGCCGATAGTGGAGCGAGCAAGGCGGGGGACGTGAAGCAGGCCAGAGCCCGCTGAGCGGAGGGAGCGAACAGGATGGTAGGGAGTTAGGAGGTCGGAGAGGTAGGGGGGAGGTAGGAGGGCTTTGAAGGTGAGGACCAGGATCTTGAACTGTATCCTGTGTGTGATGGGAAGTCAGTGGAGTTGGGCAAGGACGGGGGTGATAGAATCACGGAGCCTAGTGCGGGAGAGGACACGAAACTATAGAAAACCAACCTCCAAGAACTGAATTTCACAATCTGCCAATTGGAATTTCATCTCAGTCGTGTAGTGTGGTAAGTAATGTGTTACCCAGTCCATATAGATATCATACAATCACAGAATCATAGAATTATACAACACAGAAGGAGTCCATTCGGCCCATCACGTCTGTGCCGGCTCTTTTAAAAGAGCTATCCAAATCAATCCCACTACCCCGCTCTCTCTCCATAGCCCTGCAAACTTGTCCTCCCCAAATATTTATCTAATATCATTGTATGAACTCAGTGCTTCACTCTGCACTTACATTTGGCTTTTCTAATGAGTTCATAGTCCTACACTATGAATTTTCATACCACAAGAGAAATACATTTTCACTAAAGCTACATTCTTAATTCGCAACTATTAGCTGGCTTAACCTTTGCTCCTGTTCAGGATTTTCAAGCTTTCTTTCTCCTTCTAGTCTCTCAGCTGATGTAGCAGAATTCAATTGGACATTACAGAACAAATGATAATTCAAAGAGAGAAGGGAGTTTCTCCCGGTATCCTGAATAACAATCTACTAGTTAATTGGTCGGGCATAGCCATGTGCAAATTGACTGCCATGTTTGCTTACAAATATACAGTCACTACACTTTACGGAAAACTCTATGAAGTGCTTTGAGATGTTGGAATGCAATAAAGTGCTATATCAAATGCAAGGATTATTACAGTGGTAGCCTGTTAAGCCAGACACATTGGGGATGGTCGTTTTGTCCAGTTTAAGAGGCGTCCGAGATTAACCGGAATACCATTCCTGCTCAGCAGAGGAGCCCTGTCGATGCTGAATAAAAATATGTAATGTTGCTTTACTTGAAGTAATGCTAACTAACCAAACAGGATACCAAGTATTTTAACCTAGGAGTTAAAGTTAAAGTCCTGTACTCTCACAGTAAAATATATTTACCTTTGATTGACTGCAAAATATCTTCCTACCCAGCAGGATGGTGGTGGTTCTTCCCTCCCATTGCCGTTCCCATTGGATTGGAAGGGAACCAATTAGCGGCAGCCTGAGGCGATCGTGAATGTTTGGGCTCCATCCATTGACAAGCAGCTCAGCTGTCAATCAATCTTGATTTGATTTCTCCCATTCCTTTCCTTGTTCTTCCCCGTTCTTCCGTCCTCTCACTGATTGACAGCAGAACTCCAACCGCATATGAATGGCTGGAGTCCGCTGTCAATCAATCTTAGACTCTTCCCATCTCCATTCTGGAGCCCCCCGTAGCTGAATAATAATAATAATCCTTGCATTTGATATAGCGCTTTTCACGTCTTCTCGACGTCTCAAAGCGCTTCACAGAATAGACTGTAAGTGAATTGACCGTATATTTTGTGGGCGAATGGAGCCACTCGAGACATAGAAAGCCTGAGTGAGTACATTCAGTGGTGACTAGTGTGGCATTTTGCCTGGATTAACCAAATATGAATCAGGGCTGGATCTTTTGTTTGATTTACCCAACATCTAGGGTTAACCGGGGTACGCTAAAGCGGATTCAACCGTATTATTAATATATTTGCTACCAAGGAATCTATTTTACCATGATCACTAAAAATAGCAAACTTTTAACTGGATCTTTATTGGGCGTACATTTCGTAACAGAATGTGATGATTATCCCTTGTGACATATCACTAATTGAACCTGTAGTGGGATTGCCTCCATTCTAAAGAGTTAGCAAAATGGTCATTATTTTCACTGATCAGTGCAAGGTACACTCCCAAGTCTGTCAGAATGGGATATTGTGACATGGATCAGAAGATTGTAAATTAAGACAAATATTATGCATTATTTAAAAATTGCTATTTTGAAGAATCTACATAAGGCAGATTGTAGCATTTAACCATTGTTGTTTGAAGAGAGTAGACACCTTGTATGTTTGCTGCTGTTCTGCTTTACACCTTTCCTGAAACTGAACTGGTTTTCTTCACATTAAGGAGCTGAGCAGGTGCATGTTCGATATGGAGCAAAGCCTTGCAAGGATGGAAAGAAGAGTTAGTTTGGGGGCCTGGACCAGAGAGGTAATCTTTGTGAATCCTGAATTCAAAGTTTGTACAGCAATATATGTTCGGAATGTGATCAAATGCAGCAAGTTGCAACACTGGTCACAAAAGTGTCTCCCAAATGATACATAACTTTTTCTATAATCAGAATTATGGTACTCTGATCTATGGGAATGCTGCTCCAGAATTAGATTGTGGTGGAGCCAAATTCCCATGGGTCAGCATGATATAGTTCCAGTTACCCGAATCAATTGCTATTTGCGACTCCCAAGTCATTTATAACAATTTCTGTTACGAATTGTCACAATTTAGGCCACAATGTGGTGCTATGATTGAATGTTGTGAGATGCTGCCCACAGCACGGAAACAGCCTGGTCAAAGTCACTAATGTCATTCTGAACATCTGTGATCAGGGCTCCCTCTGCCTCTTTGTCCTCCTCGATCTCTCTGCCGCCTTCAACACTGCCGACCACTCCATCCTCATACACCGCCTCTCCGCTTTACTCAATCTTCGCGGACCTGCCCTTGCCTGGTTCGATTCCTATCTCTCTCACCGTCTCCACTGTGTTGCCTCTAACGGTTTCTCCTCCAGGCCCCGCACTGTCACGTCTGGCATCCCCCAGGGTCTGTCCTTGGCCCTCTCCTCTTTAATATCTACATGTCTCCCCTTGGTGACATCATCCGCAGACATGGGGTCAACTTCCATATGTATGTGGATGACACCCAACTCTATCTTTCTGCCTCCACCCTCAACTCCAGGACCACTGCTGTCCTGACAGACTGTCTGTCGGACATCAAGTCCTGGATGAGGGCAAATTTCCTACAGTTGAATGTGAACAAGACTGAGGCCCTCCTGATTGGCTCACGCCAGCGCCTCAGCACCTCAGGCTCTGGCAGCATCAACCTCCATGGTTGCACATTTCAACTCACCAGCCAGTCAGGAACCTCGGTGTCTTGTTCGACCCTCAACTGTCTTTTCTCCCCCAAATTCAAGCCATGACTCGTTCTGCCTTCGCTCACCTCCGTAACATCGCCCGACTCCGCCACTACCTCACCCCTCAGGCCACTGAAACTCTTGTTCATACCTTCATCACCTCCAGGTTCGACTATGCAAATGCCCTGCTTGTCGGCCTTCCCAACTCCTCCCACCACAGGCTGCAGATAATCCAGAACTCTGCAGCCCGTGTCCTCTCCTGCAACAAACTCCGTGACTCCATCTCCCCCACTCTCGCCCGACTCCACTGGCTCCCTATCCTTTAGAGGATCCAGTTCAAGATCCTGGTTCTCACATACAAAGCCCTCCATGGCCTCGTGCCACCCTACCTCTGCGACCTCCTAATCCCCTACCAACCCGCCCGTTCTGTCCGCTCAGCCGGCTCTGGCCTGCTCCAAGCCCCCGACCCACCCGCCCCAACATTAATGGGAGAGCCTTCAGCCACTCTGCCCCCAACCTCTGGAATTCCATCCTCCAATCACTCCGCCTGGCCCCCTCCTTAGCCTCCTTCAAGTCCCGCCTCAAGACCCTCCTCTTTGACCATGCTATCGGCCACCCCCACCCCGACACCAGCTCGGGTCTGAAATGCTGTACTCTGTCCAGCGCCTTGGGTCGTCCTCACGACATGAAAGGCACTATACACATGTAATCTTGTTGTTGTTGCTAAAATATCCTACAAGCCATTGAGCATGTTACCTGTTTTGGAAATGTTCATTTTATATGGGTGTCATTTTTTTTATATGCAGTGAAATCCGCTTTTGCCAGACGCAAGTTAACGCCAGACGTTTTGGGTCAATCGAACAAAATGCTCAGCCCCAATTCATTTGTATTCTTATCTGTTTGTGGAGTCCTGTAGCTCAGTAGTTACAGCGCTCGCCTCGCAAGCAAGAGACCTGGATTCGATTCCCGGCAGGGTGAAACCTTGGGCAAGTTTCCTTACTCCACACGCCTGATAATAATCCCTCAAGAAAAAAACCCATAATAATTTGGTCACTTCAATCCACGACTGTTTGTGGGACACTACTGTGCGCAATTGGCTGCCACGTTTCGCCCACAAATATACAGTCAACTCACTTTACAGTATATTGTGTGAAGCACTTTGAAACGTCTAGAAGACGTGAACAGCTCTATATCAAATGCAAGGATTATTATTAGTAGTATTATTTTAAATATGCCTGTTAATTCAGACGAAAGTCCGCTTTATCCAGGCAAAATGCCGCTCTAATCCCCGCTGAATGTATTCACTCGAGCCTTGTGTGTCGAGCCTTCAGCCACGAGGGGCTCTGGGATGTAGATCGGAGGAGTCAAGTTGCGATTGACAGTGGACTCCAGCCATTCACAAGCGGCTTGAGTTGTGCTATCAATCAGTGAGGGGGCGGAGGAACGGGGAAGAGCACGAGAGGGAACGGGAGCAGTCAAATTGTGATTGATTAACAGCTGAGTGGTTTGTGAATGGCTGGAGCTGAAACATTCACAAGCGGCTGCAGGCTGTCAATCACCTCAACCGCCGCTGGCTGGTCCCCTTCCTGTCCATTGGGAACGGCAATGGGAGGGAGGCAGCATAAGCCACTGCTCCTCTGCTGGGCGGGACAGTACAATACTGAACTGTAATTTGCAACCAAACAGAGGTAAATATGTTTTCCTGAATTCTGTGAGAGTATTTTAATTTTAACTGGTTAGTTAACATTGCTTCAAGTGAAACAACGTTATTACATAATATAATTCGGAACCGTCACAGCTCCTCTACTGGGCTACAATGGTATTTCGGCTAACCTTGGACGCGTCTTAAGTCGGGCAAAATGCATAATCAGATTCCACATACACATATGTATGTATATATATGAACCTTTGCTGCTTCCTAATCTTAGGCATTCTGTTCCCTATTCACCTTGTAATGGTAATCGCAGGGTTTGGAATTGCAAGATTCAGTCACTGTGCTAAACAAGACTTCTGATTTGCAACTGAAATTACACAATTGTCTTCCAAATTTGATAACCAAGTTACTTAAAAATTTAGAATAAAATCACAATTTCCAAGGCCTCTTTTGTGGCCAATGTATTGTTCTCCGATCTTTTGTTGAACATTTTCTGCCTTTTCTGAACTGAGAAGCCGGAAGTTGCACATTTTTCACGACACTTTTTCCGAATGCTTTACTTTCAACCCACTTATCTCTTTATTATGGCTTTTATTCCTTTTTCTTTCAAATATCTATAGCTCAGTTGGGAGCACTCTCACCTCTGAATCAGAAAGTTGTTGGTACAAGAACCACGTCAGGACTTTGAACTCATACCAGCTTGTTTAATGCTCCAATATGGTGCTGGGGGTGCTATCCTTTGGATGAGATGTTAAGCTGAGGTTCTGCCTGTCTGCTTGTTCATGTCCCATCAGTCCCATCTATTCAGGTGGACATTAAAGATCCCATGGCACGATTCAAAATGAGAAGGGACTTTGTCTTGGCCAATTAAAATTGGTTGTTCACTTCATAACTGTTTGTGAAACATTGTTGTGTACAAATTGAATCCTGGTTCACCTACAAATTACACAGTTACTACAGTTTACAGTATATCCTCTCAGGCACTTTGAGATGTGAAAGATGCTATATTAGATGTAAGGATTTCTAAGTGTCCAGTATTTCCATCTCTAATTCAACAAGCAGTGCCATGCAGATAGATTCATTCAGATGGAGAGAAAATCTCAATTAGCTGAATTAATATTTTTACGTGCCTCTAATCAAAGTCCATTTGTTTGAATGTTGTGTTTTAAAGGAGCCTTCCATCCCTGCACATGCTCAAATCCCAAAGGGTAAATCTGATCTGGATATAAGCAAAGGAACTACACACACTAAAACCCATGCAGATGTAATGGAAGAGAAGCTGAGATCAAAGTTGGTTGAACTAGCTACAAAACTAAGTGACAGAGAATCATCGTCTGGTGATGAGCTGGATCAAGAGACAACCAAGGAAGCTCGGGAGAGGGAGGATACATCCTCATCTGATGAAGACCACAAACAAATTCAGGATGAACTTGTGAGAGTAAGTTACATTTGGGAGAAAGAGAGCTGAATTTTGTCACGATCTTTGTTTGTGCACATGGGTGCATGTATATAGGTGCATGTATATAGGTGCATGTAGGAATGTGCATGTATGTATATATAATGCTAGACATAAAGAAATACACATTATAAGCACAAAAATAAGTACTGCCCACTACGTAGGGCATGATTTTGCTCATTCTCGGTAAGTTAAGTAAAAGTTTGTGCCAAACAAGTCATTAATTTAGCAGAGAATCGATTGCACTGATGGAAGTGACTGAGGAGCGAGGGTACAGAGATAGCAAGGGTACTTGAGGAGGCCTTTCTGTGTCTCTTACTTTCATAACTGCGTAATGTAAAAAAGTATACAAGAAAAACCTTCAAGTACGTTTCTTGTGTCAATTAGCCAGAGAATGAGTTGAGGTGATCAGAAAGGTGTTAGATTTGTGCTGAATAATATTGATTTTATTAAAGAGATTTCTGGTCATAGGGTTTCTGCTTTGATCTAATTAGTTCTTATAAACAGAGCTGTGTGAGGTTCTGGGAATGAGTGAAAGATGCACCTTACCCACTTCTTTCTTCTGAAGTGCTTGTTTCAGAGAGCTCTCCTTCACTCATTAATGATAATTCAAGTCTAGCTCAAGGGTTCACTTTTAACAATTTGTTTTTCCAGCTCTTCTGTACATATTTTTAGTGTTTGAGGAGAATAGGGTCCAGTGAATTCTATGCTCGAATGTTTCTAATGCCAGAGTCTATCTCTACAATCTCGTAATTATTTCTTTATGTGCTGAAAACATGAATGTATAGGGTGGCCTTATTGCAGTGTTGTGGAACATAGATTGAGAGCGGGGGAAGTTGAACAAGCTGGAGCCTGACAGGTAGGAAGGAGCAAGGCCGTGGAGTGCCTTCAAAGCGAGGACAAGGATTTTGAACTCTATCATCTGGGGTTTGGGGAGCCAGTGGAGGGTGGGGGTGATGGGGTCACAGAGCCTGGTGCAGGAAAGGACACGAGCTGCAGAGTTCTGGATGATCCGCATTTGTGGAGGGAATAGTTGGGAAGGCCGACAAGCAGGGAGTTAGCATAGCAAGCCTAGATGTAATGAATAATAATAATAATAATAATTCTTGCATTTGATATAGTGCCTTATCACGTCTTCAAGAGTCTCAAAGCGCTTCACAGAATATACTGTAAAGTGAATTGATTGTAAATTGCGCACAGTAGTGTCCCACACACAGTCGTGGATTGAGTGACCAAATTATTATTATTTTTTAAGGGATTTTTTACCCCCAGATAAACAATCTGGCAATCGGCTAACAACCAGGTTCTTACTTACTGCTAGATAAATAGAGGAGTGTAGAGTAAGGAAACTTGTCCAACTTTTTGCCCTGCCCAGGAATCAAACCCAAGTTCCGTCATTTGCGAGGCGAGTGCTCTAACCATTAAACTACAGGAATATGTGGATGAGGGTTTCGGTGTCTGAGGGGTGAGGCAGTGGCGGAGCCTGCTGATTTTCCATAGGTGGGAAAGGTAGAACGGGTCATAATAATAATAATCCTTGCATTTGATACGGCGCCTTATCATGTCTTCGAGACGTCTCAAAGCGCTTATTTTGTGGGCAAAACACGGCAGCCAATTGTGCACAGCAGTGTCCCACAAACAGTCATGGATTGAATGCATGGTTGTGGGGTAGAAAGGACAGTTGAGGGTCAAACAAGATGCCAAGGTTCTGGGCTGCTCAATGAGGTATAGTGGTGGTGGATGCTGCCATGGATAGTGATGCTGCCAGCACTTGACAATGTATATCAGCTGTACTGCACTGTGTGTCACCTTGTAGTAGGGTTTAGGCTGCGCCCGGAAAACAAACTTGCACCAAGGTTTTTCAAACAAAAAGAAAAGTTAATTTTGATAAGGAAGCTATTGCTTTTTACAGCCGTCTTCTCCATACAGACCCATCTCTCTCTAACACCCAGCTACCCAGATATATATTAGTACTGATTTATTAACCGGTTGCTGGTGCCCAAATCGCACTTAGACTGGAATATCAAATAACACTGATTGGAGTTCAGCTCATTAGCCATCTTGATTGAGGGCACATCAAGTAAAAAAAAACAACATGCTCCTTTACACATAAGTGGAGCCCCAGTCACACAGCCATACTACACTGCATGAGGTCTTTTTTCAGTGCAATTGTTCTCAGGCTTGTGGAGTCAAAAGAGTCTGTGTTTTTGCCTTTACCAGAGATAATTGTGTGTCAACAGTATTAAGGCATTATGCATCAATTTGTAAATCAAAGTACAAAATGACAATGTAAGGATGATATTGAGGCACCATAGATGAAATAATTTATTTATATGTTTTGTATTCTGGAAATAGATGGTAAAACATCAGCGTGGCTAATTCATGCTCTACGTTGTTTGAAATGCCAGTTAACATCAACTCTGATACTGGGTGTCATGAATACTGAGTAATGGATTAATAATGGGTTATTTTTCAATAGAATTTGTGGGTGGTATGCCTGAAGGTCACTGCAACATTCAAAGGCTGAGAAGTGATCCATGTTTAGAAGTAGTTTATTCGCCTGATGAGAATGTGCTTTCCATTTTATCGCCTACACACGGATGTGGGAGTGCTTGACGCTGATGTCGTTTGCCCATATTGGAAAAGTGTCCTATCCAAGCACTGGCACCATTCATCTTGATGGGAAGAAACACTCACCAGAAAATAAATTAAAGCAAATTATAAAGAGAAAAGCCCATTCTTTTTTCAGCAACGGCCATTTCCCATCGTATTCAACACCCTGAGCGAGGTCAATAGTTGCAAAGAGAACATCCTGCGCATAAAGCTGGACCATACTGTAGTTCTCAGTGTCTCTCTCTCATAGTAACTTGGGTGACGTCTAGGACATAGTCTATGTCACATGGTGAGATTCTAGCACGGTAACAGAAATATCTATAAGCAAACTTACATCAGTTAATAAGCTGATCGCTTGTCCTTTGCTCACCGCTGTCTCTTGCTCCTCTCTGCCAATATGTCCTGTGCTTACTTATCCCTCTCTTTTCCATATTTGCTGGTTTGTCCTCCCCTCACCCAGGGGTACTGAGGCCAGCATTACCATCTCCGTTTCCATCTGGCCGAGATGGATTAATGCAATACAGTTTCTCACTGGCAAATAGAGGACTGGATTCATATGGAAAATACCACGGGAAATCCAACTCTATCAGGGTTGATCATCATAACAACAATGCTTGAATATTGATACCACAAGTTTAATCAGTAAAGCTCTCTGAGATGCTACCCGGATGAAGGGAGCTGTATAAGGGGACATCCTCCCGACGTGAAAGGTGTTATACAAATGTAATTTTGTTGTTGTATAAATGCCCGTTTTGTTGTTATTGTAGTTTGGAAGTGGGTTTTCTGTGACTGGTTTCCAAATTAAAACCAATTTAAGAATTTTCCAAAATCCAGCACAATCTCAAATTTTAAGACAGTGGTTTGAGTTGCTCTTATTGTTGCTTTCAACTCTGAAATTGGAAAGTGAGTAGTGTGGGGTGATGAATGCTATCCTGCTCCTCATTAACCTATACCAGGTATACTAGCAGTTAGGCTTTGAACTGGAGTAAGCAGGCAATAATCCAGACGTGGCTAAAAGTGTTCCTGGGAACAGTACAGATGTGGTGTTTGAAACTTAGCTTGGTGTCGACCAGAGGTTTCACACCACCAAGTATTGTTCAAGAGAGGAGACATAAACAATAAGTTGTTTATTAACAATAACTTCTATATTAGTCCACAAGGAAATTTACTGTAGTTTTCATTAGTGTGCATCCTTTCAGGTACCGGCCAGAAATGCAACAGTTTATAACCTCCTTGAATCCTACTCACCTCAGTGTGAGTGCACTTCAACTCAGTTATTAATATCACTGTTCTTTTTCTCTGTCCCTTTCTCCATTCTAACTGAACAGAAATACTCTGCTGTCTCTCTCTGCAACATCACAACAGAGGCCTTGAAAGTCATCAATGCCACTGAAGATCTGATCGGTGCAGCCACAGGGGGAGGTAGTTCACTCTCGGAGTCACGTGATCTGGATCAATTTCCGACAGGGAAAGAGGCAATGAAACTGGAAGAACATCTCTCAAAACTAGAGGAAAATGTAAGGACAGAACAATTTAGGCCCACAAAGCATATGCTTTGCATAGAGGGATGCTAAAATAATCTTTTGGGTCTTTTGGGCACTTGTTTGTCTGATTATATTTCAGTCTCAGGATTAGGGCTGGAGAACATTGTATTAATGTTGTTGTTTCCAAATGAATCAACCAATGTTTGGAAACAGATGAGAAAAATGATACTTAGGCACATATATGAAGAAAGGCCACTTAGGCAAAATATTGGTGTTACTAGTGTCCCAAACAAGTCAGCACATTCATAGGGGATTCCCTCCAGAAAACACAGGTGACGTCACGAGGCACTTGTTCTGGTGGTGAAGCATCATTCACCGGATACTGCTTATCCAAGGAGTGTTTTTTCACCCTATGGCCTCCATTCAGACTCATCTGCCAAAGAAATTAACAGTTGAAAGTACTCATCTGTTTCCAAAATGGAAACAAAGCAGCTTCTCTAACTGACCAGATCCATGACTGCATGTTAGAAAAGCAATAATATTATTGATAATAATAATGCTTGCATTTGGTATGGTGTCTTTCACATAGGAACACTTCCCAAATGCTTCACAGGATTTATTGTAAGGTGGAGTGACTGTGTTGGTAGGGGAATATGGCAGCCCAATTGCATAAAGCAATGTCTCACAAACAGCCATGAAATGAATGACCAATTTTTATTTGGGGGGATTGTTGCCAGAACACAAGGAGAAACTCCCTTCTCTTTTAGAATAGTGTCATGGGATCTTTAACGTCCACCGGAACAGGCAGACGAGATCTCAGTTGAACATATCATCCGAAGGACAGCAGCTGCAATGCACCTCCAGCAATTTAGACTATGTGAGTTCAAAGTCCTGATATGGGGCTTGAAACCACAACTTTCTGACTCAGAGGCAAGAGTGCTACCGCTAAGCCAAGTTGACATGTAGCCTCTGCAAAAATGCTAGACTTGGCTTTATTTAAAATCTTTGATCAATAAGGAAATACTTTGGTCTAATCTGTGAGTAGCACCAACATGACAAACAGGATCAGGAATGATGCTCAGCTCTTCTGGAACTAAGCATTACTGCCTTCCTCTCCTCGACTTAATGGTTAGGAAGGGAAAGCAGAGTCAGAAATAAAACATAGGAAAGGTTAATACAGATGACTTGAAATTAATCTGAAAAAAGCTCATCAGATCACTGATTTCATTGTTTACATGTACCTGTACTCATATTCATCCATTGGCTCGACCCATCATTAGAAAGCCCCTGTAAGACTTTATGCTCTAACCATATCATTTTTCATAGGTGTACCTGACAGCAGGCACAGTTTACAGTCTGGAAGGGCAATTGAATGACCTGGAGGACTGTGCACGTAGTATTCACAGTATAACCACTGAGACAGAATTAGCCGATCTGGAAGACCAAGTGGCCACAGCCGCTGCACAAGTTCACCAAGCAGAGCTCCAGGTAATGATCACATCCAGTATCACATCTCCAAGTAAGGGCCCTGTAAAGTATTAAAGTTTCTTGTAAGAGTAACATATAATTTATCTGACCTGCAAGTAAGGCACACGTGACATCTCCACACAAGCTCTATTTCATATCTGATTGGACAGCTTGCTGGACTGAGTACAGAGTTTTTGAAGAACACTGTGCAGTGATTTAGGTTCAGTTCATGTGCAAGATTTGGTTTTCTTTTAAAATCATAATTTGACAAAGTTTTGATTGCATGTAATCACATTTTTGTTGGTAAGATGTTTCATTTTGAATTTTTAATGAAAATCTCATGAAAATCATTATTTATCCCTATATTATTAATTTCCATATATTAGTGTTAATCCTCTACTCTATACTGACCTAGTTTAATATAGAGGAACCCTGTCTTAGTGCCCTTCGATGAAATGCCGTCTTGATTTGTATGCCATGAACCTGCACTAACCCAAAGTGTGACACACCCCACTTTCAGCGCTGACTCTCAGATTTCCCGCTTTAAAAAATGAACCAACTTCCGGGTTGTTGCATAGTTTACAGATGTAGTGTGTGTGACACACATCTGTGCTATGTACAAGAAGTGGCACTGATGTCACTTTGCAAAGCAAGTGACATCAGCACTGCTTCCTGCCCATAGAACACATGTGGAGCGTCAACCTACAGTAATCAATCTAAGAGCCTTAGACAATAAGGCCAAATTGTTTGTCCTGCATTGTTTTTATTGTGAAGTAAAGAATAAAATCCCTAAACAGTATTCACAGTCACATAGTAGTATGTACAGCTAACAGCCTGTGTGGCTGGAAAGTAAAAGTGAACAAAAGAAACAGTAGGAATATGGATTGGCGTTCAGTTTCTTTACCGGAGTTTTGGGTGTTGATTCTTTAATCTCCTTCCCTTCAAATTGTGCCCACTTTCTCTCTCTCTTTCTCTCTCAAATGATTATGTATTTGCTAGGTTTCAGATATCGAACGCAGGATCTCTGCCCTGAATGTAGCAGGGTTGAATGTGGCTCCCTGTGTACGATTGCTGAAGAAACACAATCAATCTGGCATGAAGGTAAGAGAACAAGCCATTTTCTAGTTTGGACATTGAGAATTTTAGAATCAATGTGCTATCCACCCAGTGCCTTGATTGTGAGAGTCTCTCTTTTGTCTGATTTAGCCAGAGACCATTGACTCTTCGAGGCAACAAAGAAGAAAGCTTCCAGCACCACCGAAGCAAGGTACTCAGTATGAGAAAAAAAATACTTCCAAATTGAGTTTAAATTTAAGACCATTGTCTAAAATTCCACTAGCCTTGAGCCTAAGAACATTAGAGATTTAACATGAAAGTTTTCAGGCTTCCAATTGTCAGTCTTCAGTTCCGACACAGGATTCTTGTAATAATGTACCTGGGTCTTAAACTGGGGGTATTTTATAACAGAAGGAACAAACCCAAATTAAAAATTGCTCAGGTTAGAAAAACTCTTGGATTGTACGTTGAAGTGTTCCTGTTGCAATGTGTACAGGGTCATTTGGATTTGCCTCTCTCTTGTGCTACAGCATTGCAATATTCAGAGCTAACTCTATCCAACAGCAGTTAGAGCCTCTAGAATTTGTTTTGGAGTTTGCAGATGAATCGTGAACTTTTATTTCCCATTAAGACTTGCGGTCATCCTGACTTTCACCACAGCAGCTCTGATGGGATTTGAATCTGAGCCAAACAGCACTCACTCTTCTCATTTGTGCTTTTTATTTTTGTTAAATACAGTTGCCCACCAGTCAGTGACCTTTCTCCTGAGTGCCCTGTCATACAATCAGCAATCGGACACCACTTTAATGAGGCAGAAACCAAACAGTAAAAGTATACTCCTGATAACATGGCGCCTCAATGCAGCTAAACTACAAATCTACCATAAAGAATAATAGAACACTGTTTGCTTTTTGGATGCAGAAAGTTCTGCATTATTGAATATTTTGGTTAAAAAGACTGAAATGTATTGTCAGTATCAGTCAAACATTGTTTAAAAATAGAGCTGTCTGCAACAAAGTACAGTGAAGTTTTCTTGACACTAATATCTCACTTTTGTAAATGGAACTTCAATGATTAATGAAACACTCCAGTATGTTCTAAGTAGTGTTCTTAACCTTAACAATTAGTGAAGCTGCTTTTTACAACATTACACATTGACTTCCAAGTTGCTATTAAAAGTGGGACACCTTTCATTAGTTGCCATTTCAAGATTATTTCTCATATGACTAATGACTTCTTTACCCAGTTAGTCGTTTTACTGCAAGGATGGCATCTTTTGTCAGACTATCTCGGCTGTATTTGTTAGGGCTTGCATGCTTCATAATTCTTTTGGGTGAAAAACCTTTGGTTGAGCTTTAGCAACTAAGATAATTGAGCCTGCAAAATTCTTAATAAACTTTCTTGTAAAGCAGAACATTTTGTTTTGATGGGAAAATACACAAAATACAGTCAATCCACTTTACAGTATATTCTGTGAAGCACTTTGAGACTTCTCAGTGACGTGATACGGCGCTATATCAAATGCAAAGATTATTATTATTAAAGGTGCAATTTCCTCATGCCAAATTTGAATCTTTCCTATTAGTTGCTTGATGTTATACAGTACACTACAAATTTACATTTGTACAGTGCCTTTCACATCAAAAGGACATCCCAAGCTGCTTAATGAATTTGCTTAATTATCTCCTGAAAATTATGGGGCTGTATTGATTTTTGGGCAGATCTGTCTTATATTCTATTAGAAATCTAGAGAACAGAACTTGGGACTGTTAAAAAGCCTCAAACAGGACTAGAGATGAGAGAAATATTTTTTTGCCATATTGAAGTGGAAATTATGGAACAGGCTTCCACGAAAGTAGCGGATGTTCTGCCAATTTACTTATTGATAAAGGCCTAAATAAATATCTCCTTGGGAACAGTATAGTCAAACAGCAACCTGAATCCTCATCACCAGGGTTTAATTTGCAATATTTTTGAAACAGCATTACTTAGTAATCCAAGTTGTACAAACAGGCATTACTTACGGTAATTCAAAATACATTACACTAACATGTAGGCTCTGGCATGATCGACTACTAGAGCAGAATCCCATCAGTCAATGAGATTTATTATTAAGGCATCAAATTAGACCCCAATCTATTTGTTTTAAGCCTATAGCAGGTCAGCCATAAATCTCAATGGAAATGGTATACTGACAATACCATTTACAAAGTATAATTGATGATATTGGGGTGATCACTTGAATTTTTTGCCGAATAACGTGTGATCTCTAGAACTATAACCTTTGCCTTCTCTATTCCACATTTCAGAAGAGGCCATTTACATTGACACAAACACTTTGATGTGTATTTTGTATTTGTTTAAATTTCACAGGAGACGTGGTTAACAATGTTCCTGTCGTATCCATCAGGACATTCCACAGGAATGGCATGTTCCAAGAAGCTCCTCCACCACAAATGCCGAAGGGAGATGCAAGCACTGTTACTAATCCAGCAGTAAGCTTTTCCAGTTCTTGCAATCTACTGTTACTGAGCATGTGAAGCATTGGCAGATTCTGCATGTGCTGTACTGGGGCATTGTACCTCATAGATTTGCTCCATGTTTCAACTCTGTTTCTCAGTATGGCACTACTCACAGAAGAAGCACACTTAGACTTTGACTTGAATCTCAGTCGCTGCTGCCACCTGAAGCACTAACTTGTTTCTTTGGTCTTTTTTGAGGAAACATTTTAATGCTTTAATAGATGGACGGTAGGGTGGGTATTCTGCAGAAATGAGATTGCATGAGCTGAAAGCCCTTCTTCATTCAAAACGCTGTTGATACTTTTAAGCATTGGGAAAAAATGACTTTCCAACCCAAAAATCAGTGGAGAATTCTGGTTTACCATTAACATGCTGCAGAGAATGACCAGCTTCTATTTGTTGTTTGTCCTGAAATGTTTAAGTATCCATTCTACTCTTAAATCAGTATTTAGTGAAGCAGTGTACTTGTGCCTGGGAATAATGGCAGCCCCACTCCTGCATGATTAACAAATAGGTACCAATACTAAATCATCAGTACCAATGGATGAACCAGTCCTCCTCATTTGGGGTAGGGGTGTAAAATCAGTTTTTAATGATGCATTTTAATTACATTTTCTTTCTCTCCATTTGAGAATTATCTCATCGCATAGCATTTTATTTTGGTCAGCTGGGTGTCTGACACATGCGGAAACCCATCACCATGCTTAAGAGTATCCAAACCAAGCTGAAGTTTCCATGCATCCCACCTACACATGGAAATCCCAGAGATATATTGTTGGAATGAAATGCGCACTCTCTCCCTGGAAGCATGCATCCTGCTTACCTAATTCCGGAAAGTACTGGGCGCAGGTTGGCAAGAGCTAAGGCTTGGGGACCCCAAAGTGTGCTTTGGGGTACTTAGCATATCACACAGCATCTTCCCCTGACAAGTAGCTGTAATCTCCATTTAGTTTATGTTAATGTTACAAATGATGTCTAAAAGAAGTAATGATATTCCTGCATCACAACCTCTGCCAAACCAATACAAACAATTGAGAATGAGCCCACCAGTAGTGATCTGCATAATCCTATGTTGGTAAATGAAATCTGGGTCTGCTATAAATGTGAAAAACAATTTAAAACCAGTGCATATCTGGGGAGTGCTATATTGTTGGAGGTGCCATCCTTGGGTTAGTCATTAAAATGAGATCCTATATGCCTGTTCAGGTGTACATCAAAGATCCCATGGTATTATTGCAAAAGAGAAGCAAGTTTGTCCCAGTGTCCTGGCCAACAATCTCCCAGATAAATTAATCATTCACTTCATGGCTGTTTGGGACATTGCTGTGCACAAAATTGGCTGCTGCGTTCACCTACAAATATAGTTCGCCTACACTTTACAGTAAATTCTGTGAAGCATGTCAAGAAGTTTCAACATTATTGGTGCTCTAACAAATACAAGGATTATTAATAGTTTTATAACTCAGTGATTCTCTGTCCTGTGCTGCAGAAATCTGTGCTAAACTGAGAGCAGGAAGCCACTCTGCTGACAACTCACTGCCTGCGGCTGTACACTTGAGTGCCTTGATTCAACAGCCATGTTAAACCGTTCCCTGGGACGGGAGCCGGCCACTACACACAATCTCACAGCTGAGTAGACTCCAACCGGATACCTCCCCGGGTTCATTCTGTGACAATTCAGGATTGCACATTACTCTCAGTAAACTCTTTGCCTTAATTTCAAGAGACCATTAAGAGTGGTGGCGGGGTCTTCCCAGCATCGATCAGTATCATTTGAAAAGCACTTTTATTTGTTTACTGTACAAAACCATGTGGTCTTTATGTGCGTGATTTATCTCCGTTTGGTAGCACAAACTTGATGTCGTTCCAACTGAGGTTCTTTGTAAGAGATTTGTCAACTATGTTACCTCATGCAACTGGAGAAAGGTTGTATTGGTGACAAAAGAACTTGGGGGTAAACTGCTCCTCCGCTGTGTTGTCAGGCACGGTCATTTCATCAGTGATTGGTCCTGAGAGCGATCACGTGAATCATTGAGTCTTTTATTTATTATAAAAATTATTTTTGGTGTGTACATTTATTTTTATATGCACCGAATTGTTTCTGTCATAAATATAGATTATATATATATATCCGCATATACATACCAAACTTGCCCATCCATCAAGCTTAATTTAAACTGGGATTTGAAAATTGAAAAGGGGGATGTTGTTTGTCGATTGTTTTTGAAACATAATCGTTTTGTGAAATGTTATAGGAGAATTGAGCAATCGCCTCACTTGTGGGGCCAAAGATCAGAATCATAGAATTGGACAAAAAAAAGACAAGGAAAACCTGTAAACGAGTTTCAGAAAGAAATGATGGAAGAGTAGGCATGAAAGAGCAGCAATTCCACAGCAGACACTTCAGCTCAATATTTAGTCCCACTTTATTTTGAGATGTTAAACCAATCCTGTTCAGGTGGATGTTAAAGACTCAATTGCAATATTCTGAAAGAGAACGGCTTTTCTTCTTGTGCCCTGACCAAAAAATGCCTGGATAAAATTGGTCATTCACTTTATGGTTGTTTGTGGGCCACTCCTATGCATAAATAGGCTGCCATATTTCCAAAATTCATAGTCTTTATAGGAAATCCTGTAAAACAGTCTGAACAACATAGTAAGGCACTATATTAAATGCAAGAATTATTATTCTTATTATTATCCAATCTACTGCTGGAAAGCTGCAATGAAATGACCAATTTTCCTTGTGCCAAACGTACCTTACAATTTTAGCGTACATGGGATTCCCTGCAGAAAATGCAGTTTATACCCTGAGGCTGCACCAATGCCTTCCTCAGAAGCACTTTTTCATCCCAAATGACTGAAACTGCAGCAATCACTAGACAGCACATGTACAGACTGAGCTAGCCACACATGTTGATGAGGTGTCCGGTTGGCTTATTTGGAAGCATTCTCACCTCCATGTCAAAAGATTGCAAGTCTAGTACTTAGTCTAATACTTCAGTGCATTGTCAGAGGTGCCATATTTCAGATGAAATGTTAATGCAAAGTTCCATCTGCTTGTTCATACAGATAATATAGAACCCATGATACTATTTAAAAAGAGAAGGAGAGTTATCCTGGACAACAATTCTGCGATTAAAACTGATCACTCACTGCTGAAAACTATGGTTTAAGCAAAAGAATCAACATACAGTATTTATAAAGAAACTTTGATGTATGCACAAGAGAGAAGGGAAAATAGGGGTATTGGAGTGGGATTAGGAGGGGTGGAGTATAAACACTGGCATTTGGTTGGACTGTATGCCTATTTCCATGCTGTAGCATTTAGTCTTAATTCTATGTTATTCACTTCCTAGCTGCTTTTAGGCAAATTAGCTGCTGCATTTGCCTACAAATACACAATCTTGACTTTACAGAAAACTCTGTGAAGCTCTTTGAGATGCTTCAATGCAATAAGGACTCATACCAAATACAAGGATCATAATTTATTATTATTTGGGATCTAAAAGCGCTTTACTGGCATCACCACCAAGTACCACTGACAAAATTGCCTCCTAAATAACCAGCATTTCCTCTGTGAATCCCTACATGTTACACATAGTTTTTGCTATATCTTAATAGCAAAAGTTTTGTGGAACAAATGGCTTGTTAGAAAACTTGCAGTTGAATTGAACATTTAGTTGACAGCCAAACTAATTCATTTTATTTCTATGCTTGCAAGACATCTCTAATATTTTTAGTTTGGGTGAAATTCTTGTTTAATATGTTCTACTGCACCTCATAGGAAAGCTGAACATTGATTTTGATAGAAAACCCCAAAAAATCCTACTTTAATCCTAACAGAATGCCAAAAGGAAAGAGCAAATAATAGTCTCAAGTACGAGACCTAAGACTGTGTGAGACTTCACACAAATATGTTTCTCACTGCTCAGAATTATGTGCCCTCTGATCCCAGCTTTGCAAGATCTCATAGTCTCCTTCACTTACCACTAACAAACAAAGCTGGCAAAGGCTATTCTTCCTGCTGCTAATTACTGATGTGTTAGTGATGCATTGATATTTTTGAACTCAATGTTGGTTATTAAGGATGATTGTGTTCTGACGTGAATTATTGTGACAGGTATAACGGTTGCTCCTAAATAAAATGGATTACAAACTGCACACTGCATATATGTCCCGGAGGGTACATTAGGTCAGATGGTCAGACCTCATGGGCAATTTCTGCCGATGATAGCTGCATCATTTACATGTGATGCTGTCCTCTTTCTTAAAGAGGAAGGGTATGGGGGGCAAGAGGGAATTGATCATCACTGGTGTCTTACAGTTAAAAACAAATCTGTAAGAAAGAAATTGACACGATCATCACTGAAAGCACAGAAGTCATGATATTGTACAGGATATACTAAGGGGCTGGGAGATTTCTATTTTGTAAATGATTATAAACTGAATTAACAAGCGATTGTTAGTAAAGATAAGTTTGAATGTAATGGAAGAAGTATAAGGAGTTTCTATGTCAATTTTGTTTTGCTTAGTTCTGACAAACAGAACCCTCTGATCAATGATGTAGCCTGAGCTATCATGTGGTCATTTTATCTACTTGGGTGTTAATACATTTCAAATGCAATCCACTGAATGAAGCACGGCATTGAGATATATCTTACGTTGCTCGTGATGTTTTTTCTGGAGATTTAAAAAATAGAAAACATTAAAAAAAAGTTCATCCCATGTACTAAAGTATCTGTGAATGTTGAAGGAATGCCATACTATCTGTGAGAAGAGATGTTTTAATAATGTGCCATATATTTCTAATCAAAGTCTGTATCAATAATCAAGTATTGTAACATGTTTTAAAAAATGGGCTCAGAAAATAAAAGTGGATGTACATACAGTTTGCTATCTTTGTGTTTTTGGTCATTTTTCCCTCCCAGGGTCCCTCCTCTTTATCTTTAAAGTCCACCTTAAGACTTTTAAGTTTTTGACTATCGTTTCAGTAACCTTTTTCCCCCTCCCCACCCTGCTCAGCTCCCTTCTCACCAGCGCAGTCTTCCAGTCAGTAATCCTGCAGTCCTTTTTTCCTCTTCGGTGTTAATGGATTGGTAATTGGTTGGGAGGCAGGAAACAGAGTGCGGAGAACTCTGAAATCCAATCCCTGTTGAAACTGGTTCTCCAGGTGGTCTCAGCAGAGGAGCTCCACCATGGTTTACTGCCACATTGTGCAGATCAACCGAGATTGATGGTGTACTTTTCATGGTTTCCACTGTTTTCAGAGTAAATACAGTGAAAGAAAATTTCTAGCAAGGAGAACTGCTGGTCTAAGTTAGACCACAGTTGACATCTAGGTAAAATAGAGCTTCTTTGTTCCCAAGGTGTATACTGTACACTTCTCCATCTTTACATGTGGGAATGAGGGTTATTTTAAGGCTTTGGGAAGAGAACAGACTCTGAGATTTGGTGGGTTCCTTTATGGAAATCTTCATTATGAAGAACTTCCCGTCTTTAGTTTTTAACCCCACCTGTAGTCCTGTATTCACTGCCTATTACACTACAGCAACACTGTTCAGAATCAATCCAAAAGAGGCAGAAGATGAACATTGTTGATCCTTGTTGTTGTTTAATTACATATTTTTCCTGTAGGTTTGTCTCTTCTAGTTGTTTTTATGGCAGACCAGTTACTGGGGGCAGGGAGTCATCCCATCAGCTCCTGTTAACTCTTCAAGCCAAAGCCCTAACCGGTAAGGTGGTCCTAGCTGGACAAGCAGCGGGAAAACTTGCCAGACAAAACTCTTCCTCCTCCTGTGATACGATTTAACTCACTTTTCTTTTTACAGAGACACAGTTACACGTGCACCAGGCATCTTCCTTGAACAGCGATCTGTTCAAGTGACCGTTATTTATGTGTGAGTGCTGACAGTGAGTGCTGGCAGGCTATCACTCCACAAATCACTTCACTCCCTAGCATCTCCCTACCTCTACTACTTGTTTACACCCCACTCCTATACCCTCCCCCTCAACTGGCTCCGGCCTCCTGCACATCCCTATTCACCTATGTTTCACCATCAGTGGCCATGCTTTTAGCTACTATGTCCCCAAACTATGGAACTCTTTACTTCAATCCTTCCACATTGCCCCCTCCTTGCCCATCTTCAGATCTCACCTGAAGACCTTCCTCTTCGACCGTTTCCATGATCATTTCCCCATTCTCCCCGACTCGGCATCAAACTTCACCACTGTTAAGTGCTATGAGATGTTACCCGTGTGAAAAGTTCTATATAAATGTTTGACCAGCCACAGCATGTCCACACCCAAAATCTATTCATTTGCACCTTCCAGAAAATGTGACTGAATAGAGATCAGAGGGCTAAATTTCTACATAGTCCTATTCTGTAAAATTTAAAATAGTGTAGAATTGGGGAAAATTCTTAGATTGAATATTATAGAGTCCTAATAATATTTGTGGAGTCCTGTAGCTTAGTGGTTAGAGCATTCGCCTCACTAGCAAGAGGACTTGGGCTTGATTCCTGGGTGGGGCGAAACCTTAGGCAAGTTTCCTTACAACAACAACAACTTGGATTTATATAGCGCCCTCCACGCCGGACGGCGTCTCAGAGCGCTTCACAGTAACGGATCCCGGGGCTGAGCCAGGGGGAGGGGGAGGAAGTTGACCAAAGGCGCGGTCGAAGAGAAAGGTCTTCAACAGATACCTGAAAATAGGAAGAGAAGGAGCTCCACATGCCTCTGTTTACCGAGCAGTAAGTAGGGACCTGGCAGATCACTTTCTGGGGGTATTAATCCCTTCATAAATAAACAAATAAATAAAATAACAATTTGGTCACTCAATCCACGACTGTTTGTGGGACACTGCTATGTGCAATAGGCTGCTGTCTTTCGCCCACAAAATATACAGTCAATTCATTTTATAGTATATTGACTGTATGCGCTCCGGGAAGCTACCCTGTGTGAAGGGTGCTATATAAATGCAAGTTGTTGTATATTCTGTGAAGCGCTTTGAGACTTCTCGATGACGTGTTAAGATACTATATCAAGTGCAAGGATTATTATAATTATTAAGGATTATTATTAGTATTTTGGAAGGCCATATATTTTAAGAACTGCAGAAAATCAGCTTCCAAATTAAGGCTGTATTTAAGAATTTTCCGCAATCTTATTTTTAGAGAAATTTTAAGAGAAAATGGTCTAACTGGGTAAAACTAGAGGGATTATAAGCTACTGGAAAAGAATCCTGGTTTTCTCTGAGGGGAGGGAGTCTAAGCAGGGCTGAATTGCTCCGAAGTGCTGTGCAATAGGACATCAGAATCAATTTGACCATCTCTGGTGCTTCAGTAGTCCGACTCCTGAGCCAGGAGGGTCCACACTATTCAGTGTACTTTTGACAGATCAGCAAGCCTGGCTCATCGGCAGGACTTGGAGGGGCAGACCAGCTACTGGGGACAGATATTCTTCCCACTCATTTCCCGTTAACTCTCTAAGCCAAAGCTCTTACAGGTTGTAGGGACAAGCAGTGGGAAGCTTGCCAGACAGTGCTCCCTCAATGGTAAGCAGTTTTAGTTGGTTAAACTGCAGCATTGCATACCCTGGAGTCTCTAAGCCTTGACTCTTAATACTGTGCAATTACTGACAATGTTTTGCCGCATTTCGCCCACAAATATACAGTCAATTCACTTTACAGTATATTCTGTGAAGCGCTTTGAGACGACTAGAAGAAGTGAAAAGCGTTATATCAAATGCAAGGATTATTATTATTATTATTATGTTCTTCAGTACACAATGTTACACTGAAAATCCCCAACGATGATAGAATACAACAAACAACTACATTTAAAAATGCACTTTAGATAGATTTATATTTAAAAGCTTGCTGTGTAACAGAAAGGAAAAGATGCACAAATAGCAAGAAGGCAAACAAATACTTTTCCATTCATCAAGACAGAAAAACATCAGCATTTGAGTATTTCTGATTTACATATCGGTGTTACATTCAAAGTACCGTATATTTAATGTTTCAACTTCCAGCATGTGCTGCTAGTCAGTCCAAGGGTTCAATGCATGAATGGGCAAGAAAGGCAATAGCCCCATATTTGTACAGAACAAGCACAAATATTATTTCAATAATATTTTATTTTAAAGGACATTAGTGTATTAGTGTTTAACTGTTGTGCTTAAGTCTTCTTCAAGTCAATTCTTCTGAAGCAAAGTGAAAAAGTTCATCTATTTTCACATTTGATTGTTAAACATCCTTTGGATTTTGTCATAATATTTAGAATAAAGAAATATTTGGTGTAGAAACTCCTTTGCGCCATTGAATGACAGTGGTTTACTTAACGACTGCTTTGGGAAGTGTGCCGATAATATTGTGCTGACTTTTTTTTGTGATGGCTGCACATTATCTTTCAGAATTCCTCTGAGCCCAACTTTAAGGTGACAGTCTTTATTTTGCTTATATTGACTTGTCAGCAGGATTAAAGGCTTGATTTGAAGCTATGGCATAAAGACACTAGTTGTACACTGAACAGTCATTGCAGTACACGAAGGAGCATACAGATTGTGAGCTTAAGGGAGCATTTTAAATGCAGGATATACTTTATAGAATTGAAATGAAAGAAACCACTATAGAAAATACAAAGGTTTTGATTAGCACTGGCAGAGGCGGCATCTTATTGTAGCTGACCTTCAGGGTCCAGTGTCTTAATGATCAGGGGGGGTGAACCTTTTCCTGTTTGTCCACATTCACATGACACATTACATAAATTTTGCAAATGCAAATGTTCAAAACTATTTACGAAGCTAATGCCCCTTCAATTGACTTTAAAGGCCTTGCTGTATTTCTCATAGGGCACTGAATAATGTGTTAATATATAAAATTAACAGTAATTTGGGAATGCCTTTTAAAGTGCTGCTACAAGCTTTATGAGATGCCTTTAAAATAAATTGTTACTCGCCTTCAATGTTTTTGAAAAATGAATGGATAAGTCCACAATTAAATCTGGTTTTGACAACTCTGTGAGATTTCCTTTTTGTTTATTTAATATGGTTTGGATATTAATGTTTGTTACAAAAGCATTAAAAAATAAAGTAAGATCTTTAAAGTAACACCAATGTTTTGGAAACACAATATTACATGTTTAAATTATTGAAATAGAATGCCATTAAGACACGAATAAGCAATCAGTGGTCATCACGTACTGTAATTAGAGATCTGTTTTTTGATGTTACAAAGACCAAGTTGAGAAGCACATTGTCAAGTAGACAGATACAAAGAGTGAGGTAGGGAAGGAATCCTGCCTTTGCCTTTCAGATGCCGAGCGTGTCAGTAAGTGTCTTCCCCCCCTTGCTGCTGGTCAGAGTTGAATGCATCCTCTTCTCTCAAGGCACTCAGAATCCACTCCAGATTATTCACAGCCGGTCTCGGGCTCCTGTTGCTTTTCACCTGTCTTTTCCCAAACCGGCCTATTGGTCGCACTCCACGATCCACATACCAGAAAGGGTCAATTTCTGAATCTGCAAGTCAAGGCCAATGTAATTGAACGCTCAGCAAAAACAAAACACGTCTATTTGAAGCAAGTTTTTTTTGTGTAAAATTTATGCACAGTATAGACCTCTAAATTAAGCTATCTCTGCCTTCCATGACCAAGTAGCATGGCAGGATGATTGAAAGCGAATACGCTTTTAATGGGGATGATTTAACTGGTTACCTCTGTTCTGCTGTGTAACTTGATATCAGGCAAACAAACTGAATGAAGTATGTGTCTTGAGCAAAATAAAGAAATAACCTAGTACCTTGTGCATTTAATAATGTGTTATTACAACAACAACAACTTTCATTTGTATAGTGCCTTTCAAGTGAGTTGTGTCATGGAGCCTCATACACTTCAGTCCTGGTTCCCCCTTTGAAGGTCTTCTTTCTCTAGTTAGTGGATTCCTTCAACAGAATGCTTATGTTCTGAATTGACTGTGCACACAGCACTGTGTAGGGTACTCGGGAAGAGGAAATGTATTAAAGAATTATTGGTGATCTCTTCCATTGCAATGGTCTACAATTGTTCCCCAATAAATGTACTTCTCAATTTGTTTGCCAGTTTCCCTGTCGAAATTGCATGTTAAATTTTGTCTACTTCTTCATTAGATTTCCATCCCTACCCATTATATTAACAAGAAGAACCTAGCAGCTGTGACAGATGTAGACAATGTATTTGGAGCCTGACTAGCACAAGGGAAGAAAGTTAAAGAAGTAAAGGATCACAATGGTATCAATAAAATTGAGAAAGGCAGGAAAAGTTATAATAGAGAGAAAAGTTAAAATGATTAAGAAATTACCGGTTTACTTGCATTAACTATCACTAGCCTCAGCACAGAATAATTAGTTACAGAGCATTGTTGGGTTAGTCATTTGATGAAGTGTTGTTTTGAAGCCATTTAGTGTGTACAAGTGAGAAAAGTTAGACGTTTTATTTTCATTAAAAACTTTAAAATATCTCTGACATATAATTTTGAAACGATTTCCAGAATAGTTTGAACGGCAGTGATGTTAATTTAGATGCTGAAGAATACAGATCGACTTGCCTCTGCGCTGCTGCTGTTTACTCTCATTCTTTGTATTTCTGTATCTCTGCTTCCTCCAGTCAATTGAAGCATTAGGTTATAAGAGGTGTCATTAATAACACGCCCTCTGATTCTATTAATTCAGTAACAGATTTGAACTGTGTCTGACAGTGGTGTGCGAATAATAACCTCCCTCCACAAGCTGCAGGTCATTCAGAACTCTGCAGCTCGTGTACTGTCCCGCATCAGGCTTCGCGACCACATCACTCCCACCCTCGCTCGCCTCCACTGGCTCCCCATCCCCCAGAGGATCGAATACAAGATCCTCATCCTCACCTACAAGGCCATTCACGGCCTCGCTCCCTCCTACCTCTCCGACCTACTATCCCCCTATCTACCTGCCCGTACCCTCCGTTCCTCTGGCTCCGGTCTGCTCCACATCCCCCGCCCCAACCGCCCTACCATCAGTGGCCAGGCCTTCAGCCTCTCAGCTCCTGGGCTCTGGAACTCTATCCCCCAGTGCCTTCGCCGCTTCCTCCCTTTCCTCCTTCAAGGCCGGTCTCAAGACCTTTCTCTTTGACCGTGCCTTCAGCTCCCCTCTCGACTCTCTACCCCCTCCTCGCTCCCTCCCTTCCCTCCCCTCACCCTGACCATTTCCCCCCTGCTCGGGTCCTGACCCAACTGTACAGCGCCTTGGGATGTCCTCCCGACGTGAAAGGCGCTCTATAAATGGAATCTTGTTGTTGTTGTTGTTGTTGTGAAACACCAGACCATTATTCATCTTTGAGACTGAGAGAATGAATGGGACTTCCTCTTTCTCCAGTGACCTGAATGTTTAAGGAGTGAAACAGAAGCCGGAGCTAATGCATTCACCAACAATTATACAATCACCTCACTAAATAGTAATAATCCTGTAAATCACTTTGAGACTTTTCTACGATGGGATAAGGTGCTATTTCAAATGCAAAGATTTTATAATAATACGTTTAAGGAATCAAGATGTCTGGTGAGGGTGGGAATAGAGGGGTTTTTGCAAGGTATGAATAAGTGCATTTGAGTTCTGACACTAAACTGGTTTCAGCTCCTCGATTCCTAAATCTAATGTGAGCAAAACATTTCTTGAGTTTCAAGGAAAGAATGGGCAAACTATAGTCATCTTTTATTATTGAGATGTCACTGAGTCCAGTCAATCTGATTATATTTCTGGAACCTTTTCAAGTTCCAAGTCATCTCAAATAACCCAGTGTTGAAGTCATTGAGATCTGGATATATTTTACTTTATTCAGTATCAAACAATGCAATATCTTCTAGCAGTAGAGTGAAGGATGCAGGATTTATAATAATCCTTATAATCTTGCATTTGATATAGCGCTTTTCACGTCGGGAGGACGTCCCAAAGCGCTTCACTGTAAAGTGAATTGACTGTATATTTGTGGGCGAACGCGGCAGCCAATTGCGCACAGCAATGTCCCACAAACAGTCGTAGATTGAAAATGACCAATTTTTTATTTTTGTTTTTTTGGTTTTGGTTTATACTCATTTATCTCAATCTCTCTCACCTAGTATCATGCATATGCTGAACTGAGAACATACACAACAGCCTGCTAACTGATGCTGATCTTATAAAGTTATTAAAAGTTTGATTTTGCCTTCCAATGCTCATTACTACCTTACTTCCGAACTGCTTGTATTCAGAGCCTTGAGACTTCCTCCTGATGTGAGAGGAGCCTCACAAAGGTATTTTTTGTTGTTGTATTCAATTAGACACAATGAGTAACCTTCCAGTAGACTTGAGTAGTACTTGCTTTTTTGAGGTATTGTACTTACTTCTGTTGTCGATCTGATGGCTCAAGCCTCTGCTCTGGGCAGCTCTGGCATTCACAGACAGAAGTAGCATGATCATGTATATAGCAGCCAGCTTCGCGCTCTTGTGTCCTTGCTGCTGATTCATGGATGGCCATGAGTTACAGAGTTTACCCATCAAAATGGTGCGATGGTCTTCTAGGCAAACTGAGGGAATAAGGAAATTCAAAAATAATAGAAATCCTTTGTTTACACAAAAAAAGTCCTACCAAACATTGCAATACAGTGAATAAGTTTGTCTGGAGTGCCAAAGTAATTGTGCCATTGACACACGATGCCACTTTGACAATGATGAACGTTACGCGCTCATTTTAGCTGTTCTATTGTCAGCCACAGTCTGGCCACTTATCTTTTCTGATCAAGACAGTGGGGTTATTTGTGGGATGTGTTAACCGTGTGTAAAGGCATAGAGAGAATTATAAGTGTCCTTCATTTAACAACCAATGAGAAGAATCACAGATGAGTCAATAGTAAGAATAATAAACATTGCATTTGATGTTATCAAATTGTTGAGACGGTTCAAAGCGCTTCACAGGATATATTGTAAAGTGAAGTGACTGTACATTTTAATCCTTTATGCCGGTTGTTAATGACATTATTCAGGAAATCAGTGCGTATTTGCACATAGTTATCCCAACTCACAAGCAGCCCACAGGGTTTCTGAAAATAAGGAGGTATGAACATGATAATTGTATGCCCTTATCAATTCATACACAAGTAAGCTTGATTTAAGTGCATCAATTATTATGCATTATTATTATTATTACTAAAATAACTGAATTAGAAACATGCTCAATGAAGCACATTGGAAGTGTCATTGCTGGCACATCCTCCGTTCAGTAACAAAGGTTTGAACTTGGGAGTCCATTGGTATAAATAACCAGAGTTAGGGTTAGGGTTATATCTCTAGTGCTGTTTCTGCCCTCACCCCACCTCAGCTTTCTCTGCTCCTCTCTCCTCTGGACAGAGGGTGCAACTGATCCAGGACCTTGCAGCCTGGGTTCAGAAGCTTCACAGATTATTTGAACGTGGATCTAAATAAGTGCCAGAAAGAGATGGAGGGAGGGAGGCAGGGAGGCAGGGAGAGAGAGAGAGAGAGGGCTGGTCCATTCACTAGTCACTGATACCCCAGAAACCTGGGGACTTTTGCAACTGATCACCACGGAACTCAGGCTGGGGTTGCACTGGGACTCTCTTTGCACAAATCCTTGCGACACATAGCGCTCGGGATCTAAGGCAGGAGCTGGTTATGAAGCGGCTGATCAAAGACCAACTGTGGGAGAGAATTTTTTAAAAAAAAACCCTACAGTTCGAGGATGCACAGGCGATGAGGATTCATTAGACATCAACTGGATAACTGGATCAACAGCAGCAGAAGACAAGACACCAGAGAGGTTAAGGTACACACCCACAATAAAACAACTGGGAAACAAAGAGATGAGGTGGGAAAACACTATTTTAACTACAATTCAACCCCCTCCCCCCCCTCCCCCCCCAAAAAAAAAAGTGCCCGACAGATCAAACTAGATCTGGAGGTAATGATTGCATGAGCAATCCTCTGACATTTGGGTGAACAACTTGCATCAAAACCAAGGAAGTTAGTTTGTAAGTCAATGCACTCACCTGCAACTGGTGCTGTGGGAGGGAGGGATGGAAGGAGGGAAGGAGAGAGAGAGAGAGAGAGAGAGGATGCACAAAGCAAGAGCATTGGGGATTTCTCCAGGATCTTATATATAGCTGGAGTTGGGGCTGAAGTGGGTTGATGACATACGTCAGTCAGATGTCTTGAACTTTCCACTGAAACATAATGAACACAATTACTGGCCACTAAGTGAAGACTGAAACCTTCTTGTGCAGGACACGCACTGGGGCGCTTTGTCAGAGCCCAGTCTGACAAGTGCAGCAAGAACAGGAAGACGGGGAAACGATTTTAGAGGAGTAAAAAAAAAATCCCTCGAGCAGAAAGCATCGGTTAATGATCTGTAGGTAGGAGTGTGGAAGGTTAGTTCTGGCGTCGATTCCCACCGCACTGCTATTGATCCCATCGATCTTTTTAAACTTTCCCCAACTTTTTTTTTTTTTGTCTTTTGCTCTCGAGTATTCAAACCAGACTGCAGAGTTCCACACATTAATCCCACCTACACGTGGACATTGCTTTGTGTCTGGGATGGAATCTGCACTCTCTTCCTGGAAGGATGCACTCTTACTATCCCCAAATCTTGTAAAAACAAATAGTCACAGGTTGGCAAGAGGTAAGGCTTGGAGACCCCAGAGTGTGGGGCTGGGGGTACCTGCTAGAGTTTAAACAGCTAAAAAGCTTTGCAATGCATTATGTGGGCTTGAGGAATGCTCCACTTGCAAAATTGAACACCTTAGTTGGGGAAGAGGAAAGATAGGTTACAAAAGAAAAAGACTGAAATATATTAGAGTCTGTTGATGTAATGACACACGCTGCAAGAATTGATACCTTCCTCATGGGTTCACATATAATCCTGATATCTACCTCAAGTGAGTCCTTATCTGCCCCTGGTTGACCATGAAGGTGAGGTACTGTATTGGAGTAAGGCATTTACTAAGCAAGAGGCGAAAGAGTTAGAGTGGGATTTTGATTTATTTCCCAGTGGTTCACTTAAAACAATTGCAGTTACACGTTCTGTAGTTTACACATGGAGGATAACAGACCCTCGTGTCCAAGGACTGGAAAAAGATTATTTACCCATTTAGCTGGAATGGCATGTAATGTGCAAGGGGAGTATGCATATATACACAGAATATGCACCCTAGTATCTTCCACTTCTATTGCGTGCCTTTTTCATTTCTTGTACTTTTATCATTTACATCAGTATGTTCATGGCTACCTTATTGTGCAAAATATAAACAGTTTTTTTGCACTGTTTATGAAATAAAACCGTGGTCAGTCTACTTTGTTAATATTTTTCTTCAGGCCATTACTGGGCTCGGTGGTAAAGAGTGTGAGTCATTCTCACGTCATCTCACATTAGTTTTAAGTGCCATAGTGTTCCTTAAATTGAGTGCCGAAATCATTATAAAACAGGATGAACATTTTCGAAACTAGAAACTGAAATATTAAAACCACATAAACCTGAAATCTGCAGTGTACTAAGGCAAGGTTCACAAATATAATGTTGTACAACTCTTCCTTTAAGGATGGAAATTGTGGCATGTGATGTGTTCATTATCACCAATGATGAGTAACACACCACATCACACCAATATCATTCACGCGTTCATCACATCTAGGCTCGTCTACGCCATCTCCCTGCTTGTTGACCTTCCCAACTCTTCCCTCCACAAGCTGCAGATCATCCAGAACTCTGCAGCTCATGTCCATTGCATATTGCTTTAATGACTTAATTGGCAATTGGATATTGACAATGAGAAGCAAGCAAGTATAAAAGGATTCCGGGACAGTGACTGGGCAGATTGTGGAAGTGTAAGGTTTAAATAAAAGAACTAGTGAACCCAAACTGTGACCTTATCACCCTCGCCCGGCTCCACTGGCTCCCCATCCCCCAGAGGATAGAGTTCAAAACCTTCATCTTTGCCTTCAAGGCCCTACACGGCCTTGCTCCTTCCTATCTACTGACCCCATATCAACCTGTCCGCTCCCGCCGTTCAGCAGGCTGAGGTCTGTTCCACATCGCCTGCCCGGCCCGCCCCACCATTGGTGGTCAGGCCTTTAACCTCTCTGGCCCCACCCTTTGGAACGCCATCCCACATTTCCTTCACCTCACTCCCTCCCATGGCTCCTTCAAGGCACATCTCAAGACCCTCCTCTTCGACCACACCTTTTCCAATTAATAGTTACCTGTCCTGATGATCTGTTTATCCAGAGGCCGTAATATTCAAGTACAGACTGTAGTCCTGTGGAGTCCTGTAGCTCAGTTGTTTACAGTCAATTCACTTTACAGACTATTCTGTGAATCGCTTTGAGACACCTAGAAGACGTGAAAAGTGCTACATCAAATACAAGGATTATTATTATTATTATTAAAGGTGGATGGCTGAAGAGGGATGGAACCAAAGTCCTCGCAGGCAATTTAACTAGTAGATGGGGAAGGCTTTAAACTAATTTCGAGGAGGGGAGGGAATCAGGATGTAGTGTCAAAAAGGAGAAAAAAGTTACGTAGAGGGCTGGGAGAGATGAATAGCAACGGAATAAGGAGTAGTCCAGAAAAAGCAGGGATTAGGCTGAATATTCCTGGCTACAACCTATTTAGGTGGGTTAGGGAAGTAAAAAAAAGAGGGGTGGCAATATTGATTAAATACATGGTTATGGCCCTGGAAAGGGATGATACGCGAGAGGGTCCAAAAACAAAATCTATTTGGTTAGCGTTAAGTAGCAGAAAGATGCATCCTAAAGACCAGCAAACAGTGGGGAGGAGATAGACAAGCAAATCTGCAAGCAGATTTTAGAAAGATGCAAAACCAATAGAGTAGTGATAATTGGGTACTTCGATTATCTTAACATAGACTGGAAAATAATAGTGTAAAGGGTAAGGAGGGGGAAGGATTCCTGAAATGTGTGCCACATAACTTTCTGGATCAATATATTTCCAGCCCAACGAGGAAGGAAGCAGTGCTGGGTCTAGTTCTGGGGAATGAAGTGGGATAAGTGGAGCAGGTTTCAGTAGGAGAGCATCTGGACAACAATGATCACATCATCACTAGGTTTAAAGTACTTATTGAAAGGGACAAGGAACAATCAAAGATGGAGATACTCAGCTGGAAGAGGGCTAATTTCAGTGAGTTAAAAAGAGACCTAACCAAGTTGGACTGGAAAGAAAGATTGTCAGGTAAAACAGATAACAAGCAATGGGAAGCCTTCAAGGAGGAGATAGTTTGAGGACAGAACAAATATATTGCCACAAAAGGGAAAGGTAGAGCATCCAAACCTCCCTGGATGAAGCGCTTTGGGACGTCCTCCCTACGTGAAAAGCGCTATATCAAATGCAAGGATTATTATTATTATAAGGAAATTGGGATTAAAATAAAACAGGAAAAGGAGGCTTATGATAAATGTCATGTCCAAAATACGGAAGATAATCAAAAAGAATATAAAAAATACAGAGGTGAACTGGAAAAGGAATTAAGAGGGGTAACGAGATTGTATGCGAAAAGATTAGCAGATAACATAAAAAGGAAACCTAAGGTATTTTATAAGCATATAAAGTATAAAAGATTAGTCAAAGATAGGGTGGGGCCAATTAGGGGCCAAAGAGGAATTCTTCTTGTGGAGGCAGAGGGCATAGCTGACGTATTGAATGAGTACTTTGCATCTGTCTTCACAAAAGAAGAGGATGCAGCCAATGCCACAGTATCGGAAGAGAGGGTAGAGAAATTGGATAAGATAAGAATAAACAGAGAGGAGGTACTAAAAACGTTGAGGTGCTCAAGGTAGATAAGTCATCCGGTCTGGCCGGGATGCGTCCTAGGTTAATGAGAGAAGTAATGGTGGAAATAGCGGAGGCTCTGGCCACAATCTTTCAATCTCCTTGGACACCAGAGTTGTCCCAGAGGACTGGAGGGTTGCAAACGTTACCCCCTGTACAAAAAGGGTCAGACGGATAAACCCGGGAACTATAGGCTAGTCAGCCTAATGTCAGTAGTGGGGAAACTTCTAGAGTCTATAATCCAGGACAAAATAATTTTTCACTTAGAAAAATATTGGTTAATAAAGGACAGCCAACATGGATTTGTTAAAGACAAATCGTGTCTAACAAACCTGATAGAGTTTTTTGATGAAGTAACAGAGAAGGTAGTGCAGTTGATGTAGTTTATATGGATTTTCAAAAGGCGTTTGATAAAGTGCCACATAAGAGACTTGTAAGCAAAATAGAAGCCCACGGTATTAAAGGGACTGTGGCATCATGGATACAGGACTGGCTGGGAGACAAAAAGCAGAGAGTAGTGATGAACTATTGTTTTTCTGACTGAAGGAAAGTATACAGTGGTGTCCCTCAGGGGTCGATATTAGGACCACTGCTCTTTTTGATCTGTATAAATGACCTGGAATTGGGTATAGGGAGTACAATTTCCAAGTTTGCAGATGATACTAAGCTAGGAAAAGTAGTAAATGGTGAGGAGGATAGTAGCAGCCTGCAAGAGGACATAGACAGACTGGTAAAATGGGCAGACATATGGCAGATAAAGTTTAATGTGGAGAAATGCGAAATGATGCACTTTGGGAGGAAGAAATAGGCGAGGCAATGTAAGCTGATGGTACAATCTTACAGGAGATGAAGGAATAGAGACCTGGGGTTCATATAAGTAAATCTTTGAAAGCGTAGGACAGGTAGATAAAGCTGTTTTTAAAAAAAATCATAGCAGATACTAATCTTTTAATAAATAGGGGCATAGGATACAAAACTCAGGAAGTTATGATGAATCTTTATAAAACACCTGGTTAGGCCTCAGTTAGAGTATTGTGTTCAGTTCTGGGCACCACACTTTAGGAAGGATGTCAAGGCATTGGAAAGGGTGCAAAGGAGATTTACCAGGATGGTACCAGGAATGAGGGACTCCAGTTATCAGGAGAGGCGAGAAAAGCTAGGATTATTCTCCTTGGAGCAGAGAAGGTTAAGAGGAAACTTAAATAGAAGTTTTCAAAATTAAGAGGGGATTCGATAAGGTGAACAAGGAGAAACTATTTCCACTGGCGGGTGGGTCGGTAATCCGAGAACACTAATTTTAAAATAGTTAAAAGAAACAGAGGGGAGGTGAGGAGAATTTTTTTCACACCGTGAGTTGTTTGGATCTGGAATGTATTGTTTGAAAGGATGGTGGAAGCTGAATCTGTAACAACTTTTAAGAACGAAGTAGATAATTATTTTGGGAGGACAAGTTTGCAGGGCTATGGGGAGACAGCGGGGGAGTGGGATTGATTTTCAAAGAGCCAGCACATTCACGATGGGCCGAATGGCCTCCTTCTGTGCTGTATAATTCATGAGGTCCCCTCAGAGTTGTCTTCTCTCAGGGCTGAATAGCCTCCAATCCAGCCACTATGCTGCGCTCCGAAACATTATCCTCTATGAAGGGCACCATATAAATGCAAGTTATTGTTGCTCTTGTTTTTATCCAGCGGGTACTTAATGACTGGACAAGGATATCAGGAAGGATCGTTGAGGCCAGAGAGCTAGGCTTGTTTCCAAAACAGCTTGATGCTGTGATAGGATCAGATAACTGGATTGTGTGATTACACCACCTGCAGGTGAGACCATGTGAAACAGTTCAAAGCTTTCAACCATTTAAACAATCATATAATACTAATCTTATATGTTTGTTTAACGTTCAGAAATCTGAAGCACTGCAGATCGCTTTTAAGTGTCAATGAGACAGGGGCAGGTTACCATGATAGGGCAAGCCTGTGGTACATTAGATCACTGTGGTACTGTATGCCATTTTCTACTGATTGTGGCACAGTGTATAACTATGATACCACAACAACAACAAAATTATATTTGTATAGTACCGTTCACGTCGGGAAGTCATCTCAAGCTGCTGGATAGTCAGAGTTTCGGACCCGAGCTGGGGGTCAGGATTGGGGAGGGTGGAGGGCAGGGGGGGAAGTAGGATCATCGAAAGCGGGTCGAAGAGGAGGGTCTTGAGATGGGTCTTGAAGGAGGCAAGGGAGGGGGTGAGGTGGAGGGATTGGCGGATGGAATTCCAGAGGGTGGGGGCAGAGTGGCAGAAGGCCCGTCCACCAATGGTGGGGCTGGCGAGGCAGGGGACGTGAAGCAGACCAGAGCCCACTGAGCGAAGGGAGCGGGCAGGATGGTAGGGGCTTAGGAGGTCGGAGAGGTAGGGGGGAGCAAGACCATGGTTTGAAGGTGAGGATCAGGATCTTGAACTGTATCCTCTGTGTGATGGGAAGCCAGTGGAGTTGGGCGAGGATGGGGGTGATAGGGTCACGGAGCCTGGTGCGAGAGAGGACACGGGCTGCAGAGTTCTGGACTCACCAAGTCAGTCAGGAACCTAGGTGTCTTGTTCAACCCTCAACTGTCTTTTCTCCCCCACATTCAAGCCATAACCCGCTCTGCCTTCCCTCACCTCCGTAACATCGCCCAACTCTGCCACTACCTCACCCCTCAGGCCACTGAAACTCTTGTTCATGCCTTCATCACCTCCAGACTCGACTATGTAAATGCCCTGCTTGTCGGTCTTCCCAACTCCTCTCTCCACAGGCTGCAGATAATCCAGAACTCTGCAGTCCGTGTCCTCTCCCGCACCAAACTCCGTGACCCCATCTCCCCCATTCTCGCCCGACTCCACTGGCTCCCTATTCTTTAGAGGATCCAGTTCAAGATCCTAAGTCCTCACATACAAAGCCTTCCATGGCCTCGCTCTGCGACCTCATAACCCCCTACCAACCCGCCAGTTCCCTCCGTTCAGCCGGCTCTGGCTTGCTCCACGTCCCCCGACCCACTCCCCCTACCATTGCCGGGAGAGCCTTCAGCCACTCTGCCCTCAATCTCTGGAATTCCATCCCCCAGTCACTCCACCTCACCCCCTCCTTAGCCTCCTTCAAGTCCCACCTCAAGACCCTCCTCTTCGACCATGCCATTGGCCACCCCCCTTCCCCTCCTCCCTTACCGCCCCAACCCCAGCTCGGGTCTGAAATGTTGTACACTGTCCAGCGCCTTGGGACATCCTCCCGACATGAAAGGTGCTATACAAATGTAATCTTGTTGTTATTGTTGTTCAACTGAAGAAAGTTAGCTCTCATTCCAAGACTTGATGTCTGACAGCCATTCTATCAGGACAGCAATGGTCCTGGAGTTCAGGGTGGAGGCAGAGAGGTCGAGTTGAGTGTCATCTGCACATATGTGGAAGTTGACCCCATCTCTGCGGACTATGTCACCAAGAGCGAGTATATAGATATTGAAGATGAAGGGACCAAGGACAGAGCCCTGAGGAACGCTGCATGAGATGGTCTGGGGGCTAGAGAAGCTGTTTGAGGAGATGAAGTGCAGGTGGTGTGAGAGATACAATCTGAACCAATCAAGGACAACTCCGTGGAGGTTGAGGTGAGAGGAGAAGCAGTGGATGAGGATAGAGTGGTCAACAGTGTCGAAGGCAGCGGAGGTCAATGAGGATGAGAAGGCAGAGGGAGCCCTGGTCGCAGATGGACAGAATGTCATTTGTCACTTTGACCAGGGCTGTTTCTGGATTGTGGGCGGCACGGAAACCCGATTGGAGGGGTTCATGAAGGAAGTGGTGGGAGAGGAAGGAACGAAACTGGGAAGCAACAACTCATTCCAGGGCCTTGGAGGGGAACGAGAGGTTGAAGATGGGGCAGTAGTTTGAGAGCACAGATGGGTCCAGGGCGTTTTTTTTTGAGAATAGGTGTGATGACGGACATTTTTAATGGGTGGGAACATACCAGTGGACAGGGAGAGGTCTATGATGTCTGTGAGTAGAGGGACAAGGAGGTGGAGTTGGAAGGTCTGCAAGTCTGTGTACCAGCTGTGGCACCGTATAGGGTGTTCACAAAGTTCTCTTACCACCATTTGGTTTTCTACATTGCACTGACCAACAAAGGAAATGTGTGGAAGAATGATGATAACTGTATTTAGAAGTAGTTAATTGTATTTTGTTCAAGTTTTTAACTGTATTTAGACGTCGAGAGGATCGCTGTGTGTGAGCGCCATCATTTTCATGGCAGGTAATGATCTGTCAACACATTCAACATCTTCCGTAACATGGATGGAGTGATGAGGAAGTTAATGGTATCAGACATTGTTGCACTCGACTCATCAGCAACAGAAAATAAAAATTCATTGTAAGAAAAAAACAAGGGGCAGGCAATAGGACTTTGTAAACGTCACTAATATTGTAAATTGTTTATAATAATCCTTCCATTTAATATAGCACCTGTAATGTAGAAACAACTCAGAGAATACCACAGTGAGTGTATTGATTCTATATTTGTATAAAGGCAAACGTGGCAGCCTTTCTGTGCATAGTAGAGTCCCACAAACAGGCATGAATTGAATGATCAATATTTGAGGAGGATTATTGGCCAGAACACTCCATTTTCTTTTTGCCCAAATTCCGCAATGCTTATAGACTGCTTAAAAATGTTACCCAGTGCTTCACAAGAGTGGTTTGGATGAAGAAGGCCTATTTAATCTCATCCTTCCAGAATACCCACCTCCTGTCTTCCCATCAGAGTATCAATCTGTGTTTTAAATGAATCCAGTGCCCTTACCACACCCACTCTTTCTGTGAACTGTTTCAGTTTATAGTTACCCTCTGGATAATGAAATATTCATGAAATTGTTCTTTTCAACTATAAACCTGTATCTGCTGTTCTGCTAGTTGAATGCATCTGAAAGTATTGTTCTGGGTTTGATTTTCAATCCCATTTAAAATCTTGTACATAAAGTCCCCTCAGAGATGTCTGTTTTCAAGGCTGAGGAGCCCAAGCTTGCCTAATCGTTGCTCATAGCTCATTTTTCTAACACTGGGGATCATCAGGGCGAAACCTTGGGCAAGTTTCCTTACTCCACACGCCTAATAATAATCCCTCCAAAACAAAAACAATAATAAATTGGTCATTTTCAATCCATGACTGTTTGTGGGACATTGCTGTGCGCAATTGGCTGCCACATTTCGCCCACAATTATACAGTCAATTCACTTTAGAGCATATTCTGTGAAGCGCTTTGAGACGTCTAGAAGACATGAAAAGCACTATATCAAATGCAAGGATTATTATTATTATTATTCTAATTGCTCTCCTCTGTACTGCCTCTAGGGCCTGCCATAAAACAGTTTTCTTATATTACAGTGACCAGAATGCATATACACAGAAGTGTGGCCTCACTAGAGCTCTACACAACTTGAGAATGACTTCTGAGCATCTGAACTCAACTGAATTGGCAATATAGCTTAGCTTTCTGTTTCACTTGTTCACTGCTGCCCTGCATTGTTTTGACATGGTGAGCAATGAGTCAGCTAACAACAGCAAAATTACATTTGTACAGTGCCTTTCACGTCAGGAGGACATCCCAAGACACTAGACAATCAGTGTTTTGACCCGAGCTGGGGGTCGGGATCGGGAAGGTGGAGGTCAGTGGGGGGAAAGGAGGGTGATCTAAGGCACGGCCGAAGAGGAGGGTCTTGAGATGGGTTTTGAAGGAGGCAGGGGAAGGGTTGAGGCGGAGGGACTAGATAACTAGGTAATTATTTAGGGAGGACAAATTTGCAGAGCTTTGGGGAGAGAGCTGGGGAGTGGGATTGATCCGGACGGCTCTTTTAAAAGAGCCAGCAAAGACACGATGGGCCGAATGGCCTCCTTCTATGCTGTATAATTCTATGATTCTATGGCTGCAAAATGGAGTTCCAGAGGGTGGGGGCAGAGTGGCTGAAGGCCTACCCACCAATGGTGAAGCGGGGAGGTGGGGGATTTGAAGCAGGCCGGAGCCCACTGAGCGGAGGGAGTGGGCAGGTTGGTAGGGGGTTAGGAAGTCACAGAATAGAGGGAGCAAAGCCATGGAGGGCTTTGAAGGTGAGGACCAGGATCTTGGAAGCCAGTGGAATAGGGCGAGGATGGGAGTGATAGGGTTACGGAGCCTGGTGCGAGAAAGGACACGGGCTGCAGAGTTCTGGATGATTTGCAGCCTATTGGAGGCTAACACCCCAGTTCTTTTTCAGCAGGCCCTTGACAAGTTCAATCCCATGGAGTACAGGTTTCCTATTCTTACGTCCTATATTCAGTACTTTACATCTATTTGTATTGAACTTCAGTTGCCAGACATCAGCCCATGTGCATATCCTATTTACCTCTCGTTGTAAGACCTTTGCTCTCTCCTCATTGGCTCCCCATTCTTGTTTCTTTATCCTTCTTCTATAGTCATATTTTGCACAATGGTCACCTTTTCCCTGCATGCTTCCATTTCTGTTCATCTGCCTTGTATTGTGCTGCATGCTCTACATACATCATGTTTTTGAAATTATGTCCATTTATCTTTGATAAATACTGCCCAGGAATTCCCACAAGATGGTGCTATTAAGCTTTCCAACCCAGTCAAGGACTGTCATACAGTCATACCCACCATTTTATAGCAGGGATTATTACGAGAGTTGAGTCTCTTTCCTCAGGATCCACATTCTTGTTTACTGATACGGGATCTACTTTTATCTCCAACTACTTTTCATCAGATTCACTTCTACAACTGATTTTAAGAAATAGCTTTAATATAGTGGGAGGAATGGATGGGAGGAAGGTAGGGTGATTGTTAAACAACTTGCATTTATATAGCACCCTTCACATGGGGGAATGTCTTTGAGCACTTCACAAGGTTGGAGTTGGACATCGAGCAAGGAAGAGGGGAGAGGCGATAAGCACGTTCAAAAAGGTTGGATTTAAGGCGAATAACCTGTATTTATATAGTTCCCTACACGTAGGAAGTATCTCAGAGCACTTAACAGCGGTGTGGCTTGATGTTGAGCTGAAAGGCCGGGAGGGAAGGTGAACGAAGGCAAGGTCAAAGAAGAAAGTCTTCACGTGTGATTTGAAGATGGGCTAAGGGGGCAAGACTGTAAATTGAGGCAAGGAGTTCCAGAGATTCGGGGCATAATGGCTGACATAGTGGGACTTCAAGACAGATGGGCCAAGAAGGAGGATATTAAATAAACAAACATTTCCAAGGAAATTGGAACAAATTTGACCCAATCGTCAATCAGATTATAAAAGCAGCTATCAGATATAATAAAATTGCAAGAAAGTGAACAAACAAAAAATCCCTGGAACAGCCTTTTAAATGAACATTTTATTTCCCAGTTGAAAGAAACTACTATTAATAATCCTTAAATTTGATATAGTGCCGTTTGGCTCGAGAGGACATCTCAAAGTGCTTCACAGGATATACCGTAAAGTCTATTTTTGTAGGTGAACAAGGCAGCCAAATTGATTACAGCAATGTCCCACAAACAGCCATGATGTCAAATTACCAATTTTATTTGGGGGATTGTTGGCTAACTAGGATGCCTAAATCAGGAATCGTGGATCAAGTGCCATTGGACCAGGAGGAAAACATTCTAGTTTATGGGTACACAAGGTCAGCTAGAAATAGAATCTCATGGCAATATTATGAGAAATTTGAAACCAAGCCTAAGACCATCCAAGATACATAATAAAAATACTCTCTGAAATTTAAATTATGCAGACCTATCATCCTAAATGAAAAACATTGGCAAACTGAACAACTTTTTTAGTCAAATTATTGTCTTAACTCTATCAATAATTCCTCAGAAATAAAAAAATGCAGACAATATAAAGTTCAAATACATAATCTCATATGCTCTTCCTCCTCACTATTAGATCCTCACTACTCACCAGATCACAAAGAACGTTTAGTTCCTAGGGGTCTTTAGACCATTTAATCTCATCTTTTTAATTACCCACCCTAATGATTTCTCGTTGCAGCAACAAGCTGTTTCTTAAATGAGTGGTGTCCAGGCCTAAACCACCCTTACTGTTAATCTGTCTCTATGTGAAGAAATCCTTCCTGATTGTCCTCAAATTACCCTTTACAAGCCTCAATCTGCACCCTTTTGATCTGCTTCCCTCTTGTGTATTGGTCTGGATTTACTTTTTAACCCCATTTAGAATCTTGTATACCTCTTCTATAAAATCCCATCTAATATGTCTCTTTACAAGCTGAAGAAGCCTAATTTATCTAAATGGTGATCATAGCTCATCCTCCGACAATAGTGAACTCCATACTTTTCGAGGAAGTAACATCCGAAATTAACTTTAGGAAGCCATATGACATGCGCTCCAAGACGCTGCCCCACGTGAAGGGGTTTTATAAATGGAAGTCGTTGACATTGTGTACCATAGATTTTAAAAAGGCATTTGACAAAGTACCATATGAAAGATTTCTTCATCAGCTATGTTGTTGGGCAAGATATGGACTGAAAATTGACTATGGAGGAGGAAGCAACAGTTGTTCGGGGAGCTAGGTTAAAATGAGGGGAGGTATTAAGTGGGGTACCTCAGTGGTCTAAAATGAGACCACAGTGGTGCCTGGCTCTGACACTGTCTCACACCGCAGGCCGCCGAAACCCTCGACTATGCAAAAATTCACTGCTTGTCGGCCTCCCCAACTCCTCCCTCCACCGGCTGTAGATCATCCAGAACTCTGCAGCCTGTGTTCTCTCACACACTAGGCTCCACGATCCTTTCACCCCCATCCTCGCCCAACTCCGCTGGCTTCCCATCACACAGAGGATACAGTTCAAGATCCTGGTCCTCACCTTCAAAGCACTCCAGTCTTGCTCCCCCTACCTCTCCGACCTCCTAAACCTCTACCACCCTGTTCGCTCCAGCCTGCTTCACGTACCCAGCCTTGCTCGCCTCATTATCGGCGGGCGGGCCTTCCGCCACTCTGCACCCACCCTCTGGACCTCCCTTGCCACCTTCAAGACCCACCTCTTCTTTGACTGTACCTTTGATCTCCCTGCTTCCCCCCTGCCCTCCACGCTCCCCCACCCCGACCCTCAGCTCGGGTCCCTAATTCTGTCTGTCCAACGCCTTGTAATTTTGTTGTTGTTGTTCCTTGCATACATTATTGACCTGAATTTGCAGACTCAGTAGAATATAATTAAATTTGATGAAGACATCAAATTGGGAAGAATTGTAGAATCAGAGGAAACAGCCATGGTCTTACAAGAGAGCTGGATAAAATATGCACAGGAGCTAATAATTTAGCACAAGTTTGTGGGAAGTGCGCAGGTCAGCTGCACAAATCCGCAGTGAACAAGTTCTTATAGTGAAGCGTTATGATGGTGTAGATTCAGTGGTGTGATACTGCTCTCTGGGATGCTTCCCTGCATGGAGGGGAGCTATATAAATGCAACTTGTTATTGTTCATACTGAGTTTTTAAGATTGGACCATCACATAATCTACTGTAATTGAAAACGACTGTTACATGCTTGTCAGTATTAATAATAGCCAATGGAGGGGCAGAACTAGTCACTGAGAGTATGGATTCTTCTCACTCGGCTCCAGCTGGATTCTAATGCTCACTCCAGCGTCCCGGGACCAGCCTTGGCTTCCACCAACCTCCTAATAAATTCCAGAATTGTCCCTCTGGTAAAGGGAGTATTTTCTCTAGCAGACAAATGAGAAATTTGCACGTATAAGCCACATACATATATTAGAATTTGCAGTCTGGTTTCTAGATAAGTTTTAAGAATGGGGATGGGTTTCCTTGCGTGTCATGAAAAACGGCTGACCAAAACTAAAACAAACCCCTAATGTCAGAAATTTTTAATAAAAGCTTTTCCAGTGTTTGCAATACATAATTTTCTCACTTTAAACAATCCCTGCATTTGATATAATAATCCCTGAATTTGAGATAGCGCTTTTCACATCTTCTAAACGTCTCAAAGCGTTTCCCAGAATATACTGTAAAGTGAATAGACTGTATATTTGTGGGCAAATCGTGGCAGCCAATTGCACCCAGCAGTGTCCCATAAACAGTCGTGGATTGATTGACCAATTATTTTATTTTTTCTTGAGGGATTACTATCAGGCGTGTGGAGTAAGGTAACTTGCCAAGGTTTCGCCCAGCCATGGTGCAGTTTATTCCGATTAAACTAGACACAACAGAGCTGAAGGTCTATGACTTGGACAAAGTACATTAAATAATAAGCAGAACGGTCTGCAATATTTTTGAATCCGAATCATTTCTTAAAATAACTGCTGCCGGTTATTTAAAACTAACCAAATTTGCCATGAACCAGCACCTTTAACAAAATGGGTCTGTGAAAGCACATTGAGGCATTTTTCCATTAATTGCCAAGATAATGTCAGTGGAGCACCACATTCTTGTGCGTCTCCAGGTTTTTGTGCGCATTTGCATCGAGGGCTCAAATAAATCAATTGGCGGATGGGCGCTTCCGAACCTCACGCAGGAACTATGGGGTGGTATAATTTATATAATTAAGTATAGTGCCTATGATTTCAAAATGCCTTGAAGCACTTTTTTAAGTGCAATGACTTTGCATTTGGAAGCAAGATGCTGGCAGCCATTTTATGCACAGCAAAGACCCACGAGCAGATCAGCCATGAAGTGAACCGCAGTGTCCGATTTGTGCGGAGCATTACTGGCCACAGGGAAGAAACGTCATGGGGGCAAAACACACAACACACACTGCACTGTTTAATCGAAAAGATCAGCTTGCAAAGCCTGGCATCTCTCTCTCTCTCTCTCTCTTTCTCTCCACTATTTTGGGGCAACTCAGTCGAGGTTGTCTTTTTTTTTGTTTTGAAAAAAAACTCAGCATTGCGGTGCAGAGCAAAACAGGGCCGCTGGTCGCAGTTAAACCCGGTGCAGACACAGAGAGCAATGAGTAGCTGCAAAATAAACAAGCGCGCATCGACTCCAACCGAGTGAAACCGCGTCCATCCGAGGAGTAACGCTCGAGAAAGTGTCAACATTTTCTCTGCAGAGAAGTGTCTCTCTCTGTCTGTCTGTCTGTGTCTGTCGGCCTCGCCCTGATCGTTGCTGCGGTTGATTGACAGCTCCCCCCCCCCTCCCCCCCTGCACCACGACCTTGGGAATCAGGGACCGGGACGTGACGACATGTACACGCACCGCGCCGCAATGCCCCCTGGGCCGCGGTAGTTCAGCCGCCCGCGCCCGCGCCCGCTTGGATTACGGGCCCCGGGGAGGCGGACTACAACTCCCGGCGTGCTCGGCGCCAGCCGCCCGCCTCCCGCCTCCCGCCCCTCCCCTGAGGGGGGGGTAAATCGGCGCTCCTCGGCCATTTTGTTCCCAATTGCGTCGACGACGGAACCTGAAAAAGAACCGAGAAACTGATCGACGATTCGACCGAGCCCACACTCGTTTCATTGTCACTAAGGCGGTCCACTGATATCGCATGTCCACTATTCAGAACCTCGAATATCATGGTGAGTCCGCCTTGGCGTTAGAAAAAAGCCTCAGGCGCTGCTCCTGTCTGCTCTCTCCCCCCCCCTCCCCCACCCCCACCATGTTTTCCGGCCCGAGGCTAACGGGCGGCTCCCTCCACCTCAGCAGCTGAAAATCAACAGTCTTTCTCTGGCGCTCTCTCTCTCTATCTCTCTCTCTCTCTATTCCCCTCCCCACCCCCTGCCGCCCCGCTCCCGCCGCCATGGCCCCGTCTCTCGGGGGTTTCGGTTGAGTTTTGAATTTCCGCTCGAGGCTTTGTTCAAATGCCTGAAAACAACATGGCGCCGGGGAGGGAGAGAGCTGGGTGGGGGCGGGGAGGGAGAGAGCTGGGTGGGGGCGGGGAGGGAGAGAGCTGGGGTGGGGGGGGGAGAGAGCTGGGGTGGGGGGGGGGAGAGAGCTGGGTGGGGGGGGGAGAGGGGGGGGGGGGGGAGAGGTGGGGTGGGGGGGGGGAGAGAGCTGGGGTGGGGGGGGGGGGGAGAGGGGGTGGGGGGGGGGGGAGAGAGCTGGGGTGGGGGGGGGGAGAGAGCTGGGGTGGGGGGGGGGAGAGAGCTGGGGTGGGGGGGGGAGAGAGCTGGGGTGGGGGGGAGGGGAGAGAGCTGGGGTGGGGGGGAGGGAGAGAGCTGGGGTGGGGGGGAGGGAGAGAGCTGGGGTGGGGGGGGGGAGAGAGCTGGGGTGGGGGGAGGGAGAGAGCTGGGGTGGGGGGAGGGAGAGAGCTGGGGTGGGGGGAGGGAGAGAGCTGGGGTGGGGGGAGGGAGAGAGCTGGGGTGGGGGGAGGGAGAGAGCTGGGGTGGGGGGGAGGGAGAGAGCTGGGGTGGGGGGGAGGGAGAGAGCTGGGGTGGGGGGGGAGGAGAGAGCTGGGTGGGGGGGGAGGGAGAGAGCTGGGGTGGGGGGGGGGGGAGAGAGCTGGGGTGGGGGGGGGGGGGGGGGGGGGGGAGAGAGCTGGGGTGGGGGGAGGGGAGAGCTGGGGGGGGGGAGGGAGAGAGCTGGGGTGGGGGGGGGGAGAGAGCTGGGGTGGGGGGGAGAGAGCTGGGGTGGGGGGGGAGAGGCTGGGTGGGGGGGGGGAGAGAGCTGGGGTGGGGGGGGAGGGAGAGAGCTGGGGTGGGGGGGAGGGAGAGAGCTGGGGTGGGGGGGGAGAGAGCTGGGGGGGGGGGGGGAGAGAGAGAACTGGGGTGGGGGGAGGGAGAGAGCTGGGGTGGGGGGGGGGCGGGGAGGAGAGAGCTGGGGTGGGGGGGGGGGGGGGGGGGGGGAGGAGAGCTGGGGTGGGGGGAGGGAGAGAGCTGGGGGGGGGGAGGGAGAGAGCTGGGGTGGGGGGGGAGAGGTGGGTGGGGGGGGGGGGGGGGGGGGGGAGAGAGAGCTGGGGGGGGGGGGGAGAGAGCTGGGGGGGGGGGGGAGAGAGCTGGGGGGGGGGGGGCCGGGGAGAGAGAGAGCTGGGGTGGGGGGGGGGGGGAGGAGAGAGCTGGGGTGGGGGGGCCGGGGAGTGGAGTGGGAAAAGCGTGAAGGGGGGGGGAGACCTGGGGAGAGACCCGGGGAGAGAGTGAGAATGGGCGGGGGGGGGGAGATAGTGAGACCCGGGGACTTATAACAGTAATAATAATCCTCGCATTTGATTATAGTGCCTTATCACATTGTTGGGACGTCTCAAAGCGCTTCACAGAATACACTGTAAAGTCAATTATATATTTCCTCTCTTGCTCTCTCTGTAATACACAGCTATAATGTAGCTCTTATCGCTTCAAGTGACGCATAATAATTTTGGAATCTCCTTAGTTACTTTCCCTGTGGGTTACTGTTAGCAGGAGTGGCTGAGCTTTCTGTCTTCACTGTCTGGAAGAATCCTTTCACTTTGTCCCCGCCCTGCCTCAAAACCTTCAACTGCGTGTTGGTCACCTTTTTATTCTTTCTTCCTTCTCTTCTACCGCCGCCACACAGCTGTATGAAACATTGAGATGTCTTCCTGACGTAAAAGGTGCAATATCAATGTAAAGTGTTATTGTAATTCCTAATTTTGACAGAAATGCAGCTTCCTGTTGGGAGTTTGCATTTCAAAAATGAAGGATGCATATTTTATGTTTCATGAAATGGTTTTAAACTTGTTACAGACCCCTTTGCTGATGCAATTAAGGGCGACGATCAACTCCCAGCAGGGACTGACGATTACATCCATATAAGAATTCAGCAGCGTAACGGCAGGAAGACACTGACCACTGTTCAGGGCATTTCTGATGATTATGATAAAAAGAAACTTGTGAAAGCCTTCAAGAAGGTATGTTTACTGGAATGTTTTAATTAAATGCATTATTACATAAATTGGAGGTGATTTTTTGGGCAGGTATCTGACATTTGTAAATCCACCACCATGCTTAAAGGTGTCCAAACTAGACTGTTTAATACATGCCACCTACACATGAAAATTCCCATATCTGTATGGATTGCACACTCTCCCTAGAGAGAAACAAATTTCTTACCTAATCTTGTAGATTACTAGATGCAGATCGGCAAGAGGCAGGATTTGGAGACCCCAGGCTGGAGTTTAACCAGCTAAAATCGCATTGATTGAATTGAAAGCACTGTCTGGCACATTTGCAAGCAGTGAGGTGGATTTGTGGCATAAGTGGAAGGAGGGTTCCGGCCTATACTGAGCACCCTGGAGATGGAATCTAATTCACAGTGGGCATATCTATATGCCAAAGCCCCTCACACGAGGCTCGGATCAAGCAGATGCTGAGTAAGCCTGGTAGGCAGTATTGGACTTGGGCCCTGAGAAAATCAAGGTGGCTGACATGTCACATGCTGTTCTGTAAAGGTCTTCCCACCACATTGAAGGTGTATGTCAGATAGCTAATGAGGAAACTTTGAGGCTCTGGGCAACAGCTGCTGGCAGGCTTTGCCTGGAATCCAAGTTTGTGAACAACCATTCATACATTACCCTTCTTCAAATCAATCAAGGTGGATGCCAAATGTGTGAATGCTACCGAGCCTATCATCAGCAGTGGCTTGGAAGTTCTGTGGACCTTCCTGGATCAGAAAATGAGCCACCTAGACCACCAGAGATGATTGACTTTGTTCCGACATTTTTTTCTGAACACGTTTGCCCCCAACCACACCAACAGTTGGTCATAAATTGGAGGTTGCATTCCAAAATTTGACTTGTAAAAGTGTATTGTATTTCTATTTGGTATCAATAACCTTTATATTTGGATGCAGAATCTATTATCACAAAATCTGAAAGTACTATCCAGGTAATTTTTGTGGGAGGCTACATGTTTGGCAGTGGAATGCCGGAATCGAACCAGCCCTCTGGTGATCTCGTTACTCGAGTTCCTGAACTATGCAGGTCTGCAGTACTCCATGGCACTGCTAATGACAGCATAGCCAGTCTAACTCATTGGCAAGGCTTGGAAGGGCAGACCAGTCACTGGAGGCAGAGATTCCTCCCACTCCGCACTTATTAACTTCAGTGAGCGAGTAGTAAACTTATGGAACAGGCTCCCTAGGGACACAGTAGAAGCAGAAAATGTCATTTGTTTCAAAAACAAATTAGATAATGAACACTCATAACTTGCCATTGAGGGCACAGTCTTCCAGCTGTCCAGCTAGAACTACCCCATTACATTTTGGGCTTGCAGAATTAAAGATCCAATCGGACAAATTCTCACTCCAAATGAGTGGTCTTACCCTTCAAGTCCTGCCATTGAGCGAAGTCCATCATCAGTATTCTGGAGGACTGCAACAACAATAAAAAAAATTACATTTATATTCCAGCCTTTCACGTCAGAAAGGCATCCCAAGGGACTGGGTGTGGATCTCTTGGCAGTTGGGTTGGATACTCCCTAAACATGGCAATGGGGCTGACCAAAAAAATTAAATTGCACATTTATAGGCAATACAATTGCCAGGAAGGTGGAAGGCAATCTAGATAGACCTTGGTCTTTTTTTTGTCTACCATTTCTTATATTCTTACCCAACTAATTTATGAAATGCTTAGTTATGTGTTGAGTCTTGTTTCTACAATGTGCAACTGTTCAATCATTGGGACTGAATAAGATGGTGATGCTGTTGAAAGTAAGATTAGATGTTGCATTCTCTCAGCAGTTCAGTATCTGAAAATTCTGCAAAGTTCATATTTGGATCATTTCTAAATTGGATTTGCATTTATTGTGTAAGAAATGCTACATTGTTCTTTTTTAATATACAGAAATTTGCCTGCAATGGTACTGTGATTGAACATTCAGAATACGGTGAGGTAATCCAGCTTCAAGGTGACCAACGAAAGAATATCTGCCAATTTCTCCTAGAGGTAAAAAAAAGACCATCTTATTTAAAATTAAGTTTTTAGAAAATTCATCCATAGCTAGAACAGCTTTAACTTTGCGCATAACCTGCCTGTCCGATGTTGATACTAGCGAAGGCTGTGTTGAAGAATTAATGATGGAAGCGTTTACTTATAAAATTTAATGCACATAAATTCAGATGTATGTTTATAAAGTACATTTCAGCAGAAGTCCTAGGTCTTAAACTTGTGAAAACTTGAGCAGGAAATCTTTCTCGCTGGTTTTCAGTTTGGTTAAATGGTGCTGCTATTGAAAATGAACTGCTGGATAGGATTCTTATTTATAGTTTAAAACATTTCTAGATTTAAGGCCGTTATTAAACTTAGGCAATCCATTTTTTGGCCACTGGTTGAATACTGTGAATTTGGTTTATTTAACAATATCTGATCCTATTGTATTTAATTTCTTTGAAAAGAATCTGCCAGATTCAGTTTGCACAGGAAATGTAATTAGATGGTATGAGCCACACCGGTTACATAATCCAAATTAATTTCTAATCCAAACCATTCTGCACTAATTTGAGGCTTGCATCCTGCAGGGCTATACTGTTCCAAGACAAGTTCAAGAACTTTTAAGATATCTACATGAATGTCATTTTAACTTTTGGATATTTAAACCTCGTCCAATATGTAGTCTGAAGTCCTGCTAAAGATTTCTGTAATTGAAGCACATGTAGGAAAAAGTTCCAACTGAAAATGTTTATAACTTGGATGTGACTTGAACTTTTGATGTATTAGAGAGTGGGCTTTTACAAACCTTTCATCCCTCTTTAGATGCTACTCATTGAAGAGTTCATCCCATTTTCACAGAAATATCTAGCTTTTTTTGTTTCTTGGTTCTGTAAAATTGTGACAGCCAGTTGACTGTTGCAATTGTGTGTCTCAGATGGATCTAGACCAACATGCACACTGATCTGGTTTGAGAACCTGTCTTTCAGAAAGTGGAAGGCCTTTTGTAATCTTTGTTGCATTCCAGAAATTAACAGAATAATGGTTGTTTTAAAACTATTTAGCCAACAAAACATGTGATAAACAGAATAAAACAATGTAACATTTCATACAGGCATATTCAGACAAAACCAATGAGCCTAAATCAATGGATTTGATCCTGTCAAAAGGGTCAAACAAAGAATAGAATTCATTACGTTTTAGAAAGGTGTGCAGATTCACAGACCAAATTTCCTTCCTTGCAACAAATTAGCATCCCACACCTAAAGTGCCATACTAGGATTGATTTTCCAGATATCTAAGATCAATGTGAAAGCAATAGTATAACTCAATGTATAATTGCATTCTGGGGTGACATTTGAATGCTGAGTATATTTAAATGAGGCAAGTGATTTATTTTTAACCATTTACTCCTTGAATTTTTGGGGGTTATGGGTCAAGTGTGTATTGGCTCTAATTTGATTTATTTTTGTTTGTAGGTTGGCATTGTCAAGGAGGAGCAGCTGAAGGTTCACGGCTTCTGAAGGATGTGCTTACAAACTCGTGAAATTTCTTGTTGCAGGGCTGGTTCTTTTTACATTTGTTAGCTAAATATATACTATGCAGAAAATGATTTGCTGCAGAGAATGGACTTCCCATGTGATTGGATCTTCAGAATTTAACTCCTATATGCATGGCTACAGAAGATGTGTGCTCTTTAGGCTCGTAACTCATATGGAATCTACTATAAGATGGTAAATGGAATGAATAAGCATGTGTATTTAGAACATTTCCAATGGAAATGTTTTAGTGCTAATTGTTCTTAAATTTTCTTCTGAAGTATTGTTTGTATTAAACCATGTATGTTGTATAAGACTAACCAATAAAACCAGCTATGTATTCGGAGTGCAGTCAATTTGGATTGAATAATGAATCTGATTATAATTGACTTCTTAATGTAAATTTGCTATCAATATATGCTGTGCGCCAGTTTATCTCGCAATCATTGCCAATTATCTCACTGATCTCCAAGGAGAAAATTATTTTCAGGAGGATCTGCTGACCAAAAGTGATTTAGAAATATTACATCTAGGGTAAATCTACCTTCTATGCACCCAATTCCTAGTACTGGAATGTCATTCCTCCTACAAACTGCCAGGTTGTCATACTGACTTTGGGATCTGTTGTAATAATTAGTGTTGCCTGTGTCGTATTTAGAGTGATATTGCCATTTATTTTACTTTTTAAAATATTTTACAAGCTTTTTGATTACAAAATGTGCTGATTACTGATCATAAGGTCCTATATGTGAGTAGTCAGGTTGTTTTGTGCATTGCTTCAGTGAAGGGCTTGGTAATTGAGATATCTATCACTATGCTGGTTTGAAGTTTTTCTTCAGATCCACTATTGGTGGCCAAGGTGCTAGATACTACTTGCTACTCTTTCAGAACCTAGTTGCTTCTTTCCTGACAGCTTTTCCAACCAAAATAAGTATAATTTTGATTTTGTTCAGCACTTAATTTTTCCTCCTTTATTTTCCTTATAATAAAATTCATAGTGCCTTTTGTAAGTGACAGATCACCAACACCCCCATCAACCTGTCCACACCAGGCTCCATTGCCTTCCTGCTACAGAATGAAATGATTTCAAAATCCTCACATTTGCCTACAAATCATTTTGGCATAGAACCATCCTTCCTCTCCAACCAGCTTCTCTTCCCCCAGCTCACGCTTTCTATGAGTCCCTTGGCTTACATTGGTGGCTGCACCTTTAGCCATGAGTAACCCAAATCTCATATTCTCGCTCTCAATCACTCAGACTCGTTTCAGATCGTAGCTGAACACTCCTCTAACTGCCTACTGTCACCTCCCCAGCCTGGCATGAAATTGTGCTGTTTAGTGCTTGGATGCTGCCCAGTGTTTTATGTTTCACACTATTCTCCCTTTAAATTCCATTTCTCTCCTTGGAGCGCGTGGCTTCTCAGGACATGGGAATAACAGGTATTTCATGCAGGAGTAGACCATTTAGACATCAAATGTCCCACAAGATTCCCTTCAACGTACAAGAAAACTTCCAACTCGTGGACACTTCAGTTGTGAGGATAAATTGGTATTCAGGCTACTTTTTCAAGTTCTAGATACATCTGCTATTGGTCTGATTCATTTGTTATCCCTATTATCAAGTTGAAAGGTAGATTCAAGCCCTACATCGAGGATGTAAATTTGTAGGTTAGGCTAAAATTCCAATGGATTCCTGCATTGTTGGACATGCTGCTCTTAAGGTGAGACTAAATCAAGATCCTGTCTGGCTATTCAGGTAACTTTTAAAGTTTCCATGATACTTTCTGAAAGAAGTTTCCATGAAGCATATTGAGAAATTTCTAAGTAATGAACATATTAAACACAATTGCATGAACCTGATTGTGAGCAAAATCCCCAACTCTTATGTGGGCATCTTAATAAGGGACATTAGTAGGCAGTCCATTGCCTGCTCTTAATGAGTTTCTACTCTTGCATTATCTGAATCTACCCTGATTTGTTTTAATTGACAGTTGCATGTTTTTAATTGAACTTAGGACTGCTCCCAGACTTAATCTTCTGTTCAATATTTTGTTGCCTAGTGTCTGAATGTCAAATTGTAGTTCCATAAACAGATATTTGAGAAAGGGCATAATGAATGCATTTCAGCCGTTTGTGCAGAAAAGTTAAAAGTAACAGCACTTTAATGCAAAGGAATGGTGTGTATTGTTTTCAAACTTTAGCTTGTGATTGGAAATTACAATATCTTGTAGCAAATTGCTATTTAGCCTCGCATGGAATTTGCTTCACATTAGCTTGGTCTTCTGTTGCATTTGCCTTGGGGAAGTGGACTGAATATTGAGGCTGTACTTTATATAATTAGGTGGTCTCTACTGTTTATAACAATGAGGTAAAAATGACTTTGTACTTGCAATTTTTGGAATGACTTTAAAGGGACTTGTCGAACTTTTGAGTACAAGTCCAAGAAGTGTCGGCTAATTAGTTTTATAAGAAGTCAGGCATTCATCGGCAAAATGAATAATGCAACAGTGGTAACCTGCTGTACATTTTCAATAACTTAACGTCTTCCCTTGAAAATCAGAGCATGAAGTAGAAATATTCTAGACCCACATTCTGTAAGTAGCCTAATTTGTGCCTTGTGAATATAGATACACTGGAATCAATCAAAGTGATTTTTTGCACCTATTTTTTATTCTAATAATGCATGATACATTCAGTGTATATAAACTTTGTTTCATTTGGAAATTTTGTGCATTGGATTAAATTTTCCCTGTTGCAGTTTCCTTGCAGCCTGGAACTGCATCTTTTTCTGCGTAGAACTCTGGCTCCGGTCTGATCCACATCCCTCGTCCTAACCGCCCTACCATCGGTGGCCGGGCCTTCAGCCTCTCAGCCCCTAGGTTCTGGAACTCCATCCCCCAGTGCCTTCGCCGCTTCCTCCCTTCTTCAAGGCCGGTCTCAAGAGCTTTCTCTTCGACCGTGCCTTCAGCTCCTCTCTCGACTCTCTACCCCCTCCTCGTTCACTCCCTTCCCTCCGCTCACCCTGACCATTTCCCCCCTGCTCGGGTCCCGACCCAACTGTCCAGTGCCTTGGGACGTCCTGCCGACGTGAAAGGCGTTCTATAAATGAAATCTTGTTGTTCAAATAAGGGGCTGTACTCTCCAGGTTTGGAGATTTCTTGGTGAATTCAACCTATAATTGTTATTTCTATTTAAGACTGTATGCCCAATAATATACGTCTCCAGCCACTGAGCACTGTGTGTCTGTGTTGGGTTGGCCATTATAGCTCTCAGTGTTAATTGCTCTCTTCAGGCAATATAGGTTTCTTCTAAGAGCAAGCTGATTTTTAACAGTGGGGTGAAATGCGTAAGTTATTTTCAGCAAATTTCTTTCAGAGGCATAACCACGTCTGTGTAGTAGTGAACTACTCATAGAAAACCACCATCTGGATTAGGAAAATTTGTTTTGTGTGATGACTACTTGTGGATGAATGTGGCAGCCAATCCCACAAACAGCCCTGAGTTGAATGAACAATTGTATCTGGAGGATAAAGAACAGAAGTCCAGAATTGAAAGGAAAGAGAATAGGACAAGTACAAACACCTATATTTAATTATTTTTCATATTTATTTTAGGTTATAGTAATAAAATTGCACTCAAGGTTTGGATTTACTGAAATACTATTATTTTAAAGGCAAGCTTTGCTTAACAATTCTGAGATTTTTGATGAAATAACAGAGTTAAAGGACAAGAAACAGTGGGAGTGGATAGTTACTGGATTTTCCATTTCCTTAAGGAATCCTGTGAAATGTTGCCAATCAAACATAATTGTTCCTTCTCCCTGTATCCTTGTTCAAAATCAAACTTCACAGTTTCCTCTCAAACTCATTCTTTCCTAGGATCTTGAGATCATTGAATTCTTTACTTCCCTCAGTCTTCCCTTCCTCATCCAAACTACAGGCCTTTAAACCCAAGTTTGAAGCACCTAAACAACTCTTAAAAAAACACAAAATACCACAGATGCTGGAAATCTGAAACAAAACAACTTTTGATATGTTTTATCTACAACCTTTGTACAACCCATCATTTGTGTGTTAATTTGACATAGATGTGCATATACAGTTCATACAAGTAGTGAGCACACATTTGTTGGATTCCCATACCAATGAGCCATCTAGGTTACTCATCCAACTTCCCAAAAGACTCTTTCAACTCTGAATTCTTTTAATGTCCATGAATTTGTCTGGTTTCTTCTGACACTTTTTATATTTGCTTCTTCCCACTCCCTGTACTACGCATTTGTTACACATGCCTTTCACCCTTTTACTAAACAGCTACTATGCCCCTAACCTCTGGAACTCCCATCTACCTCTCAATCTTGCTTCTTCGTCCATCTTTAATTCCCGAATAAAAATCTTATCTCTTCAACCACATCTATAGTCACCGCCTCATCATTGCGGGCATTTGATCCTATCCCTCTTCCAAGAAATTATTGGAAGGATGCTATAAAAAAGGAAGTTGTGAAAAGAGAATATTATGTGAACACCTACAGAGTTTTGACACCCCTATTCTCCAGGACATTAAAGGATCCACACCTCAATTGATATTAATGTGTACTGTTGTGTAATAAACAATGGGGTTAAAATGTTAAATTTATTAAAATTGTGCCTAATACAAGGACCAGAACAAGGCACCAATTCTTGCATCTTGGTGTGGAATTGACAAGTGACATTAATCTGAAAATTTGGAGCAATGGCCACATTAATATGAACCCCATGTGTTGAAGCCTTTATTCTGCCTTTTACTCTGAAAGGCATAAACTGAAGAAAGACATTGAAAATAAACCTTAAATTGTTGATCTCTAGTTGATTTGATCAATTCTTGTTATTCATTGACAAGACATGACCAGGAAATTTTAAACCAAAATGCAAACAGATTAAAAAGATATGTTGGAGAAATGTTCTAGTTTATACAAAAACAATGACACCAGCAAGCTCTTGTCTACTTCAGACATTAGATCATCACCAAAGCGATAAAAACAGGGAGTGATGTAGCATAGTGGCTCGTGCAGTCTCGCAAGCAAGTGGACCTGGGTTTGATTCCCAGACATGGCGAAACCTTAGGCAAATATCCTTACTCCACACACCTCTGTACCTAGCAGTAAGTAGGAACCCGGTTGTTAGTCAATTGGTGGATCGCTTTCCATTGGTAATAATCCCTCCAAAAAATAAATATAATAATTTGATGATTCACTCCACAACTATGCACAATTGGCGGCCGCGACTATTCTGTGAAGCGCTTTGAGATGTCGTGACAACGTGATAAGGTGCTATATATCAAATGCAAGGATTATTAACACAATATGACCTTGAATGAAGTTGATGAGAATGGATATACCATGGAGCAATGTGGAGAAAGGCTTGAAGAACAGAAATCAATTCATTTGTGGGGAAGCCCCCATCCTACTGGTCACTACGGTAGTTGGGAATAGCCATGCACAATACACCAGAAGATATACAAATGACAGCACCCACAGCAGATAAATGCATTGCTGCTTGATTAGATTTTCTTGTGGATTAAGTGCTGATCCAAAGGCTCTTTCTTATCCTTCAGGCCAGTTAATATAATCAGGCTTTAAATAGATTACAATAGATACTTTCAATGTCATAAGACGTTGATCAACTTAACATGCTCAGTTAGTATCAGAAACAACATTTAGCCCAGTTCAAGCAGTTTCTGAACATGCTGAAGTGCAGAGAAAGCTCAAATAATATGAAATGTATTTTAGTTCTTTAAATTTCTGCTTGGAATGAAAAGTTGTTGCAATTTATGCTTGGGTGTGAAAACTTCTCCCTTCCAGCTCAGGCTCCCAGTCAGCTGTGAATCCATTTGAGAGGTTCTCCCACTTGAAACGCACAATATAACATTATTGTTGTTGTTACCACATAAGCACACCAGGTACTACTAGGGATAGAAATGTAAAACTAAAGGATTTATATGAACATTTTTACCCCGATGTGTGGTAATTTATATGTCTTCACACTATTGTATCCAGTACAATATATTTTAAAAGACCAATGTGAGAGTTCTTGCTGATAGCCTCCTCACACATCATCCACATCATCCATGACCCATTTAGCAAGATTTCAGTTGAGCAGTAAAGAGTTTACAGTAGAATAATATTTAAATGATAATAACTGGAGAGTTTGTTTTTGTAATCCAATATTTAAACCTGGATTAAAAGCATCACAGACACATTTTACCCTTCTATTTGCATCTTACCGCACTGTTCTTAGCTGTTAGTTTTGCACAAAAATATTCGAGTGAAGATTTGGGTTTCCCAGAGTATGCATTTGGGTATTGCTGGTGTTCCACCAACTAAAACCATAGTGTGCCATTGTGAACACTGTCCAACTATGACAGGCTGACCCAGTCAAGCTTTGTTTTACAGGGTTAATCGGAGCTGAGTGGGGGAAGAATCTGCCCAGAGTGCCTAGTCTTCGAGTCCTGCTAACTAACTAGTTCTGATATCGTGTTGTTAGGCATATCACCTTGGAGCTAGCTCAGTTTACTTTCTCCTGCTTTATCCCCACCCACTACCTGCCCAAAAATCTGGCCAGATGAATACAATTATTCCACAAAATTATAAAAGAGATTTAATTATTTCCATTCTTTGTTAGTCCAATTAGTCTTGTGTGCAGTAAATTAACTTTTGTAATCGAAGATTATAACATTGACTTTGTAATTTACTGTTGCATTTTGTCTTTACTGTTGTTGACATAAAACTCCGAACACAAATTAATTTGTTGCTTTAGCCGACATTGATTCTAGATGAAGAGCCAAGGATCAAAAATGTAAGACTAATGAACTTAATAGCACAGCCAAAAATAACCAGTGGGTATTATAAATAATAATGGACAATGGAATAGCTTTGAGGTTGCAATGACATTAAGTGTCTGAATCCTTGGAGGAGATTAGAGCCTTGTAATGTATATGTGCCATGTTTTCCAGTAATCAATGGAAACAATCACTCACAAACCTTGTAGCACAGCTAGTGCTGTTTACCGTTGAACCACCACAAAGACAACAACAACAACTTGGATTTGGATAGCACCCTCCATGTCGTGCGGCGTCTCAGAGCGCTTCACAGAAATGGATCCCGGGGCTGAGCCAGGGGGAGGGGGAGGAAGGTGACCAAAGGCGCGGTCGAAAAGAAAGGTCTTCAGCAGGGACCTGAAAATAGGAAGAGAGGGGGCGAAGCGAAGGGAGTGAGGAAGGGAATTCCAGAGCCTCGGGGCATAGTGGCTGAAGGCATGGCCGCCGAGGTTGGAGCAGAGGACTCGGGGGACGAGGAGGAGGAGGCCAGACCCGGAGGAACAAAGGCAACAGGTACTATTTTGAGGAGAGAGGAGGTCAGAGAGGTAGGGGGGTGCAGAGGAATGGAGAGATTTGAATACATGGGTGAGGACCTTGAAGTTGATCCTCTCTGGGACAAGGAGCCAGTGCAGTCTGGCAAGGACTGGGGTGATCGGGGAGCGGAGTTTGGTGCGGGTGAGAATGCGGCAGAGTTTTGAATGATCTGGATTTTATGGATGGCAGTGGATGGGAGACCGGCGAGGAGGGCATTAGAATAGTCCAACCGAGAGGTGACAAAGGCATGGATTAGGGTTTCAGCAGCTTTCCAACATTTTATCAAGGCTGCAATTTCTTCATGGGAGCTGCCAGTGTTCATTCATTCACACCTCCCACTTCCTGTTTCTGATATTTTTCTTTCAAAGATTGACCTGATAGCGGCCGTCTATCATATGACTAAAGTTGCCTCCAAGTAACTCAGTTTCTTTTCTTGTCCAAACACTTCCCCTCAACAGCATTCAAAATCTCTGGAAAGCCCAAGGCTCTTCTAACATCTCTCCATTACACTTCTACATAGAATATAAAAAGAGGCTTCACCAGAAGAAAAAGCCACAAGGTCATAGCTACCTCTATATTCTCCTGTAACCTACTGCCCCAGCCATTCCCTCTGCTCAGCAAATACTGACTTGCTCCACCCCCACCATCAGTGGGCAAACCTTTAGCCACTCTGCCCCCACTCTCTAGAACTCCATCTTGGAGACCTTCTGCCTTGCCTCCTCCCTACTTTCAAATATGTCTCTTCAATCTTCTTTTCAGCCACCTTTGCCCTCCCCCTCTCATCAACTCCCACAAACTTCCTTCCCCACCATCTCCGAGTCCGTTGGTGAAGCTCTTTGAAACATCCTCCTGATATTAAAGACTGTATGTAAATATAAACATTGCTGCATTATGTGTTTCTTGGAGAATAACACAGTTTAATTTCCGGCTACCTCGGGATTTGATTTCCTTCTTATCAGAGTGGTATCTGTGGGCACAATAACCATTAATTCTCATCTTGGCCATTTTTAACAAGTGAAGAGAAAATTCAGCTGTATCTATGTCCAAAGCGGTAATGATTCCTGACTCAAGGACAATGGTTTGGGACCTACCAAGGATTGCGACCGTGTGCTCAGAGCCAGCATCAGTCCTGATACAGCAATCGAGATGGCCATTGCATTATGTGATGAACACACTTCACAGTTTGGGAGGATCAACGTAATTTGGATTTTAATTGATATTAAAATCTGCACTGGTCCGATATAATATTACAGGCATTGGAGATTCCAGTGCCTTTGCGAACAATCCTGGGCTCCTTGGTCAGGACGTGCTTTCTTTGTGTTATGTAGCTCCACCTGGTGGAGAGCAACACAATTAATTTTAAAATCACAAATACCCTGTACGCTATATTTGTCAAGTGAAGTTCCAGGTAAATTGTATGATTCTTTGAACAGGTGTTGCTTGGATCTAAGATAGTCAAGGGTCTCTGCTGACAGACTTAGAAAATTTGCACTCTTGCACTCGCTTGATTAAGGTTACTTCACAAACTGGGGATGTAGAATCTGCTCGGATCTCCTCTGTTTGGCTCCATCACAGAATATCAGAATAATCCTTGAATTTGATATACATCACATCATCGAGATGTCTCAAATTGCTTCACAGAATTTACTATAGATTTAAGTATAGTGTAGGTGAACGCAGCAGCCGATTTTTTTTTCAGCCGATTTGTGCACAGCAATGTCCCACAAACAGCTATGGAGCGCACTAAAAAGATGGCAGACTTTCAGTTCATCCACCCACTGCTATTGCCACTTCCTGTGCTCTGTGCATCCGCACTATGCACAGGAGATACATGCACAATGGACAAGTAGTGACATTGGCCAGTGACCTGATGCCCAGTAGTCAGACACCTTTTAACGTTGAAAGCTTCATGCGCATGCACAGAGCGAAGGACGTGCCNTTTTTTAGTGTGAGAAGCTGGCCAGCTTTCTACACACGTTTGCAGGGTATAAGCAGATGATCATTGTCCTGTAATAACGAGAGTAGGAATTTTATTGATCTCCTCCTAACTGCTGCCTTTTAATGGGGCTTAATGTAGCCTTAAAAATATATAACAGTGAACCATATTTAGTGAAGCCATCATATTTATGCAATGATGTCAAGATGTCTGTGCAGGTATGGAAATTCACCTGAACCACTCAATCCATCGCTCTGGAATCAATCTGTCTCTGATTCTAAAAACTTAGGGAATCATGATATATAGTATGCAGCATAGTAATAGTCACAGTACAGACATTGTTAGCACTGTGTTTTAAAGAGCTTTCAAGTTGAATGTAGCAATTATTACAAACACATACAATGCAATGCAAATAGCACTGGAAGCATCAGCATCCATGGATGCACACTCCACCTCATCAAGCCAGTCAGGAACCTGGGCATCTTGTTCACCCCTCAACTGTCCTTTCTCCCCCATATCCGTGCCCTGATCTGCAACATTGTCCGACTCCATCACTGCCTCACCCCTCAAGCCACCGAAACCCACATACACGCATTCGTCACCTCAAGGCTCAACTACGGAAACTCCCTCCTTGTTGGCCTTTGGAACTCCATCCCACAATCCCTTCACCTTGCTCCCTCTGTTGCCTCCTTCAAGGCACGACTCAAACCCTCCATTTTGACTGCGCCTTCAGCCACCCTCCTACCTCTCAGTCCTTCCTCATCCTAACCTGCGCCCCCCCCCCCCCCCCCCCCCCCCCACGCTCGGGTCCTGATCCGCAACTATTCAGCGCCTTGAGAGTTTTGAACTCTATCCTCCGAGGGTTGATTACGGGAACTCCCTCCTCATTGGCCTTCCCAACTCTTCCCTTCACAAGCTGCAGATCATCCAAAACTCTGCAGTTCGTGTACTCTCACGCACCAGGCTCCGTGACACCATCGCTCCCACCCTCGCCCGACTCCACTGGCTCCCCATCCCCCAGAGGATCGAGTTCAAGAACCTCGTCTTCACTTTGAAGGCCATCCATGGCCTTGCCCCCTCCTACCTCCATGACCTGCTGACTCCCTACCAACCTGCCCGCTCCCTCCATTCAACGGGCTCCGGTCTACTCCATGTCTCCCGCCTGACCCGCCCTACCATTGGTGGCCGGGCTTTCAGTCTCTCTGCCCCCACACTCTGGAACTCCATCCTACGGTCCCTTCGCAGCTTGTGGAGGGAAGATTTAGGAAAGCTGACAAGCAGGGAGTTTGCATAGTCGAGCCTAGATGTGATGAATGCTTGGTTGAGGGTTTCGGGTTGGGGTTGAGGGGTGAGGCAGTGCCGGAGCCGGGCGATGTTGCAGAGGTGGGGGAAGGCAGAGAGATCATGGCATGGATGTGGGCTAGAAAAGATAGTTGAGGGTCAAACAAGATGCCAAGTTTCCAAACTGACTCAGTGGAAACATTTAGCAAATGTATTTTATTCTTAGGGATGGTGGTTTCGCCCATAAAGTACACAGACAATCCACTTTAAAATATATTCTGTGAAGTGCTTTGAGACATTTCAACAACGTGATAAGACCCTATATCAAATATAAGGATTATTATTATGATTATGGGGCACAAGGGAGTGTGCTTTCCTTTATGAACAGTAAACAATGTTCCACTGTATAATGAGCTTTTACCACTGTAAATTCAAGACCATGCCAATAGGTGGCATTGGCTATTCATGTTTCTTGCAAACTGTGCACAGTACAAATTCCTTTATTTCAGCATTTAGCGTACAATTGCAAAATGTCGAATTTCTGAAACATTGTATTATAAATTGGAAATGAGAATGAAATTGAAGTTATTTGAGTATGATCACCCCCCCCCACACACACACACACAAAAAAAAACACACCCCTCACTCACCACAACAAATAAATGAGCCTTTTTATCGGTTGACCTGGCATCTGACACATACATCACCATTCTCAAAAGTAGACTAGACCTTGAGCAACATCTACTTACCACTCTGCAGATGAATCAAGGAAGATGCCAAGCCTTGGATGTTTGATCTTGTGTATACAAACCCATAATTCAGGTATTGCTTTGCAGTGGTTCATCCCAAGCTGCATCACTGCTATATCAGCTATTTGTTGTGTAACTGACCTATTCAGGACGAGTTGAAACCTTAACAACCCTTCGCTCCCCCATCACCCACAGACCATGAGAAATCAACATGCTAAATGCTGGACAATTTTGCATTTAATAAATAATAATAATGCTTGCATTTGATATAGCACCTTATCACGTCTTTGAGACGTCTCACAGCACTTCACAGAATATACTGTTAAGTGAATGACTGTATACTTTGTGTGGATTGAGTGACCACATTTTTTTAAAGGGATTATTATCCCCAGAAAGAGATCCGCCAATCGACTATCAACCGGGTTCCTACTTACTGCTGGGTAAACAGTTGCGTGTGGAGTAAGGAAATTTGCCTAAGGTTTCACCCTACCCGGGAATCGAAACCGGGTCCTCTCGCTTGCAAGGCGAGTGCTCTAACCAATACGCTACAGGACTCCAATCAATCATTGATAGTGTCCAAATCTAGGTGAATGTTTCATAATCTTAATCTGTCAAACTAAATCCATCCCAAATAAGAACTGTAAATTTTCTACAAATACAGTCCAGTTTTCAGCCTCTTAAATGCAGCTGAGACATTCACTGAATTATTCAAGCAGAGATGTGCTGAGGAAGTAGCAATACAAATATTTCATGGCAAGCAATAATACATCTGTGTTTTCTGTGAATCACAAGAGCTTTCTTCTTTTCTAAGCACTGTAGCCCTCTCTACATATACCCACAGGTTCACTGTAGAATTTTTTTATTATAATTTTAAAATATATTACTCCTCTGTTGTGCATGGCAGCACTGATCATTTGAGTAGCCAGTCGTTCATCAGTGACAGTAATAACATCAAGAGGCAGTCAAACAATTTGCTTTCAGAGGGTAAAGAGTTGGCACAAAAATGTATGAGTGTTAATAAATAAATCTAAAATTGTTCACGCTGGCTGTCACAACAGATCACAGTGCCAATTGGTAATCGCTAAACTAAGAAATAAAAACTCATCTCTAAGTATTTCAGAAAGAGAACCTCGATGTTTTAAAATTACTGGAATGGTTGCATTTGAAACCTGCAAACTTTCAATTTTTCACCTCTCTCTTTGATTTCTCAAATGCACTCCTTGCTGGTCTCCCCAGTTCCACTGGCTACAGGGTCCAGATGAAATAAAACTCCACCCCCGTACCCTCAACAACAACAATGACAAAAAGATTACATTTGTATAGCGCCTTTCACGTCGGGAGGACGTCTCAAGGCGTTGGCCCTCAGGGTTTAAGTGGGAAAAATTGCTGCCCCTCCAAGTTTTGATGATGAGCCAGGCTTGTTCATGTGTCAACAGCGATGCCTTGGAGTAGCATTGGAGTTCTGCAGACCCATCTGGCTGAGGAACTGGACTACCAAGACCATCACAAAGGGTTGGCTCTGATATTCCATTGCTAAGCCTGTCAACTTGGACCCAATTCAACTCAAGGAGGACCCATTTACCTATTCCCAAAGAGAATAGTGATTAACTGGTTGTTTGACATCAGACAAGCCATGTTTTGAGCACTCACTAGGTGGATGGAAGGTACCAGGAACTCCCTGCGAGCTTCTCGGTGGTCAATAACTCAGCATGAAATGCATGAGAGCATTGCCACCATCCTCCTGCCCACAGCTCGATACACATCCCTTCCCATTGACCGATGGTTTCACCAGTGCCGGTGCGGAGCTTGAGCAGTATCTTCTTAACTCTCTGCAAACCAATCAAGGTGGACTCCAGGTACTGGATGTATGAATGTGTGTTCACAAACTCAGACTCCAGGTAACCCCCTCCAGCAGGTATTGTCCTAAGCTTCAGTTTTCTCATCAGCTATTTGATAGACAGATGCCTTCAGCGAGGTGGGAGAATCATTGATAACATTACAACATCAGCCCATGGAAGGTACTGGTGTTAAATCCCAATGTACAATACTAGCATGTGAGAGCAGGGAAAAAGAAAGGTGAAATGCACCTAAACACCCAGGATGATAAGCTAACAGGAGAGAAATTGAGCACTAGACGCCAATCTTCTTTCAGAAACTTGCTGCTGCTCTCCAGAACAATTCCGCAGACGTCACACTATTGTCAATCAGGGTTTCTGCAACACTGGCAAGAACTGTGCAAATGTCTGATTTCTGTTACAATCCCGGTGAGGTATGAGATATTTTGTGACAGCTCAAGAAATAATAATAATCCATGAGGATTCAATATTCCTCTAGGGAAGGTATCAGATAATATTCTATGAAAGAAATAGGGCTGAACCATTACATAGGAGATATAGAAAAGCATGTACAAGAGGAGGCCATTCAGCCCATCAAGCCTGTTACATGGGTTTATTGCCTGTTGGCAATTTGTTTTTAATCTTGATGTTCCGCTCTTTCATCATGCCCTTTTCTACCTCCAATTATGCGAGCACCTGTCTAATTCTCTTTTAAACAGACCATTTTATTCCACCTCTACAGCTTTCTGGAGCAGAGCTTCCCACAACCGTTTGCATGAAGAAATGCTTCCTGACCTCAATTCTATCTAAAGTAAGTTATTTTGGGCACATTCTGGCTAAACACAGCAGATGCAAGGTTGCTCATGCTACAGTCTATCTGGCAGTTGCTTCCATTTCTACAGCTCTGGGATGCTATGCTGTGTGAAGGGTGCCTGGGTCTGAAATGCTGTCACTGTCCAGCGCCTTGGGACGTCCTCCCGACGTGAAAGGCACTATACAAATGTAATCTTGTTGTTGTTGTTGCTATATAAATGCAAGTTATTGCTGCAGTGAGTGCTTTGTCTGGTGTATCATGTGTATGGTATTTGTATAGTGCTGGTAGGCTGGCCAGCTGGCTGGCTATAGAAAATTATATTTGTATAGCGCCTTTCACGTCGGGAGGATGTCCCAAGATGCTCGCTCGCTCATTTACTTAACTATTTTGAAGGGATTATTAGCCCCACAAAAGCAATCCGCCAATTGACTAACAAACAGTTCCGACTTACTAAAGATGAACAGACTTAGATAAACAGAGGCGTGTGGAGTAAGGAAACTTGCCTATTATTTTGCTCTCCGTAAATTCAGTACTTCCTGCTCTCAAATAGCATTAGCTGGGAGCTGAAGAGTTAGTGTTAAAAACTGATATCTTGTATTTGAGATCTACCTAGTGTTTTAGAAATGGATGTAGCCTCCTAAAAGTTGTGTAAGGATTTATATACAGCCACGTGGACTATGAGGCCACATGGTATTTGAGGGGAAATGTTTTCTGAGTGAGTGAAAAAGATGATGGTGCAACAGACCTTGTATTTTTCTCAAGGATATATCATTTAAATTGCTGTACATAAATTGGAATAGATCTATAACCTACCGATTGAATTAGGAACCCTACATTCTAATAATTCAATCACATTTAGTGTTTTTCTAGGCAAAGCTGAGAAAGATATAAGTAATTAATTAGCACATGCAATGATTTCAGTGAGAGCATTGATAAATTATTAAGTGAGAAAGGATTTATAGTAATATTTGATAATTCAGAATATATTTTAAACAAAATCTGTTAAGTTTGGCATCCTCCAGCCTCACTAAAGGTCATCTGGAAAATGTGTCAATTTCTGATACCTGCTTGTTTCTGGAATACATTGGCCTTTCATATTAGAGATCCTGTGTTCCAGTATTCTCAATCAATTCAAGTCTGAACTTAGTTTTTGAGGTAATGTACTTAACTTGAGTGTTGACACACCTTTATTGCTGCGTTTGCAGGATATGCTTGGCCGCATTTTTGGTAAGGTGTCAGCCTGCCTCGGTTGATAGCCTTCCACCCTTAGAGTCAGAAACTTCTGGATTCAAGACCCAATTTGAGACTTTGATCTTATAGTCTAGGCTGATCCTCCAGTGCAGTCCTGGGGAACGGCCCATTGTCAGAGGTGCCACCTTTCAGATGAGACATTAAAACTAAGGTCATATCTGCGCCTATCCAGGTGACGTTAAAGATCTCATGCCATTAATCAAAGAAAAAAAGGAGTTTCTCACAGTGTCCTGACCAACAATTCCCCAAATAAAATTGGTTATTTACTTCAAGGCTGTTTGTGAGACACAGATGTATGCAAATTAGTTACCACATTTGCCCACAAAATGCACAGTGTTTACATTTGATACTAATAGCTATTAAGCTCTGAGATGTCTTGATGACGTGATAAGGGTTTATATCAAAAGCATGAATTATTATTACTCTGTCCTAATGTGATGTAGAATGGGTAGTGTAAAGCAGAATTCCTGCTTAACGTTACTCTGCTGCTAAGTGTCTAGAGGCTTTCATTCTCAGCTTTATAAACACAGTGTAAACCAGTAAATGATATGAACTGTCATTTTCATTTGATCTGGTAAAAGTATGATCCTAATCTCTGCCTTCTAATCAGAAAATGTTGCCTTCTGTACTACAATACATGTACACTGCAAAGGAACTCGAGATTTCCCTTTCTTAGAACATCCCAACTTTATACAGTTACAGACTTGCATTGTATTTACTGCTGATGACAGCAGAGCCAGCATTTGGAAAGGCAAACCAGTCATTGGGCCAAGGTTGTTCCCACTCAGCTCCTGTTAACCCTGGAAGCCAGAGCCCTAAGTAGAATGGTCCAAGCTGAACAAGCAGCGGGAAAGCTTGCCAGAGAGTTCTTTCATGGGGGAACACAGTTTTAGCTAGTAAACTCCAATAGTGCTCCATCACACACTCTGGTGTCCTCAAATCTTGGTTCGTGCCAATACTCTCCAGGATTAGGTAAACAGGGTGCATCCCTCTTGGGAGAGTGTGCGCATTTCATATTTCACAGGTTGTACCCGGCTGACCAATAAAAAAAGAATTTTTAGTTGATCGAGCACCCTAGGCCCTGGCGCTGGGGCCAATTGGTAAAGAGAGAAACTGTCTAAAACCTTTTTTTATAGCTGCCTGATGTTAGCATACAATGTACAAAATTTCCTTGTATGAGTCATTAAAATAAATTCCACACTCACTTCTGACCTAATCACAGAGTACACGCTGCCCATCATCATGTATCCCAAGACATCTACGGAAACAAAAGACGTAAAAGGACACTAGACACAGTAAAGTAAAAACTATAACTTGTTTACCAGGATAGGAGCACGTTTTGAGGATGAAGATTTGATTGATAAACTCCTCAAGCTTTATTTGCCACATACTTCAAATTGTGATTAATCCTTTTTTGGCAGTGAGATCTTTAGCTGCCCAGTCAATGACAAACATTGTAAACTTCCTTTACACCATTCGGTCTGTGTGATAATCTGGGGAATTAGCTTTTTCGTGAAAGTTATACACATATTTCTCTATGGAGAAAACTCAGTTAAGTATACAATAAATTGTTGAATATGGAGAAAGTCAAACTAATCTACGAGTCATCAGCGCACATATCTCCTGAGTCCTTCTTTCCTACAGCAGCAATAATAATTTGACCTTTCACATCAGGCTGACTGGAGCCTTTTTTATTAATGTTCAGGATGGGATGTTTGAAATGGAGATAAATAGATACTAAGGGTATTACGAGAAAAAAGGGGGAGGTGGGGGAAACTATTCATGAATCCAAGTCAGCAGCATAAGAGATTCAGGATTGTGAAAGGCAACAAGGAAACATTTCTTTACCAGAGGATAGTTAATAGTAATAATAATAATTATTAATAATAATCCTTGTATTTGATATAGTGCTTTATTGAATCATTGAAATGTCTCAAAGTGCTTCAGAGGATTCACTGTAGAGATTAGTCAGCTATGGAATTTGTGTAAAATGGCTAATTTGCACACAGCAATGCCCATCAAACAGCCATGAAACGAATGACTTAGTGTTGGCCAGGACACCAGGAGAAATTCCCTTCTCTAAACTTTGGGATCTTTAATGTCCACCTGACCAGGCAGACAGAACCTTGGGTTTATTATCTCATCTAAAGGACGGCACCTCTTGACAATGCAGTGCTTCCCCCAGCACTGCTTTAGAGGTTCAGCCTCAACAATGAGCTCAATGTCTCAACATGAGCCTTGAATCCCAAACCAACTGACTCTGAGCTGTAAGTGCCATGGTTTACAGAGATTGAAGAGATGGGAGAAGCCTTTGCAACTGTATAAATGCTTTGGGAATTTCAATGTGATTACCAATTTAGGCTGACATCCTAAACAGCTGGAAATGGTTTCCGGGAAAGGTGGTAGAATCCAGGAAATTCAACTAATTTACAGCTTGAGGTAAAATGAGGAGGAGATAGGATGGGTATTCAAATTGGTGAAAGGGCCTTCTTCACTTGAACCTCTATTGTGATCTGTGTGACCTAATAAAATGGTGGAACAGCCCTGATGGTCTCCTCCAGTTCCTATTCCTGCCCTAGTCTAACATTGCTCTGACATCTTTCGATAGCTTGGGCCATGAGGATTGCTGACATTAAATGAAAGCCTCAGTTCAGGCAGTTCTTCCTTTGTTGGTAAATGTACTGTCCTTGCAGAGGTTTGTTCATAATACTTCCAATTACTACATAATTGGAATACATGATTTACCGACCAATAGAGAATAAAATATTCTCATCTGCTACTGACAATGAATCTATTGATAGTCCTTAAGCAATCAATGATTATTAAAGATAAATGACTAAAACACAGATTGATGTTAGGGGGTGCAAAATCTACAGTTGTAATTTTCTATCAATGATTTATTTTTCATCATATGCTATTATGAATCTAGCCACGTATTCAAATTAATAATAATTAACCATTAAACCGCAGACAGATTTACACACATTACTGTCTCCATGGGGTAAAACTAATTCTGTAAACTATCAGCTCAATCAGTGTATAGACTCAGTAAAAATACATTTAACTTACGGAAAACCTCCTTTGAAATTAAAAACTGTATTTAAGAATTCGACAATTTCTGGATACTCTAAAGGGTTAATAGATTAAATCTGGGTAATTCCACCAGTGTCTTAATTATGGCTTATGGAGCTTAGAAAATATTTTTATTTACCTTTCTCAAGCTGCAATAATTATTAAGAATACATGTTTATTTTATGGCTAACAGTTACCTACCACAACAGTAATTTTACATGGGGTAAAAGCATTGAATCACATCTTGTGGTTTGGTCGAGGATTCAAGAAACATCATGGTTTATAAAGGTTTAAGAGACAGGATAAGCGTGTGCCATGGTATAGGTACTTTGTGAATGTCAATGTGGTTACTAATTTTGCAATCTAATGATAGTTGTCAGCCCGCCTCTGTTGATAGCACTCTTGCCTCTAAGTCAGATGGTTGTGGGTTCAACCCCACAATAGGATGTTGAATTCAGAGTCTAGGCTGACATTCCAGAGCAGTGGTGGCGGATCCCTGCACTGTTGAAGGTGTGGTCCTAGGGATCAGATGTTAACCAAGGTTCAATCTGCCTGTTCAGATGGACATTAAAGATCCCATTGCATTATTTGAAAAAAAAGGGAATTTCTCCCAGTATCCTGGCCAACAATCTCCCAAATAATATTGGTCATTCACATTAGCTGTTTGTGGGATATTGTTGTGTGCCACGTAAAAGACGCTATATCAAATCTAAGGATTATTATTCATTATATTTAAAATATTGAATGGCACAGTGCATTGGACTTTTGACTCATGGAATGTCAATTAGTGGGATACCAGCCTAACTAAACACCTCAGAGAAACATTAGTATTCCGCCAGTCAGTAATCCATTGCATGGTGCAGCCAATTTCGTAGTCGTGACCATCAGACTAGTGTTAGAGAGGAAGGGAAGCCACAGACAAGGTGTTAAGTATCATGTAAGGTTGTTAAATTGACTATAGTATTACTTAGCATGGGGGAAGCACTGCATTGTCAAGAGGTGCCATCCTTTAGATGAGATAATAAACCCAAGGTTCTGTCTGCCTGGTCAGGTGGACATTAAAGATCCCAAAGTTTAGAGAAGGGAATTTCTCCTGGTGTCCTGGCCAACACTAAGTTAACTATGATGAAAAATACATAGCCATTATCCTTTGCAGTAAATCTTGTGAAGCACTTTTAGATGTCCTCCTGACATGAAAGGCTCCATACCAAATGTATGGATTATTATTATTGTTATTATTAAGATCACAAAATTTACCCTGTGTTTGCAGATAAATCACGCAAAGCTTGTTAAACACTTTTCCATTAAAAAAGTCTTTATTTCTCTTTAATTTGTTGTACTCAAAGGTGTTTGGTTAATATTCTGCTTGCTAAACTCAAAAGAAGTGGATGAAGATATACGAATCATTCACAACAGATGGCAAGCTCAGGTTCTGATCTACTTTTACTGTACAGTTCAGTGACTGATGGATCAGGTTAATAAGCCAACATCTCAATCTTCTCTGACAGATATGAAGCTGTCATCTCTATTGCAATAGAGCTGTCATCTCCCTAAATGTGTGAAGTGCAAAAACAGAATTACTTAAATGGGACAGAAATTTAAGATAATAGTTTGCTTTTCAAGTACTGTCAATCATGTTTCAAGGCAGCAAATTTTACCAAATCATTTTTGCAGGGTGGGTGTTTATGCTTCCTGATATTGTATCAATTTAGACTATTCTTTATCATCCTTTCCTGGGTGCAATTATTGTGAATAGTTTTCTCTTTTTTTCGGGGTGGGGGGAAGTGCATGGTGGGGCGTGGGTATAGTCCAGCTTAAACACACCCATGATGTGGTCAATACTTCAACGCATTGATTTGGATCTGTTATAGGTGTTAAAAAAGCTTTGTGCAAACACATGTGTACGCAGAAAATTAAAGGCACCCTTACTTATGTAACAGTGACAAAGGATTAAAAATTATGTTTAATACCTTTCAATGGTTCTTAATTCCATAACAAAAGACACCTGTAATTTCCTCCGTACTAATTAGATTTACATGTGATTTACATAACTCACATACCCACCCCCCCACCCCATTGTCCCTGTTAAGCAAAGGTATCAAAATAAATATCCAAATTGTTCTCTCCTCAAAGATTTACGCCAGGTTAGAATAATTTGTTTTGACACATAGTTATATCCCCTGAAGATTTTTGATTTGCATAACTACATGCAGATTCGTGTCTTATACCAGTCCTGTTAGTTTCCACTTCATTTACTCTGCTTCCCCTATATGAGCTACAAAATGCTGCTTTTTTGAATTGATAGTATGTTGAAAGGATTTCCATTCATGATTGGTTTGGTGCATAATTTTTGCAGTGCATGGGACACAGACAGCCTTATCCGATTAACCATTCTGGAACATTTCTCCATTCGTTCATTCAACTTCTAAGTACCATTTCCTGCTGCACAGAGCCTTTCCCTAATATTTTTAAAGAACTTGCAAAAAGATTGTTTATATTGCATGCCATATAGCATTGCTCTATAGCAGTAAATTATATTGTATGATAAGTCTCCAATTTACAAGAAATCTATTATTTATTTGACACCAGTCATCAGATAGCAATTTTTGAATACAAATTGCACTCGAAACAACACCGCAGAAAAACCTTGAAATATATTTTAGAGATGGAATCATGTCATTTATAATTTATAATCTTCTGAATCACCTCTGACCAACCTCTTGTGTGAAATAAGTTTAAGCAATTTTAATCAACAACAGCAACTTACATTTATATAGTGCCCCTCACACGGGGTAGCGCCTCTGAACCTGGTTACAATCAAGTTACAAGTGAGTGAGAATCCATTGTGCAAAACCACATATTGACCATTACAAACTAGCAGTGAGTTGTTTGTCTCACTGAGAAAGTGTTTCGAAAATGTAATAAGTTGTATATCAAATGCAAGGGCTATTATGATCTTAAATTTTAAGAAAATTGTCGTCAGATAAAGGATATGAAAAATTTGGGGCCTCTGATGCTGACAGCGAATACAAAAAGTAAAAATCAATCCCCACTGTTGACAATAGTACTGCTCATGCTTGGGAGCAGTGTTGAGCACTTCTCTCTATTCAGAAACATTGGGGTGGGAAGGTTGCATGGATATGCTGTGCCATCTCCAACACGCCCGGTGTCTCTGAAGTCTAGTTATCTACATTGCAGTTTGTCATCTGGGGTGTGTCACCTGCAGTGGAGACCTCACTTACAAAGGCCATGATCAGAGATTGAGTGAGACAATAGATGCAGGTGATCTTTAGTTTTGCTGACACTAAGAATACTGGAAAAATAATTCTGGTTATAGTAGTGGTGTGGTTGCTTGCAAAGAGGAACAAAAACATTATCACCTACTGCCCAATACCAACAGGAAGATTTTTCTTATTGTGCACTCCTTATACACTCCTTTATACACTTTTATATTTTATATAATATTATATTATTTATGTACATATGTTTATTATACACTCCTTCACATTCATTGATATTCTGTTCTAATTCCTCTAGGATGAGCAAGATCTTGGTGGATTAGCCAATACTTGATGCCAGCCTTTCAAGTAGAACAAATTTAATTCATGAATGTTGCAGAACTAATTTCCTGAGAGACTTGTTGAGAGATGAATAATTTATAAAAGAACCTAAATTAGACCCTTAAAATGAATCTGAAATCATTGCAGGCAGCCACAAGTGACTACTTTTAGAGTCCTGTCTTAGTCTAGTCATGAGCTGTGTATTTGTACTTCCAGGATATTACTGACATGCCAACATTAAAGAAATCCTCATCATTACAGTCACAGATTCAAGATATTTGCCTCTTGTTTTAACTGCCCTGTCTTCAAATTGGGAATTTTTCTAAATAAAAGTGCATTGTATAAAGGAGAATCACTTACCTATAAATTTACAGGGCAACAGTAAAATCTGCTCCTCGGGTCACACTTTCGCAAAACACTGGCTAATCACTCAGATTTATTTATCCGATCACAGGTTTATTGAAGGCCTTTTCACAGATTCACTGAATGCAAAGAATAAAAGATATGTCCACATATATATTCAAGAACCATTTGACGTTTGCTACCCAAATATTATCATAATAATCCTTGCATTTGACATAATGCTTCATTATGTCATTGAAATGTCTCAAAGTGCTTTACAGGATATACTGTAAAGTGATGTGACTGTGTGGATGTTTTAGGCAAAGACGTCATTATTCAATTATAATTACATTTGTATTATACAAGTCATGGTATCAGTACTATTGTGATGCATTTCTTGGCATTTCTTCCAATGAGTGCTTAAGTGTTCTGAGTGCTTAATAGGACATTCAGTGTACCCCACATAATAGAATCATAATAGAATCCTAGAATCATAGAATCGTACAGCACAAAAAGAGGCCATTCGGCCCATTGAGTTTGTGCCGGCTCTTTGAAAAGAGCAATGTAATGTCAATCCCACTTCCCAACCCTTTCCCCATAACCCTGCAAACCCGTCCTCCTCAAATACCCATTCACCGCATTTTTAAAAGTAGTTATCGAATCGGCCTCGACCACCCTTTCAGGCAATGCGTTCCAGATTCGAACAACTCGCTGCGTGAAAAAATTTCTTCTCACCTCCCCTCTGCTTCTTTTAGATACTATTTTAAATCTGTGACCTCAAGTCACTGACACACCCACCAGTGGAAACAATTTTTCCCTTTCTAACCTATCAAATCCCCTCATGATTTTGAAGACCTCTATTAGGTCTCCTCGTAACCTTCTCTGCTCCAATGAGAATAATCCCAGCCTCTCGAGCCTTTCCTCATAATCAAGGTCCCTCATTCCTGGTACCATCCTCATAAATCTCCTCTACACCCTTTCCAATGCCTTAACATCCTTCCTATAGTGTTGTGCCCAGAACTGGGCGCAGTATTCTAACTGAGGCGTAACCAGTGTTTTATATAGGTTAGTCATAACCTCCTGACTCTTGTACTCTATGCCCCTATTTATAAAGCCTAGTATCCCATATGCCCTCTTTACAGCTTTAGATACCTGTCCTGCCACCTTCAAGGATTCATTTACCTGAACCCCCAGGTCTCTCTGTTCCTTCACCCCCCTTAAGATTGTATTATTTAGCCAATATTGCCTCAGCTAATTTTTTCTACCAAAATGCATTACCTCGCATTTCTCCACATTGAAATTCATCTGCCATATGTCTACCCATTTTACCATTCTGTCTATGTCTTCCTGCAGTTGGCTACTATCCTTCTCACTGTTTACCACCCTACCTAACTTTGTGTCGTCCTCAAACTTGGAAATGGTGCTTGCTATACCCAAGTCCAGATCATTTATATATATTAAGAAGAGCAGTGGTCCTAATACCGATCCTTGGGGGACACCACAGTACACTTCCCTCCAGTCAGAAAAGCAGCCGTTCACCACAACTCTCTGCTTTCTGTCTCCCAGCCAGTTCTGGATCCATACTGCCACTGTCCCTTTTATACCATGGGCTTCTATCTTTCTTACAAGTCTTTCATGTGACACTTTGTCAAATGCCTTTTGAAAGTCCATATAAACTACATCAACTGCACTACCTTTATCCTCCCTCTCCGTTACCTCATCAAAAAATTCTATTAGATTTGTTAGACAAGATTTACCTTTAACAAATCCGTGCTGGCTGCCCCTAATTAACCCATATTTTTCTAAGTGAAGATTTATTCTGTCCCGGATTATAGTCTCCAGGAGTTTCCCCACTACTGATGTTAGGCTGACTGGCCTGTAGTTCCCAGGTTGTCCTTCTGTCCCTTTTTGTACTGGGGAGTTACATTGGCCACTCTCCAGTCCTCTGGCACCATCCCTGTGTCCAACGAAGATTGAAAAATTGTAGCCAAAGCCTCAGCTATTTGTACCCGTGCCTCCCATAGTAACTTTGGTTGCATCCCGTCCAGAGTGGGCGACTTATCTACCTTCAGCACAGTCAACCTTTTCAGTACTTCCTCTCTGTTTATACTTATCCTATCCATTTCCTCTACCCTCTCCTCTGATACTGCGGCATTTGGTGCATCCACTTTTTTTGTGAAGACAGATGCAAAGCACTCATTCAGTACATCAGCCATACCCTCTGCCTCCACAATAACATTTCCGCCTTGGTCCTTAATTGGCCCCACCCTAACTTTGATTAGCCTTTTTTCCTTGATATGTTTGTAAAATATTTTAGAATTCCCTTTAGTGTTACCCGCTAACCTTTTTTCGTATAATCTTTTTGCGCCTCTTATTTCCTTTTTCAAACCTCTTCTGCACTTCCTATATTCTATTTGCTTGTCTTCTGTATCTTGGGTTTGACATTTGTCATACGCCTCCTTTTTCTGCTTCGTTCTAGATACAATTACCTTCGTCATCCAGGGAGGTTTGGATGCCCTACTTTTCCCTTTTGTGGGAATGTATTTATTCTGTCCCTGAGCTATCTCATCCTTGAAGACTTCCCACTGCCCTTTAGTTGTTTTACCTGCCAATTTTTCTTTCCAGTCCACCTTGGCTAGGTCGCTTTTTAACTCACTGAAATTTGCTCTCTTCCAGTTGAGTATCTTCACCTTAGATGGTTCCTTGTCTCTTTCCATATGCACTCTGAATCTAATGATGTTATGATCACTATTGCCCAGATGCTCTCCCACTGAAACCTGCTCCACTTGCCCCACTTCATTCCCCAGAACTAGATTTAGCACTGCTTCCTTCCTCGTTGGGCTGGAAACGTACTGATCAAGAAAGTTGTCCTGTACGCATTTTAGGAATCTTTCCCCCTCCTTGCCCTTTGCGCTGTTATTTTGCCAGACTATGCTGGGATAATTAAAGTCCCCCATTATCAAGACTCTATTGGCCTTGCATCTGTCTGAGATCTGCTTGCAGATCTGCTCATCTATTTTCTTCCCACTATTTGGTGGTCTATAGTATACCTCTACCAGCGTAACAGCTCCTTTTTTGTTCCTTAACTCTAACCGGATAGATTCCGTTTTGGGGCCTTCCAGCACCTCGACCCTTTCCATGGCTATAACCGTATCCTTGATTAATACTGCCCCACCCCCTCCTTTTTTTCCATCCCTATCCCTCCTGAATACATTATAGCCAGGAATATTCAGCTCCCATTCCCATCCTTGTTTGAGGCACGTCTCTGTTACTGCTACTACATCGTATCCCCCTATGACCACTTGAGCCTACTTTCTCTTTGACCGTGCCTTCAGCTCCCCTCTCGACTCTCTTCCCCCTCCTCGCTCCCTCCCTTCCCTCCCCTCACCCTGACCATTTCCCCCTCCTCGCTCCCTCCCTTCCCTCCCCTCACCCTGACCATTCCCCTGCTCGGGTCCTGACCCAACTGTGCAGCGCCTTGGGACGTCCTCCTGACGTGAAAGGCGCTTTATAAATGGAATCTTGTTGTTGTTGTTGTACGTCCCAAAGCGCTTCACAGAACACACTGTAAAGTGAATTGACTGTATATTTGTGGGCGAACGCGGCAGCCAATTGCGCACAGCAATGTCCCACAAACAGTCGTGGATTGAAAATGACCAATTTATTATTGTTTTTGGTTTTGGAGGGATTATTATTAGGCGTGTGGAGTAAGGAAACTTGCCCAAGGTTTCGCCCTGACCTGCCTGGAATTGAACTCAGGTCTCTCGCTTGCAAAGTGAGTGCTCTAACCACTGAGCTACAGGACTCCAGAGTACCGGTTTGAGAGTGCTACACTATTGGGGGCATTCTGCCCAGCCCGTCCCCTCTTCCTACCATGCCAGACAGTCACCCAGTCATTTTCCGTCGTAACCCTCAGTGTGTGGGGTGGGGTGGCCACCTCCTTAGGTGTCTGGAGCATCAAATACTCACATCCGTTGTACAAGTTTGAAGCCCAAGGCTCCATCACCCCTCTCTTAGACATTATCTGCAGGACTGATGAAACCATCCTGTCCCTGAGCATTAACCAGATGCAAGCATCTCCAGAGTCTCAGGGTAGTGATGGTTTCCTCCATCATACTATCCAGGAACCTCTCACTGTCCCTGATGGAGCGCAGTGTCTGCACCTCGACTTCCAACTCAGCTACTCTCAGCTGGAGCTTCCTGAGTTGCAGACACTTGCTGCAGATGAAGTCGCCCGGGCTCAGGGCGCCCCCTATTAACTCCCACATGTCACAGTCCTCGCATTTCACTTGCCACATCGTCTTCTCACACAGTGTTTTCAATATACATATTTTTTATTTTTATTTTATTCTTTTAATTTGCCGTCAATGTTGTAGTTTCTGACAGTTCCTTGTTTATCGTTGTTTGTCCCTGGTTCTGCTGTTGAAAAATGACGTCATACCAATGTCATTTTTTCCTTTTTCTTTGCTCTGACAGTAGCTTACCTCAGCCTCTCCTTTTATGCTGATCGCTAGGCTCAGGTTCCAACTCCACTCTGTCCTGATTGCTCTCCCCGAATAAGCAGGCACCTTGCTTCCTGTTCTCAGTACAATATAAAACATCACACCATAGTAATAGGACCATAGTCATGTATAGTACTAGAAAAAGATCATTGTGGTTCATTAGAACAAAATAATCCTACACAAATCTATCTCACACACCCTAAAAAAAACTGCAGTAAAAGAGTCCTGGGTGTCTTTTTGCCATGATACGATTTCATGGAACTTGGAAATGAGTTCGGCATCCGAAAGGAATTCTGACGGATCGGTGTGAGACTAGTCCAAGTATGTACAGGATTCGCTAATTTCAAATCCTTTTAGGCATGCTGCACATTGGACCAATGTTTTCATGTACACTAGCACAGCAGAGGTAGTTTGTTCTTTATGGGACAACTGTTTGACGATTCAGAGGCAGCCTCACACTAATGCTATATAAATGCAACTTTCTGTAATTAAATCTTCTTGTGATTAAAAAATGTTACAAAATGCCTTATTTTAACAATATTACAAAGCAAATAAAATCAAATGGTATAAGAGTAGTCTCAATTTTTTAAATAAATTGTCCAACCATGGCATCTTAGTAGTAACATGTTGTTTGATTTCAAAATGGCGTTAAACTCAAAGCTTTCTGGTCCATATTCCACACTAGGAAGTGGATAACAAATGTATTCATCTTCTTTTATCTTGAGGTTATCTGTTCGCTTTGATATATTTGTTCTCATTCATTAAAGATTTTGAGCATGAAATAATGGGCTACTTACCTGAATCAGGGAACATTAGTCAACCAAACCTACATCTTACACAATAGCAAATCCATTTGGCATTGCAAAGACAGATGTACCTTTTATCTCTAGAATTTCTCTCTAGAATTTATTTCCATTAAGATTTGATAATAAATAGATTCCGAAGCAAAATGATTGTTTATGGGCGGAAAAAAATCTAATATACTTTATTTATACCATGAAAGATTTGAAGAAGGAGGTCAGACACAAATATAGCAATGACTCCCTATGATAACTTTTAGTACTTTGTAAAATTTGGGATCTCTGTGCTTCTATAAACTCTCCAAAGAGCACACTAACAGTATAAATCATTATTACAGAATGCTAACTCAATTGAAGCCTCCAAATGAAATGACCAACTCGTCTGCAAGTACTTCAGACATCGTTTGGCTTTAGTTCAGTGTCACACCGCTCCTTGTTTCACCCACAAATATACAGTCAATTCACTCTACAGTCTATTCTGTGAAGCGCTTTGAGACATCGAGAACACGTGAAAACCGCTATATCAAATGCAAGGATTATTATTATATTATTGTTGTGTTCTCTGCTAATTGAAGCCGTAGTGCTAAGTCGAGCTAATTCCAAGGTCTGATTTCTAATCTTCCTTTGACAAACAGGGTGACAGCAAACCAAATAGTGTGACATGGGTGAAATTATATCTGCAATTTATGGCAACAGGCAGAATAATCAGATGGAGTTGTCTCTGTATCTCGGGAAGATATGTGTCATTGTCGGGCAATAGCCAGTGAAAAAAAATGTAAAGAATTAGCTTCAAAACATGCTAGAATGTTTCTATCTTGTTTTCCTCATCCATCTTCATTTGACCTCTTTCCTCTTGTATTACAGAGGGCACTCAGTCTGGATCAGTGATTGCCAATACAGATCTGTATTTACCATTAGCATGAAACCTCTGCGTGTTAGAAGCTTTCTTGTAATCATATTTACAGTTTTAACGAGTCTTTCTTCACAATATTCATTATTCTCATATCATTAACTATAACTTTTGTTAAACGTAAGTTGTTATACTGTATGTACTTTATCATCAGAAATGTTCCGTTTCCCCTATAATCAACTAAAGAGTGTACTGTATTTTATGTTACATATCGTGTTATGTTCTGTTTACATACTGGCTTATTTCATCACGGAGTTAAATTGTGGAAATTACAGCAGAAAGTAAGAAGTATATTTGAAGTGGTAAATAGACTAGTTTTACAAGCTATTGAAACAAGAAAAACATCTGTGCAGGGAGCCAGGCAGCACATCCACAAGTACAATAAATCAATAGTATATTGTTATTGCTCAGTATTTTCCATTTTTTGAAGATCTCACTGTTTAGGAATCACAACAACAACAACAACAACAAGATTGCATTTATAGAGTGCCTTTCACGTCTGGAGGACGTCCCAAGGCGCTGGATAGTTGGGTCGGGACCCGAGCAGGGGGGAAATGGTCAGGGTGAGGGGAGGGACGGGATGGAGCGAGGAGTGGGTAGAGAGTCGAGAGGGGAGGTGAAGGCACGGAGATAAGTGGGCAATCAATTCTCTGTTCTGGCTGTGGATGATGTTTCAATAATGTGACAGGTAAGGGTACATGTCCACAGTGTGAACAGCCTCCAGGCCTGCATGACAAGCAATGTGTGTAATTGTTATAATTTGTAGCTTAGAGTTCAAAGTTGCTCATAGGCTATTTATGTTGCCTACAGAAATATTGTAACTTTATTATGATAGTGAGGCTAACACTCTTTGAGGTCTGTGGAACATATCTTTGGCTTTTCAATCCTTTGAGCCATTAAAAATGATTTAGTACTGCACTATAATCTATCGTATGAGTCTTGCATTCAAAATTCAAGATGTTATTTGAGCACAGAAAAAGTAGTTAGAATGTGTTTTCACCACTTTGTAAGAGAATGCGATTTTTTTCACGTGCAGTACATAGAAATCTATTGTTCTTAATAATTTCACATTTGTTTCAGGACATAGGCAGGCACCGACCAATGAGCCTGTTAAGTCATTTTATTCGGAGTCCTGTAGCTCAGTGGTTAGAGCACTCGCTTTGCAAGCGAGAGACCTGAGTTCAATTCCAGGCAGAGGGCGAAACCTTGGGCAAGTTTCCTTACTCCACACGCCTAATAATAATCCCTCCAAAAACAAAAACAATAATAAATTGGTCATTTTCAATCTACGACTGTTTGTGGGACATTGCTGTGCGCAATTGGCTGCCGCGTTCGCCCACAAATATACAGTCAATTCACTTTACAGTGTGTTCTGTGAAGCGCTTTGGGTCGTCCTCCTGATGTGAAAAGCGCTATATCAAATGCAAGGATTATTATCATTATTATTATTACATCATAGCAGATCATTTTATCACTTTACATATCTTTTCTCTACATCTCTTAATTCCCAAGTAATCTATGTCTCCCTTTTCAAACTTTTGAATTGGTACTGCATGTCTGTATAGGAGATTGAAATTAGAAGGTATATTCAATGATTAATAATTAACACATCGTGTTGATGTAGAAAAACAGCTGTAATGGTTACACATTAATGGGTATTCTTTTCAGTTAAACAGATAAAACAGTTTCCGTCAAACAAAATGTTCTACCTCATGCCTGATTAGAAATGAACTATGACTGACTAATAAATGTGTTCTGATGTTAACACAGTGAATTTCAGTATGTGATGAAACATTTTCTGATGCATTGTGAAATCTGCTATGATCCACAATCTACGAATGCCTTCTGTTTCACTCAGTGATATCCAGGAAATTATCCCATTGCATTAAATGAGAAATGTCTCTATCCCATCTAACCTGTCCCTTTCCTGAGCACATACAATCTACCCGAGCATTGATTGTACCATACTTTATTAATTCCTTGAGAGTCACTTTTGTAAAGGTTTTCGCTGACCCACGATAGCAGTCAATGGGGGAAAAAATCTGAATATCTCTTCAGATCTCTGCTCTATGTTCTGTATGGTTGAGTTCAAAGGACATTTCTTTGATCAGAACATCACTTTTTCCAAGGAGAATTTAATCATCTTTGTTCATATTTACCTCTTAAACTTTCCATATGCTATCTAGATATTTATGCAGTTCTTGCAACAAAGCTTATCTGTTTTGCCTTGAGCAAATCCTACATATCCTCTCCTCTGCAGGAAATAAAAATATCTTTATCTCCAGTACCATATTATACTAATTCATTTACTTATCCTTTAATTTGCTTTCACAGTTCACAGGCCTGTATTTATGATTTGTTCTTTCATCGTTTATCCATGTGAAGTTGTTGAATGTAAATTCAATCAAATCTACTTTATTTAAAATTTCTGGGAGAAAAAGGACAAGGCGGCAGCACTGGCACCAGAGATGGAATGAGTCATTTGCTCTATGTTTAGATCATTCTGCATCATGAAAGCTGCAATGGTCAACGAGTCATCCTGTTGTGAGTTTGGCTCGGCAATCCTACAAAGGGTTCAGATGAGCCCCACTCTGTAACCATGCTGTGCGTACATGTGATCGTCCAAAATCTATCAGGACAATGGTCAAAGAAATGAAGTAAACTGGAAAAGAGAGCCGATATGATTGCATTTTTTAAGATTCTAAAGAGACTGGATAATGTAGAAGACCATGACAATGTAGAAGACCATGTTATCTTGTACTGAAAAGTAGAACCAGATTGAAGGGGGAAAATTCAAAACAAATCTGTGGAAACACTGCTTCAGTGAGCGAGTAGTAAACATATGGAACAGGCTCCCTTGGGAGACAGCGGAAGCAGAAAGTGTCAATTCTCTCAAAGAAAGCAAATTAGATAGATTTATTTGAGGAAATAATATCTTGGGATATATTATATAGTTCGGGACACAACATGTGCATGCGAATGCCAGGATGATTGCAGGTGAACTGAAAAGACCTTGGTCTTCTTTCGTCTAGCAATACTTATGTTATGTTCTAAATTGGTCTGCACACAATGGGAGGATTGAAATCTCCTTTGTTCAGATAAAACATTTAAAAATATATATACAAAGGCTGATTCTAATATTGTTCATTCAAGTTAGGATTTTGGAAACAAAAGCATGTTGATCCTTAGATTCATAAGTTCCATAAAAGAAACAACACTATAACAGGATATGACTCAAGGTTCACAAGACTGTAAAAGTCATAGCACAGATGAATAAGGCCATAAAAATTAGAAATAGTGTTCTTGGCTTTATGTCCAGAAGAATTGAGTACAAATGTAGAAGAGTAACGTTAACAATAAAAAATTGATCATTTTCAATCCACGACTGTTTGTGGGACACTGCTGTGCGCAATTGGCTGCCGCATTTTGCCCACAAATATACAGTCAATTCACTCTACAGCACATTCTGTGAAGCGCTTTGAGACGTCGGGAAGACGTGAAAAGCGCTATATCAAATGCAAGGATTATTATTATTATATAAAAACCATGGTTAGACCGTATTTAGAGTATTGTGTGCTGTTCTGGCCATCTTATTACAGCAATGGAGAGAGTCCTGCACGATTTACTAGAATTATGATTAGACATGTTAGAGCTTTTCTCTCTGGAGATGCAATGACTGAGAGGCGACCCGATAGAGTTGTTTGAAATCATGAAAAGTTTTGACAAGATTTGGTTAATAGACTGTTGCATTGTTTGGTGGTCCAAAATAAGGGAATCTAAATATAAGATAGCCACTTATGTTTCTAAAAGGGAGTTTAGAAGGAACTTCTTTACACAGAGGGTGATGAAAATGGGGAGCACACTATCGGAAACAGATTGAAGTGGAAAGTATCAGCATTATGTGGAGTTCTGTAGCTTAGTGGTTAGAGCAATCGTCTTGCAAGCGAGAGACCTGGGTTCTTTCCCCGACAGGGCAAAATGTTGGACAAGTTGCCTTACTCCACACACCTCTGTTTATCTAGCAGTAAGTAGGAACCCGGTTGTTAGTCGATTGACGGATCACTTTTCCGGGGATAATAATCCTTCAAAAAAATAAAGTAAAAAAATAATAATTTGCTCACTCAATCCATGACTGTATTCAAATGACCATTTTCTGTTTCTATTCTGTCCATGTCACTCATACAGTCCATTCCCATTAATATATTCATACAGCGGGAAATTTTATCATATAAATGTTTTAAATTTTTTTGCTGTTCGATGAGCTGCACTCCAAGTGTTTTGGACCAAAACAATTGGTCACTTCAACCCACGACTGTTTGTGGGACACTACTGTGCGCAATTGACTGCCGAGTTTCGCCCACAAATAAACAATCAATTCACTTTACAATCTATTCTGTGAAGCTCTTTGAGACGTCTAGAAGATGGGAAAATCGCTGTATCAAATGCAAGGATTATTATTATGATGATGAAATTCGATCCATAAATAAGGGAGAAGGGAATAGATAGGATAAGGAGGCTCATGTGGAGTATAAATACTGTCATGGACTAGTTGGGCTGAATAGCTGTTACGTGCTGTAATGTTCCATATAATTGTTTCCCATTTCTGCAGTGAAATGCGTGATTGGAAAAAAAAACATCCTTGTGGCTGAGGTATGCTACACAGACAAGGGAAACGAGAAAAAAAGTACAATCGATTAATTTTTTTAAAATATGTAAATAATAATAATACTCCTTACATTTTTCATGCCAGGAGGACCTCTCAAAGAACTTCACAGGATTCACTGTAGGTGGGTTTAATGCCGATTTGCGACCAGCAATGTCTCACAACAACAACAACTTAGATTTATATAGCGCCCTCCACGCCGGACGGCATCTCAGAGCGCTTCACAGTAATGGATCCCGGGGCCGAGCCAGGGGAGGGGGAGGAAGGTGACCAAAGACGCGGTCGAAAAGAAAGATCTTCAGCCAAGACCTGAAAATAGGAAGAGAGGGGGCGAAGCGAAGGGAGTGAGGAAGGGAGTTCCAGAGCCTCGGGGAGTAATGGCTGAAGGCACGGCCACCGATGGTGAAGCGAAGGATTCGGGGGACAAGGAGGAGGCCAGATCCGGTGGAGCGAAGGCAACGGGCACTGTTGTGAGGAGAGAGGAGGTCAAAGAGGTAGGGGAGGTGCAGAAGAGTGGAGGGATTTGAAGACAAGAGTGAGGATCTTGAAGTCGATCCTCTCTGGGACAGGCAGCCAGTGCAGTCTGGCAAGGACTGGGGTGATTGGGGAGCGAGGTTTGATATGGGTAAGACTGCAGATAGCAGAGTTTTGGATGACCTGGATTTTATGGATGGTAATGGATGGGAGGCTGGTGAGGAGGGCATTTGAATAGTCCAGCTAAGAGGTGACAAAGGCATGGACCAGGGTTTTGGCGGCTTTCGGGGTGAGATATTGGCAGAGACGGGCAATGCATTGGAGGTGAGAGAAAGGGGTGCTGGTGAGGGACCGGATGTGGGGGAGGAAGGATAATTGGTCGTGAGTCGAACCTGACGCCTAGGTTGCATACGGGTTCGGAAAGTTTTAGGAGGGGGTGGGATAGGTGGAGAGGTGAGAACCGTGCGAGTTTAGACGTTGACGATAGCGAAAGATTATGGCTTCCGTCTTGTTAACATAGCTGAAGGAAATTCACGCTCATCCAGTCTTTGATGTCTGACAGGCAGGCTGACAGAACATCAGGGGACTGGGGGTCACAAAGTGAGGTGGAAAAATAGAGTTGGGTGTCGTCCGCATACATGTGGAAGTGTACCCCATGTCTGCTAATGACAGCCCAAGAGGGAGCATATAGATTAGGAAGAGGAGGGGGCCAAGGATGGATCCTTGGGGGACCCCGTGGGTAACTGGGTAATAGCGGGAGGAAAAGCCGTTTGCGCAGATGTACTGCTGGCGTTTTTTTGAGGTAGGACTCGAACCAGGCGAGTGCGGTCCCACTGAGGTGGATGACGGAGGAAAGGTGGTGGAGGAGGATGGCGTGATCGACTGTCGAAAGCGGCGGAGAGGTCCAGGAGGACAAAGAGGCAGAGGGAGCCCTGGTCACAGATAGAGAGGATGTCGTTTGAGACCTTCACAAGCGCAGTTTCTATATTGTGGGCAGGGCGGAAGCCGGACTGGTGGGGTCACAAACAGCCATGAAATGAACGACCAATTTTATCTAAGTGATAGTGAAACTCCCTTCCTCACTCCCTTTGCGTCGTCCCCTCTTTTCCTACTTCCGGTCTCGGCTAAAGACCTTTCTTTTCGACCGTGCCTTAGGTCACCTTCTTCCCCCTCCCCCTGGCTCAACCCCGGGATCCGTTATTGTGAAGCGCTCTGAGACACCGTCCAGCGTGGAGGGCACTATATAAATCCAAGTTGTTGTTGTTGTAGTGGGCCAAAAAGTGTCTGATTCCTGCACAGGTAAAATATCCTTCTACACTTATGTGGATATGTGTAAATCCGGCACCAGTCCTTGTTTTTGCACTGTACAGCATCTCACAATTTATTATTAATTCTTGGGGCAACATAAAACAACCTTATTTGATGTCAAGCATAATTTTATTATTAGCCTTCGGTTGCACTCTGATCTCTGGAAAATAATTTATGTTTTATTTTTACATTTGCTTCTGACTGCTCTAGAGCACAATAATCCCATACGGATCACAACAGAGGGTACTGGACTCTAATGCCATTACTTATTGATGTTTGCCCCTCTCTGACTTCAAACACCTCTTTCATCTGCTACTCCGCCCTCGGCTCTTAAGCAGCCACACCAGAACGCATGTTTTTTAACGTCTCCAAGGAGGGTACGTGCAGTATAAAGACCATGGTTTCTAGTTTATATTGAAGCAATCAATAATCAGTTCTACTTCATTAACCAATTACAGTTCATTGACCCAACAACATGAGGTTTGAATCCACAATCTCCTGACTCAGAGGCAAGAGTTCATTGGGCATGGGATTCTCAAAATTAACAATGATTCATACAAAATTATGCATAATTATATGTTAAATCAGATTATTATTAGTTACATTTATTTACTTGATTCTCACAATTATTATTACAACAACAACTTGTATTTATACAGAGTCCTTCATGTGGAGTGGTGCCTCAGAGTGCTTAACAGTAACAGAGCTTGACTACGAGTCAAGGAGAGAGGGGAGGCGACCGTAAGCACAGTCGAAGAAAAAGGACATAAATTAAATACCGTGAACTCCTAATAATTCTTGTCACTACCACTTGTCTCAAGTCATCATGCTGTCAATATCCCGGTCACATTTATTTATGCATTTATACACAAGCCTAACTCGTCAATCTGGATAACTCGTCACTGAGCCCTTTTCCTTGGAGTGACGAGTTATCAGGAGTTCACTGTAGTTTGGAGCTGGGAATAGTTTACTTTCTGGATTCTATTTTGTTATAAATATCAGAACAAATGAATCACTGGAATTGCCTTGTCTTAAAGTCTAAATAAATCATTAAATAATGTTACATTCCTCCATCACTCACATCCATATACTGGTACTTAGGTCATGGGTGGAAGCAGAAGCATGAGCTGGGATTAACGGTCATTGTACGACCTGCTCATGCAATATTCATTTCACATGAAAATCCTCAGATAGTTGTAGCACTAAATATTCCTTGTTTATCCTACTCATTTCTGGATTTACAGAATTTCATACCAAAGCTGAGTATTGTAAAATGAGTTTATGTTCAGGCAGAGTAAATCATTTTTGTTGTAAGGTATTTTCTTCTCTCTTTGTTTGTTTATTTGTTTGTTTGTTTGATTGTTTGTTTGCTTTCTATGAATCACATATCAAACCATCATCCTGTTGCTCCATGCTCCTGTCAATATGGGAACGACCAGGAATTAGTCCTTTATATAAAAGATGATTAACATTTGGAATGGTTTTTCGGTAAAGACAAAACACAACATATTTAGGAACAAGCTCAATGTTGCAATCTTCCCATTGGTAGAGTGGTATTCTAGAAGGATATCAATTAGGTCTTCTTCATCCATACTTCTCTCGTGATGAAGTATAAAATATTTCATGACAAATTGTAATTTATTTTTTAAAATTATTGTTGGTCTAAAAAATATCCCAGTTATCAAAGCATAATTATTCTTGCGGACAGAAACGGTGTGAATGCAATTAAATGGCTAGCCTTAAAGACACGTGTGTGTGTTTTGGGATTATCCTCTTCTGATCCATTTAATATGATCACCATTAAGAGTTTAAATGGTCCATTAATCTTTATGTTTAATTTAGGATTTGTGTAGAGAGGCATAATGGGTTTCTGTTGTTTCTGCCATGATTTCTGAGTCTAGCACTCAGCTGAAGTGATCCTGATAAAATATTTTGTATTTCCAGGCTCCGAACAGAGATGAACAACAATGTAATGGTGATGCTGCGATTGTGCTGCTGTTCAAAGTTTAGTTTTTAAAAAATACACACAAATACACACACAGCAATAGTATGCTACAAAGGAGTTGTCAGGCCCTATTTGAGTGTGATCAGGAGAAATGAGTGAACTGCTGAACGTGTTGTTCACTCGTAGATACAAGTCTCTACTCACCTGTCACATAATTACAATTACACATTGGAAACTACCTATCAAAGTGCAATAGCAGAATTGTAGGTAATTATGCATGAAACCATATTAAGTAGCCTAATTGGTTGAAAAGTCTTGGCACCACAACATTTCTGTATGCCAGTGTTACTGCTGTTGGAATGGAAATATGAAGATATGATTAATGGGATGATTTGAAGGTGGTCTTTCAAATTCAGCTTTTCAGGGATTTTTAAATCTTGTGTTTGTTGCTGCCCTTTTTATGCATGCATGTGACCTTAAAAAAACAACCCTTTTGTTTCCAAACCTTAAAAGCAACCTATGTACCTGAAGCAAAATGGGAATATGAAATCAAAGAGATTTAAACTGTTACAGCATAGAAAGCACCTTGTTATCTGCAGAAATCTAACACAAATCAGCAAAGTCGGCTCAGAAAACCTGCTGATTGTTTAGATATCACTGGGGCAACACACGAGTGATTGAAGTGACTCAATCGGATAGCAAACAAAAATTTTTTGCATCTTACATTTTTGACTGACAAAATTAGCCTAATAAATTAAAGTCATGAAGACACATTATCATATCTCACATACCGATGAGAGGAAATTCCACCTGTGAGATGGTAATGGACTATGGGGTCTAATTTAGAGCATTTCTCAAGGGAATCTCAATGGATTCTGAGTTGCTTAAATGGGGACACCTTCAAGTAACCAGCAGTACATCACATCTTTGTTCTTTTACCACATCCCTTGATATTTCTGTGTATCAAATATTAATCTACCTGCATGTTAAGTATTTCAATTTCAAGAGATTTGGATAGCTCTTTACAAAGAGCCGGCACAGACACAATGGGCCGAATAGCCTCCTTCTGTGCTGTATAATTCTATGATTCTTTGATTGACCCTCAATGTATATGAGCAAACTTGCTACTATTTCTCGTTTACTGAAGTCTATACTTACTGTAATTGTAGAAGAAGCCAAATAGTTATCAATAATTACACTTGTTCCTTTAATTGACTTGTGTTAAGATCCATCTCTTCAACCATGTCATCGGCCAATTCCCCTTCCACCCCTCCCCCAAAGCTCAGGCACCCAGACAGCTGTGTGAAGTGCTTTGAGCCATACTCTTGAAGTACTATTTAAATCTAACATTATTGCTGTTGCTATGATGTTCCTTATGGGTGTCAGAAAATGCTCTGTGAGTTGAACAATAGAACAGTTGACTGAGGAAATGAGTGCAGAAGATAAAGCAAACCTGCTGGTGCTGCAATAACAAACTTAGTGTTTGGTATTGACTATATGATTGATTGTTGAACTTGGCAAGCCTCATTCAACAATTGATCACTTACTTTAACTTGTTTGTTAAAGTCAGATCAATTCAATAGCACTAGCATGTATTACACATGTTAGTTGCCAGCTGAGCTGCTTTGCAGAAGTGAAGAGCAACAATTGATCCCCACTTTTATCTCTTTGAGGAAGTAAGTGTGTTACAGTAGCCAACAGCAGAATAACACACAGAATCTTTTAAATGATTGTTGATTGATCTGCCAGTGGCTTTCAACCTTGTTTTATTATTGCTTTAGGATATTGAGGGTATATGATGAGACGTTTTGGGATAAGATTTATATACCTGACAACTGATAAGCAACAAAGTCATAAGTAACATAAGGCTATATCCAACATTGGATCTCAATATCAACTCGCGTTTATTTATATCCCATATAAAGTAAAGAATTGGAAGTAATAAATGTTCTATGGCAATTTTAACTGCATGGGGTAAAATTAAATCAATGCATGCGAGTTGCAGTGCTTCCAGTAATGTTACTGGGAAAATGTCTGCTTTTTAACAGTATGCTGATTATGAACTATGATTTGATCTAGAAATATTTTCCTGAGCTCACATGGTGTGAACTGTTTAACTCTATAGTGTATATCAATCTTGTTTTCGAATCAAGGGTAAAATTTATACTGTATTTGCTTTCTATTGATATTAGACTGGTAAATAGAGAAACTCACCTACTAAGCAAGCATCCTATCACCCCAATCCTCAAACAACTTCAACAACAACAGCAACAACAAGATTACATTTGTGTAGCGCCTTTCACGTCGGAAGAATGTCCCAAGGTGCTGGACAGAGTACAGCATTTCAGACCCGAGCTGGAGTTGGTGGGGGGAAGGGAGGGGAGGGGAAGAAGGGTGGCCGATAGCATGGTCGAAGAGGAGGGTCTTGAGGAGGGACTTGAAGGAGGCTAAGGAGGGGGCGAGGCGGAGTGAGTGGGGGATGGAATTCCAGAGGTTGGGGGCAGAGTGGCTGAAGGTTCTCCCGCCAATGGTGGGGCGGTGGAGCGGGGGACGTGGAGCGGGACAGAGCCGGCTGAGCGGAGGCAACGGGCGGGTTGGTAGGGGGTTAGGAGGTCGCAGAGGTAGGGTGGGGCGAGGCCATGGAAGGCTTTGTATGTGAGGACCAGGATCTTGAACTGGATCCTCTGAAGGATAGGGAGCCAGTGAGGTAGTGGCGGAGTCGGGCGATGTTACGGAGCACCAACCACCAGTGGATCAAATTCAAGATCCTTGTCCTCACATTCAAATCTCTCCATGTTCTCAGCCCTCCCTAATTCTGTAAACAGCTGTGTCATCACCCCTCCAGCGAACAGCAGCTTGCTTCACCTCCCCCATACCACCCACCCCACGTTCATGGGAAAGCCTTCAGCCATTCTACACTTATAGAGCACCCTCCACACAGAGTAGCATCTCAGAGCGCTTAAATGCCCATGACGCTCACCCATGCAAGACCTTTCCGATGATATATAAATCATGTCTCTATGTCAATCAGTTATTGCGTTCTTGGAGGAACGCACAGGCACACACTTACACACACACACACAGACATTTTGTCTTTATTAGTATAGATTGTTGAGATGTCTCAAAGCACCTCACACAAAAATCACATTCTCTTATAAAAACACATTGTAACTTTTTTTTAATGCTCAATCATATCAATAAGCTATAGTGCAGTACTAAATCTGTGGATCATTTTCAGCAACTTAAAAAGGATTGAAAGCCCAAACCTTGGATCTCAAAGAGTATTAGCCTCACTATCAGAATGAAGTTACAATATTTATGTGGACAAAGTTTATGAGCAACTTTAAACTCAAAGCTATAAATTATAGCAATTACACAAATTGGTTGTCATACAGGCCTGTAGGCTGCTCACACTGTGGACATTATCACAGTGTCACATTGATGTCACATTATCGAAACATCATGCACAGCCAGAAAAACGAATTTCCCACTTAACTCTGTGATTCCTAAACAGTGAGATATGTTACTGAGCAGCAGATTAATTCTCCCTGCCAATAACAAAATACATCGCTCACTTGGAAATGTTCAATTTCTGTACCGACTACAAGATGTGGGCTGGGTTCAGGGTTAAAGGGAATGTGGAGAAAAGTCAGAGAAAGTAGTATAAAAACAATTAAATGAGCAGTAATCAACACAGTGCAGTTACCTTCATGGCACCAGGGGAATTGGTGACAGTATTAATAGGACAAACTAGTCTGGCTAATTTGCTCTATAGTCCAAATGCCATTATTGCAATAAGGGATTAAACAGAACCACATTCAAAACAGAGTTTGGGTTGCCTGCCTCTTATGGAAATTAAGAGTAAATGAAGTGCTGGCAGTTTAGACGTGCTATGTGCTCACGAAGGACTGCAGAGAAGCCCCAATTAGCAAAACTCTGTAAAATGGATTTGAAATTATGCAGGATAAAGTTTACAGATAACATTTTAAAATTTTAAAATCTGAAAACTATTCAGCATTAAAATTATAGTGAACAATCTTTTGAGACAACTCATTGATTTTTGTTAGAACAAAAATCAAAATCAATAGACCTTGTATTCATAGTTCCTTTACGTGGAAAGGGGGTTGATTGTGACAATTTTAAATGATCACATTGACAATTAAAACTGGAAGGAAGTAGAGTTTTTTTCAAGATGACTAGACCCTAAAAGTTGGGATACAACATTCTGATATGGGATGATATCCAGCGCCTTAGGACTTCCTCCCTATGTGAAAGGTGCTCTACTTATTGTTGTTGTAGTTGTTGATGTTGTTTTTGTTATTGTTGTTGACTGTGAATGTTAAAACCACTTTAGACAGTCATGTAACAATAAGTATGTTCACTTACCACTCAAGTAGAACCCTGGACGCCACAAATCATTCCTGCATGGTTCACGACAAGTTGTGTCACATCAAGGTTCGATTACGGGAACTCCCTCCTCATCGGCCTTCCCAACTCTTCCCTTCACAAGCTGCAGATCATCCAAAACTCTGCAGCTCATGCACTCTCACACACCAGGCTCCGTGACCCCATCACTCCCACCCTCGCCCGACTCCACTGGCTCCCCATCCCCCAAGGGTCGAGTTCAAGATCCTTGTCCTCATCTTTAAGGCCATCCATGGCCTTGCCCCTTTCTACTTCTCTGACCTGCTGACTCCCTACCAACCTGCCTGCTCCCTCCGTTCAGCGGGCTCCGGCCTGCTCCATGTCTCCTGCCTGACCCGCCCTACCATCGGTGGCCGGGCTTTCAGCCTCTTTGCCCCCACACTCTGGAACTCCATCCCTTGGTCCCTTCACCTCGCTTCCTCCCTTGCCTCCTTCAAGGCCAATCTCAAGACTCTTCTCTTCGACCGTGCCTTTGGTCTCCCTCCCACCTCTCTGCCTTCCCTCACACCTACACCACCCCGCCCCCATGCTCGGGCCCCGACACCTGACTGTTCAGCTCTTTGGGACGTCCTCCCGACGTGAAAGGTGCTCTATAACTGTAATTTTGTTGTTGTTGTTGTAAAGCATTGCCACCTGCCATTTGTGTCTCATGTGACCATTTATACACAATAAGCACCCACAGTCGGTGTGATTCTGCCCTATCATGTTCTAGTTCTATTACAGTATATACTTGTCACCTGGTCACAAACCTTAGTATCAATAGCAAATTGTTTAGTATTACATCCTTCATAACACACCTGAATATTGTGAAGAGCAGAAGATGTGGGACACTCAAAATTGCACTTAGCCTTTAAGACTATTTTGTGTTCAAATTTAAGATTGTGTAGAATTGTAGAAAATTCTTCAACTCCGTCTTCATTTGGAAACTAATTTGGTTTAACAACTGATTCAAGCCGACTTCCAAATTATGATTCTATTTAAGAATTTTCTATAATTCTATGCAATCTTAAATTTCGAAACAAAATGGTTTACAGGTTATGACTGGGTGCAGTTTCTGTTTTATGGAGCTAATATCTGCAACAACAACAATTGCATTTATATAGCTTCATATAGCAGTAAACGGCTTCTCCTCCAGCCCCTGCACCGTCTCGTGCGGTGTTCCTCAGGGCTCTGTCCTCGGTCCCCCTCTTCACTCTCTACATGCCTTGGTGACATGATTCGTAGACATGGGGTAAATTTCTACATGTATGCGGATGACACTCTATCTCTCTGCCTCCACCTTGAACTCCAGGACTACTGACTTCCTGACCGACTGCCTGTCCGACATCAAGTCCTGGACGAAGGCCAACTTTCTCCAACTCAAAGTCAGCAAGACTGAAGCCCTCCTGATTGGCTTGTGCCAGCACCTCCGCACCTCAGGTGGTGACAGTATCAGCCTCCACGGCTGCACACTCAACCTCACTGAGCCAGTCAGGAACCTGGGTATCTTGTTTGACCCTGAACTGTCCTTTCTCCCCCACATCCGCGCCATGACCGGCACTGCCTACCACCACCTCCGCAACATTGCCGCATACATGCTCTGCCTTTCCCCCCCTCTGCAACCGGCTCCCCGCCAGCTCCACCACTGTCTCACACCGCAGGCCGCCGAAACGCTCATATACGCATTCATAATATCCAGGCTTGACGATGCAAACTCCCTGCTTGTCGACCTCCCCAACTCCTCCCTCCATAGGCTGCAGATAATCCTGAACTCTGCAGCATATGTCCTCTCCCAGACTCCGTGACCCTATCACCCCATCCTCGCCCGATCTCCACTGGCTTCTCATCACACAGAGGACAACGTTCAAGATCCTGGTCCTCATCTTTAAATCCCTCCATTGTCTTGCTCCCTCCTACCTCTGCAACCTCCTCGCCCCCTATCATCATGCCCGCTCTCTCTGCTCAGCAGGCTCCAGCTTGCTTTACATCCCCTGCCTTGCCCACCCCACCATTGGTAGGGCCCTCTGGAATTCCATCCTGCAGTTCCTCTGCCTCACCCCCTCCCTTGTCTCCTTCAAGACCCATCTCAAGGCCCTCCTCTTCAGCCATGCTTTCGATCTCCCTGCTTCCCCCCACCCTCCACCCTCCCCAATCCCAACCCCCAGCTCAAGTACGAAACACTGACTGTCCAGCGCCTTGGGACATCCTCCCGATGTGAAAGGTGCTATACAAACGTAATTTGGTTCTTGTTGTTTTTTGGACAAGCTGCAAAATTTACATATTTGAAAAGATCTGACAGTTCAGTTTCAGAGGTGTGTGACTTCAATCTGTACCAGTGGGAAACAGGCCCCGTTCCCTCGTACTATTGCCATTGATTGCTCAAATGTTCAGGTTCACTCATGGGATGAAAATCCGACTCAACAGCAGGCAGCTGTGTATCCTCTCTGTCCAATTTATTCTGTGCCAATTAGTTTGTGTGCACTTCTGGACTTCAATTCAAAGTGTGAAGCAATTCATCATAGCTGTCAATGCCTGAAGTGTATTTATTAACGTGTATTGTTGTTATACAACTAATAAAGGCACATCTGAGATGCTCTGTAACAACTATGGCGTTTAAGCAACTTTACTTCCATAGAGTGACTCTCAAACAAAGCACTACGGTTAGTGCACACCTATCAGGAGTAACTGCACCAAGAGGAATTTTGAAAGTGTTTCTTTATTCTCATGTATTTGCCACTTAATGCACACCAGTGGGTTATGTCGGGCAGGTTATGACATTACTGTCTAAGCAGGTGATGAGAACTTGCTCAGCCAGTCGACTTCAGAAACATACATCAAAGGTTAACCTGGTCTTCAAAATCATTTAAAGGACCTTTTTGTTTTTAATTTACTCATGTGGAGTCATAAACTAGTTGATTTATTTCCATGCTGTAATAGTCCTAAGTATTTCCATGTAACTGGGTTTCCTCCTCCAACATAGACAGTGGGACCCAGGAGAAGTCACTTTTGTTAATAAAACAAGAATTGATAGATAGAAGTTATTGTTAGTTAATAGATTAGTTTAAATAGATTAGATGAATTATATATCTAATTTAAACTATTCTATCTATTAATCTCTAAATTCCTATGCAGTCTATAATATATATTATATGACCCCCACCCCATCCAGGTTAAGTGGATGCTTGTGGCTGAACCTTCCAGTAATGGTATCAGTTGTTCTGAGGCTTAAGACCTGCATTAAGAAGCATTATACTGCATTATACTTTCAGAGACATTTTCTGGTACACAGAAGAAACACAACTCACAATGGGTCCAGCACAGTGGACCAGGAATTGATAGTGAAACATATAAGATCTCAGATGGGCCAAGAGATTGTGGAAAACCTGGAAAAGACCCATGCAGTCCATCTGGCCTTCCTAATGTAACAATAAAAAAAATCCTTAAATTTGATATATCACTTTCCACGTTGAGAGGACATCTCACAGGATATACTGTAAAGTGTAATAACTGGGTATTCTTTAGGTAAAATTTTAAAAAATCTCAGTTAGGTGAAATTTGCAATTTTTGATAACACATTCCTTGTGATAACTAGCATAAGCAATGCATTATGAAACACTATAAATGTCACTTTCATCTCTCTTACAGCTCAATTGATTTATTCATCAAAAAGCTATTTAATTCCCCCTTGAATTTTCTGACACAATATTCCTCCATCATCTTGTTTGGGTAGTCTATTCCACAGACTCACTATTCAATGCGCTAAGAAATTAAATCATAAATAATAATAATAATAATTGGTATAATGCCTTATCACATCTTTGAGACATCTCAAAACACTACACAGAATATACTGTAAAGTGAATTGATCGTATATTTTGTGGGCGAAATCTAAACCTCTTTTCATCTTCTGAGGAGTAGGAGTTCCGTGCCAAGCAGAGACCCAGAAGGTTGGCCTGAGACATGCGAGGGAACCTACAAGATCTGCTGTTCACAAATCCTTATCTAATTATTCTTTCAACAATCCTTATCACAATTGCACCCAAATCTCCTAAATGTGTTGATGTGGACCAAGTGCTATTTTGCTCCACATGCAACCTTTTAGCAAATTTCATCACTGTACACTGATAAATATTTAATGCAACCTTAAAGTATAAATAAACACACTTATTACATGTGAAATTTAATTAGACTGAAAATAGCATTGGTCATTTTATAAGTGCACAAATGGATGAAGCAGAGTAGCACTCGCCCCACCATCAATGGATTTATTCCATTAAATGAATGGACCAAAATGATCCCCAATTTGCCTCAATCCTGTCTTCAGAAGACAAGATGCCTTCCTAGCCACACCAATGTGAACTTTCTATTTGCCTTATCAACCATCTTTGTAGCCTCCTTGAATGAGAATATCAATCTACTGCAATCAACTGTAAAGTCAATTCACTTTACAATATATTCTGTGAATCACTTTTAGACGTCTCAGTGATGTGATAAGGCACTATATCAAATGCAAGAATTATTATTGTTCTTATTAATAAAACTGTGACATGGAATCAAGCTGCCTTGGAGTTAGGTTGTGTTACCTACTCTCATTTCATTTAGGATAGTTACCACCAATGGAGAGATGTTCAATATCAACAACATCACCATCCATCTACAGGGTGACCAAAAAGTCATGATACATTACAATAATAATCCTTGCATTTGATATAGCTCTTATTACGTCTTCGAGATGTCTCAAAGCACTTCAAAGAATATACTGTAAATTGAATTGACTGTATATTTTGTGGGCAAAATGCAGTGTCCTATAAACAGTCATAGATTGAAGTGACCAATTTATTATTATAATTTTTTTGAAGGAATTATTACCCCCGGAAAAGCGATCTGCCAATTGACTAACAACCAGGTTCCTACTTACTGCTATGTAAACAGAGGCGTGTGGAGTAAGGAAACTTGCCTAACATTTCGCCCTGCTGGGAATCGGACTCAGGTCTCGCTTGCGTGGCGTGGAAAGTGTTCTAAACACTGAGCTACAGAACTCCACATTTCACAGTCTACAATGTCTAATACTACATTCTCCAATGTGTAATAATATTTACATAATAGGGTGACTTTTTGGTCACCCTATATATAGAACATCTTTTAGGTTGGAAAACATTCAAAGTGTTTCACAAAAGTGGAGTAGGAGTCCAAATGGGTGAAAGAGAGGGGGAAAGAGGGAGATGCCTGAAAATGCAGTCAAAGAGGTAGGTTTAGTGAGAGAGCTCCAGAGAGTGGGTGCAAAGTAGCTGAAACCGCATCCCTTGATGATGGGGCAAGAAGGTAGAGGTAATGGAGCAGGTCTAAGTTATCAGAGTGGGTGGCATTAAGACTGCAGGGAAATTACAGAGGGGGCAAGGGTATGGAGGTACTTGAAATTTAGAACAAAAAGCACATAGTTAATCTCTGAGTTAGATTCACACCCAGACCTCTGAGATGAAAAAAGGAGCCCTAACAACAACGCACAATTTTCAGAGCACCCGAAGGTATGTCTTCTTTATTAATTTTGCTTAAACATAAGTTAGTTTAATTACATTCTAAAATGTTAATTTAAGCAAGGCAATGGCTTTATGTGGTGCACCAAATGAATACACTTACTTCTATAATTTTCCTTTGGTTTAATTCTGCATAATGTGCATAGATGCATCATGCCTACAACAAGCTAGGTAGAGAAGTATGTATGTCTCTATTTCATATGTCCTCTGATGGATATCAGTAGAAATCAATAGAACAACCTCATAATACAGTAGATTTCAGGATACAATCTCACATTTAAAAGCTGCACTGATATTTTATCAGATCACTTTCTCTCCACAAAGAGTAGGAAAATGGGTTTAAGATTATGTATTGATCTTAGAGATTACTCCCACACTATCTATGTCAATAGGTTTTGAGATGTTCTCTCATGTGAAAGACGCTGCAATACATAAGTACAAATTGTTACTGTTGTTAGTTGGTTGATTCAAACTGTGTAACATTAAACAATATTAAATCTTCAAAACTGTGCTAGTGATTTGCTGTAGAGTCAGAACAATGTTTGTTTCCATTGTGCTGAATTGTATTTATAATAAAAATAATAATACAAATAATATTTGAAATAACACCTTATCAGATCATCAAAATATCTGAAAGCACTTTACAAGATTTACTGCAGTTTTGTGACTGTGCATTTGTAGATGAATGTGACAAACAGTTTGCACAAAGGAACGTCCCACAATCAGCCATGAAGTGAATCTGAAGGATCACTGACTAGGACACTAAGATAAACTCTATTCTCTTTTCAAATAGTGCCATGGCATCTTCAACATTTATCTGAACAGGCAGAGAAGACCTCAGTTTAAATCTAATCTGAAAGATGGCATCTCCAACAATGCAGGGCTCCTCATGCACTGCCCCTGACTGTCAACCTAGATTATCAGATCAAAGTTGTGACATGGAGCTCCAACCCACAACTTTTCTGATTTATAGACAAGAGTGCTACCAACTAAGCCAGGCTGAGTTTACAGTTAAATATGTTGAGTGACTATAGAGAATAGTTTGGGATATTGGAGCATTTTAGGTTTACAGTACTTCAGAGCAGGATTCAAGGAAAAGATTATTTGAGTACTTATACAAATTAGTGTAATTTATAAACCGCATGTGATAATGTAGAAAAAAGATCAATTTTGATGGCTCATTTTAAAGCTACTGGAACCCTGGATAAATATTGCAGATAAGGTAGAATTTAAAGAGCTATGTGACAGTAATGAATTGGAAATGGGTTGGTTATATTCTTTCCACAATTCACTCTGGGACAGATGATCGATTCTTTTATGTTTCAAACTTGTAATGAGAAATCACATCTTAGAAATTCAATATTAGTGTTGAGCAATAAAGTTGTAGTTGGGTCAGTGGGGAAAGGTTTTCAATCTGCTGGAAAGTTTTTGTTTCCTTGAGTCACTCTTGGCTGAAGATCAACTAGCGAACATCTCTGTCCCGTTTTTTTGGTCAGCTGGGAGTCTGACACATGCAGAAACCCATCACCATGCTTCAGAGTATCCAAACCATTGTATTTCCATGTATCCCACCACACATGGAAATTCCTGAAATGTTTATTGGAATGGAATGCGCCCTCTCTCCCTGAAGGGACACATCCTGCTTACCTGATTCCGGAAAGTATTAGGCTCAAGTTGAACAGGCTTGAGGATCCCAGAGTGTGTATTAGGGTACTGCTGGAGTCTGACCAGCTAAAACAACATGGCATGCAATTGAAAGTAATGCCTAGCAAAATTTCCTGCTGCTTATCCAGCTAGGATAGCTACTTATTAAGGCTTTGGTTTGCAGGCTTAATGGGAGCTGAGTGGGAAGAGTCCCTGCCCCCAGTGACTGTCACTTCATCAGCAGCTTTGAAGCTCTGAACTTCTCCTCTAGCCCTACTCAGTGTCTGCCCGGGCACTGTAAAGTGCTCCAAGACTTCATCCTACATGAACAACAACAACAACAAAATTACAGTTATAGAGCACCTTTCATGTCGGGAGGACGTCCGAAAGCGCTGAACAATCAGCTGTTGGGGCCCGAGCATGGGGGAGGGGTGGTGTAGGGGTGAGGGAAGGCAGAGAGGTGGGAGGGCAACCAAAGACATGAGAAGGGTCTTGAGACCGGCCTTGAAGGAGGCAAGGGAGGAAACGAGGCGAAGGGACTGTGGGACGGAGTTCCAGAGTGTGGGGGAAGAGAAGCTGAAAGCCCGGCCACCGATGGTAGAACGGGTCGGGCGGGAGACATGGAGCAGGCCGGAGCCCACTGAGCGGAGGGAGCGGGCAGGTTGGTAGGGAGTCAGCAGTTCAGAGAGGTAGGAGGGGGCAAGACCATGGATGGCCTTGAAAGTGAGGATGTGGATCTTGAACTCTATCCTCTGGGGGATGGGGAGCCATGGAGTTGGGCGAGGGTGGGAGTGATAGGGTCACGGAGCCTGGTGCGCGAGATTACACGAGCTGCAGAGTTTTGGATGATCTGCAGCTTGTGAAGGGAAGAGTTGGGAAGGCCGATGAGGAGGGAGTTTCTGTAATCGAGCCTTGATGTGACGAATGTGTGGGTGAGGGTTTCGGCAGCCTAGGGGTGAGGCAGTGGCGGAGCAGCAGGTCATGGCACCGATGTGGGGTAGAAAGGATAGTTGAGGGTCAAACAAGAAGCCAAGGTTCCGGACTGACTTAGTAAGGTGGAGTGTGTAACCATGGATGGTGATGCTGTCAGCGCCTGAGGTGTAGAGGCGCTGACGGTAGCCAATCAGGAGAGCCTCGGTCTTGTTGACATTCAACTGTAGAAAGTTAGCTCTCATCCAGGACTTGATGACTGACAGACATTCTGTCAGGATAGCAGTGGTCCTGGAGTCAAGGGTGGAGGCGGAGAGGTAGAGTTGGGTGTCATCCTCATATATGTGGAAGTTGACCCCATGTCTGCGGACAATGTCACCAAGAGGGAGCATATAGATATTGAAGAGGAGGGGACCAAGGACAACTGAGGAACACCGCATGAGATGGTACGGGGGCTAGAGGAGAAACTGTTTGTGGAGATGAAGTGGAGGCAGTGTTAGAGGTAGGATCTGAACCCTTCAAGGAAGAACCGTGAAGGTTGAGGTTAACAGTGTGCAAATCAATGTACCGAGGGAATTGCAGATGCTTTTAATTATATGATAATCAAATAATGTAATGAATAGCAGGAGACAAACTAGATGTACTGTATTAGCAACTCACTTTCCTCTGACGTCTCTGCCTTATCATCGGTGGCCGAGCATACACGTTCTACACTACCTAACCTCTGGAACTCCCTCCCTCTACCACTCTGTCTCGCCTCTCTATTTGTCTTTAAGTTCCAACTTAAAACTTACCTTTTCCAATGCTCCTATAGTCATCGCTCCTTTCATTCCTCCTCCTCCTCCTCCTCTGCCTCTTCCTCCTCCTCCTCCTCCTCTCCCTTGCTTGGCGAAACCTTGGGTAAGTTTCCTTACTCCACTCGCCTGATAATAATCCCTAAAAAAAACAATAATAAATTGGTCATTTCAATCCATGACTGTTTGTGGGACACTGCTGTGCGCAATTGGCTGCTGCGTTTCGCCCACAAATTTCCCTCCCTAGCGTTTCGCCCACAAATTCACTTTACAGTCTATTCTGTGAAGTGCTTTGAGACGTCTAGAAGACATGAAAAGTGCTATAACAAATGCAAGGATTATTATTATATTATTATTATTATATTGGCATCCCACCTCATCTTTCCACCATGGTCCAAGATGCTACTATATGTGAAAAATGCAATATAAATGCAAACTGTTATTGTATTATTGCAAACCATCAAAGTTTCTCATAATTTAAAGTGGAGTATTGAAATAACACTCATTATCAATTAAAATCGAGTGTCATTAGCTGTAATATAAAACATTAATAAGTGAAAAGTTACTTCAGTCTGAAAGAAATAATGGGAACATTTAGCTGCAGTGGGATGTTCTGAAATGATTCAGATACAATTGCAGTACAGGTCTCTCTCATAGAACAGGTAGAAAATTATCATGATGGGAAGATGAGTTGAGTCAGTAATTGAAGCAACCCTTTCGGGTCTCCATGATGAGGCACTGGTGGCTTTTGGCATTGACAGTATAAAGACTCTGATGGTAAAAGCCTCACTAACACATTAAAATGCCTACTGAGTGACTTAGAGTCTCAATTTTTGTGTCAACCAGCAACCTTTCCTTTCCTGAAAGTCGTTCCCTGTACTCAATCCCTCAACAATATTACATAAATCAGTGAAAGTTCAGTGTTTGACAAGCCACTGTGCACTTTGACTGGTGAAAACTGATGTCCCCATTTAGTTATGGGGGTTGTAATTTGGTATGATGCTGGTTAGAGTTGGATGACAGGTTGCTATTTTGTCACAGATGATTTCTGACCTATTTCTTCCACCTATGTTTTATATTGTCAAATAGGCATCATACGTTTTTGGAGCTGTGCAGAAGCTCCTCAGAAAAAGTTGAGGTTTCATTTGCAATGGATCACGGAATGCACTGAGAATGCTGGTGTTGTCAAAGGCCCCCAAAACAATGCGTCTTTGTAGGTGATCCTGGCTCATTTGGTCAAACTCTTGCCTCTGAAGGTTGTGGGATTGAAGCCCCAGCTCAGAACTTGTACTTGCATAGTCTAAGCTGACACTCCAATCCAAGTCCTGGGTGGGTGTTGATGAAACGTTCAACCAAGGTTCAATCTGCTTGTTCAGGTGAATGTTAAAGATCCCACGGCACCATTAGAAAAGAGAAGGGAGTTTCTCCCTATGGCCCTGGTCAATAATCCTCCGAATAAAACTGGTTATTCACTTCATGACTGTTTGTGGGACATTGGTACACAGAAATTGACTGTTGCATTCACCTACAGAATACAGAGGCACTAGACTTTACAGTACATGCTGTGAAATAGGATGCAGGGTTGAAACGTGTGAGAGAGACGGGGATAGGATCAGGGTTACACAGTGAGAGAGAGATATGATTAGGGTTACACAGTGAGAGGGGAATAGGGTCAGGGTTACACAGTGAGAGTGGAATAAGGTCAGGGTTATACAGTGAGAGAGAGATATGATTAGGGTTACACAGTGAGAGGGGAATAGGGTCAGGGTTACACAGTGAGAGGGGGATAAGGTCAGGGTTATACAGTGCGAGCGAGAGAGGAGGACAGAGAGAGAGATAAGGTCGGAGTTATACAGTGAAAGAGAGATAGGTTCAGGGTTACACAGTGAGAGAGAGATAGGGTCAGGGTTACATAATGTGAGAGAGAGAGATAGGGTGCAGGATTACGCAGTGAGAGAGGCCAGTGGATTATTCTAATGCTGTCTTTTGAATAATAGAGAGACAGTATAGTTAGTGCTCACTTACGAGAAAACCACTTTTTTCTTGTAGAATCCTAATACCCGTAATTAAGATAATTACTGTAATTTAGTTATTTTCGGGCTTATCGCCTTTTTACAGCAATTATTAAGTAATGTGGATTCCTGCTTTTTATACAAAGCTATGTGAAATGCAATGGTTATTAATATTATTGAACCGGCCCTTGCGTCAGATTAAAAGTGGGGAATGACTGAGAGACAATGCATTTAGAGGAAAACCAGATTACAGATACTATTCAGGGCCCATAGATAACTGTTGTCTGTGAACAACGGAAGTAGCTGATCATATTGTTAATGGCATTGGATGTCATTGCACTTCTTCATTAGCATACAATGACAATGGGAAACAAAAATGAGATTGACTCGAGTAATGGTGAAGTCCTCATGGGGAAAAGTGTTTAGCAATGACCTTAAGCTTTAATTGGGGGTAATTTCAATTTGGAAATGTACATAGGCTGAATTGGTTTTGATGAGACTGCTATACATTATTAATGACTCATTGGTAAGACCTGGGTTACTGTAAAAGGTTTGTAAACCTTCATTTAAATATGCCTCACAGACCCGATATGTGCAAAGTAAGGCATTGGGGTCTAATTTACGTAGAATTACATAGAACATATCAAATGCAGGGATTATTATTATACAGAATGTGATAGCACAGAAACAAACCATTGGACCCAACTATTCTGTGCTGGTGTGTACACTCCATGTGAGCCTCCACCTCTCTTAATTCCCTCTCTCATTCCTCACTATTACTTTCTCCCTCATATATTCATTAAGTTTTTTCTTAACTACATTGATGCTTTCCACTTCAGCCACAGTTTCGGGCAGTGAGTTCCACATTCTCGCTAGTAATAAAGTTGTGTTGTTCAATGGGATTTCTTAATTATTTCTTATTAGTCTGAGCCATACAAATGAAGAATCCTTAAGGAATTACATCATATCAACCAGTAAGAATACTGCTCTGACCAGATTTACTGAAACAGAACTTGTGCGTCTATAAAAATTCCAATGCAATTACATATTAAGGATTCCTGTTAGGATTTACTGCATATTAGTCCCCAATAATTGCAGCATTTGCAACAAATCAGTATATCGGAAATGACTCTATCTTTAAAATACCCTTTCCATCATGTTTCTCCACAGTTTAATTGTAGCAATAAGAAAATCATCATCATACACCTTTTACTGGACCAGCCTCACGGGTAGTTACCCATCCTGGGAATTAAGACCTTGTAAAGAGAACAATCAATACAGAGACATAGGGAATGCAGCATCCTGTAACCTATTGCTTTGCAAATTGTCTCAATATATCTCTCTAAACGACGCCGTGATTGTTGTGTTTGTCACGCACTAGCTCTGTGTGATACACTTGCTCGTCAATAATCTCAACCCTGTAGTTGCAAACAATTTCCAGAAGAATTGGTTTTATACCTTCTGGTTGTGTCCACAGCCACCAGTGTAAACACCTGACTGACAACATACTAGTTTTCAATCTCACACTCAGAGAATCCACTCATTTCACTCAGGTTAATTCAGATCATTTTATCTTACACCTGTCTTTCTTTTACTCATCCAGATGTCTGACACATGTAGAAATCCATCACCATGGACACCCGTTTGGAAATGAAAATTTTAAGAGAAATTGCATTTGGATGAACTAAAATTAGGTTACACTTTGTGAAAAAAACTTTTTTCTTGTGCCTTCCCTCACTTCTTTGCCTGTTTCTCTTCATTTTTTAACACAATCTCTTTTTTCATTTCCACATGTAATTTCTGCTCTGTTTGACGTAATTATATCAGTTTGTTTAAGGTCACCGATGTAATATCTCCCGTTATCAAATTCTGTTTCTGTAACTCTCATGTGGAGAAATGCCAGTGGAAAAGAACACTGTATCAACATTATTGATTCAAGTTCCCTCTCGCTTTTTATTAACTCATTTATCAGTGAATTATCTGGAGCTAACTTTTCAATCTTTACACCTAGCCATACAATTATTCTGTATTCAAGCAACACAAATTGTCATTCAGATGGCTCTCCTTGTTCAGGTTAACTGTTTCCTCTGCTGTCTTTTCCTATTTCAGAAGTCAGGTGTCAGCCTGGCTCAATTGGTTACATTCGTATCTCTGAGTCAAAAGTTTGGAGGTTAAAGACCAGGTCAGGACTCTGAGCCCACAGTCAAGGTTGACACTCCAGGCCAGCACTGGGGAGGCACCGCAATGTTAGACATTCCATCCTTTGGATCAGAAGTTAAACCAAGGTCCAGTCTGCCTGTTTAGGTGGATGTTAAATATCCCGTAACACGAAACAAAAAGATAAGGGAGTTTCTCCCAGTGTCTCAGCCAACAATCCCCCAGATTAAGCATTTGGTCATTTACTTTGTGGAGTCCTGTAGCTCAGTGGTTAGAGCACTCGCTTTGCAAGCGAGAGACCTGAGTTCAATTCCAGGCAGGGCGAAACCTTGGGCAAGTTTCCTTACTCCACACGCCTAATAATAATCCCTCCAAAAAACCAAAAACAATAATTAAAATTGGTCATTTTCAATCTACGACTGTTTGTGGGACATTGCTGTGCGCAATTGGCTGCCGCGTTCGCCCACAAATATACAGTCAATTCACTTTACAGTGTGTTCTGTGAAGCGCTTTGGGACATCCTCCCGACGTGAAAAGCGCTATATCAAATGCAAGGATTATTATTATTATTATTATTATTATTATTATATTACTTTATGGCTATTTGTGGGACAATTGTCAGTTGCACTCACCTACAAATACACAGACACTACAGAAAACTCTGTGAAATGCCTTGATGTGATAAGGTGCAATACCAAACATAAGGATTATTATCACACAGTCCTTCACGCACAAATTCGATCTCCTTGAAGTGCACATATATGTGAATAAATCACAAGCATTACCCAGAAGTATTTGTTAGGTAAATCAGCAAGACCAAGGCAGTCTAATTGCAGCAGATAATTTGTATCTTAGACTTAGACCTCATTGAACTAGCAGTGGTTATTCATGGTATTAATCAATTTAGATATATTTGCCAGCCTTGGTACAAAAGGCAATTCCATTCAATAATCTGCTGCAATTAATCGGCACCATTTTCTTGACGTCATCCAATTGTTAGTCAATAACCATGTTCAGATATCCCTGTCACCTATTCCTTGTTCTAAGACCCCTCATATATTTCCATTGAAGGTGGCGCTTGATTCAAGTGACCCGACTGCGTGACTAACTGCTCCTGTTCCATTCTACTCTGTTATCGATGATGTGTCTCCAGCCTGGTTTCACAGACAATTATTATTCACTGAATTAACGCCAATTTTAGGCCTGACCTAAATGTATTCAAATGACTTTGAGAATCTAGAAGACGTGAAAAGCGCTATATCAAATGGAAGGATTATTATTATTATCTCTCCACTATCGTGCAACAGAGATCCCCCATAACCTAAATTCACACAAATCGGCATGATGTATCGCCAGTTACTGGGAGGCAGCTCCGCTTGGATTCCTTAATTAAGCAATGCCATTAGAAATCACTTTATATTAGACTCTAATGTGATAGATGGTGATCAAATTTTTTTGATCATCTGGGTGTCTGAAGAATGCGGAAGCTTATCACCATATTTAAGAGTATCCAAACCAACCTGAGAGTTCCATGCATCCCACCTATACATGGAAATTCCCAAGACATTTATTGGAATGGAGTGTGCACTCTCTCCCTCAGGGGATGCATCCTGCTTATCTAATTCTGGAGAATATTAGGCCAGGTTGGCAAGAGCCAGAGTTTGTGTTGGTTTTGCTAAGTTTTGCTAATTACATTACTTTTCCCTGAAGGTAATACCCCTTTAAAACTAGAGACCAGCTCACCCAAGAGAGTCAGGGAAGAGAGTCCTTTCTAACAGAATTTTACTTTTGGTCTGAGATTGCAGCGCGGCTTGTGATCACTTCACACTAACACTTCACTCACAATATTATGAGCATCTAAAGTTGTTTGTTCTTCTGAACTACTTAGTCTGACATTTACTGTCAGTGGTGTTTCATCAAAGAATCCTTTTCTTCTGAGAGCAAGTTGTCTTGAACTATCTCTTCATTTCAGAAAACTCCAAACTCTTTCACCGATGAAAATGCATGAAAGGGCATTAGATAAAGGAAGTGTATTTAGTTTAAAGGCATTGGACTGAAGGAGATGCCTGCTTTAAGCAGCTATTCCTGTTTTATATTTAGTCCTTTAATTTCTTTATGTTCTATTGTTTTTCAGTGATAATGTATCCCGGCTGGTTGTTTTGCATAGTCTTCAGCCACTGTATCCTTGGTCTCTGGAACTTTTTGTCAAAATATCTTCACTTTGCATCTTCTCTCCCTGTTAATCATCAAAACCCTCTTAAAATGTTATCTCTTTGCCCATGCTTTTGGTCAAAAAACCCTAATTTCCTCCCTGCTGAGTTATCCCCATTGTCCTTGTGAACAGTTTCAAGACCTTCATCCTACATGAAAGATACTATATAAATATGAGTTATTCTTTGGACAATTGAGGATATATACAAACATAATCCTTGCCTTTGATATAACACTTTATAATGTTATCTAAATTTTTCACAGTGCTTCACATGATTTATTCCAAAGTGTAGTGTATCTGTAGGCAAACATTACAACTAATTTGTATTTAGCAATTTCCCCAAAACAGCCATGAAGTGAATGAGCAATTTCTAATTTGGGGGATTGTTGACTAGTACACCAGGAGAAACTCCCTTTTCTTTTTAAGTAGTGCCACCTGAACAGGCATCCACCTAACAACAACTCTATGTTTGCTTCTCTTCATCCAGTTCTCTATCTGTATTTATCTGCCATAAATTGCCTCTAAAGTATTAATGTTCCCACTCTTAATCTGTGGGCCCCTTGATCATACAATCCCAATAGAAATCTAGGATTGGGTTCTGAATATAGTTGGATCCTGTTATACTGTTTCAGTCGATATGTAATAAATCGTTATATAATAAATACATTTCTTATACAATAATAAATTTGGTCACTCAATCCATGACTGTTTGTGGGACACTGCTGTGCACAATTGGCTGCTGCGATTCACCCACAAAATATACAGTCAATTCATTTTACAGTATATTCTGTGAAGCGCTTTGAGAATGTCTCAAAGACATGATAAGGCGCTATATCAAATGAAAGGATTATTATTATTATTACTATATATAGTCCAGGTGCAGCTTACTATTAGTGCAGTATGCTTCCAGCTTCCTGCGGGGAGCTCACCACCACAGAAGGCCTCCAGCACCCCAGCAACCACTGGAATTGCTCATGAGAGAGTTTGGAGACTTCCTGCACATGGATAGCATGATTCACTGCTGTGATTGGTGATCTGGTCACAACCATTACAATGCAAGATCTGATTTTATGAACCCAAACCACCATATTGTAACTGAGTCAGACCGTAGTAACTAACATTCATGGTTTTTATCCTCTGGAAAGCACTCTATGTAGAATCAGCTGTCACCATAGTGCATTTATTGCTTTTATCGCAGTAGAAATGCTTTACTTAAGTAATAAAGTCCTCTATGAAGTAGAGAACAAGGCAATAAAAAGCCACTTAGCTTAACAAATATCAAGGCTATACTTCATTTTAAATTGTAATATAGAAACCTTTTACACAAGTGCACTGTCTCATGAAGGACTTTATTGATGTTATATGTTTGCACAGGAGAGCTAAAATATTGCTATGGCGCTATATCATACGCTATATCAGTATTCCTGGGCACCGCTGATGACAGCACAGCCAGCTGGCTCATCGGCAGGATCTGGAAGGGCAGACCAGTCATTGGGGCAGGGAATCATCCCAATCAGCTCCTGTTAACCCTGCAAGCCAAAGCCCTAATAGTGGAGGGTGGTCCTGGCTGGACAAGCAGCAGGAAAGCTTGTCAGACACCAATATCGATGGCAAACTATGTTGGTTTAGCTGGTTTGACTCCAGCAGAAAACCAACACACACTCTGGGGTCCCCAAGCCTTGGCTTTTGCCAACCTGCACCTAATACTTCTTTACGGAATTAGGTAAGCAGGATGTGTCCCTCCAAGTAGAGAATGCGCATTCCATTCCAACAATTTATCTCTGGGATTTCCATGTGTAGATGGGATACATGGAAATCTCATCTTGGTTTGGATAATTTTAGGAATGGTGATGGGTTTCCGCATGTGTCAGACGCCCAGTTGACCAAATAATGAGTGGGCATTCAAGTTCACTGTGATGTTTCTGCTGTATTGTAAAGGGAGATTTTGCAGTCGGTACAATCCCGCTAGCCCTCTATTCTATACTTCTTCTATACCTGATTAAAAATTGGTTTTGAACATTTGCTTGGTACAGCTCTTTGAAGTACCAACACAATGAGCTTCAAAGGCTCAGGGTTACACGATTGGGATAATAATAGTAATATTAATAAGGGTTGTGTTTGATATAGCGTCTTATCACATTGTCGCAACATCTCAAAGAACTTCACAGGATTTTAAAGTAAAGTAAAGTGTATTGACTTTGTATTTTGTAGGATCTAATACAGGATTGCATTCTGATCTTAGCTATGTTGCTGTGGATGGGGGAACTTGGTGGCTACCAGAAAGATGGGCAACTCCAGGTGATGGAGTAGGTCAGGTGGGTGAGGTAAACTGTATGCTAACGTAGTTTTGGAGTAGCTGTGGAAAAAGTGGCTTGATGGGCTGAATGACCTTTTCTTGTCCACGTTTTCTTATGTCCTTAAGAGAAATACAGACTTAACTAAATATTAAATACTAATCATCCAATTACGAATAATCATCTTTATGTCATTCCCATCTATTCCAAGTCGTTGGTCTCGAGCTTCATATTTTGTCACAATATAAAATAGTAGGTGAGCAGTTAAGCAATGCTGTGGGTCAGAACATTTCCTTTAACCTCTGATGCCTGAGTTTGCATCAGTCAAGCCTTTATACCAGACCCTAAGTGGGTCTTGGAACTCACAACCTTCTGTGGAAGAGCTCCCAGCATTTTGACATCTATTTTATGGTCTTATTTACTCACATTTTCAACCAACCACTACAAAATCAATTTGCCCGTTAGATTTACAAGTTAAATTTAGCCAGGTCAGAAAGTAACATTGGTGGCAGATCATGGTTTTGAAAATTACCAACAAAGAAGGAAATCGTAAAACAACATATTCAGAACAATAACAAAAATCAGTAACTACAGTGTAGCCTGTGAAGAACAAAACCTGCTCATTTAATATTGCAATAGATAAGACTCAGACAAATCAGATTCACTCAAATAGTTCAGATCAACAAATCCCTCTTTCATTAACACTACAATAAGCTATTAAAAATGCAGTGAGTTTCTTCCAGTTGCTAATATCTGTACCAAATGTTGCAAATGATGATATACCCCCCAAAAAATCTGTGTCTAAAGCAAATACCATATTCAATTCTGAGAAATGTATTTTTGACAACTTTCAGAGTCCAACATGGTATGACTCATACATTCCAATTCTTCTATCTTGTTAAAATCAAACTGCAACATAATTCATCTCCACTTATCTATGTGTCAATAAATCATCTGACAGGTTCGCATTGTCCTTAATTTGCTTTGGCAGTAGCATTTCTTTCACCAAATATTAAAAAGAAAATACATAAAAAGTATTAATGCTACTCTATTTAAATCCACACTTTTTTCCTCCAGGTTATTTGAATATTGCAGTATCTAGGGTAATTGTGTAATCAAGCAATAAATATATTAAATAAGTCAATAATTTAAAAACATTTTAAGTGTGTTGGTGAAATCTTTTATCATTCATAACCATGGATTGCCAACCTTGCATTAATTCAGTTACAGGATTCATATACAGTAGTACATTTACTGAATTGAAATCCAACAAAGGTTGTTGCTGTTTTGAAGATCCTGAAGAGAGAAAGTCCACTGCAGTACCATTCAGGTAGTATTTTAAGTGCTCTGGGACGCCGCCCAGTGTGGAGGGCACTATATAAATGCAAGTTGTTGTTGTTATTGTGTGGCTTATCAGTGCTTGGTCTCCAGTCACTTGTGTTGTAATGATGGATTTGCAGAAGGGTTGTTTAAGCACAGCAGGAATTCTGATGTAGATTTACTGACTCGAAAATAATACCCAATTTACAGAACAAATTTATGCTTGACAGTGCCTTTGGCCATTTAACAGTGCTATCCCTCTGCTATTGAAAGCGCTCTGGTTTCATGTTAGGGTGATTTCTCTAGCGGGCAGGTTTAACAAAGTGCAGTAGTAACCCAAAGTATGCAGGTATCAGCCCAATTCGATCTGAATTTTCCACTCAGCTTGTACAGTGGTTTGTTCCTTCTCAATAACACTGAAAGTTGTGGATCGAAGAAATTGCCAGTTTAAAAGCGCACAGGTATTGCTTCATTCCAAGGCTCACCTTTGTTTCTTAGATGAATCCAAAGATGCTGTGTGGAAATACTAGGCTTATACGGGTTATCTACAGCTTTCCAGCTGCCACAAATGGACACAAATAGGTTTGGGCTACCGGTAATATAGAAGCAGCTATTGACATTGACAGAATTAGTCATATGTGGCATTGTCTAAGATTGATGTTTCTCTAAGGAATATTTAATTAATTATTAATGTATTTGTATCCCTTAGCTTCTCAGGTTTTAATGACCAGAACAACTTATTGTTATATTATATTCAGAAAAACCTACAGACCAAATCAGGTAGGCATTAACAATACTGTATAAAACCTTCTTGTTTTTAAAGTTTAAATAATGCCATATTGTGAAAAAAATCTTACATGCAGATTTAATTTGGGAGACAGTTACTTAAGGTTCTTAAAAATAAATACATTTACAAATTGAGACCGGATTTTAAAAATTACCATCATTCTGTACAATCTTAAATTCTAAGAGAAAATAATAATAATAATTCTTGCATTTGACATAGCTCCTTATCAAGTTGTTAAAGCAATTCACAAGATATACTGTAAGGTGGTGTGACTGTGTATTTTGTGGGTGAAATGGCCTTATATGTTAGGACTAGGTGGAATGTTAGGCCGAGTAATCTCCCACTATTACTAATTTGTGGAGATCAGTAGTCTTTTAAATATTCATCATTTACCCTTGTCCCCATTCCCCAATAGATTGTGTTCCATTTGTGATTGCCAAATAAATGTTTTGCATATATCTTACTGGGAGAATGTCAGAAAGGTGTTGCACCTTTGTTATAAATGCTTTGTAAATGTGCTGGGATCAACTGGCCAAGAAGTGGATGATTGAACACCCTGAAAATATTCCCAGCTGTGAGAAATTAATTCTCCTTCAACACATAATACTCTTTAAATGAAAATCTGGAATAAAGATTTTACCAATACTCTCTAACTAAAACATAAGTCAGCCATTTTAATTCTGACCCGCATGGAGAGATAAACTACTCTCAGATATTAGGAAGAGAAGGGCAGAGGCGTTCCTTCTCAAATCTGTTAAGAGCACAAAACATTATATACCCTTGGGATAATCATCATATCACATACTGCATGTTTTACTCTTTTTATATATTGATAAATTAAAATTGCATTGGCTTTAGACTATTGGAATAGATTAAAGATTAATCAGAAAGTGACGTACTATACACTGTGCAATAATTTGAAATTAGCAACATGAATCAAGTTAAATAGATGGACTCTCCTTGTCATTGTTTTAATTGATGTTTTTGGTTCATCTATGTGAAATAATTGTCGCAATGTAAGACTTGATTGGAATTTGCGAACAGGCATTAGTGGCAACAAATGTAGCCTTAAGGATTGTCCTGCAAAGGATAATCCCTCAAAGCAATTTGTAGTTATTTTATGAACAGCCAATTGATATAAATGTGGAAGCATTTGTGACTTGAAGGTTAGACAATACATCTTCAGTCTGTAAGAAAGATGATCAGTTTGCACTTCCATTGGTATTACTCTGTTCATTTATTTTCCGAGTAATTTCTTATCATTGGCGGTAACACAAGAATAACTGTTCTCTTGTGTTTTTCCATTCCATCACTGAGAAATATTTGCTATCTCTCTTTAATTTACTCTGATGCTTTTCGTCTCTCTCTGCTGTGTTGTTCCCTCAGCATTAGAGAAGATAAATTACACTTTTCTTGTACAATTTTGTTCACTCGTTGCAGTTATAAGCAATACCATAAAATTCATGGCTCCTGGCCACAGATATTGAAGATGACTTATGGTATCCCTGTGTCAGGATGAGCAGTTTCGCTGGCTACAGTTTTCTCAGCACTTGACACACACATCTTGTAATTGTAACAAGTTAAGATTACCTGATGTTAGAGCCTATAATTCAGTGATTTATATTTCTACTCTAAGGATTATTTGGAGTAGGCTGGTTAATAAATTATAAAGAATCCTCTCTTAATGTGCTAAAAGGCAATGTGTGAAAAACAGGAGAATGAAACCTATAGCAATTTCCTTATAAAGACCCCCAAAGCAGGTTTGTTACTTTGCAAAGTAAAAAGTGTGCTAATTGATACAGGCTACATGGAAAACCATCAGAAAACTAAGCCAATATGGATTTGAAGGTAAAGTTCCTCCAAATACAACCAAAGTATTCGTTAAAGCAAAATTCACATTTACTGTTTATCATAATTTTGATATAATATTTGATATAGCAACTATAATGAAATGCCATAAAGTTAAATTTGTGTAAGTGAAGTGATTGTGCATTGGTAGGAATATGCAACAACTAATTTGCACACAGCAATGGCCGACTCAAGTGAATGACCAATGTATCTGTTGGACAGGACACTGGGAGAAATTCGCTTCTCTTTTTGAACAGTGTCATAGGAACTTTAAAGTCCACCAGAACCAGGAAAACAATGCAGACCTCTGCTTGTATTGTAATCAATTGTCAGTCTAGTCTGTAAGGTTACAGCTATCCTACAACCTTCTGACCTAGCAGCGAGAGTGCTACTAACTGAGCCAAGAATGTGTTAACCTCTACTGTGCAGCACTGCGATGATTAAAAGGCTTCATATTGTTAGCTATCACACTCATTGGTTTTTATTTCTCACTATTATTTTTTCAGCTAAACCTGAGTATTGCAAAATAAATCATTCTTTTTCCATTTCTTTTGATGGAAGTTGATAATGATGTAAGTCCTAACTGGAAGGAAGAGTACTGGAACTGTATTGGTAGGAAGAGCTCCTTTCTAGTTTGTTTTGCCCACGTAACAAAATAATGGAGCTAAATTTTGTTTGCACAAACAGAAAGTGATTAAAACCTTACTGATTTAAAGCTTCCTCACAATGCTCCCTTACCAACAAGAAAAACATTGCTACCAATAGCAACAAAAATCTCATAAGTCAAAAGAATTCATGAATGTACAACAACTAATATACTCACATTTTTTGATTAGCTGTGTACTGTTAATGAGAAATGATATTAAAATATGTGGATTCAGAACTCATTAATACAGTTGGATTACAACCTGTCCTGACTCCTTGCCTGATTTATTTCCCCATCAATCTACACTAGATAGCCAATTCCTGCCTAGCAACAGATATCTGTCACTGTTGCTTCTAGATAACTAAATAAGTGAATTAATAGAAGAAAAGGTTGAAGAAGAGAGCAAGTACTGTCAACTGCAACGGACAGCCAGTATTCTTGCAGACATTTGATGAGTTCAGAAGCACAAACACAAATAGACTGGTCACGGAAAGTTGTTGATGTCTGGTATTTTGTAACCCAACCTCTTGATATTTTAGTTGACTTGAGCTGTAAACTTTCTTTCCTTGAACTCACATATGAAATCTTCTGAAGATACCTAAAGCCCTGTCTGTGCTATGCTCGTGATACTGGAAAACCTGTTATCTTCACAAATCCANTTTTTTTTAAATCAATCGAAATTATACAAACTTCTCAGCTCTGAAGTCTCCCCAGCATTTAGGTATATCGATTGAGGGCAGATCCACACTGGAATAAATTTGCAGGCAACAGAGTCAATTAGATGGGCAATGGATGATGAAAGCCATTTTATACATACATACATAACAGTGATTCAGAGAATTTGTTTTGTACTTGTGCTAGTGAAGTGCAGTCCAGCAAAGGCAACGGACTGAAAAATTATAATGCAAATCGTCTCTGAATCAGAAGCCTGTTTTCTAGGATCAAATCAGCAACAAGATTGTAAAACAAGATGTCTAACTTCTAGCTTAAACTATTGTGAGGCCCAGAATTTCTCATTTTAAAATTCATAATTTTTTGGAAATTCTTAACTTTAGGCAGTTTTTCATGGTTCGTTTTAACCAACTTCCCGATCAAGAGTGAATTTAAGAATTGTTCACGATTCTGGGCGATCTTAAATTTTAAGGCAATTGCCTTAAGGTTAATATCATGAAATCTGTGCTCTGTCCTCTAAGCTTTACACATCCACTTACAGAAAAGTAACTAGTGAGGGCTCAAACCAGCAGTTGTCAGATACTGTATCTAATAACGAACTAGTGATGATTCTTCTGGGGAGGGGGAGGGGAGCGATAAGCAGGATCTCTTTGCAGTTAAGTTGGCTCCAAGTTAACACAACTGGAATTGGTAGATAAGAATCCAGTAGATCTCTGTGGCAGTCTAAATAATGCAACAGCTGAGTCAGGCAAGTACACAGTACGCAGTAGGCATTGTTGATGATGAATCAGTCATTCTGGCTTGTTGGCAGAAGTAATATTCTTCACACTAGCATTCTGATGACCTGCAAAGCAAACCAAATGGGTCTTGTGGTCCTAGCTGGAAGTTACCAATGCCAATTTGGTTTAAATTGGTTAAACGCCAATGGAAATTCTGGGTCCCCATGATTGGGCCCATCTATTCCTGCACCTGAATGTTTGGGATTTATGTAATCAAGGTGCATCCCTTTCGGGAGAGTTTGCTTACTCCAAACCAAACAAGTGGAAATTTCCTTGCATGTGTGGAACTCTCAGTAGTTTGGGCATGAAACCTCCTAGGTCTGGGTTTCTACATGTATTAGATACACAGTTGACTGAAAAAAAAGGAAAATGTAGTGAAAGATGCTACACGATTAGTCTATTACTGGTTGTGAACAATACTAAATTTTAACAATGTATAATTCAATCTCCCTTCTATTTGAAAAAATCAAAATATAATCCATTTTATTAGAATCTGCTCTGAGTGGCATTTCTTTCCTTTCAAATGACTGTACTTTCTTATCATTTTAGTTGAAGGTAATAAGACAACAACAACTTGCATTTATATAGCGCCAATCTGCAAGTGCTCCGAAATGCTACCCTTTGTGACGGGAACTATATAAATGGGAGTTGTTGTTGTTGTTGTTGTCTTTTAAATCCAATGGCTTTGTGCTATGTGTGTTCTTTCTATTTGTCTTGCAAAACCCTGTAAGATACATGACATTTTTGCAAGTGCTTTTCCAGCACCTGTCTTGTTTTTCTCTTAAGGTGTTTTTAAAAAGTGAGCTTAACCATTGCAACAAAAGCACAAGAAACTGATGAATTTGAATAATTGCGCTCATAAATATTCAGCACAAAATGTTGATGCATATTGGTGTCTGGAACAGAAAATTACAGGGTTTTATTATAGTCCTCCATGATAGTCCTCTTCTTCATCCTTTGCTTCAAGTGAATTCCTATGACTTATTGCAAATATAAAGTGAAGCAACAGCCTACTGACAATTTTAGCAGAGGTTTCTTTTGAATTACTGTATATGGCACAGGGGAGATTGTTTTCCAAAGAAAAATCAATGGTTTAGTTTCATATGTCTTGTTTAATATTTCTGAGAAAGAAGGTACTCTATAAACACTTTGATTTAACTAGAGGCAATAAATAAATGCCCAAGTGAGTTTTGAAAATGAAAATAATCCAAACACACCCCTTTTGAGAACAAAGTATTTATTCAGTGTTTGGTACATCCTTCCTCTCTGAGCGTTTCAATTCCGCATGCAATGGGAAGCTTATATACTGAGCAACAGGTTTTCCTCAAGGGTTCCTATTTACTGCAGATCATCAATAAATGTACATTCAGCTCGTTTTCAATGTTAAAAACAGTGGAGGTAAACTTGTGATTTTTTTCTAGACCTGTACGACAGAGTAGGAGGTTGTTCAGTTCATTACATTGTGCTGCCTTTGATGTGCTATGAAATGTGACAAGTTTAGTCGATATTATCGACTGGTTACAAGTCGTTGAGGCCTTCAGCTTCAGCACAATAAAAAAATCACAGAGAACAGCCTTCTACGTACAAACCTCTCTTGTAATTTTATGAAATATGGGAAATTGACCGAGAATCAAGTGGGAGTCTCGAACCAGTGATCTCATCAGCAGCTCCCAAGCAGAAATTGAGCCTTGCAAAATGAACACCTTCACATAGTTTTAAAGGCTAACCTAGAAGGTAGTTTTGGAAAGAAGTATATTTTCACCTTGAAACTTGCAAACCTGTCCTAAGTGTCTATTTGGATAGTGGGCTTTTACTGTATAATGAATTACTAAATGGTTAGTTATACATAATTGTTCAACAGCTTGATGGAAGCTTTATCTGTATTGCTCCATTAATCACAAAGGCTTACACATGTATCTTACACTGCAAATACTGTCATAGATGTTTTTAAAATTGTAACATATTGACAAAATGCTGTGGGCAGTAATAAACCTGATTTAGCATTGGTAACATACCAGGATTGCAATAATAGAAAATTCCAGACTAAATAAAAGTAATGGGATCCAATAAGTGGCTAAATTGGTATATGTAGGACACTAAAAATGATGAACATTTCACCCATGTCATACCTACAGAAAATGTGGATAGCTGGGAGCACATTAAAAGAAGTCTTTGCTTCCAAAGTGCTTCCTGTTCCAGTCATTCCTGCTGTCTGTCCTGAAATTGCCTTTTGCAACTGTAAACCTGTGTCTTCTCATTCTGCTGTCTTGGTGCATCCAAAAGTATTGTTCTGAGTTTACTTTCTCAATCCCATTTAAAATTGTATATACCTTTAGAAGATTCTCTCGGAGTCCAGATGCCAGCTCCAGCCAATCGGGATCAGTCACTCTCATGCAAAAGAACAGGTTTTGGATGGTTAATAATTGACAGTCAAACTGCTTTCACATCCTCTCTGAAGAGTTACCATTAAAATAATAACAATAATATTGAATTGTCAAAATCTATTACTAGAGACCAATGCAGTGAATAACGGACATAATCCTAAATACAATAATTTGTACAGAAACAATGGACACTTCACCTCTTTCAGAGAGGAATTATTCTACACGCCAAGAAAACAGAGCAATGAATTCAAAGTTGCTCTTGGATGAAGGAATCTCCTGAGAACGTAATTACTTGAATAAGAGCCTGTGCTCAGTAATGGATTTGTTTAAAGGGTAAATCACAGGGATTGTATTGCTATAATCTATTACTTGTGAAGGTATTAAATTAATGATTTTCTGTTAATAGGAATAAATACTTTAATTACAAGGTCCAGTCAGTGATCCTCTGAGTTTACCTTGAGTATCTTTATCTCCATTAATGAAAATAATATGTCAATTGACGGGAATGAAAGCAACTGAATTTTTGATAAGCATTTGATTAATAGGTTGAAGTCTGAATTCAGTGTTTCTCTCTCTAACGAGACTGGTTGCACTGAACTCCATATAGCATATTTCTTATAACATTTTCATGTTAAATAACAATTGATCTGATGTTCCTCAGTTTATTAAATATGGATGTGGAGCCCAATTAACAAACTTTGTAAACAAAATCACATCAATGCCCTGTCATTCCTGCATGGCAAGTGTGAGGAATCCAATTTCATTCTTTAAAGGATTTAAAAATTACCTACCACAAGGCAAACTTGCAAAACATTCTTAAAGGGAACAGATGACGTTTAGCTCACAAGAACACATCCTTTGTCTGGAATGTACAGATCAGAGGAACCCTCATACTTCTAACTCAGAGACAAGAACCAGGCTGACAACTATTGGAATTAAGCTCATGATCCCACCCGACACTCTGGTGCAGTACTGGGGGAGTGTATCATTGTCAGAGTCTCCATCTTTATGATGAGGCATGCAACCAACCAACCATCAACATGTTCAGGAGGATGCTAAAGATCCTATGGCACTATACACAGTCCTAGCCAACACGCCCACAGATAAATTGGTAACTAATTTCATGGCTGTCGCATTTGCCCATGAATAGAAAGTCATTACACTTAGAAACAATTAGTTGTTTAGAGGTATGAGATATTTGCAATTATAGACACTATATCAGTTGCAAGGATTATTATTGTAAATTGGTAATTTATAACAGGGTAATTCTTAACAGTACGATAGCAGCGACCGCGATTCGTAAACAGCAATAGCAACTCCACTTTGACCCAACCTATTTATGGACTGGAGCACTTGAGGTTTGCATGACACACTGACATACTTCCAGTTATCAGAAGAAGCCATTACTCGCTGCAATTCCGACTCCTCTATGTAAAATCTAACCGTTAAACATCTATTCACCTCTCCAAATCACTCTTCTGTTCTTTAGTCCTCTCTCTGGTTCTGATGTTGCTATCTCCTTGTCTGGTATCTTTCTCTAGTCCAAAGAGAGAAACATCAATAATCCCAATGTCATCATCCCAATGGAGCCTGAGATATGTTTGTAACTCAGTTATAACTCTCTGGATCTCTACTGCTATCACCCAGTGAGTGAGTTTGATAATGGTCGAGTACAAACAGGTACAGAAAAAAAGTGAAAGTCTGAAACCAGTGGAATTTGTACAATAGGACACCAGGAATAACTGCAACAAAGAAAAAAATTAGAGGGAGTGATTGTACCCATAATACTTTATTGAAGGCGATACTCCATCAAGCTATAACATGATTTGATCTTGTTTGAATATAGCTCAAACAAGATTTCGCCTGCAAAATATGCCACATTTTATTCACAATAAGCAGTCAATTTCACTTTACAATATATTCTGTGTAGCTCTTTGAGATGTGATAAGGAGTTATAACAAATGCAATGAAGGATTCTTATTAAACAAATTTGTTGCAGTCCATACCTAGTACTTGCATCATCTAGCATACTTACATCTAGCAATCGTGACATGATCCCAGGCTGCTATTTAGTTACATTTTTCTGCTTGGAGTTGAGGTGTTAGGGGTTCTCTGGACATGAAACAATTTACACGGGGTTCCCTGGATATGATATAATTTACAATCTATAGGCTTTATTTTCCTCAGCTCAATATATAATTTACGCTGATGGTCCCCATTCAAGCTCTTTTATATTCTGGACAGAACATTAATGTCCCTCACCCCGAACCTGGGGTCCATGATGGTACCATGGCTCGGATGATACTGATATGGGAGGGCGGAGGCATATTTCATTTTTTGGGGGCTGGCAGCCCCCAACCCTCCCCACCCCTCATGAGTCAGCTCCCCCCTTTACCAGGATATTTCAAGCCCTTTCCAAGTAGTTGCCAGTCCGCCACTGCCTGGAATACTTGTTATTTATTCTGTATCTAACCTATGCTGCACTGACCTGGAGTTGTGGTATTTACACAAATGTAATTACTTTTTTTATTGAATGCTCGTTCTCAATCGGGGGGGGCTTTAGAATCGACGGAGTATTCCATTCCTAGGCACAGGGTCAAGATGTCATCACGCGGAAAACTGTAATGATGTGGCATCATCGACAGGGAGACGGGAGACTGTGCAGTGTACGTGGGCACAGCATGAAAGAGTGTGAGAAAGGTGATGTGAAACACATAAGTTTAAGAAATAAAATAATTCAGCCAATTCTATTAAGCATTTGACCCCACACACTCCAACTATCAGGCTAATGATTTAACTGCAGTATCCTGTGCTATGATGATATAGTTACCAATGCAATTTAAGATAACAGCAACATAGCTGCAATCAACCTAACATGACATAATATAACAGACAATATCTTCTTCACTCCTGGTGGTACAATCCTAAAGCATAGCACTGTGGCAGTCTTGGTAGACCGATTTCTAAGCCAGGCAGGTCCACGTACTCCAGGGCATTGCTGATAACAAATCAGCCAGTGTGGCTCATCAGTGGGACTTAGAGACCAGTCACAGGGGCCAGGGATTCTCCTGTTAACACTACAAGCCAAAGCCATAACTGGAAGGACGGTTCTAGCTGAACAAGCAGCGGGAAGCTTGCCAGACAGTGCTTTCAAAAACAAACTGTGAGGTTTTAACTGGTTAGAGTCCATGCATACTTTGTGGTCCTCCAAGCCTTGGCTCTGCACCGAATACTTTCCAGAATTAGGTAAAGAAGATGCTTCCCTCTAGGGAGAGAGAGCGCATTCCACTCCAGACATGGGGAAATTTGCATGTGTACATAGCTTACATACAGTCTGGTTTGGCTACTATTAAGCATGGTGATTGGTTTCCACATGTGTCACACAATCAGTTAATCAAAAATAATCTGTCATTTTGCTTAGTTAAACATATTTACTGCATTTCAAAATAATTTCAATAACTGCATGTTATCAAAATATTACAATTATAAACTTTTTCTACATTTCGAACAGGTCAAGTGAGATCACCTCTCCAGACCACGTCTCACTTTTTTGCCATCAAGGTATATTTTTTATCACAGCTTTGTATTAAAACCTGTATTCACTCATGCCACTTAAAAAACTGAAGGGATAGGTCTTGCAAATGGCCTCCATCAACTACGTCCATTGTAGAAGCAATTTTCCTAGGTTAGGGTAAAATCACAAGAGACATTCAGATGACATTCAGCGCTTATAACATATCAATTCTTAAGTTAACAAAGCATTGAATTTGCTCCATTGCTGTGTGTGCATAAATTGTGTATACACACCATTCCAAATTACTAGATTTTTTTGGGGGGGTCAGCCGGGTGTCTGAATTTGCAGAAACCCATCAATATGCTTAAGAGTATTCAAACCAAACTGAGAATTTCATGCATCCCACCTACACATGGGAATCCCAGAGAAAGATTGTTGGAATGGAATGCGCACTCTCTCCCCAGAATTACTAGATGCTCTGCAGCTTTGCATTGGCAGAAGCCTATAGTTATGGAGCATCTAAGCTTTGATGTGCAGCAGTCTGAGTTCAAAAGCTTTCGGAAATGTGATATCACGATTATAATTTTTTTAATTAATATTTTTAATTTTTTTTTCTCTAATTTTTTTTCTGCTCCAATCGGTGACAGTAGGGGTAGTAAATAAGGAGAGTCTGGCCTATCAATGAATTGTGGGCTCTTGAATGCGGCTGTCTCGTTGTGTGAGTTCTCATTACAGTAGCTAGCAAATTTCATCATCCGCTTATTTGATATAAGGGAGTAAGTTCTGATCTGCATAGAAATTGCTTTCCTTGGTTATGATAATTAGTTTGGGGTTGAATGCTTTGTGTTTGCGTCAGGAGCCGTGTAGTTCAGAGTTGAGCCTCAACATGATGTGAAGTAATTATTCTTGCTGCTTGTCTTGCTGCTCCTTCAACCTGATTTGCTATTACATTCCTCTTCCCCAGAGACGCTGCTGCTTCTAGTTGTGAAATAACTGTTTGAATGCCACACCAGCGTTTCTGTCCTCCAAAGGGGAAAATTACAACAACAATAATTTGGATTTATTAAGCATACTTCCTGTAGGATAATGCCTCGGAGCATTGTACAGTGATGAGGTTGGAACCCGAGCAAGGGTGAAGAGGGAGGGGAACGTGGTTATAAGTGCAGTTGCAGAGGTAGGTTTTAAAAGGAGATTATATAGCCCCAATCATTTATACATGAATGTGGAAATGTTACATAATTTGTAAGAATGTAGGAACATGCAGCACCAGAAAGAGCCATTACGGTCTGCTCAAACTCCTTACCTCACCCACCTACCGACCCCCATTATCATTAAATATCTACTCAATAATTCCACCTTGTAAATGCCCCCATACTCCTCCTCCATCACTTTTCTGTAAACCATCTCTTATTAATCACAACAACAATAACTTGCATTTATGTAGCACCCCTCAGACAGGGTAGGGTCCCAGAGAACTTAACCAAGACAGCCCAAATGATCAAGGTGATCATGCAGTTTGAAAAGTACCAACTAAGATTCTATGGTCTTACATTCTGCCATAACTGTGGCAAAAGCCTACTGTTTAAATTGACCTGAGTCAGACCTCTCATATAGATCACGATGACTGGAAGAGAGTCATCTAATGAGGTTAATTAGTTCTGCATTTTTATCTCTTTGGTGTTCAAGGTCAATAAAAACTGCAAATGAATTGGCTGAATGTGTGTCACGTTCAATTCAAACCTGCAGCAGGTACAGGTAACCTCGATCAGGTCACATTGTGCTAAGCTCCACGATGTGCACTGCCATCAATTATACCAGCAACATCCTCCAGGACGCACAAGACATACACAAAGTTTTAATTGTATTCATAACCACAATTTCAAACCTGATGTTCTGTGTTATCACCGGATGTTTTGTTGTTGTCCCACTTTAATCAAATAGTGTTCACAACAGTAATTTCAATAAAGTAAAAACGCCACAAGGTAAAACAATACGAGGCAATTAATTATGTTCTTAGGATTTATATGTTTAATAACACCAAGTTCAGGCTGCTGGAGGCAAAAGGAGTGAATTTTTGTATTGGTCTCTTTTAAAAGCTTATCTCTTTGATTCTTTCTGTTCTCTGTGACAGATAACCATTGTTCATAACTCCAGGGTCCAATCCCCAAGCCTGAAAACAAGAAATTGATACAGTGGCACTTTCTTAAAACCAAGATACCCATAAAGTTCTGATATGGCATGTTGAAAGTTAAAATTTAATTAATGGCTAACTTAATAGATTACAATGATAATCCTTGCATTTGCATTTAATATAGTGCTTATAACATCTCAAGGTTTTGTGACTCAGACAAATGCAGCAGCCAATTTATACGCATTAATATCCCACAAACAGCAATGAAGTTGTGTTTGATTAATTTTATCTGGAGGATTGTTGGCCAGGAAACTGGCAGAAACTCCATTCTCTTTTTGATGCGCTCCCACATGAAAGGCGCTATATAAATGTAACTCTGATTTGTATTTGAATAATGACATGGGATCTTTAACATCCTTCTGAAGGATGAGAGGGTCAGCCTTGTCTATGAGCTTAAAGTCCTAACATGGGGTTTGAAACCACAATCATTCTGACAAAAGTGCTACCAACTAAGCCAATGAGATAACATAATAAGATCAGCAAACCTTGTCTATATTCAACACATTATTACAGTGTTGATGTGTCACTAGGTAATAATACAAAATAACCACTTACTCAAGTTTTTCCTCACTCCTCATCGACTGGGTAAAGTTCCAATATGCAGAAAAGGTATGGAAAGGGAAAAGTGGATGTATTGGTATATGAATGTCATTTTTATTTTAAAACATTGACATTTGCAGTGTTTCCTTACCACATTAACACAAGGACCAGTTTAAGAAATATTGCAAAATTTGTCTAGACATTGAAAGGAGACACAGCTCTCTGTACAGTAATCACAGTACTTGGCTGATAACAGAAGGACACCCAGTTTTCAGTCTTGTGTTTGTTCCTACAAAATGTTCAGGAGGAACTGGGAACGAATGCCACCTAAATTAATCTGTGGGAAGTGGTGATGGGTCTAAAATTAACCATCTCTCCCAAGCCTGTGACAGAAAGTGAATTGGAAAGCAACTGATGCTGACAAGAACTGGCAAGTCTGACACCTTAAGAAAAAAGTACAAAACATAGTGCATGTGTGTGTGTGAAGTAAACAACACCATTCCCAGCAAAGGAAAGACACAGTATCTGTACAGCCTTGAGGGACCTCACATTTTCTTTGAGGCAGAGGATCCTGTGTGGGGCTATAAACAGAATTAGCATATATTAGCGCTTTTTTTTTAATGCAAAATGTTGTGCATTGGAAAATTCAGGGACTGTTGGACAGTTACCCTACACAAGTAATTCTTATATATAGTCAACGACCATTACATTTTATAATTATATGGTAACCATTTGATAAAGAAAATTGGTGTAGGCCAGTAAACATGTGCAGATGACACACAAATGGTAATAATCACACATCACTTTTACTGTTGTGATTCACTACCAGTGAATCACAGAAAGAAGCTGAAATTAAATTGGGCTTTTCTACATAGTTACATAAACCATAAAGCACAGAAACAGGCCATTCGGCCAAACAATCCATGCCAGTGTTTATAATCCATGTGAGTCTTCACCCATTTCTTACTTCCTCCCTACACTTCTATTCCCTTCTCCCTCGTGTGAATATTTAGCTTTCTCCTAAATGCATTTAATGCTATCTGAGTCAACCATCACCTTGAGCAGCAAGTTCCCTACTTAATCAGTTTCTCTATTCCCGCTTACCCTCATATTCTCAAGATTCATTCAATGTATCTAACTCTGATTTTAATAACTCTAACTTTAGTATCATTCTTTTTTGATGCTCTTGGTTCGAACACTTGTGCTGGTAGTTTGTTTCACCCAAAGACTGTCCTTTTACTAATTCAAAGGTCTCCTGCATTTCCTGTATGTTAACTATACATTCCAACAGTTTGCTCACTGTTTTAACCATATTATTACTGTATCAAATGTTCAATTGGATAAGATCATGGCTGATCTTCAGACTTAACTCTAATTACCTGCCCTATCCCCATATCCCCTAATCCCTCTATTTTTTAAAAAAATCTACTAGTCTCAGCCTTGAAAATGTTCAAGGACCGAGCATCTACAGCCTTCTGGGGTAGTGAATTCCATAAATTCACTACCCTTTGAGTGAAGAAATGTTTCCTTAACTCTGTTCTAAAAGGCTGACCCTTAATTTTAAGACTGTGACCCCTGGTTATAGATTCTCCTACCAGGGGAAACAGACCCTCAGTGTCTACTTTATCCAGCCTTTTAAGAATCTTATATGTTTCAATAAGATCTCCCCTAATTCTTCTGTATTCTACAGAATATATCCCTAGTTTATTCAGCCTATCCTCATAGGTCAGTCCCCTCATCCCAGGAACTAACCTAGTGAATCTACGCTGCAACCCCTCTAGGGCAAGTATGTCCTTTTTTAAATAAGGAGACCAAAACTGCACCCAATACTCTAGGTGCGGTCTCACCAAGGCCCTATACAGTTGCAGCAAGACTTCCCTACTCTTGTACTCTAAACCTTTTGCAATGAACGCTAACATGCCGTTCGCCTTCTTAGTTGCTTGCTGCACCTGCAAACTAACTTTTTGAGACTGGTGTACAAGGACACCCAAATCCCTCTGAACACTAACACTATCTAATCTCTCCCCCTCTAGAAAATAATCTGTTTTTCTATTTTTGCTACCTAAGTGAATAACTTCACACTTCCCCACATTAAATTCCATCTGCCACCTACTCGCCCACTCCCCTAGCCTATCTATACCCCGTTGCAATCTTTTTGCATCATCCTCAGAGCTTACTCTCTCACCTAGTTTAGTGTCATCCGCAAATTTAGATACGTTACATTCAATGTCCTCGTCTAGATCATTGATGTAAATTGTAAATAGCTGAGACCCAAACACTGATCCTTGTGGCACTCCACTCGTCACATCCTTCCAATTCAAGAATGACCCGTTTATCCCTACTCTCTGTTTTCTACCCGTTAGCCACTCTTCAATCCATGCTAATATGTTCCCATTAATCCCGTGGGCCTTAACCTTGTGCAATAGCCTTTTGTGTGGCACTTTGTCAAATGCCTTTTTAAAATCTAAATAAACTACAACTATTGGTTCCCCCCATCTAACCTGCTAGATACATCTTCAAAAAACTCTAAAAGATTATTTAAGCATGACTTCCCTTTTGTAAAGCCATGTTGACTCTGCCTAATCTTGTTATGGTCTTCCAGGAATTCCATAATGACATCTTTAATTAAGGACTCAAGAATTTTCTCAACCACTGATGTCAGACTAACTGGTCTACAGTTCCCCATCTTTTCTCTCCCACCCTTCTTAAATAGTGGTGTTATGTTTGCAATCTTCCAATCAATGGAAACCGTTCCAGAATCCAGAGAATTTTGGAAGATCAAAGACAAGCCATCCACTATCTCAGTAGCCACCTCTTTTAAAACCCTAGGATGTAGGCCATCAGGTCTAGGAGATTCATTAGTTTTAAGACCTGACAATTTACCTAAAACCATTTCTTTACTAATATTAATTCCCCCAAGTTGCTCGCTAACATTGTCTTCTTGGTTCCCCTCTATTCTTGGTAGATTTTCAGTGTCTTCTAAGGTGAAGACAGTAGCAAAGTACTTGTTTAATGATTCTGCCATGTCTTTATCCCCTACTCTGCCTGTAGCGGACCCATATATATCTGTGACAGCCTCTTCCTCTTTATATATTTATAAAAACACTTGCAGTCTGTCTTTATGTTCTTCGCTAGTTTGCCCTCATATTCCATTTTCTCCCTCTTAATCACTTTTTTGCTTCTCCTTTGTTGATCCCTAAAGTTCTCCCAATCCTCTGGTTTACTAGTCATCTTAGCTGTTTTATAGGCTTCTTCCTTTAACTTTATACTTTCCCTAACTGGTCTAGTTAGCCACGGTTGGGCCACCTTTCCCATGGCATTCTTATTCCTCAAAGGGATTATGTGCTTGCTGGGAATTTTGCACTATCTCCTTAAACATCTGCCATTGCTGGTCTACTGTCAAATCCTCTCTCATACCAGCAAAATTGGCTCTACTTAAATTTAAAACCTTTGCTTCGGACTTAACTACTTCTCTCTCTAACTTCATGCTAAATTCCATCATATTATGATTACTTTGCCCTAGAGGAGCCTTAAGTTCCAAATGCAAATTATTGTTGGTCTGTAAGGTCAAGCACAGCTTAATTGAATTCCACACTACTTTTTCTTCTTCCAAATTTCATAAACCTAAAGTCCCCCGCATTAACTTGCACCATTACCTTCTTATACACATTCCTAGTTTCTCCAGATGATTCTGAATTTGTATGCATTGATTTTTATCATATACCGCTGCTTCCAATTTGGTGTCGTCCGGCTGATTCCTCGCTCCCGGTCTCTGCGTGCGTGTTTTGGCTGCTGCCCTGACCCGAGCCTCCCGCTCCCACCCCCTCTATGTCTCTCCTCCCAACCCCCTTTAACTGCTACTCCCCCTCTGTCCTTCTCTCCCACCGGCCTCCCCGCCTTCTCTCTCTACTCGACCCCATCACCACTTCCCTCTGCTCCAGCCTGGGCATCCTCCACCGGGCCCATCGTGGCTCCCAGCACTGGCTGTCCCAGAGCAGCAACCCCAAGTGTCCCATCACTCACTCCCTCCCCTCAAACCGCCTCCTTAAGGCAAACCCAATTCCCCCTTCCTTCATACGTACCTTCCCCAACTCTCCACTCACACCACTCTCCACAAACATCTCTCTCGTACACCCAAAAATCCTCTCTGCATCACTCTCTCCTCCCTCTCCTCCCTCCCCCCACCCCTTCCAGCAAACCCACCCGCATTTCCCTCCAAAATGTCTGTTCCCTCTCAAATAAAGCTTTCACTATCCATGACCTCATCCTGGACGAGCACCTTGACATTTTTCGGCTCACCGAAACCTGGCTCTCCCCCAATGACCCCGTCCCCCTAGTGGAAACCTCCCTTCCAGGCTACACCTTCCACCACATCCCCCCATCCAAACCAACGTGGCGGCGGGGTGGCCCTCATTTCCAAAGCCTCTCTTGGTCTTACCCCCTACTCTTCTGGTTGCTTCCCCTCCTTTGAACACTTCACCCTCTTCCACCCCTCTCTCCGTTTGAAAATCCTCCTTGTCTACCGTCCCTCTAAGCCCCCGGCTCCTTCCACGCAGACATCCCTACTCTCCTCTCTTCCCTGTCCCTCTGCTCTGAGCGCCTGCTCATAAAGGGCGATTTCAACCTCCACCTAAACTCCCCCTGTACCACTTCTGCCGATTTCACGGCCCTCCTCTCCTCCCTAAACCTTACCCTCCACATAAATTCACCCACCCACAACCGTGGTCATGCCCTTAACCTTGTCATCACCCATGAGCTTGACATTTCCGACCTCAGCATAGTGGACAAGGCCACCTCAGACCACGTTTTCATCTCCTTCTCCTCTCATATCCCTCTCTCCTCCACCAAGCCCTCAACCATCCTCTACCGCCCTTGGAAAAGGCTACCCCCTGAGACCCTCACAAAGACCATCTCATCATCAAACATCCTATCCCTCTGGCCTTCCACCCAAGGAGATCCTGAAGCAGCCGTCCAGCTGCTCCATGATCGCCTCTCCTCCACCTTCAACTCCTTCATCCTCCTAAAATCCAGGACCATCTCCAAACCCACCCGATCCCCCTGATACAACAACCATCTCCTCCACCAAAAAACCCAAACCCGGCTGCTCGAGCGCAGATGGCGGAAAACTGGCCTGACAGTTCACTGCCAACTGTGGCTCGAGCGTCGCCACAGCTACCGCCGTTCTTTGACATGCGCAAAAACAGCCTTTTATTCCAACATCATCCTGGAGGCTAAACACAACCCAAAACTCCTTTTTTTCACCACCCACTACCTCCTCCGTGCCCCCCCACTCAGGCCTCCGCGATCTTCGTATCACCAACTTACTGGTCACCAAGCTCCCTCTCCTCTGCCCGCTACTAGCTGATGTCATCAACCAGTTCCTCTCCTCCAGATCAGTCCTTGCCTCTCTCAAAACTGCTGTCATCATCCCCCTCCTGAAAAAACCCTCCCTAGATCCCTCAAACCCCAGCCACTACTGCCCCATTTCTAACCTGCCCTTCCTCTCAAAAGTTCTAGAACGCATTGTTGCAAACCAACTCCGCGCACACCTCTCCTTCCACTCCCTCTTCGAACCCCTCCAGTCTGGTTTCCGCCCACAGTACAGAGACTGCGCTTGTGAAAGTCACAAACGACATCCTCTTTATCTGTGACCAGGGTTCCCTCTGTTTCCTTGTCCAACTGGACCTCTCCACCGCGTTCGACACAGTCAATCACACCCTCCTTCTCCACCGCCTTTCCTCCGTCATCCACCTCAGTGGGACCGCACTCGCCTGGTTCGAATCCTACCTCACAAACCATCAGCAATACATCTGCACAAACGGCTTCTCCTCCCTCATTCACCCGGTCACCAGACTCACCAGATTCACCAGACTGTACTGGCTCCCTATCCCAGAGAGGATTGAGGAGAGAGGATCTGACCTCCTCTCTCCTCAAAACAGTACCCATTGCCTTCGTTCCTCCGGGTCTGGCCTCCTCCTTGTCCCCTGAGTCCTCCGCTCCACCCTCGGGAACTGTGCTTTCAGCCACTATGCCCCGAGGCTCTGGAGCTGTCTTCCTCCCTTCGTCTCCCTCCCTTCCCATTTTCAGATCTCTGCTGAAGACTTTTCTTTTCAACCGCGTCTTTGGTCACCTTCCCCCCTTCCCCCTGCCTCGGCCCCGGGATCCAAAACTGTAAAGCGCTCTGAGACGCCGTCCAGCGTGGAGGGCCTATATAAATCCAAGTTGTTGTTGTTGTGTCATCCAGAAATGTAAATATTTTTGACACCACAACAACAACAACAACAACAAAATTACATTTGTATAGCACCTTTCACGTTGGGAGGTTGTCCATGAAGCAGTTGGAGCCCGCTGAGCAGAGCGAACGAGCAGGATGGTAGGGGGTTAGGAGGTCGCAGAAGTAGTGGGGAGCAAGACCATGCACAGCTTTGAAAGTGAGGACCAGGATCTTGAACTGTATCCTCTGTGCGATGGGAAGCCAGTGGAGTTGGGCGAGGATGGGGGTGATAGGGTCACGGAGCCTGGTGCAGGAGAGGTCATGGACTGCAGAGTTCTGGATGATCTGCAGCCTAAAGAGGGAAGAGTTGGGGAGGCTGAAAAGCAAGAAGTTTTCATAGTTAAGCATGTCTTGACTGAAAGCATGTATGAGGGTTTTGGAGGCCTATGGTGTGAGACAGTGGCAGAGTCGGGCGATGTTGCGGAGTGGGGGAAGGCAGAGCAGTCATGGTACAGATATGGGGTAGAAAGGACAGTTGAGGGTCAAACAACAAGCCAAGGTTCCGGACTGGCTTAGTAAGGTGGAGTGTGCAACCATGGATGGTGATGCTGTCAGTGCCTGAGGTGTGGAGGCACTGACGGGAGCCAATCAGGAGAGCCTCGGCTGACGTTCAACTGTAGAAAGTTAGCTCTCATCCAGGACTTGATGTCTGACAGACATTCTGTCAGCACAGCAGTGGTCCTGGAATCTAGGGTGGAGGCAGAGAGATAGAGTTGGGTGTCATCTGTATACATGTGGAAATTGACATCACCAAGAGGGAGCATATAAATATTGAAGAGGAGGGGACCAAGGACAGAGCCCTGAGAAACGCTGCACGAGATGGTCCAGGGACTAGAGGAGAAACCGTTTGAGGAGATGAAGTGCAGGCGGTGTGAGAGGTACGATCTGAACCAATCAAGGACAGAGCCATGAACTTTGAGGTGAGAGGAGAGGCGGTGGATGAGGATAGAGTGGCCGACGGTGTCGAAGGCAGTAGAGAGATCAAGGAGGATGAGGGGGTAGAGGGAGCCCTGGTCGCAGATGGACAGAATGTCATTTGTCACTTCAAAGTCATTTATAAAAATGGTCCCAATATCAAACCCGTGACACACAGCAACAACTTGCATTTATGTAGGGTAACATCTTGGAGCACTTCACAGAGATGGTGGTAGATGCTGAGCAAGGGATGAGGGAGCACTGACTGTAGGCATGGTCAAGAGATAGTTTTTAAGGCAGAATTTAAAGACAGGGAGCAAGATGAAAGGGTAGAGGGAAGGCGTTTACCCCTAATAACTGCCGCCCAAGTATCTTCCAATCCATCATTTTTTATTGCCTTTTATCAACTAATTCTTTGCTAATCCAGTTTAATACATTGGCATTTATCACTTGTGCCTAAAGCTGATGCATTGGTTTATTATGTGGGACACGTCAAATGTCTTTTTGAAATGCAGGTAAATAGCATTCCACTGTCTCACCCCTATCTATTGGATCTATAACCTTCTGGAAGAAATCCAATAAATGTGTTAAGCACAACCTTCCTTTCTTAAATCCATGACTTTGATTAAAATATGCCGCTCAAGATCATTCCTTTTATTTTTCCTCATCATTGGATTCTGTTTTGTCCATAATTGACATGAGGTCAATAGTTTGATGACTCATTCCTAGCCCCATTTTAAAGACTTGAGTCATATTTTATTATAAGCTTACAATTCCATTCCAGACAGATTTTTATCTCAGTCTGGTTTGGATATTCTTATGCATCATGATGGTTTTTGGTATGTGTCAGACACCCGGCTGACCAAAAAAAAACTTTGACAAAACCATCTTAAAGCTGGATTCTATGGCCTAACTAATAATATGTAAAGTTTTAACATTATACATCATTCAGAACTATAATTGCAGCTTAGACAGAATTGATAAATCAAACTACATCGATGCGCAAGATCATGTTCCAAACAGATTTAATTGCTGTAAACAGATCAATATATTTTTATGGATGAGATGAATCTGTCCCATTTGCCTGAAACAGATTATAAATATATTTGTCNTTTTTTTTAGTTAGTTGCTAACCACAAGGAATAATTCACTTATATCCCATGTGGATTGAAATTTGCTTTTCATTTCAAAGCTATGTTTGGCAGCAGTATAGATCTTTTAAAAATGTGCACTTTTTGCATCACCAATAAATTTATTAGCCCTATTTAAAGACAAGATTGAGAAAAGTTCACCTATAAAAGATCACCTATCCCCGGACAGAATTGACAAAACTCTCCTCTCTTTGATTGTTAACTTCTTCAGCCAAAGAATGTGGGCAGTCTCGATTCAATCTGCTGCAGACATTGATTTACAGTGCAAATTCCCCCCAAATAGGCGCAGATGCGATGGGCCGAATGGCCTCTTTCTGTGCTGTTTGATTCTATGCTTCTATGATTCTAAAATAGAGCCATAAAGCCATTGAAATTTACGGCACAGAAGAAGGCCATTCGGTGCTGTGCTGCTCCCTCAAGAACAATCCTTACCTGGCCTTTCCCCATATCCCGATTGTATCACTAAGCAACACCACTCAGAGACCTCAAGGATACCCGGTGTGGAAGGTGAAAGTGTCACTCTGATGTAATGGTGAGTTCTCTTCTGAGGATGTACTTTGAGAAGCAGCATTACTCTGCAGCAGGTTGTTCTACATAAGAACATATGAAAATAAGAAATGGTAGACAAACAAGACCAAGGTCCATCTAGTTCGCCTTCCATCTTCCTGGCGGTCACATGCACATGTGTCCCAAACTACCCATATACTATATCCCATAATGTTATTTCCTAAAAGAAAATTAGTAATCTGTGTTTAAAAGAATCAACATTTCCTGCTTCAACCATCTCCCTAGGGAGCCTGTTCCACAGGTTCATTATTGACTCACTGAAATAGTGTTTGCATAGAATGGTTCTGAATTTATCCCCCCCTGCCCCCACCCCTTCAATCACAGGCCATGTCCTGGTTTTACTATTCTGGATCATGCAATGTTCATGTTAAGCATTTCCATGTTATGCTTGGCTAATAATTCCCCAGATAAAATTGGTCATTTGTTTAATTGTTGGACATTCCTGTGCGCAAATTGGCTGCCACCTTTGTCTGTACACTACACTTCACTGTACAGTACTTTGGAACGTCCTCTCGAAGTGAAAGAGGCTATATCAAATGTAAGCATTAATATTATTACAGTAGCAGGAGCAATCACATGTGAAGATCTTTTCAAGATGGTAAGCTTTGAAAGTGAGAGACCTGGGTTTGATTCCCGGCAGGGTGAAACCTTGGGCAAGTTTCCTTACTCCACACGCCTGATAATAATCCCTCAAAAAAACAATAATAAATTGGTCATTTCAATCCCTGACTGTTTGTGGGACACTGCTGTGCGCGATTGCCTGCTGCATTTCGCCCACAAATATACAGTCAATTCACTTCACTGTATATTCTGTGAAGCGCTTTGAGACGTCTAGAAGACGTGAAAAGCGCTATATCAAATGGAAGGATTATTATTATTATTAAGTTCTTTCTTGTGACTCCGATGTCATCGATTAAACACAACTTTCCAACAGACTAATTTCCCCCCTGCAATCAGTGCTGGTGATGGGTTTGTGCTCATTTTATTTAAATTCAAACGAACTGATTTTTTCCCCATAATTTTTTAAAATCTTCTTTCAGATGTTGATCCAAACACTTTCTCAGTGTGTTTGTGTTGCCCCCTGTCGGTGTCCCCTGGATACTACAGACCTGACACAAAAAAAAGTTGGAAGAACCAAAGTACAGTATTTCAGTCCAGAACATGAATGAGTGGTCGAACTATAGAAATACATGTTTCAATTGCGAGATAGAGTTAACAGATCCATGGGAAACGAGAAACATTTTAGCAGCATTTTAATTTCCTACCATCACTATGAGTTAAACAGATTAGTTACTGTTTGACGTTTCAGGGTTTTATTATTATCGTTAAAACAGCGATATGTTAGCAGCTATAATTCGCTAGATAGTTAAATAGATTGTCATTAGACTAGCAGTAACACAGAGGCTTGGACACAGAGCATTCGCCTTGCAAGCGAGACACCTGGGTTAAATTTCAGGAAAGGCAAAACGTTGGGCAAGTTTCCTTACTCCATACGCCTAAGAAAAACAATAATAAATTGGTCATTTTCAATCCACGACTGTTTGTGGGACGCTGCTGTGCGCAATTGGCTGCTGCGTTTTGCCCACAAATAGACAGTCAATTCACTTTACAGTATATTCTGTGAAGCGCTTTGAGACGTCTAGAAGACGTGAAAAGCACTATATCAAATGCAAGGATTATTATTATTAACATGGTGCCACACATATGGGGTTAAATGGACTTCATAGCTGTATTGTGTCAAGCTTAAATTATGTTTGAGAGTAACCAGATTTGCATTACCAGTAATATTAACACTTGATGCATTAACAGTGTTTAAACACGGCCAGACATTTACCTCATTTAAATATCAGCAAAATGAATCTCCTCCCGCGAGAAAGTCTGAAGTTTGTGGTTTGAAATACAAAAGACCTTTCTCAAGTGAAAGGTGTCTTTAGCTCTAGTTACACAATATCTCTCTAGGCAGGAAATACTCATTGTCTGGAAACTCTGCGGAACTGGATCCCCTCAATAGTGTAAGCCCATCTGCCCTTCACTAATTGAGAGGGAGAGTAATAATACTAATCCTTAATTATTATTATTATTATTAACATGGTGCCACACACATGGGGTTAAATGGACTTTATAGCTGTATTGTGTCAAGTTTAAACTGTGTTTGAGAGTAACCAGATTTGCATTACCAGTAATATTAACACTTAATGCATTAACAGTGTTTATAATAATTAATAATTAATAATAATTAATGCAGACACTGCTGTCTGGCAACGAGGAAGCTGGTTACAGTGTTTCCAGTCTTACTCAGCAGCCACAGGCTTTCACAATAACTGTATTAGCATCAATCAGTGAATGAATGATGGCACATAAGCCCTCAGCCACACCGTAACTGTGCAAATAATAATAATAATTATTATTATTATTAACTGTGCAAAGACTTCACTGACAACCTTGCTCAATGCTACAGGTTCCTCTGATGTTAAAAGCTCTTTAGTGTGACAAGCCTTTGCAGTCCAGTGAAATGCGGGGCTTCATCCCCCTTTTTGGGGGGTAATAAGGGGAACCCACGAAAAAAAAGCCCCCTTTGCCCCTGGCAGTGGGAGCTCACTCAGCCACTGGTTATATTAAAACATGCTGACGCCACGACCCCACAGCTCCCCTACTTCTATCTTTTTGTGAAGACCATCACGTCAATTCCAATGGAGTCCTGTAGCTCAGTGGTTAGAGCACTCGCTTTGCAAGTGAGAGACCCGAGTTCAATTCCAGGCAGAGGGCGAAACCTTGGGCAAGTTTCCTTACTCCACACAGAGCCTAATAATAATCCCTCCAAAAACCCAAAACAATAATAAATTGGTCATTTTCAATCTACGGCTGTTTGTGGGACATTGCTGTGCGCAATTGGCTGCCGCGTTCGCCCACAAATATACAGTCAATTCACTTTACAGTGTCTTCTGTGAAGCACTTTGGGACATCCTCCCGACGTGAAAAACGCTATATCAAATGCAAGGATTATTATTATTATAATAAGGCAAAAGATCACAGCTTGAGCTTATATAAACAGAGCTGCTTCTCTCCAGACCCACAGACCCCCATCATCTCCAGCCTGTCTCTGCTGAGCCCAGCACATAGGGGGAAGAGGAGCTCTCTCTCTCTCTCTCCCTCCCTCACCCCTCCATCTCTCTCTCACACACACACACACCATCACCCTGCAGGTGGGAAGCAGCTGATTTTGCAAAGCTTTGAAGAAGTTCAGGAAGGCGCAATACAACAACAACAACAAGATTCCATTTATAAAGCGCCTTTCACGTCAGGAGGACGTCCCAAGGCGCTGCACAGTTGGGTCATGACCCGAGCAGGGGGGGAAATGGTCAGGGTGAGGGGAGGGAAGGGAGGGAGCGAGGAGGGGGGAAATGGTCAGGGTGAGGGGAGGGAAGGGAGGGAGCGAGGAGGGGGGAAATGGTCAGGGTGAGGGGAGGGAAGGGAGGGAGCGAGGAGGGGGGAAATGGTCAGGGTGAGGGGAGGGATGGAGCGAGAAGGGGGAAGAGAGTCGAGAGGGGAGCTGAAGGCTCGGTCAAAGAGAAAGGTTTTGAGACCGGAGGATTATTATCATTTATTATTATTAGAGAGAGAGAGAGAGAGAGAGAGTGTGCCTTTGTGGTTGAAAAAAATCATCAGGTCATCTTTCTCAAAACCACCTCTTTCTTTTTTTGCTCTTTCTTTCTTCCGCCTCCGATTATTCCCGGCGGCGAGAGTGGTGCAAAATAGAAACGTGAGGGTGGAGTGGGGTGGGGGGGGTCAAAAAAAAAAATATATTAAAAAGGAAAAAAAAAACAGCACCACTCATGTCTCCATGAATTGGATTGAATCCAAGTGATCCAGGAATGCACAGTGCGCCTCTCTCTCTCTCTCTCTCTCTCTCCCTAACGTTGCGACATCTGCGCTGTTGAGGCATTTGCAGCGGATCGATGGCTCTTTTATGTCCCCCCCCCTCAATGATCAATAAATCAATCAATCAATCAATCAATCAATCAATAAATAGGCTGCGAGGGCGGGGTGAGTGCTGGAGGTGTGAGCAGGATGTCGCTGTGTGTGGGAGGGGAGGGGAGGGGGAAGGGGGGGATATGATGCATCGCAGTTGCAGAGTGGTCCGGGTCAGTGAGGCGGGGGGTAATCTCTGAGCTGCGTCAGGATAAGGGTCCACCAGTCACCAAACCAGGACCGGTCTGGGAGGGTATTTAAGAAGCGCACGAACTGAGCCCAGAAACTCACTCACTCAGTGTGTGTGTGTGTGTGTGATCTGCCAGGACTGCCCTGCTCTGACTTTGGGACTCGAGCCCTGTAGGTAAGAGACTCACACCTCTCTCTCACCCCCCCCCCACACACCCCCTCCTCACACCTCTCTCTCACCCCCCCCCCCCACACACCCCCTCCTCACACCTCTCTCTCCCCCTCCCCCCCACACCTCTCCCCCCCACACTCACACCTCTCCCCCCCACACCCCCAATGCTTCCCTTTCAGTCTGGTTTCCATTCAAGATCTCGTTTTTTTTTTAAACGTGTGTCTCGGGTATCTGCTCCTGTCAGATATCCCACTCTTCGAGACTTCGCTGTGTTTTTTTTTCCATCAGTGGTGACCCCCTTTAGGGTGCCCCTGGGTGCCCCTGGGTGCCTGGCTGCCTGGGTGCCTGGGTGCCCCTGGGTGCTTGGCTGCCTGGGTGCCTGGGTGGGTAGCTGCTCCTGGGTGCCTGGGTGCTCCTGGGTGCCTGGGTGGGCAGCTGCTCCTGGGTGCCTGGGTGGGCAGCTGCTCCTGGGTGCCTGGGTGGGCAGCTGCTCCTGGGTGCCTGGGTGGGTAGCTGCTCCTGGGTGCCTGGGTGGGCAGCTGCTCCTGGCTGCCTGGGTGGGCAGCTGCTCCTGGGTGCCTGGGTGGGCAGCTGCTCCTGGGTGCCTGGGTGGGCAGCTGCTCCTGGGTGCCTGGGTGGGCAGCTGCTCCTGGGTGCCTGGGTGGGTAGCTGCTCCTGGGTGCCTGGGTGGGCAGCTGCTCCTGGGTGCCTGGGTGGGCAGCTGCTCCTGGGTTTCGTAAGAAAAGGCTTTTGACAGAACTACAGCAATGATAACCTGAACTCTGATCTTTAAGCTCAAGTTTCCCACGTGAAGGGCGCTACAGAAATGCAAGTTGTTGTTGTTGTTGTTGTTGTTGCCGAACAGGTTACAAGTCAGTGTTGTCAGTTCTGGAGAGCAGATTCTGTGTTTTTTTTGGCCATCTCCTGTGTCCTGTTAGCAGCTTCGCACTTATTCATTGTCATAGCTAAAAGTGGGCGAATTCTTGTAATACGGATTGCAGACGGTCACTTGGAAAAAGATCACACAGTAGGGTTTGGAATTCTCAATCAGCCAATTCTATTTTGACGAACTGAAACGTGTTAAAGTCATGTTAACTATTGCAAAAGCTTCGACTTCCAACGAGGTCTGGATTTGTTGGATTACAGTTCTTTTTAATATCTCTGGTATGTTCATGTGTAGGTGAGATGCCTGTAACTCTCAGTTTGGTTTGGATACTCTTAAGCATGGAGATGGGTTTCCGAATATGCCGGACGCCAGACTGACCCCCAAAAATTCAATGCAGAAAACAACCTTCCTTAACTAACCAGCTAAACCAATGTTCATTAGTACAAATAGCCTGTCATAACTAATGCAGCATTTCATAGGGAGAAGCTTGGATACCAAACAGTTGGTAGCAAAATAATCTAAACAGCAATTATATCTGGATATGAAGAATGATGACAAAGTACTTGTTTCCTTTGTAAAAATGTTATTTATAGCTTTCTAAAAAGCACCAAAGCTAGGACCGAATGTAAATTATTTTCATTTTTAGACTGGAAAATATTGTAATAATAATTATACAGTGCCTTATCACGTTATTGAGATGTCTCAAAGTGTTTCACAGGATATACTGTAAAGTGGATTGACTGTGTATTAGACTGCTGTCAATTGAAGAATCTGTTTGTCAAATTATTCCTTTATTAGGGTATTAGACCACGATTGCCACTTAAACGCTAGTACAGAGCGATCTAGCAGTGTGATGACCTGCTTTTCCACAGCATTAACCCTTGTCAGAGGTTACCTCTCCATTTAATGGCAGCCATGTAAAACATGATTAAAAATGAGTGAGATACTGTAAAAAGCTACCGCTTCACGCTTGCAATTATAGGACTAGCACTTACTGATCCATCTCTTACAGTTACACTCTGGGGTTTGGGTGGACAATATACTATGAACTGATATTTTTTAAGCTTCCACTAAAATGAATGGGAAATGAACTTTTAGACTTATAAGAATTAGACAGGTATCAATGATGCATTTTCTTGTTCAGTCAGAAGACTACTTTTGAACTGAACCAGCATCTCAATCTTTTGTTTTGAATTCTCTGTTTATTCTGACATTCATTCACCGTATATTTGTTTGTAGTAATGCATGATTCATTGAATGTATGTTCACCACCAAACACACAGTCACCGCACTTTACAGTTTATCCTGTGAAATGCTTTGGGACATACGTAAGAAGCTCTATACCAAATGTAAGGATTATTATTTTTATTGTAGGATGATAGACTTTTGCAAAATGTTCTCTGGCTCAGTCCTGTTTCTTGTCAATACTAACAACATAATTACCTCATGCTATCAACTTTGATTTGCTCAGTACATCACAATGAAAGAAAGCATCCAAAATAGCCTTGGCTTTCCTATGTATTTTCCGTTTGATTGTACCTTCAGTTAAATCCTTTCAATGCTACCTCTTTCGTTCGGCACTGCTCAGTGATCCCCATCGTGTTTGAGTGGAGTTGTCAAAATGTCTCAAAGCACTTCACAAGCTTTACTGTAAAGTATAATGACTGCATATTTGTAGGAAAACAAATATACGTGCAATTTTGTGTTTTATGTTGCCCATATACATATGTTCCGGATAGATATTGTACAACTTAACCTGATATTTAGTGGATGAAAATATCTGAAAACATTATAGTCACAGAATTTAGTCACAAAACTGTTGTGTGTTAATGTATATTGTTGGAGTATAAAGGTTCCTTAATCTGGTTTTCTGCACCCAGAACATGATTGATCAGCAAATGAAAGTTGTCTCTGAGAAAATGTAGAAGGAAGAAAACTTACTTACGTTTTGAAACCCCCCATATTAATTTGTCGAATTCATTCAACAAATTACAGCACGCTAAACTCAGCTACGATGGTATTTGCAACCAGTGACTCATACTATGTTTAAAGGTAGCTGCATAATTCAGGTGTAAGGTCCATGTAGAGTGGAAACATCTTAATAATAAAGCTTGCATTTGGTATAGCCCCTTATAATGTTGTTGAGACATCTCAAAGAGCTTCACAGAATATATTGTAAAGTGAATTGACTGTATATTTTGTGGGTGAAACTCGCCAGCCAATTGAGCACAGCAGTGTTCCACAAATAGTCAGGGATTGAGTGTCTACATTTTTTTTTGGAATGGATTATTATCTCTGGAAACGATTCACCAAATGAGTAACAACTGAGTTCCGATTTACTGGGATTTTACTTGGTGCTAGGATTTAGTCTATAATCAATAAACAATAAATAAACTGTCTATAATCAATAAACAACAGAAAAATGGGGATTTTGTCCATCATTGAACAAATAATAATAATAATAATGCTTGCATTTGATATAGCGCTTTTCACATCAGGAGGATGTCCCAAAGCGCTTCACAGAACACACTGTAAAGTGAATTGACTGTATATTTGTGGGTGAACGCGGCAGCCAATTGCGCACAGCAATGTCCCACAAACAGTCGTAGATTAAAAATGACCAATTTATTATTGTTTTTGGTTTTGGAGGGATTAATATTCCCACTATTTGCCAACATGTATTTCTAACCTCAGATTTTCCCAATGTCTGTGCCTCTTCATTTGATTGTGTAAGGTAGTGATTTGAGAAATACTGCTTAATACAAAGGTGTGTCTAATTAAATTAATCACTGCATCTTGCTCTTATCTCTCTTTACTCCAGCTATGAACAACGGAATCTGCGTGTGTGTGTTCCTTGCTGTTCTCTCCTCAGGCTGCGTTGGCAGACTGGCTGATGGTTCGGACTATGGTAGTCCAATAGCTAGCGAGGTTGAGGAAAACCTCACCATGCAACAGAAGCAAACTCGGGAAACCCAATCTCTTGACCATCTGAAACCATTCCAGATGGGAAGGTTCAACAAAGAGGAAAAACCCAACTTGGGAGGTCTTCTCACAAGATACCTTCAGCAAGTTAGGAAAGGTAAGGCATGTCAGTGATGGAGAGGACCTCTGGCAGATTTAGCAACCCAGCAGATTTCTATACATTTCTAAAATTCACCATTAAATATGTCTACAACACAGTTGCTTTCATCATCACAAAACTGATATTCTAGGTGAAATTGTTCATCAGTGCCATTATGTCCACTTAAAGATTAGCTATAAGAAAAGATCATTTTTACAAGAAAAATGAAATGTGTGTGTGTGTGTATATATATAATATACATATGCCCGACACTGGCTTGTAGGGTTAACAGGAGGATTCACTGCCCCCCATGACTGGTCTACCCTTCCAAGTCCTGCCGATGAGCCAGACTGACTGTGTTGTCATCAGCAATGCCCTGGAGTACTATGGAGCTGCCTGGCTCAATAAGGTACATTCAGAGACCAGCAAGTATTTTTATTTCAAGGAAATGGAAAGCAGAAGATCACACTCATCAGAAGTTATTTGAGTCACTGCACTTTTGGCACAGGTTTGCAGCAGGTTGCCCATTCACCTTTTGTTCAAAGAATGGGAAGGGACCTTAAGGGCAGGAAAAATAACTAAGATCAAAGACAAGAAAGAATTTAATGAAGAGGTAAAAGATGAAGTTGTCTCCCTCTCTTTGAGACATATGACAGGCATACTCTTCCTGAATTCCAAGCAGGTTGACAATCTGCTGCTTAGCTTCTGCTATTCTTTTACTGAGACTGTCTAATAGAATCTGTGTATGTTCCCCAAAAACTCGTGATGTTCTCAGTGGCTGGCTTGAACCACCCACTGCACAAAGCTTATTGGAAAATAATAGGGATTAATAGGAATAAACCTGAAATGCTCCAGTAATGGCAGCTGCTGGGCAGTTCCTTGTGTGTTTACCTAGTCGTTTTAAAAATGAGGAAGCAAGGGATTTAGACAGTCGAGTTAGTAAAGTTGTAAGTTGTCCAGTCTCTTCAGGCCTCTGCATTAAAACTTTCCTTGACAAAATCTTAAAGAAAAACCCAGTCATAAAACTGCGCTGTTGATATGTTATTGTATGAACAGTTATGTCACACAATTTCCTTTCAAGGAGCAGGTCACATTTCCTGTGCTTAATTTGCAGTTCTTCTCACTTTATTTTTCTGAAGGCCCATTTCTCTTCACTGATATTCTATTCATTTTACATTTAATAAGCAGAAAATAATGACACATCTTATCACTATTCTTATCAAGGTCACAAACACAGGATATTGTAGCTTTCTTTCCCTCTCATGTCAGGTGGAGGCTTGTATTTGTTTCTTTCAAAATCAGCAATGCAGTCATTCTCCACCACGAGCATCAGGATTAATATGAAAAAAAACAGCAATGAGGAGAAATGTGTTCATTATGTGAAGACCGAAATTTAGTAAGAACCATAATTTGAAAAGAACCAGAGTACTAGTTGACCCTATCTCAAATGATGTATATGTATAAGTTTAACATTGCCATTTGCACCAATTGTATTACACATGGTCATGATAAGGCAGGTGCTTGCAAGTTGATTGTTTGACATACTAATTTAAACGTTAGCATAACTCAGTTCCACAGGTAAAATGCACTCCCATTTCTTATAAAATTCCCAATGTATCATTTGTTACTAGATGACCAACATTTCACAACATCTGCGAAATTTACCGATGACTACTTTTTCTGGCAGTAATTTCTGAAGTGATAGAATCAGTAATGTTGTTGTTGGACATTGTCTTTATTAAGAAATATCACAATTTAGAAACTGTCATATTTCCAATTTATTCACAATTTATTCCTGTAAGATCCACCCAAGTAACATCTCTTGTTCACGTACAAATGCTCAGTCATTACACTTAACTGTGAAGCACTTTGAGACAATGTGACAAACAAGGATTAGTTATCAAATGAATATTATTAATGCAAGGATTATTTATCAATATTTCTGAAGGAAAGGCTGCAAAGGATGCCAGCAAGTAGACCTGTTCTTAGCTCCCACCAAGGGAACTGATCAATTGTTATATACAACAACAAATTGCATTTATAATGTGTCTTTCACATCGGGAGAAAGTCCCAGTGATGCAAACTGACTTCCTTTACAAGGAAATCATCTCACTCTATTTTCATCAAATTACCTACTGTAAGGGGATGTTGTATTGTTCATCTGAAACTGAGAATATGAATCTTATCAATGTAGCACAGCACACTGCTGCACTGAGTTGAGTGAATTGGCCACATTTTGTGTGTGTTTTTGTATATATACACACACACAATAATAATAATAAACCTTATATTAGGCAATAGCACCATTCATATCAGGAGGATGTCATAAAGCACTTTGCAGGACCCACTGTAAAGTACATTGACTAGGTGTTTTGTAATTACATAATATAATCTTTATTTCACACTTTTATATTTATTAAGAGTAGGGCAAGGAAACATTTCCATTGTTGGTATCCACTACTTGTATCAAGCTCTACAGTGTCATATAAATTGGGGTTAAGGTTTCCTCTGTAACTCAACAGTATTCTTGAGCATGAGCACTTCCTACTTCACCAATGTGAAGTCTTCATTTCCCACATTGGCTTACCAATTTAATGACATTTTTGCCAAATTATCAGTAGCTGTATGCTGCTACCTCACACCCACTAGGAACTGAACGGAGACTCTCCAGATGTATTTCATGCTTATTTTCATTGGTTCTGGCTGCATCTGAGCCAAAGTTTTGGAGGCTACCTAAAATGGCATCACACTTCCTTTATTTTTCTTTAGAATCCAAGAATAAATGCAAGACTGCAGATCTAATTTTCATCTTTGTCTTCTTTAGGTTCTTTGGCAAAAAATGCCCTTGCTGGAAACAAATCGCAGAAGGTGGATAACTCCCATAGGCTAAGTGACAGGGATTACATGGGCTGGATGGACTTTGGTCGACGCAGTGCTGAAGAGTATGAATATTTGTCATAAAAAGTACAAATCAATATGCTCTAATTGCTGTATAAAAGAGGAACTTTAATTTGGTGTCTTAATTTTTAGTGTTTAAAAATGATCTATTTATTATGCCATTCAATGTAAATTTGTTTCTAAGATTGTATGATGGAATATACAAACTCGGACTTTTACGGAATAGTCTTTGTCTCAAACCAGTTTCTTATCAATACTAATGACATTAAAATAATTTAAAATATCTCATTCTGTCAACCTTGAGTTGTTTAGTATGTCACAATAAAAGAAAGCAGAACAGAAACTTGGTTTTATCTTTTACAATCTGTAAATGTCAGCAATTGCTTACTCAGCAATCCTGTGTGTGTTGTTAAACTGTTAGATTATTGAGAGGGGAGAAGAACTATAATAATAAAGTAATAATAATAATTCTTGCATTTGATATAGCGCCTTAACACATCGTTGAGACGTCTCAAAGCACTTCACAGAATATACTGTAAAGTGAGTTGACTGTGTATTTTGTGGGCAAAACTATTTAGGAGAATCCTATTGAGTTTATTGTTGTCAACAAAATGACTGACCTTTTGTGACAACTCATCCTTTAATCCTCTTCCATTTAGCAATGTGCACAACATTGAAATGAAAGGAAGGTTTGATCCTGATCAATCAACTTTGCTGAATTATTCACCCCACGTTTCACGATTTCACATTTTTTTTGTCAGACTTCACCAATCAGTTGATGAATAATTCCACAAAGAAGGTATCTGTGTATAATATCTAATCATTGCATGTCATATATAAAATCAAACGTCACAAAGTAATTTGCTGTCACAATGCAATGTATTTGTAGGAAAACACAGTAGCCAATTTGCGCACAGCAAGTTCTCACAAACAGCCAAAGCAGGTTCTACAAATAGTCAACTTATATGATCAGGATACTGTAACAGGTGCACAGGAAGATATTAAATATAAAGTCAATTCACTTTACAGTATAATCCGTGAAATGCTTTGAGACGTCTCGAAGATGTGAATAAGGCGCTAAATCAAATGCAATTATTATTACATCTTGGTTTAAAATCTCACCTGAAGGTCAGACTCTCCTGCAACCCAGTGACACCCCCAGTACTCCCTTGCAGTGTGAACCATCTGAGACTATGAAGTCCTATGAAGAACATGGGACTTGAACCCACAATCTACTAACACAAGAATGCTACCAACTTAACCAAACTGACACATTAAATCACAAAGTCATCTAGCAGCAAAACCCAACTTGGCATCTTCACATTAATGTTACCTTGTCTAGTCTTAGGTACTGAGGAATGGGGGAATGATAAGCAGTGTGGCTCACACTACCTCCTTGAGAAAGTGCAATGTTACAATAATAATCTTTGCATTTGATATAGCGCCTTATCCCATCTTCGAGACGTCTCAAAGCACTTCACAGAATATATTGTAAAGTGAATAAGTTGGATGTTCATACATACAGAAGAATTTTGGTGCTTCCAAAATAATTCAATGACATGAATACTATTTCACCCAAACTACAATCAATCTATTTTACAATATATCTAGTGAAGCACTTTGAGATGTCTCAATAAAGTAATAAGGAAATATATCAAACATTATTATAACTATATTTGCAACTTAACATTATTGTGTATTTTTCGTGTTTCCTAAACAAGATACTTTAATAAGGACACAGGATTTATTAATAAGTAATCTGAGTAGCACAAATTGAGACTTCTTACCGAAACTGGAATTGTGTTACACTTGAAGGATGAAACGCCACTCTGACACAATATAATCTAGAACGAGTTCCCATCTGCCGACATGAGGAATACTATTAAGAAATACCACAAATTAGACCCCAATATATTATTTGATAGATTAGTAACTTAATAACAATAGATTAGTTACTTAATTCAAGGCCTGTCTCTAAATGTACCTCTTTAACCACACAGGTTATTTTATCCCCTCCCTTAAGCATCCACCTCAAGATTAGATGTCCAGGCAGCGGTGACAAGCATTTGGAGAGGTCATCCTTAAGTGAAAGGTGCTGCAGAAATGTATATATGCATTGTACTAGAAAGTACTTGGGAATTAAGGGGCAATTACCTTTTCCTAAAGTAACTAATACAGTGAGTCAAATCTCAATGATTCAGTGACTCCACTGGCTCCCCATCATTCAGAAGATACACTTCAAGATCCTAGTCCTCACCTTCAAAGCCTTCCACAGCCTTGATCCTCCCTCTGTGACCTCCTAACCTCCAACGAACCTGTCCACTCCCTCCGCTCAGTTGGCTCCGGCCTGCTTCACATCCCCCGTCTTGTCCGCCCCACCACTGGCGGGTGGGCCTTTAGCCTCTCTGCCTCCATCCCACTGTCCCTCCACCTCGCCTCCTCCCTTGCCTCCTTCAAAACCCATCTCAAGACCCTCCTCTTTGATCGTGCCTTTGGTCACCCTCAAACCCATACCCTCCCCACCCTCCACCCCACCTGATCCCAACCACCAGCTTGGGTGTGGATCCCTGACTGTTCAGTACCTTGGGAGGTCCTCCTGACATGAAAGGCGCTATAAAAACCTGTTGTTATTGTTGTTGGATTGTTAATATAAGTAAGGGATTGAATAAAACAATATGGCCATTGTATACAAGTCTAAACAAAGTCACAGCTGACCTGAGGCCATGTAAACCTAAGGGGTAGGGGAGGTGGCCATGGGCGCATACAGACAGATAGGTCTTTGAACAGGTTTTGAAAGCAGAGACTGAGGAGGGTGAGATGGGAGGAATTTTGGAAGGGTTCTATGGGGGCTGGAGGGAGAGGCAATATGGTTGAAAGATCACCTGTTAAATGGGGCAGAGTGGTGGTGGGAGGGGGAGGATTAGGACATGAAGATGGCAGAGGAGGAAGTGACTGGGAAGTCGTATCACAGGAGACCACAGAAATAGAGTGCGCAAGGCCATGGAGGCATTTGAGGAAGGGCAAGGATCTTAAAGTTGGTTTGCTGGTTCTCTAGCTCAGACTGCTACTAACCTGCTCCAAAGAACTTTAAGGAGATGTCCCTGTGTGGAAGATGCAATATAAGCGACAAGTGAATTATGCTTTAATTAAGTTAAGTATTCTTATGCCTGTTAGCTGGTGTTGAGCTGACTTCCAGTCTTGATCATAAACGTTGATTTGACTAAGTGAAGGTTGCACAAGCTGGTTAGCGCATGTCGAGAAGACTTGCAGATCATAAGCTTGATTATACAGAGCATACAAAAAGATAGGTCTTTAAACCCCTTAAGCCCTTTAAACCCTTTAAACCCCTCCCTCATACCCTCCTTCCCCATCTTCAGGTCGCGCCTGAAGACCTTCCTCTTCGACCGCTCCTACTGTCACCTTCCCCCTCCCCCTGGCTCGCCCTCGGGCTCCGCCATTGTTAAGTGCTCTGAGATGCAGCCCAGCCGTGGAGGGCACTATATAAATGCAAGTTGTTGTTTTTGCTGTATAAAATGTTGTTAAATTAAATTGAGTTGTAGAACTTTTATCTGTTTATTTGTTCCGTCTAAGTGTAACAGATGTGTCATTCTGGTAACTCTAGATAAAGTGGTCTGAGAAGATGTCAACATGCTGTGTATTGTATTATGAAAGAGTTAAATTGTCTAAGAATGAAGAAGTGAATTTGTTGTTGCCCCTGTAGTTTGTTGTGTCCTGAATGAATTGCTGCTGTGCAGTGTTGTAATTTTAAGCAGTCAGCCCAGTGATTAAAATAATCAGGTGGGTGAAATGGTGCTGACATGCACTGATGGGAACCATGATATAAAGAAGTACAGCTGAGCTACATTTTGGCACATTCTCACATTCAAGGCCCCAACATTCAAGTAATATCAGAAGAAGNAAAAAAGAGGGAGACATTGATGATGTAAGAGTTGTAAGAGATTCAACACCCGCTATTATCAGTGCCCTCAAATACAAGAGAATTTTGCCTGCTGCCTAAGAACTCTGATATGGTCACCACTGTGACGTATATTATCAAGCAAAATATTGTCGATTGTAGCCCTGCCTACTGTAACTAAGTTTATTGAATCAATGCAAAGCTATACGCCTTTTTGCCTCAGTAATTAAATACGTTTTTGAGCATAGAATACAAGCGACTCAAGTCCCCCTGTTCTCAGGTTCCCGACCTTATATTTTGGCTGAACAGGAAAAGCTGGTCTTTTCTGGCTGCACCTTTTGTCCCAGTCTTAACGGGATAGTTAGTTCCACTGCTGACTGCATCGCTGAACCCAATAGCTTGGAAGAGAGGAAGCCAAGTGATAATGGTGGAGATGTGCTTGTGGAGTCTGATGTGCAAAGAGATGTGGGTGGTGAAGTTCTGGATGGTCTGGAGCTTGTAGATGGTTGAGCTGCAGTTGGAGGCCGCCAAGTCAGGTAAAGGAAAAGTCCAGTCCAGAGATGTGGCTAAGAGTTTCAACTTTGTTGGAGGTGGGAGATTGTGGTGAAGGAGGGCAATAATGTAAACATGGAGAAAGGCAGACCTGGTCAAAGCTGGGATCAAAGGTTTGAAGGAAAGATGAGAGTCAAATACACCCGGCTCCTTAAGTTGGGGTGAGTGACCAGGGAGATTGATATGGTCAGCGCTTGAGATGAGGAGGCACCAATGGTAGCTGGGTAGGAGCAGCTCCTGATCTTCTTTACCTCTCGGTCTTTCCCTCAGAATTATTAGACCAGTGCCCAGCCCAGGCATCAGGTTCGAACCCCAATTGTCCTTCCTACCCTTCATCAGGTCCCTGACCAGGACAGGTTTCCTGCCACATTGCCCACCTCCAACCATACAACACCCACCACCAAATTACATTTGTATAGTGCCTTTCACATAGGGAAGATGTCCCAAGGCGATAGACAATCCATGTTTCGGACCCAAACTGAGGGTTGGGATTGGGGAGGGTGGAGGGTGACTAAAGGCACGTTCAAAGAGGAAGGTCTTGAGACAGCTCTGAAAGAGGTGGAGGGACTGTGGGATGGAGTTCCAGAAGGTGGGGGCAGAATAGTTGAAGGTCCGCCCGCCAATGGTGGAGTAAGTGAGGCGGGACGTGAAGTAGGCTGGAGCCCGCTGAGCGGAGGAAGCGGACAGGTTGGTAGGGAGTTAGGATATCACAGAGGTAGGCCATGGAGGGCTTTGAAAGGGAGGACCAGGATCTTGAACTCTATCCTCTGTGTGAAGGGAAGCCAGTGGAGTCGGGCGAGGATGGGAGTGATTGGGCCACGGAGCCTGATGTGGAAGAGGACATGGGCTGCAGAGTTCTGGATGATCTGCAGCCTATGGAGGGAGGAGTTGTGGAGGCCGACAAGCAGGGAGTTTTCATAGTTAAGCCTGGTTGTTATGGACGCGTGTATGAGGGTTTCGGTGGGCTGCGGTGTGAAACAGTGGTGGAGCTGGGCGACGTTGCAGAGGTGGAGAAGGCAGAGCGGGTCATGGCACGGATGTGGGGTAGAAAGGACAGTTGAGGGTCAAACTAGATGCCAAGGTTCCAGACTGGCTTAGCAAGATGGAGTGTGCATTCTTTGATGGTGATGCTGTCGGTGCCTGAGGTGTGGAAACACTATTGGGGGCCAATTAGGAAAGCCTCAGTCTTGTTGACGTTCAGTTGAAGAAAGTTAGCTCTCATCCAGGAATAGATGTCTGACAGACATTCTGTCAGGACAGCAGTGGTTCTGGAGTCAAGGGTGGAGGCAGAGAGGTACTGTTAAGTGCTCCGAGATGCTTTCCCGCATGAAGGACGCAAATGGTGTTTTTTTGTTGTTGGCTAATTGGCTGTGATAGCAAAGGGTAAATGATGCCTATGAATCTGTTACCTAACAAAGAGTCAACAGCTTCAGAAGAGCAGAAAGGAAATTGGCAATTAAAATGCTATTGAATAAAGAAAAAGTACAAAAATAATTAACTATATTACCGAGCTCTGGAAAGAAACTAGATTGCTACAGACATTTTAGAAATTATAGTACTGAACGCTAGAAAGTAGTTAACGCCATGGAAAATGTTTGAGAGAAATCCAATATCCTGCAATGTTCATTGTTATGTGATTTGTTGTCTGGCATGTGTCTTATTCGGATTAGGAAATAGGAATTTGTGTTGCATCTCTGTGCTTGTAGCAATTTATTAAAGTGCATCTTTTTTTAAAGACTCCTGTAAGACTCACACAAACTGATGTAATTATGCCATAAAGCAGATGATGTCTCTATTTTATGGTACATTGTAACTGTGCTCCTTGTGCTATACAATAAAACATACCCAAAGAAAATAATTGTAGGAGTAGACAGAGTAGACAGAGAGAGTTTAGGAGTAAGTAAACAGAAGTAAAGTGATTTAACTATGAGATTTGGAGGAAAGGATATAAATAGATTTTACAAGACAAGATAGCCAGAGGTAAAATTAAAGTTGAAGCTGTAAGACATTAGAAGGGAGAATAGTGTGGAAAGAAACAGATGGCAGGGAGGCAAAGTTGTAATGTGTTTAATGGAATGGTTTCAGGATAACAATGAATTCTGTAATATTTAATATTAGTTTTAGCATCAGGGTGTGTGATCTTGAAAATTTCCTAGAAATGCAATTAGTCTAAAAGCTTAAGGAGTCTGTAACTAATGTGGAAAATTATCTAACAGGATAGAAAATAGTCAACTATATTTTTTCTACTTTTTCCCCCTCCTCCCGGGGGGAGGAGAGCTAATTTAACCAAATGTAATGGAAAATTAGTTGCGTCACTAGACTGAAGGGGAAAATCAGGCCATTATAGAGTGTGGATTATGCTCCAGTATGTGTTGCCCACTAACAGGCTGCCTTTCCTATTACATGTATGCACTGTGGAGGGAATAGTAAAATGTTATAGTAAATTCCCACCTTTTCCAGTTAATAACGGATAGAATTAGGTCAAGCAGAAGCAATCAGATCTTCTTGTCCAGTTTCATAACATTTAAATAACAATACAGAACGTTACAGAGGCTCTCCTGCTTGGCTCCCTTCTCATCACAGGTGAAACAGCATCAAACTACAGTATATAGATGCACGCTCCACCTCGTAGTCTGTGCAGAACCTTGGTGTCTTGTTGGACTCTCAAATTCCGTTAAACATCACATCAATTTTACCCACAAAATATACAGGCAATTCACTTTACAGTATATTGTGTGAAGCGCTTTGAGATGTCTCAACGATGTGATAAGGTGCCATATCAAATGCAAGGATTATTATTATTATCCATGTTCTGACCCCCTCAGCTTTCCTCCCGTCTGCCACTACCTCTCCCGTTGGACCGAGGCTCTCCTGATTGGCTCCGTCAGCACCTCCTCACCTCAGGCGCTGACAGCATCACCATCCATGGTTGCACACTCCACCTCACTGAGCCAGTCTGGAACATTGGGGTCTTGTTTGTCCCTCAACTATCCTTTCTACTTCACACCTGTACCATGACCTGCTCTGCCTTCCCCCACCTCCGCAACGTCACCCGGCTCCGCCATTGTCTCATACCGCAGGCCGCCAAAACCCTCATACATGTTTTTATTACATCAACAACAACAACATCGAGGCTTGACTATACAAACTCACTGCTTGTCGGCTTCCCCAACTCCTCCCTCCACAGGCTGCAGATCATCCAGAACTCTGCAGCCCATGTCCTCTCCCGAACTAGGCTCCGTGAACCCTATCACCCCCATCCTCGCCCGACTCCACTGGCTTCCCATCACACAGAGGATACAGTTCAAGATCCTGCCACTCTGCCGCCCCTCACTTGCCACCTTCAAGGCCCATCTTAAGGCCCTCTTATTCGACCGTGCTTTCGATCTTCCTGCTTCCCCACCTGCCCTCTACCCTCCCCGACCCCGACCCCCAGCTCAGGTCTGAAACTCTGTCTTTCCAGCGCCTTGGGACGTCCTCCTGATGTGAAAGGCGCTGTGCAAATGTAATTTTGTTGTTGTTGTTGTGTCACTGAGACCCTAATCCACTCTTTCATCACATCCAGGCTATATTACAGCGACTCTGCTCACCTCTTCTCTTCACAAGCTGCAGGCTATCCAGATCTCCGCAGTTTATATCCTTTCCCACACTTCCCACAAAACTTTCACTCCCATCCTAGTCTGGCTCCCCATCCCCCAGCAGTAAGTTGATAGGCTTGAGTTCAAGATTCTTATCCTAACCTTTAAATCCTTCCAATTTCTTGCCCTACTCTACCTCAGTGGGCACCTGCCTACTTCACATCCCCCGCCATCTACGGTCAGCATATCTGGTCCCGCTCCCTGAAACTTCACCCTGGAATCCCACTGACTTGCCCCTTCTCTTCCTTTGCCTCCTTCAAAGTTCATCTCAGGACCTTCTTTGACTGCGCTTTCAGACAGCCCCCATCCCCCACCCCTGACCCCCCCCACAGCCCAGTTCCAAATCCTGGACTGTTTAGCACCTTGGCACATCCTCTTGACGTGAAAGATACTACATAAATGTAAATTTGTATGGCATTGTTACAGCTAGGAAAACATTCCTAAAGATAGTTGATTTGCTCTGTAACAGATTAGTGAACAATGTAGATGTAGATCTTGACACAGCTGCAGTAGGTATAACTTCTGTGTGCAACAATCAAGTTTAAACATTGAAGTAAAGTAGCAAATAAAGGATAATGATTGACTAAATGATTCTTAATTTTCCATAAGCTTGCAATTATTAATCAGCGTGGCCCCTCTGAAAGGTGAAAATAGCATCTTTTTTCTTCCAGATTACCCAATCCTGGTTATACTTTGACTAACACATGGAAGAGCATCTCCTGGTGGCCATTGAACAACACTGCACATTTTATAAGTTTTCAGGGTCTTTTATCAGCGGCATCAAGACTGTGCCTGACTACAGTAAACCTCACATAAATTGTATCAGTTAGGACCATACATTGAATATTACTAATGCAAAGTATGAGTCATGTGAAAGGTATGAATAGGAAATTCAACGGGACTTAGGCAGATGTACAATTTAGGCAATTGTACGATTTATACATATCAGACTTACGCGAGTTTTACTGTAGTCACACAAAAAAAATTGTTGATAAAGTCAAGTTGCTGTTGATCTGATGGCACTTCATTTATTTGAAACATTTTCAGAACTAATCAATACTTTACTAGCCACAGGAGTATTTTAAGTAGAACAGGAGCAATGGGAATAACGTACGTTGCATTGAAAAAATAAAATTCCTCGAATCTTCAGAATACCGAGGGAAGAACTATTCAGAATGGCTCCCGGTCTCATCAGCACCAGTTTCAAGCTCAAAGTCCCCACAGCCAAGTCCCAAAACAATTTGTTGACTGAAATTAATTCTTGGAGCTGTAATAATAATCCCTGCATTTGATAGAGTGCCTTATCACGTCGTCGAGACATCTTAAAGCGCTTCACAGAATATACTGTAGAGTGGAGTGACTGTGGACAAACTGCGGCAGCCAATTGCACACATCAGTGTCCCACAAACATTCGTGGATTGATTATGTGTTTTGTGGGTGAAACGTGTTGTGAGAAATTTGTAGTAACTAATTCTCACGACATGGGGGCACTGCAGATACTGAACTGCCCCGTATAGAACTGTGCATTTTCAGTACTTCAGCAGAGTACATTCAGTTGTAATAATCATTTACAGTAGCTATATTCAAGCTTATTTTTTTTAAAAAAAGACTGTTTATGTTGGGAAAAGAGTAAAATGAGTCACTTTGAACACAACGAGATTTTACGAAAAGAAAATGAATTTTTAAAAAAATGGGAAGAAGAAAAAATCTTTCAATGGTTCAGAGGGAAATCAATCCACACCCTTGTGACTACTGCTCAGCACCTAGACAACAAGACTGGTAGCCGTCAGTAAGAGCTAAGAACGCTAAAAATGCCGGTAAGAGCTAAGAATGCAAATGTTCACATTCCGCAAAGAACCGCAAACATTTACAGACACAAATACATGTTATATCATAAATCACCTCAACCAGGGGTACTGGTTTACCACGTTCATCTTCTGTGTGATAACTTTCCACAGCCACAGTTTCCCCATTACATGCACTGAGGTTACAGTATTAAACACTATAGTATTAAACACTATAGAGACCGCAGGAGAATTCCCACATTCAGATATCAAAGAGTATTTAAATTGTGCTTTGGATAATTCATTGAATAGCGATAAATATTGTGTGGCATTCATTGATTCAACAATAAACTGGCAAAAAAAATTGCAAATATCTCAAAATGTGTTAGAGGTCACTTACTCACATCAAGGAAAATTATTAACAGCAGGTGCAGCCAAGTGTATAAGATTACAATATCTAGTCGTACAATGTATAGTTTAGAGGCAAGTATCAGCAGCCCGGACTCTGCAAACATGCCTCTATCTATAAGACCAATGTGCCATTTCCACTAGGTGAACTATTTTGTCATGTGTGTAATAGTTCTAAGTGCTAATCATCAGTGCATTTAAGAAAATGGTGCAATAACTACATTAACAGAATGATCGCAATTTGTCCTGAAAACTGTTGAGAGAGGGATTTCACAAAAAGACTGATGTAACTGTGTACAATTATAATCCTACACATTACAGAGTAAAGGAAAAGTTGAGGTACCTGGTTTTCTTCATTCAATTGAAAAAATAATTACAGATATTGCTCCTCTCTTAAGTCATCACATGTGGAGCCTTGCTTCATTCTGGTTTTCAGCACCAATTGGCACAACAAAATTACATTTGTATAGCGCCTTTCACAAATCAGTGCATACATCAAAATGTCTCAATGTGCTTGACAGTAGTTAGCGGTAAGTATAGTGGCTGCTATTGTAGGAAAGAAAGCAACTATTTTCCTCACAGTAAGCAGATCCAGCAAAGTTAGATCACTGACTCACCCCTATTTGTGCACATTTCACTACCCCATCTCTGCTTTTGCTAACCATCCAACCAGATGATTATTTCCATTACTTTTTCTAACTTCCTAAATTATATCACCCATTCCTGACCTGCAATTCTCCCTCCAATTGGCCTTCTCAATGTGCTAAATCCATACTACACCAATTAAAATTAAATATGCAAAGCACTTGAAATGTAAATTAATGATCAATATATCTAAACGAAAACATTATTATCCACATATACTTTGCCCTGAGTTGTTTAAGAGCAATTTAAAAAAGCAATACAGTACCCATTGGTCACTTTTGTACATAGATGAAATGTTTCCATAACCACACCTTAAAGGACCTAGAGTTTTCCTGGGTGTAAAAAGTAAAACTTTTTTTTTAAATAGAACTCAACATGGTTATGAACAGTATACCTTGCTAGGATTGGGTATGATTATAGTGACACGGTGAGACTACTGTTAACTCTGATAATGATTCACTCCCGTTGGTCACTTTTGTTCAGGTATTTTTCATCACTTAAGAACAACAACATAATGTATCTGACTTGAAATGTGCTTTATGATCTTCCCCCCACCCTCCCTCAATGCAGTTCCGGCTCTGCTCCATTGCTTGATCCTCACTCTCTCCGTCCCAGCCTTCAGCCATGATGCCCTTGCTCTCCGAAACTCTCTCAAAATCTAATCTTCTTGCCTTCAAAACCTCTTTTTAAAAACAACTTCTCTCTTTTACTGTGACCTACATCAACCACCTCAAATTCTTTCCTCCTTTTCTCCCTGCTGTGATCCATTTGTGAAGCACTTTGAGACGTTCATTCTATGTGAAAAGTGCTATATAATTACAGACCGTTACTGTAACACGGTCTCTTATTTTGAGTGAAACAGTCCTTTATCTTCTCCCCTTTTCCTCCTACAGGTTTTCCATTCTTGATTTCAAGGTCTAGGTCTTGTTCCTTTAGTTCTGTTTAGATGCTTGTCATGTTTTTTTGTGTGTGTGGAGGGGTGAGGGGAGAGAAAGTTTTCTGCCCATTTTCGGTGGAGTTTATGATTTCTCCGTAGAATCAAAACCTTCATTTGGCCAACAGTATCCCTGTGGTTTTATGTCTCAAAATAGGGGAAGGGTGGAAGGGAAACTGCCTCAAATCTGTTGACATCCATGTGACAGATTGTTGACATGACTCTGTAATGTCCCACAAAGTAGTGTGATCACTGGTTACCTATTCCGGCTGTTAGTTGTTTTGCTTTCAAGTGGGTAGGTTGGAGCTTTATTGCTTTGAACTGTGATTAAGCACTGTAATAATGCTGTCATGGTCAAACATTTATATTTCTAATAATCCACCTTTCAGATTATTACACAGATTCATCACTGATTGGGTTTTTGTAACATTTATTCTGAGTTGGTGGAAAGACTCATTGCATGTAAGGACTTGACTTGGTTTGCTCTCTTGGTTACAGTACATATTCCAAGGTCTCAGCGACAGGAATATTAGAATAAATTAATAAGAATTTATTAATTATTATAATAATAATTTTAATATATAATTATAGTATTATATATTGTTATATTAATATTATTATTATTATCGGATAATAATACCTCAAGAAAAAAACAAAACAAAAATTGGTCACTTCAATCCATGACTGTTTGTGGAACACTGCTGTGCGCAATTGGCTGCCATGTTTTGTTCAAATGCAAGGATTATTATTACTATATTAAATTAAAGATCATTCCCATCTCCTTCATATTGAAGGACTAGAATGTGCCCAATTTAATGGAGATCAGACCCAGTGAAACTCAACAACTTTTGTTGTCATCTGGCGTGAGAAATCAGCCTAAAGAAAAACAAACATTTAGCAGTTGACATCAATTTATTCCAATTTATCAGTAGCCAAACAGATGATGCTATAACTTTTCAATACATCAGAACCCAATTGTTTCAAGTGTTAATGTGTCCATGTGTGAACCCTGATTTGTGAAGCTTCCTCTTCATTGCATATGTTGGCAGTTCCATTTCTTCAGTAGACTGATCAACCAAACAAAACCTATAATAAAGAGTCCTGGTCACACTACCTGTTATCTGTTATATTATACATTCAAAAGATTTTTCTTTAACGCTTCCCACCCCCGTCAAAAAAAAATCCTGGAAATTCAGCAAACAATATACACAGGCAGCGTAGCCTAAAAAGGAAAAAAAAACTATTTACCAAAAACCTTATGCAACACAAATGAATCAGAATGCATTTGAAACACATGCAGTCAACCTATGTGCTGCCCAACAAAATATCTAGAATAAATGTACATAACACAATAAGTCACTTCAGTCTTGACAAAGTTTTAAAATCAGATTCCAACGAACCCGAAGCCTGCCACATGTGAACAGTTCAAAATAAATGGTTTAGGTACCACTAATGGTGCTTCAATGTGATTTTTTTAATATCGCGCTCCCACCCCACCACGTATTAATTCAAGTAAACGTACATGTGACGCAAACACTGCATATAATATTTACTAATACAAGTCTTACTCCATTGCATTTATCTACAGGCTAGAGTGGTTGTCATCATCCTTCAACAAGGAGGTCAGTAAGGACAAATGTCGTCGTCAAAACAACATTTTAAAGGTTAACAGCAAAACATACTTTAAAAATGATACTGCTTAATTGAAACACATTCTCACTTTTTAAAATACAGTGCAAGATTATTACTTAAAATGATTCCCTTTGTAACTCTATGCAGATCCATATCAGACGCCCGGTCCTCAGAATGATATGAACTGCATACTGTTAGTACAAAACAGTACAGGTCTCGGATTGTACTTTGTACTCAAATGATCATAGTCATGTTAGACGGAGCAAACTTCAATCCACCAACCTTAATTAAAAAGTTATTCTAGGAACATCCACATCAATGTGAGCGCATGTTTTTCAACCACTGGAGAGTACCTCCTTAAATATATATATTATATATATAGAGAGAAAAAGGGAGAGAACAGCTAGGACCTTAAATTAAATTAGTTACTTACAATACATTAAGGACAGTAGATCTATGTACATATTATACAAATTCTGTTCTACTCCTATCAGGCACTGAGTCAATGTATCAAACACTGAGAATGAGCTTGTGGATAGTTGATCATCATTGCATTGATCCTTCATCGGAGACTAGTCTGTTTGGGTAAGTTTGCCCCCATGAGGATTCCTGAACTCAGTGTTGCAGGTCCCTTCATCTGCATGCTGGCCCCCACCATAGTGGGAAAGCTGCGATTACGTCGAATGCCACTGTTCAGCTGAATCCCTCCAATGGCACTTGGGACCATCTGGGGACACTCTAAAGTATGGCTCTCGCCCACAAGGGTCCCATGGGTAAAAGCTCTCACCGGCCCTTGGGCCCTTTGGAGAAAGGGTCCTCTTTCGTCCACCAGCAACGGTCCGGGTGGGATTGCGGCCCCCGGACGGATGACTTTGGCAATGCCGAGCCTCTTCACCTTGTCAACAAGGTTGATTCTGGAGATGCTCACATCAGTCTGGCATTCACTGTGTCTGACCCGCTTGTCTCCCCTGATCTCCTTCAGTATAGATCGGGCTGGTTTGGATGCCAGAAAGTTGTCATAGTGATGACTGCTAGCACCTTTGAATTCAAACGGAGGTGGCGATGGGCACAGCGAATGCAACGGCGAGTTAGGAGGAGTGGACGGGACGATGGCCGATTTGAGGCTATATGGATTGGCACCAAAGCTACTCATTCTGTCCCAGCTGTATGGGTTGTACACGGCAGCTGAAATCCCCTGCTCCTTCAGTAGTCTGACCAGGCCCAGAGAAGTGCTCATTGTCGTAGTGGCTTCTCGTAGGTTAGTGAAGGATTCAGCCAGGCTCAAGCGACGAGGCGTGCACGGAGTACCAACGGGGGTGGATCGTAGAGTGTTCAGGTTTCCACTAGCAATGGCCGGTGTAGAGTTAAGGCTAAGAATAGAGAAGGAAAAGAAGACTGTTAAGCCCAGGCCTTGGTTGACTTCCCTGCTTCTCTTCAGCTTCCGGGAAGAACTACTTTGCACATGATTGGTTGGTACAAGTAACGACACAAGTAATTCCATGGAAATGTTTACATTTCAAGCGTTTGTTAAGTACATTCAAATCAGCAATATTCATTCAAAACCTTAACACACACTCCCATTGATTCAGGCAGGAAAAAAGGATGCGGTGGTGCAGCTTTTATGGGTTATACCCACACCAAGGTTCGCTCTCAGATGAGGTGAAGCAGAAATCTACAAAATCTACAAAAAACAGAGTGACAGGACTTGGGTTTGTACATGTTTCCAGCATGGCATGACTGTGCATTGCTGTCTGGAGGAAGCTCCAGTGGGAAGGCAGATGGTAAAAGTCAAAAGGGAGAAAAATATACCATCTTATTGTTATTACAGTGCATTTGCTTCCAGGCCTTACTCTGTGGTTGTTAATAGTGCAGAGTAAGACCATATGATCCATGATAGTATCTGAAATGCATCTACTGCTAAAATGCTATTGCGATAGCATTTCCTCTGAATACTGCAAAGTAGGATGTAATGCTATATTAGGTGCTCTGGAGTTTTGCTCAATCTATCTGTGAGGGGAGGGAGGAAGAGAATCTGTAGAACATTGCATGAAGCAATATGAATATAAATGCAATAACTTCATTATAAATATATAAATAAAATTATTGTTGAATTTGAATGGAGCGAAGGGCAGAATGGATTATATATGGCATGTACAAGGAGTAGGCCTTAATGAGCTGGTCAATGGCCTTCTCTCAATCTATGCCACTTGTTTTTATAGGTGCTGTAGCTCAACTAATGTATTTGGGCATAGACTTAACTTTCTGAGATTTGTATTTGTGTCATCACCTTTTGACACTTACATCTTGATGGAGCAGCCTTTGCGCAAAAATCAATCAGCAAAAGATCTGAGGCCACAAATTTATTCCCAGCCAATTGCAACCCTTCCTCATGAGCACCACTCTTTCTTCAAAAATTAAAATTGATTCTCACAGAATAACCATTTTGTGAGCAATCAATACAACAGCAGGATACAAAAATGAAACTGTTGGGTTTCTTTTCTCCAGCTTTCACATTTAGCTTCTTACAGTGTGTTTTAATCATAAAAACTTTCAATTGTGGGCTGGGAAATGACCAAGTTACCCGATCACTATTAGATCCCAGTTCGTCTCAGCAACCATTGGCAGTAAATTATAATAAATAATAATAATCCTTATTATTATTATAAGGATTATTATTATTATATTAGAAATTATGGGCAATTAGGGTTTGGGTTGGGAAGCTAGGCATTGCAGTTTACAAGTTAGCAGCAGAATAAAGTAATGTTTTATGTTAGCAGCTGTAACATTGATGATTATAGGGGAAGGATAGTTAATATTCACAAGGTGCTATTATCAGTCACGTGCTACCTTGGGTTCTGAGCCACCTATCATCCACAAAATACTCTGAACCAATTATACTGTCTGACATGACTGCACTCAGCAAACCATTAGTGCTATTTAACAGGCGATATCTATCTAACAGACTAGAACTATCAAAAACTCATCAACTTCCAGCTTTTATACTGCAAGAGAGCATCTCATAATAAAATAAAAAGGGACTTTTTTTAAAAAGCAAAAACAATTTCCCACAACACTCTATTGATATAGAAAGGTTAATCACGACAGTCTTTATATTACAAATTAAAATATAATTGAAAATAGGCTGATTCAGAATATCACTTGTTACAGCAACGTAAAGAAACAAAAATCAAAACATAAAAATACCTTGAAATCATTTTCAACACCACAAGTATTATGAATATTCCAAGAGTAATTATTTCCACTTGTTTATTGTACTACTGCAAACCATAAGGAGAAAGAATAATTAAAACTTCAAAAACTTCTTGCCAAAAATAAAACTGAATAAAGGATTTATAAAACTGATAGGAAACCACCTTGTGCAGCATGAACAAATTACTTTGAGGCCCACACAATCTCTTTAAGATAACTACATTTTGAATATAAATGCTCAACTTTGCATGGTGGGTGGATAAAGATCATTAATATCTAAGACATAGAGGGAGTGGGGTTAAGTCACAACCAAATATATACAACTCATTTGTATTACACTATCCCTACCCTCAACCGTCACTCACAATATTAGGTTCCACTAAGACACCTATGACTCCCATCAGAGGATATGTGAGGTGAGTCTCTGACACTGTGACCAGCTCGGAGGCCATCAAACAACAAGGGTGACTCATGCTGACTGTGGCCAAATGTCTGCCACGGCACTTCTTTGACGGACCAGATCAGAGAATTGCAGGCACAAGGAGATTGGATAGGAGAGTGCGATTTAATCAGATGGCACAAGTAGAGAAAACCAGCGCAGAGTTGATGGGCCAAACAGTCTCTTTCTATGTAGTAGTATCCCACAATTCCAAGGCCATATCTAATGGTTATTTTTGGAATATTTTTACACATTCCAAGCATGACAGCTGAGAATCGACGACAATTTTGTGGGTGGTGGGGAAGGGAGATGGAGGAGACAAAGGAAGAGTTTCACAGTGATCATTGGATCAACTCTGAAATCTATACTTAAAATTTCCTATATTCTTACAAATTAGTTGATAATCCAAGGTTTGATTCAAGACAACCCCCTCCTTTCCCTCAATAATCTGGTTATTTAAAAACCTGAAAGCGTTTGCTGAGGAATTATATTTGGAAATAGAGCAAATAATAAGGTACAATGCAAAACAGGTTCAATTTAAAATAATTTGTCTGAAAGCCAGCGAAAAATAATTCTGCCTGTTCAATGTGTTTACTGCTCTGTAAATTGAGGATTATTGTGAGAAAATTATTGAAAACATCAGCCACTTTTTGACTGCAGTAAAGAAATACATTTCATTCAGTGCTGGGTTGCATTTAGCAAAGGAATAGAATACAAATCAAAGCATTGTTCAGTTAAAAACAAACTGAAATAACAAAAATGGCAGAAATGTATTTCTAGTGCATTATATTTTTAATTTAAGTTAATATCTGCTGTCTGGACACTAGTTAGACTCACATATCAAATACCCTAGGCAGCAATAGCATTGAACAGTGTGCTCAAGGGTAAGAAAGGCAAAACTAGTGTTTAGAAATCTACATTATGAGGAAAGGTTGGGGATGTTTGGCACCTACTCTTTGCAAAAAAGGAGACTTTAATGTGATTTAATAGTTCTCAAAGTTGTAAGTGAATTGGTGTAGTTGATGCAGAATAATTGGTCATACTGATGAGGATTTCTGAAACTATGGGGCACATTTTAGAAATGAGAAAAATATGGTGCTCAAAGCAGAACCATTTTATACAAAGTGTGGTATACAGAATAAGTTACCAGTGAAAGCTATTGAAATAAATTGAACAAAAAGGTTTGCAACACAACTCAATCAGTTTCTGAGAGAAGGGATTAAGGGACAGGGTTTGAAGACAGGTAGGTGAGGTGGCAATCCATCAATTAGGGGCAGTGGAGTCAGCGGCAAATGGCCATTTGCTGTTCCCAAAATGTTCCACATTTTGTGTGTTCCTAAATATTGTGTTCCCATTTAAAATGTGCACTTAACAAGCAGTCTAAATAGTACTCATAAAGAGCTGTGAGATTTGGGTCCAACTGGATGACTGACAATAACTCGCTTGGGTCTTTGTACATCAGATCTGCTCACTGAGATACTTCATCAATCCACTATAAACACCACCGACACTAAGCTGCCCCGTTTACATAGTCAGCTCTATAATTAACTGTTGAAAGCATTTATGCACAAATCAATGAAAAAATATTGCCGGAGTCAAATTACTCCTCAACTACCAGCAACATTCTTAACCATTTCCCAACTATACCAACACAATGATGTATTAACTGGGACCATTCAAGAACCAAGACTTACATAGCTCCCAATGTTACCACAACCTCAGTTGCACTACTTACAATTACTTAATAAGAGTACAAATAACATCAGCTTTTCACATACTCACACTGTTCCTTTTAAAAGGTCACTTCTTTCCAATTGTAATTCCAGATGCTACAAAATCCTACTCTCGCACAACTGCATTTTAATTCATGGAAAACAGCTTGGGAGGTCATACTATCATCCAGTTTTCCCCCATTTACATTTCTTACAGTGTAGCTTTTTAAAACATCATCTTCATGCACATACACCAAAATAAAACTAATCTACTACAATGAAAAGACAGATGTTAACCTGACATCCTACTGCTAGATGAAATAAGGTTAGGAATGGCATAGCAGACATCTACACAGGCAACTATATGACTATGTTAGCAGCTTTTCACACTCTGGCATTCCTCGGAGTCTAGCACAGTTGGGCCAGAGTTGGTATCACTGGCAGTGTGTCTCACCCCCTGGCAGATTTGTCTCTGCCCTATTTTTCCCTCTGCCAAACACGATGGCATATTGTGGTTTCATCTTCCTCATCATCTGACCTGTGGAAAATCATTTGTCATTAAACAGTTGTTTTTGCTGCACGTTTCAGCCCCAAGTGGTTCTGACTTCTTTATGGTTCACTGACAAAAAAAAGCACCTTAGATTCTTGGGATTTACTGTTAATAATGACAGGAGACCGCTTTCAGTCACCACACTGGTAAATTAACACAGCAGTTTTGGTACCTTTAGTCATGTCAATCTACATCTTTAAATTCTTAAAAGTCAAGGAGAAGTGGCACTGTACTCCCCTCCGAAACCTCCCTCATCTTCACTCAGGTTCAACAAATCTCGTTACTTTAAGCTTCATTACAGAGAATAATTTACTGTAATGAACAAAGTGAGCTTCGGGTTCCTTTGATTCTTTGAAATTTTCTACTCATTTTATGACTCAACCCAGGGATCTCCTGTACCATGTGTCTGACGCATGTCCAGTGTTAAATACATTGTACAATGAAAATACCACTCACCAGGCTGATGCCAGTCTGATTAGGTTGACTGTAAACACAACTATCTGAATACTTTTACTGCAAATCTAGATTACTTTATGTATTGACAAAATCACTGAGTCTGTCCTGAGCAGTCAGTGTTACTGTAATAGGTTGATGAGCATTGGAGTTTGTGATAGGAACCCCACAAGCAATACCACAAATAAGACCCTTTCACAACTTAAAATACAGCACCTAAATTTCCCTTTGCAGTCCAACAATTAAGAAAAGTAAGAGCACACAGAAAAGATCAGCTTTATAACAGAAAGAGCATTGCCTCCACCTTTTACCTTCAGGACAGTTTAAGTAAGCAAGAATTACACAAAATAGCTTTCAATCCATTTTTTTTGCAGTAAGACGTAAAATGAAATAGAGAGATCAGCACATCCGTCCTTACCTTGGAGTGAGTCTTGTGAGCTCATCAGAGGGGTGAAGGATGCGGCAGGTTGTAAAGGTAAAGGTAGCGCTGGTGTGTGACATACATTTACCAGGATAGTGAACTGAAATAAGAGAAATCAAAAGAGGGAAACAGCAGAAAAACACACATCAGCAGCAAGTAAAAAGCCAAGAATCATCAATGGTTATAAAAATATTCTGCACCAGATTTTGCAACCCTTTCTGCCCCATTCATCCAAGCGTTACAAATGGCTCCAAATTCTCCATTTAGAACACCCCTGATCAGATGCTCAGACAGTATTGTTAATTGCCTTGAGCCACTCTCCTAACGTGAATGGCAATGTATAAATGCAAATTTGTTTTGTATTATATCCTTTAGATCCAGATTTGGCCATAGTATTCTGCCAGGTGCTAGGAGCATTGTACCTGAAGGAACACATTTTGCTTTGTTCCAACTAGATTCGAAAGGGGTAAAAATGGTGCAGAAGGAGGTTATTTCAGTGTCAAAATCACTAAGATCCCAAATCAACAGAATATTGATGCAAGAAATGGATCAATTGTTTGGATCTAATCATGTGGACATCGATTCGCTTTCAGAAATCAAAACTGGGACATGATTGCACAGGCTGCATCTGGAAATCTCTCATTCATGCTTACTTTCATCAAGTCCTGGATGAGAGCTAACTTTCTTCAGTTGAACATCAATAAGACCGAGGCCCTGCTGATTGGCTCCCGTCAGCACCTCCTCACCTCAGGCGCTGACAGCATCACCATCCATGGTTACACACTCCACTTCGCTAAGCCAATTCGGAACCTTGGGGTCTTGTTGGACCATCAACTATTCTTTCTACCCCACATCTGTGCCATGACCCGATCTGCCTTTCCCCACCTCTGCAACATCTCCCGGCTCCGCCACTGTCTCACACTGCAGGCCACCGAAACCCTCATACACGTATTCATAACATCCAGGCTTGACTATGCAAACTCCTTGCTTGTCGGCCTCCCCAACTCCTCCATCCATAGACTGCAGATCATCCAGAACTCTGCCGCCATGTTCTCTCCTTCACCCAACTCTGCGACCCTATCATCCCATCCTCACCCAACTCCATTGGCTTCGTATCACACAGAGGATACAGTTCAAGATCTTGGTGCTCACCTAGAGTCCTAGAGCCTTTTTTTTATTATTAGTGGAAGTTATTTATAGTCCATTTCTATTTAAAAGAAAAATTCAAACTTGCTCCTTATATTTGTTCCCATCTCCTTCCATACTTTTACTGAATTAATCCCATCAATCATCCTGTATCGCAGCCTGGCAATCATGACATGACAACAAAAATCTTTGAAACATCTTAAAGACGAAGACTATGAGAATGTCTACCTGCAGTGGAACATGAAATGAAACTGTATAATCATTAAATATCACAATGGAGTATTTTATAATCGACAGCCAGTGAGAACTCTGACAAAATGATGAATGCTGTAAATAGGCCTGGAGAAACCGGGAATGCTGCAGTGCAGTGGAGCAGTACAGTAAAGTCACATACTAGTAAATTGGTAACTGTGGTTTGAAAATTCACATCATTATGAATCTGAAGTCCTCTCAAATCTGGCCAGCAGCAGAGTACCTAGTTTGAGCTGTCAATCAGCATACTCGCTGACTCAAAAATCACCAGGGATCATAGGTATCATAGCATAAAAGCAATGCAGAGATTTGAAATATAACCCGAGACATCGTTGAGTAGTTTGGGTCAAAATCAGTCACACATTTGTCTAGAAGTATCAAAATATGCAAGATGTGTGAACGAAGGTGAAATAGAACATCGCCAGTTTGAATTCAAATAGATTTGCAATGTATTTCAATAAACTCCTGTGTATTTTGGTTTTAATTAATTACCCGTTTGTAGTATGTAGTAGGTCAGTGCCAGAGCCAACCATGTACATCACATAATCTGAACCTATTATATGTAACCACACAATCTTACTCACAAGAGACCACAAACCCTTCATAGTTGCACTAATTTGCAGTATTATTCCCCATGTACCAGCAAATGAAATGAAGATGAAACTAAAAATCTTGGTACTGTAGAAAATTATAAATACTGAAGAATACAACGAGTAAAAAGTGGTAAGCCCTGAAAAAAATTATATCGATCTAGTTTAGATTTATTTAAAACTAATCAAAATATTAGCCCTACTATCAGCTCAGCTATGAGCATCCTTCTAACGTAAGGTAAGCTAGTCTCCAGAGCTACATTCTGGACAGAGGAATAGAAGTTGGGAGTATGCTCCAAACAGGGAAGCACAAGGAGGGATAAAATGAGCGGAGAGATTTAGAGGTTCAATCTATAGGTTAAAGTCAGCGTATTATACATATTAAAGATTTAAGTATGGGAAACATTTTTATGGCACTCATTAGGTAGCCTTTCAAAATATTTTCTGAATTATCCACTGTCCTCAATCCATTAGACAGTATCCCACAGTTGCTAACTGAGGACCATCTACTTCTCTATGGCAATATCAGTGAGAACATCAAAGGAGTCACATGTGGATAAATCTACCATGGGGCCAGTCTGGACAGTCGGGGCAGACGGGCGGGAGGGGATGCGGGAAGAAAGAGGGAGAGAGAGAACTAATGAACGAACGAATGAAAACAAACAATGCAAAAATATATTTAATTTAACCAAACATAAGAAATAATAAAGTGTATTTTGAATTAAAATCCTTAGATTATCTGAATGTATAAGGAATGAAAGTTTTTTCAGGCCAGTTGTGCTGAGTGCTTTTTTCTGCGCTTGTTACTAGTCAAATAGTTAATTTTTAAACCTGGACTAATCCAGTCAGAAAATAGGCCTTCAGTGCTTACTATGAAAAACAACACAAACTATATAGATGGCACTTTGATGTGAAGAATGAAACAAACTCTCTAGTATTTAGCATCCTGTCAAATGCTAATGTCACGTGACAGGAGATGCTCTCTCACCAGAAGCCTGTTCAGCATCCGTTGACTCCTGGGTCTCCACTCTGACTGGTTGACACTGGCTGAGTAAAGTCTGGCTTTGTGATACAGGCACTTGTGCATTCGACCTCTCACCTGAGGTCTCCCTGTGCTGAATCGGCGACGAGGTAGATAAGCCCCGAAAAGAAGGTTACCCGGCTCATCTTCCTCGTAGTCCGCTAAGTGGTACACCTCCTCAACATCCAACTCCAATGGCCTGAAGCCCTTAGTGACAACACCAGGTCGTGGGTCAAGAATTCCTCCCAAGTTTGGCTGGGCCAGCTGCTGCCAGTGGTGCAGAGTTGCTGAACCTGAGGATGTAAAAGGATCATTTAAAATTTGCATAAAGGTGTCAAAACAAGGTGAATATTAACTGGAGTTAATTCACCACAAATTCATTTCAAGCAAAGGGTGAAATTACACTGCTACATTATTATTATTCATTAGTTCATTATCACACTACTACTCAAATATACCTGTTTTTAAAAGATAGTTTCTCAAATTTAATCCATTTGCAAGAACAATATAAAATCAACATATTGCACGATACATTATTCTAACACAACCACAACCACAATCACAAAAAATGTGAAAGATATTTTCTGAGGCAAAATATACCATATGATCTGAGGTTTCGAACCTTTAAGAAGCAAATGTGGTATTATTGCAGCATTCCAGCGATAGGTTAGAACTGTTCAGGTCACTAACAATTACATTTTCTGGTTTCTTTGCTTTTTGTTGAAACAACGTTTTAATAGTTGCTCTATTGAATAGTCGTTAAGGACGTCAAGGAGAAAATCACTGCCTGCTGGTCAATAGAGCATGAAGGTGTTATAAGTAAAGTAGAAGGCCTGCTTATAAAATTGAATAAATGTTTGTCATTTGCAGGAATTTCACTGCTATGTTCCAATACAAAGGTCTTCAAGCTATGAACCTCCAAGGACTATGGAAGCACATTGTCACAACACATTGTGCACCCCGATCTTGTAAAATAATTTTCATTTAACTGTGTTCAATAAACAAAAGGCAAAGTATGCCACAAAAGGCAAGGTCATTGACCTGAAGAGTTAACTCATATTCCTCTCTCCACAAATGCTGCCTGACCTGCTGCGTTTTCCCAACGACTTCTGTGTTTATAACTGTGTTCAACGTTCGCCAGAAGGGTCTAATAAATAAATGCTATTAATAAATTTCTGTCATTACTCTTCACATCAGCAGTTATTAAATGTACATCATGTTCTTGTCAAACCTCATTACAAAAGTATCTTTTTCGATCTAACTCGACTATTCAACTTAACCAGATTCTATACCAATTTAACAGATAGACAAACAACTATTTCCAATTATTTAAGAAAGATCGCATTACATGAAGTGACACAGGAGGAAGAAAACTTAATTAAAACCCACTTAGTAAAGAAAAAAGCAGAAGAAATCAAACAAACGAATGATACAAAATAACACTGGTTTCTTTTCTCCAACAGAAACGGTGGAAGGGAGGGGGAATGATTTCTTAGAACATGCCAGATTCGTTTATATATTCACAGATCACTGGTTTCTGACAGTTGTAAGTTTTTAGTCATTCAATGCCAATAAACTTTAAAAACTCTGAAAAGTGATGTTACAATCTTCAGAAGCCAGTAATCTGTGGCATAAAGCAGAAGAATGAATAAAAATCAAACTGAGACAGAAACCAAAGTATAAGGCAGAAATAAAATGTTTATTAAAAACTAAAAGGAACAGAATGAATTACCAATACTATATACCTTTACAACATTCACAAACACAATAATAGCTTAACTGAACGGAACACTAAATATTCTCAACAGTGTAGTTTAAAACAATGTATATCTGCCATGCTTTTGTGAATACTGAATATTTGCTTGAAAAATGCACATGAATGACTGAGTCCAGCAACAAGCTTAGTAATAAAACCCTTTGAGTCCTAAATTCCCTTTGCATCTTGTATTTTATGAACATGATTCTATTGCTCCATTAAGCAAGAACAGTGAGGATTGGGAACACAAACCAGATATTGCACAAAATAGCAGATACTGGATTTCTTCTTAAAAGTGAAAATTCATTTTTCTTAAAAAAAAGGTAAGTGAGCATTGTAATAATCCTCAAAGGGTCAAAAGGCAACTATAGCTCAGAAGATCTCAAACCAACACCTTGGCTGGCTATCTCTGAAATAGAAGGAATATTTGGTGCAAAGGTTCCCTGATTTTTTATGATGCATCAGGGACCAAATAGAGTCAAAGACGAGAACATAAAGAGGACGGTGCCTCCTATCACCTTCCAAGGGCTTCACGATCTGCAATTTCTCTGGCAGGTAGGAACGACTGCTGAACGACATTCCTGAAAACCCCGTAAAGTCCGAGATTCCCGAGAGGTTTGTCCCCAGTGACATGATGCTTTCCGTGGGTGTAGTGGAGCCACTTGAAAGTCCATGCAGCTTTCTCTCCCTTTCATCCTCAAAAAACTTCCTTTCACAGAGATAGTTGTCCCGCCGGAGTGACAGCCGCCGGAGAGCTGCCTGCAGATCCCTGGAGCCAGGGGTTCCAGGCTGCCCCAGCTTCTTATCCTTGTCCTCATTTCTGAAACAAAAAAATTAACACACCACCAATGCTACGGTTAGTACTTCTCCAATTACCACAAGATTTGGATGAAGGAGGCCCTTGTGCCCAGCTGTTCCCATCCCTCCACGAATACCACCCTAATGTCCTCCCATCACAGCATCAAGCTTCTTTTTTAAAGATGATCCCAGTTTCCTGGTCTCAGCCACCCTTCCCTGCCAACCTATTCTGGTCATTAATTATCTTGGTTACTACAAGCTTAATACTCACTTAACTATCTCAGCCCAAATTTACAGGAATACTGAAACCTGATGGGAATAAAAGAACTGGATGAAAGGACCAGGGGTATAGCTACAAGTGGTCTTGGATGGGTCACAGCTGACCCAATTAGCACCCAGGCCCACCAGTTACTCTTTGCACTGTCTCATACCTGATGTCCTCCCGATATGAAAGGTGTTTTACAAATGTCATTTTGCACTCATACCTCCTGTTTTGGCAGTCTTCCCATCGCTCTCCATGGTGCGTCAGCATGGAGAGTGACAGGAAGAGCACTGCAATGGGAGGTGTGATACATTGCCCGCAGATAGGAATGGAAATTTGGTCATTTCCCATCCACCATAAATTGGTGCCCACCCAAATTTCCATTCCTAGCTTTGTCACTAGAAAGAACACTTTCCACATTCTTGGTACCTGGGAAGGAATTCACAATGGAATGAGGAGAGCAAAAGCCCATCTGATCTCATCACTCCAGACCAGCCGTCCTACCGTCCCCCATCACAACATCAAGCTGCTTTTTAAATGAGTCTAGTGTCCTGGTCTCAACCACTGTTCCTGACAACCTGTTCCATCTGTTGATTACACTCTGCATAAAGAAAAGCTTCTTGGTATCTGTCCTGAAAGTGCCCTATATAACTTTAAACATATGTCCTGTTGTTTTACTATCCTGATACATCCTATAGTATTGATCTACGTTTATTTTTTGAATCCAATTTAAAATTTTGTACACCTCTATGAAATCCCCTCAGTTGTCTTGTCTCTAGACAGAAGAGCCCTAGTGTGTCTAATCATTGCTCACAACTCATTCCTCTAACACTGTGGATCATCCTTCTTGCTCTCCTCTACATCATTTCTATGGCCTGGACAGTCCCTTTGTGTTGCAGCGACCAGAACTGTATGAGTATTCAAGGTCCAGTCTGACCAGAGCACTTCATTTGGACTCGGTGATTACAGCTAAAATACCAGGCCGAATAGCCTACCATGTCATACATTTCTATGGTACATGAAAAACAGCCCTGTCAAAATTCGATCTCTTCACCTTTTTTATGTTGTTATTCTATTTCCTTATGTCTCTTTGAGCCATGCACAGACACAGGGGGTAGCATTCCAACCTGACACAAACTTTGCTCTTAACTACAACTTGCAGTTATATAATGTCCTTCACATAGGATAATGTCTGAATGCTAGCTGTAGGGAGGTGTACAAGGCAGGCCATGGGTGACTGGGCACGCTACTTACTGTATGCCGATGCCTGGCCTGGGTTCACCACTTCTCCTGGTCAATAATTCAAGAATAAAAGAAAAACATACTTTAATTGAATAGAGCAAATGTGTCTTAAAGGACTGTTACTCAATTTTCCTCATTAATGTAAACCTGTGCCCCACCACATCAGGTCCACACTATCACTTTCTGGAACGACCTTTTAATATAAAGCCTAGTTTCCTTCCCGTTGTAAAGTGGATTTTCCTGAAGCAGGGCTGAGTCGCTAGCTCTCTTACCCAGTGTCAGAGGATTCGGTTTCTAAAATGATGCTGTTGGTCTTGTTGTCTATGACGATGTTGGAGATATCACTGCCATAAAAGCTGGAGCGAGGAGTGCTGATACAGCTTGAGAAACAAGAGTTCAAGCCGGAGGACTGATTGGATCCAGGGATATTCATGGGTGATGGGGCCTGCGATCTCTGCTTCACAGCCTGGTTCACTGTGCGTACAGTCTCAAACACTTTCTTATGCTGTCGTCTGTAAAAACATGAGATTATTATTCAAAGGAAGTAGCTGTTGCCTGCCAGGAGATGATGGACAACAAGTGTTGCTGTATTTTTTTCTCTCTTTCTGATTTAGATAATTATTTGGAGAGGACAAGTTTGCAGGGCTATGGGGAGAGAGCCGGGGAGTGCGATTGATTTGGATAGCTCATTTCAAAGAGCCCGAGCAGACACAATGGGCCAAATTGCCTCCTTCTGTGCTGTATAATTCTATGATTCTATGATTCTCTTTAACACCAATCAAGCAAAGATTAATGCTCAGTTACTGGTGTTGGTGTGGAATAGCACTCAGTCACCAACGTGGGCAGAGATTAGTGCTCGGTCCTTTTGTAACAATTCTTTCACAAAAAGTGCTTTGCTGTAATTAAACCCTTATATTTCGCCCCCAAGTACATCACATAAAGATGATGGGCTGGTTGTTTCTGCGAGTTTGTGGATGCCTAACTTTGCCCCTCAAAGCCTGAAATCCCCTGTCAAAAAAAATCACACTTCTTAAAAAAGGTGTAATTATTGGCTAATACTTGTTATAGAAAGTTGCTGATGTTGTAATATTCTAACCTCAAAAATTAACCCCGATTGTTTTGTTTTTGATGCTTTTATGTCCCATTTAGAAAAGGAAAAATAGCTTTAACAAAACCACATTCCAGAATCTCCAAGCACAGTGTACAACTCTGCCAGCCTCATTACTAACTGATTTTAGTCCCGTTTCCATTATTTAGACACCACTTTTATATTAGCAACTGACATGTCAGACCTCTGAAAATCTATAAAAGGCTCTTAAGTGCATAATAAAGGGTAATTTAGGTTAATTAAACCATTACTACTTTACCAGGTTATTATAATGATTTGAATGAGCATTTGACATGGCAGCAATCAATAATCTAACAATTAAAAAACACTGCAGTGCTAATGCATGTACATACTTCTGCTCGTGGGCCGGTGAGTTGTCCATCTGCAGCTCTTTACGCATTGACCCTTCAATTTCCGCTGCCAAAGAGTCCTGTTCAATGAAAATGAGACACGACAGGATAAGGTCATAAGGGAATACTATGCTGGATAAGGTGGACATTCTAATCATGTTTTCTAACGCTAAGTGGGTTGGGGGAGGGGACAAAAGTGCAGGCATACTTCCACCATTAATTCCACTGTCAAACTATTCAGGTTTGGAGAAAATAAAATAGATGGGATTCCAAATCCTCCTCACCCATTGCAAACCTTGACGCACAGGTTGCACATATGAAATCTTAGCTACTCTGTACTTCCCAAATAAATCTGCACTTAAACATTCATCCAACCAAGGCTATGAGCCAAAACTCAAATAATTTAGCAAGAACACAGTATTGCTCTTGAGAGGCATGGGTATATTGACCGAGCTCCTCAGAGGAAGTTTCATCAGCAATTACAATGGAGATCTGTGTAGCTTTCCTTGAAAACTAAATTGCAACGTGCGTTCAATTGGATTAACCCAGTGAGAGTAAACCATAGCTCTTCAGTCTTTTGCACAAACAAATCCAAAAACTTAAATTGGGTCTATCTTACCTTAGTTGTGCAACAGTGAATACGTTGTTTGATTTGTTTTTGGGTTACAAAGATCTTAACAACTAAATTGTATCCAAAGTAAAGAGTGTTTTGAGACTTTCTGAAAGTTTAGTCTACTTTGCAACCATCCCAGATGAGGAAATCGCCCCATATGTTAGCAAAAACAAATACAGTGAATTACGATTTCTCATTCTCCAGAATAATATAAATCTCAAACTCTGTTCTTTACAGCACAAGATGTACAATTCTCACATGGTGAGAAATGTAGATCTTGGTGACATGTTTGGCAACATAATGTTGGAATTGAGCAGGGTTTGAATATTGAACTCAAGGAGTCCAAACGGAGAAAAACATTTAGTGCAGTGAACTGCTATTCTTAAAAGGAAATTAGAGTAACATAACTGGCGCACTGGTATTCCAGTTCTAGATGCTTTCAAAATAATTTCCAGATATGATAAGGCTCTATTTATAACACACCTGTCAACCTTAAATCACATCAGTAAGGCAAATCCCTTTATAGTTAAAGTGCAATATGTTGACGGACAGCTTGATTTGAAATTGCAATCCATTCACTGGGATCTAATTGCAACATCAGGCTTCTTCTGCTTCTTACTCGGAAATAAAGAAAGACCTCATTTAACAATATTGACAGAAGAAGATAACTTTTTTGTAATTTAGTTTGTTTAAAAAAATGTTTAGAATCAGGCTATGGTTGCAATGATTCTTGAGCGGGAGCAAGGTTAAAAGGAACCTAGTTGAAGCCTGCAAGTAGATGCACCGACTAACGAGACCTTCACCAAACAGCAACTACAATTCATTCTTTCTGCGGTTATTGTGTTACCAAAGGGAAGAGGCCCAGGGAGTGGTAGCGCCGTGGTGTGCTGTTTGGCATGGTTTTGTTGCGCAGGTTCTTGACTTCTTCCTGTGCTTCATGTAGCATTTCCATACATTCTGCGTACTTGTCCTCCAGCTCTCGTAACTAAGGGCAAAAATAAATACATATCTTAAAAACGCATCCATATATGGAGGGGTAGGGGAGGAGCTGAATAGATGGTGGCAACACCAAAGAAAACCTGCTCTCAATTTCCACCAGAGCGCTCTGGTTAGCAGCACGTACACAAGTTGCCTGATGATGATTCTCTTCCACCATCTGACTGCACCCCCCCACTTCCCACAAAGCAACAGCAAAGCAGCTAAAGTCAGGAACTCAGTTCACAACCCTCCCTGTCACTCCCTGGTGTCCACACTAACAGGTCCATTCTGTATAGCACATCATAATGCTCCACTATATTGCGAATAAAACTTTGATTTGAGCAAAAGCCCCCCAAAAAAATTCAATAAGGACTGATTGGGTGTGCGGTGCAAGGCCACTGTTTTGCTCCAGTTAAAATAGCATTGGTACCACAAGTAACAAGCGAGCCGAGAAAAAATATTTTACAGAGGATTGTTTGAATGTGGAATTCCTTACTCCAAATTGCTATTGAAGCCAAGTTTATATTTAAAAGGAAATTAGAGTAACATGCAAAAAAAACCACACAATGTTAGGGACTGTTAAATCTTTGATTCTGGTGAAAATAATGGCAACAGTTAGCTGCAATGGGAGTAAAGCCACAATGGGCTGAAATGGACTCCTGTGCTGTAAACCCTCTATGATTCCAATGACATGCAACTCAAAGTTGAATTCATTCTTCCTGCTCAACATTGCTGTGAATCAGTGCCAAAATACCGAATATGCACCTTGGCACGATCAGCTCTAACAATGAACTTTTAAACAATAAATGTTCAAAGTTCTTGAATCAGCCAATGCAGGAGAGTTTTGAACTGACCGTCAGGAAATAAGCCAATGTGTAGCCAGCCACTAAGTTTATATTGTACTGATGCATCAGATTTCACTGTAGTTTCTGTTGAATGACCCTCAGGCCCAGTAATTGCAGCATGAACGTTGGCTGGAAGCCATCAAGGCACGTAATAATAATAATAATAATAATCCTTGCATTTGGTATAGCGCTTTTCACGTCGGGAGGACGTCCCAAAGCGCTTCACAGAAGACACTGTAAAGTGAATTGACTGTATATTTGTGGGCGAACGCGGCAGCCAATTGCGCACAGCAATGTCCCACAAACAGTCGTAGATTGAAAATGACCAATTTATTGTTTTTTTGTTTTGGAGGGATTATTATTAGGCGTGAGGAGTAAGGAAACTTGCCCAAGGTTTCGCCCTGACCTGCCTGGAATTGAACTCAGGTCTCTCACTTGCAAAGCGAGTGCTCTAACCACTGAGCTACAAGACTCCACGTAGAGTAACATGCAAAAAAAAACACATAATGTTAGCGATTGTTAAATCTTTGATTCTGGTGAAAATGATGGGAACAGTTAGCTGCAATGGGAGTAAAGCCACGATGGGCTGAAATAGACTCCTGTGCTGTAAACCCTCTATGATTCCAATGATGTGCAACTCAAAGTTGAATTAATTCTTCCTGCTCAACATTGCTGTGACACGTCTATGACAATCAAGCAGGAGTGTACTTTGCAAGGGCCTGCTTTGCACCAGCGCACATAGAAAGCTTTACTCTTTCCAACTGATTGTTAATTGTACAATTTTAAGTAATAATCCTGGCATTTGATGTTAGCTTCTGATCAAGTTGTCTCAAAGTGCTTCACAAGATTTTACCGCAAAGTATAGTGACTGTGTATTTTTAGGTGAACTTGGCAGCCAATGTTTGCACAGCAATATCTCACAAACAGCCACAAAGTGAATGACCAACTTTATCTGAAGCAATGTTGGCCAAAATACCAGGTGAATTTGATAAACTGAACATTGACTGCGCTGTAAGCAGACCATCCATATTAATAAACAACCTAGCTGTCAAGAGAACAAGCACAATCCACAATTGAGGTATTCTCACTCTGCCACTGTTAATTGCTCCAAGACGCTACCCTATGTAAAGGAAAATTATCTGAAGTTTATTATTAGGATACAATACAGTAGAACAATGTTACATTGCTCAGAACGAGCCACTCTATTGCAATGGAAACTGCAGCATTTGATCACTTAAAGTCCAGTATTTGTACTTTATAAAGTATAAATTATACAATGTACTTATTTTGTACATTAAAGACCTGAAATTAGAAAATATTCCATAGGGAGGGTAAAGAAACACTTTAGGGGTAAATAGAAGACAGATTGTATAACTATTGTTATGTGGATGGCAATGGATTAATATTGTTATTATGATTTAAGTCTTCGCTTGATTTGGGAATCAGGCACTACATGGCAGATCTTTTCATCTGCAGATGCAGCAGGTAAGGCTGTATGGTCTTTGATCCATTCTTTATCATGTTAATATAATACAACAAATCTGAAAAAAGTTCAGCTCTCTCATGTACACAATTTTATTTAATGCATGCCAGATCTTCGATAAATAAGACTCTCCTCACTTCTCCCAAGAAAAGTCATTCATTTATACACGATAATATTAAATGAATACTATTAATGCCGTGTAATACATATCACCTCAAGTATGTGTATAGAATATTAATATCAGTATAACTATGTCAATTGACTTGAGCTCAAGTTAGTTGATGCACATTTTCCCCAATCACTATTATCAAAATCAACCTATAGGGAATTATGGATCCTCAGAGTGATGTCAAGTCAGCGAGCCAGCGTTCACATTAACTGCTCATTTTGAAAGAACTCCTTCGAATGTTCTATAATCTCTCTTGTGATCTCAAACGTCTGAACAGGATTCAACAACAACAACTTGCATTGTTGTAGTGTCCCGGAGCGCTTTGTGATTCCTGAGATAGGGCTCACTGGGAGCCGCAGTTCTCCAGATACCTTGTCCAAAGTCTCAACAGAGAATGTGGCAGGTATCCACAGTGGTATTGTAGCTGAGTACAATCCATTTCTCCAAACCTTAAATAATTTTATCTTTTCTTATCCAGGGACAATTGTAGCACTCTTACTTTTTGCCAAGCTGATACCAACTAGCTCAGACAATTAATCTAACCTTTGACTTTTCGATCTATGTGGCTTACTGGGGAGAGTGTTTCACAAATTAGGCCAATTGAGGCATTTTGCTTTATGTTTTTACTCTGTCGTCAGTCAAATGTCATGCAAGCAGTAGCAGTGGGTTCCAATGGCAGTTTTCGGTGCATTCCAGGTTCCTTGTTGCCTGATAAGTTTTATGGCAACACTACGTCCTTGATAAACCAGAAGTCACCTGTAGATTTTATGACCAGTACACTTGGACCTGTGTTTCTACTGGAAAGATTGCTGATGATGATCAGCAGCAGTGGGCACTTTAACAATATAAAAAATAATATTCAACAAGTAACTGTTCCACACTTTAGATGGAAATTTCAAACTTACCTCAGCGGTGAGCTGCCTTTGGGCATCTTTAGCTGCACTCAAATGTTGAGTAAGTTCTTCATTTTCTACTGCATACTGGGGGGAAAAAATGGAATCATCATCAAGGCAATCTCCTACAGATAACTATCTACAACTGCAACCACTGAACTTCAGAAATATGGATGGGGATGGAACACTAGGCTCATAGGATTATTATGATTATCATTTAGGAGACATCCTGATGCCATAACAGGAAGAAGTGGGTTATATTTTTGGAAAATAAGATCAAGCAGGCAGAAAGACCTTCAACTTTTGGATCTGTCTCATGAACTTGTGAAGTGGTACGATTGCTGGACATAGCACCTGAAAGGACATTTTCCAATTGGAGACGAAACAAGCTTGGGCTTCATGAGACAGCAGTTTACAACAGAAAATGGTAAGTGGCTCATCTATGAAACACTAACTTTTTTTTTAAAAAGAAGAAATGTTTAGGAAGAGGAAAATTGGAAGTCCACTTTAGTTTTAGGTATGATTCAGCCCCAGCATCAATTTTCCTTCAAACACCATCTCAGAGGAGAAATCCAACTTCATCAGTGTAATAGTCAATTATCTCCCCCACCCACACCCACACACACCATTCTCTATGTGAGCCTGCCAATTCATGTTGAATTAATAAACGGGGGCAAAGGAGTGTAGGATGGGGCCAGTGGTAGGAGCCGTGGCCGAAGGAGCAGGTGAAGTAGAAGGCACGGGGGGTGCTAGGGAACCAGAGGGATGAAGAGAAGGCAGCCAGACAGATGTTTTCTATCTTTGAGATGAAGTAGTCCAGGACCTCTTTCCACGTGGCATTAGATGTGAGGATTGAGTGTGTTTGAATTGGCACGGGGAAGAGGTGATAATTGGTGGAGAACAGCACTTTGGGGTTATTTTTGGCCTTCAGAATGGCCTGGGAATAAAACACAGTTTGGGCTTGTGAGAGGAAGAGGCTGTAAGTACAAAAATGCTCGAGCCACATCTGGCAGTGAACCTTGAGGCCGGTTTTGTGCCATCTGCGTTTGAGCATCCAGGTTTCGGAATTAAACTTCTTGGAGAAGCACAGAATTTAAAAGGGAAACATAAGTACTGGATATAGACTTCTGCCTCAAATGAAATTGATCTAGGCGACTTTTTTGACATCAAGTGGCATTTGATAAACAATCATTAAATTAGCATTGGGGGAATAATGTATAGAATAAACACAACACATGATCAACTTACAGCTTTGGCTTTTTTCTGTAGGTCAACTATCTGCGATAGAAGATGTGTTATTTCTTCTTGTTGTCGAGCAGTGTCTTCTGTTTTCTTTGACAATTCGTCTGACAGGTTAACTAGTTGAATATTTGCATTTCCTGGGCAATTAAACGGGGAAAAGATCAACTTCAACCCACTTAATCTCACATACTAAATAAAGTCACAGCTAAACAGCGTCATGACTGAATATTCTTTAAAGTTCTATATTCATGAATCACTGTCCTTATGGTGGTGGGTGGGGAACAGGGCACCCCCCCGTTTCTAAATATTTGTGTTAAGCGGAAACCCTGGGGTCCCCAAACCTTGTCTCTTGCCAACCTGCACCTAATACTCTCCGTGAATCAGGCAAGCAGGATGCTTCCCTCCAGGGAGAGAGAGAGTGCACACTTCATTTCAACCATCTATCTTTGGAATTTCCATGTGTGGGTGGGATGCATGCAAACCTATCTGGCTTGGATACCCTTAAGCATACTGATGAGTTTCCACACCCGTCAGATACTCGGCTGACCAAAAAAAAAGATTCTATATATAGTTCGCAAATACAAAGCAATCAAAATGAAAACAAGCAGGCATCACTGCAGACACCCATTAAACTAGAATTACATGCTGATCGCAACAAGGTAGTGAAGTGTGTACGTGCATGTGTGGGCGGGGTGGGGGGTGTGATAAAAAAGATTCTATATATAGTTCGCAAATACAAAGCAATCAAAATGAAAACAAGCAGGCATCACTGCAGACACCCATTAAACTAGAATTACATGCTGATCGCAACAAGGTAGTGATGTGTGTACGTGCATGTGTGGGCGGGGTGGGGGGTGTGATGATCATTTGTCCCAGCATTTCAAGGTTGGAAGCAGAAATTATTGGTCACAGCTATCCAGGAGCCATGACTGGGTAAGATCCCAAGTCAATAGTATACTCACACCTTTCTCCTTCTCCCCTTCCACTTGCACAGATTTAATAAGTACTGAAATTCATGCAAAGATGTTTTATAACAAGAGACTTTGAATTGTATATTTTAGCACCCGTCTACTCATCTTCCCTTAGGCAGGTATTGAAGTGTTGTTTTGAGAGGAAATAATTCATATATCAGTGTAATTTTAAGGTCAATTTTTTTTTAGATAAAGCAACAAGAGGAAGAAGGGATCACTCCTGTATTTCATTCTCTTGCAATTCATTAAACTTCCAGAAACATACTTAGCTCCTTCACACAGTCGTTAACAAGTTGCTGCTCCTTCTCTTCAAAAGTAATGGTTTCAGTCTCCAAGTGACATGCCTGTATGACAAGACAAACATAGGATGCAATCATTGATTTTTTAAAGGGAATTTAGAAAGTCTGGTCATTGTTTACAGTATTTCCATCCCATATAGTCATACTACAAAACATATAGTCATATACACAACATTAAACAACGAATTGTAAAAGTACAGTACGGATGTACCACTGTGTTTTGCAGTAGTGAGGTGAGGCACTCGTACTGTGAAATCTCACACTCTCTCCAAACCAGCAGGGAGAATATATAGTACATAAAGCTACAACAAACCCAAAATGTTTTTAGACACTTCTACATCATTTGGCTTAATCTCAAAACAACAGGGTTTGCAGACGGCTGTTGTTATACTATAATTCTTTTAACCTTAATCCCTCTGTCTTGCCCCCCTGTTATCCAACTATAAATTCCACTTGAAGACTTATCTCTTCGACCGTGCCTAATGTCATCTCCCCTTCCCCCTTTGTGCGAGGTCCAACCCAAGAACACTATGTCAAGGCAGATTGTTGTTTAACACTGGTAGTATTTTAAGAGCACTGGATAACACTGCCTCACTCGTATCACTTTCTTCTCAGCCAAAGCTCTGCTTAACAGCTCCAACCGCCCCACGACAGAGGGTCTGCCTGTGCATTCGAATTGCCAAGCTCTCCTCGCCTTCATACAATAGGACTGGAGATTAACTTGGAATAACTTATAACCTTTAGTACGGTCTCACTTTCAATTGCTACTGACCGGAGGATATAAAACCGAAATATTGTTCACCTCTGTTCTTAAAACAACGTTCTCCTCTTCAAGGTCCTTCAACTTCCTTTGAAGAGAATCCAAATGGAAATAATTCTGTACAGATGAGGTAGGCTCATTCAATCTCAGCCTAGGGCAACAAAAGTGAATGTTTGTTTTAAAAACAGGACCATTAAGACATCTTGGTTTATTCATATCAAAGTTAATGAAGATTTTACAGAGTTGAGACAACCGTCTTCCCATTGTGGAATCTCAGGATTTCACACCTGAGGAAACATGAATTTATATATAAATAAAAGGATTGAAAAATCTTCAAATAGATTCTGCATTTGACTGGATAAGAAAACCAATAAAAGGGCTCATTTGGTGATTTTGATTCTAATAATAATAATCCTTGCATTTGGTATAGCGCTTTTCACATCTTCGAGACATCTGAAAGCGCTTCAAAGAATATACTGTAAAGTGAATTGACCGTATATTTGTGGGCAAAACGTGGCAGCCAATTGCGCAGTGTCCCACAAACAGTTGGATTGAGTGACCAAATTATTATTGTTTCTGTTCTTGAGGGATTGTTATCAGGCGTGTGGAGTAAGGAAACTTGCCCAAGGTTTCGCGCTGCTGGGAATCAAACCCAGGGCTCTCGCTTGCGAGGCGATTGCTCTAACCACTGAGCTACAGGACTCCATGTCCTACAGAACTCCATGAATCTGTTTTAGATTCTAAAATACAATCTACAGCATCGAAAGAAGCCATTCAGCCCATCTCGTCTGTGCTGGTGTTTGTGCTCCACATGAATTACAACCATCCTATTTCTGCATCAAATATTCATTTCAACAAGATGTAGTTTATTTTTTCTTTACAGAAAGGATAATGTTTGGCATTACTTAGATCAGTTGACTGATCAGCTTTGCCCACAAAATACCCAGTCAATTCACTTTACAGTATGTTCTGTGAAACGCTTTGAGACATCTTGAAGACGTGATAAGGCACTATATCAAATGCAAGGATTCTTATTATTATTACTAGTAGTAGTAGTAGTAGCAGCAGCAGAAGTGCCAGTCACACTGGAAACCATTCTGCACTGTAGGTGATGCTCGTGATCACAACAACATAAGGTGATTGTTAACAATTTCACGTTGGTATCTGCATCCTCGGCTCTTTTAGCTGATAAGCAAATGCTGCGCCACCTCCTTATACTAGGAGTGAGCACACCGTATACTTACGGTGTGGAGGAGGTCGAGTCAGTCTCGCTTTCCTCTGCAGCATTGGTATAAAACTGAAGCAACTCATCTTTCATAGAGAGGTCATGGCGTAGCTGGGCAACCTGTGCAGGTAGGAGAGAAAAGATAGAGAAATGTGTGAATTTTAAACTTGTGCGATTCACTTCTATGTGCACGGTCCATAGCTACATCAATTAGAAACATAGAAGCATTCATCTTATCTAACCTGGTCAGATCTTTTAATCCTACTTTCCCCAACTTTCTCCATACTACTTAACAGGCCTTATTTTCTAAGTGTGTATCTCTCTCTCTTTCTCTCATAGAATAGAATCTACAGCATTGAAAGAGGCCATTCAGCCCATCTAGTCTGTGTTGGTGTTTATGCTCCACATGAATTGCACCCATCCTAATCCCTCTCTCTAGCTTGCCCTATATCCCTCTGTTCCCTTCTCCCTCTTGTATGCATTCAGTTTCCCCTTAAATGCATTGATGCTTTCACAATACCTATTGCCTTCTGAACAGTGCATTTCACATTCCCCAAATCCTTTGCATGAAGAAAAAAATTCTGATTTTACTTAGTTAGCTATAATTTTAAGATTATCTCCCTTTGTTTGGCACACTGTTGCAGAGATAAAAAGTTATCCATTATCTATCTTGTTAATTCTCTTCACTCCAGCCCTACCTGACCCCCAGCCGAATTTGATCATTTCAACCCACTGTTTGTGGGGTTGTCGCTGGGCGCAATTGGCTGCCGCGTTTCACCCACAAAACACACAGTCACTACACTTTACGGTGTATCCCGTGAAGCACTTTGAGACATTTCAATGACGTGATGAGGCGCTGGGTCAAACGCAAGGATTATTATTGTTGATGATAATGATGATGGTGATGATGATTACAATAATGATGTTAATGTTGTTGATGTTAATGATGATGATGATGCCAATGATGATGTTGATGTTAATGATGATGATGGTGATGATGGTATTGATGTTAATGATGATGTTAATGTGGAGTCCTGCAGCTCAGTGGTTAGAGCACTCGCTTTGCGAGTTTGATTCCCGGCAGGGGGTGAAACCTTGGGCAAGTTTCCTTATTCCACACACAGGCCTGATAATAATCCCTCAAGAAAAAAAAACAATAATAATTTGTTCATTTCAATCAGCAACTGTTTGTGGGACGCTGCTGTGCGCAATTGGCTGCCGCATTTCGCCTACAAATATACAGTCACTACACTTTACAGTCTATTCTGTGAAGCACTTTGATACTTCGAGAAGACGTAAAAAGCGCTATATCAAATGCAAGGATTATTATTAACACTTCATCAGATCATCCACAAAACTCCTCCAGGGAATATAATCTAAATCTACCGAGTTTACGAATTCAGTCAGTCAACAAATGAATCTAGTGAATTGTCACTGGATATCTGCAGAAGCCAGTTCATCATTTGGGTGCCCAAAACTGATATTCCAAATAAAGTTTGGCCAGTGTTCTGGACAACTGGAAAAGCATTGCCTTGTTTTTATACAGCCAGTATTCGATTAGGGGAAGAAAATGGGGGAGATGGGTGGGGGGAGAAAGAGAGAAAGAGAAATCTAAAGCCTGTAAAACACATCATAGCACAATGCTGTACAGACACTCACCTCCTCCCTGGCATGTTCCACTTTTTCTTCAAGGTACTCATTTCTTTCTGTGAGTGTCTTGTTCTTCTTCAGCAGAGACTGACCAATCCGTGCAGCTAACTCTAAATCACGCTCTTTCTGTAGAAGGAGTTTAAACAAACACCACACACAGTCATTGGATGTTTTGAGGAAGCACAGTGCTCAATGTAAGGAAGCACTCCTTTAATGGCCTTCTCATTAAATGTGTTGTAAGTATAAACAAGCCATAAATCAGTGGTCCAACTCTTGATTCAGTATGGCATCCTTGAGGTAATTCCAAGACAAGGTGCTTAACATGACTTTTTGCTGCTTTGTTTTGATTCCCATTAGGGTGAAACAGATATCAACTATTATGGCAGCGGAAGACAGAGCACACTGTTAGTATTTTCTATATAAATTATAGTGGATGAGGGATGATTAATAAACATAGAAAATATGTAATATACTCAGAACAAACAAATGTATTCTAACTAGATGCCATATTTAAACAAAACAGTTCCAAACCAGGACTCCCAATAGTTCAGCAGATAAATGTATCAAGCCAGGAAGGTTTGAGATGTGTACCCAAGATAGATTCTAAATTAACCAATTTCACTCGGACTGGCTCTTCAATAGCCCTTAGGCAAAGTGGCCGTGCTATAAATAAGCCATTATCACTACTGATCGCAATGTAGTGATATATATTCACATCATAGAAATTCAATGAGGCAATACATAATGTTTCTACATTTGGGTTAAAAGAGCCACACCTACCTCTTCCAACAGACGTGTGACAGCATCTATATCACTGTACGTTTTAGTCATCTGGCCCACTCTGTCAGCACATAGAACTGTAAGAGAAAATAATCAGCAAGTTTAGACACTGGCACAGAAAGCACACAAGCGGTTTCCTCTCCTGGCACAGGGTGCTTAACAAAATGGCAGCATCAACATTCATACTGATCAGATCATTAAAAAAAACAGGAACAAAAGCTAAATATTTCTTGTAAATTGAGTAGATACTTCCAGGTTTTAAACAAAATTTAAGATGTTTGCTTCAATGAAAAGTTAAATACCAAATACACAAGAGCTTTGGGTACATCTGATCTCTCGGGAGCTATGTGGGTAAGTACTGTAAGCACAACACAGACATAAACAGTTTTTTTTAAGTATTTGCACCTCAACCCAAATGCTGAATGCTGGCATATACTAAAGTACTGCCCAACTTGAAACTGCAGATCTGTGTGCAGTATTACCAGTACCAGCAATATAGCTATTGCAAGCTTATTACAGAACTACAGAGGCATTGAACCAGTCGTGCAGATCCCTCTGTGCATTATTCTCAAAGCTACAACTGTGCTGCCATTGCTATATTCCAGCTGTGTGATATGCTGATGTCAAATCACCTTCAGCTCCTTTTATTGCAACTTCAACAAGTCTCATTATCTCCCTTTATTTGAGGCCTCCAGAGTAAATCAGTCACATAATAGAGGCATTCCTAGCAAGGGAAGGAGGAAGCTGGGATAAAGGCCAATGTCAAAAACTGTACAGCACTGGTTGCAAGTGAACTCTCTCAAGCAATGAGTTTTAAAAATAGACATTGAAAAACTCTGATAGCATCTAACCAAATTACATCACTCAGATCTGCATGAGAACCTCACTTGCATAACATCAAGGTTGACAGCGACTGATGGCAAGAGCTATTTATGCAAAGAAGAGGAGCATACAGGAAAGGGGAACTCATTTCAGAATATAGCAAGATATCACAGAAGGTTTGGGAGCCCTAGATTTCTTTTGCTTGAAATCCTCAGAGTAAAATTAAATCACAGCCCCCAAAGTTAAAACTACACAGTTTAGCACAAAATGGTGACTCTGGTCATCTGTTACTACTCACTGAAGTGTTCAATAAACCCTTCAACGCCAGCCACAGCCTCACAAAGTGATACAAAAAGCTTAATCTTATTAATAATATTAATCATTGTATTTTATATACCATCTAATCACCTCATCAAGACGTCTCAAAGTGCTTCGCAGGATACATTGTGAAGTGGATTAACTCTATTTTGTGGGCAAGTTTGTGCACAATAATATCCAACAAACAGCCATGAATTGAGTGACCAATTTTATTTGGGGAATTGTTGGCCAGGACACTGGGAGAAACTCCCTCCTCTTTTCGAATAGTGGCATGGGATCTTTAATGTCTACCTGAACAGGCAGATGGGAATTCGGTTTAAGGTCTCATCCGAAGGACGGCAACTCTGATAATAAAACGCCCCCCAGCACTGCATTGGAGTCATCTTAGACTATGTGATTCCAAGTCTTGACTCCACAACCTTCTGACTAAGAGGTGAGAGTGCTACCACTGAGCCAGGTGGCACTCTTGTACATGAAGAAAACAAACATGAAATATTGCATGGAATTATTTAGCTTTCCCTCATCAATTACTGCTACAAACAAAGATTTGATGCTTAGCTGTTAGAGGCCCACAGTTCATATTCTTTGATGTTGAACATAATGCCCAGTTGGATTATGCTGTTATATTTGGTTAACAACAACAACACATTTGTATAGCGCCTTTCACTTTGGGAGGACGTCCCAAGGCCCTGGACAGTCAGTTAAAGTAGGCTTTTGTGCAACAGTCCTACATTTTCAATGACCCATATACCTAGTTAGTCTCTGTGAATCTGGGTCACTAAAGGTTTGCATCTGCATCTCCTCATGCCTCTCTCAATGCTGCACAGCAAAGGCAGAATGCAAGATGCATTCTGGATGAACTTCAGAGGCAGAAATCCTGGTTAACTCAGTTGCAAAATATCCTTGAAACTTGATCAATAATTAACAAACAGTATTGGGTTTCCAATGTGAAGAATTAAACTGTGCCTACCCTTTGTAGCTTGCAAAAAAGAAAGTGTATGATCCTAATTGGAGCAGACAGCCAGCACTGCTATTAAACTACATTTTCTCTGCAGGTAAGGCTCGATGGCCTTTACCTAGGCCTACGACAGCTTACTGAAAATTCTTCAGATCACGGCTAAAAGGTTTCTGTTTGCATCATTTCCATTATGGATTGTTAAAAATGAAATTAGTTACATTAATTTTAGCATGAAGCAATAAGCAGGCAAACTCCCAGGTTATTTTAAAGGGTCTAGAATATTAAATGAGCATTCCTGCACTTTTGAAACTAATAGTAAAAATATTACTCATATGGATTATATATGCAATATATAAAGGTGACTAAAGTGTTGTGATAACTAACCCTATTATCTAAAAACAAGCAAAAATATCATTTTTTTAAAGACTTATTAGACATTGTAATGGTAACACGACTTTTTGGTCACCCTATAATAATGTATAATAATAATCCTTGCATTTGATATAGCGCCTTATCATGTCTTTGGAGACGTCTCAAAGCGCTTCACAGAATATACTGTAAAGTGAATTAGCTGTACATTTTATGGGCAAAACTCAGCAGCCAATTGCGCACAGTAGTGCCCCACAAACAGACGCGTATTGAGTGGCCAATTTATTATTATTTGTTTTTGAAGGAATTATTACCCTCGGAAGAGCAATCTGCCAATCGACTAACTGGGTTCCTACTTACTGCTAGCTAAACAGAGGCATGTTTACCAAGCAGGTGTATATTATCCGGAGTCTATATATGGAGTGTGGGTTCCTGTAGCTCAGTGTTTAGAGCACTCGCCTTGCAAGCGAGAGACTTGGGTTCGATTACAGCAGAACGATACGTTGGGCAAATTTCCTTACTCCACACGCCTCTGTTTACCTAACAGTAAGTAGGAACCCGGTTGTGAGTTGATTAGTGGATCGCTTTTTCGGGGATAATAAATAATTCCTTCAAAAATGTTTTTTTAAATTGGTCACTTCAATCCACGACTGTTTGTGGGACACTGCTGTGCACAATTGGCTGTTGCATTTCGCCCACAAAATATACAGCCAATTCACTTTACAGTATATTCTGTGAAGCACTTTGTGACGCCTCAAAGACGTGATAAGGTGCTATATCAAATGCAAGGATTATTATTAATATATATGTATTTTGTCTCCTTATACATTTATTATATAGGTCAGGTTGAACAGCTATAAAGAGGAAGAATTAACTTCAGTTTTTTTAAAAGAAAGGTTTACTTAGTGACAAAGCCTTTCAATTGTGTGTACAATACAAGACTACTGTGGATGAGCTCACTACCTGGAATAGTGTCAAAATAATACTTGACATCCATTAGTGTTTAGGCTGCACTCTGTAACAGCAGACTTGATAGCTAACCAATCTAATCCTGCACATCAGATTGTGAAGTCCCAACGTGACTCCCTTCCTCACCTTTGGGATCAGCCGGTTGTTATTGTATATAATAAACATTTAAATTAAATGTAAAAAAGTAGTTATTGTAACTTATTGGCAAATATTTTTTTATCAAAGTGCAGACCAGCTTGTACTACAGTACCATACTTCTCTAATCTTTTTACCGTTTGTTTCCGCACTACCTTTTGCAAACTCCTTCACATTAAAAACACTGATAAATCCCAACCTCACAAATCTCCACTAAATACACAAATACACTTTGAAGTGCTTTGGATGTTAACAATGTGGCTAGGTGCTGCATTAAGCACAAGGATTATTTTATTGATCACTGCATCCATCCTCCTCAATAGTGCTCACAAATACAAAGCAGGTTCCTGAATTTTTGGAAAAAAGGAAGTTTGATACTGCTTCCCCATTGCATAACCAGTGCACATTTAAACAATGTGCAGATTTCAGACAAAAGACACAGTGCAAGTCCATGCATACACTACACAGTCAGACAAGTCATTCTTTAAATGTGGTGTCATAAGATGGGTGAGGTGCCCTCCATTAGATACTGGGACAAATCTCCGGTTATAAGTAAAGATAAAATACGTCACTCACTCACTTCATGGCTGTTTGTGGGACCCTGCTGTGGCTGCATCATTTGACCACAAAATACAATCACTGTACTTTCAGTATTTTCTGTGAACCGCTTTGAGACATCTCCTGACATGAAAGCCACTCAAATGCAAGGACTGTTAGTAATAGATTGATTCGACTACAATTAAGCCCAAGTTCAATTTATTAGCATTCGCCATTCTCACTTGATCACAGAACTGAAAAAAGGCAACACGCTGTATATATTGTACACTGGAAGAAGTAATTGTGGTATATTTATTTAGAAAAGACCCCAGCAATATTCAATCCTCTTGTGTGACGATCAGCATGAACCAAGTGATAGGTGTTGCCAACAGAAAAACTGGAACAATATTAAAAATGAGGGCCACAAAATACTGCACTGACATTGCAGTTATAATAACAAGGAAATAATGGCTTCAACCTTGTAATCTAATCTCTAGGTTTTGGCAATTGATCGAGCTTCACTCTGTGGTTTATGAATTCACGTAAATTAGATAATAGCTTTATACAGCCTCCGGTATCCATTGTTCCTTATTTGAATTGCACATTTATAAGTTGAGAAAGCTGCAAAGAGCACAGTGCCACTATAAAACAGCAGCAAATGCTTAATAATCATCAGTTCTGACGTTGGACACAGTGGACTAGGACTTACTTATGAGCACAGCCTGCAACAGAAAAGACAATGATAATAATAATTGCATTTGATATAGCGTTTCATGTCTGCGAGACGTCTCAGAGCGCTTCACAGAATATACTGTGAAGTGAATTGACTGCATATTTTGTAGGCAAAAAGCCAAAGAAAATAATTTACCTTTAATAGGAAAGCAGCCTCCTCAATCATATCTACTCCCTCATCCACCTCTGTGGAACTGCACTCTCTTGGTTACAATCCTATTTGACCCATCACCTCCACGTTGTCCCTTCCTACGGTTTCTCTTCTCATCCTCACATTGGCACCTATGGAGTACCTCAGGGCTCCATCCTCAGTCCCTTCCTTTTCCTCATCTATATGGGTGACATAATCTGCAGACATGGGGTTAACTTCCATACGCACTTGGATGGCGCTCAAATCTATGTTTACACTTCTACCCTTAATTCCACTGATGTTTTGTCCGCCTGCCTGTCAATTCTTTGCAGCTCAATGTAGACAAGATGCAAGCCATCCTCCTCAGCTCCTGCCAACATCTCCTCACTTCCAGCTCTGACCTTCTCAACCTCCCTGGCCTCTCTAAAACTCACCAAGCCAGTGTGCAACCTTGGTCCTCAGCTCTCCATATTCCTTAACACTTTTCTTCACTTTTGCCACATTGCCACCTCTGCCTCAATCTCAAACAAAAAGCCTCCAAAACCCACATTCACGCCTCTTTTACCTCCCATCTTGACTTCTCTAATGCACTACTCACCAGTTTCCCTAGTTCCACCACCATAAGCTACAGATCATTCAAAACTCCCCCACCCACAAAGCAGCGTCCCATGAACTGCAGACAGAGGCAATTTACTCAGTGGAAGCACCTCCTGTCTTTTCAGCACCTCTGTACCAATAGAGTGATTGCAATATTAACCTTGATGCTGAAATGGATTCTTACACATTTACCACAGAAAGAGATGCTAGTTTAATATGTTTTTAAAAAATGTTTTAATCAAAAGAATCTGATCCATTTGTTCTTCTACTGTATAGAAGCTAACTGAAAATAAAGTCTCTCACACTGAATGTACAATTCAAACGTGGGTGATGAATTTCAAATGAAAATATTCTGCAATATGAATTCTCATACTAGGAACAATCGGTTTTATTTGTTTCTTGCACAGATATGATGCAACTGGAACTTTGGCAAAAAGACATGGATGAGAATAAGGATTCTAGAGCAAAATATGGTTTCAGTACCCCAGGTTAGAGGTTTAAATAAATAGTTACATTCCTGTCCTAATCACTGTCCAGTAATCAGGGAGGGAGTGGGCAGAGAGTAAGAGCTAGAAGGAAAGTGAATAAATGCACATTTTTTGAGGCCAGGTTTATATTCAGTTTTGATGCTGCAAAACAATTCTGTGAAATAATGGTCTAATTTACCTTTTATACAGTTATATAATTGGCTGAATTACCATCTAAGAAATCGTCAATACATAAAACTCCAAGGTGACTTCTACATTAGTGGACTTTTTAATGTGATACAGAACTAGGATCCACGGGCACTGCAGCTTTAACAGTGTGGTTTCAGGTGGATCGGGCAGTCCCAGGCCACAACGCTGATTTGGCAGATGACTTCTCTGCCGTGTACTAAATCAAGGAAGCCTCCAAGGAATTTGTATGCAAAGCCAGCTGGTGCTATGCAAACTCAAGCATATGCAAACAAAGCGCAAAAAACAATAGCAGTGATATATGAGAGGCAAATCATTAGGAAAGAGATTTGAAGATAAGACTGAAGATCTAGATCAGATAACTCCAGGGGTAAAACACAGCAATGTGATACAGAGGATGCTGCTGGGTATCATTTAGCCCCTTCTAAGGCACAGTATTACCATAGAAGCCAACCTTGCCTCAGGCATTCATCTCAACCTCTGAGCAAAATGCCTTCTCCAATCCTTTTGCAATAATATCCAATGTTTTCACTTGAATTCTGAATATAATTATTTTACATAAATATAGGAACTAAAATATAGCATCTCTTCAGTGACAAAGACTAAGTTTAAAACACATGAAGGCAGTCAATGACCTAACTAGTATTTTCAATCATTGCTAAAAATATACTCCCTCTTCATTTGCCTTGGACCATCCAATGCAAAATAAAAGCTGGACAGACATTCAGCTGATAATATTCAAGAAATACATTATCCTGCTTTACGCTTTTGTTTATAAAATACTGGTGCATTAGTTAGCTGTGGTAAGGAGTGCTAGAATACGTTATCTCTCCTTCAATTGCTGCAAATGAGGAAAAATTAGGTTTGCAGCACACAAGACAAGTTCGGTAATTTCCCACAGGAATACAGAATGCAAAACCCAGCAAAAAGCCACAAGGGCTAGACAATGTCACTTCAAGAAACCAGATAAAGAGTAAGATTGTCAGGCCACTGATCACCAACCAGCCTCACCTTACCACTTACTACTGAAGTACAAGAATAGCTTCAAACACAGCAAGGCTTTCCAATGCTTCATTATTCCTTGGGAGTTGTGTCAAACCACTGGCTTAATAGAACCACTTTCTAAATCACAGAATGAGGTCCCTGGCAATCTCCCACATTGCTGTGGGAAATTGCCACAGAAATGTGGGATTGTGTGCAGATCAGGGCATATCTCGAGACAGTTCTTGCAGCAATGTAAGGATTTGCTGACTGCGATGTAATTGCTAGCAACTTCCTCCAAACAACTTTAACGCATTGTGTGGCTCCGCAGAGCATGTTAAACATGAGAGGTGGGTCACACTGTTTTAAACAATTTAGGAAAGTATTAAAAGGCTGCGGGAAAAAAAATCTTATTATCAAACCTGTGAAATATTCTTTTCAGGTGGCTAACACTTTCCAGTAACTGTAACTGTATTGGTGTCTGGGGAGAATTAAACCAAAGAAGATATTAATAACAATGAAGCTTTAATGAGTCCACGATTCAGTTTTGCAAGTGAAATGAGGCTGGGAGATGTACTGGGAAGGGAACAGTTTCTCACTTTTATCACCCAGTGTCAAAGTGCTCCAAGGTCAGGTACTGCAGAAAGAAGTGGTTTCGGACATCATGGAGTTCTACTTATTACATTCTGTTGCTTTGAACGAAGGCCTAACTCTGAAATATTACTATTTAAAACATTTGCCAAAAATACTGGTTATTTAATTTGCTTCTGAATATTGAAGGATTCATAGCTTTAAAAATGAAAAACAGATATGCATTTATCAGACCATTCTGCACCCCAGCGTGGGTCAGGAGAGGAGTAAACTCAGAGGTGAAAAACCTAGAGAAACAAAAACATGCAGGCAATATTCCATTAGGCACATACTACTTTGGTAAGTTAGTTGCAATCTTTTTTCTAGTCTCCCATAGCAATAGGTACCATCTCAAATGCAAGGATTATTATTTTCCGTTCTCTCCTCCACTACAGAAGTGCCTTAAACTTATACCAGAAACCTCTTTGATGCAGTATGTTTCGGAGAAGCAATGCGATTGGGTTGACAAGAGTCACAACTGGAGACCGATGTTAGAAACCCTGCGTTGAAACACCATTACATTGCAAGTTTCCCACAAGTTTTGGAATTTCTAGACTTGTTAATTATTGACTTGTCCTTCTCACTGCAGTCCATGCCTTCATGTTTTATTAACACCACTGATTTGACAGCTTGGGGGTAGGATTGCCCTTTCAGTCCTCATTGGCATAGGGCACAAGATTAACTGAAACCCAGTGGGGGGCGGGAGAGGGGGAGGTGGTTGAGGAGGGGGATATTGAAAAGGGGATAACAACACATTTTCCTTCAATTAAATGCTTCATAATTTTGTGATAGGGACTGGGTTAAATGCAGATATACAAAGACAACAACAACAAGTTGTATTTATAAGGCACCTTTAACGTTGGGAGGATTTCCCAAGGTGCTGGGAAAGGGAATTAACGAGCAATGAAAAGAAACAAAGGGAATTAACAAGCAATTAAAACAATTATCAGTGGTTTTGCATGCCATTTCACTAGCTGTTAAAAACATTTATGTGTTACACATGGTTGGCATAAACTACAAACTGTGCACATGGGAACCAGCTCAGCTTTGCAGCTGTAATAAACCTGAATGACAGACACCCTATACAATACAATACAAAATTACATTTGTAAAGTGCCTTTCACGTCGGGAGAATAGCCCAAGGCACTGAACAGTGAGCGATTAGGACTCGAGCGGTGAAGGGTGGGGGTTGGTGATCAGGGATAGTGTAGGGTTGAAAGGGTAGGAGGGTGGGTAAAGGCAAGGTCGAAGAGGAGGGTCTTGAGACGTGCCTTAAATGGAGGGAGTGAGGTGAAGGGAATGTGGGATGCAGTTCCAGAGGGTGGGGGCAGAGAAGCTGAAGGCCTGACCAACGATGGCGGGGCGGGCCGGACAGGAGACGTGGAGCCTGCTGAGCGGAGCGAGCAGACAGGTTGATAAGGGGTTAGCAGGTCAGAGAGGTAGGAGGGGGCAAGGACATGGAGGGGACATGAGCTGCAGAGTTCCAGATGATCTGCAGCTTGTGGAGGGAAGAGTTGGGAAGGCCAACAAGCAGGGCGTTCGAAATAGTTGAGCCTGATTGTAATGAAGGAATGTATGAGGGTTTCGGTAGCCTGAGGGGTGAGGCAGTGGTGGAGTCGGGCGATGTTGCGGAGGTGGGGGAAGGCAAAGCGGATCATGGTACGGATGTGGGGGAGAAAGGACAGTTGAAGGTTGAACAAGACCCTTAGGTTCCTGACTGGTTTGGTGAGGTGGAGCGTGCATCTTTGGGATGCTGATACTGACAGTGCCTGAGGTGCAGCGCCGCTGGCGTGAGTCAATCAGGAGAGCCGCGGTCTTGCTGACGTTCAACTGTAGAAAGTTGGTTCTCATCCAGGACTTGATGTCTGACAGATTGTCTATAAACATTGAACTGCAGTTTACTGGGTTTATATGAACACTATCACAGGATAGTCACCTTAGGTAAATATTGGTAATTTATTAAAAAATGCAAATGTAGCTGATAACAACATTTGATAAACAACATCTAGTGACTTGCAAATAAATGCCAGACAAACAGAAATCCTTTTTATACAGCTATCATCTCACTCTGAGTGAAATAAATCATAAACAAGCAATTCCCCTACTTTTAGAACCTACAATATGACTGTACAGTAAGACTAGCAATGTTTATCTTATAATAACTGTAAACGTGTAAAGCTGGTCTCTATTGTTTTTTATTTTTAATTTGGTGAGCAAGGTTACACCCACTCACCCTCCACAAAGCCGAAAAATGTTCAACGTGGATGAGAGTTGACACCTAGACAACATTTTTCCCCTCACATAATTTAGGTCACAAATCTTCGAAGGATTTGCAGACCTTATTTCTTCATGAGCATCTCTCCAGCCTGGGCATGCCTGGCCTGAGCCTGGTGATCAAGTGCTCAAGCTAGTTCTGTATTCCAGTTTCTCCACTGTTCTCTGTGAGGGCAGATCAAACTCCTCAAATTGGCAGTTGGCCAATACTGATTCCAGCCAATGGGGGCCGAAGGCTGATATTCCTGCACTCAGCTGTATCTTTCGCAAATGAATAAATCATATGGAAGCTCAGAGAGGTGGTTGCAAACAACACTCCTTGCCTCAAACATTGAGTGCACTGAGTACAGTAGCTCTGACTCCCACAAATAAATCATGTGGAGGGAGGCTCAGAACAGTGGTGGCCATTCTGATCTGAGTCCTCAAAGGCAGAACTCACTACCAGGAACTGCACAGCACAAGGAGTAACTGATAAACATAGATAAAATAATAAAAAATGAATAATAATAACTTGGTCACTCAATCCATGACTGTTTGTGGGACACTGCTGTGCACAATTGGCTGCTGTGTTTCACCCACAAAATATACACGTTACAGTATATTCTGTGAAGCGCTTTGAGACACCTCGAAGACGTGATAAGGCACTATATCAAATGCAAGGATTATTATTATTGTAACTCACATGATCTTAGCGAAGAGACTGAGAAGCTGGACTCTATTATACAAGAATATCATATATCTGCATTTTATATATATATAAATGTGCAAACAAGTGCGCTCTCTCTCATACACACAAGATAGTTGATTGATCACAAATATCATCTTGTAGTGTTGTTGCACATCAGTGCGCTGATCTCAGTCCATTGTACAAACACAATCCAATTTCCAGAGTATGCTCGAAACTTACCCATCTATAGGATATATCTCTGGACAGATCGACTGTTACACTTGTAGATAGATTAAAAGCAGTTTAATCTTGTTTGACCCTGAACTGTCCTTTCTCCCCCACATCCGCGCCATGACCAGCACTGCCTACCACCACCTCCACAACATTAATAATAATAATCCTTGCATTTGATATAGCGCTTTTCACATCTTCTAGACATCTCAAAGTGCTTCACAGAATATGCTGTAAAGTGAATTGACTGTATATTTGTGGGCGAAATGCGGCATTGCCAGACTCCGCTACTGCCTCACCCCTCAGGCTGCCGAAACCCTCACCCACGCATTCGTCACATTAAGACTCAATTACGGGAACTTCCTCCTCATTGGCCTTCTGAACTCTTCCCTTCACAAGCTGCAGATCATCCCGAACTTTGCAGCTCGTGTACTCTCACACACCAGGCTCCGTGACCCCATCACTCCCACCCTCGCCCAACTCCATGGCTCCCCATCCCCCAGAGGATCGAGTTCAAGATCCTCGTCCTCACATTTAAGGCCATCCATGGCCTTGCCCCCTCCTACCTCTCTGACCTGTTGACTCCCTACCAACCTGCCTGCTCCCTCCGTTCATCGGGCTCTGGCCTGCTTCATGTCTCCCGCCCAACATCAGTGGCCGGGCTTTCAGCCTCTCTGCCCCCACACTCTGGAACTCCATCCCAAGGTCCCTTCGCCTCGCTTCCTCCCTCGCCTCCTTCAAGGCCAGTCTCAAGACCCTTCTCTTCGACTGTGCCTTTGGTCTCCCTCCCCATTCTCTGCCTTCCCTCACCCCTACCCCACCCCTCCCCCATGGTCGGGCCCCGACACCTGACTGTTCAACGCTTTGGGACGTCCTCCCGACATGAAAGGCGCTCTATAAATGTAATTTTGTTGTTGTTGTAGTGGATTTGAAAGATCAGCACAGCTTCAAACGTATTATATGGCTGTGAATTACACTCAGCACATACGGAGATGAAAGGAGCGAATAGAAAGCAGGCTGGCTGGTGTACAAGGTGTAATACAATTATAGCTGCGACTATTGTTTAAAGCACTAAAATGCCTCAGAGACATCTACAGGTGGTCACGTCTTTACAAGATGTGATAATAAGGTCAGGTCTGATCGATTGTAACCATTCTGCCAAGCGGCGGGACAAGTGAACCAACCTTTGGCTGGCTTATCTGAAAGGAAAAGCCCCAATTGGATAAATAGAGCTCATTGCACTTGATGCGTCACTTAGTAATCGTATTATCAAATCTAAAAGGAACATCACGCAACTGGGCAGTTCCAGCTTAGAGCACGTAGAACAGAATTATTCACTCCCAATGTATGATGGGGCTGGTTCAATAGCAGTACAAGCAAACAGCATGACATACATTCCAGTGATCAAAGGACAGCCTTGACCACCACACTATACTTCATATCCACTGTTCGGCATTTGTTTTCCAATTCTTCCATTATTAATACATAAAGCATGCAAAAGCAATGTCCAATTCATTCATCAGTTCAATATGCATCAGCCTGACTTGGTAGCTCTCTCTCATCTCTGAGCCAGAAGATTGTGAGTTCAAGCCCCACCTCAAAACTTTGAACTCACATAGTAGTCTAGGTTGACGCTCTAATGGTTGACACTCTAAACCGTTGCATTATTGGAGGTGCCTTTCCTTGGAAATAGATGTTAAACTGAGGTCACGTCTGTCTGTTCAAGTGAACATTGAAGATTCCATGGCACTTTGAAAAAGAGTGGACAACAATCCTCCAAATAAAATTAGTTATTCACTTCATGGCTGTTTGTGGGATATCGCTGTGCACACACTAGCTGTTGCATTCACCTACCAAAAACAGTGACTACATTTAACAGCATGTCCCAGGATGCACTTTAAGACATCTTACCAACGTGAAAGCAGCTATATAAAGTGCAAGAATTATTATTATTACTACTATTATTAATAATCATCATAATAATTATCTTAATAATAGACATATTATTGAGAAATCAAACCTAAATGGACAGTTGTGTAACGGTAGAAAATCTAAGTACCCTCCGTGATATGGGATCATTACAGTGCAACAAGAAACCTGAGGTTGTTAATGCCTCAATGGTGAACTGATAACAATAACTTGCATTTATATAGTGCTCCTCATGCAGGGTAGCGTCCCAGAGTACTTGGACATTGTTAAGATGAATCTGAAGTGCTCACGTCCAGTAAGGTTTCAAGAAATATACTTTCTGTTCCAAAACTCTGGTAAAACTCTGACAAGGAAATGTTTTTTTTAAAAAAGTGTCTCAATGCACTACAGAGACACCTACTGTCTGCATATATGGTACTTTCATGTTGCCTTTTTGATAAGCAAAACAAAAGAAGTTTAAATACGCAGAGCAATGACAACTCGTCTCAAAAAACATCACTGGATTGCACGTACGATTCCCTGATCTAGCTCTTTACAGCAACTGGTTACAAAAACAGAAACAGTACTACCTCACAAATTACAGGTACTGGCTTTTGCCGTCAGAATAAATTTTCTTGGGGCAAGGTCATTTTTAAACATGTGAAAGTGTCACTCAGATCAATGAATGTGCCGCCCTTCTCTTTCTGAACTCTTCCCCCTAGAAATCTAAGTTACTCAGCCACAGTCTTTATGTGAGATTCTTGATCAAGTTTGTAGGGAGGGTATTGGTTCCTTGAGAGCATTGAAGCTCAGCTTGTTCCCATCCTCATTTGATGCCCACTCAAATACACAGTGATCAGGAACAGGAAGACTGGCTACTTTTTCCCCTTCCTTACTCAGGAGCAACAAGTCCAATTCTAGTGCTACAACTGAACCCCAAGCGCTTGTCACTCAGAATGTATCAGGATCAAAGCCGAGATGTTGCCAGTCTGTATGGTGCTCAGATACTCATTGAAAAAAACTGGTTGAGACATCCTAGGAGCTATAAACAGATATCTATAAATCATTATTTTTCCAGACAAATTCAACCCTTGAGTTTCCAAACAAACCTGACCAGCTAGAAGTCCCATTTGCTTAAAACTAAACACAGTACTATGAAAGGATGGAAAGTGAATATTTGCGTACAAGAATTATCTTCGTATTATATTTCAGTGAATCTACCAGTGACGAGCATTTTAATAAACAAAATTACTGATCGACTTTCTTTTAGATGACAAGACAGTGACTAACGTTCTGATGTCTCCTGCTCCGTAATTTCTGCAGCGCAACATGCCATGAGGAAAGTTTACACTGCACACAGCATCCACATGGATGAAAACTTTATCCCATTTAATGTAATCGGATTAGAAACTTAATCAATTAGTAATGGCAGGCATGATTACAACCCTAATCACTTCACAGCTCTGGATAATACCTTGACAACACTTATGTCCGACAGTATCAGCACTGCAACAGGTTTCCAAAATATTCACTCCCACTAAGCTGTCCCAAGCAAAACACTGTGGCAATGTTTTTTTGTGTGGGGGCAGGTTGAGCCCACTCAGCAACCAAAGAAACACACCCTTATTCAACATAACATTATGGAACACACTATTTCAACTTCCCCCTGCTCAACAAAATACTGACTGTCGAGTGAAGATTGTTAATTTACCAAAATTAGCAAGATAATGACTTATTTGCTTGTCACCTTGGCTCAGTTGGTAAAACTATCACCTTCAAAAGGTTGTGGTTTCAAGTCCTATGTTTGGAACTGATTGTATAGTTTAAACTGACCCACAAGAGCACAGAACTTAGTTAGTATTTCTTTGCCCGAGGTACCATCCTTTCCGATAAGTTGTTAAACTAAGGTCCTGTTTGCCTGTAAAGGTGGATATTAAAGAAAGGAAAAAGGAGTTTGCAATATCATGTGGTAACTACACTTGACAGTATTTACTTGTGAAGCGTTTGAGACGTTTCCACATTATGTAAAAAGTGCATTCTTATTTCTATTAATAAGCATTTTTCTTAAAAAAAAACATAAAAGATACCTTCATCCAACAAGAGCCAATGATCATTTTCACAGTTGTTGGTGGCGTTTAATCCATTTGCTGGAGACCCATCGCTCTCAAGGCTGTGCTCAGGACTGTTTTCCAGTGTCACAGACATGGCCAGAGCTGATCGCCAGCTAACAGTCAGGGATGTGCTGCCCAGAATCCAATGCCATCCCCGACCTGTACGTTACATTTTCCTTACAGAGATCTAACACCACCTTTGGAAACTAACACATCTAAACAACAACTGCTGGGCGTCTAAGGTAGACCAGGACAGGTGAGTTTAAACCACCCTTTGAAAAGAACAGGGGTAAGGACGTTCCTGGATAATACTCTCACAAATATAAAATGAATGTATACGTTAAACTCAAATCCATGGAATCGAAGCGAATAGCAACACTACTGCACCTCAATCCAGCAAAAATCCTACACTGATATTGGATTTTTTTTAAAAAAACGGCCTACGATTTAAGAATCACCCCTATGATTCTGGGTAGAATGGGACAACCTGCATACCATAGCAACCTCCCGAGGAAGCTGTTTGCAGAGGATCCACCCTGAAAGGGGAGAGCGTCAGGGCTTTATTTGCATGGCATGTAGTCATTGGATTTCGCCCACAAAATACAGTCAATTCACTTGATAATCTATTCGGTGAAGCGCTTTGAGGCGTCTCGAAGACGTGATAAGGCGCTACATCAAATGCAAGGATTATTATTATTATTGGCGAAGCTTTGTGAAAAGGATTTTGGTTTGACGACTTCTACATGTAACTGCAGTGACAGAAGACAATCTGCTCCTATTTTATTAAGGGTGTTCCTAGATAATTTAACTCACCAGTGAATGCATTTAACCTATTTATCATAATGAACGACCTTTGATTCATCATAATGGGAATGGGAGGGTGGCACCGCAACAATTTGATGCAATAACTGAAAAGTGGATAATATATTGGCCTCTGTTATTCAAACTAACAACTGGGAGTAACACATGTGCAACCTGGGATGATTCATCCATTGTTTATTCCTATGCAGAAACATCTGATATGGGCTCCATTCACATCATTACAAGCTCTGTCCAAGTTTTTAATACTAATACACTACACCACTGATTAACCTAAAATCTTTCTCCTCATCTTCTCTCATTAAGCCATTTGACTCCTGTTTCCTATCTCACGGGGTGGGGGGAGAAGGGAGATGTGATACCCACACATGCAACTCCAGCAGGTTGTATAAATGGGGATCAGGTACAGGAGTCTGAATGATTTCCCCCTCTCTAACAACATGCACTGATGCCAATTCTTAATTTGCCCACAAAATATAGCCACTGCACTTTATTGTATATCCTGTGAAGCACTTTGAGACATCCTCCTGATATGAAAGACACTATATCGAATGCAGGAATTATTATTACAATCTAATTCATGCTAGTATATAATAAAAATAATTAAAATATCATAAAGCACTTCACAGATGAATAGCTGTCAAGTGACTTTTTTTTGCAGTTAAATACAGGAGCCAATTTGAGCATAGAGGTGTCATACAAACAGCCTTGAAGGGAATGACCAAATTAACTGGAGGATCATTATCCAGGACACCAGGAGAAGCTCACTTCTCTTTGATTAGCATCATGGGATCTTTAACATCTTCCTGAACATGCAGATGGGCAAGTGGTTTAATTTCTCATCCAAACAACAGTATCTCTAGAAAAGCAGCATTCCTAGATCACAAGAGACGTTAAGATGAACATAGTTCTTCAGCATGTTTGATCTTATCCTTCCAAATACCCACCCTCCAAGTACCCACCCTACAGCAAACAGCCCTCTCACCCAGAGTTGAGTGTGCTACTAATTGTGTGGAGTCCTGTAGCTCAGTGGTTAGAGCACTCGCTTTGCAAGTGAGAGACCTGAGTTCAATTCCAGGCAGAGGGCGAAACCTTGGGCAAGTTTCCTTACTCCACACGCCTAATAATAATTCCTCCAAAAACCAAAAACAATAATAAAAATTGGTCATTTTCAATCTACGACTGTTTGTGGGACATTGCTGTGCGCAATTGGCTGCCGCGTTCGCCCACAAATATACAGTCAATTCACTTTACAGTGTGTTCTGTGAAGCGCTTTGGGACGTCCTCCCGACGTGAAAAGCGCTATATCAAATGCAAGGATTATTATTATTATTATTATTAATTGAACCCGGCTGACAATTGTCAAGGCATTAGGGAAGCTTTGAAGACTCTTCTAGGCGACACAATATGAATTTTAATCTGGTTAAAGATAATCCTGGAATATATTTTCAAAACAAAGTTCTTTGTTTGGGCAAGTTTCCTTACTCTCCACATGCCTAATAATAATCCCTTTGTTCTTTGCTGTAGAAATAGTTCTTTGCTGTAAAACATAATATTGCAATCTTTTTAATATATTGATGGGATAAAAAGAATAATTGTTCAAAATAAACACAATGTTACCTACATTGCTATGTTGAGAGTACCAAAACCAGCCTGAGTTTCATATACGCATGGAAAATTTCTCTTTGTTTGAAATGGAATATGCACTCTCTCTCCCCAGAGGGACACCGTTCCCATCTGCATGTTCAGGAAGATGTTAAAAATCCCACGGTGTTAATCAAAGAGAAGTGATCCTCTCCTGGTGTCTTGGCTAACAATCCTCCAGTTAATTTCTTCATTCATTTCAAGGCTGCTTGTTTTTTTAATTTTATTTATTTCAACAAATTGTAATTATATAGCATCTGTCCACGCTCTCCGCCCAGCAAGTTCCAGCCTGCTCCACGTCCCCTCCCACTCCGGTCCAAATCCCTGACTGTCCAGCGCCTTGGGACGGCCTCCCAATGTAAAAGGCGCTATTAAAATGTAATATTGCATTTTGTTTTCTATTTATCTTTCAGATCGGGAGAACATCCCACGGCACTGCACAGTGAGGGATTTGCACCTATAATAATAATCCTTGCATTTGATATAGCGCTTTTCACGTTTTCTCGATGTCCCAAAGCGCTTCACAGAATATACTGTAAAGTGAATTGACTGTATATTTGTGGGCGAACGCAGCAGCCAATTGCGCACAGCAATGTCCCACAAACAGTCATGGATTGAAAAATGACCAATTTATTATTGTTTTTTTTGGAGGGATTATTATTAGGCTCTATGTGGAGTAAGGAAACTTGCCCAAGGTTTCGCCCTGCCTGGAAATGAACTCAGGTGTCTCGCTTGCAAAGCGAGTGCTCTAACCACTGAGCTGCAGGACTCCTAAACCATGAGTTGGGATGAGAGGGGGGTGGAAGGCAAGGAGAGTAGAGGAGGGAAGATGACCGAAGGGGCAGTCAAAAAGGAGGGTTTTAAAATGGGCTTTGAAGGAGGCAAGGGAGGAGACGAGGTAGAGGGGTTCCGGGACGGAGTTTCAGAGGGTGGGGGCAGAAAGGCTGAAGGCCCGACCACCAATATGGAGCAGACAGGGCCCAGGACGTGGAGCAGGCCAGTGTCTGCAGAGCAGAGGGAGTGGACAGGTTGGTGAAGTTTTAATAGGTTGCAGAGGTAGGGTGAGCACCACTGTGGAGGGCTTCTAGAGAAATTTAGGTGGAGGATGGCAAGAGCTAAGGCTTGGGGACTCCAGAGTTGTTTGATAATGCTGGGATTTAAGCAACTAAAATCACATAGTTTGCCTTTGAGAGCACTGTCTGGCAAGCTGCTTTGTCCAGCTAGAATCACCCTTTGCCTGAGGGCTTTGGCTTACAGGGTTAACAGGAGCCAAGTGGGAAGAAACCCTGTTCCCAGTGACTGGTCTGCTCCCTCCAAGTCTTGCCGACGAGCCAGTCTGACTGGTCTGTCATCAGCAGTGCCTTGAAATATTGCGGACTCGGCTCACTCAGAAACCAGACGACTGAGATCACAACAGAGGGGTGACTTAATTCGAACATTTCATTGTCAGTCACGTCACTAACAATAATTTGTCATTAGCTCAAGCATGCTTCAGCATTAACTATGTACATTATTTCAAATCCCTTCCGCCCCCCCAACCTTTCAAGGTAGTACCCAGATAATGTCAACAGCACTCAATTAAAATTATATTCACCTTCGTGGACTGAATTCCTCGATGGCAAAGAATAATGACATTACATTTTACTTTGTCTATTTAAGAGAGATCTGAATTCAACTCTCCCTCCCTAAGGTACAAAAATAGAACATGCAGCACAAAATCCACACTCATTCCATTGAAATTATTATAGATTCAATTCTGTCCTGAAGTAAATCTGATGGATTAATGCATTGTGACAATACAGCTGCAGCTTTAACTCACTTAATAACCAGGAGCAAAGCGATTGAGAAACAATTATTTTTTTTAAAATTAAAATACAGTTGACATCTGTAGCAGATTTCAGAACACCATATTGTGAGTGAAGTGCACCGTGCTAAAAGAACAATCTATTATCCTTGAACTAAAAAGATATTTTGCTGCAATATTGCTGCCAGTGCTCTGAGGGTATGTTGTACAATATGATATACTGTACCATTATGAAATAATCAGGGGGTAGAGGTGCGAGGGAGAGAGGAGGGAGGAGTGGACAATATGCTACATACAAAGTTGATCACACCTGTGAATGTATGTACGTCTCTATAAGTACACATACCATCCCTCTTCCAGAGTGCCTTAAAGTTGTACTTCAATTGACCTTCAATTTTGAATCCTTAATCTCTTTGGGTCACACACGATGTCCCAGCTAAAGAGCAAGAACCCTGATCCCATCACACTCTGAACCTGTTGTCAGTAGGTGCTAAATGGCAGCCTGACAAGAATCCTCCAGTCAATTACCCCGTTTTCTTCTCTTCCACTCAGCATTTTACTGCAGCAACACAACTGCAGGAAAATCGATCAGCAAAGATCAGCAAATCGATTTCAAGAGTAATTGTGCACACTGGCCCAATTCTCACTGTTACACTGCTCCGTGACCTATTCACCAGTCTTCAAATCAGAAATGACCATTGTAGCATTAGGGTCCAAAACCAGCCTTCATTTAATACAGAGTTCATCTTACAGCTAGATTTATATAACTTGATGAACATGTGCAAAGGATTGCTGTAACATTCTGGAAGTGACTGCCCAAATCATAAAAAAAAACATCTTTTAACTTTCCAAAATCAACCAGGTAACCTGACTGCACATTGTGAAAGCTGATTTAATATAGAAAACGCAAATCTATATCCGGCAGCATCCATGGAGAGAGAAAAAATATTTCAAGTTTGAGGTCAATGACCTATTGTTAACTATAATAATAATAATTATTAATAACTATAATAACATGAATAAATATTAATACTTGCATTCATTTGGATGCCACGTTCGCCCACAAATACACAATCACTCCATTTCACAGTAAATCCCGTGAAGCACTTTGGGACTTCCTCCTGGCATGAGAGACTCTATACTAATGTAAGGATTATTATCACATTCAATATGCCTATGATGCTTTTGCCTACAATGTTGAAAAATCTCACAAGTTACTTTATTGTAATTCATGTTAAGTATAGTGATTGTGTATTTGTAGGCAAATGTGACAGCTTATTTGCACACAGGAACGACCTACAAACAGCTATTAAATGAATGTCCAATTTAATCATAGAGTATTTGTTAACTACGTCAATGGGATCATAGAAGGTTGTTATCTTCTCTTTTTGAATAGTGTCATGGATCCTTAGACATACATCAGCTCTGAAAATACAGCGTCTCCCAGCACTACATTGCTATTACTTTAGAATGCAAGATCAAAGTCTCCAACATCGGGCTTGAACCCACATCCTTCTGACCTTATTGACACAAAACACAAGACAAAAGCATCCTAGTTCCTAGGAATCACAACAGTTAGCAAATTAATACACTATCTCAGCACCGACTACTGTACATAACAAATGCAAACAAATGGCGACAGGAATAAACCCATTAATGTTGAATTAAACCAACCCCTTGAAACAGGTTACAAGGTGCATAAAGAGGAGAGAATTTAAATATCTAATTTGAAAGCTGGATTGCCAGCACCAATACCTTCATTGGATATTTCCATCACAGGGTCAAACTAGAATTTTATGATTTTGCATTCATTAACAGATGAATGTATCAAGGATATCAATAAACCATCTGCTGGGAGTACATAACAGTGAAAAACGCCTCTTGTAACTGACCCAACCTCCTTCAGATTATCATTAGTAGCTGTAAAATACATACACAGCAGCACAGAGCATTAAAGGAGGAGCTTAATAGTACTTGAACAGGTGCCAAGGGATATAAGCAGTGGTGCCACCCAGCTAGTTTGTATCCCATACACATATTTTTATCTCGAGTCAATGGATGGCAAAAATACGGTCAAAACACACTCAAGAACCACTACGTTTATATTAATTTTTGTTTGATCCAACTATCTTATGAGTAAGTGGAGACTCCATCAATCAGGATCCTGTAATACAGTGCAGCCAGTAGACCCTTTTTAAATCCTGCTGGATAGATTGACCTAGTGGAACATCACATGCCTAGAAGAAAACTGGTGAGGAATTGTTTTTTGGGTGGGTGGGTGGGTGGGTGGGTGGGAAGGAAACAGACTGAACCTAAGGAGGTCAAGAAGATAGGTGAAAATGGGGGGCAAAAGAGAATGGCTGTGGGTGGCAAAAATGGAAGAATAATTGAGGGGCAACAACTGGCAAAGCATACAGCTGTCTGTGGGGTGAAACAACCAAAGTGGGTCAAGGAAAAGGTTCTCATCAGACTGGGGAAAGAGCAAAAGAGCAGCAATGGGAAAGGTTCCCCACCCTGCACACACATCTCCACCCTATGCTGAAGTTAAGATTGTTTTCATTGACCATGCATTAGATTTTTAAAGGAGTGTTAAAATAATAATAATAATAATAATAATAATCCTTGCATTTGATATAGCGCTTTTCACGTCGGGAGGACGTCCCAAAGTGCTTCACAGAACACACTGTAAAGTGAATTGACTGTATATTTGTGGGTGAACGCGGCAGCCAATTGCACACAGCAATATCCCACTAACAGTCATAGATTGAAAATGACCAATTTTTTTTATTATTGTTTTTGTTTTGGAGGGATTATTATTAGGCGTGTGGAGTAAGGAAACTTGCCCAAGGTTTCGCCCTGCCTGGAATTGAACCCAGGTCTCTCGCTTGCAAAGCGAGTGCTCTAACCACTGAGCTACAGGACTACAGTATATATTGTGAATTCCACAAATGTTTGAAAATAAAACACTCGATATAATTATCTTAACACATTGTTTATAGTTTGCACTTTGGCTGAGAAATTCCCTGTTCCACTAATTTTATTGACTTCAAACCTCACATGTGTGCCATGGCCTGTTATGCCTTCCCAAACTCCGCAACATCGCCCGGCTCCGCCACTGCCCCACTAGCAGTGAAGTCTCTGAGACCCTCATCCATGCGCTCACCACATCTCAGCTCAATTACGCTAACTCCCTGCCTGTCGGTCTTCCCAACTGTTCCCTCCACAAGCTGCAGATTATTCAGAACTCTGCAGCTCGTGTCTTCTCCTGCACCAGGCTCCATGAACCCATCACCCTCACTGTCGCCCGGCTCCACTGGCTCCCCATCTCCCAGAGATCGAGTTCAAAATACTTGTCTTCGCTTTCAAAGCCCTCCACAGCCTTGCTCCTCCTGACCTCTGTCACCTGTTAACCCCATACCGGCCTATCTACTCCCTTCACTCGGTGGACACTGGCCTGCCATCGGCGCTCAGGTCTTCTGTCTCTCTGCTCCCACACTTTGGAACTCCTTTTGCCTCGCACCCTCCCATGCCTCCTTCAAGACCTTCCTCTTCAACTGTGCCTTCGGTTACCCTTCTACTTCCACCCTCGCTGCCATCCACCCCTCCTGATCCCACCTCCCAGCTTGAGTCCAACTCCTTAACGATCCAGTGCTTTGGGACAACCTCCCGACGTGAAAGGCGCTATTCAAATGTTGTTGTTGATGCAGTGCACTTGGAAACATAAAATACCATTTTTAGACGCCAGCCCTTACCTCACATTTAGAGGCAAGAATCATTTAATTACCTTATTTAGTAAGAACTTCACCAAACACGCACATAAAAATGCTAAATGTCACTGCAGCCCATTGCATCATATTTCTATTTCTCATTGCATCATTGATAGAAGTGGGTGCTGCTTGTTCTCACCTTAAATTATCAATATTCTTGATAATTTAACAGCAGGGGAATATTGCATCAAAACCGAACAGATAAAGAGACACAGAAGGTTGTATAGTTCATCTTACCATCATGGCAAAGGCAACAGATCAGTGACGCAGTAATAAATTGGAAATACAGAAAATCCACTTGGCTCCATCAACATAACCATACTGAACAGAAGCATTTCTACCAATTAAATATACAGTCATCTTGTATCACGTTCCTGTGGTCCCTCTTCTATTTATAATGAAATTAACTCATTTTCAAATTAACTTTCCAGAATGAAAACCGTACAACGAATGGCATTATGTTACATTTCCATGATAGCCAATTCTTTAAATTAGATGACAGTACAGTACTGCTCCCGCAGTGCAAAGATCTGATGTGAAAATCTGTTACTATTCGGGCAGATCATGGCAAGGCCCCTGCATTAAGCTGCTGATCAAGGCAGACTTTTAAATGAGGTTCCATCACAAAGCAATGTCAAACAGCATCTGATATTTGCTCTGATTCAGCGTTTTTCCCTCATTGTGTTTCGACTGCTCTTGCACCCTTATTGCTTTGACTATAACCCCAAGATGTCATTCAATTCACCCGTGTGCCTTTGGAAAATGTTAAAAACACGAACCAGAGCTCTTCTTCATACGACACACAGAATCCGGACAAAACAAAAAGACCACAACACAAACAATGCGATTCTCAGAAGCACTGGTGTCAAAGAAGCATCTCTGGCAGTTTGCCACTTTACAGAGCAAACGCCTTGCTGACAACCCGCTCCCCCCACTCCTCCTCTACGCCCCACCCCCCATGGTGACATTCAGTTATACTGATCAGGCCGCACATCTCCAGCTATTGAATGCAGCTGTGTGATTCAGCCGTTTCTTACGCATGCACCAAATGCCTTTAGCTTCTAACCAATTCATGCTGTACGGATAGTAAAGCATAGTTACCATCACTACATTCTTCATAGTACCAGTCAAGCTCATAGTAGTCCTGCTCCACAAATCTCTGCATGGTCAGTCAGTCCCCTTCAGCAAGGTTCAGCTAGTTTATACGTTGAGGTCGAGAAAAACCACAGCCAGGGTAATCTGACATTCCTAGACTGGAAGTGAATGAAACGGCAGCAGAGGATGTTAAGTAAGCTGCACATTGTCAAAGGTACTAACATTCAGAGAGTGAATGAGAGGCATACACTGCACAAGACTTGGAGGGAAAGGAAGGGCAGGGAAGGGGGCAGAGAAAAAAATGTGCATCTGCCAAGAACTCTAGTTACATACTGTGCAGCAAATGCTTCTAATTGAGGGGTCTGGGTAGGAGTCTGAAAAGCATCCAATCACCTAGCCTCAGCCTGCTGCATCCCGCTTACGTCAGAGACACACACCACCTCTTAGCAATAACTGCTTCGCTGGAGAACCATCAGGTTCATATGTACTTGGTTGCCATAGAGACATGCCCAAAGATGTTGCAGGAAAAAACTGCCTCTTCCACTGCTTTTGTGGACCACGTGATTCAAATGACAGTCAAATGCACCCCTCAAGAGGACAAGAAAAATACACTAACGCAAATTAAACTAATACTAATAGTTTTTTTTAAATTACATTCCCCCCCCCCCCCACACACCTCCATTGCTGCTATTTTCTATCCAGTCAAGAGAGGGATAGGACAGTCCAAGCTGCAGTCATCTTTGTGTTACAGCACTCCCAAGAGTGGAAGTACCTTTGTGTGGCATTAATGTTGTGATGCTCACTCAGTTTGCATGACAAATCAGATTCCACAACAATAAAATAAATTAAGCACTTATATGCTTAGCCAGTTCTGACAAAAGATCATTGACCTGAAATGTTAACTCATTTTCCTCTCTCCTTAGAGGCTGCCTGACCTGCTGTGTGTTTACTTGTGTTTATATAAGCATTTATATAGCTTTACAACTACTCAAGGCACAGTTTGTGACTTTTTCCTTTTAGAAAGGTCTGTGAGTGGATAACTGCTCTACTGGCCCACATGAGGCTGATGGCTACAGCAATTAGCAACTAGAAAAGATCAGAAAACCTTTTTTCATTCAAATGGTCACAAGACTATGAAATATCCCAAAAGTACGTTGAGGCAGAATCAATTGGGTTGCTTACAAGAGGATATATACCTGGGAAGCAAGGGTATTGGATATGGAGAAAAAGTGGGGAAATGAGATTACAAGATTTGTTATCATTCAATAAACTGTCAGAGCAAGCTTGATATGCTGATCTGGAGGCCAGATCCCTCTGCTTCCTATGTCCCAGATCTGATGAGGGTCAAAGGCATCAGAGGGACAGTCCACAAGGGGCCCCTGAACCATATGGAATTTCACTGTTCCACTGAAGAAATTAAGACATTTAAAAAGAGCTTATGCCATCCTCCTGGGGAGTGCAGGTCGTACAATAGCAGTTACAGGCACTGAGAAACATTTTCAGCCCGGGAATCTAAGATAATTAAAATAATCCTGGCACCTTTCAAGCGCTTCACAGGAATTACTGTGAAGTGGATATTATAAACAAAACTACAGCCAATTTTCACGCAGCAATGTTCCATAAGCAACCATGAAACAATTGACCCATTTTTATTTTGGGGATTGCCAACCATATTCATTAAAAATTAACCCTCATGTCCAATCATTTACTCAATGACCTCAATGCGTGAGAAGTGATCCTCGTGTACATAATGCACTGGTGTTCAGTGATATTACTGAGGGTCACAGATTTTCATTTAGCACCCTCCCTCTCAAGTGATTGAGTAAGTGGAGTAGTTGAAGTCCACAATCAGAGTAAATTGTGTGCAATCCACAGGAGGAAGGAAGGGAGTGAGGACATGAAGGAGGGAGGACGGGATAAAGGAAGGGAAGGGCCAAATGACTGGATAGCTTTTTCTCATTCCAGACTTCATTTTCTTAAATGAAGTTAGTATGTGGCAGGAGCCAACAACCATTCCAGCCTCCGCAATCATAAACAGGTCGACCACCTTGTCAACCGTTTCACTTATAGTCCAGGTGTACCATGGACCCGCAATACATTGGATGTATTGTAAATCTACACTATTCCAGAGCTGATTTCTTGAGTGTTGTGTGCAGGAAGCGCCACTGACAGCACTGGTTTCAGGGACCCAATCCTCTACGTTAACTGGGTCAGTCTGTACTTAGACCATGGCGCCAGTCTCAGAACAATCATTTCATGTTTATGTATCACTATATTCTTGAATGGTTAAGTCTGTACAAGTTAGACAGAACTGTGCTTTAAGAGGAAAAGCATAACAGACAGTGACTGAAAACCAAATCAGCCTGCTTGTTTCAGAAAGCTCAGTCGTCTAGACAAATCACTAAAAAAAAGTATTCCAAGATCAGACTCTCAAGACGAGGTTTGAATATATTCATATTTTACTAGTCCCAGCACTTGTGCCACACCAAATATTTTTCAAGGGCATCTGTCTGACCACTTAAACCTGTGACGTCATTCTGACTGCTGTTCCTAGTCTCCAAACACACTGAGCCAATGATCAATGCCATGTTGCTGTATTGAATAATAAAATAATCCTTGCATTTGATATCCTGATCACATCATCGAAACATCTGAAATGTTTAACAGGATTTAATGTAAATACATATAATAGTTTACATTTTTATATATTGGATGTTGGGAGAATGTTTGAAAAAAAGTGACTGCACATTTGTCGATGAACTTGGCAGCCATTTGTGCATTACACCCACCTGAACAGCCAGACAGGATCTTGGTTTAACATCTCTAACAAAGCAGCACATCCTCAGCACCACTGGAGTGCCACCCTGAACTATGAGCTCAAAATCCCAACTTGAAACTTGAACCTACCACCTTCTGAATTAGAGGCGAGGCTGCCCCCAACTGAGCCAGGCTGAAATGCAGGGGAACACAAAGGTAAATTACCTCACTAGAGGTTTAGAGCTTGTTTAAAATGTAAGACTCCTGTAGACCAAGGTTACCAAACTCCTGTCTACTTCTAGCTCCAAGAGTTAGAAAAGCTCACGAGAGTGGTTGCTGCTTGATTATCATTGTGCTCATTTGTATAGTGCCTTTCACAACAGGGGGACGGACGTCCCAAGGCGCTGGATAGTCAAAGATCCGCACACAAGCTGGTGGTGGGATCAGGAGGGCTGATGTGATGTGCCTGGAAGCAATTATCCAATGACCCTGGAACAGTGGCCATTTTATTTCTACCGACCCATTACAATGCTCTGCTTAATGTTTTTGATCCAAGACATTGTATTGTAACAGGGTTGCCCTGTATTCTGGAATTCCAAACAGAAAAAGAGCTGACCTCCATTTGTCTCTCTCCTCAATAAACACCACACCTTGATACAGAGACCAGTGTTGACATAGTGCTCCATAGCACAGAGGGAGTAAGATAAAGAAATTAGTATTGTTAAACTAAGAAGCTGGCAGGGACTCAAGAAATCACCTTTGTTATGCATGTTCCTCATGGTTTTCTGATCGTCACTCTGGTTTTATAAAGGTACTAAATCTTCCGGGGCTGAAGTCTGTCATCAGTTATGGCCAGAAGGGTCCCTCTGGGACAGTGTTGGACAAGCCCAATGTCCAACAATAGACGTAAGAGCAGTCTGGAGGGTGCATTATGTGGAGTTGGCATCTGACCCAATAAGAAGGAGAGACCCATCTGCATGGATTATGGAAGAGCTGTTGGGAGGTGGGAGGCCAGGAGGAGTTGATTGGGTAGGAACTGGGAGGGGAGGTTTGGAGCTAAGGAGCAGGGGAGCCCAGGGGCAGAATCTGGGAGAAGGGGAGAGCGGGACAGGAGAAATGACCAAAAACACAGTCAAAGGGGAACATCTTGAGCCAGATCTTGAAAAAGGTAAAGGGGGAGCAAGTCAGAGGCTCTCTTGGATAGAGTTCAGAGAGAGTGCTCAGTTTGCTGAAAGTCTGCCTGCCGATGATGGAGCAGATAGGGTGGGGGACATGAAACAGGCTAAGCAAAGGGAGCAGCCAAGTCAGTAGGGTTGAAGACAGTAATAATAATCCTTGCATTTGATATAGCGCCTTATCACATTTTCGAGACATCTCAAAGTACTTCACAGAATATACTGTAACAACTAGATTCCTACTTACTGCTAGGTAAACAGAGGCGTATGGAGTAAGGCAACTTGCCCAATGTGTGTTTTGCCCTCTCTGGTAATCGAACCTGGATCCTCTCACTTTCAAGGCAAGTGCTCTAACCACTAAGTTACAGGACTCCACTAATAGTGTTAATATCCATGCTGGAGTAAGGTACTTTATTTACATTAAAACAGTTCATAGTCAGACTTTGTACCAAAACAAACAAAGCAGGAAAAGGTAAGGACAAGGATCCTGAAGTCAAACCGTCAGTGGGTGGGGACACAGTGGATCAGAGCTAGGACGAAGATGATAGGCTTGCAGAGCCCAGTGTGCGGCAGGATATGGGCTGCAGAGTTCCAGATGGTCTGAAGCTTGTGTAGGGAAGAGCTGGGGTATTCAATGAGCAGAGCATTGATGTAGTCAAGCCTGGGCATGGTAAAGATGCACATAAAGGTAGGCAGTCCAAGAGGAGAAGTAGTGGTGGAGGTGGACGCAGAACGCTAGATTATGTGTTGTGAAAACAGAGTGAGCAGGTCAGCACAAGAGTAGTCAGCTAGCTTTCAGTGCATCCAAGAGACATCATAAACCTCAAAATACAACAGGAATTGACTGGTTTGGTCCCTTGTTTATGATACGAGTTAGAATTGTCTGGATCCTACAGGGTAACAGGAGGGGCTTCCCTGTATTATTCACTTCATTGAGTAGGAATGTCAATGCCCCTTTATAGGCAATGACAATAGGATGCTTATTTCAAAATTTACCCCAAAATGACCTATACTTTATGTAAGGCATGCAATTTAAGTGCGCTCAATGCATCTTCTGCTGGTAGCACTTCAGTTTAAATACAAAGTTCAAAGAAGTGTCAAAACAATTAAAATCAGTACAAACTCACATCATTGTCACCTCCCTAGTACTTTGGGCTGGCTGCTGCGTGTATGAAATAAATCAGACGCTCACATCCACCAATAACAATAATAATTATAACACAAAAACAATAATTATATCCACGGATTTGATAGAGCACCTTATCACGCCATTGAAATGTCTCAAAGCACTTCACAGGATATACTGTAAAGTAGACTGACTGTGTATTTTGTGGGCGAAATGTGGCAGCCCATTTGCATACAGCAATGTCCCACAAACAGCTATGGAGTGAGAGACCTAATTTATTGTTGGCCAGGACACCAGGAGAAACTCACTTCTCTTTTCGAAAAGTGCTACAGGATCATTAACATGGGCCTGAACAAGCAGATGGGACCTCGGTTTAACATCTCATCCGAAGGAAGGCACCTCCGACAATGCAACACTCCCCAGCACTCCAATGGGGCTTGAACTCCAACCTTCTGATTCAGGCGAGAGTGCTTGCACAGAGCCAGCTGACACACTTTTAAAACCAACAATGTATATTGGTGGGAGGTTGGGGGGAGGTGGAGGAGAAAGTGGAGAGAAAAAACTTTTAGTTTTGCTCAGAGCCACTTAAACAAGTTCCAGGTTTGTGTAAACCCTAGTTATCAATGGAAAGTAATGCAGTATGATTAATCTAGCTTGAACACAAACACAGTCACAAATCAATAATTGCATGAATGCCAACTACATATATCAGCACAGCAATTAATGTTTTACCAGGTGACTCTACTTCACTGAGCTTCAATTCACTGCCATATTTTGCTGTAAGAGTATACAAGAAGCCCTGCAACTCTTTAATCAATTCACTTCCTACTTATCTCACCTTCCTACTGTAGCTCAAGATTAAATGAGACCAGGTTAGCCATCAAAACAAAGGAATCGTTTTCTTTCATGTGGGAAATAACTTCCTTGTGTGGGTGGACATATTATGCCTGAACATCCAAGTTGGTACATATGAATTGACATCTAATCTGGATACATCTATGTTGGAACAATAAAGAAAATCTATATTAGAATTTAGCAAAGCAGTTTTGACAAATGGATTTTTTTTTACAAAATGGCAATGAAGCAACAGGAAGTAACATTTTAAAACTTACCTAACCTGTATATAAATGATTTTCTTCAACCTACCATGTTGCTAATATAACTAACGTGAATATACTTGAGTCATGCCTCTGGGTTCAGAGAAACTTTCAGAACAATAATAATATTCCTTGCATTTGATACACCGCCTCATCATATCATTAATACATCTCAAAGCGCTGAATATACTGTAACGTGTAGTGACTGTGTACTTTGTGGGCTAATACCACGATCTGTAGATCTGGTCACATAAAGCAGACGAAAAGGAAATATATCCAAACAAAATTACATATTGACACACAGGCCTTATTAAACCCATATAGATGTTGGCACGAACTCCATTAATAGACTTCTTAAATCTTTAATTTTTCTTAGCCCACATGTAAGGCACATAAACTCCTGTTTTTGTGGAGTAAAGGAAGAATACAGATTTTAATCTGACTGAGTTGTAATACTATTTGTAATTCTGTGATCAGGAAGCTGATTGGAGCTGTATCGGCAGATGAATGTGAACTGAGGTGTGGGGTTACCTTGGAACATGTTGGGAGCCCAACCATTTAAATATTGACACTTTATGCTGTGCAGTGAGATGGAATGCTTGAAATCAGCCACTCCTTGATCAGAGGTTCGTAGAAGTCAGCCAATTTCACAATTACCTGGAACAAAAGACAGAGACATGCAAACAAGCACGGCTCCTGCCACACAGTATTTTCTTATTGAAAACTGGCAACCTCTTCAATCACCTCTGCCATCATTACATTCCATCTGAAGTGACTGCCTGACAAATGTGCTATGAAAGGTTCACATCAGCCATTTAATTGGGAATAACAGCAGGTGATCACTAAACGTGGTGCATTTCTGTCTTGAGTCAGCTCATCCAGATGGCTGCATAGCCACTACAGCTGGCTTCGTAATCCTGGGGTGGGGGGATGAAATGGGGTTGAGGAGAGAAGGGGAAAATAAATCAATATGGAGTTTCCCCAGTTGCAGTGAGGGCTGTCAGAAAAAGTGTGTTGACGACAAGATCAATTTGAATGAAGAAGGTCCTTTAACCCACCTGATCTCTTCCCTCCAGCACACCCACCCAATCGTTCCCCCCAGCACAGCATCAAGCTGCTTTTTAAATAAATCTAGCGCCCTGGCCTCAACCATTCTTCCTAGCACCGTGTTCCAGTTGTTAGTTACTCTCTGGGTAAAAAACGTTCTTCCTCCTGCTGTCCCGAAATTGCCCTTTGCAACTCTAAACCTATGTCCTTTTGTTTTACTGTTTTGATGCATCCTAAACTATTCTGCTGTTACTTTAGTGTTACTTTTTCAATCACATTTGAAATTTTATACACCTCTATAAGAATGTTGGATAAAGATGCGGTCAGCTCAGCTGTAAAGTCCTGCATGATCATCTACTTGAGGCGGAGGAACTGCGGGATGGAGGGAGACAGAGAGCTAAACCTCTTTGCTTGACCTAAAACAGGGTGGTCCAAAGGTCCAACAGGCAGCCCAGGGGCCACAACGAGCCCCCGGATGATCCTGTCAGACCCAACTTCACCTCCTAGCTGTACCTCTCTTCTGGTCGGTTTCCATGAGGCAACGTGGAGAGTGACGGGAGGAGGGGAGGAGTGAGAGATATCCTCTCTCGCTACCTCGAGCCTCATGGAACCTGGTGAGATGCAGCAGCAGGAGTATCTTATAATTCTAAAACTGCAGAACTATGAGTCTCAGCAGGAAACACAAGGTAGATATGAAAACTAGAGGATTTCAGTGTAAGTGGATTGATTACTTGCTTATTGACAGTAATGAAAAACCCCAGTGCCTTGTTTGCTTGCAAGTCATATCTGTGTTAAAGTTCAGAGTTAGTTTTGCAATAATGAATTAATAATGAGCCCGTGTCCTCTCCCGCACCAGGCTCCGTGACCCTATCACCCCCATTCTCACCCGACTCCAATGGCTTCCCATCACACAGAGGATACAGTTCAAGATCCTGGTTCTCGCCTTCAAAGCCCTCCATGGTCTTGCTCCCCCCTACCTCTGTGACGTCCTAATCCCCTACCATCCTGCTCACTCCCTCCACTCAGCGGGCTCCAGCCTGCTTCACGCCCTCGCTCGCCTCGCGGGTGGGCCTTCTGCCACTCTGCCCCCACTCCATCCCGCAGTCCCTCCACCTCGCCCCCTCCCTTGTCTCCTTCAAGACCCATCTCAAGACCCTCCTTTTCGACTGTGCTTTCGACTGCACTCCACCCCACCCAATCCTGACCCCCAACTGGGGTCTAAACTATGACTGTCCAGCGCCTTGGGACGTCTTCCTGACGTAAAAGGCTCTATACAAACGTAATTTTGTTGTTGTTGTTGTTAATCTGTTTTGGTTTTGTTGAGCATTTTCTGTAGGGGCCTCCATATGTTAAGTTGATAACCTGTATTTTGACTTTAATACATTAAAATAATTGGTGCATATATTTCCATTTGAGATGATTATTATTAAGCAATACAGCCAAACAATTTTTTTTTAGGTTTCTGTATGATTCTTTTATGTTTCTGGAAGGGGAAAATACACAATATTGTTTATGCAGCCAGCGGACATTTCTCCAATGTAGCATCCGGCCCGCGACACCCAAAAGCTTGGACCATCCTGAGATAAAAGTTTAAAAATAGTAATTACCAGATATGGAGAAAAGGCAGGAAATGAGATTTAAACATTTCCCATGCTGAATGAAACTTATAGGCAGGCAAAGTGTCTAATGGTCTACTCGTCCTACGATGGGAATATACAATTAGGCCTCAGAGCCCCTGAGTTTGGGGGCGGGGGGTAAATCAATGAATCAGAAGCATAGCAAATGGTTTTATCAGTGTAACACACCATGGATTGCTGGACAAGCAGTCAGGATTATCAGAGGGAGTCATTGAGCAAACAGAGGCCAAAACATTATCAGTGTCTGAGTCAACCTGCTCTTTCCAATGTAGCTTGGTTACAGCTGGATACTGGAGGAGGTCTGGGAGTGGTGCCTGCCGCTCCCACTCTGTCTCAGAACAGTTTATTACAAAGGGAAATTTTGGACAGCGCAACTCCATGGGTAAAAATAACAAATGTTCAGCACCAGGCAACAAGAAGTGTTAGACACTCAACCAGACAGCAGAATGGCTTGACGTGTAAAGCTAAGAATTACAGGCTTTCCCAGTGGCTGTGCGCCTTTCAGGTAACCATCTTTGCAGGCTTGTTACAACAATAAAATTACATTTGTATGGAGCCTTTCACGTCGGGAGGACGTTCCAGGTCGCTGAACAGTCAGTGTTTTATTTTTAAACTGCCCTTTAAAAATAATGCTTCATTCCAGCAGTATATTTGCCATATATTTGGGAACACTTACTTCTATGTTTGACTTGAACAAACATTGCTGCGATTTAAGAGCAGTATACATTAGACCAAGAATAATTTTTCACACCAGCAATCCTGCCATCTAGTGTGCATAGCTTCACAATCAGTTCACAACCACAGACATAGTTTTCACCATATTATCTCACAATAACACGCATTGTATTACTTTTATCCCAATTCAGAAGTTTTCGTCTGTCGCATTCATGAATGTTTACAATGCCTCAGGAGGTAGATGCATTTGTTGACGCTGCCTGTTTGAACCGTACCAACCTGGTCATTCTCTTTGCTTATTGGGCAGCAGCCTGCTTCATGTCCCCCACCCCACCATTGGCTGTTGGGCTTTACCCCTTGGAAAAATGCCCAATACCAGAAATGCACTGACACTGGGTGAGGACAGATCAAGTGTGAATGTGTTGCCTTTGCAGTTAAATAACCTGCAAACACCACTGGCTATCTAAGCTCCTGCACATTAAACATTGCCACTGGAGGGCTGCCAGCACCCATTCCACCTCACCCCAGTTCAGCTACTTCAACAAAACAACTTGTTTTTATGTGGAATCCTTCACGTGGATTAGCTACTGCAATGGGAGAGGATAAAAATGATACAGGAGGGGAGTGAGGGAATCTCCTTGAATACAATTTTTAGTTATTCTGTTGCAAACACAATCCATTTTTGAAATGTTTAACTTTCCCAGTGTGGAACAATAGTTGAACACTGTAAAGATGCCCAATGAAATAATTGTAATCTCCTAAAAACAGATATTGTGCTGAACATGCTCTCCCTGCCCTGCACAAGAATTGAGACTTCATCTCCTGGCTCTACTTATAAAGTTAATTGTGGACTTCATTTTTTAATCTTTTCCAAAACCTTGGTGGACACCCCTCTTCCCGACCCTTAACAGAGACGCTTCCTCCAGGTTTAAATACTCAAGTACTCAATACTGTTTAGATACTGATTAAATACTGTTGGTACTCACGCATATACTTTAGTGTCTCCTCGATTTGTTCATTGGTGAGATCGATATTAGTATCGGGAGAAATAAGAGGGGTGTGAAGCCAGTCGTCGTGATCATAACCATAAATTGTATCAGCTCTCAGTGTGTAATGAGGCAGTTTTTCTTCCAGCAGACTGATGATTTCGACTTCTGGAAGATCTGTACTATTGCACACATCTGGGGAAAAAGAAGAGACAGGATGGTTAGAACTGGACACAAAATACTGCAGATGCTGGAAATCTGAAACAAAAACAGAAGTTGCTGGGAACACTCAGCAAGTCAGGCAGCATCTATGGAGAAAGAAAAGTGAGTTCACGTTTCAGGTCCACGACCCTTCATTAGAACTGGGGCATGTTGGGCGGGAGTGGCTTTCAAGCGCTAACAGAGTGAGGGGGGGGCAGGGCAAGGAAGACAAAGGAGAAAATGGGGTAGAGGACAGGGCATGATGGCTTAAAGAGGTGCTAATGATGCAGTATAAAGGTGGGGGGAAATTACGACAAACAGGCAGACCAGAGAGAGAAGGGGTGTGTCTGGGACCCAGATAACGTGGTAATGGTCACAGAAAAGGGGGAGGGGGAAGGTGAGCTGTTATGGTCTGAAATTGTTGAAATCAATATTTAGGCCAGAGGGCTGTAAGGTCCCTAGCAGATAAATGAGATGCTGTTCCTTGAGCTTGAACTGTGGATCATTGGAACAGCGTAGGAGACCGTGGATGGAGAGGTCAGAGTGCGAGTGGGAGGGAGAGTTGAAGTGGCAAGAAACTGGAAGCTCAGGTTGTGCTTGCGGACAGAACGGAGGTGTTCAGCAAGTCGATCACCCAATCTGCATTTGGTCTGCTCAATGTATAGAAGACCACATACATTAGAATACATTAGAATATACAGCACAGAAACAGGCCATTGGGCCCAACTGGCCTATGCCGGTGTTTGTGCTCCACATGAGCCTCCTCCTGTCCTTCCTCAACTAAGCCTTCAAGCATAACCTTATTCATCAGCAGCAAATTACATTGGTGGTAGTACACGTAAATCGCTGTCACACTTGAAATCTGTGTTTGGGACCCTGGACAGTGGTATGGGAGGAGGTAAAAGGGCAGGTATTGCATCTCCTGCGCTGACAAAGGAAGCTGCCGGGGGAGGAGAGTAACTGTTGGTGATGATGGAGGAATGAACCAGTCCCTTTGGAACGCTGAGAGGGGCGGGGACGGAAAGATATGTTTGGTGGTTGGATCATGCTGGAGGTGCCGGAAATAGTGGAGAATTATTTGTTGGTTGTTGAGGCTGATGGAGTGGAAGGTGAGGACTAGGGAAACCCTATCACGGCTCTGGGAAGAGGGGGAAGAGGTGAGGGCAGAGGTGTGGGAAATAAGGTGGACATGGTCAAGGGCCCTGCCTACCACAGTGGATGGGAGGGCGAGTGGAAGGGAAGTTGAAGTGGCAAGAAACCGGAAGCTCAGGGTTGAGTTCGGTTGAGGAAAAAGGAAGACATTTCAGTTGCTCTGGTGTGAAAGGTGGCATTGTCGGAGCAGATGCAGCAGAGGCGAAGGAACTGGGAAAAGGGAATGGAGTCTTTACAGGTGGCGTGATGGGAGGAGGTGTAGTCCAGGTAACTGTGGGAGTTGGTGGGCTTGTAAAAGATATCTGTTGATAATCTATGCCCCGAGATGAAAATGGTGAAGTTGAGAATAGATGCTGTCTGACATGCTGAGTGTTCCCAGCAACTTCTGTTTTTATAACTTATGCAGTTGTTTTTGTTTCGAAACATGTTAATCTTCTGTGTAATTTATTTACTTCTGTGTAAATTTAAGTGCTCTGAGACACTACCCGTGTGAAGGGCACTATATAAATGCGAGCTGTTGTTGTTTTCATACATCTGCTGCCCATATTACTTCAGTAATGCCTCGCAAAGTGAAGGCAGTTTCTCCTGGTGTCTTGGCCAACAATCCACCAAATAAGTATGTTCATTCACTTTATGGGTGTCTGTGGGACATTGCTGGGTGCAAGTTGGCTGTCAGGTTTGCTCACAAAACACACAGTCACTACACTTTGTAGTAAAATCCTATGAAGAGCTTTGAGAGATCCTCCTGGCATCTAATGTACTACATCCAATGCACATATTTATTATTAAAAATTCCAGTCGCAGAGATGAATAATTAACCTGTTCTCTGGCTTCTGGTATTCCACTTCAACTAACTACAAGGAGGTTGCAGTTGATCACTGCTGCCTGCTCTTCTGGCTTAAAGAAGAATCACCCACTTTTAATTGCAACGTCTTAATTGCTATATCAAATGCAAGGATTATTACTATCCTGCTCACCCAGTGTTAAGAATTCAACATCTAGGAATCCTAAACATGGTTGCTAACCCATATTGAAGCACAGGATCCGAGACTGGCTCCAAACAGAGATTCACAAAGAAATGGTGGGGAAACAGAAAGGATAAGAGCAACCAGGAGGCAAGCAGACCAAAATATGATGGGAATAGTCAGTCTATCTAAATAGCAAGAAGAAGTGATCTCATCCATCCAGAACACCAACCCCCCCCACTCCCCACTACCCCCACCACATTCATCCCAACATCAAGCTGCTTTTTAATGAGGCCAGCGTCCTATCCTCCACCACCCATCCTGGCAATCTGTTCCAGTCGTTACTATCGTCTGAGTAAATCTTAGACTCCTCCCATCTCCATCCTGGGGCCCCTTGTGGCTGAATGGAGAGAAATCTTTGAAAACAAGTCAAGTTGGATAGTTAAGAAAGCAGAAGGTTGATAAAATGCACAAACAAAACTGCTGACTGATTCTGCTTAATACCACTTCATATGAAACTGTATCAAACCAGGCTTAAACCGGATTTAAATGCAGTCACATTTTCCTGCCTCTCGTTACTTTTAATAAACATTGATACTTGGACCACATTATTTCATTTTTAGACAATAGATTGGGTTGATCTATTTTTAGAAATCCAAAGTACTTGTTTGTCTAACATTTGTCAAGCATTGGGTACAGTATTCCAAGGTCTGATTCGAGTCAGATCAGCTTATTCTAAAATAACATGCAACTGTTCCCATAAATTACAATAAAACAACATTAAAGAAATCAATGCTGCACTTAATGTCAAATTATTAATCCTATACCAAGAGATTACAACAAACATCTCAGGATATGTATCAGATTTGAAAGAAAATGATACAATAAGTAAATCGGTTGGATACATGAACATGCAGTTCAAGGTCGGTTAAAGCCAATTTCCAACTGTAAATGCAGAGATTAAATTTAGTATCATTAAATTCAGTTATTAAAATATATATTAATGTTTCAAGCTACTTTTGGAAAAAGCAAGAGAATTTTACAGAGATTTGAAGGAAGCCTGAAGGCAAATTTGTTTGTTCATTAAGTTGAAATCTGTGCTGACAAGTGGCTATTTTGTCTACCTTTTATTTTAGCAAAGTTATAGACCAGAACAGATCTTGAGGAAATGTGGACAAAAGCTTGGGGCAACTGGGCATATCAAAGGGAGCAAACAAATGGTTGGGTTGAAGGCGAGGAGGCAGTTCGAAGCAGCGCCATGCAACTGATAACAAAAAAATCTTTTCATTTGATGTGTGAGTGAGCCAGTGCTGACGTGAATTTAGGAAAATTTAGATTTGCCCCAAAACATTCCTGCTTTACAAAACTTTTTTTTTTAAATCTCTTGCTCTTCCCAACAACAAATTAAAAACTGGGTCAGACCAAGGTACAACTTTACAGAAACTCAAAATGTCTGCTGCTATGATTAGTGCTGAGGAACCACTCTTGTCATACCATCACTGACGTTCCCAACATTACATGAATTCCACAGCAACGCAACCCCAAAAACAGATGCTTGCGCACACCCGGTCGTTTTAAGTCATGATTCATGTAGTTTACATTGCTCTGGAACTGTGGTGAAACCACTACTCCCTCTCTCTCTCGCTCTCTCTTTCTGGAGTCCGTTGGCCTACATTAATTACTTCACAACCTTATTCCAGAGTGGTGGATGCAGTCCGTGACTGTAAAACTTCAAAGGATTTTTGTCTGTCTGCCGGGTGTCTGACACACGCGGAAACCCATCACTATGCTTAATATCCAAACCAGACAAAGTTTTGCATACGCCTTCCATCCATACATGGAAATTAAGGGAAGAATAAAGAGAGACACAAATCAGAGAGGATTTCACAACAAAGCTATTCTATTCTGATGACAAAGCTGATCTGGGCAGATTTTATCTTACAGCATAGTTATCTGAGCGTTAAATCTCTGTTGATCAGGACACATTATAAACACAGGCAAATGTCCTTATCAAGTAATGTCCCGCTGCCTGACAGTTAACCACTGGCACAGTAACCATCAAAGTAAAAATAGAAGCTTATATAACTGTACAAAAAGGTTACTCACTCATGATTTCTTTCCCCCTCTGTTCCTTTCACTCTAACTACATTTTAAGAGATGTTCTCTCGCAGCACCACGTGGAAGACAAAGTTGCAATTAACTCCTACTGCTGTTCAGGATAGCAACCGTGGTTATCACATGTGCGATTAATTTCCTGACTAAACATAGTCCGAATAATGACAACAGCCAGTCAAATCTGCTGATCTGCTGTTTTCCGCACCGCCCCACTCTCTTTTCTGACTGAACTTGGTTTGTGGAAAGTGTGTGGCACCTTGATCTGCGGCAGCCTCAAACAAAACAAATACCATACGTTGCTGCAATAATCAAACTGAAAGCTGAATGGTCCTTTTTTGCACTTGTACTTCAAAACAATGAAGGATTACTGTGGTGACTTTTATTGTTTTGTCTTTTGCTCGTACTGTGAAACAGAGTTTGCATACGGTCTCCAGTTTGTGCATTTCAGTTTTCTCCCTTGCTCTCCTGGAGGTTGTCACTAGGCTGAGGTATGTTTGCTAGTAACCCCACAATCCTTCATATGTCTGTTTCGATACAAGCTGGAGAATGCCAGTAGGTTAGTTTATAATGTTGGAAGGACATTAATGCTGGATTCAGACTATCACCTTCCACTGTATGTATGAAATCATTGCAGGCTCCACTTAACCTGGAGTATTTAACAACTCGCCTGAGCACTAAGGAGCAGTATCTCAATCACCAGCCCTGAAATCAATATACATTTATATCACACATTTTACATCGGGAGGATGTCCAAAAGTGCTCGACAATTCCACCTAGTGACCGGGGCTTAGAAGAGAGAGGAGGGAAAGATGACCAAAAAAGTAGCAAAAGATACCAAAAGCATAACAACAAATCACATTTGTAAAGCGACTTTCACGTCAGAAGGACGTCCCAAGGTACTGGACATTCAGGGATCCGCTCCCGAGCTGGTGTTTGGGATCAGGACAGGTGGATGGCGGGGAAGGTTGGAGGGTGAGACCAAAGACACGGTCGAAGAGGAGGGTCTTGAAACTAGTCTCGAAGGAGGCAAGGGAGGGGGCAAGGCGGAGGGACTGTGGGATGGACTTCCAGAGGGTGGGGGCAGAGAGGCTGATGGCCCACTCACCAATGATGGGGCAGGCGAGGCAGGGGACATGATGCAGGCCAGAGCCTGCTGAGTGGAGGGAGCGGATAGTTGGTAGGGGGTTAGGAGGTCACAGAAGTAGGTAGTGGTAAGCCCATGGAGAGCTTTGAAGGTGAGGATCAGGATCTTGAACTGTATCCTCTGTGTGATGGGAAGCCAGTGGAGTCGGGCGAGGATGGAGGTGACAGAGTCGTGAAGCCTGGTGCGGGAGAGGACATGGGCTGCAGGGTTCGGGATGATCTACAGCCTATGGAGGGAGGAGTTGGGGAGGTCAACAAGCACAGTCAAAGAGGCAAATTTTGAGGTGTACCTTGAAGGAGGGGAGGAAGGGAGTAAGTCGGAGGAATCTTGGAATGGAGTTCCAGAGAGTGGGTGCTCAGCACCAAGCTTTGCCACTGTTATGGACTCCGATACCCTACCGTGCATCAGGGCACTAAATAAATGCAAGTTGTTGTGAGCCATTAGGATTAAACCTGCAAAACTCAGCCTTGTAAAACCAGCTAAACATTCTTCAGTCCTAGCTTCAGTTATGATTTTGAATAAATTCAGCTGTTTATATTTCTTACAATATTTCACATCTGCAAAATTTAAGTCTCCACAGCTTTGTCCTCAACTCTCATCAACCCTGCCACAAACACTTACAAAGAGAAAATCACAACTTAAGCAAAAGGCTACTTCAGAAAAGCAGAGAATCTATTATTAACCATGGTTATAAATCTAGTCACACAACACATCGATTTTTTAGCAGATCAACCACCGCTGGCAGATCTGTTAAAAGAGAGAACAATTCCAGTTCATATAATAATCCTTATATTTGGTTGGACACCTTTCACATCGGGAGGATGTCTCAAAGCACTTCACAGGATATACTGTAAAGTGCAGTAATTGTGTGTTTTGTGAGGGAATGTGGCAGCCAATTTACACAAAGGAATATCCAACAAACAGCTCGAATAACCAGTTTTTCATTTGGGGGATTATTGGCCAAGATACCAGGAAAAACTCTTTTTTCAACATGTACATTATATACAATATGCCAGAAAAATATCCATGTGTAGGTGGCAAGCACATGTGGAATTCTGTCTGCTTTCGATACTCTTCAGATTGGCAATTAGTTTCTGTAGTTGGCAAACACCCATATATATCACTTATAAAATCAAGTCAGGAGGTTGTGGGTTCAGGTCCAATGTCTCTCGGCTGACACCCGATACAGTGCTAGGGTTGTATTGTACTGTTCGAGGTCCTGTCCTTCGGATGAGACGTTAATCCACGATCAATTTTTTTGGGGTCAGCCGGGTGTCTGAAAAATGCGGAAACCCATCATCATGCTTAAGAGTATCCAAACCAAGCTGAGATTTCCATGTATCCCACCTCCACATGGAAATTCCACAGATACGTTGTTGGAATAGTATGCGAACTCTCTCCCTGGAGAGACGCTTCCTACTTACCTAATTCCAGAGAGTCTTAGGTGCAGATTGGCAAGAGCCAAGGCTTGGGGAGTCCCAAAGTGTGCATTGGGGTACTGCTGGAGTCCACTAGCTAAAACCACATAGCATTGATATTGCTATCTGGCAAGCTTTCCTGCTGTTTGTCCAGTTAGAACCACACTAACCGTTAGGGCTTTGGCTTGCAGGGTTAATAGGAGCAGAGTCAGATGATTCCCCGGCCCCAATGACTGGTGTGCCTTTCCAAGTCCTGCCGATGAGCCAGGCTGGCTATGCTGCCATCAGCAGTGCCCTGGAATATTGGACATCTATGGAAGGTGTTGTCATCTAGGAACTGGACTGCCGAGACCACCACAGAGGGCTGGTTTGATTACGACATTCTGTTACCAGGTATGTCACCTTGCAACCAGTTTAGCTCCAAGGAGAACCAGCTTACCTCCCCACCAAAGATCTGCTTGTTCAAATGGACATTAAAGATCCCATTGCATTATTCAAAAAGTGAGTTTTTCCTGGTCTTGGACAAAAAAAACCCAATAAAAGTGGTCATTCATTTCATGGCTGTTTGTGGGACATTATGTGCAACCTGGCTGCCGTATTCACCTATTTAAAAAAAAGTCACCATATTGACTGTATATCCTGTGAAGTGCTTTGCGACTTTTCCTGTAGAGAAAGGTGCTGTAAAGTTTATTATATTATAGTAGTATATAATACACACAAAATATACTTTCCAAAAGCTCTAGAAAATCCTAATTCTAAAACAAATCCTCAATGCTTTTTTCTCAACAATGTTGATCAATTCCACGATAGCGATCTGCCTGTACAGCTTCTCACCACTAGATGGAGGCCGAACACGCAAGACAGCATGGACTGTTCAGGTCAACACTTACATGGAACAGGATAACCAAGAGCTGGCATCATTCAGGTGGTGAAGTAACTTCACTGAGATGTGTTCTAAAACTCTTGATCCAGTGCCAAATACATAACATTGGATAAAGCTCTGGAGCCTAAATAATAAACGTTGCGTTTGATACAGCGCCTTTCCACAATGGGAGGACGATTCAAAGTGCTTCAGATGATATACCGTCAAGTGTATTGACCGGGGAGAGGTATTAAGCAGGGTGTCTCAGGGGCCTGTATTGGGAACCCCTACAGTTCCTCATATATATTGATAACATGGGTTCACAGACCTTTAAATTCACAAATGACACCAAGGTGGGGTGGGAGAAAGACTGTGGAGTCAGAGGAGGCAGATGAAATTCAATACTGATAAATCCTAGGTACTAGAACACAACAACAACAACAAAATTACATTTGTATAGAGCCTTTCACGTTGGCAGGACCTCCCAAGGTGCTGGACAATCAATGTTTCGGACCCGATCTGGGGGTCAGGATTAGGGAGGGTGGAGGGCAGGGGTTGAAGGAGGGTGACGGAAAGCACACTTGAAGAGGAGGGTCTTGAGACGGGTCTTGAAGGAGGCAAGAGAGGGGGCGAGGAGGAAGGACTGCGGGATGGAGTTCCAGAGGGTGGGGAATACTACATACAGGATCCAAGAAAAGGAAACACAAGTATTTCATGCATGGGATTCAACTTGCCAAGGGGGAAGTGGAAAGAGATCTTGGGGTGTTAGTTAATTTCTCGCTCACTGTGTCAAGACAATGTGATGCAACAAGAAACAAGGCAGACAGGATGCTGGGCTATATTACTAAATCAGATAAGCTTAGATTCCCAGATTTCATAGTCAGGCTGTACAATGCTCTGGTCAGACCACATCTGCATACAGTTCTGGTCACCATAAACATAAGGGGCTGCTGATACCCTAGAGGGAGTGCAGAGGAGAGCAATGAGGATGATCTCCAGTGTTAGAGGAATGATGAGACAAGCTGGGTTTTTCTTTACACAGAGGAAAATCAGAATCTGGAACAGTAAGGGTGGTTAAGACCAGGACACAAGACTCGTTTGAAAAGCAGCTTGATGCAGTGATGTGGACAGTAAGGTGGTCTCTGGAGGGATGAGATTAAATCAGTTGATATACCTTCTTCGTCCTAACTAATCTTGTGATCTTGTAACTGTATTTTTGGGCACTTTTCAGATTCTATTGTTATAGACAATATCAAATAAAAGGCTCGTTATTGAACTCATCACTTCCCTCTTTCCCTTGGGCTTGGCCGATTGATCTAATGTAGATATAATACAAGGTAATACACTACATATAAAAACAAGAAACCATAAACCTGGGCAAAATGACAACAGTTTCTATAGGGGTGCAATAGGAGAAGCATTATGACAATAGTTTGCTGAAAGTATCCAGTCAAAGTAAAGCTTAGCGTAAGCAGAGCTAATTAAATAAATACTAGGTTTCATCCTGAGGGCATTTTGCTAAGTTGAAAGTTATTCTAACCTTGTATGTAGTTCACTGGTTAGACCACATATGGCAGCAGGATTGGGCAACTTACCATCAACAAGACTGAAGTTTGGAGAGGTCTCAGAGAAAAGTAGCAAGTACCAGGACTTAGAAGTTATAAAGAAGATGACTAGTTGTTCCAGTTAAGATTGAGGATGACATAGGGTAGTTTTTTAAAATGATGAAAGACAGCAATAACTTAGATATCAGCAGACTATCTTACATCAACATAAAGATACAAACCAGGGGCATAGATAGGTTCAGAATGAAAAACTTAGAGCAGAACCAAAGTGAAGATTTTTTTTCCTCCCCACAAAGCAGTAAATGTGTGAACAAACTCCCAACAAAAGCAGCTTACTAAATCAATCAGTTCACAGCAACCTGGATTAAGTATATGCTTAAGGACAGGAAGAGAGAAAAATGGAAGAATCCTAGCTGTTCTCAGTTGACGACAGCTAGAGGGAGTCAGGGAGCATTAAACTCATTCTCAATATTTTCAAGTGAAAGAGGATGGGCGAGCCACAGTGTGGTCACCACTATCAGCAATATATTATTGAAATGGTCAAGTGAATACTGTCTCAAGGCGTCAGGATCAAATGAACATCTCCTAAGGTCAAAAAACCCTAGTTTCCTTACTCCACACTCCTCTGTTTACCTAGCAGTAAGTAGAAATCCAGTTGTTAGGCGATTGGCAGATCGATTTTCCGGGAGTAATAATCCCTTTAAAGAAAAAAAATAATAATTTGGTCACTCAATCCACAACTGTTTGTGGGACACTGCTATACACAATTGGCTGCCGTGTTTCACCCACAAAACATAGCCAATTCACTTTACAATATGTCCTATGAAGGACTTTGAGAGGTCGCAAAGATGTGATAAGGCATTATGTGGAGTCCTGTAGCTCAGTGGTTAGAGCACTCGCTTTGCAAGTGAGAGACCTGAGTTCAATTCCAGGCAGAGGGCGAAACCTTGGGCAAGTTTCCTTACTCCACACGCCTAATAATAATCCGTCCAAAAAACAAAACAATAATAAATTGGTCATTTTCAATCTACGACTGTTGTGGGACACTGCTGTGCGCAATTGGCTGCTGCGTTCGCCCACAAATATACAGTCAATTCACTTTACAGTGTGTTCTGTGAAGCACTTTGGGACGTCCGCCCGACGTGAAAAGCGCTATATCAAATGTAAGGATTATTATTATATCAAATGCAGTTATTATTATTATTATTATTATTATTACCAATATTCATTGGCCACATTCAGATATGAAAAGTAAATTTCTATTAATAAGAAAAGTTTAATTAAAAGTGGCACCAAAGATTTCCTTTAAAGCATTGGAGGAAGATAATTAAACATTACAATCTATAATTAAACATTACATTCATCTGAATTTAAGTCATTGTACAAATTAATTATCATGCTGCCATTTCTCATCAAGAGTATCTGATTTGCAAAATAACTCATCTTGGCTGTGGGCTTCTGCAACTTTTTTCTCTCCTCCACTCTTAAAGGTACCAACTCATGCTTAGCTCCCACATGATAATTCTTCACGTCAGAGTTTAGACAAAGAACATCAGCAGGCTATTCAACTGTGCAGCAGCATCAAGGCCAAGTTCAATCCGATTTTGTTCAAAGATATTCCAGACCTTTATAGATAACCGAGCGAGTACTTCACAAGCGAGTGACTTATCCACTGAGATGTTAAAGGACATTATTATTAATATAATAATAATAATCCTATGAAAACCATAGGGGTGAAAAACTGACAACTGGAGGAACAATATTCATCAAAACACAAACATCTTCACTCAAATACTAATTGGGCTGATGTTACTGCTTCCATCAAAATAAGAAGTACATCTAAAAGTTTACAATATATTGAGGAAATAATTCAACCGTTGAAAAAAAAACAAGACTTCAAGGAGCAAAGTATGCAGACATAGGATGGAATTGTCCTCCCCTCAACCCACCAATAGGGTCTACATGGAGAAAAACAGTTGTGAAGGCCACCAAAAGAATATCACAGCTATATCGGATGTACTTGGTCATCTGTATTCATTCATTCCACATGAGCCTTACCAGTAATAGTGCAGGCATCTCTGTGCTCTCCGCTGCTGAAAGCATCTTCTGAATCAAATGCCTCACTCACATAGTACTCTTCACTGGTGCCTGTATCACAGGCGGGGACTGGGGAACCACTTGACCCTGAAGCAGACAGCCTGGCAGCTGAGGCTTGTTCACTCAAAGCTGTGGCGTCCAGCTTGGCAGATTTCACTGGGCCGCGTAAAATGCCATCAGTGGGGCAAATGTTAATGACTGGATCAGGCAGGCAGAAAACTAATCCTGGTTCTGTGTCCCTGGTGGTATCATCAATGTACCTAAAAAACAGGAAGTAGACACAGTACTGTTAGAAACTTGGTGATAAGTTTAGGAAAGAATTACATAAAGTGATATTGCACAGAAACAGTATATTCAGCCCAACTATAGTCAGTGGCTGTAGTTTTACTCCACACAAGTCCCACCGCTACTGTTCTCTTCTCCCTCAATTATGCAGGAAGTTTTCTATAAAATACATTTGCTTTTGGTTTCAACCACAGCTTCCAGCAATGAGTTTTACATTCCCAACATCTCCTCAAACTCTTCATTAGATCTACTACCTTACTTAGGAAGAACTACACACAAATCAATCTGCTTTCACCAAAACAAACTCAAATTTTTAAACATACAGTTTAAACTGCATTTTAAGCAGTGAAAGTAAAGGACTGTGAAGAGTGAGAGAAAGATCACTATTTTAAAATGACAATAGGCTCTGCTTTCTGCTGCCATAAAATAGTTTTATATTACTCCTGCTCTGCTGAGATGATTGCCGGAATCCCAATTGTGCCAGTCACAATTAATTATATGGTTACGAATGGTGATTATTCATTTCCAAGTAATTATTCCTGAGTTGGGCAAAAAGTAATCCAGCATGGTTAGAGGTGAAGCATTAATCAGTCAGCAATGCAACTCAAAAAGGAGAAATGATAAATCATTCTGACTGGAAACTAATGAGTCCCTGCTGTTCACACAGAAGAATCAAAATCTGCAGGAACTTACAACCGACTGTGCTCATACAGACTGAATATGGGAAATTATAACTTGCAATAAGTGTCGAAGGGAAGGATGAAAAATTCTCCTCACCTATGAGCTCCAAGGGGAAAGATAGGATGCATAAATGAAACTGTTCCAAGCCTGAAAACTGCAGAATAGCAACTCTGAATAAGAAATACAAAATTGCTCACATTACAGCTCTCAAACCCGAAACATCACACATTCTCTCTTCTCCCCCTGCCCCACATTAAACAATCCAGCTTCTACCCTATACCCTTGAGCATGGGTACATGTTATTTGCATTGATTATTTGCTTCTTGTTCTACAACCTATGCAGGATATGCATGCTAAATAAGTAGTCAACTCACAGCATGACGTGCACAGGTTTGTATCCTGCATGGGTCAAAGGTCATCGGACGACTTACATGACCTTGTGCCTCTTGTTGTCCGCCTACCCCCTGTTGAAAGAAATAGTGTTTCAGTTCGTGTTCGGTTAGTAACAGATGAAGCATCCGAAAAGTGCTTCACTCATTACCGACAAAGGGCATGGAATAAGCACGAACATTCAACAGGCAGTCTTTACTTTCACCGCTATACAGCCAAGAATTAGTATTTAGAGTATACACAACACCTGGGCACAGGCTCTCCACTCAGCAAATGGAGGAGATGCAGGGGCCTCATGTAGAAAACTTGCCAACTTTCCTCTGGGGAGGTTAACTGATAGTTGAGCGGGTGATCTTCAACAATGTCAAATGCAAACAGTTGTCAAACACTTGCCCGTTACAGAATGTTTATATCATGAGAGTTTTGAACCAGTTCAATAAACATTTTCAATACCAAAGGCAGTTGGCCTGTTTTTTAAATGAGACTGCAACTTCTTTATGAAAACTGTACCAAATCCACATAATACAGGTAGGATGGCCACGTAAATATCAGTTTTTAATCACATTGATGAAACACCATTGGTAGTATTTTTAATTCACAGTTTTCCTTTTGTCACTAATAAACAGAAACACTACTTTCATTAAATAATGTGCAAAAACACTGCGGAGAAAGACAGAAAGAAACCAGTTCAAATTCGCCAAACACTGCTCAATACAAATTGTATTAAAGTAAATGGAATCTTTGCCTTCCACTGTGGAAATGTAAATAATCAATAGCAGAGTACAGGGATACCTCATTAAAACTGAGTCCAATTTTTCATGGACCCGGCTATAAGTGAGGCACAAAGAGGCCAACTTCCAGGTCAGCAGGTTGCAGCTAATATCACTTCCTATGGTGTGATGTCAGTGCTGTTCCCTAAGCAAAATGAACTAACTGCAGGACATGACATCAGTGGTGACCCAGGTTTACTGCCAGTTGGCAATGAGTCCACACTAGACCAAAAAGCAATACTATAATCGCCCACAAAATATACAGTCAATTCATTTTACAGTATATTCTGTGAAGTGTTGTTTCAACAACGTGATAAGGTGCCATATCAAATGCAAAGTCTATTATTATTTTCATTATTATAATATCAAAGGACGTTATAATGGAGTGCCCAGTAGTTAAATGCTTTATTTGATTCATGGGTTGAAGTCTAGGGCCTGCACGATACTGACACAGCAGCAACCAAGGGATGAGTTCTGCACTGGACTCTTCATGGTAATGTATAACCCCACTTTATAATTAAACTTATTAAACTTAATAAGTATAATTATAATTAAACTTATACTTCCTGATCAACATTATGTCTCCATGCTCACCACGTTATATGGATCAAAGGAGGCAGCTGGGACTGATCCTGCCTTGTCAACTTGTTTCATAGCCTGGAGAGGAATAGTAGAAACTGTCTGACAGAGAGGATTCAGAGACAATTATATTCCCCCAGGTCTATCTACATGAAGATCTTAAAGTATTTTTAAACATTTTTAACAATACAAAAATTCAAGCCTGCTGAAACATATTGATATGGTGCACATTTTTAAAGTTCCTTTTAGGTTCTTTTTTAAAAAAACATTTTCAAGGTGAAATACAAACCACACTGCCCACAGTGCAGACTACAACCAAAGATATAATACACACACAAATAGAACATTTCAGCTCAGAAGAAGCTCAACTACAAAATGCAGCAATACACCAAACCCACATTCGCCCAGGAGGGATAATAACCATGGGACTTAGCTGATCGTGTGTTAGTGGGATTCACCTGTACTCTGCTATTGATTATTTCAATTTCTGCAGTAGAAGACAAAAAAAAACATTTTGTTTTAATCATTTTAAAGTCAGGAGTGTTTGGTGAATGTAAGCTGCTTTCATGCTGTCTTTTACATAGTTTTTGTACATTATTTGATAAAAGTAGTGTTTAGGTTTATTACTGAAAAAAGGAATGGTTTGTAAAAGCACTGTAACATGACATATTTTTTATCTATGTTTGGATTTATACAATTCATATGTGATACAACTGATGACTAACTAACAAGAGGAGAACACACAAATATCTATTTGAAACCAGAGTCTCTGGGATACATAGTTGCACTTGTAAATAGTATGTAGTGCCCTATAGTGTAATTTTAAATAAAAGGACCTTAATACTGTCTTTGTAGGATTCTCCAAGTACCACTTCCAACAAAAATAATTTATACGTTTATAGTGCCTTTCACGTTGGGAGGATATCTTAAAGGACATGGCTGACTGCTAGTCCGAGTTGGGTTGAGGGTTGTTAAGGAGGACAGGAGAGAAAAGTGATGAAAATCGTGGTTGAAAAGAAAGGCCTTTTCTTTAAGGTGAGTTTTAAAGATGGGAAGGGAGGGAGCAAGGTGCAGGGACCCCAGAATAGAGTTCCAGAGAATGGGAAGAGGAGGGGAAAATGGTTGAAAGTGAATCCATCAATGGTGGACCCGAAACGTTGACTCACTTTCCTTTCTCCATAGATGCTGCCTGACCTGCTGAGTGTTCCCAGCAACTTGTGTTTCCATCAATGGTGGGGCTGGGCGGGTGCAGCACATAAAGCAGGCAAAGTAGTAGGTTTGCAGAAGGTCACGATTGGTGGAACGAAGCATTGGAGGATTTGAACAGTGATGAGGATCTTTAGAGCATCTGTGCAGATCTTAGGGCAAGCCTTTTTGATTTTACTTCTTAGTTTCGCCCACAGAATATATAGTCAATTCACTTTACAATAAATTCTGTGAAGCGCTTTGAGATATCTCAACAACGTGCTAAAGTGCAATATCAAATGCAAGGATTATTATTATTATTATCCACCAGAGTCTGAGGAATGCCATAAAAGGGAGCGACGAACTAATAAAAAAAAACTTGGGTGTTAAGACTCTGCCAATTCTAGAAATCTCTGGAAGCACATGATTTCAAGGTGTCATGGTCCAATCGTGGCGGCCATTTCATGATCAACAGGTGCAGTGACCTGGAAGGTATGTTTCAAGGATAAGTACATGCATGGTACGAGCCGCTTTGATGCTTCAGTACTCACTGAAAGTCACATTGCCAGAGCAGCAGCCAAATTAGAGTCTAAATTTAGCAATTCTCACTTTAAAGAATGGACGGCAAAAATCCAAGCGAGTGTAATCAGAACCAATATATATGTCAATAGGTTCTATAGATAAATACTATGTTTTGAAACAGACAATTCCCCCTCTCAAATTTAGTTAAAAGTAGTTTGATTACGTGACCGAGAGGCTTTGTGTGATGGCGGCCTATATATGGTACAAAGTTCTTTGCATAGAACATTACAGCATGCAAAAAAGCCACTTAGCCTTAATAGTGCATTTATACTAGTTGCACTGCACACGAGCCTCCATCCCTCCTAATCAACTCTACCGTACGCCCTATTCCCTTCTTCCTTATGTCTTCGTGCAGCCATTTTGTTCAAAGAAAGATTCTAAAAACAGTAAATGATCAGTTTATCTGCAGGAGTACCAAGACACTAGGAGAAACTCTTCTTTTTGAATAGTGTCAGGGGATCTTTAATATCCACCTGAAGGTCAGGGAGATGGGATATAGATTTAATGCATCAACCAAAGGACAGTGCCTCTGACAATTTAGTGCTCCTATAGTTCTGGAGTGTCAGTCCTGTCATTGAGTGACAGTCTGGACTACAAGATCAAAATATCAGGTAGAGAAATCAGGTAAATATCAATAACTGTTTTACTAAAATCAGACATTTTGCATAATCTAGAAGGTGAATAATGACTAATACTTCAGTTCACTCTACTCTTAGAATTTGAGACCATTTTATAGTCATTTTTGATTTATATGGCTTTCCTCACTTTTCCAATGTCTGTCTCTGTCAGTGTTTTCCCCATCTGTCTCTGCAATATCCTCCCAACATGAAGGCTGCGGTCGAAGAGGAGATTCTTAAGACATACCTTGAAGGAGGCAGGGGAGGGAGCAAGCCAAAGGGAATGTGAGATGGAGTTCAAAATGGTAGGGGCAGAGAGGCTGAAGACCTGACCGCTGATGATGGGGCAGGCCGGGAGGGGGACATGAGCAGGCGAGCCTGCTGAGCGGAGGGAGTGGATAGGTTGGTAAGGGTCAGGTCACAGAGGTAGGAAGAGGCAAGGCCGTGAAGGACCTGGAAGGTGAGGATGACGATTTTGAACTCTATTCTTTGGGGAACGGGGAGTTCTGGATTAAACACAGATTGTGGAGGGAAGAGTTGGTACGGCCGACAAGCAGAGAGTTGGCGTAGTCAAGCCTGGATGTGATGAACGAACAAACGAGGCTTTCGGCGGCCCGAGGGATGAGGAGTGGTGGAGCTGAAAGCTATTCTATTCAGCTGTAAAAGATAATGCAGAGTTATAAATTATGTGGCTTGTTTTTGGCTGAGCCTGCTTGCTGAATATTTAATAATTTGCTAGTCATTGCCATATAATCCCCCACAAACTTGCAGGAATGGGTGGTACTATGTACAAAGGATGATTGCAGGAGGAGGCAGTGACAAACTAATGTGAATCATTCCAAGCCTTTTTCATCTGCTGAAGTGACTACTTTAAAAATAAATTGGCCTGATCAGTCCTTCACTGTACCAGCTCATTTTGACATTGGTTGCTACAGAAACAGTGAAATTTCAACAACACGCCAGGGCAGACCTCAAATATGCAGGACACAAATCCTTTGGCAAGGCATGATAGGTCATTATAGGGATTCCATTTAAACACAGTGCATTTCAGAAGGTTTGTGTATTAATTTGTACTGTTTTCACTTTTATTTATAAAACCATTTATTGTCAAGGTCTCTCATGTGTCAGCACGGCTCAGTTGGTAGCAACAACAACAAATCACACTTGTATAGCGCCCTTCACGTCAGACAAACGACTCAGGGTGCTGGAAAGTCAGGGTTTTTTGGAACGGAGTTGAGAGTTGGGTTTAGGAGGAGTGGAAGGGGGGGGGGTTGAGGGTGGGAAGGCATGGTTGAAGAGGAATGTCTTAATACGGGACTTGAAGGAGGCAAGAGAGGGGGGGTGAGGCTGAGGAATTGTGGGATAGAGTTCCAGAGTGTGGGGGCAGAGATGCTGAATGCCTGACTGCCAATGGTGGGGCGAGAAGTGCAGGGGACCTGAAGCAGACCAGTGTCTGTCGAGCGGAGGGGGCTTACAGGCTGAATGGGGTTAGGAGGTTGGAGAGGTTGGGGGGAGCAAAACCGTGGAGGGCTTTGAAGGTGAGAACAAGGGTTTTGTACTCAATTCTCCAAGGGATGGGGAGCCAGTGAAGCTGGGCAAGAACGGGGGTGATTGGTTCACGGAGCCCGGTGTGGGAGAGGACACGAGCAGTAGAGTTTTGAATAATCTGCAGCTTGTGGAGGGAAGAGTTGGGAAGTCCAGTGAGCAGGCAGTTGGCGTAGTCAAGCCGGGACTTGATGAAAATGTTGATCAATGTCTCAGCGGAGCACTCTCACCTCTGAGTCATAATCTTGTAGGTTCAAACCACATCAGAATTGAACTCATACAATCTATGCTGACACTCCAATGCAGTCCTGGGAGTGTGTTTCATTGTCAGAGATGCATCCTTCAGATGATACCTTGAACCGAGGTCCAGTCTGCCTGTTCACGTGGACATTAAAGATCCCATGGCACTACTTGAAAAGAGAAGTGAGTTTCTCCCGGTGTCCTGGCCACCAATCCCCCAAATTAAATGGATGATTCACTTCACAGCTGTTTGTGGGACATCAGAACTGGGCTGCTAGGTTCATCTACAAATACACAACCACTCCAGTTCAGAGTAAATCTCATTTTGGGGATTTTATGGATCCATTTTGCTCTCTGCAGTTTGTTGTTGTGTACAAGCGGGGGGCAGGGTGGCTATATTTATTTTCCTCCTGCAACTCCAATGTATCTCTTGAGTATTCTCTGTGCTCTTGTGAAAAAAAATGGCTGTTATGGATAGTACTTTGACTTTGTTTGATCTTTTTCAATAAGAAAACAGATTTGGGGCTCAGTGTTACTTATATTCGTAGATTAATAAACACCTCCTTTCTTCCATACCATCAGCACCCCTCCCCTATATATTCGATCCTCTTGTAAAATGACAATGGCCTTTCAAACACTCAATGACATAAGTTAAGCCTCGTTGGCCAATTACACCAAGTTTCCAACCATGAATATTCCCTCAGCAGCCCATCATAGCTCCACTTATTTACCTTGCTGTATGGAAAGCTGGCACAAGACCCAGTTGCAGAGGATGTGATAAACCACCACTGAAGGCAAGAGTGCAGCCTACATTATATTACAGTCCTCTACCAGCAACAACACTGGTACAGGTTGTTGGAGCTGAAGGAGCCAAGAAATGTTGCCTTCTTTGTCTGTCACTTCACCAGTCAGTGGACAGTTTTGTTAACACTACTATAAGTCTACATTGGCTTACAACTTCCTTCAGCTATACCATACAATCCAATGCAGAAAATTGAGCTGGCAGAATATTGTGCTCCAGTAAACAAAATAAAATCTCCTTTCTCTTTTTGAGTAGTGCCATGGGATCTTCAATGTCCATTTGAAAGAGCAGACTGGACTTCAGTTAAAGGTCTCATTCAAAGGAAGGTTATGATCTGCAAGGTCTGGCTCTACCATTGCAAATAAAGTGTGGGGGGGTGGAGGGGAGAGAAGTAAAAGGATCTGTGACATGCATATCTCCATTCAGTATCTCCTCAAAGAAAGATTTTGATGCTCAAAAAAACTCTGCTAAGCGGGTGTCCAAGGATGCCAGGACCCTGGGCTATTCATGCAGGTTTCAGACACTACGACTATAATTTAGAAACCCTTGGGCATGGGGAAGAGAGAAGAGAAAATTTCAAATCACCCTAAATAAATAATATAATGCAGTTAGGAATACCATCCAATATTTATTGGCCTTCTGATCAGAGCCACTATTTTCACACCGTTTGCAGTGAGGCACTTGCAACAAGAAAAATCTCTGCATTCACTCTGCCATTTCCAGTGTTATCACTGCTCAGCACTCAAAAAAACAACTGCTTTTAAACACAGCCTGAGCACCTTCAATTTTATAATCAGAAAAAACCCCACAATAATGGTCTTTTATTAAGAAAAACCATTAGAGAGAACCCTTTATGGATAAGGTGGAGGAAAATCAAAACTGCTTTATTTCAAACTGAGGAAACCACCAACTGCTCTCCTCATTCACACTGGGTACAGAAAACAAGGAGACAAACAGATGGCAGGGAGCTGCAAATCTCAGACAAGGTGCTTTCTTACTGCAGACAAAGTGACAATACAGTAGAAGACTGGCTGCATGAAAACCAAAAGATTAGCTCCATACCTGCTGCTCCTGCGAACCAGTTGCAATAATAGACTTGTGATGGGAGGATCAATAGCAACCTGGTGATTAACTGCTGGTATGAGGAATCCTTCAATCAGACTTGAGTTTATGCATTCCTCAAAAAACGATTTCCATCCTGATTATTTAAATGCTGTTGCACAGGAAATGTTGGAAGAGTATGCAGCTTGCTACTGTACCAGGGTGGCAAAGGTTAACTCTGCACTAAAATGCATGATGTATTTGGTCGTTCCTCATCCAGACTGTGAGAAGTGGCTAATTATCGCACGGTTAGAAACTGGCAGGAGTCCAGGCCTCACACGGCCACAATACTTGATTAGGTGATTGGAAAAATACCGTCCATCAAACTTGGTCAATCCACTAATAGACAAGAATTGTTTTTGCAGTCGCACATTTCTGAAATCCCTTCTCTAAAATACTTTGATTCTGATAGGCCACTTAAAGGATTTCAGATCAAATAATCTGGATTTTCAAAAAAAAGCAAACAGTAAAAATGACATTGTGGTTTTGAAATATTTATTCTCCCAAAAAAATGCAATAATTGCTAAAGGAAATGTCGAGGTTAACAAATAAATATTCAAACTGAATAATAATAATAATCCTTAGCAGTCTTCTATATGTCTATGAATACATGAAGACTGAATATCTTCATTTATAAACAGAAATCATATTGAAATACAATCCTAATACAAATGTGTTGTGCTCACCAATGTGATCAATGTGCCACCAATTATCCGTATGTTGGCAAGACCAACAGGTTAAAAGGGCTTTCATGCAGCTTTTACATTCCATCTAAATTATTTTGTTTATCAGAAAATTAAAGAGTTTCATTTTAATCTGAACACACCCAGTATAGAAAGATAGCAAAATGTGTGGTGAATTGACTGACCTCAGGCAATCATGCAGTTGGGGTGCAACATACAACTGACTTCAGGCTGCTTGTGACTACTGCCTTTGCTTACAAAATACATTCACTCCACTTTACAGTAAATATAGCAAAGCTCTTTGAGATATCCTCCCAACATGAAAGGTGCTACATCAAATGCAAAGATCATTTCTTTTTAATAATATCAGTTTCCTGCTCTGGATGGCTTTCCTCGCTTTCCAGCAATTCCTCCTGGAGTTTGTGTGAACTCCAAACTTCTGATGAGATAGTAGCAGTACTAATAGTAGTAGTAATAATAATAATCCTTATATTTGGAAAAAAACTCCTTCCACATTAGGAGATGTCCCAAAGCTCTTCGCAGAATATAATGTAAAATGGAGTGATTGTATTTGTGAATGAACTTAGTAGTCATTTTGCGAACCGCAATTATTATGTGATGTAGCGACATGTAGTGAATGATCAATTTTTTTAGGGGAGTATTGGCCAGGACCCCGGGAGAAACTCCCTTTTTGAATAGTGGTATGGGATCATTAACATCCACTTGCATAGGCAAATAAAGCCTTGGTTGAACGTCTCATCCGCAGGACAGCACCTTCAACAATGAGGTGTACCCCCAGCACTGTGTGAGTGTCAGCCGAGACTGTGAGCTCAGAATTCTGAGTACCTTCTTGGAATTAGTGGCAGAATTTTAACAAACCAAATGCTTTTTGCCCCCCTATCTCAACATAATTCTGTGGACCTGGGCCTTTTTTTGGTTTGTAAAAATATACGGTAGCACCATCAAAACCTTAACAATCTTACCGTTAGTTTTGTCATCGAGACAAGTTAATTTTACATTATTTTCATACCCAATTAAAATTCTAGACATTCTTCTTAGATTGAGTAAATAATTTGAGTTTGAACGAACCTACAATGGGGAGCATAGCTCCTTTAAGCTTAGAACTGTGTTTTTTTTCAAACCAATTATTAATATATGGCTATTTGAGGCCAAATTTGCAGGTGCACATGACGGTTCTGCTCTTCACTCAGACAACTGGCTTGGAGAACAGTGGATAGCAGGAGATGTGCTTTCTCCAGCCCTATGAATGCCATAAGAACATAAGAATTTCTTAGGCAAAAGAAGACCAGATTCCATCTTGTCTGCCTTCCACCATCCTGGCAATTGCTTGACATGTCATGTCTCAAACTATACACTGTATCCCAAGATATTATTTTCTAGCAAAAATCTATCTAATTTGTTCTTGAAACAAACAACACTGTTTTCCACTGCTTCCACTGTCTCCTTAGGGAGCCTGTTCCATAAATTTACTACTCGCTCACTGAGGTAGTGTGTCCACAGATTTGTTCTGAATTTACCACCCTTCAATCACAGACCATGTTTTCTGGTTCTATTGTTCAGATAAAACAGTTTATTCATGGTCTACATTATCTATTCCCTTCAGAATCTTAAAGACCCAATCATATCACCCCTCAACCTTCTCTTCTCCAGTGTGAACATTCCCAGTTTACCTAATTGCTCTTCGTAGTCAAGTCTCCCATCCCCTCAATCAATTTTGGTTGCCCTCCTCTGTATCCTCTCCAGATCCAGAACTGTACACAGTATTCCAAGTGCAGTCGCACCAGTGATTTATAAAATGGTAGGATGACCCGACTATTCGGGCTCAATATTGCTCTTTTAATACAGCCCAGCATCTGGTTTGCCTTAGTCACTGCTATCGAGCACTGTTGTGATAGCTTCAATTTATTATCAATCAGGATTCCCAGGTCCTTTTAATTTTCCGAACAGCTTATTTTCTTTCCATTTAAATAATAGTCCCATCGTGGATTTTTGTCCCCATGTGAAGCCCTTTGCATCTCTCTACATTCAATTTCATCTGTCACTGATCTGCGCAAGTATGTCCAAGTCCTCCTGTAACCTATCCTGTTCATCTCTGCCCTCATGATAGAATATATTGCAGCGTTCTTACAAGAATGAAGAAACAAGCAAGGCTGTCTTCAGTAATGATCTGAAAAGACTTTCACAAACACACAAAGATTAAAAGTAGCTCAAGTGACGTCCTGTTGAATTTTCTTTCTCATGCGCACTAACAAAGGACTTCACAGGACACTTCCATATGGCAATGTACAGTCTCTTTTGCTGAATGGACAAATGGATCTTGACCCCTGCAGTTATGCCTTAGCCAAGGTACTGGACCTCTATCTCTGAGATATTTGTAACATATCTATAGTAATAACAGGAGCATTAGCCTTCCTCTCATGTTGTTTTTCTCTCGAGTCAAGCACCTGAGAACGTTAGTACGACGCAGTGTCTTAAAACTACTGAAAATGTCATGATTGTGTCCACAGAGAAATATTAACAGTGCTTTTTACCCTGTAAAGTCCCTTCTCTGATTACCCGAGTAAGTATTAGCTTTCACATACACATATTCGCATATCTAGGTCAAAAGCTTTGTATTGTTTTTTTTTGGGGGGGGGGGTGGTGGTCAGCCGGGTGTCTGACACATGCAGAAACCCATCACCATGCTTAAAAGTTTCCAAACCAAGCTGAGATGTCCATGCATTCCACCTACTCATGGAAATCCCAGGGATATTTATTGGAATGCGCACTCTCTCCCTGAAGAGACACATCTTGCTTACTTAATTCTGGAAAATATTAGGCGCAGGGTGGCAAGAGCCAAGGCTTGAGGACTCCAGAGTGTGTGTTGGGGTACTGCTGGAGTCTAATCAGCTAAAACCGCATAGCTTGCCATAGATATTGCTGTCTGGCGAGCTTAAACATGCTTTTTATAACTACGCAATGAGATAACATTTTATCTGTCTTTATATAAATGTGTGTTGGAGTATTATCTATTTTGTGCTCATCAATAAAGCCTGTATTTACCCCATCTAACTTTTTGTAAAATTGTTCAAAGAGGAAACAATGATGACACATGTGCAGATCTTTGGATTTGCCAGTACTGAAGCAGGCCTGTAACTTCAATAGCAAAGCTGTGCCAATTGTCAGGTCACTTCACTCCTGGTCTCTGTGATTGTGCTGCAGGGCCTCTTGTGGATTAACCCTCAGTGAAACAGACTCTGGGATCAGTTGGCACATCACCAATTCTTATCCAGGAAAGGCAATAAACCCCAGCTTCTGCAAATGAGACAGCGACTGGTAAAGTGCAGCTTCAAGAACCTCATAGGCTAATTTGCAGTCTAAACCAGACATTAGTGTTGGAATGGGTTTGTGCTCCTAATCACTACCACACAATTAATTTGGACGAAGAAGGCATTTTAGCCCGTCTGATCTCATCCTTCTAGAATATCCACCTTACTGCCCCCTCCCCCAAATCACAACATCAAGGTGATTTTTAAAGGGAGTTCTTGTGTCCTGGCCTCTACCATATTTCCTGGCAATGAGTTCCAGTTGGTATACCCTCTGCCTGGAAATGGTCAGGGTGAGGGGAGAGAAGGGAGGGAGCGAGGAGGGGTAGAGAGTCGAGAGGGGAGGTGAAGGCACGGTTGAAGAGAAAGGTCTTGAGACCGGCCTTGAAGGAGGAAAGGGAGGAAGTAAGGCGAAGGCACTGGGGGATGGAGTTCCAGAGCCTGGGGGCTGAGAGGCTGAAAGCCCGGCCACCGATGATAGGGCGGTCAGGGCGGGGGGTGTGGAGCAGACCGGAGCCAGAGGAACGGAGGGTACGGGCAGGTAGATAGGGGGATAGTAGGTCAGCGAGGTAGGAGGGAGCAAGGCCGTGAATGGCCTTGTAGGTGAGGATGAGGATCTTGAAATCGATCCTCTGGGGGATGGGGAGCCAGTGGAGGCGAGCGAGGGTGGGAGTGATGTGGTCACGAAGCCTGGTGCGGGACAGTACACGAGCTGCAGAGTTCTGAATGACCTGCAGCTTGTGGAGGGAGGTGCCGGGAAGGCCGGCGAGGAGAGAGTTCCCATAGTCCAGCCTTGAGGTGATAAAGGCGTGGACCAGTGTTTCAGCAGCGTGAGGGGTGAGGTAGTGCCGTAGTCTGGCGATGTTCCGGAGGTGGTGGAAGGCGGTGCCAGTTGTGGCGCTGATATGAGGAAGGAAGGACAGCTCAGGGTCAAACAGAACTCCGAGGTTCCTGACGGCTTTGAGAGGTGGAGAGTGCAGCCTTGGATGCTGATGCTGTCAGCTCCTGAGGTGCGGAGGCGCTGACGTGAGCCAATCAGGAGGGCCTCAGTTTTATGCACGTTGAGCTGAAGAAAGTTGTCTCTCGTCCAGGACTCGATGTCGGACAGGCAGACTGTCAGGACATCGGTGGTCGTGGAGTTGAGAGTAGAGGAGGAAAGGTAGAGTTGGGTGTCCTCCGCATACATGTGGAAGTTAACCCCATGTCTGCGGATGATGTCACCAAAGGGGAGCATGTAGGGGGTGAAGTGGAGGGGACCGAGGACAGAGCCCTGAGGGACGCCGCACGAGACAGTGCGGGGGCTGGAGGAAAAGCCGTGGAAACAAAATGAAGACGGTGGGAGAGGTAGGACCTAAACCACTCAAGGACAGGGCCTTGAAGGTTGAGGTGGGAGGACAAGCGGTGGAGGAGGATAGAGTGGTCGACCATATCGAATGCGGTCCTGAGAAATAGAGGAGCAATTTCCTGAGAAATAGAGGAGCAATTTCCTGAGAAATAGAGGAGCAAGCCCAGCATTCCACTTGTGAGTCAGTATTAATGTACCCATCACACCCTATAATCCTCAGGCATTCCAGAAACATTGCTCCATAGTAGACAAAGGTGTGTTCGCCCACAAAAAACAGTCATTGCACTTAACAGCATATCCTGTGTATCACTTAAAAAGGTCATCCTGACAAGAAAAGTACTATACCAAACATACGATAATTATGTTTTAATTATGATGATTATTATTGATAATAAAGCTGCAGGGGTAAACTTATTGCTCTCCCACTTGCAGCCTCAGCAGAGCGCTGTCTGGAAAAGAATTAGGAATTACACAGAATCCCATGACCTTCAGGCATCTGTGAATGTTGCCTGCACGGTTCTGCATTACAGTGCCCGCTTCGGTGTGGCTCCCTGCAGCAATTTTATAAGAGCCTATTAATAAGCTTTACACATACCAAATGTCACGAGACTGCAAGCTAAAGTACGCAGCATCCCAAGTATATTTTATATTGGTGCGAATTAATAGGTCACCAACTGAACACAGTCTTGACCTTTAGACTGAAGTACTGAATGCTTTGAGCAAAGTCACTCTCATATTTTTTAAAAGAGGAAAGACATGAATTTGTTTTTTTTTTAAATGCTGGTAAGCTACAGTGTAGCTGCTAGACCATTAAACACTGGAAACTCAAATGTTTGGTTTTCCCAGCTCTCAAAGAGTTACACAAATTCCAAGCTGACAGTGGATCCAATGATTGCAGTCTTGTTTGACTTCAGTTATTATCTATAAAGATCTTTTGTTTTAGAACAAGTAAATGTACTCTTGCGATCGTCTTGCAGGCCACAGCAAGTTCTTCATGCTTTTCTTTGTTGCTGGCCACCTTATCCCTGTATAATGCTGCATTTGTGAAGTCTCCTGCAAAATGGCAAGGTTGCTCAGCATGTTAATAATAATAATAATAATAATAATCCTTGCATTTGATATAGCGCTTTTCACGTCAGGAGGACGTCCCAAAGCGCTTCACAGAACACACTGTAAAGTGAATTGACTGTATATTTGTGGGCAAACGCGGCAGCCAATTGCGCACAGCAATGTCCCACAAACAGTCATGGATTGAAAATGACCAATTTATTATTGTTTTTGGGTTTTGGAGGGATTGTTAAATTCAATAAATGGGAGTACTTCAACATTTAACCATTTGTGCGACTGAAGACGGCCTCAACAGGATTTGGAACAGCAGACAAATTAAAACACTGATTTATTTTGAGCATATCATAGAGGGCCTTCACTGCTGTTGAATTCTATGGTTGGGTTTCATTTCTCCTACCAAGACACAGTCACTCCACTCCACGGTAAATCCTTTGAAGTGCTTTGAGACGTCCTCCTGACATGAAAGGCGCTATATCAAATGCAAGCATTATATATATTTAAAATGTATTTCTGAATCAAGTCCGTCCAACTGGGAAGTTTTATTCTTCTAGTGTAATGTTAAACATGAATACAGAACAAGACTCGGATTTAAACTTGGAAAGCTCATACTGTTTAAAAACTGGGGCATAAACATGTGGTGCAATCAAATCACTTGAAAATTTGTGAGATCCCAAGGAAGTAATGTCAATTTCTAGCATTCTTTGTGGATAATTACATAACGAGCCGATAAATTTTGGCAACAAAAATACAACTGTGAGTGAGATTTACATATGTTGCCTTGGAGAGAAAACAACTGATCATGGCACCGATTTATTAAACTGTGCCACAGGCAATACCTCTGAAAGATCAAGTGAAAAATAAAAATTGAGCAAACGGGAAGGGAAATTAATAAAAACAAATCCTCTGCATGAAATAATCAAGGCCTTGTTTCATTGTATTCAGATTACATACAAGACTGCATCTGTAACATTTCACTATTTGCTTTTACAGTAATCATTTCTCATAAAACTTCAAGGACACAAAGGCAGTAAACATGCAAAACTATAGTGTGAAATTAGACCTTGTTTTAAGTAATACTTAAAGCAGGTGACATCCAGTCCATGCTGCCAGTCGAATGCCCTTGGGGTGCCGTCCTTCAGGTGAGACATTAAACCAAAGTCCAGTCTGTCTTTTGGATGGACGCTAAAGATCCAAGGTAATACTGGAAAAGAGAAAGGAGTTTCTCCCAGTGTCCTGACTAACAATCTCCCAAATATTGGTCATTTACTTCATAGCTGTTGGGAGGCATTGTTGTATACAAATTGACTGAAGTGTTCACCTATGAAGTACAACCACTACATTGCATCTGGCAAAGCGCTCTGAGATGTCCTCCTAATGTGAAAGATCTATATCAAATACAAGGATTATTACTTTTATCATTCGGTGACATTACCCCTCTGCAGGTCAGTGGTCTCTTACCTTTCTTCTAGTTTTCTCAACCACCACCTTTTTTGAAGTGAGCATTTACTGAAATGTAATTTCCAGCCCGTTGAGGAAATTACCTTCTTAGAATACATTAGCATATATTAGAATATACAGCACAGAAACAGGCCATTCAGCCCAACTGGTCTCTGCAGGTGTTTATGCTCCACATGAGCCTCCTCCTGCCCTTCCTCAGTTATGCCTTCAAGCACAACCTTCTATTTCTTTTTCCCTCATGTACCTATCAAGCTTTCCCTTAAATACATCTATACTATTTGCCTCAACAACTCCGTGTGGTAGCATGTTCACATTCCCACTACTCTCTGTGTGAAGAAATTTCTTCTAACTTCCCTATTTGATCTATTTGTGACTATTTTATATTGATGGCCCCTGGTTTTCATCTCCCCCACAAGTGTTGTCTGATATTTGTTATCTGGGTTCAATCTGCTGAAGATGTGCACACACACTCCCCCCTTTCCAGAATTAACATTTTCATCAATTATCAACCCTAGAGTTGCCCTTTAATGTTTTACAGATTTTATCAGACAGGGGACACGCACAGGCTTGAAATACTTTCATGCACAAAATCTATTAACCTTAAAGCTGCAATACACCCCTCTTGACTCCAGCCCCCAGCTCACTGTTCAGAACCTTGGTCTTCCTGACACAAAAGGCATATATAAATGCAATTTCTTCTTGTTACACTTGGAGCCACGCTTATCTAGAGCCTTTACAATTGAAGTTCCATTCGCCATCATACACATAGCATTGAGCAGAAACAGATACAATGCATTCCTATCATATTCTCAGTTGCTGAGTAACTCTTCAGCAACTGGTTTCTCCCTATGTATTCCTGGGAAGTACAGGAATTCAAATAGTTCACAGTACTTCTATAATAATAATAATCCTTGCATTTGATATAGTGCTTTTCATGTCTTCTAGACGTCTCACAGAATATACTGTAAAGTGAATTGACTGCATATTTGTGGGCGAAACGAGGCAGCCAATTGCGCACAGCAGTGTCCCACAAACAGTCATGAGGTGACCAATTTTATTATCTTTTTTCTTGAGGGATTATTATCAGACATGTGGAGTAAGGAAAGCTTTTGCGCTACCGAGAATCAAACCCAGGTCTCTCATGTGTGAGGGGAATGCTCTAACCACTGAGCTACAGGACTCTTTCTCAGTCACATCAAAAACATAGAATACCATACCTAAACTCCTATAAGGTTTATTGCCCAGCACCAACACCTTGTAACATACTAACTCTCAAGCATATTTAAGGTAGAGAAGCATCGACTGTTCTGAATGGACTGATATACATCCAATCAAGGGTCGAAGGCTCCTCTTTATCTGTACAGTCTTTATTCATATCTCTTTTGATATCTGTGTGCAAAATTGACTTTTCCAAAGTATTGTAATTATCTGGAAAAAATAATGAAGCACATTTTAAATTTTTCCTTAGCATTCCTAAACGTTGGCTGCTATCACTAAATAGCTCAATAACCTGAAAATCAGATGTAGCATCTTGCTTGGAATGGTACAATACATAATAAATTACTTTGATTTAATTGTAGCTTGACACACTGTCTGTGTGCAAAGCTACACTGTGACACATTACTGATGTTTATAGTGTGGTTTTAGTGTTTTTAAGTCTTACCAAACTAAAGAAAATTATTAAAACATAAAAGTAAAAGATAATTTCATTTGAGCTACATCGCTGTAAAATGGTTCATGTAATGGTTCATTACACAGATTATATGGAGAGGTTTGCCTGAAACCCAAAATCCTCATTCCCAGTTGGAGACTACTTTTTTTTAAAAACAGTATCCTTATTCAAGATTAATCTTTGATACATTGCACCAAAACCAAATATGCATTATTGGCTGTTTATTTCAATTGAAGAGGACAATGAACTATTTTGGCAAACCAGGAGTTAAGACCATCAAGTTCTGCTATTTGTATTGCTGTTTTGTAAGAATGTTCTGCTATTTGTAATCCAGTGTTCATGTGGAGTAAAACCTCTGTTAATCTAAACGTGAATGATTAGACAGTAAAAACATACACTGAAGCAATTCTAAACGTGATATTCAAATATTCACACCGGTGACTGAACTCTGTAAAGTTGCTACTTTCAACTAATTCTAGACAATGTAACTGGAAGTGAAGGGAGAGACTGAAATCTGAGGATAAAAGTACTATGGATTTCAAATACCAGTACAGTTACGAAAGAGACAATGTTTTTTGACACTGGCTGTTACACAGTGATAGGAGCTTCTTCAAAAAACTGAAAATCGTCCAAATCAAATGCAAGTCAGAGTTAGAAACGGAAGGGGAGGGTGTGCTTCAAGTCGTTCACTCTATAATGAAGGGATCTATACAAGAGCAAGTGCCTCTTTTGTGGCAACAAGATGCGTGAAGTACTTTCAAAGAATGAGGAATCATTCTTAGATTCACATTTAGCTTCCATATAGCTCAGGAAATAGGCCATAGCAATGGGTGATGATCAAGGATGACTTCTTGTCAAGTGCCTCTAAGGAAGGCAGTAGCAGTGACACCTTGGATGGCTGTAGGTGGGCTGAGCAGTCAGTTACAATACCCATCGGCAATGAACTTTTGACATTGCCAGTGTTCACTGACCTCCCTCAGGATCTACAGCCAGTTTAAATCGACACACAACATAACGGCCTCAATAAAGGTTAATAAGTGCTCTGATAACACGGTCTCTTCCCCTCGACCGCTGAACTAAATCGATCCACTGCAACACTGAAAACCAAATAAATTCTTAAATACTTTCCAAAGATTGGGACTAACTTTATGTATGAAACCTAATTATTTCAGAAACCATTTGCCCTTCATCTCATATCGATTTAGTACTAACTGTTAGAGCAATTGATTTAATAGTCATCATCTGCTCAATGGTCAAAAAAATAATAGAATTGGCAGTGTACTAGAACTTACTGCTTTACAATCCATTCTTGTTTTGAAACCAAATACAAGGTGCCCATGTTATACAATATAAATTTACATTTATACAGCGCCTTTCACGTCAGGAGGACATCTCAAAACACTTATGATGCGATTCTAGAGATTCAGACACATCTATATAAAATGTCCATCGAAAAAATCTCTGCCATTCCTGCTTCCGGGTTGGTCAGGGTACTGCTGGCATCACTTCTGGAGTGGACTCACCATCTTCCTGAGGGTCTACTAGTCAGTGTGACCGATTTCACGAGCGTTTCTAACCAGTGAATTTTCATCTTTATTTAAGAATCTAATTACTTTGTTCCAATTTGTGCTCAATTTCAAGACAGTTTGTTCAGCACCCTTACACTGACTTCAGATACTATCCAATAATTTCATACTATCCCTGGTACTGGCAACTACTTTGGGTCCAGACAATATGTCCTTTGATTGAGCTGCCCAGAAGTTTGTAAACTGGACCCCAAATTCAGAAACAATAAGCCTGCTTCTAGTTACCTTCATCAGCACCTTGGTGAAAGGAGCTATACAAATGTAATTTTGTTGTTGTTGTTGTTATTACATGAAGCCGCAACTTAATAAAATCCCTTCAGTCTATTTATAGTTATAATCCTTCCATTTGTAAAAGAGCTTTATCACGTCTTTGAGATGTCTCAAAGCGCTTCACAGAATATACTGAAAAGTGAATAGACTGTATATTATCTGCCCTTTCCCTAACCCCTTATAGCCTCTTCACCATGCTGTTGCAAAATAATTTAATCTGAACCATCTGTTCATCTTCCCTCCTTTATAGTACTCCAAGAAGATTTTCAAAACTAACTTAATTTCTTGCTAAAGCATTTCCTGTACTCCTGAAACTGTCGCCTAGAGCTATGAAGGGAAAATAGAACAATTAAACATATCTGTTTTGTTTAAAAATCATATGAGCAATTTAATGGCGTGTCAAGATTATTACACACGCCTGCAGGAAAATGTTTTAAAAGAAGACATCTTCCACACTTCAAAAAGATTTTCTCAATCTGGGTGTGGTATAATTACAGCAAAATATCAGGACGCACAATGCCAGCCAACAATATCCAAGTTGGGAAGGTATTTTTTTTAAAAAAACATACAGGCACACTGAATCATACCGAATAAGAAGAAGCAATACACCAGGCAGGTGTCTGCAAGTCTATCCAAATAAAAAAATGAAATCCTTTCACATTGCCATTGTGCAATGGAACCCCATTAGGTGCCTCGCAAGAGTCCACTTTTAACACTGATGCGCTGTACCCTTATGGTGCCTGGAAGTGCTGTACAGACGTGACGCAGAGTAACCGGCTTCCGGCACTAAAAACAATTGGCTCACTTCCTGGATCACTGGCACTTCCTGTTCTGCACATCAAGTGACTTCAGCGCCACTTCATCATCGCCCGCATCCGCAGCAGGTAGAAAGTGATGTTAGCGGCACTTCCTGCACACCGCCTATAGGAAGTCAGCAGCAATCGCACTCCCCTGACGTCTGCCATTTATTCACTCTGTTATCATCTGGCCACTGAGATATTGACCAATAATAATAATCCTTGCATTTGATATAGCGCCTTATCACATCTTCAAGACGTTCCGCCCTGCCCAGGAATTGAATCCAGGTTCTCTCGCTTGCAGGGCGAGTGCTCTAATCAATATGCTACAGGACTCCACAAGAAGATCAAGAAGACCACACAAGGCACAATGTTGCCCTGAATATACAATACACCTTGTGGGACCATTATCGAAATATTACCCTTGCAAGAATTTGTTAAAAGTCCAGTGAACTATTCCTTGAATACTTTAGGTTAAAGCAAAGAAATTTTGGGAATTTTCTCAGAAGGGGATTAAATTTAGCTATTCTCAGAAGATCTATTATCTATTATCTCTGCTTACTGTACTTCACCATTCAAAAATATTATTACCATTACAGCCATCATTGGTGGGCAGGTTTCTGCCCCTCCTCTCTGGAACTCAATTCTAGAACCACTTGCCTTGTCCCCGCCCTCCTGGCTGCCTTCAAACCTATCTTTTCAACCACACATTCGATCACCTTTGGCTCTTCTCTAGCTTGGGCATCAGCTATGTGAAGTTCTTTGAGACATCCTCATGACACGAAAGGCACTATATTAAATGTAAATTATTATTGTATTACAGCCCCAAATAGTTAGTCGGGAAAAAGGGGATTCAAATTATTCCAAGGCAGTTATTTAGCATTCACTGAGGAAATTGTTTCAGATGTAATCATTGCTTTTCACAGTTTACTCCTCAATATCCCTTCTCCAGTTGTAAAAGATATTTAGCAGCTGCAATAGAAGGGCACTTTGTTCCAGCTCACTCCAATTTCTCATTTCAAAAAGAGTATTTTCTCAACAGAATACATAAATGGGAAGGGGTAAAGTGAAGTGCAAGAAAGAGCACAAAAGGCTGAAGAAACAAGCTTTGCTCTGGAGATGAAAGTTGGTTGAAATCAAACTGGAATAGATTATACATAGGCACAAGAGTAGGCAATTCAGTCCTTGAGCCTATTCTGCCATTCTATTACATCATGGCTGATCTGTACCTCAACTCCAATTACCCAACTTTGCTCCATATCCCTTGATATCCCTACCTAACAAAAATCTACCCATCTCAGTTTGAATTGATCCAGCATCCACAGCCTTTTGGGGCAGAGAGTTGCAGATTTCCAGCACCCGTTTCCACTATACATTATATATGGAAGGAATGGTTCTGATAGGCTGAACAGCACTTCTTTGTTCCTTGTTTATGTTATCTAACAGACATTAACATTTCGTTAAAGGAAATTTAGACAGATTTGGGGCAAGCTGAATTTACTTGGACTCAAAATGTCACCAATGTAAACTGCTCGTCTAATGTGCACACGTTCAGAAAAATGTAGGAATCTTGACGCAAGGCTATAGTTTCATCCATGCGCTGAATCAGGTTTTAAAAACACGCAGATGTTGCTCAGGGAAAACACTCCACAATTTCAAGACTTAAATTATCCAACTTTATCCACAATAAAAATAAAAGGTTTTTGTGTGGCTTTGAAATAAAATGGCATTGTTATACTGTATTACACAACTTGAACTGTATTACACAACTTGAGTTTGAGAGGTTTAATTCATTTCAGATCAAAGAGGTGAAGTCACAGGCCAGGTTTTTGAATTTTGAGCTTCACTCATACAATGGCACAAAGTTCTATAGATTTTGATATACAAGACCAATTTCACTTAACAAACACCATAGTGGAATTATAGTATTACCAAGAAGCACTAGATTCTTGAATATTTGTAATTTACCATCAGTCTCATCCATTTGATGGAGAATGAATATTCACAAGTTTTTAACTGTGAAGTGCAGTAACTTTATTTGTAGGTGAACATGGCAGCCAATTTGCACACAACAACAACTTCCATTTATATAGCACCCTTCACATGGGATAGCATCCCATAGCTGAATGTCGACAAGACTCTTTGGCTCCCGTCAATGTCTTCTCTCCTGCGGGTCTGAAATCTTCAATCTCCTTGGGATCTCCCTCAGACTCACCAAAACCATGTGCAACTTAGGTGTCAGGTTCGATCCCCAGCTTTCCTTTCTACCACACATATGTTCCCTGACCAGGACCGCGTTTTTCCAACCTCCGTCACATTGCCCACCTCCGTCTATACCTCACAACAAGAGCAGCTGAAACCCTCGTCCACATTTCCGTCACTTCCCGGCTGGACTATTCTAATGCCCTCCTCATTGGTCTCCCCAGCTCGACCACACACAAAATGCAATTAATTCAAAACTCTGCCTGGATACTCACCTGCACAAAACTCTGTACCCCCATCACACCAGTCTTTACCAGATTCCACTGGCTCCCAATCAACGAATGGATCGACTTCAAGATCTCTCACTTGTTTTCAAATCTTTGCATGCCCTCGCACCTTCCTACCTATCCGACCTGCTTACCCCCACTCCGCCACCCACTGCCTCCACTCGGCTGGCTCTGGCCTCCTCTTCGTCCCTCATCCCCTCCGCTCCACCTTCAGCCACTACGCCCCAGAACCTCTGGAACTCTCTCCGTCAATCCCTCCACTTTGCCCCCTCCCTCCCCACCTTCAAATCCCCCCTAAAGACCTTCCTTGTTGGGCAAGCTTACGGTCACCTCCACCCTCCCTTTCCCCCAGCTCGGGGTCAGACTCCGCTATTGTCAAGCACTCTGGGACACTACCCTGAGTGAAGGGCGTTATATAAATGTAAGTTGTTGTTGTTGATTCCAAATGGGGCATTGAAACCCTGAAATGCCAGGATTCCAAAAGAGCAGAGGGATTGCAACCCTGAGTCCCCACATGGGGCTTGAACCCACATGGGGCTTGAACCCATAACCTCTAACTCAGAGAGTGCTACACTGAGCCAAGCTTACATTACAGAACAAGGCGTGTCTGGATCATATAAGACATTTGTTAGACCATGATTACTCACTCAGTAATCTTTCAGTCTACATTTTATAACCTTCACAAATCAGATGCATTTTAAATAGCAAAGTAGCATGATCACACACCTCTTTGAATATCAAAGTATGTAAGGACAGCACCCAGATTTCAGAGTTTCCGCTGCAGAAGGGGTAATGGAGAAAAAGAACTGGACACAATTGCACTTATTAGGTAATGTTCAGCAGCAGAAACATTGCTTCTGACCAAAGTGGGAATCTGAAAGACAAAGAGCCAGGTACTGTGAAAGTAGTTGCTCACTAGTTCAATTAACAAAGCAGTGATCGGTATCAAACTGCGGCATCCAGACCAGGAAAGTCTTAATAAATAATAATAATAATAATCCTTGTATTCGATATAGCGCTTTTCACGTCGGAAGGACGTCCCAAAGCGCTTCACAGAACACACTGTAAAGTGAATTGACTGTAAATTTGTGGGCGAACGCGGCAGCCAATTGCGCACAGCAATGTCCCACAAACAGTCGTAGATTGAAAATGCCAATTTATTATTGTTTTTGGTTTTGGAGGGATTATTATTAGGCGTGTGGAGTAAGGAAACTTGCCCAAGGTTTCGCCCTGACCTGCCTGGAATTGAACTCAGGTCTCTCGCTTGCAAAGCGAGTGCTCTAACCACTGAGCTACAGGACTCCACTCTTTCCCTGAGTTATTGAAAGTGTTGTTCAGCTGGGCAACAGTCAAACATGAGACAGTCTCTGAGCAATTGGGGGGTGGATTAGAAGTCAGCCGAAGTCCTTCTCCTCAATACAATTCAGCAAAGCTTTGCCAGGGGTTCAGAAGAAGATTAGCCTTTCTCCTATCGTGAAATAGCCGACTGAAACTCAACAACTTAATTAGTCACTCAGGTCAAGATTCTGAAGTGTGTGGAACCAAACCACAACATAACACAGCAGCTTCAAGACAGGAGAAAATTGGAGACAGAAGTGAAACATTATATTGCATTCTCGGGAAGTAATGGGGGAAGGGGTGAAATGAGTGACTGATTATCTGGCAACGTTGGTAGAATTTCAACTACACATTTGATCCCCTATCTGTGATGAGGCATTCATGCAGCCTTTGTTTGGGGAATATTCATGTAGTCATTTCCCCGGAATAAATATTTGGCCACATTACTCCTAGCAACAATCCCTCTGTGAATTAAGTATTTTTGTAAATTCTGTGCCGTTGGTCATGTTTGATTTTTCCAACAAACATAAGGCCAGATGGCAACTTTAAACTGATCCCTCCATTTATACAGTATCTTCAGCTCTGTGGAATTATACTGTAAGATGATAATATATGGATCAACATTAATTATTGATCATTGTTGTAATACTCTGCACTTATAAATCTGAAATTGTTTCAGGAATCAAGGAGAGAAGCTATATATAAATACACTTCAGAGGGAGAAAGAGGAATCTGCACAGTGCATGGAATTCAAAGCTGTCTGCATAACACGTGAGCTAACCACCTACTAATTTCAGTTTTTAATATAGCAAACAGAGGCTACTTTGTTATGGACAGTGAAAACAGACATCAAGCCAACCAATCCACTTTTGGCTGCATATATCTGATGGAAAGTACGTTCAATAGACCAATTTGAGATTACACAGGAGCCAAACCAATACGTTTCATGTGCATTTCATTTCCTTGAATGGGGGAAAAAAAACGTAACAAATAAGGTTTGACACAGAGTGGTCAGTATTGTTAGAATAAGGAAATGTCTCATTTGCTGCTTTAGATCTGCACAAGAAATGTGACCCAACCTTTGCAAAATGGTGAAGAATTCAAATCTCCAATTGGTAAGGAACAGAAAGAATATTAGTTACATGAATAGAGATACATATATAAATGCAAATTGTTATTGAATAAACTGCACTGAGCAATTAAGTTGTGTTTGATGTTTTAATGAAGGCAATTGGCTACAATAGCTTAAAAAACAGACCCAATCAAGAGCTAACAATACTCTCAACCATCTTGTGGCAGTGTAGGATGGTGCTGCACCACATTACAACATTGGAAATCCTGGTGCTGTTCAGCCACGTCAAATATCTCAACCTCAAGTTAACACAAACAATGCATTTCAGCACCTGCTCTGAAATAAAATCAGGAAGTACTGGAAATTTGAAGCAATTCAAATCGAGTATCAGAAAGAGAGTTATTTTTGAACAAGGGCCTTCATCGTGATTCCCAGGATTCTGGGGTTTATTGCAGATCTACAGTACCTATAGTCTTTCTTTTAGTTTTGAGACTTGCTCTTGTCACTTGTCATTCAATGACTTGAACACTCACTTCAAACCACACCAAAAATCTAGTCTGTTACTAGCTACAGGAACTAAAATTTGGAAAAACAATGGTAAACAGCAGATATGTTGCATGCTCATGGAAAAAAAAACTTGAGATTACAATTATTAAATTGTTTATTGTAACATATTTTAGGAACTCTTGAGCCTCGAGTATTACAAATGACCTACCTCATGGCTGGAGAGCAGAAAGATATACCAACCAGATTGCAACTCCTGACCTGATTGGGTTCCAGTGACCCACACTGTCATGAGTGAGCCCGCAGATGTTGTGGACAAGAAAAGGCTCAAATGGGCGCTTCAAGATCGGGCTTGAAGGAGATGCGTCGCACAGCTTGCTAGCACCTGTGGTTCACATTCACAGCTGATATACATAGCCCTGCAAACTTGTCCTCCCCAAATAATTATCTACTTCCCTCTTAAAAATTGTTATCGAATTGGCTTCCACCACCCTTTCGAGCAATGCATTCCAGATCTGAACAACTCACTATGTGAAAAAATTTCTCCTCACTTCCCTTTTAATAACAATTTTAAATTGGTATCCTCAGGTTACCGACTCACCCACCAGTGGAAATAGTGTCCCCTTGTTCATCCATTAATAAAACTATTATATATTTTATAAATATTCACCTCTTTCCCCCTATGCTCCCAATTCCCACTCTCACCAAATTCCTTAACAGAATTCTCACTCTGTTCTACCTCACGCTGCTGGGCTCTCTGCTCTGCTGGGCTCTCCACCTTCTGGGACTCCATCCCAGCATCCCTTCACTTTGCCCCCTCCTTTGCTTCCTTCAAGACCCATCTCAACACCTTCCTCTTTATGACTGTGCTGTCTGGTATCCTTCCACTATCCCTCGATTCACAAGGTTCTATATAAGTATAATTCGTTGTTGAAGGCTAATTTGTCCCCAGTGATATCTTACAAATAGTAAAAGTGAATGACCTTTTTTCTTCTCTGGGGATTGTTGGCCAAGACATAGGGATATTCTCCTTTCTCTTATCAATTAGCACCATGGGATCTTGACAGGGTGGACTTCAGTTTCAATGCCTCAACAAATGACAAGACTTCCGACCGTGGCTGAAAGCGCGACCACCGATGGTGGAAAGGAGGGCACGAGGAATACGCAGGAGGCTGGAGCCAGTCGAGCAGAGGCTCCGGTGGTAGGGTGGGGAGTATGCAGGTCGGAGATGTATGGAGGTGCCAGGGCATGAAGACTAGTGTGAGGATCTCAAAATCGATCCGTTCGGTGATAGGGAGCCAGTGGAGCCTGAACTGGTGTGATGTGGGCTTGGAGTTTAGTGCAGATGAGAATGTGGGCAGCAGATTTATGGATTAACTGGATTTTGTGGTTTGTGGAGCTAGGGAGACCGGTGAGGAGGGCACTTGAATAGTCAAGACCACCACTATAAGAGAAATTCCATCTGCGTCACAATGTACTCTACATTAGGTATCATACTGCAGAGTTTGGCAAATAATTGAATTCAGTCTCAACTTTAAAGATAATTATTAAAAGTATTTCTTAAAAGAACTTCCACAAAACAAGCTTCAAACCTAGTAGTGTAAACTGTATTTAAATAACTTGCCAAATTCTGTACACTCCGAAATGCTCCATGGAGAGAGTAAAAGAAGATCAAGGTGGAATTTCTCCCCATATATATTCGAAGAGCAAAACACAAGGCCCAGAAAAACTACTTACAAGGCTCAATACGATGACAAGATTGTATTAAAAATATTGCAAAACCAGATGACAAATATAAAGGGCTCAAAACAACTGTCAAATTCATATAGTGTTAAACTAACAGTTCAAATTGTTATATTTCTCTTTTGTTAAGATTGATTCATGCAAAATAACTTTAACAGGTGGGGAAGAATAAGATTAACCATAATTCAGGGTTGGAATCAGAGAACATCCTAATATATCTTGCCCTTTAATTTCACACTTGATGAATAACCCCTTGAAATAAATGGAAGCATACATTTCAATAGTTTTGAAGAATGCAGCACTGACAGCCACTCTCACAAATAACAACAAGAAAACAGCATCCGCTGTAAAGCAATAGACAAGTATATGCTAGTTTCACTAACCTGACCTTTTTGGAATGCATGGCTTCTAGATATTGACAGAAGCTGAAAACTGCATTTTATTAATCAATTCAAAAGAACTGCATTGCTCACACAGTGGAAAGTAGTTGTCCTGATCACTTAATCATATGACTGCTTGGTGACACCAAGCCCCACTGATAGAGAAGAAATTACATCCCTCCTCTTTGCTAATGACGCTAATGCATGATCAGCACGTAAGCACTGTATACGGAGAAGCAGCACTCCCAAGAGCCTATTCTATTTAAAAACCAGTGCATAAATTGCTCTACCAATCGGAACTTTGCCGAGATTCCTTTTTCCTGTCTAGCATTAACTCCTGTATCAATAGCTGCTATTTCCCATTTTCAGTGGTGGGTATGAATATTCCTTGCACGATTGAAGCATTAAGATTTATTTCCCAAAACAATAGGAGAAGGGGAGGGGGAAAGAATCAGAATTGCTACAATATCTGGGGTAAAATTCCACCTGTCTCCAGATTTACTCCATTAGATTTACTCACTGATGTAATGTTTCAGTGTGTGCATAATTTACAAACTGTTGAAGTCAGTTTTAAATTTGAATCCAGTTTTCTGTGGTTCTTAAAATAATTTACAGAAAACCAGCTCCAGAATTAGCTTCAGCATTTAACAGTGACAAATTCCCAATGCTCTGAAATATTAGAGTAAATCTAGACCGGCAAGGGCCATTTAAGTTCACTTGGTGGGCCCCACCATAAAAGAAGGTATACATAATTCTATACCTGAAAATGCCGACAGTGATTGTGTGTACACTTGCTCAAATGCAACAATTTGCACGAAACATTACCCTCACTGCACAATTCCTAGTCATCAAAAAAGTATGCAGGTTAATGCTAAGTCTCAAAAGTCTCAATATTTAACTTAAATTCCAAAATACAACACATTTAACATCATTGAACAAAAAATACTGGCAGACTGTGAAAATGAAAATGTCATTTAGTACCACTATGAATTTACCATTCATATGAAATTTACAGCATGTTTGACTCCCCTTATCTCGACCCAGGTAGAATATTTACCCATACAGCACATGATAATCCTTTTGTGGTTTGGCTGAATCCACTAAACTCTTATCAAACATTTCCTGTCCAATTACAACACACTGGTTTTGGTTCATAAAAAACATACCCAGTGTGATACAAGTCGCATGATATAAATGGACACTTGTCAGCACTTCTGGATTGTCAGGGCATGGCTGAGGTCACTTTCTGCAAGAAGTAATCTAGTCAGTGACAACTGCTCCTGTGAGCATTTCCAGTGATTTTGGTAGCAGGTAACTGAAGGAGGCTTTTTACACTTCATTTGGGACACGGTTTCCACAGCAGTTTACTCTCTTCAAGGTGAACATGTGACAAAGTAGAAACAAACCAGTTTCTTCCCTCCTCCCAAATTAACAGCATTCCAGCACCTTTTAGGTCACCTTGAATCGTGCACTATTCCCTGGCTGGAAACGTGGGCTAGCACGTTTTCAGAACTCTCTGCCAACACTGTACATAACAGCTTTTGGAAGCTGCATGGAAGCAGAGAGTTTAACTGCAAAAGTTACTTTTTTTCATAAATAAATCCAATTTTCTGAAAACCTCAGGAGTAAGGTAAATTATACAATTACAGATTTGTGATCGATAAACTGAAAATATATTTGATAAAATGTCTTGGATTGGATCAAAATTGTTCATCCTTCATCTCGAATATCATCGCATGTTAATACAAACTCTTGGAGATCTCTCCCTCTTATTGCTGTGCGTGCAGAATACAGACCTCCAAATTGCTAAACTAAGACAAGCAACACAACAACAACTTACATTTATATAGCTCCCGTCATGCGGGGTAGTGTCCTGGAGTGCTTCACAGTAGTGAAGTCTGATAACGAATCAGGGGGAGAGGGAGTGGGGCGGTGACCGTAAGCACGATCAAAAAGGAAGGTCTTTAAACAGGATTTGAAGGTGGGGAGGGAGGAGGCAAGGCGGAGGGATTGAGGGAGAGTTCCAGAGTTTTGGGGTGTTGTGGCTGAAGGTACGGCCACCAATGGTGGAATGGAGGGCACGAGGGACAAACAGGAGGCCGGAACCAAGTGAGGCAGTGGGTGGTGCAGTGGGGGTAAGCAGGTCGGGTAGGTAGGGAGATGCGAGGGCATGAAGTGATTTGAAAACGAATGAGAGGATCTTGAAGTTAATCCGTTTGGTGATGGGAACCAGTGGAGCCTGGCAAGGACTCGTGTGAAGGGAATATGGAGTTTTGTGCAGGTGAGAATCTGGGCAGTGCAGTTTTGCATTAATTGATTTTGTGTGTGGTGGAGCTGGGGAGACCAGCGAGGAGGGCATTAGAATAGTCCAGCCGGGAAGTGACGAAGGCATGGATGAGGGCTTCAGCTGCGTCTTGAGGTATGGACGGAGGTGGGCAATGTGGTGTAGGTGGAAAAGAGCGGTCCTGGTCAGGGAATGGATGTGTGGTAGAAAGGAAAGCTGGGGATCGAACCTGAGGCCTAAGTTGCACACAGGTTCAGAGAGTTTGAGGGAGACCCCGAGGAGGTTGAGGAGTTCAGACCAACAGGAGAGAAAACGTTGATGGGAGCCAACACAACAGGCGGACTGAACAGCTACGATCCACAACCCCACACCAGTGCTTGAAACCATTGGTTTGTGAAAAATAAATTAGCTGAGTTCCAGTAAACTGTCAAGCACTAGTCACTTGCTGGCAACACATCTTAAATGTATCCAGCGATCTCTCCAAATTATAGACCTCCATACCTCTCAATACATTCACCACAAGTACTGAATGTAGTACTTGAAATGCAAAAGCAAAGATTTTTTTTAAAACACTCAATTTGTAGCGTACAAATTGTTTTAAGCATCATTTGGGGGCAAATAGAATGATTGCAATAAACTTCAAGGGATCCCAGGAGTTCTGAAAAGCAATTCCCCCATTTCCTAGCTCTTCCCATTCTATGTTGGTTAAGTGCATCTCATTAACTTGAAAACTTTGTTAATTATCAGGAATTTCTCTCTTGCATGTTCACTGCACTTTGGCTTCATGCCAGACTGGGAGCGTGCCAGGATTTCAGGAGTCTTCAGATAAATACTCAAGTACACTTAGAAATTGCTGCTAATTTTTTTTATGGTAAAACCGTAAGCCTTTCTAAAGTTAACTACTCAGTTCTACATAGAGATGGATAAAAATCGTTATTTTTCAACAGCTCCTCAATCTCAATTCTTTTTCCCAAATGTTAGCTTATCCTTCAGCCAAAAGGGCAAGGTCATCAGGCTTTGAATTTCTCCTTGGCAGTCACTAATGTAGCATGCAAGATAGTTGTCCCTGCTGTTGGATGATTAACAGATTAATTTCATCTGTAGAGGTGAAACTTGTAACCTGGGATGGATTAATTATGACTGATGATAATCGCATCACTGATAAACAGAACTAGGGAGGCCAATCAATAACTAAAGACTGGCCATAAGTATAAAAATTATCACCGTTGATGAATCAAGTCAAAAAAGCAAGTCAGTACCGAACATTTACTGTGGTACCCTTTGAGCCCCTCACCCCCGCTTGCCCCCACCACAATAACCTCCGCCCTCCCACTTGGAGGAAAATTAGGCCTGACCAAATTAGGCCCTACCACCATTAGACTTATCAGCTCTCGGGTCATGGCACTGGATTGTTCATGGGGTACAGGCTTAGCTCCAATTTCTCCTGTTGAGTTGAACTGATATCCAACTAACCAGCACAACTGACCCACAGCCAAGTCCAGCCACTAATGGAATCAATTGGGTAGGGGGTGGGAGGAGGAAAGAGAGGGCAAGAACCACAGTTGGTTATCTGTCACTGACTTGCCCCTTTGACAGCATTCAATCAACAGTGATAATTATTTAACAATGATCACGTCACAGGTCAAAATTCTCACACTCTGGTCGAGAAGAGGGTTTAGTCATAAACTGAACATTCTGGAATTGGCCGTTTGACCCTAAAACAAACAATGAAGGTAAAATCCAAATGAACAGCGATCAATTGATCTTACAAAACAGCAAACGTTCTAGATACAGAAAGGGATACAAAATGGAAAACCCTACCATGAATAGGAAAGGACCCTGAAGTCAATTCTGTAACAGAAACTAAAACTGATTGGATGAACATATGAAGAAAAATATTGAACGGTGCAGGGAAAGACCGAGGGGATATGTTCAAGTGGGTAATCAAGCGACCGCAGACTCGATGCTCAAGATGACCACATTCTGTGCTGTACTTAGTGTCAGCTTGACTCAGTTGGTGGCACTCTTGCTTCAGAGTCAGAAGACTGGTGGTTCAAGCCCCGCGTCAGGCCTTGGAACATATAGTCTAAGCCAACACTCCAATGCAGCGCTTTGGGATATCCCCTTGACGTGAAAGGCACTTTATAAATGTAAATTTGTATTTTTCACTTCATGAATAATTGTGGGACACTTCTACGCACAAATTGGCTGTTAGTTACAAAATAGACACTACTTTTTCAATAAAAACACTCCCACATCTCACTCCTTTCCTCGCTATCTTTAAAGCCTGCCTTAAGATTTATGTCTGGCAACCGATTTGTCATTTCTACCCCAAAACCTCTCTTTCTGCCCCCTCCACATCTCTGCTGTGCAAAGTGCTCTTAGAAGTTCCCCTGATGTAAAGGGCACTATATCAATGTAGAATGGACTGTGTACTGATATATATTTACTTTCTTTCACCTTCTCGCCCCCAAAAGAATACATTTTGATATTAAAATGCGTTGCTGTGATGGCTAGAGTACTGCTCAATGCTTGAAATTCACTGGGAGTATTTGTAATGGTTTTCACTCGCTCAGCACCACCTCTGCTCTCCCCCCACATCCTTCTGTACTGATAACAGGATAAAACTTCAATTTCAACAGCAGAGTTCAGTAATGAGTGGAGGAGAGACATTTTGTGATTAAAATAATTTTCTTTTACATTTTCAAAAACAAATGGATGATATAAGACAGCAAAAGAAAACAAGCAGCGTGGGAATCCTATAGTCTCTTTCAAGTATCTTATGGTCATTTAACTTCCGCTACTGTATGATGTAATCCAACTTTCTGCCAGTTTTCCAAGGGAATCAGAAAAAAGAACGTAATTGAAAAGTGCACCAGCCAGCTGACAATTTCATTGTCATGGTCTGTGGAAATGAACAAACTACTAACACAGAATGAACCGTAAATGGAGACTCAAATAGGTTCTTTAGCCATTCTCTCCTTCTTGCTTCTCCTTCACTAGACCCCGCTCACCCGAATCACTGTGTTTAATCGTAACAAGGCAGTAATTTGCAAAATAATTTATTTCCATGCATGAACCAATTATCGCTGAACATAAAGAGGATCCGACTGTGTACACAGTATAAAGTAACAGCAAGCGACTGTGGAGTGAATTATAGGGAAAGAGCCAGGAGTAGTACTGTTACAAGCATTACAAGAAGTTCATTCACTCCTGTCAATAAATACTATGGTCTTTCATAGAGATAAAATACTCTTAAAAAATTGGATTCAAATAAGTCTTACAAGAACACATAAGTTGCATAGTTTTCCACCTTTTACCAATTTGGCTCATTTTCAATCAATTCTATCAGTTTGATTGTGTGCTCCAAGCACTTCTGTTCGCTGCATGTGGAGATAGCATCTGGTCCTTTGCAGTCTTTCCTCTCTTCCCCTTTCTAGTGCATCAACAAAATTCACATGTGATGGTCATAATAATTCTAATTTGATGCTCACGTCAATGTCCTGGCTTTGTTGTAACACGTTCCCGTTCTTTTGTTTCAGGACGGACGCACCGCTCTGCACTTGGCTACATCCCACTCAAGGCATCAAATTGTTCAGCTGCTTTTGGCAAAGAAAGTGGACCCCAACCTGACCTGCGGGGTAAATCCACAGTCACTGCACTGCGTGTGTGACATGTATTGTGTGCTAGTTTCCGAAACACATCAAAGTTTATTTCATACCATTGGACAAAGGGGGCAAAGTTGTGCAGTGTAAATGTTATGTGCACAACCTGTGTGCGGCGAAGGAACGTAATGTAAAGAACAGAATGTTTTTGTATTGGGAGAAAGGGAAAAATGTAACAGAAGATGTTGTAACCTCCGAGGTTCTGTCCTTGACTGCTTCAGGTCTTACCTCTCACATCGCCTCCACTTCATCTCAGCAAATGGCTTCTCCTCCAGCCCTGTGTGGTGTTCCCCAGGGCTGTGTCCTCGATCCCCTCATCTTCACCCTCTGAATGCTTGGTGACATCATCCGCAGACATGGGGTAAATTTCCACATGTATGTGGATGACACCCAACTATCTCTCTGCCTCCACCCTGAACTCCAAGACTACTGGCGTCCTGACCAAAAACTGTCCAACATCAAATCCTGGACGAGGGACAACTTTCTCCAACTCAACGTCAGCAAGACTGAGGCCGTCCTGATTGCCTCGCGCCAGCACCTCCGCACCTCAGGCGCTGGCAGCATCAGCCTCCACGGCTACACACTCAACCTCACTGAGCCAGTCAGGAACCTGGGTGTCTTGTTTGACCTACCTCTCTGACCTGCTGACTCCCTACCAACCTGCCCGCTGCGTCCGTTCAATGGGCACAGGCCTGTTCCATATCTCCCACCCGACACGCCCTACCGTCGGTGGCCGAGCTTTCAGCCTCTCTGTCCCCACACTCTGGAACTCCATTCTACAGTCCGTTCGCCTCGCTTTCTCCCTTGCCTCCTTCAAGGTCAGTCTCAAGACTCTCCTCTTCGATCATGCCTTTAGTCGCCCTCCCACCTCTCTGCCTTCACTCACCCCACCCCTCCCCCATGCTCGGGTCCAAACCCGACTGTCCAGCGCCTTGGGACGTCCTCCCGACGTGAAAGGCGCTCTATAAATGTAATTTTGCTGTTGTGTTATATTGTGAATGTTTCGTATTTCTGTTGTTCCAAATATTATATTTATAAATAAATATATATTTTCAAAAAAAGTAAATGTTATGTTTCTGAAAAGGAAACACAAACATATTGCTATGCAACCCATGAACTCTTCTCAAATAGGAAATCTAGCCCTCTGCAGGCAAAAGGTTAGACCACCCTGCTTTAAACTTTTAGAACATTTTGTGTGTGTGTGCGTATGTGTGAGATGACACCGGTCAGCATGTCAGTGATGGAGTCTTGAGTAAGCGTTGGGTGGTTGCAGGTTGACAGCAACTGGGTGGGGTTGGGAGCACTTGCTGCGCTGAATTTCCTTCCCCCAGCAACTGTTGTTTTCACTCAGAAAACAAAATTGATGAATCCCGAGTTGGAAGAATTCAATTAAATGCAAATGAAGGCTGAGGAGGTCAAAGGTCAGGCGAATTTGATCGTCAGGTTAGCACCCACACGGACCTTCGCTTCAGTTTCTCAGTAGACGGTGGATTGGGAATTGCCTTTATTGTGAATGGTTCTGGGAACCAAACCGTCCGCAGTCACATGACCCTGTGACACGAGAATAGTTCCCAGCTGACTTTACAAGGACTTCACAATGTTCACACGGGAGGTGAGGTCTGGCCCAGAGTGAGCGAATGAGAGGATCTTGAAATCATCCGTTCAGTAATTGGGAACCAGTGTAGCCTGGCAAAGACTAGTGGGAAGGGGATATGGAGTTTTGTGCGGGTGAGAATCCAGGTGGCGGAGTTCTGAATTAGTTGAATTTTGTGTGTGGTGGAGCTGGGGAGACGAGCAAGGAGGGCACTGGAATAGTCCAACCGGGAAGTGACGAAGGCGTGGACGAGGGTTTCGGCTGCTTTGGTTATGAGGTTTCGGACGGAGGTGGCCAATGTGATGAAGGTGGAAAAAAGCAGTCCTGATCAGGAGACAGATATGGTTAGGAAGGAAAGCTGGGGATCAAACCTGATGCGTACATTGCACACAGGTTCAACAACAACAAAATTACATTTATAGAGTGCCTGTCACGTCAGGAAGACGTCCCAAAGCACTGAAAGAGAGTCTTGAAGGAGAACCCAGGGAGGTTGAGGAGTTCAGACTCGCAGGAGAGAAGACTTTAATGGAGCCAATGAGTATGGCTTCTGTCTTGCCGACATTCAGCTGTAGGAAATTTGCGCTCATCCAGGCCTTGATAGCCATCAAACAAGTTGATAGGACATCAACAAACTAGGAGTTGCAGCTGGAGGAGGGTATCATCTGCATACATGTTAAAGTTGACCCAATGGCCGCAGGTGACATCACTGAGAGGGAGCGTGTAGATGAGGAAAAGAAGGGGGCCAAGGATAGAACCTTAGGATACCCCGCAGGTGGCAGGGCAGGAGGAGAATTGTTGTGTTGTTGATTATTGAATAGGACTTGAACCATGCGAGTTCAGTCCCACTTAGGTGGATGAGGGAGTAGAGACGGTGAAGGAGGATGGAATGACCGACTGCATTGAATATTATTATTATTCTTAGCTAGTTTGCGCACTCTGTATTGCCTTTGAGTCCCGATTTCAAACCAGCCCAGCTCGCTTGATTTCCTTTCTGCTGGCTGTCCTTTCCTGTAATGCCCCTGAGCAATGTCAATGCAATTCCAGGTGGCCATGGGTTCACAGTACTAAAAGTGCGTTTAATTCAGCAGATATTAGCAGCCTCATTCAGAAATGTCACAAAAATGCTTTGTATATGAAATATAAATGTCATACTGACCCAGTGAAACGAGGGATTGGCAGCTTCTTTAACTGGATTCATTAATTTTATTCGCACAACTTTCCACACTTTCAGCAAGAAAAATTCTTCTCTCCCTCTTACTCCTACTTTTGTTTTCTCTAAACATTTTTTATAATAATATTTCATCTCTTCTGAAGGCTCCCCCTCCACCCCATCAAATCTCGTCTAGATGGGGAATCAGTTGCTAAGGGGGAAGTTGAAACAACAACATTACATTTGCAAAGTGCCTTTTCACATCGGGAGGACATCCAAAGACACTGAACAGTCAGGGATCAGGACTCAAGCATGAGGGAGACAGAGTTGGGGTGAGGGAGGGCAGAGAGATAGGAAGGAGGCTGAAGGCACAGTCAAAAAGGAGGGTCTTGAGTCATGCCTTGAAGGAGGCAAGAGAGGAAGCAAAGCGAAGGGACTGTGGGATGGAGTTCCAAAGAGTGGAGACAGAGAGGCTGAAAGCAGGCTGTCGGGCAATAGACCTGGAGCAGGCCAGAGCCTGCTGAGCAGGGGACAGGTCGATAGGGATAGTCAGCAGGTCAGAAATGTAGGAGGGGGCAAGCCCGTGCAGGGCCTTGAAAGTTAGGACAAAGATTTTGAACTCTATCCTCTTGGGGATGGGGAGCCAGTGGAGCCGGGCGAGGGTGGGGGTGTCACGGAGCCTGGTGCGGGAGAGGATACAAGCTGCAGAGTTCTAGTTGATCTGCAGCTTATGGAGGGAAGAGTTGGGGAGGCTGATAAGGAGGGAGTTTCCGTAGTCGAGCCTTGAGGTGACGTAAAAGACCTAAAGGAACTAGTCAGATTTCCCTCATCATACCCAGTGTGAAGCCACAATAAACAAAGCAAACAAGATGTTGTGCTGTGTTACCAGAAGTTATGCTCAAGCTGTTACAGTGGTCTGGTCAGGTTGTATATCCAGTAATAATAATAATAATCCTTGCATTTGATATAGCGCTTTTCACAATATACTTTCAGATATGTCAAGACAGCTGATCACTTCTTAAACTCTTACTTCCTTAATCTTTTAGATTTCAAGAAAATACAGAACTAGCAATTACTGAAACATATCAACTACTGAATAGAAAAAAACTAATGGAATCCGGCATCGTCTGCAGGTGCTCCACTATCCAACATTTTAGAATTATTTATTTAAAAACAGTATTATGTGCAGGGTGTGGTTACTTCATTTTCAGGCTTAGTACGGAACAAGTGAGTCAGTTCCCAAAACATGTTGGGACACTAAACTGGACAATGAGGCAGAGAATTACAAGAATGAAAACTACTGTATTACTTTTCAAAGTAAAGATGATCAAATTGGTGTGGTTTAACTGGTTGCAATTTAGAGAAAAAAAATCCACAAGTGAACAGTTTCAGAATTTCTCAAAGTATAAAATCCATCCATTCATAACATCAATCCATGCATTTTATACAAGCGCCTTACCTTAACTTAAATAAAATGGTGGAGTCCTGTAGCTTAGTGGTTAAAGCACTCACCTCGCAAGCGAGAGGACCTTTGTTCGATTCCCAGACAGGGTAAAACATTGGGCAAGTTTCATTACTCCTTACGCCTATGTTTACCTTGCAGTAAATAGGAACCCGGTTATTAGTTGATTGGCGGATCGCTTTCTGGAGATAATAATCCTTCCAAATTTTTTTTAATAGTAACAGTGACTTGGTCGCTCAATCCATGACTGTTTGTTGGACACTGCTGTGCGCAATTAGCTGCCGTATTCACCCACAAAATATCCAGTCAATTTACTTCACAGTGTATACTCGAAGATATCTCGAAGACGTGATAAGGCGCTATATCAAATGCAAAGATTAATAGTATTATAAAACAAAATCAAAAAACAGATAAGAGAAAATATAATTGATTTGTCCTTGTATTTGACATAGTGCTTTATCATGTCATCAAAACATCTCAAATTGCTTCACAGGATTTATTGTAAAGTGTAGTGACTGTATATCTATATGCAATTGAGGCAGCCAATTTGCACATAGGAATGTGCTACAAACAGCCATGAAGTAAATGACCAAATGTATCCATTTATTATACAATATCAGGTATTGTTGCCCAGTACATCAGGAAAGATACCAGTTTTAAAAAAAAGTAAATAAATGTTTCAATTTACTAAAATGCTGGTCACAAACTGTTTTAACTAGAAGATAACTGCAACAGAACTACCTGCATGAGCTGAGCTCCCAATGATTTTAAGCAATATTATCGAAATCACAATTATTTACATAACATTCAATTTAAAAGTATCCCTTAATTTCACTGCCCCAAATGGAAACTTCTTATGGTCAGTATTTCAGCTAAAGAACTATTTCAAAGTGTCAGTTTGGCACATTTGTAGCAATCTCACTTCTGAGTTGCAAGGCTGTGGGTTCAAGTTAAGACATTTAACTCATAATCTAGGCTAACAGTCCAGTGGAGTGCTCGGGGCACACTGCATTATCAGAGAAGTTATCCTTCAGTTGAGACATTAAACTGAGGTTGTCTGCCTGTTGAAGTGGAAAACAAATAAAAATAAAATTTGGCTATCAGCTTCGCAGCTGTTTGTGGAATATTATTACTGTGTTGAAATTGGCTGCTACATTACAAAAAAAACAGTCACTGCCCTTTACAATAATATCCTCCCAATATGAAAGGCACTGCACCAACTGCAAGGATTGTTATATTTTGTCCAAGTTTTGTAAAATCAGATGACATTGCTCCCAGCTTTTTTTTGCAATCTTACTGCAATCATTTGGCAAGCAGATATTGTAAACAAAAAATTCTTAAATACATGAATGTCTTTACGTGTTTGCAATACTTGCACAATGACAAAAAAAGACATGGAATGGGATGTTGGACAGATCGGGAGCTGCCCCAAAAAGTCCAGTCAACAATCCACCAGATAAAATTGTTCATTCACTTCACTGCTAATTTGTGGTGTGCAAATTGGCTGCCGTGTTCATCTATAAAAACAGTTATTACACTTTACAATAAATCACGTTTACCATAATAATGCGGTATATTAAATGCAAGGATTATTTGGTTATTCATCGCTCAACAATACTGTCAGAGGATGTCCTTTCTGATTTCATAGAAATGACCTTACAAAGGCAATTAGTGGGAGTTTAACAAGAAAAAATCCCATTTTTCTATTTTGTATCCTATCAGTTTGTACAACCAGAAGTCCTTTGATAAAGTCACAAAAGGTAACAGTTTAAAACCAAAGTTACAAACACCATTAGCTACAACCAATGTTACAATGTAACAAGAGGTAAAACCACTGCAAAGCTTCTCTTTACTATAGAAAATGTACTCATTCTCATCTTATTTAAACCACCAAACAAGAGCTCAATGGATATTTAGTTTGTCTGCTAATCATCACTAAATATTCACCAGACACAAGACCCTGACTTAAACGAAACCCACTTTTCTTTGCTGCATTTCTAAAAGTTGGCACCATTTCAAGACGCTTGCTTCTCCTGCTACTATAAAAAGAAAGTCAGCACTGCCCAAACAACACAACAATTGCAGCCCCTCCCTCCTGCCCGACACAGGGACTGCTTTAGGAGTAGTTTAGGAGCACCATGGGAATAACTTTTTTTAATTAAGCTTACTATTATCATCCACAAATATTCAGTCAATTCACTTTACAGTATATTTTGTGAAGCGCTTTGAGACATCTAGAAAACGTGAAAAGCGCTATATAAAATGCAAGGATTATTATTATATTTAATATTATTATCCGAGACACTGATTGTCCAAGCCTTGGGACATTCTCCCGACGTAAAAGGCGCTATATAAATGGAATTTTGTTGTTGTGTGTTATTCTGAATTGAAACTCAATCGGAAAACCATAAACATTGCCACCAATGGGTTGTGTGTACAACTCATAGTAAAAATAAATAGTGAGATGGTGTTTATTAAAAAGACTTGCAAACCCTTTTGATTCACGCACCAAAAAGGTGAAGAAATCACATTGCTCCTCCCAAAGCAGATTCTTTCCAATTGTATTTTTATATATAAAAATGAACTTGTCAAAAAAATCTAAACCCAGAGTATTCTCAGCAGCTACAGGACAACTGTGTTAAACTGCAATTGTCTGCATGCAACAATTCAGGCCCCACATTAGAAACCAGGCTCACCTGGATTAGATCAAATATTCCACAATCCAATGCAAATAATTTTTTTAAAATCACATTGCTGAAAGGTGCAGAAAACATGAGTCAAAATGGTGTGTAGTTTGGTCAAAGTTGAGCAAGGCAGAGGAGAAGAAATAACCTAAAAACACACTATATAGCGAGAGTGACTCACTAATAGGGAGACCAAAATATGTGCTTTTACTAAGACAGCAGAGTAGGCCTGTGTGTGTATGACAATTTTTCATTTGGCTATGTTGTGTTCTACAAGTGCAAAAATTGTCCAAACAAAAGAACTAAAAGATACTAAAAAAATTAAACAATTCATATTACCCCATGGAAAACAGAAACAAATGAAACCAATCCTAGTTATAACAAAGTGAGAGCAGAAAAACAGCCAAGAGCAGAAGATCTCCACAGACATTACCACCCCCTGGATTGTAAGAATCCGCCCCGGTTTCCCACATTAAAAAAAGCCGACTTTTTTTTTTAAGTATGTGTCATTAGATTATAGTCAATTCCTGAGTGCTGTGAAAAGTGACGTTAATAGTACATCCTGCACACATAGGCTCATCCTAGAAGCCGCTATCTTATAAGGGAGTGCCTAATATTGCCCTGTATTGGGACATGGCAACACCCTTCTCCTTGTCCTGATAGATTACAAAGTGGATTATTGTTTCCCTGAAAACTTTCCAGATTCCACTTCAACTGTAGAGTCAGCATTCATCCAGATGCTGATCATGGTCTCCTTGCAGCTGAGTCCTCTGTGATCTGCTTGAAAATATAAGTTCAGAATCGAGTCAAACCTCTTTAGCAGTCTGAATCAGGGAGGATGCAGAAGGCAGATAGCCAGAGCCTGCCTAACTCGAATTAACTGAACAAGCAGTGGAAAGCTTGACAGACAGTACTTTCAATAGCAAGTTATGCAGTTTTAGCTGATTAAACTCCAGCAGGAACCCAATGCAGACTCTGAGGTTCCAAAGCCTCGGCTCTTGCCAACCTGTGCCTAATACTCTCCGAAATTCGTTAAGTAGAGTGTATCCCTCTAAGGACAGTTCCATTCCAGACAGGGAAATTTCCATGTGTGACATACATATGTGTAATTCTGTTGGTTCGAATATTCAAAGCATGGTGGTAAGTTTCTGCATGCGTCAGTCACCCAACTGACCGCCTCCAAAAAAATCCAGATCGGCACTGATCGACACCATCCTGTGATATGGAGTTTTTGCCTATCCATTCTGTCACATGTGGATTTTTTTAAATTTAATTATGTTAATTACTTCAGTTAGGTTCAAGAAGCACAGCACGTACCAAAAGTGAGTGAGGACTGGGGAATGGAAAAGAGAATTTTCCATGACATCTTCACTGTGGAAAGTTAGCTCATTACTCTCTGGAAATAAATAAGACTTGGGAATTCTTCCAGCAGCCTTCCAAGAACATTGTAGTTACTGAATCAGAACTCATAGTAGTGAGATTTGTTGAATGGACATTAAACTAAGGTTATCTATACACAAAGGACAGGTTTAGACAATTGGAAGTGAACAAAAATGTCAAAAGTCTTCCTTCAGTAAAGATTACAAAAGCAGGAGTTATCAGAAGTTTGGGGAAGGGAAATCTTGTTGAATATATAATGAACAACTTTGATTCAGTTACCACGGATACCAGCTGAAATAGTGAAAAACATGCACAAGGCATCTGGAAATGCCACTGGGTGACAGTTTCAGGCCCAGCTCCACCTCCTGGCCCCTCTTTTAACCAACATTATCAACCTCTCATTATCTACTGGCACTGTTACCACCCCCCTAAAAACAGCTGTTATTACCCCCACCCTCAAAAACCTTCCATTGACCCATCCCTACTCTCCAGCTATTACCCCATCTCCAACCTCCCATTCCTCTCCAAGGCCCTGCAACGAGTCATATCATTCCTCTCCCACCAATCGTGTTTCTGTGCTGTGCACAGCAGGAAAACAGCCCTGGTCAAAGTCACTAACGCCATTCTGAACATCTATGAGAACCAGGGCTCTCTCTGCGTCTTTGGCCTCCTGAACCTCTCTGTTGCCTTCGATACTGTCGACCATTCTATCCTCCTACACCACCTCTCCTCTCAGTTCAATCTTTGCGGACCTGCCCTCGCCTGGTTCGATTTCTACATCTCCTACCATCTCCACTTTGTCGCCACTGATGGCTTCTCCTCCAGCCCCCACACCATCACGTGTGGCGACCCTCAGGGCTCTGTCCTTGGTCCCTTCCTTTTCAATATCTATATGCTAATTCTTGGTGACATCATCTGCAGACATGGGATCAACTCCACATGTATGCGGATGACACCCAACTCCACCTCTTTGCCTCCACCCTCGACTCCAGGACCACTGCTGTCCTCACAGACGGACGGACAGAAATCAAGTTTTGGATGAGAGCTAACTTCCTGCAGTTAAATGTCAACAAGACCGAGGCCCTCCTGATCGACTACGCAAATTCCCTGCTTGTCGGCCTCCCCAACTCCTCCCTCCATAGACTGCAGATCATCCAGAACTCTGCAGCCCGCATCCTCTCCTGCACCAGGCTCCGTGAACCTGTCACCCCCATCCTCGCCCGACTCCACTGGTTTTCCATCACACAGAGGATACAGTTCAAGATTCTGTTCCTCACCTTCAAAGGCCTCTATGGCCTTGCTCCCCCCTACCTCTGCGACCTCCTAAGCCTCTACCAACCTGCCCGCTCCCTTCGCTCACCGGGCTCCGGCCTGCTTCACGTCCCCCGTATCACCGTTGGTGGACAGGCCTTCAGTCACTCTGCCCCCACCCTCTGGAACTCCATCCTGCAGTCCGTCTGCCTCGCTCCCTCCCTTGCCTCCTTCAAGCTCCGAAACACTGATTGTCCAGGGCCTTTGGACATCCTCCCGACATGAAAGGCGCTACACAAATGTAATTTTGTTGGGATTCAACAGTTCACTTAGTGCAAATATTCCCAGCAATGTCCACTCGCACAACTCATTGTGCACCAATGGAATTGCATATTGAGGCTAATCCGTTCAACAGAGAAAACAAAACAGTTCCAACTTTCATAGTCATTCGATAAACAGAATACTGGCATGATTCAATGGAAAAGTTTCTCTGAATTTTCAGGTTATGATTTGCAACACTGAAAAAAATCATAGACTGCCCAAGGACAGTTCTGTACACTGAGCTTACCCTCCCTCTCAACTGCACAGCTGTTGTGTTGGGTATTGAATGACCTCAACACTTAAATACATGTGGGCTGAAACCAATGTGTGGAACAGGCAGGAAGGGGCCAGACAATCAGCTGATCTTTATTCTTGTACACCAGCCCTTCAATCACAACTTCCACATCCTCTCAAGAATAACCAACTTCCTGCAACAATTAGGTCTGCTTTCCCTTCTTTCTATTGCTTCTGAACAGTCTTTACTGCATATTAGGACACAGTACTATCCCCTCACCCTCATGGTATGGTAGATCTACAGGCTTGCCTGTTTAAATGGGGCCTCTTTCCTTTTACAAAATGCAGCCATTATTCTGTCCACTTGTACAGTCTAATTTAATTTAATCAATGAAAGGTTGTCGTTTAGTCCATGGACAAAACAATCAATTCTATTCGATTTACTAGCAGATGGTAATTGAAACTAAATTTAAGCATTTGCAAGAAAATATTTTTTTTTAATTGTTTTACAAAGGCTGCAATGTAAATAGCAAAGAAACTAAGCAAAAATAAGTCTCCAATACTGAATCCAGCAAACAAATGCTTACGGAGGAGGAAACACATGCAAATTAAAAAAAGTTTTTTTTTAAAATGTATAATCTTACATTTGGTATGATTCGTTTCACATCAGTACGCTGTCTCAGGATACTGTCTAATTGTCACTGAACTACATTTGACTTGCAGAAAACACACATGAATGTTCATTTTGATTTGGCCATATTCCATGTGATGTTTATCTGTTGTATGAACTTGTGTCTTGAGATTGAGATCACTGCAGGTCGTATGCCACTTTAACTATATCATTATAGTTGCTATACCACCAATAACCTTGTACAGTATAATTCAGCAGTTTACATACGAGCTAATACACACTGTATTCCAAGGATGAGTCAGCAACTAATTTCCAAAAATCATGATTCTCAATGTCATACACAGTTTTCTGTGTATTGATACACTGGGAAAAGAACAATGAACATTGCATTGATACCAAACAGGTTTTGTCATTTTTAACAGTCTGTCTCATTCCAGTATAATTCACTCACGGTATAGTTTAGGTACTTTGACTCAAGCTTCTGACTGCTCAACTTAGAAGTTGAGACAAAGAGGCGACAATTGTTTTTTGGACACACACGGAAATCCACCACCATGCTCAAGATTATCCAAACCAAGTTCCATGCATGCCACCAACACATGGAAATCTCTGTGTTTTGGAATAGAATGAGCAGCTGGCGAGATGGTTCCTGCTTACCTAATTCCAGAGAGTGGTTGGCTAGAGCTAGGGCTTGGGGACCACAATGTGCATTGGGGAACTACTAGACTCTAATCAGCTAATATGGCTTAGCTTACCACTGAAAGCACTGTCTGGCAAGATGCTGCCTAGCAGCTCGGACCACCATAAATGTTTGGGTTTTGGCTTGTATAGGATTAAAAGGAACTGAGTGGGAAGAACTCCTGCCCTCAGTGGTAGGTATGCCCCTCCAAGTCCTACCAGTGACCCAGGCTGGCTGGTCTGTTACCAGCAATACTCTGGAGTACTGCAGACCCACCTGGCTCAGGAACTGGATTACTGAGATAGCCGCAGGAGGGCTGACTCGATGCTGACATTCCGTTGCCAAACATGTCACCTTGGAGCCAGTTAAGCTCCAAGAAGACTAGTTATCTCCTCCCCATGAGGATAAAAGATGCTGCAATGGACTCTTAGGTCCCTAGCATTAATGAGATAGTATTTTATAAAAAGTTTCTGACTACTGCAGTTATCAGTTAACACTATAATTTGTTGGATTTTGCAAACTTATCAAACATTTTTTACCTTTGGTAAACGTCTCATTGTTAGCCACTCTACAACCCTTCATGGGTCTAGAGCATTGGTCCGCAGAACCTGGGGATATAAGATGATTACTGTGCATCAGAAAAGATCAGCAATGATGCATATTCCATCCATATAACTGTTATGGCAACCAACCAGTGGGGTGACATGAAGTGAATAGAGTCAAGAGATGTGAATGAAACTGTGGGACTGAGAGGACTTTCTCCCCTGACAAGTATTTGCTAAAGGAATTATTTTTTAACAAAACTTTTGAGTGTGCCGAAACTTCCAAATCAATATGTAAATCCTTCTATAGACTTGGGCTCCTAAAAAAGAGCTTTGTTCACAAGAAATTGACGCTGAAAACATGAAAGAAAAAGCAGAAAGCAAATTTTGTTTTGAAATAACTTTTGATGTTTTTATCTTCCATGTTGGTGATCGTGAAAGTTGAAAGGAATTTGCTTTGGAGTTTTGAAAGATATATTTTGAATGCAATTTAAACAAGGAAATAGAGCACAAATTGATAGCCAACCAGGCTGACTGGCCGCATCAAAGAATGCTTGGTTGTGGGATCATCGTCCTAATCCCAGTTCAATATCTTGCTGGTCTTGGCCGAAATAAAACATCTCCTGCTGGCTGATCACAGAGAATCATTGTAAACTGTGGAAAGTATGAGTGACTGTGTTTTTGTTTAAAAATCAATTTAGAGTAGTCAACCTTTTAAATTCCTGAAAAAAGTTGCTGAAAAAAAAATCCTGAAATTTCTGCATTCGCCTTTACCTCTAAAATGTCAGTTCCACGTTGCTTTCAAATTGATTAATTTCAAGCGACTGTACTGAATTAACATTATTAAACTGAGTGCACCATAAAAGCCATTTACCGCATTCAGATCAAAATACACTGAAGTCCACTACAATAAACACTGATATGCCTCAATTCATTCCTCAGTGGAACATTTCTGGTATTTAATAGATCAGTATGAAGATAGCATAAAACTAGGTTTTCCCTTTCGAAATCTAAGACTTTTTATTGCGTTCTATTGTAAGAATAATGACTGGAACACAAAAACTTACTGTAAGATGGTTCCATTTATGACTTTATAATACTGGTTATGTAGGTCTTGCAATACAAGTTGAACACATTTGACTCCTTGGCGGCAAAAATAAAGGACGAGGAACAAACACACGTTATCAGGAAAAATTTCTGAAAAAAGCTCAAGTACAGATTTTTGAAGGAACTTTACTGAACAGAAACTATTCAGTTAAGCGACCTTTGAAAGTTATAATTCCACTCCCCCGACCGTCTCGTGAGCAAAGGCACTGCTCATTGTCGCACTGACCCACACAGACCAGAAGGTGGTAAATTGAATTACTGATCCGATTACATTAAATGCAATAGCGGGGCAGCACCAGACACATTAAAATCAGCTTTTATCCCTCACAGTTGAGGGAAAGAGAAACAAATCAGCAAAGGTTCCAGACCTTGGGTGTGATCTGTTGGAAAATGTGCATCACTAACAGGAGATGGGATGATGATAGAATGTCGCTCAAGTGTGTTGCATCCTTGGTTGAGAATTCTGTCCATACCCACTGTCATGGCTCATCCATGAACAACGGTCACTTGGGCAAGATGCCAGAGGGCTGCCAGCACCCAAAGAATTGCATGACATCCAGATTCAGCAACTTCAGGAAAGCAGAGAGTAGCAAATTAGCAAAAACAGTAATTTTGTACTCAGTTACATTTGAAGCACCATGACTAAGGAAAAGCTCCCTCTATAAATTTTACGTAGCGTCACCATAAATAAGTGGATGGCACCTGACCATTATTCTACATAAAGAGGATTTCTATTGTGGTACCAAAAATCATGCAAAAGTCTGAATATTTTTGATTTCACAATGACAAAGGAGTATTGGTCACTAAACAAAGTGAACAGGAAATGACTGTTCTGAAGGCAATGGGAATCACATTGCATTTAAATTAAAATGTACAAGAGGTAAATGATCCATTTAACGTTGAAACAACTGTTGATTAATAACAAAAAGGGCACAGGAAAAAATACAAAGATATAGTCGAATTATTTCAACTTCTTTAGAAAATGAATAATCAGCATTTGAACAAGGCACAAAGGGTAAAACGTCAAATTGATTTTTCAGGCAATATTGTAGTGGTTATCACCTATGATTTTGAAACAATCCTGCAGTATGAAAAATTGAGGGCAATATTGACTGTAGCAAGATTAAAAAGGCTACCCAATGTCTTGATGTCTACAAAAACATGGAATTTAATCTGGTCTTGTGGATCATAAATGTAGCAGGATAAAAACAAAAAAGACATTCACCTAATGAAATAACATTAAAAGGGAAGTCTTTATCATCTTTATAATCTGGTGAGGGGAAGTCCTTGGCCACCTGATAAAATACTGGTTTTATTACTTCCACTAGGCAGCAAGTCAGTAATGAGAAGGAACAGATTTAATGGAATCAAAAGACTCAAGTTTGTTTTGCATAATTCTGTACATTTGGTCACGACAACCAGCAATTCATGGTCACTGATGATAGTTGGGAGAATTTGCAACAGGAAGCAACCAATGTTCAGGCAGCGCTGTTTGTTGTGTCTTCCTCCCCAACACAAAGCAAAACCAGAACACAATGGTTTAACAGACCTGTTATTTGTGGCTTCCGTAGAAAAAAAGTTCCGTAGATTAAAAAGTACAGTACTATACATGAATCTTTGCAAAGTGTTTGGTTTCAAAAGGTAAGATTTATTATTCATCATTCTCCTTCAACAAATTATGCAGTTAAAAATCGTTTGACCTGGTATTGGTAATGAAAAGTATTAGTGAGCTTAAATCACAACTTTTTAAAATACACATACGTAGAACTTTTAAATGGTTTTGGAAAAGGGGAAGAGGTAAGAAGTCATCAGGATTATTTTAATTTATTAGTATAAATGCACTTTTGGAAAAATTGCACCTCAGTCAATTCACTCTTGTTCTATACTCACTATTAAAGCATCACTTTTGTGATGGATGACTGCTCTCAGACCAAACCACCACAAGTCCAGCAACCATCAAGACTTCATTCATACATTATTCAACTTAAAATGCTCTCTCCAGACACAATCCATGTTTGCAAATTCTTGAATTGGGCTGGGCATTTATTTACACAAATGTATAGCGTATGAAATTTCACACACACTTTGCTGGCTACTGTGATGCGCTGAATGAGCTTTCGCATGAACAGTTGCTAATGAGTGATATCGCACAAATTGCGACAAGAATGGAATTCTTAAAAAACACAAGAGCACAAAACCTAGTGGAAGCAATCCAAGTCTGAGAGCTGTCTGTGAAGCGCTTTAAGACGTCTAGAAGACGTGAAAAGCCCTATATCAAATGCAAAGATTATTATTATTAATGATATGGTGATATTGTGATTGCATTACTACATATTCAGATCACATTTTTACACATTTTGCTTTTATATTAAACAAAATTTTACTGTCTCTTTTCCTCTATTGCTCATTTAAAGGTGGAAAAACAGCAATAATGTTTGGGTCCAGAGTTTAAACCCACTGTAAAATGATGGGACGAAAATCCCCTCTACTATTAGTAGCCATAACATAACTTAAGCTAGTCTCAATCTTAGTTGGTGTAAAATCACAGCACAAATCTAGTCTTCATTTGTAATTAATTTGTATTCCAACTCGAGAGGTTTATAGGAAGTAAAAAGATGTCACACTCGTGTAATCCGAGGTATTCTTCTTAGGTGGAGGGATGAGCCACATTGTAGATAGACAGGTATTTTCTTTGTAATCTTTGTATTTTCAAAGATTGATTTACACACCTGACCTGTTCTTTATTATTTTGTAACAGGAAATCCAAATAATGTTGGGAAATTATTTGGAGATGTTACCAATTCTGATTATGTGATACAGATAATTAACAATACTATTAGTGCAGAGTCCTTCCAATTCAACCACAATATTTGTGTGTTTGTTCAGTTCATTACTCCCAACAACATCAACCAGTTTTAACATGTGCAATAAAACTCATCACAAAGATTAAAATTAAAAAAGAATGTTAGAAATACACGTTAACTGAATTTTTTTCAAATGAAAAGGATTCTCGTGCAAGAATCTGATCAATAAAATTTGTAACAGAAAATGTTAGCTTCTACCCATTTAGCCAACTACTAAATTTGGTGGGAGGAGAGGGTAAGTGAAAGGCGCTTTTCATCCCCATGTATGAGCGCTTTGGGACTTCCTCCGGACGTGAAAGCTACATCACATGATGGAGATGACAAAAAATTTGCATCATGAAGAACACCCCCCACCCCCCAAACATACACACACACAAGATCTTAGGTGACTGAAATACATAGAAAAATCTACTCTAAAGACCATCTGTCAAAAGTAGCTAATGACACAATGCAAAATACAGATCACATCAGGTAACAATGACCTATCTGCCCACAAGACCACAGGAAGATAGTACCATATGTGATCTCCGTGGGCAGATTTCACTGTAATTACAGAACAGTGACAGTTGTAAGGATGGCTTTTTTTTTGTAAAACATCATTTTCCAAAGCACAAGCAGTCTTTATTAATCTACTGCAGCACAGACACACTTCTTAAGAGTTACACGCAGTACTTGGGCTTTATCCAGCTAATAAGAAAGCATTTCACTGTTAAGTGGATAGCATCATTCTTTTATCCACTTGCAAAATAATCTGGGAAGAGATTATTCAATACCTTTTGGACCAAATGTTCTCTTTACAAACAGAATGGCCAGGAAATCATTTCTATTTTTATAATTTGTTTCAATCAGGATGGGAAACAATCCTACAATGATATTTCCCTGTTTTTTTAAAAAAAAATCACTGCAACAATGATATGGTGCTCATATTAAAATCTTCATCCATACAACATATGGATGTCCAGAGAAAGGGCTCAGAAAGCTCACAAGGGACAAGGGACATGAAACAGGCTGGTAGGTCTGAAGGAGGTCACAGAGATAGGGTACATATTAGATAAGGGTAGGGAAAAAAATATGGAGGGAGCAATCCAAGGAACTATCACTGGTTTCTAACCAGTAACTAACTTCCTGTGCACATGTTTATGTGTGAATGGATATCTGGATCAGGCAAAGCCTCTTCCTCACCCCCTCCTCCTCCAGTCAAAATGAACGATTGGTACTCAATGGTATGGATTCATCCACGAAGAATGGCCATTCAGAAGTAAAACCAGAGGGCAGAGGGGGACCAGTGTGAGTCGGTGCCTCATCGGGGAAGCAAAGAGGCAACAATTGGGGGCTCGGAAAAGGTTCGGCTTCTTCCTTTTTGTTTGAAAAAAATATTTTTTTTTAAAAAAAGGTCTATTTAAATGCTAATGATTAGCCACACATCTCAGGACCATTTCGTAAATGCATCCTCTCGACAAGAGTTTCATTGAAACGTACAGACAGATAAATCGTGTGTCTGTATGGGATGCCCTTGATTAATATTCACACAGGGCAGCAGCACAGCAGATGGTGACCTGTAAGCTCCATATAGGCTCCATACCCTATACCCGGCCACAAGGTAACATCCTACAGACCTGATCCTATTTTGATTACAATTCTTGTAAATTCCACTTGCATCCAGATTCTATTAAATATTTTCTTGCAGCTCTTTTTTTTTTGGAGGGTTGGTGGGGGGTGGGGGATGGGGGGGGGGGGGGGGGGGGGGGGTTGGGGAGCTCCTTCATCCCCACCCTCGGGAAACCCTGAAGGTCCAAGTCGGTGCTGCGTCGCTCGCAGTAATGGCACAAGACGTAAGCCATCAAATGGAAACATGATCTCTGAATCACATTTCTGATGCAATGATCGAAAAACACTGAAACTGCTCACTCCTTTGTTGCAGATAAGGGAAACGAAAACCAAAACGAACTTCGATTAACGGCCAAATCCCAGCACACCGCCCAAAAAATACATACACAAATAAATACATAAATACATAAATACATAAAGATAGATCCATCAATCTGCATTCAGATCGCCTCTCAAAGAAGTCCATTATGTGGCTGAATGTGGTGATGCCTTGTTATCCTTAATGTATGCATCTACCAGAAAACGCACTGTGCATCCGGTTAACATTGCAGCCTCCACACTCCCTCCCTCCCTCCCTCCCTCCCTCACTGGGCGCTGAGCAGAGATAACGTTAGGAGGAAGCTGTGGGGGCCATTTGCGAGCCGCACTGGAAGAGCTTCACCCCCCCCCCCCTGCCCCTGACCCTGACCAGGCACCATTGGGGCAGCACAGGAACACCAGCAAACAGCCCCCCGGGGGGAGGGAAGCTGCAAACTGCAGCATCATCGCTTGACATCAACATCGGCGCGACACAACCTTAGGGCTACTCATCCGACCCAACGCGTTGCAAATCGATCCGCTTCACGGTCGGTAGCATTCAGTGATAGCGACATACACACAGGTCCGTCCGCCTCACCTGCACCCGGTCCTGACCAGTTCGCCTGGCGGGGCATCAGCCCGCGGGGCGCACGGGGCAGCGGAGCATCCGAACACGTTGGTTTCATGACTAATGAACATTGTCACTGGTGGTTAACCCCCAATGGTAAACCTTAGTGCTGAGGAAGCGTCAGTGACTCCTTACCAAGTGTCACCTTGTGAGAGTTACTGGTAGCAAAGCCCTACATCTTAGATTTCGGTATATATATATATATATGATACTGCGTATACATACATACATACACACACACACATACACACACATACACACACACACACATACACACACACACACACACATACACACATGCACACACACACACATACACACACACATACACATACACACAAACACATACACACACATACACACATGCACACACACATACACACAATTCAAAGAGCAACGTACACACACACACAGTTGTTCCAACCCCCCCGCAAAACGCACGACAGTCGCGTTAATCTACACACCGAGAAACAGGGCAAAAAAAAAAGGCATCCAGTGTAGCAACACTTACCGAGTGCCCGCGGCGGGGGGAGGGGTTCTTCTAATCGTGCAAAAAAAATAATAATAATACTGTATCTGCAGATAATATAATCCCGGGCTGGGTCGGTTCTCGGTGCTCCCCGGGGGCTGGAGCCCCTTGGACCTTCTTCACTTAGCGGTCCCCCCCCGCCCCCCCCAGCAGCACTCCCGAGGCCAGTTTCCCAGCAGAGGAAGGCTGCAGTCAGCTGCTGCTTCACCAGGAGGAGCGTCCTCTTGACTTTTCTGGCTGCTTTCTTTCTTTTCTTTTCTTTTCTTTCTTGCTTTTCTCGTCCTCCGCAAAAGTCCAGGAGCTCTTCTTCTTCTCTTCTTCTCTTCCTCTCCCCCCCCCCACTCCCCGGGCAGCCGATTTCCCAGCTCACATTCAACTCGTTGCAGTTAAATTTTTTTTTGGGGGTGGGGGTGGTTTTTTTTTTTTTTGCTTGCGTTTAAATATTTGATGTTTCCCCTCTCTCCCCCACCACCCACCCACCACCACCACCACCACCACCCACCACCCTGGCCGCCCCCTTCTTCCCCGGGTGACTGGGCAATAGCGGGCAGCAGAGACCCAGAGGGTGTGGATGCATGTAATCCACGCGTGGTTAGGAGACGGCTCCGAAACCAGTCATCCGCCTGGAGAGCACCTCGCCCTGCACTTCCTCTTTTAAACTGCTGCAAGGCTCGCTTTTGCTGCACAGCAAGAAAACGTTGCGTTAAAAACAAAAAAGAAGGATTTGCCGGTGCGAGTATTTTTTTTTTCTCTCTCTCTCTCTCTTTCTCTCTCTCTCGTTGCAGCTTTTATTTGCTCGGTGCTGCTGTGCTCAAGCCTCGGTTCTCCTCCATGCTGCTCTCTCTGTGTGTATGTGTGTGTGTGTGTGTCTCTCTCTCTCTCTCTCTCGCCCTCTCACTGTCACACAGGGATTGCACTCCACCGACGTCAGCTGCTAAAACCCTCAGGAGAAGGAAGGGGGGGGATTCACACTGAGGATTAACCACTTGCCAGTCCATTGGGTGCACACTGCTGAAGTCAAACGTTTCTTTGGTGTGTCAGCCTTGGCTCGGTCGGTTGGTAGCCCTCTCCACTCGGGAGTCAGAAGGTTGTGGGCTCAAGCCCCACGTTGGGACCTGGAAGCACAGGGGGAGGTGTGGGTTGCTTTGTCAGAAGGTAACCCCCTTCTGGTGGATGTTAAAGATCTCGTGGGTATGATGCGGAAAGAGAAGGGAGTTTCTCTCGTTGTCCTGGCCAACAAATCCCCCCCAAATAAAATTGGTCACATGGCTGTGTGGGAGCCATCGCTGTGTGCAACTGTCTGCCACATTTTGCCCAGAAAATGCAGTCAGTCCATTTTTCAGTATACCCTGTGAAGCGCTTTGAGACGTCTCGATGATGTGATAAGGCGCTATATCAAATGCAAGCATTGTTATTATTAAATGGTGCTGTAGACTGCATCTATTCCATACGCGCGCGTCCGCGTGTGTGTTTCACACTGTTGCTGTTTTTGAGCTCTTTTACATCAATAATGTCAAATATATGCTGTAGCTATAAGGCAAATTTCAAGTTAATAAATGTGAAAAGGACTGTCAGGGGGTGGGAGGAGGAGAAATGAAGGGGGGTCTCCTTGGAACTCAACTAACTGCAACGTGACATGTTTGGCAATGGAATGTCAGAATCTCTGTGGTGATCTTGGATGTCCAGTACCTGCGCCAGGCTGGTCCGCAGTACTCAGGACACTGCTGGTGGCTGCTCAGCTAACACAGTTCATTGGCAGGACTTGGAAAGACAGACGTAACCCTAGGGACAAGGAAGCCTGCCAGACAGTACTTTCAATAGCAAACTATGTAGTTTTAGCTGTTTAGACTCCAGCCGTAGCCCAATGCACAAGCCTTGATCTTTGCCAACCTGCGCCTCTACACTCTGGAATTAAGGAAGCAGAATGCATCCCTCCATGGAGAGAGACTATTCCAATCAACATCTCAGGAATCTCCATGTATAGGTGGGATGCATGAAACTCCGATTTCTTTGGATACTCCTAAGCAAGATGATGGGTTTCCACATCTGTCCAACACCTGGCTTTGATTCCAATGTTCTGCACTTAGCAATGCAATTAGAAATTTATATTTGCTCAATTAGTATAAATAAAATGAAAAAATAACTGAAATGATACTGTGTGACAGCTTAGGAAGTCCCTGGGTTTCATCACTGGTCCACATAGACAGATGATTTCTGCTGGGCAGGATTTCAACTGTGACAGTTGCCTTTTATCTCCAGATTAGCTTGAAAAAAAATTGCCTGCTGCTCATTACTATCAAATTACTGCTGGTGGAAAGTGGTGGACTCATCAATATTGACCACTTGGATGAGACTGGAGGAAAATGCACCACTTATGTAACACAAGACAACTAGAAAACAAATATTGCTCAATTAAGGAAGAATAAATGCCTTCTAAGTCAGTGGTTTATGATCAATGGTTTATGCTTCCTATTTGTGCTGTTTTGTGATTCCAGCTCCAGTAATACCAAAAAAAGGGATACAGTAATAAGTATTTCTCTATCGCTAGAATGGTAATTATCTTCCAAAACATTAATATATATTTTTAAAGAATTATGGAAATAAGACATGGTTTAATAAAAATAGATCATCTTTGTTAAATCCCCCTAGGGATTTTATACATCTTTACTCTTTGATACACATGCTTTATTTGAAAATTTAAACTTCGTCAATAGTAAATCTAAATGCAAATCCATATAAATTTGGTAATTCGCTTCATGGCTGTTTGTAGGATATTGCTGTATGCAAATTGACAGCCACATTTGCCTACAAAATGTGCAGCTACTGCACTTTGCAGTATATCCTGTGAAGTTCTTTGAAATGTTCTCTTCATGTGAAAAGTGCTATAAAATGTTAGGATTATCCATATTAGTAATTTCACATCACACGAGTCCGCAAAATAGCAGAAACGTTGTGCTACCAATAATGTCAGATCGGAATTATTTTCTGGGGAAAACTAACCTTTTGGCTTACCAACAGTTTCATACGGAGACATTACAGTTGAAGAGCCCCGTTGCTGAGCTGAATAATGTGTGGTGGGTGCAAGAGAAAATGCTCAGCGTGCACATGGGAGATGGATTTGCATTGAGATGTGTGGTGCCATTGATGCCCCCAAAACCAATGCGTCTGGTGACTGTTGGTAGTTTCAACAGAGCTTCGGTATTGTTTTGAAATGGAGGAACCTAAAGGGAAAGGGTCAAATTGACGCCAAACCCCACGTCGTGGCCGTCAAATAATGTTGCCACAGACTGCCCTTCTGCAACTCCCCCCCCAACCCCACACACTGCCTGTAGTTGACACTCAGCTGAAGTGGTGCCCCCCACAACCTCTCCCCTCCTCCCCCCCCACCTCTCTCTCCCCCCACCTCTCTCCCCCCACCATCTCCCCCCCCCCTCTCTCCCCCACCTCTCCCCCCCAACCTCTCCTCCTTCCCAACCTCTCTCCCCCCCCCACCTCTCTCCCCCCACCTCTCTCCCCCAACCTGTCTCCCCCAACCTCTCCTCCCCACCTCTCCCCCAACCTCTCCTCCTTCCCAACCTCTCTCCCCCCCTTCCCAACCTCTCTCCCCCCCTTCCCAACCTCTCTCCCCCCTTCCCAACCTCTCCTCCTTCCCAACCTCTCTCCCCCCCTTCCCAACCTCTCTCCCCCCGACCTTTCCCCTCCTACCTCCCCAACCTCTCCCCCCCCTCTCTCCCCCAACCTCTCTCCCCCGACCTTTCCCCTCCTACCCCCCCAACCTCTCCCCCCACCTCTCCCCCCCACCTCTCTCCCCCCATCTCTCCCCCAACCTCTCCCCCCCCCCACCTCTCTCCCCCAACCTCTCCTCCTTCCCAACCTCTCTCCCCCAACCTCTCCTCCTTCCCAACCTCTCTCCCCCGACCTTTCCCCTCCTACCCCCCCAACCTCTCCCCCCCCCCCCAGGCCGCAGCCTCACTTGACCTGTGTGAGGTCAAAGTCCTTGACCGTTGGGGCCCGAACCCACGACCTTTCCCGACTCGGAGCCGAGCCGACAGCGCGGCGCGCGCGTCCCACTCCAACCCAACGGCATCACCTCCCCCCCCCGCGTGACGTCAGCTCGGCTGAGGCAGCGTCCCGGTTGCCGCGCAACAGGCGGATCGCCCCCAACGTTTCGGCGGGAGAGGGGGCGGGGGAATCCAAAACCGCCATCCTCTTACCTGCGCGACCGCGGACACAGTGGGAGAAAACCGACTGTGACTTACGGCGTGGGAGCCGCGAGCTGAGTGGTGTGGCGTCTGGGCCCGTGCCGGTTACTGCCCTGTGAGAGCGGCGCGGGGATGAGCGCGTCTCCCCACGCGGAGACGATGGTATGATCCAGCGGCACTTCCGGGAGCCGAGCAGCGAGACGGTAATGGCCGCGCGGCGACCCCCCCCCCCCCACACTGACGGTTATTGTCAACACAAGTCCGTGTGCGGGAGGGAGACACTCACACGCACTCACTCACTCACTCACTCACAGGACAGAAAGGCTCGCGGTCACATCATGGCATTCTCCGGCAGAAACAGAACCCAAACACGCGGCGTTTAAAACAAAATATCCAGAGTCGCTTTTTTTCGAATAAATATAACAATAAGTATAATATTTAAAAAAAAACAAGGATTTTGCGCCCCCCCCACCCCACCCACCCCCCAACCTGTTGGCTCGAGAGGGATGTGTAATGGGGGAGGGGGCGGGTTAGGGAAGGTACAGGGGCGAGAGTGGGGAAGATTGGGGGGGGGGGTAGGAGGGAGGAGGATGAGAGGGAGTGGGGAGGGAGGGAAGGGGGAAGGATGGGGATGGGGGGGGGGAGGGAAGGCTAAGGTGGGGGGTGGTGAAGAATGACTGGTTGTGCATGGGGAGCCGGCACAGGCGCGATGGTCAGAATGGCCTCTTGTGTGAGGTTGCAATGAGAAGACCCGGCAGAGGGATATATATATATATATATATATATATATTGTTCCTTCCCCTGATGAAGGAGACCCGACAGGTCCTGGTCGTTTATACCTTCCCGCAGTTGCTTGGTCAAGCGGCTTTCAAGAATTCCCTCCGTGTTGGGGAGTCTGGGATTTGCGACAAGTTCATAGGAAGGCTGGATAACAACTTCCAGCAGCTTCTTATCGTTTTGATGCGGTTGAGGCACGTTTTGACATCTGTAACCAGGTTTCTTGTCTTTCTAAATTGGGATTTACTCGGCTTGTGGTTGGAGTAACTTTTGAGAGAAGGGGCAGATTGGCTGAAAGCTCCGTCCACTCTGTCAGTCCACTCACTCTCAGCAAAACCCAACTCTCACCATTTTGCCAATGTCTACTCATTTTTAACAGCCCACTCTGTAGGTGGAGTCAGAATTATAACCAGAGAATTTGTGCACAAAACCATAGATGAGTAATAATATAGTTCTAAAACAGCAGTCTTTAGTTTACATTCTTATAAATGTATAAAATATAAATTGGGACAATGGGAAAATTACGAGACTATTTGACATACTGATTTTTGTCCAGATTTTATATTATGGCTCAATGTTTCTTGTAGCCGTATTACGTTTTAATAAAATAGTTGAATTGGAATGAGCTTCGTGGAGTATAATACTATTTTATGGTCACTCAGTATTTTATGGTTTCAGTTGCCTGAAACATTTGGAAACCCATCACCATACTTAAGAGTACCCCAAATCAGACTGAGAGTTCCATGCGTCCCACCTATACATGGAAATTCTCATGTAGGACCATTTTCATAAAATTCTCATTTAACCAGAACTGTTAAGGCAAGCTTTCTGCTGATTGTCCAGTAGGATCACACTACTCATTACGGCCTTGACTTACAGGGTTAATAGGAGCTGAAAAGGAAGAACCCTTGCTACCAGTTTCCCTGGATGCTCCTCCAAGTCGTACCGATGAATCCGGCTGGCCTGTCGTTCATTAGCAGTGCCCTGGAATACAGGCTGGCTCAGCATTCTGACTTTCCATTGCCAAAGGGCCGAATGGCCTACTCCTGCTCCTACATGTTATGTTAAACTTTGGACCAAGTCAGAGTCGAAAGAGGCCCTGTTCCCCCCTCCACAGCCCCCAGAAGGTAGTCATGTAGGTTAATACATAGGCTACAGTGCACGATTATAAAGGATATAACATTTCAAGGGATTCACATGACCTCCGAGAGAGTGAAATCAGGGCCATTGACAATATCGTTGAAAACAAACCCATGAAATTCTGTACAGTTGAAGTTGTTGTTCGTGGTGGGATATTGTGTTCTGTTATTTGCCAGATATGTGCTTAAATTGTGATCTGAACTGTGATTGTGATTTTTTTTATGACAGCAGGATAAAGGGTACCTTATGTATAAAACTGTAACTTAGTGAAGGCTTTTAAGATTGTTCGAAACAACAATGTTTAAATGGTGTATTGCCCTGTTTCCTATAAATTAGTTTACAATGGATTATTGACAAGTAATGCAGTTATAAAATTCTAATATGCTTACACTGTAATTAGAAATCCTGTTACTGATGAGGCTGAGTTTTTCTTCTACTTTTCTGATTTTGGTCACTTTCCTCCACAACTGTCTCTTGCCCCACTCACCTCCTGAACTGCCTCCTTCTCAAGCAAATCACCTGATACACCGCTCCCTGAAGGCATAGATGCGTGCCGCTGAACGCTCCTGGCTCAATCTAGTTTAACGGTCCATCGGCAGATCTGGCTGGACTACATCAAAACCACTCTGTCCTCGCCTCCGCTAAATTGTCTTTCTTCTTCAAGATAATCTTGGAGGCCAAGAACAACCCCATGCTCCTCTTCTCCACTACCAACCGGCATCTCCATCAACCCTCTCATGCCTACCCATCCTCTCCTCCAACTCGAACTGTGAGGAGATGCTGGACTTCCTTGAGACCAAAATCGAACGGATCCGCTCAGCTGCCCCTGCCCTTCCAACTGCTATCCCCTCCCCATCTACCTCTCATACTCTGGACCCTAACCATCCCTCCCTCCACACCTTGAAACCCATTTCCCCCTCCTCTCTCACTACCATCATAACCCATATCAACTCTCCCTTGACTCCAGGACAACCCTCGACTCCAGGACAGAATGTCTGTCAGACATCAAGTCCTGGATTAGAGCTAACTTTCTTCAGTTGAACGTCAACAAGACCGAGGCTCTCCTGATTGGCTCCGGTCAGCGCCTCCACACCTCAGGCACTGGCAGCATCACCATCCATGGATGCACCCTCCACCTCGCCAAGCCAGTCCGGAACCTTGGTGTCTTGTTTGACCCTCGACTGTCCTTTGTATTCCACATCTGTGCCATGACCCACTCTGCCTTCCCCTACCTACGCAACATCGCCCGGCTCCTAAACTGTCTCCCCTCAGGCCCCTGGCACTCTCATCCACCCATTTATTACATTTAGGCTCGACTATGCAAACTTCCTGTTTGTTGTCCTTCCCAACTCTTTTCTCAACAAGCTGCAGATCATCCAGAACTCTGCAGCTCATGTCCTTTCTTGCACCAGGCTCCGTGACCCCCACCCTCGCCCGGCTCCACATTCCCCAGAGGATAGAGTTCAATATCTCATCTCCGCCTTCAACGCCCTCCACTTCCTTGCTCCTATCTACCTCTGTGACCTGTTAACCCCTTATCAACTGTCCACTCCCTCCGCTCAGCAGGCTCTGGCCTGCTCCACGTCCCCTGCCCAGCCCCCACCCTTTGGAACTCCAGCCCACATTCCTTTTGTCTTCCTCTATCCTTTGCCTCCTTCAAACTATGTCTCAAGACCCTCCTCTTTGATCGCGCATTTGGCCATCCTCCTACCCTACTCTCCCTGCCCTTCACCCCTCCGATCCTAATCCCGTGCTGGGATCCAAATCCCTTATTGTCCAGTGCCTTGGGATGTCCTCCCGATGTGAAAGGTACTATACAAATATAATATGTTGTTGTTGTGGACTTGCACTGGGATATAGTTAGACTGGTGCTTGGCTAAGTGGCCATTCTTTTACATTTCAGTCTGAAAAATGAATGTTGATAATAATAATCTTTGCATTGATATAGCGCTTTATCATGTCTTCCAGACGTCTCAAAGTGCTTCACCGAAAATACTATAAAGTGAATAGAAGGTATATTTTGTGGGTGAAACGCGGCAGCCAATTATGCACAGCAGTGTCTCATAAACAGTCGTAGATTGAGGCAACCAATTTTTTTTAAGGAATTATTACCCCCGGAAAAGCAATTCATCAATCAACTAACAACCGGGTTTCAAGTCACTGTTCGGTAAACAGAGGCATGTGGAGTAAGGAAACATGCTCAACATTTCACCCTGCCAGGATTTGAATCCAGGTCTCTCGCTTGCGAGGCGAGTGCTCTAATCACTAAGCTACGGACTTCACAGATAAGCTGATAAGCTACTCAGCTGTGGGAAGCATTACAACTGAGCATGATCCATCCTCACACTATATCCATTCACCTATATATTTTAAACGTATTGAAAGTGACAGACTGGTATATGATTTTGTGAACAATGGCAGCTCTTCAATACCTCATTCAAATCGAGTCCTGCCTTTACTCAATGTTCACACGCACACTTAGGAATGGATTCTTAGGCAGTGATCTAGAGAGAGAACCATGGCTCTTTTTATCTAGATGCTTCGACCACTTGAAGCACATATACAATTCCAGTTGAAATCAGATATCTTGAAACAAAAAGGGATCAAATGCTTGGGTCTATGACATGCTTTTGGTTACTGAGCGGTTGTGAAGCTCTCAACCACAATTTTTTATTCCAAATGTTAATTATGCATATAATTCTGGGATCCCTTGAAGTTACAACAAATACATTTTTAAGCAAAGATGTTCATTGACTGTTTCCATTCACTTATCTGCAATAGACAAGCAATTTTATGATGACTGATTAATGTGATCATGACGTAATCTAGCCACACAAATTTGTACGCATGGATTGATGACTTTATGGATATGATTGATTTATAACCTTAAAGAGCTACTGTAATGCATGTCTGTTAAGCAACATTTAAAAAGTCAAAATAGATTGATTTAAATTCTACTGGGGCCCATAACAGCATAAAAATACTACGCTTTTAATTTGAAATAATCTTTCATGTTGGAAGGATGTCTCAAAGCAGTTCACAGGATATGCTATAAAGTGGAATGACTGTATTTTTGTGGGGGCCAATTTTGCACGCAGCAATGCCCCACTAAAAACCATGAAGTGAATGACCAGTTTTATTTTGGGGATGATTGTCGGCCAGGACACCAGGAGAATCTCTTTCAAATAGTGTTGTGGAATCTCTAATGTCCATCTGAACAGGCAGATCTCAGTTTAACATCTCATCTGAAAGATGGCACCAACAATGCAATAGTGAGAATGCAAGTCTTAGGTATATTTCAAATTTTTAAACTTAATTTCAGGTTTCATTGTGAGATATTTTCTGGTTTATTTTTTGGTCAGCCGGGTGTCTGACACATGTGGAAACCTACCACTATGCTTAAGAGTATCCAAACCAAACTGAGATTTCCCTGTGTCCCACCTACACATGGAAATCCCAGAGATAGATTGTTGGAATGCGCACTCTCGCTCTGGAGGGACTCATCCTGCTTACCTAATTCCGGAAAGTATTAGGCACAGGTTGGCCGGAGCCAGGGCTTGGGGACCCCAGAGTGTGTGTGGGGTACTGCTGGAGTCTAACCAGCTAAAACCATATAGCTTGCCATTCATATTGCCGATAGCAAGCTTTCCCGCTTCTTGTCCTGCTAGGACCACCCTACCCATTAGGGCTTTGGGTTGCAGGGTTAGCAGGAACTGAGTGGGATGACTCCCAACCCAAGTAACTGTCTGCCCTTCCATTTCCTGCCATTGAGCCAGGCTGGCTGCGCTGCCATCAGCAGTGTCCTGGAATACTACGGACCCACTTGGCTCAGGAACTGAACAACCGAGACTGCCACAGATGTCTGGCGTGTCACCTTGGAGTCAGTTCAGCACCAAGGAGACCCCGCTTACCTCCCTCCCCCTTCCAAGGAGAAGAGTCACAAGTTGGTTGTTCGACAAGCGCGGGTTTGACCCCTCACCTGCGGAGCATTACCAACGCCTTCCTGACCGCAGCTCGGGCACACGTCCCTTCCATTGAGCGACGGTTCCACCAATTGGATGTTCGGAGTTTAAGCAGCAGCTGCTTGCCTCTCTGCAGGCCAATCAAGATGGATTCCAGCCGCTGGATGTACGAATGTGTGTTCATGAACTTGGACTCCAGGTAGTTGTCCTGCTAGGACCACCCTACCAGCCGCTGTCACTCAAAGCCTCAGAGTTTCCTCATCAGCTATCTGGAGGGCATCTACCTTCAACATGGTTGGTGGACCTTTACAGGACCACTGTTGGCATGCCAGCCACCTTGATGTTCTTGTGGTCCAGGTCCAATGCAGTGTACCAGGCTTTCTCAGCACCAGCTGTTTTAACGCAGGTCTTCATGAGTGGGGGCTTGGCAAACAGACGTGTCCACTGTGGTACCACCTCCGCTTCTGCCTCCAGGGTGCTTAGCGACAGATCAGTGTAGGCCAGAGCCCTTCCTCCTGTAGCTGTATCCCGTGTTTGCCACAAATCCACTTCACTGCTTGATCCTGGACTTTGCAGATGACTCGGAAGAAGCCTCTCCGCTGCATCCCCAGGAGCTCAGATCCACAAAGGAGGACTGTTTGCACATAGGTCTTGTATGCCACAAGGTTGACCTGCATTGGGACCTCGCTGTCCTTGAAGAAGGTTGAGCATGAGCAGGGTGCACTTTGCCCCTTCTCAGCCCTGGAATCTTCTAAGTGGAGTCCTGTAGCTCAGTGGTTAGAGCACTCGCTTTGCAAGCGAGAGACCCAAGTTCAATTCCAGGCAGGGCGAAACCTTGGGCAAGTTTCCTTACTCCACACGCCTAATAATAATCCCTCCAAAAAAACTAAAAACAATAATTAAATTGGTCATTTTCAATCTACGACTGTTTGTGGGACATTGCTGTGCGCAATTGGCTGCCGCGTTCGCCCACAAATATACAGTCAATTCACTTTACAGTGTGTTCTGTGAAGCGCTTTGGGATGTCCTCCTGACGTGAAAAGCGCTATATCAAATGCAAGGATTATTAGGATTATTATTATTGTTGTTGTCCTTCAGGACAGTGTCCATGCTGAAGTTGGTGTTCACCACAACCATGTGCTGTAGTGAGTTAACTGATATCAACTGGGGCAAACAATCAGAATGGTAAAATTTGATGTTGACTTATCACCTCCTGGTCCTAAGAGAGGACGAGCAGCCAATAATTTAATTTTTAATTAAAATAATTAAGAAATTATCTCTGTTTGTCACACTGTTATCAAGCTAAAATTGGCCAAGGTTTTCTTTTTCAAAATAAATTTACATTTGCTCCAGTTTTAGCGCCCCAAGATATATCTTACTATAACAACTTGCATTTATATAGCGCTCTTCACCCGGGTAGTGTCTTGGAGCACTTAACAGCAGTATAGCTTGACACTGAGCTGGAAAGGGGGAGAGCCTGAAGGCATGAGAGGGCGATGTGGCGGAGCTGGACGAAGGCAGTTCCATCCTGCATGAAATAGTGCTATATAAATTCAAGTAATTATTGTATTCGTTCTTCTTGAAGGAGCATGTCTATGTGTGTATATGTAAATATAAATGTTTTCTTATTACAGAGCACATATGTAAAATGGAAAATTTTGTCCTATATGAAGAAATTGGAAAGGGAAATAAATCTATAGTTTATAAAGGCAGAAGAAAAGGAACTATCAATTTTGTGGCTATTCTCTGCATTGACAAATCCAAAAGACCGGAGATCACTAATAGGGTGAGTAATATGTTTCTGGAATGTGGCAATAACTCTTGAGTTGTGTTTGGATTTTTAGAGCAATAGTACAGTGTGCTGTATGGAGCCACTGGAGGTTCTACCTTGGCACCATGGTGCAAGTTGATATGGGCTTGAGATTATTAGTTGCCAGTCAATTGAGTTGCCAATCACAGCTGTCCTGACATGGAAAGTCACCAAAAGGAAGCGAGAAAAAATTGAAGGCAGTCATGTCAGGGTTGGGTTATCATACTTCATAATGGGTAGCTCAGGAGTGCACTTTTGGGAGCATAGGAGCATGTCTCTGACAGTCCCTTTGGTCCCAGGGGTGGCATGAATGAAGGAAAATAGTTTTTTTATAAAACGTTTCCAGTCTTCTGATGTATTATTTGTAAGGTCCATAATTTGACCCCTGGCCCATGTTGAGTTAATTGATCTTAACTGTTTTGATGTTGCAACAATATAGTCTCCTTGTCCCTGGGCTCAAGAGGGGAACATTGAGTGTTCCCAAACCTTTTATTGCTGGTAGACAAATGTTTTTTCCTACCAAAGGTCTAAATGGTCTTGTGCTTCATCAGTCAATGCCTTTGCCCTTAGGTGATTCAGAAGCTCAGTACAGTATTTTAATGATTTGATGCAATTCCATTATATCTATTATTGTAGTAGCACTATTGTTTAACTTTTCTAATTTAATACCCATGTTCCAGAATGATCTCCTGCATTATTCAACAGTGCCCCTTTCCAAAACAATATAGTATTGCCAACAATACACAAGGGCTCAAAACTCATAAGATAACAGGGNAAAAAATCATGAACTCATCAGGCAATGTTTCTAAAAAAAGCAAAGAGTGTTGGGGGCGGTGGAGTTGTTATAAGTGATGAATTTTCAGTTTTGACTGTGTATCGATGAGCAGTTACTGAGTGTATCATGGGTATTGTATCTCACTAACAGGGAATGAAAAGAAGCCAGAATTGAAATTGCCCTCTCCATATCTTCCAATGGATGGTTACATGAAGGCATTGACATTGTCTGGGTTTGGTCTTTGGCCAGAAAATTAGATGTGGAGTTTACTGGAATGCAGAGGAAGGAATTGAATGTGGGGAGAAATATAGCTTGCAATAGAAGAGAGGAATGAAGGAAGGATACTATCACAGATAAAATATGAGTTTTTATATAAAATTCAAAATTCTTATTTAAAGATGTTAATCACTTGTTCACATTCTAATATCTATTAAACTTTGCTGTTTAATTGTATGATGCATATGTTTATTGCAAACAATCTAGAAAGACTTCCGGTCAGGACTCTAGATTTCTAATTCTTGAGCATTGATCACAAGCTCATTGGGTTCATGAACACGTTTATATAACCAGTGCTTGGAATTCCACCTTGATTCACTCGGTTAGTTCCTGGGATGAGGGGACTGACCTATGAGGATAGGCTGAATAAACTAGGGCTGTATTCTCTAGAGTACAGAAGAATTAGGGGGGATCTTATTGAAACTTATAAGATTCTTAAAGGGCTGGATAAAGTAGACACTGAGGGTCTATTTCCCCTGGTAGGAGAATCTATAACCAGGGGTCACAGTCTTAAAATTAAGGGTCAGCCTCTTAGAACAGAGTTGAGGAAACATTTCTTCACTCAGAGGGTAGTGAACTTATGGAATTCACTACCCCAGAAGGCTGTAGATGCTCGGTCCTTGAACATTTTCAAGGCTGAGACTGATAGATTCTTGAAAAATAGAGGGATTAGGGGATATGGGGATAGGGCAGGTAATCAGAGTTAGGTGAGAAGATCAGCCATGATCTTATTGAATGGCGGAGCAGGCACGAAGGGCTGAATGGCCTACTCCTGCTCCTAATTATTATGTTCTTATGTTCTTATTGGTATGCAGAAAACTAAGCAGCTACGGCTCAAGTTCCACATCTCCAACTGGTAATACCATCGCTCAATGGATAGGGATGTGTGTCAGAATTGTGGGCAGGAAGATGGTGGCACACTACATACTGAGTTGTGCTGTTGATTGAGAAGCACGCAGGCAGTTGCTGGAACCTGCCTTTGAGGGCTCAAACCTGTGCTTGTCAAATGACCAACTAGTGACTATTCTCGGGGGTGGGGGTTGCGGTGGACCTTTAAGCGGGGTCTCTTTGGATGCACATAACACACATGTTTTGCACACATACTGATTTGACTCCATGTTTGCCAACAGAATGTTGCAATCGAGTTGATCCTCTGTCTGCTCCCTGAGCTCGGCGAGTCCATAGTGCTCCAGGGCACTGATGACAGACGAGCCATTGTAACTCATCAGTCCCTGCTAGCCAGGAATTTTCCTACTCAATTTCTATTTATCCTGCAAGCCAAAGCCCTAAATGATAGGGCAGCCTTAGCTGCAAGAGCAGCAGGAAGTTTGCCAGACAGTGCTTTCAGTGGCCAGCTATGTGACTTTGTCTAGTTAAACTCTGGCCGTATATACCAACACACTCTCTGGGGTCCCCAAACCTTGGCACCTGCCAACCTGCGCCCAGTGTGCTCCAGAAATAGGTAAGTCAGGTGTGTACATCTAGCGAGAGAATGAGCAATCTATTCCAGATATGGGAATTTCCATGTTTAGGTAGTACGCACAAACTCTTAGTCTGGTTTGCATACACTAAGGCAGGTTGATGGGTGTTTGTGTTTGTCAGACACTCTGCTTACCAAAAATATACAACCTACATAAACTGTGCATGTTGAAACTATTCAACCCAATTCATCTGTCCCAGTATTCACAACAACAATAATAACAACTTTTGGTCTATACTCCACATGAGCCTCCACCAACCTAATCCCCTCCACCTAACCCCCTTTCTGCGTCTGTCTGGCTCAGTTTGTAGCACTCTTGACTCTGAGTCAGAAGGTTATAAATTCAAGACCCATGTCGGGACTTGGAACTCGTAGTCTGACCAGTGGTGGCCAACCTATGGCTGTAAGTGCCCACGGTACTGTCAAGAAGCGGCCTTAATCAAATATTTCTTGGTCAAGAAATCTGCTTGTTCAGGTGAACGTTAAAGATCCCTTAGTACTACTCGAAAAGAGAACAGAGTTTTTCCCAGTTTCCTGGTCAATATTCCCCCAAGTAAAATTGGTCCTTCACTCCATGGCTATTTGTGGAATATTGTTGTGTACAAATTCACTTTTTGTGTTCACCTATAGATACATTCAATCCACTTTACAGTATATCCTGTGAAGCGCTTTGGGCTGTCCTTCAAGGATGTCTGCAAGGTTTATTCTATACACCTCTATTGCCTTTTTCCTGGTGGTTATATTGTTTTCAGTCAGTTTTCTTCACAAGGTGAATTCTCCCACTGATTCACAATTGGGTTTCATCCTTCTCCCCATTTCCAATAATGTGAAAGAAACACTTAGAGGGTGAATCTTTTCCCAGCCTTTAGTGCCGACCTAATTGTCTGTTAAATATTAGTATTGGTAGAGAGATATTAGTCTTGGCAGGGAGATTGCCTGCCTATCCTGTGAAATATGTATGGGATGGTGTATAATGCAGGTGACGGAGGAGAAGGTGGAAAATGATTTGCAAATGTTCATTTCAAACCGCAGTTCAAAAACTTCGCTGAAAGTGGGTTCACTACATTACAAGCTAAACCAGAATAATATATAAAAATATTTTTTAGTAATAACTGGTGCTGTGGATTAAGAGCCGTTTTGTATGTTTGGAGAGAGATTAAAGATTTTGTAAAAAGTTTGTTTTCTTGCTGTTAATGGGGGAGTAGGTGCTTATTTTTGTAAAATATATTGTGCTACAGGTGCGGCTCACTCATGACATTGAACACCAGAATGTTGTATTCTTCAATGAATGGTACGAGACTAGCAACCACCTGTGGCTAGTAGTGGAACTGTGCACAGGTAAGAGTTGAAATGTTGTTTACAAAGTTGCACAATTGATTTAAGTGTGACTTTATTTGTAAAAAAAATTCTCTTCTAAAGTGGTGAATTCCCTGAAAAGTTTTGAAATTATCTTGATTATTTTAGAAAGTAATAAGTAATTTTGATATTATGCGTTTTCCCATTGTATGTTTATCTTGAACATTTCCCACCTGTCAGTGCTGGATGTCAAGGCACACAATCCATAACCCATCATGAAGCACGCTGGAATATTTTCTATGACTAGTAGTAGACAGATTAATATAGAGCTGAGTTCATTCTGGGATTCTGCTGCTTTTTACACTCTTAATGCTGGTTCTTTCAATTATCAGAATTGCATTAAATAGTAATGGAAAATACCTTTAATGAAATGTATTGTGTAATCATTTGAATCCTGTTTGAATTCTCACAGAGATGAAAACAATGTTTATCCTGGTGAAATCTGCAGATGATCTCATTTGATCAAACAATTCAAATCAACCCCTCCCCATCTTAGGTCTCCAGTCAGAATTGTTAAGGCCCTTGGGGTGACCTCTGACGTGGAAGGCATTCTATAAATGTAAATTTGTATTGTATTAACCTTTGAAGGCATTCAATTTCAGTAAAAAAGCCTCTGGGTGGTCCAATAAACCCTGTTCTCAGCTCCCCCCACCCCTTTAGACTTCAAGAGTTGACTTTGCATTGACTGTATTAAAACACAGCTATCCTGGAGTTATTCTCATTGATTTGACTCCAGTTTTGTGAAAATGCATGTACAGTCTCAATTATATGATGTCTGTTGCAGGAGGTTCTTTGGAAATGGTCATTACCCAAGATGAATATTTACATGAAGAGGTTGTGAGAGAGTTTGGTGTTGACTTGGTGTCAGGCTTGCGCCACATCCATGAGTTGGGCATAATCTTCTGTGATCTTAACCCTGCCAAGGTAAATATATATACTACATGTACCAAATAAGAACTTGGGCTTCAGTTGTAATCGCTGATCAATGAATGTGTGTTTTGCCCTGTTTGTATTCTTGATTGAAGTTTGTAGTACACATCATTTGAGATGGATTTGTTTGAGTTGAATTGGTTCAACTCTTTGCCCAAGGTATATTTTACTTCTTTTTAATGTATTGTGCCCAGTTATTTTCTAATTTTCGTTGCTCATTGCCACCCAGTAACCCAATCCAACTGGACAATACTCATGTGTGAGCCTTTTCAGCAAGTGTTGGCAGGCCACTTGATTATAGATGTATGACTGTCACATGCACACAACCAGTAGAATAGCAACCCAGAGCAGGAAACCTGGATAGTTTTCCCCACCCTAACCTTGTGAAGACTGGGACCAATTTATCCTCTCCATGTAGTTCCGGCTGAGATTTCCAACTCAGCTTGGACCAGGAATTGAATCAGCAAGTTCCTGGTTTGTAAACTGCAGCTCCGTGCACTACACTTTTTGGTCTACCCTAAGTTTTTTTGTGTCTAAGATTTCCTTTCCTTTGAATATATTTCTTTGGTTCTTCTTGGTCAATGTGAATTGCATTGTCTGTGGAGAGAAAGTTGGGTGAAGTGCTTTTAGCTCTTTACCAATGAACATTTGAAATCCACCACAATTAGTTTTGTGTCATTTCTTATAACCTGATCATATAGATATTGTTGGATGGACCTGGCACTCTGAAGTACAGTAACTTCAGTCTGGCAAAAACAGAAGGAGAGAATCTGGAGGAATTCCTTTCTCTGATTGGTACAGAGGAAGGAACAGAGGAGATCAATGAAAATACGCAAAGAAGAAACACTAAAAGCCGGGCTCGAGGTATACATGATGCCTTATTAATTAGATTTCTATATGACCATGGGGTATAATGTGAAATTTATTTATTTTCACATTAGTGCAACATGCATGTGTTATAATGCTGTATAAAGTACTGTGGGAAAGAAATGCACAGATTACAGACCCATTAAGATAAACTGAGTGAATGTCAGCAGTTAGTCCAGCATGCTTTAAATTGAAGGTGGTAAAGTAGAATCTTAATTCTGCCAAGAAAAAAAAGTCTTTGATTTAAAAATATCAATGAAAAAACTCTGAAAGCAAATTTCTTCCAGTTCCTGGAAAATGTTGCCCTCCTCCCCAGCTGGGCAAAACAAGTTCAGAGTTTTCAAAATGGAGAAAACGTAAATACTTAATAATGTAATTGAATATAGCACTTTGTTAATTTGCTATGTTTCAAAAGGGAATGAGAGAGAAGAAAAAGCTGATGAAAATTGCATGAATAAAAGATTATGATGGGAATTAGCTAAAGGCTTCGAAACGAGATCTGAGAAGAGACCTGGAGAATATGATATGAAATGGGGATAGGGTGAAGATTGTTGAGGAGCATAATATGGGATGTGGGCCATTCGAGCTTCAGTATAGACAGAGAGATTTCACAACAACAACTTGCATTTATATAATACCCTTCAAATAGGGTACTGTCTCAGAGTGCTGAACAATGGTGTGTATACACCGGCCAGACTGGATGAGACCTGGGTTTGATTCCTGACAGGGCGAAACCTTGGGCAAGTTTCCTTATTCCACATGCTTGATATCCCTCAATAAAAAAAGAATAATAAATTGGTCATTTCAGTCCATGACTGTTTGTGGGACACTGCTGTGCGCAATTGGCTGCTGCGTTTTGCACAAATATACAGTGAATTTACTTTACAGTATATTTTGTGAAGCGCTTCGAAACTTGAAAAGTGGAAAAGCGTTATATCAAATACAAGGATTATTATTATGGGCCAAATGGCCTGTTTCTGAGCTGCATATTCTGTGAATGGCATTGTTTGACTGAGTCAGAGAGAAAGTTTGGGTGACAATTGAAGAGGAATGTCTTCAAATGCGATCTGAAGACTAGTAAAGAGGTGACAAGGCGGAAGAATATAGGAAGAGTGTTCTAGAGGTTCCTTCACATTGAAACATGACATACAATTCAATACAAAATTACGCTCATTCAATCATATAGATCTTTGAAAATATTTCATTAATATTTCATTAATAAATATGGAATCTGTTTTGGATTTCATTTATTTTATTTATTTAATAAATTATAATTTATTAGAAATGTACTTTCAAATTTTGTAATGTTTAAATTCTGTTTAAATCCATTATACTCAGAAGGCCAAATAACAAAAAGTGGGCATTAGAATTCTGGTCAAAATTGCATGAGAAAAAAATGAAATATAGATGGTATATTTGTTTCTTCTACTTTTTCTGAAAGCTATGTTAAAAATATTAATAGCAGTTATAGAAACTAAAACTGAACTTGGCATGATTCTTTATTAATCTGTTAATTGATTTGTTTATGTTTATTCTTCACTTGATACACACTTTCCATTAGGGTCTTTAATGTACATGGCTCCAGAAATTTTGAAGGGTGAAGATTTTTCTAAGGCCAGCGATTTTTGGTCTTTGGGTTGTGTCCTGTATGAGATGTCTGCAGGTTGGTGTTAAAAGCATTCATTTCCTAATTATTTTCCTCTATCACCATGACCACTTGAAACATTTGATTGTGAGCATCTGTCAGTGTATAACTTTGCCAAAGAACTAGCAGCTTCTCATTTTTCTTTGAGTGAGAATGAATGGTGTTCATGTGATAGATTGATAATTGTATTTTCAATGAAAGATTTCTGTCCACCTAGCAAAGAAGGATAGGTAATTAAACTGTTCTCAGGTTTCTGCTATTGCTACTCTTAAGACAATTATAAGGAGGTGCCTCAATTAAAATTTCTATACTGCTATTGTGTGACAACTTGGCTCAATTGGAAGGCTTCAAACCCACAACGGAACTTGAAACTCATATAGTCTTGGCTGACACTCCAGTGCAGTGCTGGGGGTGTGCTGCATTGTCAGAGGTGCTATCCTTTGGATGAGTCAATAAACCAAAGTCCTGTCTGCCTCTCCAGATGGATGTCAAAGAACCCATAGTAATAATGAAATGAGAAAGGAATTTCTCCCAATGTCCTTGCCAACAATTGGCCGTTTATTCCATGGCTGTTTGTGGGACATTGCCTGTGGCGTTTGCTCATAAAATACACATAGTCACACCACTTTGCAATATATCCTGCAAGGCACTTTGAAACATCTTGACGATGTGATAAGATACTATATCAAATGCAAGAATGATTATAATTACTTTTAGTATAATATTGTTATGTATGTTTTATTCCTATTGTGTATCTCATTGTTTAATTTAATTTAATTGTTTAATTTAATTGTTCACTTTTCATGAACTTCTCGTAGTAATCCAAACTGCACAAAATAAATCTAGGATCCAAAAATAAAGATTTTCTTAATTTCCCGGTATTTATAGATTGCATTGTGGCACCTTCCTTTCAAAATTAACATCTGAAAATTTTTGAGTTCTGCAGCATTATATTTCCTTTTACTTGCATCTTTTGTCTCTGTCTGTAAAGCCTGTTAATACAGATCTCAAAATTCTCCATCAAATATAACATACATGTGATGGTCAAAGTCATTTCTGACAGATGGTTGTAATCAGACAGTATCACACTTCAGCAAGTCTATACTTCTGAGGTTCCAGTAAGACTAGTTCAGTGGAGCATGCTTTTCAAAGTTTGGATTTCGACTCATATTGTTGGTCATCAATAAAAAGCTGGTAGATTCCTTTCAGATTCACGATTTAAAAGCAATTGGTATTATTGCAAGCCACTAACTATTGCCCACTATATAGTATAAATGCTCACTAGAAAGAATAGTTTAAATTTAGAAAAAAAAAATAACTTTATTTTAATGTTGCTTTGTTGTTCATTCAGGAAAACCGCCATTTTTTGCAGAAAACCTCTCTGAATTACGTGAGAAGATTTTGCATGAAGATCCACCGCCACCCAAGGCCAAAGGTACAGTGGTTTTCCAGGATATTGAGAGAATCAATAAATTATTATTTTCCATCATTATACTCCACTTAAGAAAAGGCACTGTTGATGACAGGGTCAGCAGCACGTGGAGGGGCCAGACCAGTCAGTGGGGTAGAGAATCATCCCACTCAACTCCTGTTATTCCTGCAAGCAAAAGCCCATTGGACAGGATGGTCCTAACTGGGCAAGCCACAGGAAAGCTTGCCGGACTGTGCTATCAATGGCAAACTATGCAGTTTCAGCTGGTTAAGATCTCCAAGATCAAGGGAATCCGCTCCGCGGTCACTTCCCCTCCAACTTCCACCCACCACCCACCCCTTCCCTCCCACACTCCGACTCCTACCCATCCTCCCCTACACACCTTCGTACCCGTTTCCCCACCCTCTGTCACTGAACTCATCCTATCCCTAAAACCAACCACCTGCTCCCTTGACCCCATCCCCACTCCACTCCTTATCTCCCAGCTCCATTTTCTTGCCCCACACATCACTGACATCATAAACCTGTCCCTCTCCTCTGGCTCTGTCCCCATTCCATTAAAAACTGCCATCATCACGCCCACCCTGAAAAAACCCTCCCTTGATGCGTCGCAGCTATCAAGCTACCGGCCCATCTCCAACCTCCCCTTTCTCTCCAAGGTCTTGGAAAGAGTTGTCGCCTCCCAACTGCGCTCTTTCCTCTCCACCCATTCTCTTTTTGAACCCCTTCAGTCAGGTTTCCGTGCTGCTCATAGCACAGAAACTGCCCTGGTCAAGGTCACCAATGACATCCTGACCATCTGTGACCAGGGCTCCCTCTGTCTCCTCGTCCTCCTCGACCTATCGGCAGCATTCGATACGGTCGACCACGCTATCCTACTCCACCGCTTGTCCTCCCACCTCAACCTTCAAGGCACTGTCCTTGAATGGTTTAGCTCTTACCTTTCCCACCGTCTTCACTTCGTCTCAACGAATGGCTTCTCCTCCACCCCCCGTACTGTCTCATGTGGTGTCCCTCAGGGCTCTGTCCTCGGTCCCCTCCTCTTCACCCTCTATATGCTCCCCCTTGGTGACATCATCCGCAAACATGGGGTTAACTTCCACATGTATGCGGATGACACCCAACTCTACCTTTCCTCCTCTACTCTCAACTCCACGACCACCGATGTCCTGACAGCCTGCCTGTCCGACATCGAGTCCTGGACGAGAGACAACTTTCTTCAGCTCAACGTGCAAAAAACCGAGGCCCTCCTGATTGGCTCACGTCAGCGCCTCCGCACCTCAGGCGCTGACACCATCAGCATCCAAGGCTGCACTCTCCACCTCTCAAAGCCAGTCAGGAACCTCGGCGTTTTGTTCGACCCTGAGCTGTCCTTTCTCCCTCACATCCGCACCACAACTGGCACCGCCTTCCATCACCTCCGGAATATCGCCAGATTACGGCACTACCTCACCCCTCACGCTGCTGAAACCCTGGTTCACGCCTTTGTCACCTCAAGGCTGGACTATGGGAACTCTCTCCTCGCCGGCCTTCCCGCCACCTCCCTCCACAAGCTGCAGGTCATTCAGAACTCTGCAGCTCGTGTACTGTCCCGCACCAGGCTTCGGGACCACATCACTCCCACCCTCGCTCGCCTCCACTGGCTCCCCATCCCCCAGAGGATTGATTTCAAGATCCTCATCCTCACCTACAAGGCCATTCACGGCCTTGCTCCCTCCTACCTCTCCAACCTACTATCCCCCTACCTACCTGCCCGTACCCTCCGTTCCTCTGGCTCCGGTCTGCTCCACGTCCCCCGCCCCAACCGCCCTACTATCGGTGGTCGGGCCTTCAGCCTCTCAGCCCCGAGGCTCTGGAACTCCATCCCCCAGTGCCTTCGCCTTGCTTCCTCCCTTTCCTCCTTCAAGGCCGGTCTCAAAACCTTTCTCTTTGACCGTGCCTTCAGCTCCCCTCTCGACTCTCTTCCTCCTCCTCGCTCCCTCCCTTCCCTCCCCTCACCCTGACCATTTCCCCCTCCTCTCTCCCTCCCTTCCCTCCCCTCACCCTGACCATTTCCCCCCTGCTCGGGTCATGACCCAACTGTGCAGCGCCTTGGGACGTCCTCCTGACGTGAAAGGCGCTCTATAAATGGAATCTTGTTGTTGTTGTTGTTGTTGTGGTTAGACTCCAACGCACACTCTGGGGTCCCAAAGCCTTGGATCTTGCCAACCTGCGCCTAATACTTTCCAGAGAATTCGGTAAGCAGGATGTGTCCTCCAGGGAGAGAGCCCACATTGCATTCCAACAATCTATCTCTGGGATTTCCATGTATAGGTGAGATACATGGAATTCTCAGTTTGGTTTGGATACTCAAGCATGGTGATGGGTTTCTGCATGTGTCAGACAGTTGACACAAAAAAGCGTCAGCAAAAATGATTGTGCTAATTTTCGGTGGTTCTGAAAGGTCAGTTTGGGGTCAGTGATTTGTGAAAGATGCCAAGTGCGAACAATGCTAGCTGGCAGTTTTGCTCTACAGCCTTTTTGCTTTTATAAATCACTGGACCCAATACAACCATTCAGTTCAAGAAATCGGCACAAATTAGCATTTCTCCTCCTGAAAATACCCCTGTATTTCAAATGAGACTCCAGTATGTGTTTTTAGAATATAAAATGTGGTTCAATTTGATGATAACTTTTTAACTTCATTAAGATTCCTTTTCTTTTAATAAGAGTAAAAAAAACAGGTCTCTTACAGCTCATGGTGAGCGCCTTCTATGGTCAGTAAACAGTTAAAAGGCAGGATCAGTTGGAAGCACTTTTGCCTCTGAGTCAGAGGATTGTGGGTTTTAGCCCCACCTCAGAACTGAAACTTGTATAATCTAAAATGACACTCTACTGTAGTGCTGTGGTTTGCTGGATTGTTGGAAATGCCATTCTTCAGGAAAGCTGTTAAACTGAGGCCTTGTCTACTTGTTCAGGTGGATAGTAAAGATCTTATGGCATTATTTGAAAAGAGAAGGGAGTTCTTCACGGTTCGCGTGGCCAACAATTCCCCAGATAAAATTAGCCATTCACTTTACATGGGCGTTTTGGGACATTGTTGTGCACAAAATTGGCTGCCACATTTGCCCACAAAACAACTTCACAGTCTCTGAAGTACTTTGGGATATCCTCCTGATGTGAAAAATGCTATTCCAAACATAAGGATTATTATTCTTAAATTCAGGAAAGATTCATGTGGTTTTCATTGCAGTTTTAAAGGAATTTCAGTATTAAAAGAAACTTTGTTTTCCCTAACTTAGATTAGGCATATTTTTTTCTGGCATGTGAAGTATCATGTGTTTTGAAGGATGACTGAAAGGACAATTTGTATTTCTATTTCTTTTAAGTGTTTCTTTCAGGGAATGTTTCTGGATGGATTTCCGTATAGCTCAGTCATCAGATCTTGTATCGCAGATTTTTGGGGGAATATCAGATTTACTGATACAATTACTAGTAAAGAAAAAAAATCCCTTTCATGATCCAAATGTCATTGGTCGGCCTTGCTGAAAATTCAATGGTAGAAATTGTAGTCGACAGTATGGACCAATTGATGCAATCTTTCACCAATTTGTTGTATCTTCCAGGTTCAGCTGGCACAATTAAACCTCTTGAGTTTCTCAGTCTAATTCAAAGCCTGCTTCAGAAAGACCCCTCAAAAAGGTAAAAGAGTTAAAGTTTTTGAGAAATCTCAAATTTTTATATGCAACAGATTTTTGGGAAAATTCTCTTCCTAAACAACAACCACTGCTTACATTTTATAGCACCTTTCATGTCGAGAGGCATCTCAAAACTCTTCGCAAATCTAACTTCTAGTTCGTGCTGGCAATCTGAGGATATTATTGCAACACATTTTTGAACATGATTACAGAATGTTTGTGTGTGTATTTTAAAACAAATTGTCTTCCTTTACCTTGGACCTTTGCCTAAAACAATCTGTGACCGCTTAGCATACTGCTGAATTCAATCTTGCATATTTTTAGGGGTTTGTTTGGGATTGATTTCCAGATGTATTAAGTGATGCTGTTTCCCTAATAAAGGGATACTTGTAAATATGTGTAGACATTAACGTAATGTTTACCAATATTTAAGCAAACAAAACAAAATAACACCACAACATTTCACATGATTTACCTTCAACTGCAGCATGGCCTTATCTGCCAACCAATATAATTATTTTTTCTGAACTCACTCTTTCCTGACTTCACTGGTGATTTCAGAAATAGCAACTTGACTAGTTTGCATATATGTTGATTACACTATTTTATACTGACCGTGCCCTTCCTTTCTTACCAGGGCTAGCATCTTTCTTCAAATAATTTCTACACTTGAGATAATCAAAGAAAAAGATGAAATTGTTGATATTGTTTGTTGTATTGATTCTGGAATCTGTTCAATCTTTCCAGGGCCAGATCAGATTCTGGACACCAATTTAATTTAAGCTCAGATGACAGTAGAGCAATGCAGCATATTTTACTATTAATTATCCATATGGATGATATAGGATGGTATAATTGTGGTAATGTTCTTCTTTATTGATTCAATGACCTGAAAGAAAAAGCAATTGTTCATCCCACAAGAGAAAATGACCTTAGGGGCAGTATCTGTTTAAGAACTTTGCAATATATCTGGGCTTTTTGACCTTTCTTTCATTGTTAAATTGGATTTTTTTTTACTAGAGTAACATTTTGTATACTCTGAGGTCTTCAATGCTTTTATGCAAAATTACTTTTAATAATAATTATTAAAATTACTTTTGCTTGAATAATACGACCTACAAACATATCTTTTTCAAATATTTTCTGAGGCAAGAACAAAAAAATTACCAGCATAGAGGGAAGTGGGATCTGTTTGGTTGAGGGCAACAGTTTACTGCAGGATGTGAATCTTCTAAAGTATTCTACAGTTACCATGTCAACATATTTTCAGACGAAGAAGTCAGATTTGCGTTCCAATCCATATTGACTTTAATAAATGCAATTTAATAGGATTACTGCATGCAATATTAAACGAGAGCAATTTCTTCTGAATATTAATGAACAGCAACCCAGACTATAAACTGTTTATAATTTTAAATTTGCAAGGGCTCACTCATGTGCCAAAATGAATTGTCTGAATTTTTTTTAAAAAAGAGGACAAATTGCTAAATTGTTTCTCAGCAAAGAATCATCTCTGATAAAGTTAAAATTGTGTGGATTTGTATCCTTGTTGAAAACAGTTCAGTCAGAGCATCTCCCAGATCAGCTGTATTTAGTTTAACAGGGCAGACTTTTCAGACCTGCCGGTGATTCCAACCAGTCCCACTCGGTTAAAGTGCAGCACTGGATGAGCATTTTATACTTAGTGGCTCCCTTTCCCATGTTTATTGTTGATATGTTTTAGAAATAAATAATTTCAAGATTAAATTATTACTTTTATTGAGTGTTCAAATGATACGGATTTGTGAAATTTGTATATTTCAAATTGATATTTGTGTTTGATAATTAACTGAGATTTTGTATTTCATTTGAAAGACTGGACTGGAAAGGCCTTCTGCAGCATCCTTTCTGGAAAGGTGCATTTGCCGGAAATGAAGTGATCGCCAGTGATGATAATAACAGCAATAACTCAAGGTCAGTAAAGGAGGACAATATTATTTTAACATTATTATGCAAGCACCTCATGAAAACATTACCGTTGAAAAAAAGGAGCAAATTCACAATACAGGTTATATATAATAAGAGATTAGATGCATCAACAAAACTGGTTGAATATACAAAGATTTCTAATGTGACTCCTTACATCACTGGTCTATGTTTCCTCCCCCCTCCCCCACCCACATTGGAAATAAATTCTTTACTTTTTTTCTCTCATAATCTGCTAAAATTGATGATTAATGAGGATTGTGGTTCCGTACGCCAAGCACTTATGCACATCACTAATCTTAACATGTGGGGCTAGACTACACCTATGGTCACCTCCCTCTTCTTCTTGGGATGGGGTCCTATCCTTGTACAGCGCTCTGAGACTCTATCCTGTGTGGAGGGCATCATGTAAATGCAAGTAATTGTTGAATGTTAGTAGGTTGTTTCACTATAACATTTCATGAAACTGTTTGTTTGACTATATCATGAAACAAACCACCTGCTCCCTCAACCCCATCCCTACCCCTCTCCTTATCTCCCAGCTCCACCTCCTTGCCCGTCTACTCACAGACATCATAAACCTCTCCCTGTCCACTGGTACCATTCCCACCCCTTAAAAATGACAGTTATCACTCCTATCCTTAAAAAACTCTCCCTGAACCCATCACTGCCCTCAAACTGCCGCCCCTTCTCCAACCTCCCTTTCCTCTCCAAGGTTCTGGAACGATTCGTTGCTTCGCTCCTTCCTCTCCCACCACTCCCTCCACGAATCCCTCCAATCAGGTTTTCATGTCGGCCACAGCACAGAAACAGCCCTGGTTAAAGTGACAAATGACATTCTGTCCATCTGCGAACAGGGCTCCCTCTGTCTCCTCGTCCTCCTTGACCTCTCTGCTGCCTTCGACACCATTGACCACTCTATCCTCATCCACCACTTTTCCTCTCACATCAACCTTCACAGTTCTGTCCTTGAATGTTTCAGATCGTACCTCTCACACCACCTCCACTTCATCTCCACAAATGATTTCTCCTCTAGCTTCTCGGACCGTCTTGTGCAGCATTCTTTAGGGCCCTGTCCTTGGTCCCCTCTTCTTCAATATCTATATGCTCCCTCTTGGTGTCATCATCCGCAGACATGGGATCAACTTCCACATGTATGCGGATGACCCCAAACTATACTTTTCTGCTTCCACCCTTGACTCCAGGACCACTGCTGTCTTGACAGAATGTCTGTCAGACATCAAATCCTGGATAAGAGTTAACTTTTTAACTTTTTCAGTTGAACGTCAACAAGTCCGAGACTCTCCTGATTGGCTCCGTCAGCACCTCCTCACCTCATGCTCTGACAGCATCACCATCCATGGTTGCACACTCCACCTTACTAAGTCAGTCCGGAACCTTGGCATCTTGTTTGACCCTCAACTAACCTTTCTACCCCACATCCGTGCCATGACCCGCTCTGCCTTTCTCTACCTCCGCAACATTGCTCGTCTCCGCCACTTTCTCACACCGCAGGCCACCGAAACCCTCATACACACTTGCATAACATCGAGACTTGACTATGCAAACTCCTTGTTTGTCGGCCTCCCCAACTCCTCCCACCATAGCCGCAGATCATCCAGAACTCTGCAGCCTGTGTCCTCTACCGCACCCTACAGGCCTTGCTCCCCCCCCTACCTCTGAAAACTCCTAAATCCCTACCATCCTGCCTGCTCCTTTCACTCAGCGGGCTATAGGCTGCTTCACTTCCCCCGCCTTGCCCGCCCCACCATTGGGGGCACCACTCTGCACCCACCCTCTTGAACTCCATCCAGCAGTCCCTCTGCTTCGCCCCTTCCCTTGCCTCCTTCAAGATCCATCTCAAGACCATCCTCTTCGACTTTGCTTTCGATCACCCTCCTTCCTCCCCTGCCCTGCACCCTCCCCAATCCCGACCCCCAGCTCGGAGCCGAAACACTGACTGACCAGCGCCTTCGGACATCCTCCCGTCATGAAAGGCACTATACAAATGTAATTTTATTGTTGTTGTTGATGTATGACAAGGAAATTGCAGCTAGCTCCATTCTATCCTTGTCTGCTGATTGCACATGTGAAATCGAGCAGGTTCAATGATCAGGAACCGGAACAATACTATTTTTAATATAAACTTTGCTCTTGGACGAACACAGTTCAGGCATTACTAATGAACAGACTAGCCAACCTGCCTGATTGGAAGGACTTGGGGCGGTAGACTGGTCACTGGGGAGCGTGGATTCTTCCCACTCAGTTCATGCTAACCTGCAAGCCAAAGCTCTAAACCTTGCTTCAGGCAGCAAGTTCCAGATTTTTTACCCAACAAAGAAAAGTTCATCAGGGAAACAAGAATTTTATTTGTAAAATAATTTGTCCCGGATGTGAAGAATAACTTCATATTCAGTGAATACCGTGGTACCATAATTCTATAAATGCTGCCTGTCAAAGTGCAAAGTGTGGAGTTCTTTTCAGATTCTGTAGAGGATGAAATACATTGTGGCCCTTATTATTATTCAGATTTGTTCAATTTGTAAGGGAGAAAGGAATGTGATTCTATGTGCTTTCTTAAGCTTCTCAGAACCAATTACAGCTGCAGAGGTATTGCCTATTCATCATACACAATCCACTGAACTGCTATTAACAGTTAATTATACTGCAGATTTACTTATAAAGTTGGCGCCCTGTAAACCTGCAGCTGACCTCTTGTGCTCTGCATATACAATGACTATATATGTGTGCAGCAAGTGCCCATATACAACCTAATCTGGTTTTGCTAGTAGATTTGGTTATGTATTGTGCAAACCCTTGAGTGTCCAGCATCTCAGGGCTCCTCCCGGCATGATGTGACAGGCACTATATAAATGCAAATAATTGTTCTTGCGTTGTGTGCACAGGAAATGACCAGTAGAAAATTGCAAAAATATTTGCCAAAAATTGCGGGGAAATTTGACATTATTAAGAAAAATTATTAATGCTTTCTTTAACAAACTGTGTGGCCCACTCGGGCGTTGGGGAGGGAGGGTGGAAACACCAGCGCAGAATAGCTGGTGGAGATCCTACAAACACTCAACATTGCTCGCCAGTGTCCTGACCACAGGGCTCCAGGAGGTCACCATCTCCTGCCTCTTGGGGCCACCACTGAACACATAGAGAGAGACACACAAATTCATAGACACACAATCACAGACAGAGAGATACACTCACAGAGAGACACACCCACAGACACGAAGACACATACTCAAAGACACAGAGAGAGACACACTCGCGAACAGAGGGAGACACCCACAGACACAGAAAGACACATACTCACAGACATAGAGAGAGACACACACACACATACTTACATAGAGACACTCCCAAAAAACACACACAGGAGAGATTAGATAGAGACATACACACTCACATAGAGACATTCACAGACAGGCATACACATACAGAAGAGAGGGAAACACACAGATAACAGCGGGGCCTTCGGATGAGCGAAGCCCATTTCCCGGTTGAGCCGCTCTGCCCACAACAACAACAACAACAACAAGATTCCATTTATAAAGCGCCTTTCACGTCAGGAGGACGTCCCAAGGCGCTGCACAGTTGGGTCATGACCCGAGCAGGGGGGAAATGGTCAGGGGAGGGGAGAGAGCGAGGAGGGGGGAAATGGTCAGGGTGAGGGGAGGGAAGGGAGGGAGCGAGGAGGGGGAAGAGAGTCGAGAGGGGAGCTGAAGGCTCGGTCAAACAGAAGTAGTAGTAGAGTTGAATAAACAGCCGGCAGCAGCACGCAGACCCCTAACACTGCATTTTCACTGCGTTTCGCCCACAAAATATACAGGTAATTCACTTTACAGTATATTCTGTGAAGTGCTTTGAGATGTCTCAAAGACGTGATAAGGCACTATATAAAGTGCAAGGATTATTATTATTCACAGGTTTGAAGCGGAGGTGGGTGTTTATAGCAGATTCTGCAGGAAAATTGTGGACGCACTTTTCTATAGGTTGAGCTCATAGCTCAGAAGTTGGTCATTTTTAGTGCAGGATGCTAGCTGGCTCTCTATACGTAAAATACTAATAATAATAATCCTTGCATTTGATATAGCACTTTTCACGTTGGGAGGACGTCCCAAAGCGCTTCACAGAACACACTGTAAAGTGAATTGAGTGTATATTTGTGGGCGAACGTGGCAGCCAATTGCGCACAGCAATGTCCCACAAACAGTCGTAGATTGAAAATGACCAATTTATTATTGTTTTTTTTGTTTTGGAGGGATTATTATTAGGTGTGTGGAGTAAGGAAACTTGCCCAAGGTTTCGCCCTGCCTAGAATTGAACTCAGGTCTCTCGCTTGCAAAGCGAGTGCTCTAACCACTGAGCTACTGGACTCCACTGTGAGAAACAGTGAGAAATGCTGATCACACACCTGACAGGGATTTTATGAATCCACAACGTCTGTGTGTTATAGTATTGTAGTTTCCCACAATTATCCAATACCAGGATATATAACTTCAAATTTATGAATCGTTCCACATCATAGTATTTCTGGAACGTTTTGTTTCTTGTCAATGCTTAATTGAGGTTGAAAATAAGGAAGTAATGTCTGACATGGTAACCAGGTGCATTTCTGTGAAGAGAACAGTAGAGGCCAGGTGTAAATGACAATATTCTTCCCAGTTATACGATCAATGTTTTGAATGAGAAAATAAAGCTACAGTAATTGGGTGTGTTATAAGATTTATTTAAATGTGCTGAGTATTTTGTAGTGTAGTGTCTTACAGTTACTTTTTTTGCTGGAGTGGGGAGGGTTGTTGTTTAGGCAGGTACCAGAGGGTACTGCTGGAATTTAACCGGCTGAAACAGCATAGCTTGCCATCGAGCAATTGGCTGCCGTGTTTTGGCCACAAATATATAGTCAATTCACTTTACAGCATATTCTGTGAAGCACTTTGAGACTTCTAGAAGACGTGAAAAGCGCTATATCAGATACAAGGATTATTATTATTATATCGAGAGCATTGTCTGGCAAGCTTCCTGCTGCTTGTCCAGCTGGAATCACCCTGCCTGAAAGGATTTTGTCTTGCAGGGTTAACAGGAACAGAGTGAGATTAATCCCGGCTCGCATTGCTCCCATTAGTTTGCCCTTCCAAGTCCAGCCATTCCAGCTGCTGACCCGAATGGCTCAGGAACTTGGACGACTGCAGACTGCCTCAATGAGTTGACCCGATTCCAATGTGTTTACTTGATGGAATGCTAAATGATGGAGACGTTTTGATTGAGGAGAAAAGTGTATTCCTTACTTGGCAGTTTAGCTTGTGCTATTGATTTAAAAAGTTGTGTCATGTAAGAGTTGCTATCTGTTTTTCAATTGTTCTCAGATGCAGAGGATGGTGAGTCAAAGAAGGGTTATTGTAAGCTGCACTGCAGTCGCACACTCAGTGAAGTCTGTGGGCTTACTCAGGCTCTGTTGTCATAACATGCCCTTTAGCGTTGCCAGGATAATATACCATTCTGTGTTGCTAAGCAAACTTTACAATAGAGTTTTCCCTGTTGCTAAGCAAATTGACAGTACTTTCCCAAAAATGTGCTTTTTTGATTATTTCAATAATTATGGGCACAGGTTATCATTACAAGATAAGTATCGTTACATTTTGGCTTATAATTCACAAATTAATGGAATTTAAATGAAAGATTTTATTTATAATAATAAAATGGTTCCTTCACGTTTCATTAAAAAATGTGTTTGCAACCTTTTAAATTTATGTTCAAAGCTTTATTTCCATTTCAGTGTTTTCTTAAAAATCCATCGAGTTTGAAAACTTTTCCTGACAGCGTTGTTATTGCCAGATTAAAGATTAAAGCTACAATAGTTATCATTAAGGATGTGGTATTTTGCTGGAAACAAACATTCCTGACATTCCCTCTTCCTCTAATGTTAAATACCAACATGAAAAGGAAATGACTTCAATGAGGCACCGATACAATTTAATTCTGTATGTGTAAAACAATGCTTGTTAAAAGAACTGCGCGGTTCAGGGCCGGGAATTTTAATTCATCCTTTGTATTTTCGAGTTCATCTGAATGCCAGAATGATGAGTTGCTGCTGGAAACTGACATAATTCGCAGGGGCACAGACAGAACTGTTGTTGAGTCAACCAGAATTTAGCAGAAAACAATAGATTTAAGCAAGTGTGCCTGAATACTTTTCTTTCTGAAACTTTTTATAAACTGACTGCCATTCTGTCCATGATAGGCTTCTGACTCTTGGAACTGAGCCAAGGTCATAAGATTATTAGTATTATTCACAGCTGTTCTTCAATAATCCCTTTATGCTCTGATTAGATAAGCAGTAGACAAGAGCAGACATTCACTTCAAAGATAGTTCTTCATAAGCAAAAATGGGACAATGGCTTGCATTCTTTACAGAAAATGTGATACATTTATTACCTAAAGGTTTTTCTTTGTGTTCTACAGATCTGTTTCTAATTTTTATGTATATCTGTATAATAATATTTGCATTTGATATAGCACTTAACACATTACTAAAACGTCTCCAAACACTTAACACGATTAAGTGTCAAGTGTAGTGACTGTATTTTGAGGGTGATTGCAACAGTTAATTTGTGCACAGCAATCTTCCGGGGGTTGAGGATGAGAGAGTAAGTGGGGCCTTCAGGCTGAACTGGCTCCAAGGTGACATGCCTGGCAATGGAATATCAAAATCGATCCAGCCCTCTTTTGCGGTCTCAGTAGTCCGGTTCCTGAGCCAGGCGGATCTGCAATATCTTGTCACCCTGCTCCTATTGCTTTCCAGAATTAGGTAAGCAGGATAGACCCTCCAGGAAGAGAGTGTGTATTCCATTCCAATAAGTGGAGTCCTGTAGCTCAGTGGTTAAAGCACTCGCTTTGCAAGCGCGAGACCTGAGTTCAATTCCAGGCAGAGGGCGAAACCTTGGGCAAGTTTCCTTACGCCACACACCTAATAATAATCCCTCCAAAACCAAAAACAATAATAAATTGGTCATTTTAAATCTACGACTGTTTGTGGGACATTGCTGTGCGCAATTGGCTGCCGCGTTCGCCCACAACTATACAGTCAATTCACTTTACAGTATGTTCTGTGAAGCGCTTTGGGACATCCTCCCGACGTGAAAAGCGCTATATCAAATGCAAGGATTATTATTATTATTATTATAAATTGGTCGTTTTAAATCTACGACTGTTTGTGGGACATTGCTGTGCGCAATTGGCTGCCGCGTTCGCCCACAAATATACAGTCAATTCACTTTACAGTATGTTCTGTGAAGCGCTTTGGGACGTCCTCCCGACGTGAAAAGCGCTATATCAAATGCAAGGATTATTATTATTAAGTGTCTCTGAAATTTCTACGTGTAGGTGAAAACATCTGCTTGGCTGCATCGTCCTCCCCTCCCATGTCACTTTCCACGCCACCCAGACCATCCACACTTCCTTCTCCCTCTGCAACGGCTGCTGCCACTCCCCCCTCCTTACACTCCTTTGCCCCCATTTCTCCCTCCTCCCTCTCAACCACAATCAACCAGATGAAGTTCATCACCTGCTGCCTCAAATCCCTCCCCTCCCAGTTATATGTGATAGGCGCTATAGAAAATGCAAGGATTATTATTATATATATGTATGTGTATGTGTATATGTGAAGCTGGTTAAGCCGGACACATTGGGGACAGGCATTTTGTCTGGTTTAAGAGGTGTCCAGGGATAACCAGAATTCCATTCCTGCCCAGCAGAGGAGCCCCGTCGATGCCGTATAAAAGTAAAAACAATAATAAATTGGTCATTTTAAATCTACGACTGTTTGTGGGACACTGCTGTGCGCAATTGGCTGCCATGTTACGCCCACAAATATACAGTCAATTCACTTTACAGTATATTCTGTGAAGCGCTTTGAGACATCTAGAAGACATGAAAAGCGCTATATTAAATGTGAGGATTATTATTATTATTACATATATATATTTATATTATGTAATCTTAGATTAATTCATTAACTGATATATATTTTTAAAAATAGCTTCTCTTGGCTCATTCAGTAAATGTGGTAAGCTGTGTGCTCTAACAATGCGCCAGGTCAGTCCAAAATGTATTCTTTTTGGTCTGTGGTGAGTTATCAAACCTTAATTAGGATGGCAGTTGGAATCCAGCCATTAGCTTCAAAGCATTAGGCTAAAAGAGAAAAACTACTGTGGGAGTCTGTTCTATATCAAAATCTAATTGATGTCCTCCTGGACATGTATGTTGTATGAATGCTGTGTATGACTCACATGTAACCCTGTGGTTGAATTGCTTACATTTAGGCTGCATTTAAAGAATAGCCACTTGCATGAAACACTGCATTCCCAATTTTTTTTTTAACAAATCCCTCTTTTATTAACATTGCTTGGGTTTTTAATTTGAACTACCCATTATCATGGATTGCAAATATTGCTACTTCCAAAATATCTAATTTACAGCAAAAAATAATCAGGGCCTTGTGTCAGAGCTAATAGCTTCTCTTATTGTTTGCGCCTTGGGCCTTTTTTTCATATGGTTTCCTTTTTATTGCATCAAGATTGAGTATCTATTTAATGAAGTCCCTGTCAATGCACAATGTATTCACATAATAAGTTTCATTTCTTCATTCATGAATTCGTGTTGCACAATTCTATTTTTGGTGAATGAACCATGTGTTAAAATTCACCAGGAAACTATGCATCACACATCACACAATTAGTATTCAAGTTAATGAAAAGATGGCACATATATTTTTAATAGGTTCATAGATGAATGAATTACATTAACTCTATTCAGTACTAAGGGATCTTCCTTTTGTAGTATTTTGCAGGTCCATGTTTTTCGTGTATACTTTAAAATCAGATTTTATCATTCTACATCTTACATATAGAAAAGTTACATGTATTTCTCCATAGTGTGTAATTATATAGAAAGCAGGAGTTAATCCCAATGTGAAAACCTCAAATGTGTCTGGGCCAACAATCCCCAGATGGTTGTTTGTGGGACTTCTAGCTGCATTTAAACTCTATTCTCCATTCAAATAGAATGATTATCGTTCTCCATGATCAGAAGAAGCAACAGAAGAGAGAAATCTTCTGGCCAAACCATTATGATGGTGGTGGCAGAATGGGACAGGTTGGGGAAGGTGGGAAAGAAAATAATTATCCAATCTGTCATGAAATGTTGAATTTTCCAGTCTTATGATTGCACTGTTGACTGACTGATGTAACATGAGCTTTTATTTACAGGCAGCTGCAGATTAACAAATGTTAGCTGAGTCTATGCAGGTCTTTTAAAACCCCAGCAATTAGAGAGCAATAATGGCCACCCACTTTGGTTGACCAGCAAAATAAATGTTTTTTGATTGAATATTTTTGATTCATGGCATAAATCTATGCTATTTTGTTTTTTCTATGATTATTAGTTGACCAAAAAGGTTGTCCATGACTCATATAGAGATACACTTTGTACCTGATTTAATTTTTCTTGTTAGTAACAATGAAAAGAATGAAAATGTTTCATCCTTCAACATTGGTGAGCTGGGAGAGCCTGGTGGAAAGGAAAGCATACAAGCATCAAGTGTTCATCTTGAGAGCAATCGGCAACCAAAATCATACAAAATAGGTAATAATACACTCAGAAGTACTGCTTCTATTTAATTTATTATAATAATTATCATTATTATAATTTATTATTAATGTTTGTAAATGTTCAAAGGTGAGATAATGAATGGATCTTAGAATCATTGCTTTTTCCCTATACTTTTGATTTGATTTTAGTCAAGCATCCATGCAGTTCACTTTTAAATTTTCATGCATTCAACAGCCATCCAAGATGATGGAGGCTGATTCTGAATAGGTGATACATTTTGAAAAAAAAAGGAATGAAAAGAGTACTAAGTGGAGTAACTTTTGTTCATTTCTAGGCAGCAGGGTAAAGAATGGCAATGGCGCGTATTTGAGCACAGGCCATCAGCCTGTTCTCTCAGCTAGTGTACAGCACAGGCAATTCTAAAAGGGCAACAGCAAAATCAATTTGATACTGAGGCCAAAAAAAAACTGCACCAATAACAATATTGAATTCACAGGAAGAGCATATCTTGATATCAGTGAACAATGACCAAAAATGTATTTTAAACCTCCAAATAATTATACCCTTTTTAACTATTATCTTTTTACACAGAGTTGACATGCTTTGTACTGCTTTCCATGAGCATTTCAAAAAGACTGTTTTGTGCAATTAGGATGACGATAATAATAATAAATGTGCTTATTTTTAATGAGTCCATTAGTGAAGTAGCTCTAACAAATATAATGTTTTTTTCTAAAATACATTCATTCATTGACTGACTTGACAATTGGAATTGCAATCTTCATAATATTTCTAAGAATATAGTGAAGTAGTCTGAGCTAACTCTCTAGTACAGATGCTCCATCAGCATGGCCTCGGGTGGACGTTATCAGGGGTGGCAGGTATTCTGGCAGCTCTCACACTTTTTTATATGATCTTTTAATCATTATATTATAGATCAGGATTAATCGGTTCTGATTCCATATTACAGAAAATCCAGCTGATTTAAGGCCGAAGAGTGCACTTGACATAAATTCCAAAGAATCCATCTTCCTACTCAGGTGTGTGTGTAGAAAGTGCACCTTAAATACACAGCATTACACTGAGAGTAACCATTGTTATATTATGTTCTATGTTCAAAACCTCCAATTTCTCATCCTAGCCTACCTCTGTGACTTTCTGCAACCCTACTACTTCATGTTCCCTACCTGATTTTCCCTTATTGGATCAGGTGGTTGTTAAAGGTCAATGTCACTATTCGAAGAGAGAAGGGAGTTTCTCCCAGTGTCTTGGCCAACAATTCTCCAGAGGTGGGAGGGCGACTGAAGGCATGATCGAAGAGAAGGGTCTTGAGACCGGCTTTGAAGGAGGCAAGGGAGGAAGCGAGGCGAAGGGACCGTGGGATGGAGTTCCAGAGTGTGGGGGCAGAGAGGCTGAAAGCTCGGCCACTGATGGTAGGGGCGGGTTGGGCGCGAGACATGGAGACCGATGAACGGAGGGAGCGGGCAGGTGGGTAGGGAGTCAGCAGGTTAGAGAAGTAGGAGGGGACGAGGCCATGGATGGCCTTAAAGGTGAGGACTTTATTGGCTGATGTGTTCACCCACAAAATACACACCGTCATGTCACTTTACAGTATCTACTGTGAAGCGCTTTGAAACCCCCTACCAACATGAAAGATGCTGTATCAAATATAAGGATTATTATTCTTCTGCTCCCCATTCTGGGGTCCCTTGGACTTATCCCATCCCTCCACATTTCAAAATCCACCTTAAGGGCTATCTTTTTCATCGTGTTTTTGGCAACACACCCCCTCTTGGGCTCTGAGCCAGCTGTGTGAAGCACTTTAAGATGTCCTCCCAACATGCAAGGCATTACATAAATGTAAATGATTGTTTTTTATTAAACAGCCAGAACATTTTATTGCCATTAAGATTGTGTGATACTGTGTTTTGCCATCAGTCCTTTTTCTTTGATATGTTATAGCTATTCTAAGCACCTTTTGGGCTTTGGTCAAAAATTATGTAAGAGGATATGTAGAAACAGATGCAGCTCATACTTCTTCTATCTGGAACAGCTCCCATCCATCACCAAGATCAAGCTCTACTTTAAACAAGAACAATATAGTTGCCGATCCAGTTCCGAATTCTCCATTGAAAGGCTCCACTTTACCGCAGGTATATTAAAGTGCACCATTTCAAATGCCTTGTTTGTTTGTTTGTTTGTTACTGATCAATTTTTTGTATTTGATAGTTTCAGGATAAATTGGCCTTACAGTTAAAAACACGGCATAAGCTTTTTAAAAAAAAATCCAGGAGGGCAGGTGGGTTGATTGAAGATGGTGTCAAAGTGGGAAGTGTCTTGAGACAGACTTTGAAGGAGGCAAGGGAAGGATGAGGCAAAGGGACTCTGGGATGAAGTTCCAGAGAGTTAGAGCAGATAGTCTTAAGGCCTGACTGCCAATGCTGGACAGGAGACATGAAGCAGGTCAGTGCCTGCCGAGCAGAGAAATGGGCATGTTGGTAGAGTTTTAGAAGGTCACAGAGGTAAGGTAGAGTAAGACCATGAAGATGAAAAATTGTGCATCTTTAGACGATTTATTTGTGGCAGTTACTTTTTTATTTTTAGACTAGATAATAAGGGAAATAAACAGAATTTGAAGAAATGGATTAATGCTGAAATAAGAAGAATCTGTGAGAGATGGAAGTAGATAGGTAATTAAGTATTTAGTGTAGGGAGCGAAGGGGGCAAAATGAAATTGGGCCACAGTTGAATTGATTAGAAAAGTAGTATCAGGTGAGTTACAATAATAAAAACCAAATGAGAAATGAAAAACTAGGAGGGTAAAGTGATGAGTATTGGTAGTTAATGTCATTTGCCATCAGAAACTCTGAGCCATAACTGTTTTCTCTCGGTTGGAAAATAGTTGACACCATGGGGTTGAAAGCAGAATACTTGTGGTATGTAGGTTCCTTAATGTGTGAAAATATTACAGTCTAGCAAAATCTCACATGCTGATCAACAATACCGTACTTCTATAAATCTTTCTTTCAACGGCTATGCCATACTGGCGTGCCTATCATCCCCTGCAATGTATTTGTTTACAACTAAGAATGTCTCGTCTGTGAGTAAGATATTTCTGGGGATTTTATTTAAAATCGATTTGTAAATTAATAATATTTGCTTTGTCTAATATTAGGATATTTGTTTATGCTGCTTTATTAGATATTATGGAATTTCTTGCCTCATTTTCCCATAGATGATGCTTCAATAAGAGGGCTAGTTTCAAGAATTGTTTAGCTTCAATTGAACTGATAGTACAAACCACATACTGTATATATCACAGAGATGTAGCTGTCTGACAGTTCTCTTCTGCACTCTTGTGGCTCAAAGAAAAAGTACAATAAATGTGAGCAGCAGATGAACAACTCAAGGCAAGAGTGTTGTCTCCCCTCTTTTCTCCCTTGCTTGGTTAGATATTCTTTATAGCTGAAACCAGGAGACGTATTGTCACGATTATTTAACTGTGCTGGTAATAAAGTTCAAGTGTTATCAGGTTTCTGCTTTTCTGCTTCGTTCCAGCTGTATACAATTTGCTCCCTTACCAGCTTTAAATACATTGCAGTTGAGTCTGAACCATTGCCAATGACCACGATAAGTTTTTTTCATACTCTTCAACCTTTTTGTTTGGATAATTGCATCTCTCCAGGCTTTTAGGTCTTCACCCATTGAAAATTCTTAAATACAACCATAATTTTGAAGCTGGAGATTCTGCAAGTTCTATTCCATAAGCAAACTGGCTTTACAGTTAAGACTGAATTCAACCATTTTCCAAATTCTGGGTCTTCTAAATGTGTGAGAAGTGGCGTGGAGCCAATGAGCTGGAAGATGGCTATTTTAGTATGAAAAGCCAGTTGGCATCCCTGCGCCATTAATAGTGTACATATTTCAACTGCATTATAAGGGAATTCATGCAACAGTGAAGTGCGTTATAATGGGGCTGGACTGTATGCACAAGAAATTCCTTTACCTGACATGTTGGATATAGAACATGTTTCACAGATCCTTTGTGCTTTCACTCTCCTGTAATTGATTTTTGCAGTTGAATCCCAGAGTTTTGAAATTTCTTATGATCTTCATCTTGGAGTCCTGTAGCTCAGTGGTTGAGCACTCGCTTTGCAAGCTAGAGACCTGAGTTCAATTCCAGGCAGGGCGAAACCTTGGGCAAGTTTCCTTACTCCACACGCCTAATAATAATCCCTCCAAAACTAAAAACAATAATAAATTGGTCATTTTCAATCCACGACTGTTTGTGGGACATTGCTGTGCGCAATTGGCTGCCGCGTTCGCCCACAAATATACAGTCAATTCACTTTACAGTGTGTTCTGTGAAGCGCTTTGGGACGTCCTCCCGACGTGAAAAGCGCTATATCAAATGCAAGGATTATTATTAGGATTATTATTATTATCTTAAGACCATTGTTTTAAAATTTAAGATTGTACAGTAATTTGGAACATCCTTACGCTTCATTCTTAATTGGGAAGCTGTTTTTTCCACTTTTTTTTAACTGGGCTTTCAAATTAGGTTTGTTGGTCATCTGCACTTTATTGTGGAGAAATTGTGTCATTGGAAGATTATCCCTTTGAAACCTTTATGTTCTAGAACATTTTGCTCTTTTGCAGCTTGAAGCATTGTTTACCAATCAACAGGATATAGACTCACAAATCAAAGGCCTTATATACACTGATGCTGATCTTACAGTGACCCCTATTGTGGACAATCCCAAGGTAATGGAAAATTGGTTTCACAAAAAATGTACTTGCTTTGTAGTCAAGCTACGAAATGCTATTCAAAAAGTAGGTTTGAATTCTAGAAAATATGTGTTTATTTTAGGAATTGTTGAGGACAGAAACTTATCATTATTGGAATATTCAAGATTCTAAAGGGTATAGATGGATAAACTGAGCCCTGATAATATAGTTGACATAACAAAAATATTTGTTAAATATTGGGGAATAAGTCCATTACAGTTTATGAGAGATTTAGTGTAGGATTATTTTTATTTTGGCTGGGCCTCACTGGTCTTCTCCGACATAATGAAACATTTTTTTTTTAAAAAATGGGATTTTAAGATGAGAAACATCCAAACATGTACCTTGTTACTAGGTTTCTGTGTGTTTTTCCTATATTTGACTGTCAATTTTACTATATTTAGCTGTAATTTTCTAGTGTATTTATTTCTCTGTGATTGTTTGAGGGTAATTAAGCTACAAGAAAAATATGTAACCAATAAAAGTGCTTGTGTACAATCGAATAGGTAGAGAAATGTAGGGAAAAGTGCACGGCATATATTTGTTAACAAACAAGACAGAAGGGAAAAGTGCCTCTTGTTCTAAATTGCTCATCTTAAAACCAGCTTCAGAGTGACATTAGTGGAGGCCAGTGTACAGTGTAGCCCCCAGCCCTCTTGGCTAGGGTTGTTGGTTTCAAAACCAAAGAAGGAGGAAAATACGAGAGACAACTAGGTGCATTTTCAAGGCTTCTGTGCTTTATTTTATTGATTGGGTCATCGTGAGTTCCACTGTTGATTTGGTTTCAGGTTTTATGTACACCATATGTATGGGTGAGAAGCAGTGAGTGGGGTGGGGGGTAAATAGAGCCACAAGTCTGCATTCAGGGAAGAAATTGATTGACAGGTACTGTACAACATATATCAACTAATTTTATAATGTTTATCATGTAATTATTATCATTTTATATATCAATAAAATAATAGTACACCATGTTAGCAATACCTAAAAAGCATTATATAAAAGTGAATTTTATTGTATCTGTCTGAAATCTTGAAATCTAAAAGCCAAAATAGTAGTTATGCCAGCATTTAGATAGCTCTTTTATTTTTAATTTGTGTCTGCAATTTGAAAGCGTACTCGAAATATTGAGCTTAGTTAAACTTCCAAAGAAACTGCAGTTTCTAGGCTAATTTGCATTCCATTCTATCTTATGTTAAGTTTTATTTCTATGTACTGTGCTGTTAAATGTATTTCTCCATGTGTCTGATTTGCAGATACTGAAGCAGATGCCCTTGAAGTTTGACTCTAAAACGCTAAATGTTCCAGCTTATTCAGGTAAGTGTTAGATTCCATTAATGAATCCAATTTCAGTTTATGCTATCAATCCAATCATTTTGGCAGATGCAATATCTTCATTTTTAGTGTATTCTTCTGTTGACTGTCCTTGGGTCATTATTATGGGTAAAATCCATCAGTGTATAAATTGAAATGATTTTTAATTGGTGAGAACCAAAACATTGTGTTATGATGTTGCCTGCTCTTTCCGTCTGTGCTTTCAAGATCCATTTATAAGTGCTAACTTGTACCTTCAGCATTTGCACAATGTTTTTTTAAGATAAGAGTTCCTACCATCATATTGGCTACTGCACTTCTAATACAGTCACTACACTTAACAGAAATGATGTGTGAAATTCATTGAAATATTTCAATGTTCTATGTGCTGAATTAAATACAAGGCTTATTTATTTGTTGTTCACAATAAGTTATATGATAATTAGTGATATTTCATTCTTTACTACAAAACAAAGTTAAATTATAAGTGAATAACATATAGTGTTCTGTGTTTGTAGTTTTATTGCAGTGAAAAGGGTAACAATGTGTTCCTGGATTAACGCATTTCACTTTTGCCGTGTCTAAGAGCTAAGTATTTAATTGACAAATGCATTTAACAAGCTAATGCAGGATTTACAAAGCTTTGCACCTTCTTCATTTAATCGTATTAAGAAACACTAATCAAACATGTCAGAACAATTTGCCAACTGTGCGTGAAATAGTTTTGTATGTTAGTATAATTAGAAGAAATTGGTTGGTAACTTCAGTGTTTAGCCTTATATCATTAACTGTAATTAAACAGGACGTGTTCTTGAGCCAATTTTGTGGAGCTGCTTTTGTTTGTCTGCCTGTCTGAAATGACTATTTAATTACACTTTTTGTATGAGTGAAACAAGTGACTATTGGATCACTGGGGTCTTCATTTAATCAGTACTGATGAGCATAGGAAAACAGGAGGAGGCATTTCAGCCATTTAGACTGTTCCACAAGTTTATTAGAGCTTGGCGGGTGTTTAATACCAATCCCTTTCGCTATACACTTTAGTACTGTACTATCCTATTTGAGTTAAGTGTTGGTTCAAGGTTGAGTAATATATTTTTCTATGAATTTTCGAGGAACCAGAGGTGTTTTATTTTATATAGTTCTACCTAGAATAAAGTTTAGTTTGCCTATAAATACACAGTCACTACACTTTACAGTAAAATCTTGTGTAGCCCTTTGAGACATCTCAATGGCGCTAGATCAAATGCAAGGTTTATGATTAGTAGTTGTTGTATTATAAATAGACAGCAAGGAAATGAATCATTCAATGCTGATATTCCTACTCCACATGAACCTTCACCTCTCCTATTCCCTCTTTCATTCGCCTCTACCTCTTTCTTCCGTGTGTATTCATTTAGTTTGCTCTTAAATCCATTGATGCTTTGTGCTTTAAATCATTGCTTCTGGCAGTTTGTTCCCTATTCTCACCACTGTATGAATAAAGAGGTTCCTCCTAACTCCCTTTTAGATCTGTTATTGGCTATTTGTTTTGGATTCATCAACAAGTAGAAACAGCCTTTTAACATCCACCTTATCAAATTCTTTGATAATTTTAAACATCTCTATCAGGTCGAAACAGTCTCATCTCCGGAGAGAAAAGCTCTTTATTGATACTTATATCCATTCATCCCTCATATTTGTAGCCAATCACAGCAGCCATCTTTCACATGTAAAGTCTGACAAACGGCTAGGAAGTAAATAGATAATTTATCTGGTGGATTATTGACCATAATTCTTTGAACAATTTTATAGGATTTATGATGTCCACCTAAACAGGCAGTTGGGATCTCAATTTAGTATCTCATCTGAAAGACAACACCTTCGACAATACCGTGCCCTTTCAGTCCTCCACTGTCAGCTTGAGCTCAAATTCCATGAAATGAGAACAATTGACAAATGTGCAAAACTGTTTTATCAGGGGTTTTGGGAGATGGGGAGCATCTCCTCTTGCATAAGTATTTTAGAACTTGTCATCTGAAATCTGAGCGATGCCATAAGAAAATGTACATGATAAGATAGGAGCTTTGTTATTAGAGCAGATACCCAAGCCCATGAAGTTTAATGCTGAAATGCCAAATATTCCAATCTATTCAGATAAGTGTTAGCGATTCCATCAATAAATCCAATTTCAGTTTATACTATAACCTTATGTTATTGGCACATGCAACAACAACAGCAAAATTACAGTTATAGAGCGCCTTTCACATCGTGAGGATGTCCCAAAGCGCTGAACAGTCAGATGTCAGGGCCCGAGCATGGGGGAGGGGTGGTGTAGGGGCGCAGGAAGACAGAGAGGTGGGACGGCGACCCAAGGCAAGATCGAAGAGAAGGGTCTTGAGACCGGCCTTGAAGGAGGCAAGGGAGGAAGCGAGGCGAAGGGACTGTGGGATGGAGTTCCAGAGTATGGGGGCAGAGAGGCTGAAAGCCCGGGCACCGAGGTAGGGTGGGTCAGGTGGGAGACATGGAGCAGGCCGGAGCCCGCTGAACTGAGGGAGCGCGCAGGTTGGTAGGGAGTCAGCAGGTCAGAGAGGTAGGAGGGGGCAAGGCCATGGATGGCCTTGAAAGTGAGGACGAGGATTTCAAATTCGATTCACTGAGGGATGGGAAGCCAATGGAGTCGGGTGAGGGTGGGAGTGATGAGGTCACGGAGCCTGGTGCCGAGAGTACACGAGCTGCAGAATTTTGGATGATCTGCAACTTGTGAAGGGAAGAGTTGGGAAGGCCGATGAAGAGGGAGTTTCCGTAATCGAGCCTTGATGTGACAAATGTGCGGATAAGGGTTCGGCAGCCTGAGGGGTGAGGCAGTGGCGGAGTCTGGCAATGTTGCGGAGGTGGTGGTAGGCAGTGCCGGTCATGGCACGGATGTGGGGGAGAAAGAACAGTTCAGGGTCAAACAAGATACCCAGGTTCCTGACTGGCTCAGTGAGGTTGAGTGTGTAGCTGTTGAGGCTGATGCTGCCAACGCCCAAGGTGCGGAGGCGCTGGCGTGAGCCAATCGGGAGGGCCTCGGTCTTGCTGACGTTGAGTTGGAGAAAGTTGTCCCTCGTCCAGGACTTGATGTTGGACAGGCAGTCGGTCAGAATTTATCACATGTAGTACTTGTGGGTTGTATTTTTCTGCCTTGACTATCCTCAAGCCATTCTTACAGACAAAATCCATCAGTGTACAAATTAAAATGATTCTTAATTGGTGAGTAGCAAGGAATTGTGTTTTGATGTTGCCTGCTGTCTCTATCTACAGCACCTTGGGATGTTTGCCCGACATGAAAGGCGCTATACAAATGTAATTTTTTGTTGTTGTTTTGGAATGCATTTATAAATGCATAAACTTGTCATCTCAGCATCCATAACATGTTTTTTTCTAGCAGCTTTGATAAGACTTCCTACCATCATATTGGCTGTTGCATTTACCTACAAATACAGCCACTACATTTGATAGCAATGACATGTAAAGCTTTTGGAGATGTTTAATAGTATAGGTGTCAAATCCAAAATGTACTTATTTGTCATTCACAACAACCTGCATGGTAATTATTGACAATTTATTAATTTTAACAAAAAAAAGTCAAATTGCAAGTTAATCACCCCATCACTCCCACCCTCGCCCGACTCCACTGGCTCCTCATCCCCCAGGGGATCGAGTTCAAGATCCTCATCCTCACTTTTAATGCTTTGGGTTATGTTTCACCTAAATATACCTAGATTAACAATTTTTTTTGCTATATTGGAGAGAAATACTTTATTGCCTAATATGAATAATGACAAGTTGCATTCATATAGTGCCCTTCATGCTGTGTAGCCTCTCAGAAAAGTGGTGGAGCTTGACACCAATGCCAGGGAGAGAGGGGAGGGGCCATAGGCATGGTCGAAGAGGGTGGGGCAAGGTATGGGGATTGAGGCAGAAAGTTCCAGAGTCTTGGGATATAAGGACTGAAAGCACAGAGAGGACGAAGGATATAGGGGAGGCCAGAGCCAGCTGAGTGAAGCGAGAAGATAGAGAAGTGGAGCTTAAATTCTGGTGAATTTAATACAGTTCAGGATTTGTGATGTGCTGTACCTTCTTCGTAGCTAAAAAAAAGTTGAGTTTTTCACATGGTCACACATTTAACACCTGGGACTACCCATCTTTTGCTTTTTTCACGTTACCTGGTGGAATGCTATGGAGATATTATATTCCATCTTGTAGTTGATATTTGTAGCCAAACGCGGGAGATACTTTGCAAATAAGAAGGGCTCACAAACAGACATGAAGTCATCCAAAATTGACTCAACAGTTACTAAGGATTGGTTAGTGTCTGGCTGCAGAGTTCTAGTTTGCTTGTGGGTGGTCGTTCTTCAAAACTGAAGAATAATTTTGATGTACAGTATGGGGTTACATTCTTTACATTACGAAGGGTGAAGTTAATGGTGAACTTGTTGCTTGTTAAATTACAGCTGACAAATTGACATCTTTAAAGGAACAGGATTGGAATGCTTTTGTGCAGCAGCTGTGCTTGCTGGTTGTTTCTGGAGAGAAGACTTCAGGGGCACCTCGAGTGAAGTTGAACTTGCTATGCTATCTGTGTACTGTGGTCAGCCACAAGGAGGTTGCTACAAAGCTAATGGACTCACAGCTGGTAAGTAACAAACTCTCTTGTGCCAGAAACCGGCTGTATAGATACCAGACGTTCCAATGGCATTCTGAAAAGGGTGATCTTACATTCTATTTTTAAAAAATTACACCCATTGCATACGTACCCTGAATAAAAGTAGACTTAGAAGACCAAGGTTTACTGAAGAATTATTGCAATGAACATATGAAACAAGCACTTAGCATTTTGTTGTACATTTGATGTATATGGATGAATAGTTGCGTTTCATGTGAAGTAGAGCATATTGGTATTCTGATTCAAATGAGCAGTTTATTTTCACATGGGACATGCATTTAATTTTTCAAATTAGTATCCTGGTTAATGGCCTTTTTTGACACCAAAACTGGTAAAGAATTATGAGCATCATTTTTTATTCTTTCTCTTTATGCTTTTTCTTTTCTCTCATATCCCTGTGGAAAAATACATCACTCCATTCAGTACTGTGATGATGGCAATAACACTGGGTGGGAGAAAGAAGTAATTACTGGAGAAAGGAGGTTCTCCTGGTTTCCTGGCTAACAATCCCACAAATAAAATTAGTCACTCACTCCATAGTTGTTTGTGGGACATTGCTGTGGACAAATTGGCTGCTGCATTCTCCCACAAAACACAGTGATACCACCTTACAGTATATCTCATGTAGCCCTTTGAAATGTCTTGACACCGTGATAAAGCGCTATATCAAATACAAGGATTATTATTATATTATTATAGTATAGGTAAAATCCTTGATCTAGTGTTTCATGATTCACCTCCCTCCTATGTTTGCATTTTTGGAACCCAATGTAGACATTAAGCACTCTCAGTTTAGGAAAGGCAAAGATGAATGTAGAAGCTGCCTCCAATCTTTCTCCCAATAATGTGCTTCACTCAAGCAAGCACTGCATTCACATGATAATTTTCATTTCCCTGTTGTGATCCTATTGAATGTAATTCTCATTTAGAGTTAAATATAATTTTGCTGAGAGGCTCTGCCCTCCTGGAACTGGTTTGATACAGGATCACTGATCCAGCAGACAGGAGACTTTCTTCCCATCAGTTCATCTGTCTTTATTGAGTCTCCCTGGTCATGTGTACATTGACTTCTGAAAGTGTCTGTTCTGCTAGACATGGAGAATAAGTCACTGTGAAATACAGAAGGCAACAGCGCAAGGCTAGCGCTGACCTTCACCCCTATTATCCCTGGGCACTGCAGCAACCAGATACAATTTAGAACATCTCTGCTGAAACTGTCAATCATATAAACAGATTCCCCCTCCCCCAAATATTGCTGTGCTACCACAATATAATTACATTCAGGTTTGTATATCTGTCAACCTACTAAAATACATACATTGTGCCTTTTCTTTCCAGTTTCCACTGTTAATACAGCAGCTGCGAGCGGCTCCAAATTGGGATGTGTAAGTATGGCATGCCTCATTGCAAGAATAGAAAGCATCTGTTTGATACATCATTACTATCCATTTTTAGAAGGGATTCTTTTATCTTTTAAAGCCTCTAGATTTAGTTTGCTAAGAATTCATATGCCCTCTACTGGCATAAAAAGGTAAATCTTCACAGGATGTTAAACCCTTAGAACAAAGTTCTATGTCAGACTACTGGATTGAATCTACATAGCCAGATATTCTGTAGAACCCTGTTGATATATCTAGAAAGAAATACAGGCTGCTCTTATTAAATTCTCTTATTAAATGTAGGAGATGAGAACCCATTCTAGATTAAGGAATCTAGAACCAGGGACTTTTATGGTTTCTTGGAACACATTACAGGATCCATGAGATTGAGAAACATCATAAGGATGCATGGTTAGAAAAGGTCAATGTATGGAAGTTATACAGTAAACTCCTGATAACTTGTCACTCCAAGGGAAAAGGGCTCAGTGACTAATTATTCGGTATGGCAAATTAAATTACTGAATGTAATTATATTGTGATAGCACAGCAATATTTGGGGGGATGTTGACAGCATGATGACTTAAATGGTAGAGACAAGTTAAGCTAGGGTTGAGTTATCAGGAGTTTACTGTGTGTGATATATATAAAGTGCTGATATATATATCACACACACTGTGTATATTATAATTAAGTTATCTTTATGCAATGTGATTGAAAGAAGGCTCTGTGCATGATTTCTTAAAATCTCAAACCAGGCACAAACAGATTTATCAGTTTGTAAGCTAATTTCTTAGCAACACATTCCACATTCTGCGTGTATGTAAGTAATCTCTCATTTTATTACCAAAAATAATCTTAATAATAATAATCCTTGCATTTTATATAGCACTTTTCAAGTCTTCTCGACGTCTCAAAGAGCTTCACAGAATATGCTGTAAAGTGAATTGACTGTAGATTTGTGGGCGAAATGCGGCAGCCAATTGTGCACAGCAGTGTCCCACAAACAGTCGTGGATTGAAAATGACCAATTTATCATTGTTTTGTTTTTGGAGGGATTATTATCTTAGATTAATGCTATCTGAAATTTCTTATTAAATGTTCCCTGGTATCATTTTGTAATGGCAGATGTCTGAAGTATTGCACCATATTTCTTAAGCATGACACAGTGACGCCACCATCCTCAGACTGCATGAAATCTCCACTTTGGTACACTCTTGGTATCCTACACATAGCTTAAAGAAATTAGAACAAATGTTTTGCCAGGGGTAGAATAATTATCACATGGCTTGCACTGCTTTAAGATGTCGTAACATAATTCAGGAGACATTGTCCATATGGCTCCTGCTCACTATAAATAGTGCATTTCAACTAAGTGCCAATTATTTTTTTCAACACCTTTTTCCTGTGAAGTTTTCTCATCTTTGTATCAGTTGATTCCTTCAAACCTTCTACTGTTTTCCATTTTTGCCATAAGTTTCCCAATTGTTTTTCTGTTTCTATGGATTGTTGAACATTTTGCATGGCATGCTTATCTCTGCAATATTCAATTCACTTTACTGTATATTCCTTGACTTATTGAAGCTGTGATAAGGCACTAGATCAAATGCAAGGATTATTATTAACTAAATTATTGACCGTTTAGGGTTCAAGCGCTACTTACTGTTGGAAAAAAGGCATTAGAAAGTGGCTGTGCTGCTTTTACATTGAACACATTGGTAATACCTATTTAAAAATATTCAATTTGTCATTGGGTTTTGGCCTGTAACCGTTGGGGTGATTGCCAGTGATTCCAAGTGGTTTTGTAATGATAAAGAAGAAAATCTGGAGTGAAATCTCCCTCGTCTTTGTGGTAATTTTACATCTTTATGGTAAATTTCTAACCAGTATTAGCCGGTCCAACTCACCAATCCAGGTATCAGCCTCACTCAGTTGCAAGCCCTCTCACCTCTGAGTCAGAAGATTTGGGTTCAAGCCCCAGATCGAGCTTATAGCCTAGGTTGACATTCTACTGCATTGCTGGGGGAATACTGTATGATTCAAAGTGCTGTCTGTTCAGCTGGATGTGAAAGATGGAATGACTTTTCAAAAGAGAGGGGAGTTTCTCATGGTGTCTTCTGGCTAGAAATCCCCCAGATAAATCATTAACTATTTTACGTTTACACAATTGCTACACTTTACAGAAAACTCTGAAATGCTTTGAAATGTTTCAACTTAATCAAGCTTTATATCAAATACAAGGATTATTAATGTCTTCCATCCCATCCACAATCACTTAATTAGTATTGATTGGTCCATGGAAAGCACAGAAGGTGCAGTCATAGTGACATACCCATACATATGCCAATCATGTGGAGCCAGTGGTGTCTGCCCAGCACTAGCTTGCGGGAGGTCGGGTTATGATCTTCGTTCTAAAGAGATTATCACCAACTGTACCAGACACAGAGCAGCCTGACCTTTTAGCAGGGTTTCAAGATTCACACTGGACTTTCAATATTTGGATTATGTCAAATGGTATTCTGTCAAAATATTCACTTCCCTATTTCTGATCAAACACTGGGGTCAAGTAGATGACAATTTACTTTTTATGCTCTTGGAAATCAATGCTCCTCTAGACATTTATTTTCTCTTCCCGAGGGATAAAGGTGATAATGCTATATGTAGCTTCAGAATGATGATCTGCAACATCCTGAATTTGTACAGTCCTTGTCTTATCTCAGTGCCCATAGCAAAGAATTATCTTCGCAGATATTTAGTCGGATTCTGTATCCAGATCAAGCAAACCTTCTTGTGATTGCTTGTCAATTGACAAGAGTTGATTGTTAAGCAAAGGTTTCTTGCGAACAGAGTTGTCATTGTATTGACTTCTAGAAAACCATTGACCAACAAAACCTACAATTTCAAGCTGAAGTTTCATTCAGAGATCATGCTTTCAACATCATAATGGGTGTCTCAACATCACCTTTGCTATTCTGACCAACTGCCAGTTTGTTATGTCCTGGTCTTCATTTACTTCAGTTGAATATCAAGAAGATGTAGTTATTTTGTTCAGTTCCTCCAGCACAGACTCTTATCAACCTTCCTGGCAGTTTGCTCAAAAAGAATCAATCAGTGTGTAATCTTGATGGTCTTCTTGACCCCTCAGCTGTGCTTCAAGCCCAGTCCATCACGAAGACCAAATTCTTCCACCTACAGCAACAACAACAACAAAATTACATTTATAGAGGCCTTTCATGTCGGGAGGACGTCCCAAAGCGCTGAACAGTCAGGTGTCGGGGCCCGAGCATGGGGGAGGGGTGGGTTAGGGGTGAGGGAAGGCAGAGAGGTGGGAGCGAGACCAAAGGCACGGTCGAAGAGAAGGGTCTTGAGACCGACCTTGAAGGAGGCAAGGGAGGAAGCGAGTTGAAGGGACCGTGGGATGGAGTTCCAGAGTATGCGGGCAGAGAGGCTGAAAGCCCGGCCACCGATGGTAGGGCGGGTCAGGTGGGAGACATAGAGCAGGCCGGAGCCCGCTGAACGGAGGGAGCGGGCAGGTTGGTAGGGAGTCAGCAGGTCAGAGGTAGGAGGGGGCAAGGCCATGGATGGCCTTAAAAGGTGAGGACGAGGATCTTGAACTCGATCCTCTGGGGAATGGGGAGCCAGTGGAGTCGGGCGAGGGTGGAAGTGATGGGGTCACAGAGCCTGGTGCGTGAGAGTACACAAGCTGCAGAGTTTTGGATGATCTGCAGCTTGTGAAGGGAAGAGTTGGGAAGGTAAATGAGGAGGAAGTTCCTGTAATTGAGCCTTGATGTGACGAATGTGTGGGTGAGGGTTTCGGCAGCCTGAGGGGTGAGGCAGTGGGGGAGTCTGGCAATGTTGCGGAGGTGGTAGTAGGCAGTGCCGGTCATGGCACGGATGTGGGGGAGAGAGGACAGTTCAGGGTCAAACAGGATACCCAGGTTCCTGACTGGCTCAGTGAGGTTGGGTGTGTAGCCGTGGAGGCTGATGTTGCCAGTGCCCAAGGTGCGGAGGTGCTGGCGCGAGCCAATCAGGAAGGCCTCGGTCTTGCTGACAGTGAGTTGGAGAAAGTTGTCCCTCATCCAGGACTTGATGTCGGACAGGCAGTCGGTCAGGACGCCAGAAGTCCTGGAGTTGAGGGTGGAGGCAGAGAGATAGAGTTGGGTGGCATCTGCATACATGTGGAAATTTACCCCATGTCTGCGGATGATGTTACCAAGGGGGAGCATGTAGAGGGTGAAGAGGAGGAGACCGAGGACAGAGCCCTGAGGAACACCGCACAAGACGGTGCAGGGACTGGAGGCGAAGCCGTTTGCCGCAACGAAGTGTAGGCGGTGTGTGAAAGATAGGACCTGAACCAGTCAAGGACAGATCCTTGAAGGTTGAGGTGGGAGGAGAAGTGGTGGAGGAGGATTGAGTGGTCCACGGAGTCAAAGGTGGTGGAGAGGTCGAGGAGGTAGAGGGAGCTCTGGTCACACATGGTCAGGATGTTGTTTGTGACCTTGACCAGAGCAGTTTCCGTGCAGAACCCTGCTTGCTTATGCCCTCACCCCTGCTCAAAAACTTATGAAAAAACTCATGCCTTTGTTATCTTGAGGATAGACTTCTCGAATGATTTTCTCATCTGTTGGTTCTGGTAAACTTTAAAGATCCCGTGGCAATATTTGAAAAGAGAAAGGAGTTTCAACTGGTTTTCTGGCCAACATTCCTCTAGCTAAAGTTAGCCATTTATCTCCTGACTGCTTGTGGGACATTGGTGTGTGCAAATTGTCTGCTACATTTTGCCTCCAAAAACAGTCACTACACTTTTTACAGAAAACGTTAAAGAACTTTAAGATATTTCAGTGTAATAAGATGCTATATGAAATGCAAAGTTTATTTGGTGTCTGTCCTTTGAACATCTTACCTCTTATGCATTAAATTCTTTTCATGGGAAACAGCCTTACTGCTTTCTCTGGTTTTCATTCCCATAGGTACTAAGATTTGGGTATTTCTCACACATAGCTGTGTTTAATTTGGCATTGGAATTCAGTAATGCTTCATTTCTATTCCGCTCCCTGTTCCTATTAAAATTCTTCAGCAAACAAAATGATCCGCTTTATATCTGCCTTTCCAGCACTCTGATCTGGAACAGTGCTTCCATTATGTCAAAGTTATCCAGGATTCATTTTCTGTTGATCCTATAAAGTTTTCACCTCTTCCCAAAAAAATTGACAGCTATTTGTGTCTATGAGCCTTCTAGGAAATTTGGCTCCAAGCAAAGATTGATAAGTGCTTAGCAGAGTGCAGTCTTTTACCAGCTGTTGCTAAGAGACCTTTGGGATGTGTGAAGGGTCACTCAATTCGCTCCACAGCTGTTTCTTGAACTTCAACAGTTATCCATACATAATATTGGGTAAGACTGCTACATGGATAAATCCTTCAACATTGTTTAGATTTGGCAGCTGTGGGCAATGCCCAGTTTGGTATCAAATAATCCTTGCATTTGATCTAATGCATTTAGCGACACAACATCGCAAAGTGCTTCAAGGAGAATTGCCATTAAGTGTAGTGATTATGTAGATGTAGGAAAACACATCAATATTCCACAAACAGCCATGAGGTGAAAAATAAATTAATCAGGCAGATTGTTGCTCAAGACACCGGGAGAAACTCCTTTCTCTTGTTGAATAGTGCCATGAGATCTTTAACAACCACTTAAACAGGTAGATATTTCAGTTTCCCATTTCATCCAAAGCATACGGTCAACAATACAGCATTTTCCCCCACAGCTGTAAAGGAATGTTATCCTGAACAATGAGTTCAAATTCCTAATTAGAGGCTTGAACGCATCTGCTCCAGAGGCGAGAGTGCTACCAACTAAGCCAAGTTGACACGTTGTCTATTTTGTGGAGTTCTGTAGTGTGGTTAGTGCGCTCGCCTCGCAAGCGAGAGGACCCGGGTTCGATTCCCTAGCGGGGCTAAACCAACAAAAACAAAATTACATTTATATAGCGCCTTTCACATTGGAAGGACGTCCCAAGGCGCTGGACAGACAGAGTTACGGACCCGAGCAAAGGGTTGGGAGGGGGGAGGGCAGGGGGGAAGCAGGGAGATCAAAAGCACGGTTGAAGAGGAGGGTCTTGAGGCGGGCCTTGAAGGTGATAAGGGAGGGGGCGAGACGGATGGATGGATGGAGTTCCAAAGGGTGGGTGCAGAGTGGCAGAAAGCCCACCTGCCAATAGTGGGACGAGCAAGGCGGGGGACATGAAGCAGGCCAGAGCCCGCTGAGCGGAGGGAGCGAACAGTGTGGTAGGGGGCTACGAGGTCGGAGAGGTAGGGGGAGCAAGACCATTGAGGGCTTTGAAGGTGAGGACCAGGATCTTGAACTGTATCCTCTGTGTGATGGGAAGCCAGTGGAGTTGGGCAAGGATGGGGGTGATAGGGTCGCGGAGCCTAGTGCGGCAGAGGGCATGAGCTGCAGAGTTCTGGATGATCTGCAACCTGTGGAGGGAGGAGTAGGGGAGGCCGACAAGCAGTGAGTTTGTATAGTTGAGCCTCGATGTAATGAAAGCGTGTATGAGGATATTTATTATGTATTGTGGTGTATTCCCATAGGCAAATTTCCTTAGTCCACACGTCTCTGTTTACCTAGCAGTAAGATGGAACCCAGTTGTTAGTCGATTGGCGGATCACTTTCCAGGGCTAATAATTCCTCCAAAAAAATAATAATGTGGTGTCTCAATCCATGACTGTGCATCATTGCTGTGCGCAATTGACTGACACATTTTGCCCACAAAATACAGTCAGTCCCCTTTACTATATACTGTGAAACGCTTTGAGACATCTCGATGACATTATAAGTCACTATTTCAAATGCAAGGATTATTATTATTAGAAAGGCTTTGCTTTTACTTGGTCTTCAGCTACCTGCAAGATTCCAACACCACTCCACTTGATAGAATACTTGGTCCAACTCACGCACTATGTGGAGGATAGCTTGATTGAATGAGAAATCATTACTGACGTTTTACAGTCTTTATTTTTCAAATTAAATAACATGTAATTTCATGAAAACTTTTACATCCTCTTGTGTAATCTTCTGTGACAGCGGTTCCAAATAAAAAAAAGGAACAAACTGAATGCTGCAGTAAACAAGCCTGCATTTAAAATTGGGGGGAGGAAGAAAAGTCTCTTTCAGAATGGCTATTCAAAGCAACCATTATTAGGATGTCACATGCAGACTCTGTGAACATTTTAAATGCACCTTCAATATTGATTCAGTGTAAGAACTGGATCAAATCAACCTGTAAATGTTTGCTTTTAAGAAGAAATTCCTTTTTATTGCTGATTTTGGTGACCAGAAGGATTATATTCACTCTGCAGAGTAATCTGTGAACACAAAGCTTGGAATTTTCATGAACAGAATAATGGCTGCCTACAATTCAGCATTGAGACCAGAGCCATCCACTTTAAAATGCAAGNAAAAAAACTTGACGTGTTAACAACCACATGGTGGCAGCAATAACCTTTTGTTGAAACATCTATAAATTTCAGGTTTGGTTTTTCAGATAATGGGGAGAAATTCCATCCAATTTGCTCTACATTTGTAGCATTCGTGAGCATCCAGAATTTGGCCTATTGTTAAATACAGCTTCAGTTTTGAAGCTAGTTTTGTATGAAGAACTACAGAAAACAATTTGACAAAATTCAGGACAGTAGTCAAAGTCAGAAGTTTTATATCCCCTTTTTTACTAGAGAAGCAATATGATATTGTTTCCAGTAGAAGAGCGATTTGAAGCAGCTCCAGATACATTATCTGCTTCAAACTGCTTATCTCTAGGGCTAATGAGAACTTGTTTTTAGCTCCATGTGTGTAGAATTGTGCAAACGGGCAGTTCATTTATAATGTTGTTAAAAAGTCAGGAGTGTGATCTGCCAATTAATAACAGTAAACCTTTATGACAATGAATTGTTCAAGAACCTTTAAACATAAAAGTTTCATGTTTTAAAGTTTGTTTGAAATTCTAATAAAGTAAAACTTGTTTTATGTACTACACCTTCAGTATCGATTTAAGAGCCATATATACCTCATCAAGTCAAGACTAACAGATTAGAATAAACCAAGTATTGAATTCATAATCTTTTGAGACTGATATTTGGAAAATATGTTTTATGACTATATAGTTATTAGTCTATAATTCTAAGAATGTTTTCAGAAGCTGCTGGTATTCACGCTGGCAATCCCTTGTTGACACATAAGGAAAGCTGGCAAAAATAAAGGCAAGCTGTAAAAATAAGTCTCAGGAGATATGTACTGCTTTGAAATAAAAAACATCTGCACAATCAAATGAACAGAGAGTGATTTAGCACTGCAGTAATAAAATGAATTGCAAAAATCTGCCAAAATCCACTTACATCACATAACTGGCAGAAGTTCACAGGTTATGAAAAAGTTTAAATATGGTACTTTGACCAAATTAATCTGTCTTTTTTTAATGCCCTATTTAATTTCAGTGTGACCAGCCACTGTGTACATTAAAGTATAAAAACAGGTGTGACACGAGGGAATTTAAAAATCAACTTTTTATTTAAGATGCTTCGTAATGAGTTTTGTTTCTTCTCCACATTAGGGACCTCCTCTGCTACCATCAATCAATGATTTTAGTTCTATGCTGATAAATGAGCAAACTCAGTGATCAACTTCCTTCACATCGCACACCATCAGTGTACATAAGCTTGATTCTATCGGAAGTGTAATAACTGAATCACTAAACCTTGATTTCAGTCACGCAATTTGCATAGAGCAATTCAATTCTTGTAAATTTCAACTCTTCAAAAGTTTCTTGATGTTCCTTGGAAGTCCAAAGGCTGCCATGGCTGTTCATGGCTTCACTTTTAATTCTCTATCTATCAATAATCTTGGCCTCAATCTCTATTATGACTCAAATGGAACTCTCACATCTCTATTGGTGAAGGAGCTTTTTTTAAGTCAAATACTGTGTTTCCCTACAACAATTCGTATCTCTTTATACGACCCATAATCGGTGCAAGGCTTGATTATTTTTGGACAGGTCACAATAAAAATCGGTTTCTCACATCCAACCTTCAATGTCCATCTCACCCTTTCTGGCCTTTTATTTGAGCTAATCTGCACCTGATACTCTCTGGAATTGGATAAGCAGAGTGTATCTCTACAAGGAGAATGTGCAATCCATTCCAAACACAGGGAAATTTTACCCACAAAATACACAGACAATCCACTGTGCAGTATACTCCTTGAAGTGCTTTGAGACATCTTGGAGATGTGATAAGGCGCGATATCAAATACAAAGTTTATTATTACATGTAGTCGGAATACATAGATGGAACTCTCAATTTCGTCTAAAATTAATTTTGGTTGGGCAGAAGATGAGTTTTGCCCCTCCTTGGCAGATGAACCCTGTAAAATAAGTGTTGACCAAAACATACAACCCTAGAAATGAAAAATGCTTGCTTCAAAATAAAAAGAGCTGGATTTGAAAAAGAACAAACTTTTTACTGGGAGGGGTGTGCTGCCACCTAGTGGAGGAAGGTTAACACCGGTGATAGTTAAGGAGTACCACAAGTGTTTCTCCCTCCAGGGAGAGAGTGCGCATTCCATTCCCACAATCTATCTCTGGAATTTCCATGTGTAGGTGGGATGCATGGAAATCTCAACTTGATTTGGATCCTCTTAAGCATGGTGATGGGTTTCCATATGTGTCAGATGGCCAGCTGACCAAAAACAAGTTTCTCCTCAATTTCAGTAATGCAATGAACATTGTTCTTCCAAATGTTTTCCGTAACACAATTGAACACATTCTTCTCTTTGTATTTTCAGTGTGCTAAAATCAAGATTCATTGTACCACCATTTTCCAAATTATTTTTTCACAGAATTTCATGACCTGGATTCTTTATTGCTCTGCCTTTCCTAACTGCTTTGAGCTTTTTTGATGTGATAAGGTACTACAAAATTGTAGGTGCTTCATTTCTGTTTCCTCCTCCAGCAATGCACCAATCTTTGAAAACCAAACTTGGCTTTACCAATTGACTTGACTTGTCTTTCTTGTTTATTCTTTTCAACCTTTGTGATGGCCCTGCCTTTCACTCTTCGTGTAGGTTTCTCAATTTTTCCACATAGCTTAAACTTAATTAGAAGAATATCAACAACTATTGTTAGTCTTGTTCATTTTAGAATCATAATGTTAAATAGCATCTATCTTTTTGCTTTTCAGTCGTGCCAAGGTAGTTCGTCTAATTGGGTTGTTAGCCTGTCACACAACTGAACTGAAGGATGATGTACAAATTTCAGAGGTAAGATGCTATAAGATCATTTAACACTAAACTTTTAATGAGTGTAGTTTAATTTAGCTTTTTACATCCAAAAGAAAATATTTGATTGGATAGATTCAAAATGAAGATATTCCATTTCTTTTTGATGAAAATTGCCATGTTCTGAGATGTGTTACCACCAATGGTCCCAATTAACATCAGTGAATTTAACAATCTTATAATAATCAACACATTGACTCTTACCCGTCTGTGCTTCAATGAAGCCCCAACACACCTTCCCAATGAGAAGATGGTTTGCCCAAGCTTTGGATTTCATGAGATAATGGTTTTAATTGAATTTTTTGTGTTAACTGGCAATCCAGTTCTGCAAGATGAAAGTCCCAACAGTTCAGTGTTAGTTAACATTACAATATTGCAATTTTCACCCTATTGTGAGTTTGATCCAGCATTTATTCATTTTTGGAACTTTAAGACAATCTCAGTCTTATTCTGCATTGCTGCACCTACTTTTAGTTGGAGACTTGTTAAGTAAAAAATATGATCCTGTTCCATCATCTTTCACAAGTTTAGTATATTTAGGTCTCGTTTCACGGCGACAGCTATTGGCAGAAAAGGAAAGCATTTAAAACCAAAGGATTTGGATATGATCGATAAGATAATTGACAGTCATTTGTAAAATAGAAGCGTAGGGCTCTGAACTGATGAAAGAATGTTACAGTAATTATTGAGCACTGACAAGATAAGGCAATTGAAATGATTGCTATATCAGTAGATGGACATCTCTTGTAACAAATGAGAAGTGTATCACAAGTGATATCCTGAAGTAACTAGTGTTTGTAATGATATTTTATGCTTCATTTGTGCAAAATACATTCTGTGATTATTCACATCAGTACAATTTTACTTTGCCAAGAAGCTTATGTTTTTTTTGAATGGTGAATTAGCTCTTTGCAATTCCAAACTTGTCAGTTGAAGTTGCTGTTTTACTAAGTTTGTGTAACACTAATGTAAACAGGTCCCTCCTAACCTAGATATTATCACTTAATATTCAGCCAAAAAGCTGTATAATTTAATACTCTAAATTCAGCAGTTTCTCCTAATATCAATCTTCTGAAAAGAAACCTCCACTTATCTTGAAATATAATGTCCATATTTACACCAAATAACAGTAATCCTTGCATTTCATATACTGTAATGCCTTTAGCATTCAAAAGTCTCAAAATACTCCACAGGGAATTGCAGTAATGTGTACTGAATGCAGTATTTGTAGACACAAATTGGAACCATTTTGCATACAGCAAAATCCCACAAGGAGCCATTCTCTTTTTGAGAAAGGAAAGTGAGTCAACGTTTCAGGTCCACAACCATTTGTCAGAACTGGGGCTTGTTGGGAGGGAGAGGCTTTTAAGGGCTAATAGAGAGGGGGTGGGGGGTGGGCAGAGCAAGGAAGACAAAGGCGAAAATGGGGTAGAGGACAGGGGATGATGGGTTGAACAGGTGTTAATGATGCAAAACAAAGGGGGGGGGGTATTGCAACAAAGCTTGTTGTGCATCTTCAACACCTCTTCAACACCTAGTGGAAGAATAACATTGCATTGTAATTCCTCGTAGAACTGTTCAACGTTTCTTTATTCGTAGAATACTCTAAATAGCATTCTGTATTTTAGTTAATAGGAAAATGTCACTGTGGTTTTAAAAAGCTATGTATATTATTTACATCACATTTTTAAATAATATATTCAGTCAATATATTAAATCTCCAGTATCCTATGACCTGGAGTAGTTATATTTGTTTTTCCCCATAATTGACGTTTTGGAACTGTTATATATGTCCTTGACCAAGACAGCTTTTCTCTATCATGACCTCTATCATGGCCCCACTCCCAAAGAAGTTGAAACTTTCGTCCACACCTTAGTTACCTCCAGACTTCTCAAATGGCATTTGATCCTCCACAAATTCCAGAGTTCTGCACCCAGATCCTCTCCCACACTAGGCTCTGCATGCCCATCACCCCCTTCCAGGCTCCCTGACTATTGGATCAGCTTCAAGATCTTCTTTCTTACTTTAAATTCCTTCCTCATCTTTCCCTATTTCTGCAATCTCCTCCAGCCCTACTATCTATCCCACTCACTTCGCTTTGCAAACTCAGGCCTCTATTTCCTCGCCTTTTACTGCCTCATCATTCTGAGCTTACAGTACCTATGCACTCCCCACCCCAACTCTCTTTCAAACGTCCCTCTGCTTTGTTCTTTCCCTTTTTCCAAACACCTACTTCAGCCACCTCTTTCCTATCCTACCTTTCTCTGGTTTCTACACCATCCCTGTTAAAACTTACAAGATGTTATCTTATGGAAAGGCACCATGTAAATACAGGTTTTTCTTGTTCATAATTTTAACATCAACTGGAAGTGATCATAAATTGTTTCCTTATAAGGTGGAAATTTGAAGGGAGGCCCCTCCTATTTCTCCTGTCCCAACTGTTTTTGTATATATCCTGACAGTATATTATAGAGCAGCAAAACTTGCCTACCCTCGATTTTGATAGACATATTGTTGTACACAATTTGAGTAGGAAAAAAACAATATGCTTGTACATATCACAGTTGTAATGAACAATATCTATTTACATGCCAGCAGGTTGAAAATGTCAACCTCTACAATATATATATTTTCATATGTGAAGGGCTAACATGGATCCTGGTGATGATAATCAATTTGGGACAAATACAAACGATTCTCACACAATTGCAATATATGACTTTCGGCCTGAATGACTTCTCTTTATGTCATTGCTGTATAATCAGTTTTTCTGAAGTTATTTATTTTGTGTAGTACATAATCCAGGGTAATTAAACTAAAAACCACATTAAAAGAGATGCATTATGAAAGAAAATTGGATTAGTCTGGAGCCTCAGGTGTCTTGAGCTTTATGTTCAATTAATCATTACTTTTCAAAAGAATTTTTGTTTAACTTGAGCCTGGTTGCTTGTACTCTTTTTGTGACTTCAGCCTGTGTTTTCACAGCTGCTCATCACATGCTGCAGTAGTTCTCTACTTGCAAGGGTAGGCAAATGGGTCAGCACTCCAAAACAGCCTCAAATCCCTTTGCCATTGTATTACTAGTGAAAGGTACCTCTCTGTTTGATAAATTAATTGCACAGTGGCCCAATTTCCTTATGACCTAGGAACCAGATTTAAATAGGAATACTTACAAATAAATCCATTCAAGCATCAATTTCCAATCGGAGAGAAAACCTTGTGGTATGGACCAGGTTTAACCTTTCACTGTAAGATATAACTATTAATTTTGATTTTTATTCTTGTTGTGGAACTGGTATTCGAAACATGCACAATATGTGCATGAAAAGGCTTAATCGTTTCTGACTGCATATGCAAGAGAGAGTGAGCAAACAGCAAAACAGAAGGTTCTGTGCCAATAATGGTTGTCAGAACCATTTAGTTGTGTTGTGCCAAGAGGGTCATTTTTAAACTATTATAATACATATTCCTACATTCTGCACACAGGCAGAAATCCCATCTGGGTTTAGATTTATTCTAATGATGTAGCATTTTAGACTGTCCAGAAATTGGCAAATTGTTGAATTCAGTCTTCCTTTTGAAGACTATATTCTGTAGTTCTTAACATAACTTAGTGTAATTGGGGATTGCTCAAGAAGTGACATTAGCAACAGTTCCTGGACATGGCATCCATACACAATGTGCAGCAAGTGACATCAGCGATGCTTCGTGCACATTGTGTGCTCGTGCACAAAGTGTCATCAGTGGCGATCTGATGACCCAAAAGGCAGCCTGTTTCATAGTGTGGGAAACCAGCTAATATTCTTCAAAACCTGCATCCAAACACTAACTTGCTCAACTTTTCCTCACCTTGTAACATTGCCCACCTTCAACCACTACCTCTTCCCTGCTGAGATCCTCATCCATGCATCATTACATTCAGGCTCATTTATTTGAACACCCTGCTCACCGTTTTCTCTACATCCTCCCTACATAAGTCTATCCAGAACTCTGCAGTCTGTGTTCTCTTCTACAGCCCGTGTCCTCTCCTGCACGAGGCTCAGTGACCCAATCACTCCCATCCTCCCTCATCTCCACTGGTTTACCATCCCATAGTAGAACAAATTCAAGTTCCTTATCCTCACTTTCAAGTCTCTTCGTGGTTTCACCCACCCTATCTCTGTGACCTCATTTGACCCTGCTGTCTCAAATGCACCCTCTGCTCATCCTGTTTCATGTTCTCTATCCAATCTGCCCCACCAGGAGCAAGCTTTCAGCCATACTGCCCTGTTCTCTGGAACGCCATCCTGGAGTTCCTCCACCTTGCACCCTCCCTCTTTCAGGGCGAAACCTTGGGCAAGTTTCCTTACTCCGCATAATAATTATCCCTCCAAAAAATAAAACAATAATAAATTGGTCATTTTTAATCTACGACTGTTTGTGGAACACTGCTGTGCGCATTTGAAGTTATTTATTTTGTGTAGTACATAACTAGTGAAAGGTTTCACCCACAAATATACAGTCAATTCAACATATTCTGTGAAGCCCTTTGAGACGTCTAGAAGATGTGAAAAGCACTATATCAAATGCAAAGATTATTATTAGTAGTAGTATTAGCTTTTCAACCACTTCTTCAGCCACCTTTCCGCCTCTCTTCACCAGCTCGGACTTCCAATCACCTTTATGAACTGTTTTGAGATGTCCTCGCTATGTGAAAAGCGCTATATAAATGTAAATTGTTGTGGATCTAAAACGGATAAACAAATTGGATTTTGACTGGCAATTTGAGAAAGCAGCTGGTAAATCTTTTATTGCATTTTGGAATCATCATTTATTTATATTTGGTAAATTATGTATATACTTGTCTTATTGGCGTATTTATTTTTTAAAATAAGTATCAGGATTATTGTATTGAACACCTTTTTGTGAGTATACATTAGATAGATAGATTTTATATTGTTTACTTTGAAACAAAGACCAAGGATCTAGGTGTAACATACTGCTTGTTCTTTACTTTTTCTATTTTCTCCTCTTGCTCCGTTCTTTACCCAAAGATATGATTTTCTAGATGCTGACAATTTTCTTACCAAAGTGGCTATTCTTCATGAACAAAACACAAAATACTGCAGATGCTGGAAATCTGAAACAAAAACAGAGAGAGCTGGGAACACTCAGCAGGTCAGGCAGATTCTATGGAGAAAGGAAAGTGAGTCAATGTTTTGTGGAGCTGAAATGTTGACTCACTTTCCTTTCTCCGTAGATGCTGCCTGACCTGCTAAGTTTTCCCAGTCTCTCTGTTTTTGTTTTGGCTATTCTTCACATTGAGCATGGCTATTGAACTTTGCAAATATCACAGCCAAGCCTGATAATGTTCTCACTCAGCATCCACATGCATTAATTTTCCAGCAATGATCACCAATATCAACCAAGCCCAGGAACTGTGCATGATTTTACTCTCCCCCCCACCCCACTTTGTATAGGAACATTGAAGCATCACTGCTGTACTTTGAAATTAGAGAGCCAAGCTTCTGCCAATTTTGTGTTTTTAAAAAACTTCATTGACAAGGTTATTACATGTGTTGTTTCTAGCTCTATAAAGTCTATTTTCTTTTCATTTATTACAGTTCTTAATTTCCAACAATTTGCTTTTCCCCCCCTTGATTCTACATTTAATGTTGTCCCATTCTATTTTCTATTGATATTATTGTTGCTCAGCATCAGCATCCAAGGCTCCACTCTCCACCTCTCAAAGCCCGTCAGGAACCTCGGTGTTCTGTTCTGTTCGACCCTGAGCTGTCTTTTCTCCCTCATATCCACGCCACAACTGGCACCGCCTTCCATCACCTCTGGAATATCGCCAGACTACGGCACTACCTCACCCCTCACGCTGCTGAAACTCTGGTCCACGCCTTTATCACCTCAAGGTTGGACTATGGGAACCCTCTCCTCGCCGGCCTTCCCGGCACCTCCCTCCACAAGCTGCAGGTCATTCAGAACTCTGCAGCTCGTGTACTGTCCCGCACCAGGTTTCGGGACCACATCACTCCCACCCTCGCTCGCCTCCGCTGGCTCCCCATCCCCCAGAGGATCGAATTCAAGATCCTCATCCTCACCCTCACCTACAAGACCATTCACGGCCTTGCTCCCACCTACCTCTCCGACCTACTATCCCCCTACCTACCTGCCTGTACCCTCCGTTCCTCTGGCTCCGGTCTGCTCCACATCCCCCGCTCCAACCGCCCTACCATCGGTGGCCGGGCCTTCAGCCTCTCAGCCCCGAGGCTCTGGAACTCCATCCCCCAGTGCCTTCGCCGCCTCCTCCCTTTCCTCCTTCAAGGCCGGTCTCAAGACCTTTCTCTTTGACCGTGCCTTCAGCTCCCCTCTCGACTCTCTACCCCCTCCTCGCTCCCTCCCTTCCCTCCCCTCACCCTGACCATTTCCCCCCTGCTCGGGTCCTGACCCAACTGTACAGCGCCTTGGGAAGTCCTCCCGACATGAAAGGCGCTCTATAAATGGAATCTTGTTGTCGTTGTAATCGCAGGGAAGGCCAAACAGATGAGCAAACTCCTTCTAGTTCTCTATCCAATGCCACTCTGAAACCAGTATATTTTCAAACAATTTGTCAAAAGTAAAGCTATTGTAGTCCCTTATCCCAGAGTCTTTTGTGTCCCTAGGTAGCTATTATAAGAAACATATTTGTTTGCTGATTCACTTAGTGGGAAGTATGATGTTCTGGGGAGAAGCAAAGAGTCTTGCAGATAATTATCAATAGGTTAAATTTAGTCATCAAAGAGTCAGATACTTGCAGAAACCTCTTGCTGTGCTTGAGTTTCCAGTCGAGCCATGAAGATCTCAGAGATATAAGGTTACTTTAGTTTGTTTTGGAATGTACAATTCTAACTGAGAGGATGGAGGAGGGAAGGAGCCCATTTACCTATACTTGAATAACACAGGTATGAGTTACTAGAAGCCAAGGCAATAGCAACACCTAAGGAAAACAATAACAACAAACATTTATATAGAGTTTCTTCAACAAGCTGGGAAACTGTGAAATTGAACCAAGCTACAATTGCGCCTTTTAACACCAGGAGGCATTGGTAAGCTTACCTCTGTTTGTTCAGCAATGGCCAGGGCAGTGGTTTAGGGCAGTGGTGGCCAACCTTTATGGTCGGCCAACAAAGTAATTTTTCTTGATAGAAGATTTCTTGATTTTTGCCATAAATCAAGAAATATTCAGTCAAGAAAAAATTGACAACCGATAGAACCCGGACTTATCCAGACTTGTGCGAATGTTTAGAGGGCTTGCTTCTTGATGGGCCAGCCCACAGGTTGGTTACCACTGCTTTAGCGCATTGACTTGTAGAGTTTTTAGGAGCTAAGTAGGAAGAATATCCTCCCTACTTGACATGTCTACTGCTTCTTGTCCCATTGCTGATCCAGGCAGACTTGTTAGTTATCTACTGTGCCGTGAACTACTGCAAGTTACTGTACTTGGCCCAGGTATTGGATCACTAAGTCTCTGATAAAGAATTGATTTTACTCTGTTCTCTCCAATTTCTCTTGATTAAAACCAACCAGGGAAACCACCAAATGCTGAATATGGGAATGTGATTTCAAACCACACTCCAAGTAATTGCTTACAACAGCTGTTGTCTTAAGTCTCAAAGCTTCCTTGTCTCTGTTCGATAACCTTTCATCTTCAGCATGGTAGATCTATACATGGTAGCTTATGACGTGACAGCCAAGTTGAAGTTTGAGAGGAACAAATCCAATGTGGTGTGTCAGACGTACTTGACATCAGCTGTTCAGTGCAGGTTCTCACAAGGGGCTTTGACAGAATGATGAGGCTTATTCTTCCTTTAGATTTCACAGTGATTTCATTTCATGTTGGAGCCTGTCCTTCCTATCACCATATTCCTTGTGGAATATTTTGGCCTGTTTGCCACTGTGTTTATGATAAAGGTTGTGGGCATGCACATGCTGGCAGTGTTCTCTTGCATTTCATGCTGAGCTGTACTGCTCACCAGGCTTGCAGGGAGTTGCTGATACCTCGTAGTCAGAGCTCAAACATGTACAGTACAAAATTACATTTGTATAGCGACTTTCACGTGGTGTTATATGTATTGGTTGTCAAATGGGTCTCCCTGGAGGAAACCTGACTCCTAGGTGATCTGCTTGGCAATGGAATATTGGAATTAAGTCAACCGTCTGCGGCAGTCTCAATAGTCCAGTTCCTGAACCGGGGGTGTCTGCTCTAATCTCGGGCACTGCTGATGACAGACCAGTCAGCCTGGCTCATAGAGTCACCAAGGGCAGGGATTCTTCCCACGCAACCATGAAAGAATAAGCCCTAATAAGTAAGGTGGTTCTGAGCTAGACAAGCAAGGGAAAGCTTGCCAAACAATTTTCGCAATGGAAAGTGATGTGGTTTTAGCTGGTTAAACTCCCAACATTATCCTAATGTACATTCTAAGGTCCCAAACCATGGCTCTTGCCAATCTATACCTAATATTCCCTTCATAAAAATATCCCTTCAAAAAAAATAATAATAATTTGGTCACTCAATCCACGACTATTTGTGGGTCATTGCTGTGCGCAATTGGCTGCTGCGTTTTGCCCACAATATACAGTCAATTCACCTAACAGTATATTCTGTGAAGCGCTTTGCGACGTCTCGAAGACGTGATAAGGCGCTATGTCAAATGCAAGGATTATTATCAAATGCAAGGATTATTATATTATTATAAATGTGTAGGTGGCCTAGATATGTAGAACTCTCAGTTTGGTTTGGTTACTTTTAAGCACAGTGATTGATTTCCACATGCATCAGACACCGAGCTGTCCAAAAAAAGAAAAGGTTTAAAGGGGAGGAACCAGAATAGTGTCAATAACAACTTATGGTAAGAGTCTAAATCTGTAATTTTTTTAAGAAAAGCACAAATGAAAATAAGGTTTTAAAATTTCACATGGAAGGTATACCTATTTTGCAGTCTAATTGCTTGCAATTAATTTGCTTAAAAAGACATTATGTTTGGGGAAACCATTTCTGTACCAAATTCTGTAGCATATTGATGTGTTGCGAAACAAATTAATGTCATGAAAACCTCATTGTAACAAAAGTGGTACATAAGTTTTCTGGCTGATCTCTCACCCTGGTGGTAAAAGCTGGTTTCTCCTTAACATTTGGAACAAATATGGTTCTGTGAATGTGGATTTAATTCTAAATTTTAAAAAAATCCTAATTCAGCAAGAGTTAGAGAAATAATGTACATATTTGGTTCAAGACCGTAGACATCAAAACATTTTATGCAAGTCCTGTACACAGAGGCAAATGGTGAGACAATCTAAATAATCTTTCTGTATACTACATATTTGCTTTGTAATAATACAGAATGTTTTTCACTTACTGCTCTTTTAAGGGCAATATTGTGATTCATTTATCATTGTGAAATAATGTGCATTAAGACTGGCTAAGCTTATTTCCACTTCAGCTCCTTAAGCATCAGAAATTCTAGTTTCATTCCTTCTGTCACGGTTGTATCAAGCCAAGATGAAAGAACCATGTTATTACACATTGCTTCACCCAGTCCTTTTGTTGTAAATATTTATGAATTTGTTAGAGTTGACAACCATTCTAAACCTTTGCAGGTTTCAAAAGACATTTTAAAAAAATGCAGAATATGCACATTGTTCAATTGTTTCAACTAAAATCTATTATTGTCTTTTACAAATCTGCCAAAATATTGCTGTGAATTCTCATTGAAAATGTGAGAGGTTTTTGAAATATCTGTGCCAAATGAAGCATTTTACAGTTTTCAAAAGTTTTATTCAGAAGTTGTGTGTCGACATTGAATGAGACAATTATGTGATCTGATTTTTGAAGCATCACACAAAATCAGTACACAAGGCAACACCTTGAAGTTGTTCATGCCTTATATTTCAATTCGTAAAATATTTCACTGTGATATGGGTTATATTGCAGGCTTAAGCTTTTAACAGCAGGGGATGTCTTATTGAAGTCTTTAAGATTGTGAATAAAGATAAGATTTGTGAAGTGAGGAAAATTCTTCTCATCTTTGGTGTTAAAATTGAGGCTTGTTAATTTTGTACATGTATCTTATACACCTGGAATCATAGAAATTTAAAGCACAAAGGAAGCTATTTGGCCCACTGGACCTGTGCCAGTTCTCTGAATAAAGTAGACTGCTTACATCTTTGTTGTCCATTCCACTAAACATTTTGAAGCACTGGATCATGTACCTTCCGAAGCTTACTTTTTTAATGAAAATAAGTCAACCATTTGAGTCTCTTTTGGTATTTTGGATCCTTAAACCTAGAATCATCCTCTGGTTTTATTCAGAGTCCTCTCCAGTATATTAAGGTTTTGTGCAGGTAAGATTTTGCACAGAACATTCCAAATGGATGCTGCACTGACCAACCAGTACAAGAATAAATAGAATAAATACTCAGGAAGAAAATGACGCCCAACAGCAGACATGTTATTAGTGACGGATGACAGCAGATTCAAGGCTGCCTGCTCATGTTTACATTTTCCTCCATTGCTGCTTGGTTTTAATTCACTCTAGCAGTAACAAAGAGAACAACCGTAAGGGCACCGTGATCCTGGATGCCACTGAAGAGAGCAGACCGCGTTGAGAGGTGCTAGAGGAAGAGTGAGAGGGTTTGAAGGAAGATTAAGGATTGGGATGAAGAGCGCAAGTGTGGAATGGAGGGATCTAGCAGGCAAGAAGCTGCAAGAAAAGAGAGAAGCTTGTGCTGTGTGGAAAAAACATGATTTGCTCTTTTTGAGAGCTGAAATTCTTCTACACTTGTATAAGTAGCATATTACCTCAGAATTTCGTAATGTGCCATGGCGGAATGTAATATTTGTTTTGCCCTGCCTGCAATCTTTCCATATGTGCTGCTTTTGGGAGATTGCCCACAGATTACCACACTTTCTATGTGCTTTTCCAGTTACAGCTTAGTTTGGGTTGCTGGTGCCTTTTTTGTGGCCTTAAAGATGGTTTCTTTCCTCCAATTTCTCTTTTATGTCTGGAATCTTATCATGGATTTCTGGGCACCATACTTTGAAAAGAATATAAATAAATACATTTATACAGTATACATTTGGGAAGGGTTCAAAGAGGAGCAAAAGCTAAACAATTATTAGAGACCATAAGTAGCAATTAGTGTGGTTTCAGAATCAACAGGAATTCTTCCAGCAAGCAACTAAACTAGTGGACTACTATCTAGAGGATATCATTTACTTGATTTTTCAAAATACATGAATAAATTGCATATGTATGGTTTCTAAAAATGATTGACAATCATAAAATAGGTGATAAATTTACATTTGAAATCAAATCTGATTTAGATAAGGTGATCACGTTAAAAGGCTCTGTTAGGGAAATGGTGAGTGATGTTTCAAAGAGATCAGTTCTTGTTTGGGGTTCCTGTATTTTACACTCTGCTTAAACAATGTCCAGAATGTTGCTGCTGGCAATATGAAATTTGACATTGATGCTAAGCAGATGAATATTGATGAATTCATTGTTTAATTATGTAAAATGACAATTGTAGAAAAGAGTGAGAGTGGAGTAGATGCGCTTCCTCCAACAAAGATGGAGGTGGCAGCGCAGACGCTTTAAAGGTAATTGTACTGCATCTATTGTGGAAATCTATGTGTGAAAGCAATGTGGCACAGGTTGGTAGGACAAAGTTTCTGTCTGCAATTTTGCCCTCCATTAACCAGGTCAGAGAAAAGTTGTGTGTTTTTTATGCTGTTAGCAGTTTGTAAAGCTTACATTTTCTGCACTCCCTGGACAAAAACAGTATTATAAGGGATATTGATATGGACTCACTTTTGCTTCTTCTCTCAATTTGTTCAAGGTTCTGTCTCAAGACCTATCTCTTTGACTGCAGTTTCGGTCATCTTTCCCTTCCCCACCTACTCACCTCTCACTCCAGCTCAGGGGCCAAGCCAGTATTGTTAAGCACCTTGGGATGTCCTCCCGACATGAACGCCAATTTCTAAATGTAAATTTGTATTATATGAAATGTTAATTCTGTAATGTGCAGTTTGTTTAGTTCTCATGGTGCAGGCACACTGGTTGGTACAGTCAGTGAGGTAAGAATACTTCTGCCTTCACTTGGTTTCTTCTAATAGACAAAAATCTCTGGCAAAGTTTAATGCAGGAACAAAGACCAGCTCCAGGGAAACTAGTAAAGGAAAGCTTTACGAGCTACTAACGATAAGAACATTTCTCTCTGACTGTGGGGGAGGACAGAATTGCTGATCAAGGTTTGTGTTCTGTCATTGTACGCCACCGTGCTTTGGAATAAGACTGCTTTACACAGTGTAACTGGTACAAATAGCTTTGAAGTGTTTTGCTGCCACCTCACATTGATACTGGTTGCAGATAGGAGTGGCCTGATCAAAACATACCATATCCAGCCACTGGGCAAAAGGTTTGTTACAAAAGGCGAGCAGAATTAGAATTGGTCCACTGCCACTGACCTCCCATTTCTCCTCCAGCCTCTCTTCAACCCTCCCTCCACACCTTCAACCCTGACTCTTTCATCCCTCTCCTCCCTCATCTCCTACATGAAACCCACCACGGCTTCCTTGACTCCATCCCATCCTGCTTCTGACTTCCCAGCTTCACCTTCTTGCCCAAACAACGACGACAACATTTATATAGCGTTCCTTCACGCAGGGTATAGTCCCGGAGTGCTTGCCTGTGGTAGCATCTGATGCCGAGCCAGGGAGAGAAGGAGGGAGGAAGGTGACCCTAAGCACGATCAAAAAGGAAGATCTTTAGGTGGGATTTGAAAGTGGGGAGAGAGGGTGAGAGTTATAGAGTTTTGGGGCATAGTGGCTGAAGGTATGGCCACTTGATGGTAGAGCAGAGAGGACGAGGGACAAACAGGAGGCCAGAGCCAGCCGAGCGGTGGCAATGGGCGGTGGAGTGGGGGTTAAGATTGGGTAGGTAGGAAGGTGTGAGGGCATGAAGGGATTTGAAAATTAGTAAGAGGATCTTGAAATCGATGCTTTTGGTAATTGGGAGCCAGTGGAGCCTCACAACAACTCGTGTGATAGGGGTACGGAGTTTTGTGCGGGTGAGTATCCGAGCCCCGCTACTTAATGGACATTGTTAACTTCTCCCTGTCCAGTGGCACAGTTCCCACCTCCTTCTCAAAAAAACCCTCTCTTGACCCATCAATGCTCTTAAATTACCATCTACAACCTGCCTTTCCCTTCCAAGGTACTGGAATGAGTCGTTGCTTTATTCTTTTCCTTTGCTGGCAATCCCTGCATGAACACCCTACAGTACTGTTCTCTTCGATGGTGCCTTCAATCTCCCTCCCAACTCTCTGCTTTCAGTCACCCCTACACCACCCCTCCCCCATGCTTGGGCCTCGACACCTGACTGTTCAGCGTTTTGGGACGTCCTCCCGATGTGAAAGGTGCTCTATAAATGTAATTTTGTTGTTGTTGTGATACTGTTGTTGTTGTGGTACTGAGACTATCCTTGTCTAAGTCACTAATGACATTCTTTCCATCTTTCCATGACAAGGGCTCCCTCCTTGTTCTCCTCGATCTCTCCGTCACCTTCAACCACTCTATCTGTCTCATTACATCTCCTCTCTGCTCCACCTTAATGGTTCTATTTCTCCTGGATGTACTCCTACCTATCCCAGCATCTCCACGTCACTATGCCAATGTTCTGCTCATTTGACTCCTCAACTCTTCCCTACACAGGGTGTAGACTATCCAAAACTCTGCAGCCTGTATCCTTTCCCGCACCCAGCTCTGTAAGCCTATCCACCCCCTATCCTCACCCAGCTCCATTAGCTCCTGATCCCCTAGCGAATTGAGTTCAGGATCCTCGTTCTCACCTTTCAATCCCTCCACAGTCTTGCCCCACCTCACCTCTGCAAACTTTATCAACCTGGGCACTCCCTTCGCTCAGCAAGCACTTCCCTGCCTTCATATCCCCCACCACACCGGGCAGGCTTTCAGCCTTTCTTTATTCACTCCAGAACGCCATCCTAAAATTGCTCTAACTCACACCCTCTCACGTGGTTTAAGATCTGTTTCAAGATCTACCTCTTTGGCCCCGCTTTCGGTTATCTTTCCTCTTCCCACCACTCCCAGTGCCCAGCCAGTATTAACTGTCTTGGGACGTCCTCCCGATTTGAAAGTCACTGTATAAATATGCATTGTATAACTGTTGGCCTAACTAATTCTTCCATGATTTTATGTTGTTTGAGGCTATTCTTTCTTTGTGCTCTTGGGAACACAAGTGATTGTGTTTGTGATTTTGGTTCACGTAAAAGGAAGAATGGATTGACCATAAATTGACAGTGACCAGGTTGCACATGGCTAATTTGGGGTAAGCACCGAAATATATTTTGGTAGGTGTATATTGCAGGGATCTTCCCTCATTCTACTCTTTTAGAAGACTGTATTCTATTGTAAGCCTTCAAAATCCATAGATATTGTCGCCCAATTTCAGGTTTGAGAGCGTGTAAAGGAAAATGTAGTCTAGTTGTGTTAAAAAAAGCAAATACATTATATATTTTATGGGAACTTGTACACCTATGGTTGCAAACTGGTACAGCTGGTTTATATCCTAATACTCAGCACTTCATTCCTTGGGGTCTTCCATTACTTCTCTAGTTAGTTTTGTTTTACTCTGAGGATTTCGGCTAGTTTTCTGAATATCTGTAGTGCAGCCATGAAATACAGTAATAAATGTTGACATTGTGATGTCCCAAGCAACAGGCAATATTGTTCTCAGTGGTAATGCTTCAAATTCACATCTCATGCCCTATGCTTTTCACATCGATTCAGGAAGTAATGCCAAACTGATGTTAAAACTGCACTATAAATCATGTTAACAATCTGGAACCAAATTGCTCTGGAGATTACAGTATAATAGATGTAAATGGGATTTGGTCTTTGCTCAGAAATAGTCCATTAGATTGCCCAAGAACAGTTTTTTTCCCTGACTTCCTCGCAAAGGCATTTAACACCTATCCCCTTTTTATCGAAGTGCAGTTTCTTCAGACAACGGTCATCCTTTGGTACCACACCCAATTGGTTATTATTCACTTATAATAATAATAATACTCCTCACATAGCACCTTATCATATTGTCTATGTGTGACACCACTTGATTAAAATGAGCAACACTTTCTACTCTAAACCTGAAAAGCATTCAACTTCATTCAAAGTTCATAGACTCTCTCTCTTTCTCTCTCTCCTTCTCTACCTGTACCCAATCCTCTCTGGGCTTTTAACACTCCAGGTGTTTTCCATTCCATTTTACATCTGAACATACAGCACTCGAGACTTCTCAAAGAACTTCATAGGATATACTGTAAAGTGGTGTGACTAGTTTGTGGGCAAGCATGGTAGGCAATTTGTGCCTCACAACAGCCATGGAGTTAATGACCAATTTTATCTGTGGGATTCTTTTCAAATAGTGCTACTGGATCTTTAACGTCCACTTGGACAGGCAGATGGGAGGTCGGTTTAACGTGTCATCTGAAGGACTGCACCTCCGACAATACAGCACATCCCAAGCACTGCGTTGGAATATCAGTTTAGCCGGTTGGGTTCCAAGTCCCGGAGTTCGGTTGGAACTCATAACTGTCTGACTCAGAGATGAGAGCGCTACTCACTGAGCTAGACTGACACATGGAGCCTGTTTGGCAAGACTTTTGAATATTTATCTGCAATAAGTAGGCTATTCAGTCATAGGGGAGTTAAAGCCAAGCCTGATTCTGTCCTCCATTGATATTCAAACATATTGACCTCAAGGAGAAGTGACTGAATAACAATTGGGAATAGGATTCCTGGCTGATATTCCCCTCAACACAGGGGCACTGAGGTAGTTGCCCCGGGTGAGATCAGTTTAGTCAACACAGTTGAGAGTTTGAACCTCAAGCTTCTGATCTGTACAGCTTAGTGCTGTACCAGGAAATACCTTTACCCACTGGGCCATCAACATTAGAATGAATTCTATTCCATAGTTTGCGATCTTCAAGTTAATCACATTGCAAATCACCTTGAGAAGGAAACTGATTAGTAGTGTAAATACAAATAATGCAAATCTTCAGTCTTGTTCAGAAATGTTCCTTTACACACTCATTGGATTCCCTCAAAAGGGACCATAATGATATTGGAGAGTCAGGTGGGCAATCATTCTCTTTTATAACTTTACAAAAGTGAACTCCCGGAGCCATACACATGCTCTTAGATGTGTCAGCACTGAACTGTCTTCTAATCCTGGCAAGTACAATTTTGGAGCGGGAAATCTCAATGCCTTATCCAGATACTAATTGCCTTATTGCTGGAAGCGATTTGAAATCACTTTCAGCAGGACAAATGAGGCACAAGTGAAGTTGCTGCACCATTAATCCACCAGGATTGACTTGGCTGCTGCCCAAATTGTCGACAGGAATCAAGTGCAAGCTAACATAGACATATTAATTGACAGTTAAACTGATGTTTTGAACAGAGCCAGAAACACCACCCAGGGGAATATCCTGAAGGACCTAAATTGCGAAGAATCCTAATCATAATCCTTGTGTTTGATATAGCGCCTATAATGTCAAAATGTCTCGAAGTGCTTTATAGTAATTACTCATCTCAAAATGTTTTTCACTATAAGCTGAAACCCCCACATTAAAGTGAAGCATGAAAACATCGATGACCTGGATTGTCGGGTTGCTGCTGATGTCAATTCCTCTGCACTGTACATGCACTCACTGGACTAAACAAGCTGCAGATGATCCAGAACTCTGCAGCCCGTGTCCTCTCCTGCACCAGGCTTTTCGAGCATATCACTCTCAGCCTCGCTCAGCTACTAATTCCCCAACGGATTGAATTCTACAACAAGATTACATTTGTATCGTGCCTTTCATGTCGGGAGGACGTCCCAAGGCGCGGGACAGTGTACAGCATTTCAGACCCGAGCTGGGGTCGGCGGGGGAGGGGAAGGGGGGTGACCGATGGCATGGTCGAAGAGGAGGGTTTTAAGGCAGGACTTGAAGGAGGCTAAGGATGGGGCGAGGCGGAGTGATTGGGGGATGCAGTCCTCGCACATCACCTGCCATGCCATTCTCTCCTCTCTCTCTCACTCTGTATTTTAAAGGTTTTTCGTTAGTTTTTCATTTTTTTGTTAGTGTTTTTGTTAGTTCATTTTAGACCCTCTTTCTCACCTTTAACTCTCTCTAAAGCCCAAACCCATCTCTGCAACCTCCTATAACCCTACTGGCCTGGCCCTTCACTTTGCTCAGATCTGCTTTATGTGCAGGAAGTGATGTCTGTTGCTACCTGACAACCCAGAAGGCAGCAATTGTTTAGCATGATAAGCCGAGTGTATGCTATAATAACTGCTCTGGTAAAGGTCACACATGACATCCTGACCATGTGTGACCAGGGCTCCCTCTGCCTCCTCGTCCTGCTTGACCTCTCCGCCACCTTTGATACCGTGGATCATTCAATCCTCTTCCACCGCCTCTCGTCCCACCTCAACATTCAAGGTTCTGTCCTTGACTGATTCAACAACAACAAGATTACATTTGTATAGCGCCTTTCACGTCGGGAAGACGTCCCGATCAGGTCTTACCTTTCACACCGCCTCCATTTTACCTCTGCAAACAGCTTCTCCTCCAGCCCCCGCACCATCTTGTGCGACGTTCCTCAGGGCTCTGTCTTCGGTCCCCTCCTTTTCACCCTCTATATGCTCCCCCTTGGTGACATCATCCGCAGACATGGGGTAAATTTCCACATGTATGCGGATGGCACCCAACTCTACCTCTCTGCCTCCACCCTGAACTCCAGGACTACTGGCGTCCTGACCAACTGCCTGTCCGACATCAAGTCCTGGATGAGGGACACCTTTCTCCAACTCAACGTCAGCAAGACCGAGGCCCTCCTGATTGGCTCGCACCAGCGCCTCAGCACCTCGGGCGCTGGCAGCATCAACCTCCACGGCTGCACACTCAACCTCACTAAGCCAGTCAGGAACCTGGGTATCTTGTTTGACCCTGAACTGTCCTTTCTCCCCCACATCTGCGCCATGACCGGCATTGCCTACCACCACCTCCGCAATATTGCCAGACTCCGCCACTGCCTCACCCCTCAGATCACCAAAACCTTAACCCACGCATTCGTCACATCAAGGCTCAATTACGGGAACTTCCTCCTCATCGGCCTTCCTAACTCTTCCCTTCACAAGCTGCAGATCATTCAAAACTCTGCAGCTCGTGTACCCTCGCGCACCAGGCTTCGTGACCCCATCACTCCCACCCTCACCTGACTCCACTGCCTCTCCATCCCTCAGAGAATTGAATTCAAGATCCTCGTCCTCACCTTTAAGTCCATCTATATCCTTGCCCCCTCCTACCTCCCTGACCTGCTGACTCCCTACCAACCTGCCCGCTCCCTCCATTCAGCGGGCTCAGGCCTGCTCCATGTCTCCCGCCCAAGCCGTCCTACCATTGGTGGACGGGCTTTCTGCCCCCAAACTCTGGAACTCCATCCCACAGTCCCTTCGCCTCGCTTCCTCCCTTGCCTCCTTCAAGGCTGGTCTCAAGACCCACCTCTTTGATCATGTCTTCAGTCGCCCTCCCAACTTTCTGCCTTCCCTCACCCTTACCCCACCCCTCTCACATGCTCAGGTCCTTACCTTTTACTGTCTTATCGCCTTGGTTCGTCCTCCCGACGTAAACGGTGCTCTATAAATGTCATTTAGAGCCTAATAATATTCCCTCCAAAACAAAACAATAATAAATTGGTCTTTTCAATCTACGACTGTTTGCGGGACATTGCTGTGCGCAATTGGCTGCCGCGTTCGCCCACAAATATACAGTCAATTCACTTTACAGTGTGTTCTGTGAAGCGCTTTGGGACGTCCTCCCGACGTGAAAAGCGCTATATCAAATGCAAGGATTATTATTATTATTATTATTTTGTTGTTGTTATTGTAACAACAACAAATTGCATTTTGCATAGGGTCTTTCATGTTGGGTGATCGTTCCAAGACAGTGAGGGATTTCCACCTGAGCTGCGGGTTGAGATTAGAAAGGGGTGGAGGGCATGGTGAATGGTGGAGGGAAGATATCTAAAGGCACAATCAAAAAGAAAAGTCTTAAGATGGGCCTTGAAGGAGTCAAAGGATGGGGCGAGGTGGAGAAGCTTTGGGATGGAGTTCCAGGGGTTGGGGGTGGAAAGGCTGAATGTGTGACTGCCGAGAGTAGAGTAGCAGGGCGGGAGACATGGAACAGACCATTGAGGAAGGAGCAGACAGGTTGGGGAAGCTCTCATAGGTTGCAGAGGTAAGCTGGAGCAAGACCGTGGAGTGCTTTAAAGATGAGGTCAAGGATTTTAAACTTGATCTTCTGGGGAATAGAGAACCAGCTGGACAAGGATGGGGGTGATCGGGCCACAAAGCTAGTTTCATAGGTTTAATAACAACAAACTGCAATTATATAGTGCCTTGCACATTGGGAGAATGCCCAAGGTGCTGGACAGGGTTTGCAACTGAGCTGGGGTTGTATTTGGGAGGATGGTGGGCCAAGACAATGGGTGTAGGGAGTTAAGATGACCGAAGGCATGGTCTAAGAGGGAGTTCTTCAGACAGATTTCGAAGGAGGGAAGGAGTGAGACAAAGGGACTCCGGGATGGAGTTCCAGAATGTGGGGGCAGATAGGCTAAAATCCCAACCACCAATTGTAGGGCAACCAGGGCAGAGGGACATGAAGCAGGCCAGTGCCTGCTAAGTGGAGGGAGCAGGCAGTAGGCTTCAAGAAAGTTGAGAGAGGGTGGGGCAAGACTGTTCACAGTGTGCACCAGCCACCTGTGTTAAGCTATTCCAGCACGGTCACCTTGTATTAAAATGAGCCAGATATGCAACAGAATGTTTAAATTCCAGGATAAATGGAATTGAGGACTAAAATAAATTATGTTCATTCTGCAAGAACACCTTTTATCACTTCTTGGGGATTCAATAGGTAAAATGTAAAGGTGTTTCATGTAACATTTCACTGTGCAAGAGACACAAGCCCATACTTAAGGTGCCTACAACAGTATTTGTTGAAAGTGAAATAGGTTTTGTTTTCAATCTGCTTTTTCCTTTTAGTTGAAATTATATTCCAGAAAGTGAAATGAAAATTGAATGAGGTGTAGGCTAATTTAATGCTTCATCTGAACCTGATTCCATTCAAAGCATTCCGCATTAAAGTAAACTATGACTTTGACATGATCTGTCTTGGAAATGAAGTGTTTAATTTGGTTACTGAATCTGTAATTAAGTGTCTCTCCACTGCTTCCTGGTCATTTTTTCCAGATTTGATAATGTCAAAGGATGTATGTAATTTATTATCAGATTCTATTGCTTGTGAAAAAAAATTAGTTCAGAATGTATTCTGCTTTATGATAATGAAAAACTGAATAATTCTGTCAAGTAAAATAATCCTTACAAGCAGTGCAACCCAGTAACTCGAGTGCAATGCATTGTATTCTCAAATAGAAGGCTACAAGTTTGAATCCAATCCTGTGTCCTTTGAGCTTCACATGCTGGGATATCGATGTCAGAACTGACAGAGTAATCAACCTCATCAGCATACCTTCAGGATTCACTAGTTACAAGTCAACTTTGATTCCGGCAAATTACACCACACTACAATGGTGCCTTGTTATAACGCAGTAGTTGAATCCATAAAATCTCAACTCACACTATAATGAGGGGTGATAACTGGTTTTACTGGACATGGTGATTGTACTGCAAGCCTGAGTTTGCTGAGCAGAAGGGACCACTAGTGGAGTTGGGTAGAAGAAGATTAGAGAAATGAGGACATGGAGGGAATTATAGGTGAGTTTGAGGACCTTAAAATAGTTCCAGTGGGAGACAGGGAGTCAATGGAGAATGGTGGGGACTGGGATGATGACTGTATGGAATTTGTGTGGGTGAGGATGCATGTGGTAAAGTTTTGCATGAGTCTGAGCTTATGAATGATGGAACTCGGGAGACCAGTAAGGAATGTATTGAATAACTTTAAGTTGAGGTAAGAAAGGAATGAATAAGTGTTTCAGCGTTATTGGGTATGAGATCGAGGCGAAGATAAAGGAAAATGGTCTCCGTCAGGGTCCAGATGTGAGGGTAATGTGATATAAAACATGTCAATTTACTTAATAAAGACTCCAAGTCACAAATTGGAACGCCTTCCAGTGACTAGACGTTTGTTACAATCCCATACAACAACAACAACAAGATTCCATTTATAGAGTGCCTTTCAAGTCGGGAGGACGTCCCAAGGCGCTGTACAGTTGGGTCGGGACCCGAGCAGGGGGGAAGTGGTCAGGGTGAGGGGAGGGAAGGGAGGGAGCGAGGAGGGGGTAGAGAGTCGAGAGGGGAGCTGAAGGCACGGTCAAAGAGAAAGGTCTTGAGACCGGCCTTGAAGGAGGAAAGGGAGGAGGCGGCGAAGGCACTGGAGGATGGAGTTCCAGAGCCTCGGGGCTGAGAGGCTGAAGGCCCGGCCACCGATGATAGGGCGGTTGGGGCGGGGGATGTGGAGCAGACCGGAGCCAGAGGAACGGAGGGTATGGGCAGGTAAGTAGGGGGATAGTAGGTTGGAGAGGTAGGAGCGGGCAAGGCCATGAATGGCCTTGTAGGTGAGGATGAGGATCTTGAATTCATAGGATTAACCTCTGCAAATAATCATTTCAGAGCAGAGTTTCCAAAGTTTGGTGTGACACCAATTAATAATTTTGTAATTTTGATTCCCATATGCTAAGTGGGATTGACAAACGATAAGTGGGATTTTTGTTTCTATCATGGTAGTGTTTGTAAATCCTGTACTCAATCTGAAAGTAAATGCTGAGAACTGGTTAATTACTGTTACAAATGTATATTGGTAAACAGTGAATATATTCCTTAATGTTGAGGGTATTTTATGGATTTTTTTTGAAAAAGTGAAAGTAATGCACACTTTATGTTCCAATTACTATTCTAAGCAGAATACATTGCCACTAAATAAGAAATGATACAGCAAATTGCACAATACAAAACTGCCACATCTATTTCCCTTGACCAATTTCTCTGCCTTTCGAAGCAATTCTGTTCTAATCCATTCATTATTGTGCATTGTGTTTGTTTCCTGAAGGATGTGAGCAGCAATCCTTCATCATAAAATACTATTGTTACATCTGAGGGTAGAAAACAATTGAAATCATCAATCAGTGGACTTTTTATAGAATAATAGGAAGGATTACAGTAGGAATTACAGTCCTTCCATCAGTAGGAAGGATTACAGGGCAGGAGAACAATGAAGAGTATGGCTGATATAAACTGAGAGCAAAGCCGTTGACTTCTTCCTACTTTTTTTCTGATTCAAACAACTTTTACATAACCTGCTTGCCATTTCATTGTGAAATTGTGGCCCTAGTGACTCCAAATTATAAGCATTGTGATCAGAAGTAAGGGCAAGTTAAACAGCCTCATGACTGAGAATAAGAAGTGGATTCTCATGTTTGATAAGGCATTGTACTCCAAATGGGTTTCTATGATCTCTTGTGCCAAGCGAGAAGCTTGAGCAGTTAGCAAATGTCAAGTAGACCTAAAGAATGTCACACTTTGGAACATTCTACAGTCAGAAAGTTAAAACCATAACAACTTGTATTTATATAGCGCCCTTCACATAGGGTAGTGTCTCAGAGCGCTTGACAGTGGCGTAGCATGTTGCCAAGCCGGGGGGAGGTGACCGTAGGGACAGTTGAAAAGGAAAGTCTTCAGGTGCGACTGCAGATGGGGAAGGAAGGGGCAAGGCGGAGGGATAGAGGAAGAGTGTTTCAGAGTTTTGGGGCGTAGTGGCTGAAATTGCAGCCACTGATGGTGGAATGGAGGGCACGAGGAACATGCAGGAGGCTGGAGGCAGCGGGTAGTTGGTTGGCGCATAAGCAGGTGGGAGAGGTAGGGAGGATTTGAATGTGAAGATATTGAAATCAATCTGTTCAGCGATAGGGAGCCAGTGAAGCCATGACTAGAACTGGTGTGATGGCAGTACGGCATTTAGTATGGGTCAATATGCAGGAGGCGGAGTTTTGGATCAGTTGGACCTTGTGAATGGTGGAGCTTGGAAAACCGGCAAAGACGGTATTTGAATAGTCGAGGCGTGCGGTGACGAAAGCGTAGACGAGTGTTTCGGCTGCATCAAGGGTGAGGTAGGGTCAGGGCTGGGCAATGTGGCGGAGGCGCAGGAAGGTGGTCTTGGTCAGGGACTGGATGTGGGGAAGGATTACCTGTGGGTCGAACCTGCCTAGGTTGTGCACCGGTTCGTTGATCTGAGGGATAGGCCGGAGAGGTTGAGGAGGTCAGAGCTGAAGGACAGAAGAAGTTGATGGGAGATAAGGAATATGGCTTCCATCTTGTTGACGTTTAGTTGCAAGAAGTTTGCGCTCATCCAGGTCTTGATGTCTGCCAGACAAGCTGACAGAACATTGGCGGACCTGGGGTCAGAGCTGGAGGAGAAGAAGTGTGTAATTCGCATACACGTGGAAGTTGACCCTGTGTTTGCGGATGACATCGCCAAATGCGAGTGTATAGATGAGGAAGAGCAGGGGGCCAACGATGGAGAGTGAGGGAACTCCATAGGTGACAAGGCAAGGGTGGGAGGAGAAGCCAAAGTGAAGGCGGTTTGTTAGGTAGGACTCGAACCAGTGCGGTCTCAATCAGATCGATGAGGGAGGAGAGGCTTGTCATGATCGACCTTGTCGAACGAGGCAGCGGGGTCTCGGAGAATGAGGAGGTAGAGGGAACCCTGGTCACAGAGAGTGAGGACATTGTTTGTGATCTTAACAAGCGCCATCTCTGTGCTGTGGGCAGGGTGAATCAGCTGGATCAGATGGCAAATGTTTGCATTACATAACCACATAATTATGACTCTTAACCAGGTTTAGAATAAGTTACACTGATGGGAAGAAAGTGAATTAACTTATTTTTTTTAAAATTGCTGCTTTACTATGGAACAAATAATTGTGTGTATGGTCACAATGTTGAAGTAGCTCAGCACTGAGGTCTCCTGTGAATTGAGATGTGATGTCTATCTGAATTCTGGAATAGTTTAGTAACAGCGTAATGGCTCCTGTCCAAAGGCCCTGAAACCATTTCTCTACTGAGAATAGGAAAACAGAAACAGGAGGAGGCCATTCAGCCCAAGCTTGTTCCACCAGTTTATTAAATCTTGGTAAACAATTATAATCCCAATCCCGCCCTTTCGTCATATTGCTTAACCCTTCCACTACCCAAGTATCTGTCTATCTTCCTTTTAACCATCCTTATTGATTCCACCTCTATAACTTTCTGGGGAAGAGCATTTCACATTTCCACACAACCTCTGTGTGAAGAAATTCTTTGTGACGTGACAAGGCATTATAGGAAATACTTTTGAAGGATTATTATGATTTTAATGATTTATGAACTTGAACCCCCTAGATCTCTGCTCACCTACCCCTTTAGATCTATTTTTCTGAAATTAATGATCTTCTGCTCTTTGTAATAAAATTCAATCCAGCTTGATTACTTTGTACACAATTCTCCCTTGTGTTTTAAACTCATTTGCATTGTACATTATTTGTACTAAGTACTTGTACTTGGATATTGAATCAAAATCAGAGATTAGTGAAATGTATTTAGTAATGACCAGCTCTGCAGCCAAGCTAACTACTCAAGGTATCCAGATTGAAATACATTTCTGGAGGTTATTAATAACACTTCTATTTGTAGAGCATTTTGGAATACAGTTCTAAAAAATGAGTTGACTGGGATTATTCTGCTGCTGACTAGAAGTAAACTTGACAACACTGTAAATTACTTGTGTGAGGATCTGTAAAGATGAATGAATCCCTCCAGGGTTGGCTTCAGGAAGATGTCAATTTTCAAAGCTTTTTCTATCTTGGAGAAACATTTAGTCAAAAAAAAGAGCGGAATATGATGCATGCAACATCTCTAATTTTATGTTGGATTTTATGTGGCTTAATTGGTTATTCCAACCACTTCATAGATACTTTTATTTCTGTGAAATGTCTTTCTTGAGGCCTAAGACAAAGAATAAGATTGTGTGTTATAAAATTAGTCACTGATCAAAATTCTATTGTAATAATAATAATAATAATCCTTGCATTTGATATAGCTCCTTATCGCATCTTCAAGACATCTCAAAGTGCTTCACAGAATACACTGTAAAGTGTAGTGACTATATATTTTGGGGGCGAAATGTGGCAGCCAATTGAGAACAGTAGTGTCCCACAAACAGTCGTGGATTGAAGTGACCAATTTTTTTTTGAAGGCATTTTAACAGCATAAAGGTAGATATTTTTAGCAAGGAATGTGGGTTAGAACACACCCACCCCTTTGAGGATCAGAAAATAATGTATCCATACACCTACATTAAAAACTTTTCATTGACAAGATCTGTAAAAGTTAATCTGAAAATCTATGAAATTAGCAACTAAGCAGAGAAGTGTATCTATGAACAAATAATTATACTAATATTCTGCTTCATGGTTCCAAACTAGACAATATTCAGGACCAAAACAATTATTGTATTTGTGATAATAAGGCAAAGTGTCTGCAGGGAGGTAGGGCTCCAACATTGACCTGTTATTGATGCAGAGGTGGCTTCACATAAGACTTTCTTTCCACCAAGGCCAAGGACTTTGATTAAGCAGTTGCTGTTGAGTAAACCTAGTACATAACAATGGACTTGGACCTTTATAACATCGAGAAGGCTGAGAAAGACAATTTGTTCTGTGTAGTTACTCCCACCAAGCTAAAGACGGCTAAAGAAACTTTGAGATAATGGCAGCTGGAAGGTGTTACCTGGAGTCCAGGTTTGGGATCAACTGCTGCTGAAACTTTGTACCTCTAACTGGTGGAATCACCACTCAACAGGGAGGGGATGCGTGTCCGAGCCATGGGCAGGAGACTGGTGGCAGTACTCTTACCCATTTCATGTTGAGTATGTTACTCATCAAGAGGTTTGCAATGATTTCCTGTTACCTGCTCTGCACATAGTGAGGGTTCAAGCATGCTCATATATAATGACTTAGTAGCAATCTTTCTTGGAAAATAAAAGGGGTCTCCTTGGGTCTGAGGTGGATTTAAGGTAATTCAATCAACTCCGCGCACACCTCTCCTCCCACTCCTTCTTCGAACCCCTCCGCTCCGATTTCCACCCTGCCCACAATACAAAGACTGCTCTTGTGAAAGTCTCAAATGACATCCTCTCTATCTGTGACCAGGGCTCCCTCTGCCTCCTTGTCCTCCTGGACTTCTCCACTGCTTTTGATACAGTCGATCACTCCATCCTCCTCCACCGCCTTTCCTCTGTCATCCACCTCAGTGGCACCACACTCGCCTGGTTCGAGTCCTACCTCATGAACCACCAGCAGTACATCTGCACAAACAGCTTTTCCTCCCATTCTCACCTGGTTGCCTGCGGGGTCCCCCAAGGATCCATCCTTGGCCCCCTCCTCTTTCTGATCTATATGCTCCCTCTTGGGGATGTCACCCGCAGATACGGGGTACACTTCCACATGTTTGCAGACAATACACAACTCTATTTTTCCACTTCACTTTGTGACCCCCAGTCCCCTGATGTTCTATCAACCTGCCTGTCAGACATCAGGAGCTGGATGAGCGCGAATTTCCTTCAGCTGAACGTTGACAAGACAGAAGCCATACTCTTTGGCTCTCATCAACATCTAAAATCACATGGTTCGCACCTCCTCCACCTACCTGACCTCCCCCTAAAACTCTCCTAACCCGTACGCAACCTAGGCGTCAGGTTCGACCCCCAATTATCCTTCCTCCCCCACATTCTCTCCCTCACCAGCACCGCTTTCTTCCACCTCCGATGCATCGCCCGCCTCTGCTAATACATCACTCCAAAAGCCACTGAAACCCTGGTCTTTGCCTTTGTCACCTCTCGGCTGGACTATTCAAATGCCTCCTCGCCAGCCTCCCCTCCACTACCGTCCATAAAATCCAGGTCATCCAAAACTCTGCAGCCCGCATTCTCACCCCCACCAAACTGCTCCCCGATTATCCCAGTCCTTGTCAGACTGCACTGGCTGCCTGTCCCAGAGAAGATCGACTTCAAGCTCCTCACTCTTGTCTTCAAATCCCTCCACTCCTCTGCACCCCCCTACCCCTCTGACCTCCTCTCTCCTCAAAACAGTGACCATTGCCTTCGCTCCACTGGGTCTGGCCTCTCCACTGGGACTCCTTGTCCCCCGAGTCCTTCGCTCCACCATTGGCAACCGTGCCTTCAGCCACTACCGAGGCTCTGGAACTCCCTTCCTCACTCCCTTTGCCTCGCCCCCTCACTTCCTATTTTCAGGTCTCTGCCGAAGACCTTTCTTTTCGACCGCACCTTTGGTCATCTTCCTCCCCCTTCCCCTGGCTCGGCCCCAGGATCTGTTACTGGGAAGCGCTATGAGATGCCATCTGGCATGGAGGGCACTATATAAATCCAAGTTGTTGTTGTTGTAATGTGCCTCAGAATTGAGTTGATCTGTAGTGACCTTCGTAATCCGGTTCCTGAGCCAGACAGGTCTACAATTCTCCAAGGCACTATTGTTGATAAACCAACTAGCTTGGCTTGGCATTTAGAACACTGCCTGGCAAGCTTCTGCTGCTTGTCTAGTTTATCGTCCACGATAAGTATTGTGGCTTTAGCTTCCAGGGTTAACAAGAGTTCATTGGGAAGAATCCCTGATTCCAGTCTGTCCCTCCAAGTCCTGCCGATAGGCCAGGCTGGCTGGGCTGCCATCAGCAATGTCTTGCAGAACTGTGGATCCACCTGACTTAGGAATCATACTACTGAGACCGTCATATAGGATTGACTCGATTCTGACGTATTACGTATAGGATAATGTAAAGCGAGAATGTTCCTTCCTCCACTCTACCCCATACCCTATCAGTGACATTGCCAGTTTGGTAGCAATTTGCAGCACAGTGCCTTGCTTTCCAGGAACTTGGTTGAGACTGTGCAAGCTGATTTTGAGCTGCATTCTGACAGACAACTCATTTGACCCAAAAGACAAAAGATTTGCGTGCTAAGTGACTGTGCAACCAGATCCCAGAAGTATGCAATGTTGTTAGCCATTGAACACCCGAATGCAAGACAGAAACAAAGGAGTGAGTGACCTCCAAAGGTAGATTGTATCTAATGTCATTATCAGCATTGTTTTGATTTAAAGATGTGTCTTTATCTCATCCAATTTGCAAAAAAAAATCCTTCCATTTTGGTCCTCATTGGACAAGTAAAACCTAGAGCAATATGTCGAAACAATATTATATTAGGCCAGAAAGTGCCAACACTGAGACAGCACGGACTGAATAATCTTGCATATGTTCTGCCATCATGCTTTTAGATAGGCCGAGCTCCTCAACCTTGCTTCAGGTAGCATATAAATTTAAAAGGATATTTTCTTTTTCTGTAACTTGGAGGGTGTATTTTAAACAGAAAGTTCTCCCCTGGGATCCGCTTTATATATAATCGGCTTCATTTATTTTAAAAATAACTAGAAAGAAAATTTGACATTTCGATAAAATATTCCTTTTAGAATTTATTGTACATGTGAAAAAGTTTCATGCAGCATGACTACTTCTTGAATAAGCTTAGCCTGTTCTGATCTTAATGGTACTTAAGCAAATATTTTATAATCAGATTTGGTGGATATGCAAGAATAAATTAAAGATTTCATTAAAACCACTTCAATAGATGTGAATGGTCTCCCTGTCTGTTTATGAAACTTCCAGTGATTCTGTTGATGTTTAATTAACTGTGAGCCAACTTAAAAAGACTGCAAGTTTCTACCCACATTTCATTTGGGGTTGGCCTCCAATTGTTTGTAATTAAGATGCCAGATGTTCAGCACAGGCTGAAGGGGCTGAGACATTTTGTGTTAACAGAAAAGTCTTTGAGGTTTGAAATATATTTTTAAAAAACAACTCGTTGACGTTCACGCTCCTTTTTAAAAAAACTCAATGGAAAATGTTCCTTCTGATTATGCTTTAGATGCACATAACTCATTAAGCGATTAAAAGGAGTTCTGCATACAAATGTACATAATAGTACAAGCTCTGGATCGATCTGTAAGCTGTTTGAAGTGCTGCCCATTTTTTTTCTGTTTCATTTTTTGGAAGCCTTTACTTTGAATATTACTTGTTTAAAGATTGTTTTAATTTGCTGTCAAGAGATTGCTATCTGGGAATTTTGGTGGAACCTCTTAAATAAAATATGGCACTTTTGAGTCATTCCTTGTGTTGGATGCAAAAATGGAATTGATTTATACAGAAGTAAATTCAAAAACCCTTTACCTTTTCCCTTTCAATTTTTTTTCTGGGAAATTTAGACCATCAATCAGACCATGCAAACTCTGTTCACACCATTGTACCTTATACTCCAGGTGGCCAACAGTTAAAGGTCCTATCTCTCCCTTCACTCCTTGCTTAAGTCCCTTCATTCTGGTTTCCATCCTGTCACAGTAGTGACGGCCCTTGTCATAGTCACACTTAATATACTTTCATTCTGCGGCCAAAGATTCCTGTGTCTCCTGGTCCTCCTCAACCTCCCTCAACCTCCCTGTCTTTCACACTTTCACTCTAACCACCTTGATCACCCTTCAACTCTCATTCACCTCCATGGAGGTCTACTTTCCTACTTGACAGATCGCTTCTAGGTTATTACCTCCAAAGGCTTTGACTCCCACCCTCGCGTAATTACCTGCAGGTACCTCAGGGTTCTTATCCTAGGTCTCTGTCCTCGTCTCTCCTTTTCCTCATCTACACATTCCCCTTGGTGACACCATCCATAAACATTAGGCTACTTTTCCTGTGTTCAATGACACCCAAATTCATCTCTCCCCGATGGACAACATAAATGCTCGGATCGACTCTTTGCTCTCTTTCCTTTGTTGCATTCGGTCGGGCTTTTCCTTTTGTCCCTCCCCACCACCATGCTTCTTATCTTGGACATCAGCAAGTCCTGGACAATAGCCAACTTAATCCAGCTGAATGTTGGCAAGATAGAGGCCCTCTTGCTTGTCTCCCATCAGCGCCTCCTCACCTCAGCCGCTGACAGTATCACTATTCATGGTTCGCTCTACATCTCACCAAATCAATAGAGAACCTTGGTGTCCTGTTCAATCCTCAACTATCCTTCAAACCCCACATTCATGCTGTGACCCGTTCCGCCTTTCCCCACCTCCTCAACATTGCCCACCACTGCCTCTCACAGTAGGCTGCTGAGACACTGATCAACGCTTTCATCACGCCTGGCTTGACTACATCAACTGCCGGCTTGCTGGACTTCCCAACTCTTCCCTCCACAAGCTGCAGATTATTAAAAACTCTGCAGTTTATGTCCTCTCCCGAATCGATCGATCACCCCCATCCTTGTCCGGTTTCACTGGTTCCCCATCCCTCGAAGAATCGAGTGCAAAACAATTGTTCTCACCTTCAAAGCCATGCATGGTCTCGCTCCCCCTTACCTCTTCGATCTCCTAACCCCATATCAACCTGTGAGCTCGACGGACACTGGCCTGCTCCAGGTCCCCCAGACTTACCGCTCCACTATTGGCGGTCTCCATCCCTCCTGAACTCAAATCTCAGCTCACGTCTCAAACCCCTGATTGTCCAGTGCCCTGGGATGTCTTTCCAACGTGAAGGCCACTATACAAGTATACTTTGTTGTTCTTGTTCTTTGGCTAAAACTGATAATTCAGTACCAATTTTTGCCAGTTTTACGCATTCATCAAATTGAGAGAATCCAGCCCTGGATAATGGAACATTTTTTCATTCCAAGACACCCAGCATCAACCTCATATATTCTTAGGTCAAGTAAAGCATGGCAAGTGGCAAAGTTGACTCCTCTCTAATTACCCAGTATCATGGCTTACATCCAATCTCAAAAGAGGACCTTTCACTTAAACAGCTTGACAGTTTTCATTTTCCCACATCGCATCTGAATGCAAAACAATTCATTTGGATTGTGGACATTTTTATTAAGCACGCTGAGATGTTGCCCATGTAAAGGGCGCTATATAAATCAAGGTGGTGGTTGTTGTTTTGACTTGCAATCCTAAGAACCTCCCAAATTTTTTGGGAGGAACCTTATCACCAAAAAGAGAGGGAAGGCTTTCAGTCTCTTCTGAGCTGGATTTAAATCCTGGTCTCAAAGAAGAGCAGACCATTTGCTAATCCATCTCACCATTCAGATCTACAACAATGTTCACACTGAAGTAAAGTTAAAACTGTTTTAATGAATAGGGGGAAACGTGAAAAAACATCAGTCATTCTATATTCATTAAAATGCATCCCTGATTCAGCCCCCGTATCCATTGGGAAATTCAGCCTGTTCCAAAAGTTCTTTAAGAATTTTAGAATCTAAGCATTTTCTACTTGAATGGATGGGGCGGTCTTGATGGCTGATTGGGTAAATCCACCGTTGAATGCTATAATGAGTAATGTGGAGTAGGAAAGTCCAAAGCTCAGTTGAGGTAGTTTAGGTATTGAATTTTGATCAGTGCCCCTGATCTTTGAAGGGTAAAATTCAGGCAAAATTTACACTCCTGACTCATCTTGGAAAGTGCCTGTATGTGTAAATGTCTGATGAAGATAGCATTGGGACCTTGGCTGTAATTGTTCCCTCAGTTAGCTGAGTGCACTGACAGCTGAGCTATTTAGGCGCACTCATGAAAATGACCACTTGAACAAGGTATCCAAGGGAAGCATACCCCAGGGTAATCATATTCACCATTTTAAGAAAAGAGAAAAAACTAAGGCAGGGGAAGAAAACGATGCATTCCTCATCACAAACATCACTCAAATAAAGTGTAACTTAAATTTCCTAAAAATGAAACAAGCAAATATAATTTAAAAATATGATGTTGGATTAATATTTCATAATATGTTGGCTTAAAATAGAGAAATGTGACCTACTCTGCTTTACACTTTACACTGCAGGCTGCGACTGTGCTAACTGAGCTGATACGAGAGAACTTCAGGAACGCTAAACTAAAACAATGCCTGATGCCTGCACTGGGAGAACTCCTGTATCTCGTGGCCAGCCAGGTAGGTGACACTGACTATAAATGAAAAGCTGTAATGGGTTGGAGTGGTACATGTAGAGCCTGATGACCACACTAATTGCAACTAGGCCCACTGTAGATTTGAAAACAGTACGGATATCTGGCCATTCAATGAAATATATCTTTCTCTCGATTTCTCTCCTCTCGCTCTCTCTCTCTCTCTCTCTCTCTCTCTGTCACGTCTCCCCACTTCTCTTAACGCACAGTGCCATGCTCTCTGAGTTTTTTTTGCTGTCTGTCTCTTGCAGCCTCTCATTTTGACTCTGGGGAAATTTGTGGTATACGAAAATGCTAATTATTACCAGTGATAACTATTGCCAAGAATAGTTATCACAATTTTTGATCTTTGGTGTTTAATACTCTTTGCCTTTTGCTGAATAGTTTCGCCCCCTTGTGTATTTTTAATAACAAAATAATCCTTGTGTTTGATATGGCGCCTTTCATGTTGGAAGGATGTTTCAAAGCACTTCACAGGGTTCGCTATAAAATGCAGTGACTGCATTTCTGTAGGAATGTGGCAGCCAGCTTGCGCACAGCATTATCCCACATCCCACAAAAGTGAATGACCAATTTTATTTGGTGTGTTGTTGGTCAGAACACTGGAAGAAATTCCGTTCTCTTTTTCAATAGTGCCATGGGATCTTTAACGTCCACCTGAACAGGCAGACGTTTGACTTCTATTCTGAAGGATTGGCACCTCCAACAATGTAGGCTTCACCCAGAACCGTATTGGAGTATCAGCATAGACTGTGAGTTCAAAGTCCCAACTTGGGGCTTGAACCCACAACCTCTGACTCAGAGATGAGAGTGCTACCAAATGAGCCTCACTGACACCGTTTTTTCTTGGATCAGTGCCATCTTACTTTTAAACAAGGTGATTAAATTAGTGTTAAATCCTACTAGAATGTCTTTCAATTTATATATATATAAGTTTCATGCAGTCTGACCTCATTGTGGTATGCTTTATTTTACTGTGGGTTTGGACATGAAGCTGTTCGAGTCTGACTCAGTTGGTAACACTCTTGTCTCTGAGTCAAAAGGTTGTGGGTTCAACCTCAGCTTTCTCTAGATCAAACAAAAACCTATATGGATAAGGTGGGTCCTATCCGAACAAGCGGTGGGAAGCTTGGCAGATAGCACTCTGATTATTAAGTTATACAGTTTTAGCTGGTTAAACTCCAGCAATTTTCCAAAACGCACTCTGGGGTCCCCAAGCCTTGGCTCGCCATCCTGAGCCTAATGCTTTCTGGAATAGTTAAGCAGAATGTCTCCCTCTAGGGAGAGGATGTGCATTTAATTCCAGACTCAGGAAAATTTCGACCCTGTAGGTGGCATGCTATTGTGGAACTTCCTTCTGTTTTGGACATTCTTAAGCAAAGTGGTGGTTTTTCGCATGTGTCAAACATCCAGCTATCCCCCAAAAATATGTTATTAGCGATCTGTTCTCATCTGCCACATCCTGTTGTTATGCCACATCATGTACAAAACGAAAGGAAGCCCAGCAGCATTGCCATCAGCTACAGGACACCATCCTGAAGGCAGGGACTTGTTTCCTTCGATCTCTGTTTTCAGCTGATGACCAGAGTGACTATGATAGGATATGTTTAAGATATTAAGGTTGAAAATCCACAGAAGACTTGTTTTGGAAATAATAATTGCCGCTCTATGTAATAGTTGCATTGCAGGAACCTTCAGAAATAAGAGTGGACAGTCAGTCCATCAAACCTATTCTTTTGTTTATGAATTTAAGCTGGGATTTCCTCTTTTTAATTCTATTTCCCCATCTTCTTTATAATACCTATCTCCTTAACACTCTTTCTTTCCAAATACTCGTCCATCTCCCTCTTAAACACCTCAATTAATCTTGTAACATGGTAACTTGTGACAACTTAGTGTGATCATATTTCCCTAGAGTATTCCAATTTACTGGATTAATTTCCAATGCAAACTTTTTCATTACTATTCAACTCTTTATTTAGGATTATATGTGCATTAAAACACCCTACAATTCAATGTCTTGTGCCATTGTAATACCAATCAAAATACGTTTAACGGTTTAGTATTCACTAACGTTCCTATGACCTTAATCTATTTTACCTGATAATGTAATTTAGCATTCACTGACCTAGATTTAGTGCTTACACTCAATGTAGACCAGAACTTAATTATTCTGAAATTTAGGAATCAATAATATTCAGGAGATCAAAGAGAGAGTTATTAGTAAATCCACTGTCTAACATAGTATCACACTGATCCATACAAACGAGTAAAGTCTTAGATTCTATCTTCAGGCTGTCCTGGGTTAGCTGATCTGAGCTGAGTACCAGTGGGATGCTATCATTGAACTATGGGGCCTTGAGATAGGGTAGGGAGAAATTCTGCCAGCGTTCTTACACCTTATAACTGTCATATGACTTTTAATGAAAAGTACAGTTGTGTTTTCATTTCAATTAATGACCGGTTCAGGCAAACTATGATTGATGTTGTCCATGATCACAAAGCTCACTGCCATTGGAAGCATTTAACTCATTACCTCAAAAGATTGGAGATGCCAGAACAATTAAAATATTTCAGAGGGAGGATTGTAAATGCCGGAACAATTGAACAACAACAACTTGCATTTACATAGCGCTCCTGACACAGGGCAGCATCCCAGAATGCTTAACAGTGGTGGAGTACGACGCCAAGCCGATGGGAGGGGGAGGTAACTGTAGGCCCAGTCAAAGAAGAAGGTCTTCAGGCGCGATCTGAAGATGGGGAAGGAAGGGGCAAGGTGGAGGGATAGGGCAAGAGTGTTCCGGGCAGCCAACGATGGTGGAATGGAGGGCATGAAGGGAATGCAGAAGGCCGGAGCCATTCGACTGAAGCCAGTTGACTGGAGGCAGCGGTTAGTGGGTTGAGGAGTAAGCAAGTCAGAGAGGTAAGTGCCAGGGCATGAAGGGATTTGAAAAGGATCTTGAAATCAATCCGTTCGGCAATGGGGAGACAGTGGAGCCAGGTTAGAACTGGTGTGATGGGAGTACGGAAGAGGTAAATTGAAATATTTAAGAGGATGGATTGTTGAATATTTGGCAGGCAGAGATGCAAAATAATCAAAGGATATGGTGAAAAAGACTGGGAGCGAAGGAAGGAAATTGGAGGAAAATCGCCTTTCAGATTTAGCTTTGATAGCAAAAATGTACAAAACGTTTGCGATTTTCAAACCTCCAGACTAAGTAATTTTTCTTGCGATTTCCTTCCTTCCCCTCTAGTTCTCTCTCCCCTCTTTTTTTACTCACAAACTCTCACTAAATTATTTATTAGGTTGGGCTCCTGCCTAACTTATTAATAAAACTATGAGTGTCACCCCCAACACATTCTTCCCCTCTTCACTGTCTCCTCTAGGCCCCTTTATGCCTGCTGGCTGACCATGCCCCACTGATCCCTTTGCTTCTAGTCTCTGCCTATGCGATTTTGCTGCTGCCCCTTGCCCGAGCTGGTCTTTCTCAAAATGCCCCACTTCCTCCTCTTCCTCAAAACATTTATATAGCATCCCTCAATCGGGATGGCGCCCCAGAGCGCTTTAGCACAGGTGAGACTGCCCCTGTGTTTTGCAGCACCCTCGAATGCCTTCTGCATTTGCCAACTCTTTCACTGCCCCATTTCTCCTTCCTCTCAACCATCACCCATATGAAGCCCACCCCTCCCTTCCCAGCTGCTGGTCACCAAACCAACCCTCTTCTGTCCAGCATCTGCAGTATTTTGTGTTTTGTGCAACCCTCTTCTGTCCCCAGTTGGTAGACACAGTTAACTTGTCCTCTTCAGACTCCATCCTGCACCCTCTCAAAACTGCTGTCATTACTCCCTTCCTCAAAAAGCTCACCCTTGATTCTTCTAACTTTGCAACAACAACAACAACTTCCATTTAGATTGTGCCCTTCACACGGAGTAGTAAATGAAGACTAAGAATTGTTAGAAAAAAATTGTACATTTAAATTTTTGCTTTTCCTTTTTAATGGGGCGGGGAGATACAGTCTTTTATGACAACAACAACAACAAAATTACATTTGTATTGCACTTTTCACGTCGGGAGAACATCCCAAGGCGCTGGACAGACGGTGTTTCGGACCCGAGCTGGGGTTTGGGATTGGGGAGGGCAGGAGGAGAAGCAGGGTGATCGAAGGCACGGTCGAAGAGGAGGGTCTTGAGATGGGTCTTGAAGGAGGCAAGAGAGCAGGCAATTTTGATGATGCCATTTACATCAAAATTGGCTTTGCATTTTGAAAATAGCCAAGTAATATTTGTGTGTGACTTCGATGTGGTAAGACTAGGCCACAGACCTTCAGCTGTTCTTCCTCAGGCAACAAGTTAATACTTTTATAATGAAATCCTGAAAAACGTATTTTGGACTCTCAATCACATTGATGGGTTTCCTTCACCTGCATTGTTGGGCCTTGTTCTGTCTCCCTAAAACTGAGTACAGTAATTATAATTGTCCTGGCACTGACTAGTTGAGCCAAATGGCCTATTTGTAGCTCAGTGGTTAGAGCACTCAACTCATAAGCAAGAGACTTGGGTTCGATTCCCAGCAGGGCAAAATGTTGGGCAAGTTTCCTTACTTGTGTTACATGCCTCTATTTACCTAGCAGTAAGTAGGAACTTGGTTGTTAGTTGATTGCCGTATCACTTTGCCCAGGGATAATAATTCCTTTCTAAAAAAAATTGGTCACTTGAATTCATGACTCTTTGTGGGACACTGCTGTGCGCAATTGGCTCACGCGTTTCGCCCACAAAATATACAGTCAATTCACTTTACAGTATATTCTGTGAAGCGCTTTGAGACGTCTCGAATGCATGATAAGGTGCTATATCAAATGCAGGGATTATTATTATTTATTATTATTATTTCGGTGCCATATCATTCAATGTCTTGGTCTTCATGCCAGTTTACCTGCCCCAACCTTGCAACCACATTTTAGCCATGCATACCCAATCGTATTTTGTGAACGTATTCTCTGCCAGTTTGAGCTGAAGTTCTACATGGTTGCCCCATATCAGGTTTCCTGTTCTTGCATGTTAAGCAATATTAATACAGTAGGAAAAATGAAAACTGTGTGTTATATTTGTGCTTGAGAAAAATCAATAAAATTGCTTTTTTTAAGAAAATGCTGCTATAATCGTCTGCGCCAATTTCATTTACACAGCTATCTCTATAGATGCTTTATTCACTTCATTACAGGAGGAGAAAAGACAGCACCCAAGAGACCACTGGGTCATTCCTTCCACTGCCTACATTGTGCTAATGAGATGCCTTCGGGAAGGGGTAAGGATGTTTGTTGCCTTCATAGAAATGAGTAGCTATAACAGTGTCTCTCCGCATGCTTAAGCACTGTATATGTACTGTAGTTTGTTACATTAGGCATGTGTAGTTTGTAAATAATTTTCCTAAATTAAAATCACCCAAAGATGCAACTCTTAAGTCAGTTTTGCCCAATCATTGTTTCCCATTTATTTTCAAAATTCACAAAGAATTATGTCTGGAAACCTGAAGCCTTGACAAAATAAATGCACAGATGTTGATTTGAAATGCCTCATTATGCGAACAGTGATTCCCAGTGGAGCTGTCAATTTACTCAAATAACAGAAAGTCATTCTGAAGGCCTATATACTTATCTTAGATGCACCAGAACAAAATGACTAGTAATATCTAGCTACTTACAACTATTTTGCTGTAAGTTTTGAAAGGGAGTTTACCAAGTCCATGCTTGATTATTCACGTCTCTTTAATAGTATTTTGCAGTGAAATTATTGTCTCTTACTTAATGGAAAAATGTTGCCTTATTTTCTGTCAATCACCCATAGCTTTAAGCGGTTTTGTTTCTCACTGATTCAGTGCTGGAAATTCTAAATTTAGTATTCCACCTATTAGTGGTTTGCTGGATAACTTTTTGCCAGCTTGTTCTTATTCAGTGACATTCTTTCATTTAATTAGTCTAACTTGATTTATATGTAACTCTTTGGGTATTGACTTTCGGGCAGGTTTTATTTTTTTTGAAAAGGAAGAATTGTTCTCAGTCAGTTGTATTGAAGCTTCTTTCTCACAGTTAATGAAGCAGAAAATGGTACAAGTCCTGGTGCTTCTACGGGTTAAGGGAACATTGATCCCAAAGGGACAGTGATAAAAAGTCTCAGGTGACAATAAATTGAATAAGTGTGACAGTCTTATTGAGTTTATAGAGTGTTGGAGCAAACCATGACCTTTTTCTCCAATGGCAATAATTAGCTGTGCTTATCAGGCATTCAGAATCTTTGTCTCTCGGTTTGCTGGTGAAAATCATGAGGTACTACACACACCGTAGGTAGAAGAATTACAATGTGCAGGCGAATTGTAATTGTGGCCACATATCATATAAGATGCTGGAATATTAATGACTGCTGTCCCCAAAGTATTTTAATTTATTTATGAGATTATGGTGTATTTAATCAGTGACACTGAATGTTTTTCACATGCATTGTGGTAGCCAATTTCTGTAGGGTTTTTAAATATGTAGTTTTGCTAACAATAATAGAAAATGATTTCCACTCACCGGTTATAGGTTCTCCGCAGGGTTTAGTTTTATTTTAGTTTAGTTTAATGATGCCCGAACCATCCTTTAAGCTATAACCTGTGCTCCATTGTTTATTTAATACTGATACAACATGCTTGTAAAACTAGGGCATTTTATGGAGTGTTGGTCAGTTTGAATAGAATTCAGCAGAGGAATAACTGGAGATACAAGAGCATTGGGATACTAAACTAGAAGATTGCAATTTGAATTAATTTTCCACTGCAATTGAGCTTTTCTAGACAAAATGGGAGAAAGTTGATATGAGCATAGCAATTTGACTGAGGAGTAATACTGTATTTTCTATGTTGCTTGAGGTATTACAGAGTGGTTTGAAGCATCCTTGCTTTGAAGTATGGCTGTGTGGTAAATTTATTGTAGGAGAGAGTGCATGTTGACAGCCTTTCCTACCATTATTGACAAATGGAAAGAGCTGCTAGCTACTCCAAATGGTTGTATGACTGGATTGAAAATGGTAAATAAAATGAGATTTGTGTGTAAATTACATTTGTACAGCGCCTTTCACATCAGGAGGACATCCCAAGGCGCTGAAATTTACCAGATTATATGGGATTACTGTGGGGTCCCTAAAGATTGGCTCTTGCCAAACTGTACCTATTACTTTCCGGAATTAGGTAAATTGGATCTGTCCCTCCAGGGAGAGTGCGCATTCCACTCCAACAATCTATCTCTGGAATTTCCATGTGTAGGTAGGATGATGGAAATCTCAGTTTGGTTTGGATACTCTTCAGCATGGTGATGGGTTTCTGCAGGGAAAAAGAATCGCTGCTCCACCGGGCGCAGGGATTCTTCTCACTTAGCTCCTCTCAACCCTGCAAGCCAAAGCCTGAATGGGTAGGATGATCCCAGTTGGACAAGCAGCAGGAAGCTTGTCAGAGAGAGGATATCTCAAAGTGCTTCACAGAATGTGAATAGATTAGAAGACATAAATATAAAATTAAACTATTCATGGGGCTTGATGAGTGATTTATTATCTCACATTCTTGATGTTCCTTATTTTTACATTTGGGTGTGGGGAAATGGTGTCTTAGCATGTACTTCTTACTGGTGAAAGACAAGACTGCCAACCAAGATGAGAGGCTGATGGAAGAGATTCATTTAAACAACTCCACTTAAATATCAGCTGATCTTTTCCTGTTGGAGGATCAATAGAAAATGAGCTGAAATACAAGTTTTATTATAATATCATTGAGTGTCCATTTACCATAATATTTACCACAAAATGTTTGCCTACAAATGCTCAGTCACTACACTTTACAATAAATCTCATGATGTTCTGTGAGATGTTTTGATAATGTAATAAGATGCTATATCACATGCAAGGATTCTTATCATATTAATTTTATTTCTAGACAACAACAACAACAAAATGACATTTATAGAGCGCCGTTCACGTCGGGAGGACATCCCAAAGTGCTGAGCAGTCAGGTGTCGGGGCCCGAGCATGGGGGAGGGGTGGAGTAGGGGGGAGGGAAACAGAGAGGTGGGAGGGAGACCAAAGGCACGGTCGAAGAGAATAGTCTTGAGACCAGCCTTGAAGGATGCAAGGGAGGAAGCGAAGGGAAGGGACCGTGGGATGGAGTTCCAGAGTGTGGGGGCAGAGAGGCTGAAAGCCCGGCCATCGATGGTAGGACAGGTTGGACAGCAGACATGGAGCAAACCGGAGCCCGATGAACGGAGGGAGGGGGCAGAGAGGTAGGAGGGGGCAAGGCCATGGATGGCCTTAAAGGTGAGGACGAGGATCTTGAATTCAATCATCTGTGGAATGGGGAGCCAGTGGAGTCGGGCGAGGGTGGGAGTGATGGGGTCACGGAGCCTGGTGCGAGAGAGTACACGAGCTGCAGAGTTTGGGATGATCTGCAGCTTGTGAAGGGAAGACTTGGGAAGGCCAATGAGGAGGAAGTTCCCGTAATTGAGCCTTGATGTGACAAATGCGTGGGTGAGGGTTTCGGCAGCCTGAGGGGTGAGGCAGTGGTGGAGTCTGGCAATATTGCGGAGGTGGTGGTAGGCAGTGCCGCTCATGGCGCGGATGTGGGGGATAAAGGACAGTTCAGGGTCAAACAAGACACCCAGGTTCCTGACTGGCTTAGTGAAGTTGAATGTGCAGCCATGGAGGCTGATGCTGCCAGCGCCTGAGGTGCGGAGGCGCTGGCGCGAGCCAATCAGGAGGGCCTCGGTCTTGCTGACATTGAGTTGGAGAAAGTTGGCCCTCGTTCAGGACTTGATGTCGGACAGGCAGTCGGTCAGGACGCCAGTAGTCCTGAAGTTCAGGGTGGAGGCAGAGAGATAGAGTTGGGTGCCATCCGCATACATGTGGAAATTTACTCCATATCTGCAGATGATATCACCCATGTAGAGGGTGAAGAGAAGGGGACTGAGGACAGAGCCCTGAGGAACAACGCATAAGACGGTGCGGGGGCTGGAGGAGAAGTCGTTTGCCGCGACGAAGTGGAGGCGGTGTGAGAGGTAGGATCTGAACCAGTCAAGGACAGAACCTTGAAAGTTGAGGTGGAAGGAGAGACTGTGGAGGAGGATTGAGTTGTCCACGGTGTCAAAGGTGGTGGAGAGGACGAGGAGGTAGAGGGCGCCCTGGTCACACATGGTCAGGATGTGGTTTGTGACCTTGACCAGAGCAGTTTCCGTGCTGTGGGCAGCACGGAAGCCCGATTGGAGGGGTTCATGGAAGGAGTGAGAGGAGAGGAAAGAGTGAAGCTGGGAGGCAATGGCTCTCTCAAGGACCTTGGATGGGAAGGGGAGATTTGAGATGGGCCGACATTCATAGGACTTTGATGTGAGTGAGTTTTACATCTGGTTAGGAAAAAAGATAATGGCGAAAGAGCAGGATTAATACAATTGTTTTTAAATTGTAGATATTGATGAAATTTTGGGGGGCATACTGGGTGTCTGACACATGTGGAAATCCATCAGCATGCTTAAGAGTATCCAAACCAATCAGGATTCTATGCATCCCACCTATACATGGAAATTCAAGAGATATTTATTGGAAGGGAATGCACACTCTCCTGCTTACCTAATTCTGGAGAGCAATTCGCTGGAGTACTGCGGACCAGCCTGGCTCAGGAACAAGACTACTGAGACTGCAACAGAGGGCTGGCTTGATTCTGATATTCCATTGCCAAACATGCCATCTTGGATCCAGTTCAGCCCCAAGGAGACCCGCTTACCCCCCCCCAAAAAAAATCTAATTGCTAATTGGTCATTTGACATCTGACAGGTGTAGGTTTGCAGCCTCACTAGTTGGATGGCACGCACCAGGAACTCCCTGTGAGCTTCCTGGTGGGCAACAAAGCTTAGCTCACCATCTTCCTGCCCGCAGCTCAGACACACATCTCTTCCCACCTGTTAGAGGTGCAGAGCTTGAGTAGCAATTGCTTACCTCTCTGCAGTTAAGCTGGATTCCAAGTACTGGATGTATGGACGTGTGTTCATGAACTCGGACTCCACATAATGCCTTCTAAAAGCTTCCAGCTTGTCACCCCAAGCCTCAGAATTTCCGCATGATGTGGACATCGGCCTTCGGCATGGTAGGAGGACCTTTACAGGACAGCTTGTGAATTGCTAGCCACCTTGATGTTCTAGAGATTCAAGTCCAAAGCCACGTACTAGGCTTACTCACTACCAGCTGTTTTATCCAGGTCCTCATGTGAACGTATTTGGCAAATAGAACATGGTCACTGTGAAGCCGCCTCCGTCTCCAGGGTACTTAGCGACAGGTCAGCATAGGCCGTAGCCCTCTCTCCCTGGAGATGCTTCCCATGTTTGCCACAAATCCACCTCACTGCTTGATTCTGGACTTTGCAATTGGGCTGGAAGAAGCCTCGCTGCTGTACCCCGAGGAGCTCAGATCCATAAAGGAGGACTGTTCGCACACAGGTGGGACCTTCCTGTTCTTGAAGAGAGATGAGAATGACTAGAGTATTTCGCCCCTTTTCTGCGCAGTTCTTCAGGACAGTGTCCGGGCAAAAGTTGGTGTTCATCACAATCCCCAGGTACCAGTAAGAATCAACAATTGGGACTGATGCCTCTTGTATTTTCTGATCAATATCCTTGACATCTTCTCTTGAGCCATGCAAAATCATGATTCCACACACATTATAATGTCCGATTGGATGGCCCAGTATTCAAGAAGGTGAGTGCAGTTCAAAAGATCCTCAGGTGAGTCCGTCAGCATCACAATGTTGTTCACAAACAGAAGCACCGCAATCCTGCCAGAAAGGCTTAGAACAGATACACCAAGTTCAACACCCTCAATGGCATCCAACGCATCATTGATGAACACATCGAATCGGTGGGTGACAATAGGCAGTCTTGCCTTACTTCCCTTTCGAGAGGGATGGCTTTGTCCACTGTCAACCCTTACCCAGATCTTGGAGCTGGAATACATATTCTGGGTAAAATCCAAGATTTTGGCCATGTATTCCCATGGCTTCTCGTTTCATCATGAGACCTTCATGAGGCAAAAGGTTGAAAACCTGCTGCTGAAAAAAAAGGCTGGGACAAAAGAAAGAGAAAGAGCAGACAGGGCAATAGGAAAGAAAGAAAGATTGGAAGTGATAGAAGGAAATAATTACCTATTTTAATTTTGTGAATTGTTTTAATTTGACAGTGTAAAGGGCAAAGCAATACTTTAAGGAAGGCTTGTTAAAATTGCTAAGTTGAAAGTAATATTTGGCCTAAGGAAATGCCAGATGCCTTTGCGGTCCTTTTGTGAAATATTTATGTTGATAGTGGTGGTTATGTGCAAAATTAATGGCAGCCAAAAATTTGTTTACTTTTTTAGGTATACATCTAGTATATGTGTACATAAAATCTAATAGTTGCCAACATGCACATAAATTAGAAACTTAATAATTACGCATAAAAATCATCCTCTCCCAACCCCAAATTATAATAATAATAATCATTGCATTTGTTATAGCGCTTTATCACATCTTCGAGACGTCTCAAAGCATTTCACAGAATATACTGTAAAGTGAATTGACTATAATAATAATAATAATAATCCTTGCATTTGATATAGCGCTTTTCACGTCGGGAGGACGTCCCAAAGCGCTTCACAGAACACACTGTAAAGTGAATTGACTGTATATTTGTGGGCGAACGCGGCAGCCAATTGCGCACAGCAATGTCCCACAAACAGTCGTAGATTGAAAATAACCAATTTTATTATTGTTTTTGGTTTTGGAGGGATGATTATTAGGCTCTGTGTGGAGTAAGGAAACTTGCCCAAGGTTTCGCCCTGACCTGCCTGGAATTGAACTCAGGTCTCTCGCTTGCAAAGCGAGTGCTCTAACCACTGAGCTACAGGACTCCACATGGGGGGGGGGAAAGGGTGGGAGGGAGAGATGGGGAGATGGAGGGGAAGGGGGGGGGAAGGGAGAGATGGGCGAATTTTTTTTTTATTTTGAGGGCGAAATGCGGCAGCTAATTGCGCACAGCAGTGTCCCACAAACAGTCGTCGATTGAAGTAACCAATTTCTTCTTATTATTTATTTTGAAGGAATTATTACACCTGGAAAAGCGATCTGCCAATTGACTTACAACCGGGTTCCTACTCATTGCTAGGTAAACAGAGACTTGTGGTGTAAGGAAACTTGCCGAACATTTCGCCCTGTCGGGAATCAAACCCAGGTCTCTCGCTTGCGAGTCAAGTACTCTAACCACTGAGCTACAGGACTCCGCATGATATTCCAGCGTTAAGCTTTTTACCTGGTAACTTTTACTAATTTAGAAAAACGTAGAATATATAAATTGACACTTCTCTCCCCCTCTAATTTGGGGATGGCTCAGGAGTCTCAATGTTGCTATGATGTTCACAAGTGGGAATTATTTTGCATCTTTATTGCATTATTACCAGGGGAAAATTTACAGTATTGTACAGTAAAATTGGGCAGCCTTTCAGTAACAGGGCAAATTCAACTGTGTGGAATATATTGGGATCCCCAAGAGGGATCCCAATATATACTATAATTAGGGCTTCTTACTTTCAGCTTTAACCAATAAAAAAAATTATAAATCACACCCAATACAAAAAAATTAAAATAGTTGTTTATCCATTAAACACTGGAAAAACACCGGAAAAGCACCATGGTGAGCTTTTCTCTCTCGCTCGCTCTAGGTGGTGTGTGTATATCTTGGTGTACCAACTGCAAATGTGTCGTTCTCCGCCCCTCCCCCTCCGTGTGCGCAGGACGTCTGGTGAAGTGTTTGTATGTGAGAGGAGGGAGTCACTGCGGCGCATGTGTGAGGACTCTTCTCTCCTATTTGTATACACAGGCACATTTTCTCATTACAGTAACAAAAGCCCCCCAACCCCCTGATTTAGAAACACTCTAAAATTGCTATAAAAAAAAGTAATCCCCCCCAATCAAATTAATAAAACCAGAAAATCAGGAGCCCCAGTTAAACAGCTAACAAATCATTTGAAAGAGATTTGTTATAAAAGGAGTGGGGATGGGAAATATTTTCAGTGTGAAATACTCTTTCCTTCATTCCCACTCAGTTATAACAAAGAGTAATTTTGAAGTCTGTTACAGGAGAAGAGATGAAGTATTTTTATGCCCTCCTTGGATGACGATAGATTTGGGACATTTTGGAATTCCTACATATTTGGCTTCTACTAGATTTTAGATCTATGATACTTTTTCAGTCAGAATCCAAAACGTAAAAGGATGCCAATTGGCACTGATATTGTGGCATATGTTGGCTAATGACATTAACTGAGTATCTATTTGCTGACAGACGATTCCAATATGTCTGATCTCCAGGATAAGGAAGCGGCTAAAACTTTCTTGCCACTTGGGAGCTCATAGAAATAATGTAACTTAAAAATTAAAGCGAGTGCTTTACACCAGATGAAACCCGCTATGCCATCACCTCAATTATATTTTAGTGTTGCCCTTTAAGACTTTTGTAAAAATTGACCTTTGTTCAAAGTATTTTGCCTGTGGTATTGGTATTTAAAAATAATGTTCCCAAAGAACAGAAAGTTAATTTACGTAATAGAAAAGGCTTGTATTTTTACAGAACGTATAACTTCAAAACTGTACACAGTAACTATTAATGTAAAATAAAAACAGAGGTCGCTGAGAACATTCAGCAGGTCAGGCAGCATCTATGGAGAGAGGAGAATGAGTTAATGTTTCAGGCCGATGACCTTTACACAGTAATTATTGTTACTTGTGACTATTTTTGTAGACAAACACAGCAGAGATTTTGCACATACTATAAGGACATTCTACTAATAAAATGGGGCAAATGACCAGTTAATCTGGAGGATTGTTGACCAGGGGACTGGGAGAAATTCCCTTCTCTTTTTGAATAATTTCATGAGATCTTTAACATTCATCTGAACATTCAAGTTGGACTTTGGTGTAACATTTCTTCTGAAGGACAACACCTTCAACAGTGCAGCTGTCCGTCAGCATTACACTGGAGTGTCAGCAACTTGGACCCATAACCATTTGACCTAGAGGTGAAAGTGCTACTAAGTAAGCTAGGCTGATACCTTCGTAGATGTTTGCAGTAAGAATTGGGTACAATCTGCTGAATAATAATAATAATCCTTGCATTTGATATAGCGCTTTTCACGTCGGGAGAACGTCCCAAAGCGCTTCACAGAGCACACTGTAAAGTGAAGTGACTGTATATTTGTGGGCGAACGCGGCAGCCAATTGCGCACAGCAATGTCCCACAAACAGTCGTAGATTGAAAATGACCAATTTATTATTGTTTTTGGTTTTGGAGGGATTATTATTAGGCTCTGTGTGGAGTAAGGAAACTTGCCCAAGGTTTTGCCCTGCCTGGAATTGAACTCAGGTCTCTTGCTTGCAAAGCGAGTGCTCTAGCCACTGAGCTACAGGACTCCAAATTGTCTATTAAAGCAGTTTTATGTTTTAATTTTGGTCTAAATTGGGTATGTAGCTGTACAGTTATGAAAGCCTATTTTAATGTGATTTTACCCTATTGATTCACTTTATTCCTTACTTTATTGCAATGGAATATAATTATTTCATTTTTATAATTCTTTTTTCAAATTTATATAGTAAATTTAATAAATATTACACTGTTTACTGTAATTGAATCTCTTACCCTAGTACTAGATCACTGGTCACTCACTCCATGGCTGTTTGTGGGATGTTGCTGTAACCAAATCAGCTGCCAGGTTCACCCATAAAACGCACACAGTCACACCACTTTAAATATATCCGGTAAGCGCTTTGAGGAGTCTCGACAATGTGATAAGGTGCTATATCAAATGCAGGGATGATGATTATTATTATTATTTGTTACTAAAAGAATAAAATAGGTAAAGATTCTATAACTGAACTGAATATGTTTGGGCACAGAGTGTGAAGACTGGCATAGACAAGTTGGTCAAATAGTGTGTTTCCACTCTACATCATTCCATGCAATTCTAGATGTAAATGTTGTGGGTACCACTACAGGGTTGATCTGCAGATGAAAGTGATTTAAATTATACTGATGGTAATAGAATACATTAAGGCATATCACCTGTTTAACACTCATTATCCTTTCTTTTGTACACTTAATGGAACATGTACTACAAAAATCAATAAGAAAAAGTTTTGCCTTTTTTTAAAAAAACACACCACAGCAGGCTGTTCTTTTAACAGGTAAGGACACATAAGTGGAGTAGACTGTATAATGAAGCAAACTGCTCTTTATTGCTACCACATTTGTAGTCAGTAGCAGTGCTCCCCTGTGTACTAATTATGGCTGTATCTTATCATTTGTTCAGCGGCTTTGAGGTGATGTCATTTTTAAAGTGCCTGCTGTGCTATGTACATAAAAGTTTTATCTGGTCCCATTTCAGTTCACAATTAACTAAACTGACAGCATCTGTTAGCAGTGTTAAAGGTTGCGTCTTTCGGTTTTCTATTTAATGGTTAATCATCCTTTCTCCCCAGTAGGCACAATGGACAGACAATACAGATGGCAGTATCTAAAATATCTGCACTTGTGTACACTGTTACTGTTGCATATCAATTGAGTTCTTCCACCTTCCTCTTCTTTCATACCAACTGATACATGAGAAGTTTTTTAAATCATTTTGACTGGAGTGAAATTCAATTTGACTTTCTTTTAAATATTTTAGACCTCCTATATTGATGATGATAGTATTGTTATGCTATCTGAATTTTTTAAAAATTCCCTCAAATATAATAGAGGTTTGCGATGCTCACAAAGTTGTGACAAGTCTGATGAGAGGAACAACACATTGAAACTGATTGTGTTCCACAGTTACAAAGACAGGTTTCAGTTAAGAAGAGAGACTTAAGAAGTTAGGACTTTTTCCACATAGCTGTGGAAAAGGGGTGACTTGATAGAGGTCTTCAAGATTCTGAAGGGTTATGATTATTTGCACTGTTCGGCACGTCGGTAGGTAACTGGAGGGCAGAAATTTAAGATAATCACAAAAGGAAAATATTTTGTAATTATCTTGACCACCTGAAGTGAAGAGGAAGTTCACACAAAACATTGTACACAGAGGGTGGGTGGAATGTGGGATTCTCAGCCACAAACTATTGTTGATGTAAGAGTCGTATTCGTTTTAGAAGGAGATTAGATGGATAATTTTAAAGGATATGAGGAGTGAGCAGAAGAGTAGGGTAGATGCAGTGGCACATGTAGTGAAAAACACTAGCTCAGACCTGAAGGACCAATTGGTTTCTGTGATTCTATGATTTCTAGATCACAGTTCCATTCTGTTTGTATTGTTCTTGTAAAGCATAATGTCAATGATAGGCAAATACATATCAGGTTGATGTCTGTTCAAATGTGGGTGTTTGTTTATAGGTACAGTTTAGAGGTCAGCATGGGTCAATATATAGTTTTGATACTTGGCCTAATATGGGATGCAAACTCTGCATTCCCTTGTACTTGGCATCTAGCATGGCCTGTTCTGGTTGAATATTTCAGTACAGTACAGGAGTTATGCACAATAAAAGATTTTAGGGCCAGCATGATTAAATTGATGAGATACCTTTTAATCAAAACCACAAAAAATATCTACAGTACATGCAGAACTCATCAATTTCATTTGATGAGCTAGCCTATTTGCAAATTTGATAAGCATTTTATGAGCCTTCATACTGAGTACCAATAGCTGTGAACCATGAAAGGGACAACAATTTTATTTAAAGAGAAATTAATTATTCCTGTTCTATTCAAAGCAACAAGAAATAGGTGGAAGTGCTGGGAACATAGGGTAAAAGAAATATGAATATGAAAAAGAGAGGGGGGATATAGTATTTGATATTTATCCCCACCGCCCACCACCACCACTTCTGGAGATTAATTTTACCCAGAGTTGATGCACCAATATTGGTGCCATTGCTGCATTTTTTCTTAGTGAAGGAGAAGTAGAGCCCACGAGCTTTCCTGGGTGTGAGAACAACATTTCAACCCTGCTTCACCAGGCCCAGGCTTAAATTTAAACAGAATACTGATGTCCTGAAATGACAGACCAGAACTCCCCAGTATAAATATTTTTCTCTCTATCCTCCACTTAGCTTTTCCATCAAATATGGAAGGATATTCTTCCCACCAATTCTCAAGAAGAGATCATTTTCTGTTTTTATCCTGTAGCAATGCTTGTTTAAAGCAACAATCGAGGTAAAATCGGTTTATCCAGCAAAATCAGAGTATCCTTTGCTTGTGATACTCAATATTCAGGGCCATTTGGCAGAAACTTGTTGAAAATGAAATAAAGCCAAACTGAGGTGAACTAAAATAAAACCAGATGTGTTGGTACCTCCAGGGTATGTGAACTTTTGGAAATGTTTTGACTTCTGGTCCCTAGAATAATGTTTCTCCTTGGAGACACATTTGACGTTGGCTTAAGCTTATTTTCAGGTTTAGGTTTTGTCTGCAATATAAAGCTCAGCTTCATGAATCATATTCGCAGGCGTGTGCATCAGAGCCTTCTGGATTGCTTATATTTCTTCATACACCGAATGCATGAAAAAGCAACTTGTTTATTGCGGGTTTCAAGGTGTTTGTGATTTGTTGGAGACAGAGTAAAGCCAAATATGGTTACCTGCCAATTGGAAACTGTTTATTTGTCCCTGTTCACCATCACCAGAAATAGTGATACCGTCAACATTGACCCAATATATTCACTCAAATGTCACCATGCAATAGTGAAAAGTGCACACAGCCAGAGACCTTTATATTTACAGATTTACTGATGGACAGACTGCACTACTGCTGTATAAATTGGAATGCACAAGTAGCAGTGGCATTTCTGCACACACCAGAATTTTTAAAAAGTTGCAATGATATATTAACAGCAACAAATTGCATATATATATACTATATATCTTTAATTAATAAGTACTTCATAGGTTTGTAAATTTTCGAATTCTTGGCCAGTCTGCATTTTAGAAATGGGTATAAATGTTTTGCAGCACATAAATTGAGAAAGAAAATAAGACTAAATATAATTAAAAGACCAGCAGTGTTTCACTACCCAAAATGTTCATTTGTCCAATTGCTACTTTGGAGATTTGCTGAAGAGAAGAGCCTGGTTGTTGTCACACTGGCAGATGCCAGAGAAAATCTACTTTTGTATTGAGGAAACGCCCCCATTAATCTCACTCTAGGGTCTTCACTGCCTCAGCTGATGCTGAGTGTGTAGGGTTTGGGAAATTGGTCTCAGGAGTGCAAACTCTTGAGGTGGAGAACTGGAGTGTCCTCTAAGTGTACTGTTAATTAGAAAACCACTGAACATGATTCTTATTAATAACATACTAGAGTTAGAAGATCTTGATAGTACACACTGTTGCTTTTGAATGACATTTTTTATCGATTCGCTCTGGAAACTTTATTGATTCAAATCAAACACAGACAATGAAAGTCTCTCCACACAAAGATTATTATCTTTATACCTTTATAAATACACTGACGTGTATTTTCAGCAATATCACTAACGTATCACTAACAATCTACATTTTCTGCCTTATTTTCTGGATTTTCTATAATACTGCCATATTTTATAATCTGCATAAGATTTTATAATCTACATTTTATGCATCTGCCTAATTGGCCTTTTCCAACAGAGCTTGAGTCATAAAATTCAAGGCAACTTCTATATCTAGGTCGAATGCTTAGAGCTATTCTCTGTCAAGGTTCACAGCCTCAAGAGGTTTTTAGTTAGAAAAGGGATATATTTTACACCAAAATGCAAAAGTATTTTTTAACTAATATTTCTCAGCCTCACTGTATATTTTCCAACCAAAGTTGTACAAACCAGAGACATCTCCAATTTGGTTTCTATACTCAATTAGCTGATCACAGCCACACACCAATTGGAGTGCTATACAACAACAACAACAAGATTCCATTTATACAGTCTATTCACTTTACAGCATATTCTGTGAAGCGCTTTGAGACGTCTAGAAGATGTGAAAAGCGCTATATCAAATGCAAGGATTATTATTATTCATTGGTTAAAAATGTAAGATTGTGCAGATGGATAACCTTCTTAATTTCTACCTTAATTTGAAAGCCAATTTTTTACAATTCATTTATGGTTCCGCAAAAAATCAGCTTCCAAATTAAATCTGAATGTAATACAGCTCACTGAAATTTTGCACTGTTAAATTTTAAAACAATTGTCTTAAGACTAAAAATGTGATAAATTTCAGGCCTCAAGTGAACCAAGAGATTGTAATTTGATCCTTCGAGAGTTGATCTAGTGTGAACTACTGTAAGAAATGTGAGTTGCAATGCTGCAGTATATTGCTCAAGTTCTCACTATATGTTGATGTTCAAGCAGTGCTGTTACTTTGACAACCAGAGGAGATGCTGAGCACTACAATCATTACGTGTACACATTCACTATGTTGCAATAAGATGGTGATGCAACAGCTCAACATTAGCCTCTCGCACTACACTGATTCCTATTGACAATCTACCATTTCCTCTGTGTACAACTTCCCCTCCATCTTCACGATATCACAAAATATGTGTTCTCCAAAGAAAGTTATAAAATAGAGACTTGGTTCCCATCTGATGTGGTGTCTTTATTGCAGGAAGATCCAGTTACTAATCACATAGCTGCAAAGATTGTGGAGAATGTCTGCACCGCTAACTCATCTCTTGCTCAAGGATTCCTCACTGGAGAGATCGGTCTGTTACTTTGGTACCTTTTTACACACTCAACTGTGGATTCATTGCGGGTGACAGTCATTTCAGTAAGTCCTAATGTGCTTATTTGAAATCCTATTATTGAAAGATATCAGTACACAAACGTAGAATGGGCTAATTTGTTTAGTATTAAAAGCTCACGTGTGGATACTATAATTTTTTGCCTGGTACTATAATTCTTCATTTGCTATGCTTCATTCTCCTTATGGGAGGGCTGGTAGGCTTTTCTTTCAGACCTTTCTGGCTGATGTTCTTGAGTATAGAGGCATTTGGCTACAGAAATACAATCACAACACTTTACAATAAATCCTATGAAATGCTTTGAGATGTCCTGACATCTCAATTTGATAAGGCACTATATCAAATGCAAGGATTATTATTATTTTCATTTATTTTGTGTGAGAGGAAGAGACTGGGTTTGCTTATCATCCTTCATCAGATGACATAACAGAGATGGAACTCACCAGATGGAAAATCATGCCTGAAGAGGGCTTCATAACACTCTCTGACTCAGTGTAGCTGGACCTACAGCACATGATTTCCCTCACAAGATCATTGTCACTGAAATAATTCTGCCGGCTTTGGGATTTCGAACTCGTGTAGTCTCTACTCACACAACAATACAGTGTTGAGGGTACGTTGCATTGTTGAATGTGGGGTCCTTCAGATGATGTGTTGAAAACCAAGCTCCCTTCTGCCAGTTCAGATACATGTTAAAGATTCTACGGCACAGTTCGAAAAAACAAGGGAGTTTCTCCTGGCGCCTGGCCAATAAGTTCTTAAGTAAAATTGGCTAACGCTATCCAAATTGTATTTGATATAGTGCTTTTCACGTCAGGGGGATATCTTAAAGTGCTTCACGGGAGTTACTTAAAAGTGTAGGACATGTTGTAGGTGAACTGGCAGTCAATTTATATACATCAGTGTGTCACAATCAAACATGTAATAAATGACCAATATTATCTGTGGGATTGGTGGTCAGAACACCTAAACAGGCATATGGGAACAGATGGGGACAACACCTGTAACAATGCAGTGCACACCCAGCACTGCACTGGAGTGTCATTTTTTTATATTTCACTTCAAATGTTTATCCAATTTACTTTTAAATTTTGTTATGGTCACAGCTCGATTAGCCACTTGTTGAAAAGCATTCCATGTTCCAACAGAAAATATTTCTTCAATCCTTCTACTTAATGCTTCCCTTGACAACCCTGATCTTATGCCCCCTTTTTACTGATTTGCTAAGCAGAGGGAATAACCTTTAGCGTAATCTATCTATTTCCCACAGTAACAACAATAACAACAAATTACATTTGTATAGTGCCTTTCACGTTGGGAGGACGTCCCAAGGTGTTGGACAGTTAGGGATTTGGATCTGAGCTGGAGATTGGGGTCAGGAGGGGTAGATGACAAGGATTTCTATTGCCTCTCTAAGTGTGATTGTCCAATTAGAGACAAAAACAACAAAATTACATTTATATTGCACCTCTCAGATCGGAAGGATGTCCTGAGGCATTGGACAGTTAAGGGTTTGCAACGGATTCCGGCCTTATAATCAAGAGAGGTGGCCGAAAGAGGAAAGTCTTCAGTTGTAAAATGCTCCATCCTAGGAACAGACTTGCGATTGTCTAAACATTAAATTTAGGAATCTTACAGACAGAAGTGAGACGTTGTTCATTCCATGGTTTGGATACAAACCCAAGTTCCAGAGGCAAATTTTGCCTGTCTTGGCTAAATTGTCATTTCCCCTTCTCACCTCAATCCAATGGTTCATATAAGAGCATTGACGCTGTCCACAATCTGTTCTTGCTTTCTTCACCAATGAGGTCTTGGGTTATCATGGGATGGGGTGGGTGGGGGGAGGAATAGGGTAAAACATACAAACAAGCTACTAGCTTAGAAACAAATGGATTCAAATAAAGCTGCAGGAAACAGTTTCAATTCCCAGCCGGTCTCCTGGTCTGCTTGTTGAATTAATTTCTCATTATAAAGTAGTGCATATTTTTTGAAACATTTTAAAGGGACTATTACATATTGATCAGCTGGTGTAAAATTTAAGTGAACCATATGGGAATTTCTAAACAAAACCTTTGTTCCAGCCCTAAATTCTATGATGCTATACACTTGGCGTTTAATTAGAGTGTATCTATAAATTTTTCTCTTGTCCCTGCAGGCTTTGTGCAGGATTACTCGCCACTCTGCTAGTGCCTTTCAAAGTGTCATTGACAAGGTCGGCTTGACAGCAGTGCTGAACTCCCTAGTGACTGGAATAAGCCGTGTTCAACAGTACATGTTGACTATGTTTATTGCAATGTTGTCATCTGGTGTGCACTTGCAAAGATTGGTGCAGGAAAAGGTATGACACAATAATAATTTCTTTTAGTTAATATTCCCTCCATGTTTTTCTGTGTCACAAATGTATGTGCGTGTTGATATTTGTAAAATATTTTCATATCTGATATTGTTTGCACACTCTGGGGTCCTAAGCCTTGGCTCTTGCCAACTTGCACCTATACTTTCTGGAATTGGGTAAGCAGGATGCATCCCTTCAAGAAGAGTGTAGATTCCATTCCAACAATCTATCTCTGGGATTTCCATGTGTAGGTGGGACACATGGAAATCTCAGCTTGTTTTGAATACTCTTAAGTAATGTTCCGCATTTGTCAGACACCCAGCTGACCAATTGCCTTGGATTCATTTTGATCCATCAGTTGCATTTTTTCTCTGCTGACCCGACCTGATGGAGAAAGGTCACAGGCTCCAGGAGTCCTTCTGCACTTCCAGTGGTTATTCAGTGTCTTAACCCGGATGGCAAGTGTTATCAAGTTATAGGTCATTTGACTGTAGGGACAGAACTAAGCCTCATTATGCCTTCACTTCTGAAATCCACATGTGTAGCTTCTAGTTTGGTTTGTTGACTAATGATCAAAAATGGGAAGTCTAGCTTCCACAGAATGTTCCACAATGACATTCTTAACAAATTACACAGAAGCACCCATTAGAACCCATCCAACATCGACCACAAATGACCAAAGGATCGCAAGAAGGTTCACCTGGAATGGGGATGTGCAAAAGTCTCTGTTCAGACAGTAGTTTGACCTGTCATTAACAGGTTGTGAAATCTGCTACTGGGTGAATTCTACCACATCAAGAACCTTAGGCCTTGCAGAAGTGATTATTTATCAGTGATACCTTACAGAATCATTGCTAAATAATGCAATATTATATTATGGACCTTTTTAATCTGAGGATCTCAGTGCTGTGCAGGGAACTCTTTTTATATTGTTGGCGGAAGGGGGAATTTCATAGTAGGCTTGGATGAAGAAGATACTTTGCCCATTTGATCTCATCCTTCCACTCTGCTGTTTTTCCATTAATACATTAAGTTGTTTATTAAATGAGCCTAGTATCCTGACATCTATCAGTATTGCTGTTAACACATTCTAGCTGATCCGCAAAGGTAGTCAAGCAATTTCAGAAATACTTAACATTCCCTATTTCTCCACTTTGCATTCCCAGCTTGCTGTCTACTGCTAACTCCAACAGCAGGGAGCCACTGCAAACTGTTTGATCATCTCAATTTATACTTCATCCCTATTCCATCTAAACCTGCTTCCAACCAGAACGTTAGCCAGTTCCTTTCGAAAATAATTGTAATCAATTCCTATTGATTCTTATTTTACACATATCTGCTATTTAGTGTGACCAATTTATTCTATTCACTTCAGGCTTTTTACATTTAAATTTGCCTCCTGTAGTTGTGTGCTCACAGTCTATGTCAAATAGCCTACTTATATATCTTCTATGCCTTTTAGGATTGACAGTCCTGAATCAATTCGCCACTCAAACTTACCAAGTTTACATAGATTTACGTAGAATGTGCAGCCAAGAAACAGGTCATTCGGCCCAACTAGTCCGTGCTGGTGTTTATAATAATAATAATAATAATAATCCTTGCATTTGATATAGCGCTTTTCACGTCGGGAGGACGTCCCAAAGCGCTTCACAGAACACACTGTAAAGTGAATTGACTGTATATTTGTGGGTGAACGCGGCAGCCAATTGCGCACAGCAATGTCCCACAAACAGTCGTAGATTGAAAATGACCAATTTATTATTGTTTTTGGTTTTGGAGGGATTATTATTAGGCTCTGTGTGGAGTAAGGAAACTTGCCCAAGGTTTCGCCCTCTGCCTGGAATTGAACTCAGGTCTCTCACTTGCAAAGCGAGTGCTCTAACCACTGAGCTACAGGACTCCACATGGAGACTCATGTGCAAGGTTTATACTGCACATGAGTCTCCACCCACTCCTTACTTCCTTCCATACTCTTCTGTTCATTTCTAACCTCATGTGAAAAAGGTAGCTTCCTATTAAATGCATCAGTATTTCTTTCTTGTATATTGGAGCCTCAAGTCTGAGAGATTGAAGACTGAGATTGATAGGTTTCTTGTAGATAAAAGGATTAAGGGATATGGGGATAAGGTGGGTAGGTGGAGTTAGAATAGATCAGCCATGATCTTATTGAATGGCAGGGCAGGTTCGAATGGCCTACTGCTCCTAATTCTTAAGTTCTAAGTCCCAGAATAATTTTCTCTGAACCCTCTCCAAAGCATCTCCGAGGCTAGACCTTCCTGGTGACTCATTGGCTAGGTGTGCTGCGTGGAAGGGCAAACTAGCCACTGGGGCCAGGAATTCTTCTCACTCGGCTCCACTTAACCTTGCAAATTAAAGCCTTAACAGTTATAGTGGTTCTTCCTGGACAAGCAGTGGGAAGCTTGCCAGACAGTGTTTACAGTACCAAGTGATGCATCTTTAGCTGGTTAAACACCAGCAATATCTCACTATACACTCTGGGGCCATGGCTCTCACCAGCTTGCGCTTAGTACTTTCTGACAAATAGATTGTGTCCCTCAGGAGAGAGAGTACACATTCCAGACACAGGGTAATATCCACGTGCAAGTGGCATGGATATGTGGAACTTTTCCTGGTTTGGATACTCAAGCATGGTGTCAGACACCTGGTTGCCTTGGGGGTGCTACATTTTGCATTGGGAAGAGCATTGTTGTTTTGGATTTTGTTCATATCAATTGCAGCTTCTTGGCATGAATAAGGTAATATCTGCAATTTATAAAGTCCTTAGGTAACATTGCATCTAAAAGTCTTGCTCGAGGGATGTTTTTATGTTTTATTATGATTTCACCCTACCTTCACTTTGCAATGCAGCATCATAGGCAGACTGCATTGCTTGAGATTTTCTTTTCAGTTAGAGCTGTTCCATTGTACAAAAAGAGAAAATGCAGCATATGTGAGTCTAAGTGTCTGGCAATAAATGAACAACTGCTGGAGTAACATCAGTGAGTCATATATCTTGAGGACAAAAAAATCATATTAAAATATTCAGGAGTATTGTCTGAAAATCATCATTTTAATTGAAAATGTGTTTTAGCTATGAATGAGCAGTGTTATGTCTGCATAATTAACTGCTCCTGCTTTCTCACAGAAGAACTGTTCATTTTCTGCAGGATTTTGTCACAAAAATTGTCCGTTTATTGGAGAGTCCTTCCACAGTAATTCGAGCAAAAGCCTTCTTGGTCTTATTGGAAGTGTTAAAGAACAATAAAGAAATGCTGCTGCTCTGTTGCCAGACAAGGTAAGAGGCACATCGGTAAATAAAATAATAATCCTTACAATTGATATAGCACTTTCGCGGCAGGAGGACGTCTCAGAGCACTTCACGGGATATACTGCAAAGTAGAGTGAATATATTTATGACCGAACGTAGAGGTAGAAACCAAAACCATAAAACCATGGCTTTAAATCAGTTTATTCCATGTAAGCCTTTCACCTCAGGGACTTTCCTGTTTTATTATGACTCAGTGCTCCACTATGCAGCTATTGAGCTGTCAGTTGAATTTTTTAATCCCAAATTATTCATTTGCTTTCAGTTATTATGGAGTCCTGTAGCTTAGTGGATAGAGCACTCGCTTCACAAGCGAGAGAACCTGGGTTCAATTTCCGGGCAGGGCAAAATGTTAGGCAAGTTTCCTTACTCCACACACCACTGTTCACCTAGCAGTAAGTAGGAACCCAGTTGTTAGTTGATTGGTGGATCGCTTTTCCAGGGGTAATATTCTCTTCCAAAAAATAAAAAAATAATAATAATTCGGTCACTCAATCCATGACTGTGTGCAATTGACTGCCACGTTTCGCTCACAAAATATACAGTCAATTCACTTTACAGTATATTCTATGAAGCGCTTTGAGACGTCTCGAAGACATGATAAGGCGCCAAATCAAATGCAAGGATTATTATTGTAGAAACATTTGTTTGCACCTCATTGATAAAATATGACATTATCTAAATATGTTCAGAATGTTGAATACTGTATAAAGAAAGGTACAGCAGAGAGCTTGATATTCATATTTACTGGCAGCATTTCCATATTGTTTTAGATATCAATGCCTTCTCTCTTATTCCCCATCCCATTACGAGAATAACGATTGGCAATGTGCATCTTGTCACATTTTCATGGGTATATTTAAAGGGCCAGTGACAAATAATCAGATATACTGTGGATAATCGATAGGAGTTGTCCATTTCTTAAAAAAATCTAATGAGTAGCTTGGAGGCGGAAGGAAGAGAAAGATGGTATAGTTTTATGTATTTCTATTATTGGTGATTTAAAATGATTCCTAGGTCTCAGAAGGTTGAATACCATGACTAGTTAGCCCTATTTGAGATGTCACAGGCTCAAAAAGTCTAAGGTTAGACTTTTGAACCCATGCTGGCTGTCATTATTTAGATTACTTTTATCCTCCTGGAGGGGGGAGTTAAGTGGGGTCTCCTTGTAGCTAAACTCGTTCCAATGTGATATGTTTAGCAACAGAATGTCAGAATCAAGTCAACCCTCTCTGATTGCCTCAGTAGTCCGGTTCCTGAGCCAGGCGGTTCCACAGTATTCCAGGGCAATGCTGATGATAAAGTCTGGCTCGTTGGTAGGACATGGAAGGCCATAATAATAATAATAAGATATACTGGAAGGGCATTCCAGTCACTGGAGTCTTGTAGCTCAGTGGTTAGAGCACTCGCTTTGCAAATAGAGACCTGAGTTCAATTCCAGGCAGAGGGCGAAACCTTGGGCAAGTTTCCTTACTCCACACAGAGCCTAATAATAATCCCTCCAAAACCAAAAACAATAATAAATTGGTCATTTTCAATCTACGACTGTTTGTGGGACGTTGCTGTGCGCAATTGGCGCCGCGTTCGCCCACAAATATACAGTCAATTCACTTTACAGAGTGTTCTGTGAAGCGCTTTGGGACGTCCTCCCGACGTGAAAAGCGCTATATCAAATGCAAGGATTATTATTATTATTATTGGGAGCAGGGAATCCTCCCACTCAGCTCCTGTAAACCCTGCAAGCCAAAGCCCTAATGGGTAGAGTGGTCCCAGCTGGACAAGCAGTGGGAAAGCTTGCCCGACAATGCTTTTGATTTAGCAAACTATACGGTTTTAGCTGGTTAAGACTCCAGCAGTACTCCAACCCACATTCTGGGGTCCCCAAGCAGTAGCTCTTGTCAACCTGCACCTAATTTGTTCTGGAATTCGGTAAGCAGGATGTGTCCCTCCAGGGAGAGAGGGCACGTTCCATTCCAACAATCTATCTCTGGGATTCCCATGTGTAGGTGGGATGCATGGAATTCTCAGTTGGGTTTGGATACTCTTAAGCATGGTGATGGGTTTCTGCATGTGTCAAACACTCAGCTGCCCCCAAAAAATTATCCAGGTAATGTTCATTTCCTTTCTGACGATTGATTCCATCATGTTTCCAATTATTGAGGGCAATGCGCAGTCAGGCTAATGTGTCTCTGGTTGATATAAAGTCAGGCATAAAGGATCTGTAGTTGATATATGGATAGGTTAATGTGTCTGTTGTTGATATGAGGTCAGGCTAAAGGGTCTGTAGCTCTTATGTGGATAGGCTAATGGGTCTAACCTTATATGATGAGTAGCCACTTTCTGAGACATCAGAATGTTCCCAGCACAATTCAGCAACTTCGAGATTTGTCACCAAATGGAAGTAAGATGCAGAAATAAAATAAGTTGAAATGAAATGCTGTCATAATAAAAACTGGTTTGCAACATAAAACAGCTGCCACCAACTAATGCTACATAAAATTCCACAGAAAGTTTATTCTAAAACAATGAATCATTAATAAATTAAATCTAATTTGCCAAGTAATTTTGTGCTTCATTTATACTGTGTATACTGCATGTTTGGTTGGCAAACATGCAGGATAAATGAGAGATAGAGCCATTGCGAATGTTACTGGAGGTTGCTCTTACACAATCTAGAGATAGCAGTTTCAGGAAAAGTGCGATTTACACCATGCAGTAAATCCAGTGGTTACAAATTTAACTGAGATCACTCCCCTGTGGTTTGTAGCAAGCTATGTGACAAGACCACTTTTTAACATTATGAATGTTTCCTCTGATTTCTCTTCTCTACTCTTCCAATCTCTCCCTCCACATCCACTCTGCCACCTACGTCCGTAGCTACTTGCTTAATCTGGTGATTACCTCAGTGTCTCACACCTCACCATCACCGACAAAGCCAGCTCAGACCATTACTTAATTTCCCTTAACTCCTCAATCCCTCTCCCCACCACCACACAACCCACCTCCATCTCCTACTGCCCTGGAAAAAAATCTCTCCCCACTCCCATAATGACTTATCCTCCTTGGTCACTTTCCTCCACAACTCCCGCTCTGCCACTCTCGATGCCGTGGCCTCCCTCACCTCCTACACTCGCAAGTTGCCCTAGCACACCAGCCACCTCCGCTCCCTCAAGGCAAAGGTGTGCGTGCTGCTGAACGCACCTGGCTCAAATCTAATTTAACAGTCCATCAGCAGATCCTCTGCTAAATCGTCCTTCTATTCCAATATAATCTTGGAGGCCAAGGACAACCTCTTTTCCACCAACAACTGTCACCTCCTCCCACCCACTGCTCACAGACATTATAAACTTCTCCCTGTCTACTGGCACCATTCTCACCCCTTAAAAACAGCCATCATCACCCCATCCTCAAAAAAGGTTCCTTGGACCCATCCTTGCTCTCAAATTACAGCTCCATCTCCAACCTCCCTTTCCTTTCTAAGGTCCTCAAGCAAATTGTTGCTTCCAAACTTCGCTCTTTCCTCTCCTGCCATTCCCTTCACGAACCCCTCCAATCAGATTTTCTTGCTACTCACAACACAGAAACAGCCTTGGTCAAAGTGACAAATTACATTCCGTCCATCTGTTACCAGGGCTTCCTCTGTCTCCTCGCCCTCCTTGACTCTCTGCTCCCTTTGATAGCGTTGACCACTCTATCCTCCTCCACCGCCTTTCACTTCAACTTTCATGGTTCTGTCCTTGCATTCTACCTCTCACACTGTCTCCATTTTGGCTCCACAAATGGCTTCTCCTCAAGCCCCCGAACCGTCTCGTGTGGAGTTTCTCAGGGCTCTGAGCTTGGTCCTCTATTCTTCAACATGTCCATGCTCCCTCTTGGTGACATCATCTGCAGACATGGGGTTAACTTCCACATGTATGTGGATGACACCCAACTCTACCTCTCTGCCTCCACCCTTGACTCCAGGACCACTGCTGTCCTGACATCAGCAGATCCTCTGCCATGACCCGCTCTGCCTTCCCCCGCCTCTGCAACTTCGCCCGTGCCCGTAGAATTACATCCTGATTCTTTCATGGTAAGTTGGTGTGTTTGGTTTTATGAAAAGGACAAGATCAAATGGGCTGAAAAGCTTTCTTCATTCAAACCTCTTGTGAGCTTTTATGGTCCTCTTCACTATATACACAGTAGATTCCACAGTAGTTCTCATGACACAGATGGTGTTTGGAAAGTATGCTTTGATGGATTGGAAATTTATTCCCCTTGAAACGAAGTATTGCTTGGTTTCACAGACACAAATTGCATTTGCAGAACACCCAAAGGATGACGATTGTCATATATGAAATTCACTGCCCCAAATTTGGCCATGATCAGTTATCACAGATAGAATATCAGAATCTGTTAGTTGAGCAGCAGCATTGTGCCCTATAGTGAACAACGAGCAGCAGAGAGAGAAACTATAATGTCAATGTATAGTGATACTATAGGGACTGCTGCTCTGCATATTGTACTTTTGTAGTTGTGTTGCTGGTTTTGAATACTGCATTTAGTCTTCTCCTGCCCGGTAGGGCGAAATGTTGGGCAAGTTTCCTTAATCCCTCTGTTTACCTAGCAAGCAGTAAGTAGAAACCCGGTTGTTAGTAGATTGGTGGAACGCTTTTCTGGGGGTAATAATTCCTTCAAATAATAATAAATTGGTCACTTCAATCCAAGCAAGAGACCCGGGTTTGATTCCCGACAGGGCGAAACCTTGGGCAAGTTTCCTTACTCCACAAACCTGATAATAATCCCTCAAGGAAACAAAAACAGTAATAATTTGGTCACTCAATCCACGACTGTTTGTGGGACACTGCTGTGCGCAATTGGCTGCTGCGTTTCACCCACAAAATACACAGTCAGTTCACTTTACATTATATTCTGTGAAGTCCTTTGAGACTTCTCAAAGACATAATAAGGTGCTATATCAAATGCAAGGATTATTATTACATCCAAGCAAAGGTCTCTGAGCTTGTTTTTAAATCAAAACAACTGCTTGACTGACAGATGGAGAAAATTTTCAAACTTAATTAAAAATACAATCAGCAGACATCTCTGGCAGAATGAGCAAGAGACATATTGACAAGGCGCATAAACCAACCTTGTCAAAGCTGAAGCTCAATGCTTTTTTGAATTCTTCTTTTTACTGATTATTTGTAACATCAGCCTGTCTTCAGGTGGACAGTGTTCAAGAAAAGACTGTCATTTCTCCCAGTGTCCTGGCCAATAATCCTCCAAATAAATTGCTCAGTCACCTCATGTTTGTGGGACCTTACTATGCACAAAATGGCTAGTCCATGATCAAGATCTCTTTTCCAAAAACACTTTGCTTTGCTACCTTTCTCTCTGCCTTCAAAACCTCCTAAATCATACACAGCTCCTCAACTCTTTCTTTCTTCAACATCTTTAATTTCTTATTTCTTTACCTGGTGTCTACCACTACACAAGACATTCTTTTACATGAAAGATTAGGTGAAAATATAGTTGCAAGTTGATGCAATAGGGATCGTAGGAGTATGAGCTTGTTCACAATTGCTTCATATGTTTTATTTGGCCTTGGAGATGGTCCAAATATTGGCTGATATTATTAGCTCTGTGGGAAAGTGGCAACATCAATGTGAAACTCATTTGCAAATGGAACAAGTTCCAACACTTTGATATGATAAATTGTCTGGTACTACATTTCATTGCATGAATTAAATAGATATCTAGTGGAATTTAAACAAAAACTATATTTCCTGAAATAGGTAAAAGTATTTTAGGATTAAAAAGGACTGAATATTTGTGGAGAGAAATTATGTTGTCTTTGCTATTGTTACTGTAAATTAAAGGTCAAATTGAATGGAAGTTTCATGGGTTGTGACTATTGGCTGTATAATGTGACAATTGATGGTGTTTTGGTATGCAATTAATGTAAGCTTGAATTGACATAACTTTGTTCACCATATTAAAATTCAACTCAATAAGATCTCTGATTAAAAAGATTAAAGCAACATCTGTCAATCACATTCGAAAGATTGGAGTTCTGGTGAATAATACTGATCTTACTTTTGAGATGTCTCATATTATTTTTTCCCAATTTGACAAATATAGTGTAAATCCCATGATGCTGTTTATCAAGATTTGAAAGACCAAATGGATACACAATATGTTACTGGAGTACACTCTGCTCATTTTTGTTTTTTTTCCAGTTGTTGCTTGCTAAAACGTAGTGAAACCAGTGTTTTTATTTTAAGCAGACAGTAGGAGCATTTAGTGTATTTCCTTTCGTCTTGTTTTGGCCTTATGCCCTGTGCTTCTCTACAACAGTTTCACCCCCCGCAAACGTTATCTTTTTCTGAGTATTGTTGCCACCTACCAGCACTCTCCCTTATAAATACAATTCTTACCAATAATTACTTCTCACAAGTTGACTACACTTCAATTACTATTTTATTTTTGTATTCGGATCTTTAAAGCTAAAAACCCATCATGGAAAAGTGATTGATTCAAAAATCAAAATGTTCTTCCTTTATTGCATGTGCTTGCAATTTTTTTTTAATCTTCAGAATATAACAAGCACCTTCGTGGTCACAATGACATATTGATTACATAATGGATTACTCACATTGATATTGAGCACTGTTGCATTTGAACTAGTTGATATGTTGTCAATATAACAACAACTTTAGCACACTATAGGGCACTTCACTTAAAGTAGAGTCTCAGAGTGCTTTACAGAGATGGGGCTTGATACCAAGAGAGAGGAAGTGATTCTTGGCATGGTCGAAGAGATATTTTTCATGTAATAATAATCCTTGTGTTTGATATAGCACTCAAAATGTTGAAATGTCTGCAATTGCTTCACAAGCAATTGCTGTCAAGTGTAATATCTGTGTATTTCACAAGATCACAAGATTGGATCAGATAAAGAAGGCCCTTCGACCCACCTGATCTCATCCTTCAGAACACCCATCCTGTTGTTCCACCATCACAGCATCAAGCTGCTTTAAGTATGAGTTCAGTGTCCTAGTCTCAACTAACTTTCATGACCTGCTTGTGAGTGAGACAGGCTGGACTGTTATCGGCAGTGCCCCTAGAGTACTGCAGACCTGCCTGGCTCAGGAGATAGACTACTGAAACCACAGAGTCCATCCTGACATCTCATAACCAGTTCAGCTCTAAGGAGACCCTGCTTACCTCTCCTCTCCCCCCTCACCCACCAAAGAGGAGATGGATTTCAGTCGCTCTGTCAAGATTTGTTTGGGTGCCAGCATTGAATGCCTGTAGATGGCAACCATCTGTGCACAACATATCATTGATGTGTTATGGCGTTAACCGTTATGGAATAATGATTGTGGTACTATAAATGCAAGTTTATTGAGAAAAATATGCAGTCGACGTGTAGGTATTTTACAATTCATATACATCGTAACCCGGTGTTTATGTGTTGGATGATCATGACAGAACAGAGTTGGATAATCTTGACCTAAAAATAGTGAAAATTGTAATGAGAAACCCCTCAAGGGTAACATATTTCAAGTATTGAAGATGGCACTAATCACCTCTGTTTTTTTAAATTCCAGACTTGTGATGTATATTGAAAGAGACAGCAGAAAAGCCACACAAGGGAAGGAACAACAAAACAGCAATGAATACATGTCAAAATGTCTGGATCTCCTAATCTGTCACATCGTACAGGAACTGCCAGGAATCATAGGTAAATTGACCAAATGACATGAAATGTGCAGCAGTACAGTTTAGTCACCGTGTTTTCACTTCAGGTGCTAAGACCCTTGACAGTTTAAGAAAATAAGATTTCTTGAATACATGCAGAAATATTCAATTCTTCATGAATTTTTCATATCTAGAATTGGAGACTCCATTTTAATTAAATACTTCAGCTGGCAATTGGTAAAGGTGAGAGGCTAACGTTTTTGTTTTGTTCCGTTAATGTAGTTCTTCCAGGAATTGATTAAAATTATCTGCTGGAAGAAATGTATTTCTTTTCTTATTAAGAGAAAAAATTCTAGCATTTTTTTAAATATAAAAACAAAAGCATCAATAAGCACTTACATGGGGATGAGATTTTACATTTGATTGAAAGTTTTACCTATCTTCCATTTCTCATGTAGAATGTCAATTTCTCGGCTGACAGCGCTGGGGATGCCTGCTTTGTCAGAGATGCTATCCTTCAGATGAGATGTTAAACCGTTTCTTCCAGTGTCCTGGCCAACAATCCCGAATAGATAAAATTGCTCATTCACTTCATGGTTGTTTGTGGGACATTCCTGTGTGCAAATTGGCTGCCACATTCACTTACAAATACACACTCATCACATTTAACATGAATTCCTGGTGGAACAATTTCTAAAGTCTTAATGACGTGAAAGGCACTATATGAAACCAAGGATTATTTTTTCTGTTGCTGTTGCTGCTTGTCATTGTTGAAACTGAAGAAATAATTAGGTTGAAAAAGTGGCAATTAGGAAATCAATAGAGTTGCTAGCACCGGTCAATGGAAAAAGTGCCTCAAGGCTTAAGCTGCGCCTCAGAAGGGAAACCAAAGTATGTCATGAGTATTTGTGAGACCTGAGTTCCAAGGTAATTTGGGATCCTAGGTGAAGTCCTGTGAGTCAGCATGGGTTTTCCTGAAAGTTGATGTGAGATCCTTTTTCCTGTGCTGAGATGCTACTGTTGCTTTCATGAGGAGGTGTATTTTTTTAAACCCCGGTGTCTGAAACTCCTCCCAGTTTAGTTCTAGTTGTGAGCTGTTCACACTAGTGCTGAGTGCCACTTTTGTCGGGAGTTTTGTTAAAGGTGAATCAACCCAAGTCTCTATAAGGTTCTCAGTGTACAGCTACAGATTAGATGACAGTTAACAACTTAATAACAATATACAATGGAACCTTGTTCAATGGGTCCATAAAATAATGAAGCAGGATAGGGCAGCTTCATTGGGCAGCTGACTGGCTTTCTCCCGTCAAGGCTGGTTCCGTGATAAAAGAAAAATGGTTGACTTCCATGTTATCCTGTTACCGCTGATATCATTTCCTATTTGTTGTGCATCTGACATTGGTTACCTAATAACTTGCATTAACATAGCGTCCTTCACGAGGGAAAGCGTCTCGGAGCACTTAAGTCGGCAATTTTAGTGAGCAGGCCAGCTACTTCCACATGCAGTGATGGAGTCCACAGTGGAATCAAGCTTATAACCAAATCTGTGCTATAAAGAAGGGTGTTATAACAAGTCAAAATGTTTAACATCTGCACATTTACACTAATATTTAATGATGGCAAGGCAAAGATGAGAGTATGGATCAACACAATGTAACATCACAGTAGTTTTATTTGATATTTAAACCACTGCATACAGGACACTGCAGATTGTTGCATGCCATTTCCTTGCTTGTAAAGTTGAAAGGCTAGGATAATATTTTTCAGCGATTGGTATGATTTATTTGTTTGTTTAAACTGCAAGTCACTGACTTACTGAGATTTTGTCGGCTTCACTTTTCAGTGTGAATGGTAAATGAGCCATTCACACTGAAAAGTATTCTACCAACAAATGTCCTGGAATAAATCTACTGAAATGCCTTAGAACATGGATAATTTAAAATGGGAATTTACCCAAGGGAAACAACTCCAAAAGTATATTTATGAAGCCCAGTTGTGTAAATTCTTTGTGATCCTGTATGGAAAAGAAAATTCCACTGATGTTTTAAATTAAATATAAATGTTTCTTCCATTTTCTGCTCCATGATTTTAGTTTTTTTTTGTGAGTAACTTGCTTTTGATGATGTCAGGTCAAGTGGCAGTGTCTCCCACAAATACAATTGTCATTTTCCAAAACCATTTATTTGACTCCTGCTCCCTCCCTCCCCTATATATGGAACAGGCCAACTCATCCACATCATCAACTTTTTAAGTATATTTGTAATTTTATTTTCAAAACATCTGCCGCTGTTATTTTTTCCCCCTTCTCAGTTTTCTCTTCTCTTCTCCTGATGGCACTAAGAAATGCTGGCATATCGTTGTATAATAATAATAATCCTTGCATTTGATTATAGGCATTCAAAACACTTTACAGAATATACCGTAAAGTGAATTGACTGTATATTTTGTGGGCAAAATGGGTGTCAATTACTCTCCAAAAGTGGCTATCTTTAATTTATGAGTCTAAACAGTGAATGTCAGTCAGCAGGTTACATGACCACATCAGGCGTCACAGCTGGACTTTACAAATGGGATGAAGAAAAGCCTTCTGCTGCATGCCCAGGAGCTCAGAATTATGAAGAAGAACTGAATTTACACACATCTTAACCACATCAAAAGTTTAATCTGCATTGGACTTTACTATTCTTGAAGAGAGTCAAGGATGACCAGTCTCCTTCACCCCTTCTTAGCACGGTCCCAAAGGACAATGTCCAGGCACAACCCTCACATATCACTGGGAACCTGTGCTATGAAATGTTGAATCAAGATTTTTTTTAGTTTCTATCCATCTGCTTTCCACTGCTCCAGAGTGGGGAGCTGGAGTTGTCAGATTCGCTTCTACCTCTTACCCTGCTATTGTAGCAGTTAACAGTGTGATGATATTTATTCCTATAACTGATTGCAGAAAACCAGATAAATTGAGAATGAGATAACTGCTTCCTTGTTCCCAATCCCTGGTCTAGGATTTACACAGGTCGATTACTCGCCACTGTGCTTTGTGAATTTTAAATAAATACAATGTGGTTCCTAAAGCGCACAGAAAATAATTATGTGTGGGTGAGGTTTTCTTGAGTGAGAAACAGGTGCCGTAAAGAAGAGAACTGGGATCATTGAGGGAGTAAAGAAATTGGTTTATTCGTTACACTTTTTACAGTTATTTAGGGTAAATGTTTTAATGGACTTTTAAAGCTCCCCTGGACTGTATATTTCTCAATTCACATGCCAGGCTCCTGACAACTTTTAGCTTGACTTCTATAGCTCAGTAACACCACACATGACGCATTTACTCAATGAAGCATCTATGCCTTTTTTGTATTCAATAGAATATCTTAAATAATAATAAATAAAAATAATACTTAATAAATAATAATACATAATAAAATAATAAATTGATCACTCAATCCACAACTGTTTGTGGGACACTGCTCTGCGCAATTGGCTGCCGCATTTCGCCCGTAAAATATAGTCAATTCACTTTACAGTATAGTCTGTGAAGCGCTTTGAGACATCTCGAAGATGTGATAAGGTGCTATGTCAAACTCCAATAATTATTATTGTTATTATCTTAATCCAAATAAATATTATTAACCCAGCTCTTCACTGACCTTTACATTACGTGAATTCTTCTACTGTATGACATTGATTCATTAGAATTTAGAGAACTTACAGATGTTACATGATATCTTCCGCTTAGTTCAGAAGGCTCTGTCTTCAAATGGTTAATTAGAAGTGACATTCGGACTAGTTTAATGTAAAATGTATCCTTCAATTCATTGCTTGGTTCCTGTATCCACTTGCATTGTGAAAAGAACGATAATTGGTGACCCAAGATGACAGTGCTTCCGATTAAATTTAATATTTTTCTATAACGTATTATACTATATGTGCAATGAATGACTGTGGAAAGACTGTCAGAATTTGCCCGCATATTGTCAGACAATTGCTAATGAATAATTTCCACATCTCACCATCTACTGAATGGTAATGAACACTGGATACTTATGGAGCGATTGACTGATGCAATAATTGGGCAACTAAAAACTTCTTTTTCACTTTACAGCCAGAGAACTTGCAATTGACTTATTTTGTAAATGTAGGTTAATATAATTGATATGAATGCACTTCTTGTTAACATTAGAGTGTTTATATAATAATATTTTAGACTTGCAGCCTATTAGCAAAGAAATGAACTGCACTAATGAGGAATTGGTCGGACTCAGAGGCCCTCAGGCTCATTCCCTCCTGTCTTTCAAGGCACATCTGAAAACATACTTCTTTAACTACACTTTCAGACATCTTTCCCCTCCCCACCCACTTGGCTCCTACTCCAAGTTACGGTGCCTATTTAGTAATATGAAGCGCTTTTGAGACGTCTTCCGATATGACAGGTACTATATAAATGTAAATTGTATTTTTCCTGTCCAACTTGTCCACTCAACCCATTAGGGCTTTGGCTTTCAGAGTTAACAGAAGCTGAGTGGGAATTTTTTTTTGGTCTAACACATGCGGGAACCCATCCAAAGGACCTCCAATAATGCTAGTGTTCTCTCAGCCCTGTCCTGGAGTGTCAGTCTGGACTACGTGAGTTTAAAGTCCCTAATCGTGGCTTGAACCCAGAATTTTCTGACAGAGGCAAGCCAATTGAATCAGGCTGATGCACTGTAATGTATTGTATTGCAATGAACATGTTTCTGAGTGCTTAATTCTCAACCATTTTCATCGAAAACAGTATATATCCACCGTGTCCATGCAACTAGGATAATTTGACTTACAAAAGTTTTTTTTTCAATAGGTGGTATTATTTCTGCACTCTCCAGTGTTGCTGGACGTAAACATCCATCAACTGTTCAAGCCAAACATTTGAAGATGTGCCTTCCTATGATGCCTGTAGTTCTTCATCTTGTGACAGCTCAGGTAATTTTTTATTTATTGGAAAAGCCTAGCTGAATAATAATATTCCTTGCATTTGATATAGCGCCTTATATAGCATAGTTTACAGTGTGGTACACTGTCTAGTTTATGTCCATGCTTTTGTCACTTCCCGGCTGGACTATTCCAATATCCTCCTTGTTGGTCTCCCCATCACACCAGTCCTCGCCAGGCTCCACCAGTTCCAATTACCAAACGGATCGATTTCAAGATCCTCTCACTTGTTTTCAAAATGCCTTCATGTCCTCACGCCTATCTGATCTGTTTACCCACTACTCCACCAGTTGCCTCCCCCCTGCTGGCTTCAGCCACCTGTTTGTCCCTCGTCCCCTCTGCTCCACAATCGGTGGCCGTGCCTTCAGCCACTATGCCCCGATACTCTGGAACTCTTTCCCTCAATCCCTCCACCTTGCCCCCTCCCTCCCCACATTCAAATCCCGCTTAACATGTCATGACCATGTCTATAGATTATAGTGTGATACACTGCCTATTTTATTGTACAGCCCCCAAGCTCCATAATGTAGCATGACGTCAAGGTTGAAAAGGATAGTAGAGAAAACAAGATGTGGTTAGATTGATACCTAGTTTGGGTTTTAAATGTTTGTGGATTGTAGAAGGAAGGGAAGACTGAGAGAACTTCTGGGAAAGAATGAGATGAAGTAGAAGACAATGTAATGTAGTCTTAATTTCAGTTCAATTAGAGTTATCATATTCTGTTTACTATTTATAGAGAAATATTTGTGCCTAATTAGAATTCAATCCACACAATAGCTATAGATAATAAATAGCACTTCAATCTCAATGAGGATAAGGGAAAGGAAAAAGAGTGTGTTGGATCTATACTCTATACGTACATGAGTGGTGGCTAAGCAGAATCCATATTGGCCTTCAAGATGGAACTAGACAAATGCCTTAAAAAGAGTCAACCACAAGGGTATATGAAAAGGACAGGTAACCAGGACTGAAAGGATTGCTCTTGAGGGAGCTGACACAGACACGAGGGGCCAAATGGCCTTCTTGTGAGACATACATTTCTATGGTTCTATGCACTGAGTAAACTCTTGGTTCATTGGCGATATGAAATTTTGTTTGTTTTATACTCTCTAATTATAGGTACAAGTCACTAGTTGATCTTTGACTTTATCCGGTGTTAAACTGATTATTTTGTGAAATACTGCAGCAGTATTGGAACTGACAGCACTGGCTTAGTCATGTGTGTCTACTCCTTCATAGTTATCTAACCTTTAAAGGGCATTCATTTGATGGCTGAGTGAGAATGAACTGGATTAAATTATCAAAGACTTGCTTGCCACAGATTCATTATCTGCATGTGCTTATGACCAACATATTGATATAAAAAAGGCAAAATAACGATTGGTATGTAATTGCCCCTGTGACAAATTCTGGTTGAATGGCCCAGACTGAGATTGGAAATCTCCCTGCCTCCTGGCCAGTGACAACCTATAGTCTCCAGTACTTCTATACCACAGAACTACACCTAATTTTACATTAAATTTGGCAATCCAACTCATGCCAAAAAGATGAATGATGTGGAGAATGGAAATGTAATACTGGTGCAGTAAGGCGTGCTCTTTTGAGGTTGGGGCAAAGGCAGAATGTTGGGCAGCAAAGATTGTTTTGCAGCTGGATGTGCTATTCCTGACCTTGGGAGTCTGATACTCTCAGTTCTTTCAGTCGTCTACAATTTATACACCAGTGCCTGAAATAGAAAAATTTCCCAGCACCAACATCCTTCATCTTGCTGAGCGTGAAATTTTAAAAAAAAAGAAAATATGGTTGCAATCAAGAAAAGGAGATATTGAATTCCAGTGAGCAAATGTACACTAAACCTTTCAGGTTTACACTTTAGAAATCTTCAAGGCAAAAACGTTTGAAACTGTTTCTTTGCAGTGGCTGCTCAAAGTGCTTTGTGCCCACACATTAGAACAGCTATGTAAAGCCTAAGGTATTTCCACTGGCTTGAATGAATACCAAAAATAATAGCAGGAAATGATATGTTTTGGAAAATATTCATGGAAGGTAGGATGCAATTGAGACCGTCTCTTTCCAAAAGAAAACATTTCAGACCTTGTTTCTTCTGAGTTGCTTTGAACTCGGTGACCATTTTAAAAAAAAGTCCTGTAAACAGTTTATTTTAGTCTGTGCCCAAACTAATATTTTAAATATTATAGGTACTAGTTCCAGATGTTCTTGCACCTGTAATTGTAATATAACACCGAGGATGTGTTTACTATTGAAAGATCTAGGCATATTGTGCACTTTGTGACTTTTCTTGGTAACTTATCCTCTTGTGTCAATATTTTTATCAAGGGGTGTGGGGGCAGGGATTGGGTGAATTTTATGTTCGATAAGTTAGGAATATCATGTGGGATAATTTATATTTCTCTGTTTTACTTTTGCTCTCAACATTCAAACATCAAGTATAAAACAGTTCAAGTACATTGACATGTTTCATCTGCTTTGCCAGCAATGTATCTTTTGATCACACTGTGTGAAATAGCCCAATCAGCTATTTTTTGAAGGATTCCTGAAAAAAATGGCAATGTAGTGTCTACATTTGTGCCATTGTGTATTGTGGACTGTTGCTCGTGAGAATCCAATCCAAATTCACTTAATTTAAGACTTACACCATTGCGGACAGGGATTTGCCTCATTCAGTTCTGTTAACGCTGCAAGCCAAAGTTCTAATGGGTAGGGTGGTCCTAACTGGGCAAGTAGCTGATACTTTAACAGACAGTGCTCTCAATGTGGTTTTAACTGGTTAAATCAACACCACACAGTAGGTTCCCCAAGCCAAGCTACGTCTAATACTCTCTGGAATTGGGTAATCAGGGTGCACATTCCATTCCAGATACAGGAACATTGCCATGTGTCGGTGGCATACAACAACAACAATAATAATAATAATAATAATCCTTGCACTTGATATAGCGCTTTATCACATTGCTGAGACGTCCCAAAGCGCTTCACAGGATATCCTGTAAAGTGGAATGACTGCGTATTTTGTGGGCAGCTAATTGCGCACAGCAGAATGTGGAACTCTATCTGATTTGGATACTCTTAAGAATAGTGACAGTTTTCGCATGTATCAGACCACCCAAATGAACAAAATAATCTTACACTCAGCAAAAAAAATAGAACTGATCCCAACTGTCTGCAGTGAATTCAAACCAGAATATAAGCTCAGTGTGCTAACCCACTGCTTCTCTCAGTCCTTTTGTCAGAAATGGTTTTAGTAAATTCTCCAGCTATAATAATAATCCTTGCATTTGATATAGCACTTTTCACATCTTCTAGACGTGTCAAAGTGCTTCACAGAATGTACCATAAAGGGAATTGACTGTATATTTTATGGGCGAAATGCGGCAGCCAAGTGCACACAGCAGTGTCCCACAAACAGTTGTGGCTTGAGTGACCAAATTATTATTATTTTTTTAAGGGAATATCACCCCCAGAAAAGCCATCCGCCAATCGACTAACAGCCGGGTTCCTACTTACTGTTAGGTAAACAGAGGCGTTTGGAGTAAGGATCCTTGCTCAGCGTTTCGCCCTGCCCAGGAATCAAACCCAGGTCCTCTTGTTTACGAGGCGAGTGCTCTAACCACGAAAGTTCAGGATTGCATGATATTAAGAATATTCAGGAGAGTTGAGAGTTGGTGCTGCCAAAATTCTTTAATAGTGATGCTAAAATTGTGCATTATAAACAATCTGTTTTCCAGGTGTTCCGGCCCCAGATTGTAACAAAGGAATTTCTTGTCAACTGGGGTTCGTTGCTTGTAAGTAAAGTATTGCAATACTTATTATTGTAAATAACAAAGAATTCTGATCACTATGCCTTTTAGAAGACATTAACTGATGGCCTGAAATGTGGGCAATGTTAATTCAAGGTTTATTGGTGTTCCCCTGTTGTCCTTGCAAGTACCCTGGGTGTAGAAACATCAGCTGAAAATATTAAAGGAAAATCAGTTGATGTTGAGGAAAAGCGACTGCCAGCAATTACATTTTAAACTGCAGAACTAGCCAGAAACATGATTGTGCATCATCTACTCTTTATCAAAAAGTAACCATTCTGCTAGTTTGGGGAGAGATGCTGCTGTGCAGAAATCAATAATTTCCATCAGGAAAACAGGCAGCTAGTGAATTCTTTTCCATCTAGTCATATTTATTAAGCAGATCTGAAAAAGATTTCAGCAATATTAAGTTGCCAGTATGGCTCCGGTTAACTGTGACTGAACCAGAGATTTGAATTCTAGGCAGAGGATGGATCTCGCTTTTGAAGAGTTCTTTAACATTTAAAATTCTTTGCTCTTTTGGTTGGGCTTTTTGGGTCAGTCAATTTAGCATTTCATTTTCTTATTTAACCTATCCTCGATTTCCAATTTTTTATCACTATTAAGACTTAAATCCACAATTATCTGCCAAAGAGGAGAAAGCTACAAACTCAGTCCAACTGACAGCTTGACATGCATTGCATGTTCCTATTGCAAGATTAGGTAAATTCCCAGAAACATCTATAATTGGGAAAGAGGCTTCCAGTCACTGTTTTGCATTAAAACCAGCTTTCAGGAATTTTATTTATTTATTTTACAACAGGACTTTGAACTTACAGTGTATACTGAAACCAATGCAGTACTGTCAGCATGCCGTAGTGTAGGACATGCTATCCTTTGGTTGATATTTTAAACAGTCCTGTTAGATGGACACACAATTCAAAATTCAAAAAGAGTTTTTCCTGGTGTTCTAGCCACTAATCCCCCAGATAAAATTAGTCACTCAATTCATGGCTGTTTGTAGGATGTTGATGATGTCTGCCACATACAACTACAAAGTATACAGGTAGTGCACTTTACAGTAAATTCTCTGAAGTGCTTTGAAACATCCTTTCGATGTGAAAGGCACTTTATCAAATTTAAGGAACACTATTTTATTCTAATGCAGATCCTGATGTATTAACAACTAAAATTTCAGTGCTCATAGATTTCAGTTTGTGGCAAGTAGATTTATTTCTCCTTAATTTTCAGATGTTCCTAATTGATGGGACTCCAGATACAGAATTCTCCCCCATTCTAAATCCACTGGAGGGGCTCAGTCCCCCAGCTCCAGCACTTGTCAGTGTTAATCCACTAAACATCATCTTCTGTCTCATAATGGCTAAGCCATTACATTTACTGACAATCAGGTCATCTATCTCATTGTTCAAAACTTACAGACAAACAGAAGTCTATTTTTGGTAAATCTGTCCTGAATGCAATATAAATGCAACATCTATCCTGAATGCAACACAAACTGTCTCCTCCATCCACCTTCCCATGCCTCGCCCATCCTCCCGTCAAACTCCAACTTGTGAGGAGATGTTGGACTTCCTCAAATCCAAAATCGAGGGGATACATTCAGCTACCTCAGCCCCGTCCACAGCTACCCCCACATCACCTTTCCCTCATGACCCAGCCCCCACACATCACCCCCTATACTCCTTCGACCCTGTCTCTCCCTCCTCCCTCACCACGACTGTCTACAAACTCAAACCCACTACCTGCTCCCTCAATCCCATCCCCACCTCTCTCCTCATCTCCCAGCTCCAACTTCTGACCCCTCTCCTGTCCGACGTCATCAACCTTTCCCTGTCCACTGGTTCAGTTTCCATCCCCCTAAAAAAAGCCATCATCACCGCCATCCTGAAAAAACCTTTCCTGGACCCATCTCTCCTCTCCAGCTACCACCCTATCTCTAACTTCCCATTCCTCTCCAAGGTCCTGGAACAAGTCGTCGCGTCCCAGCTCCTCTCCTTTCTCTCCCGCCATTCCCTCTTTGAACCCCTCCATTCCAGCTTCTGCGCTGCCCACAGCACAGAAACAGCCCTGGTCAAAGTCACTAATGACATTCTGAACATCTGTGATCAGGGCTCCCTCTGCCTCCTTGTCCACCTCGATCTCTTTGCCGCCTTCAATGCCGTCGACCACTCCATCCTCATACACCGTCTCTCCGCTTTACTCAATCTTCACGGATCTGCCCTTGCCTGGTTCGATTCCTATCTCTCTCACCATCTCCACTTTGTTGCCTCTACTGGTTTCTCCTCCAGCCTCCACACTGTCACGTCTGGCATTTCCCAGGGCTCTATCCTTGGCCCTCTCCTCTTTAATATCTACATGCTCCCTCTTGGTGACATCATCCGCAGACATGGGGTCAACTTCCAATATGTATGCGGATGACACCCAACTCTATCTTTCTGGCTCTGGCCTGCTCCACATCCCCCGGACCACCCGCCCCACCATTGGCGGGAGAGCCTTCAGCTACTCTGGCCCCAATCTCTGGAATTCCATCCCCCAATCACTCCGCCTCGCCCCCTCCATAGCCTCCTTCAAGTCCCGCCTCAAAACCCTCCTCTTCGACCATGCCATCGGTCACTCCCCTTACCCTCCCTTCCCTTCTCCCTCCCTGACCCCAGCTCGGGTCTGAAATGCTGTACACTGTTCAGTGCCTTGGGACGTCCTCCTGACATGAAAGGCGCTATACAAATTTAATCTTGTTGTTGTCGTAAATGTTGCCAAATTTACAGTAGTGTAGCCCTTTGAATCTCTTCCTTTGACGTTTGATTCTTGATTTGTTTTCAGACTCACATTAAATCGGTGGATTGTGGGGAAACTAATTTAGATAGTGCAGTAGGTATGTACATCAACAGTATCATATTTTTAGAAAAAACATATATATACTTCCTCATTCATTTAACCTCTACATTCAATTAGAATATTGTTATGCCGCAGGAGAAAACAATGGGAAGCTTTCTCTGTCCCGAGCAGTTCAGTGATGATTCTGTTATTTTAAGACCTCAATCTGGGTTGTGCCTTGGCTTTATTTCTTCTGTCAATGCTGAGACTTCTATATTCTGTCCCATCAATACAACTTTGACATTCCTGTTTAACAGTTCTCTTATCTGTTGACAGAGAGAATGACATCAACACTACTAACACTCTTAAAGAGGAGTTTTCTTCAAATTGATATTGAGTTTCCTCAATGTTTGTACAGTAAACCTCACATAAGTCATATCAGTTGGCACCATACATGTAATATGACTTATGCAAAGTATAAGTTATGTTAAACCTGTATAAGCCGTATCATATATGACTTATGTAAAATTATGTATAAGTCGAATTTTATATGACTAACACATAACAATTACACAATTACTGAACTGGCTGGTGACATAAGGTAAGCTTTATTTACCATGCTTAACGCTTGCATATTAAACTATGGTAGCCCATTCTTTCCCTATACAGTAAGGCACCATACAAACTGCTTCACACACTTCCCTCCTCTCTTTCTCCCTCTCTTAATTACTATCTCTCTCCCTCCCTCCCTCTCTCTGTTTCTCTCTCTTCTCCCTCTCCCTCAATTACTCTCAAAATCCTTGCACCAATGTTTTGTACCAACGAGTAGTGGCTCACTGCAGCCTATCCTGATCGGGCCAATTCTGATTTCTTTGGCCACCAGCCAATGCCGTTTCCTAGTTTAAAAAGAGTACCTCAGATCTCCCCAGAGATTGACTCTTCCACCACCTGTCTTCGCTGTCTTTCATCATTGCAAAATATTTCCAAGTGTGGAGCCTGTTTCAAACTCAAGATGAGAGCTGAACACGGCAAACTATTTTGCTCGAAGGCAATTCAAGCTGCATGGATGTCAAAGCTCAGCATTTCTTACTGCTAAAAGATCTTGCAATCAACCTGGGCACTGAAGCACTGCTGCATTCCCTGGACAGTTAGATAATCGAGAGTGAGCAGGACCACTAAACAAAGATGCACCACTTGATCAACAGTGCCATGTTCTGTCTGGTCTTAAACAGCGAGGGAGAGAGCACTACAGTGGCTGAAATTCCTAATCAACACTGATCACAAATTACCCTAACCTGTAGGTTTGGCCGAAGCTGCTTCTAACCAAGTGACCAGCATGTTTGGATTGCCAATTCCTTTGAGACAATTCAATTCCTGAGTAGGGCGAAATCTTGGCAAGTTTCCTTACTCCATACTCCTCTGTTTACCGAGTAGACTAAGAACCTGGTTGTTAGTCGATTGGCGGATTGCTTTCCGGGGGGAATAATCCTTTCAAAAATGCAATAAAAGAAATGTGGTCACTCAGTCCACAACTGCTTGTGCACAATTGTCTACCAAGTTTCGCCCATAAAATACGCAGTAAATCCACTTTACGATATATTCTGTGAAGCGCTTTGAGACTTCTCAATGATGTGATAAGCCACTATATCAAATGCAGATTATTATTATTATTAATCCCTGCCTCCATAGTTGGTGCACAATTCAGCTCCAGAACTGGTGTTGACCTACATCGACAAAATTAAATTCAGAAATTATCATCACTGGAACTGTAAAAAAGATTAGGCCAGTAAAACTCAGTCCCTAAAACCATGTGGATTGTTTTTCACCAATCCTAGAAACTAGAGACTGAATTTTATTATGCTCAATCTCCTACACGCAGTACCACCAGAAGACTGAGTAGTTGCTGTTGAGAAACCCAAGCTTCAGATTTAATGCCAGCCAGGGAGACCACCAATGCAAGACTACTACCATGCAGTCTGAATTTTTCTCCCAGGGTCTTTGCCAAGTACCTATCAATAATAGATCTCTTGTTGAGATAACAAGATCTATGCATTCACATAATCTGGACAACTAATGTGAAAATCATTGGGGGATACGCAGCCCAGAAGGTCTTAATGCCATTGAAATATCTGAAAATTGCAATTGAGAGAAATTCTAATTGACCCAACCCAATGTCTAATATTGTAGGGGTTTGTTTTGAATATATCCTTTCTGTTGGACATATTTGTTCCTATTTAAGTACAATTTGTTACAGACCAATGTGCGAAGGATTTCTCCTGAGGCCATCTGCAAGATGTCTACCTAGTGCAGTATTCATGTGATTATTAATATGTATCAACTCGTGTTGCTGGCTCCAAGATGTAAATTTTCAGAGTGCTAGGGCTGATTTTTAAACTCTTTGGTGTTTTTAAGAGCACCTTAAATGAGTGATGAAGAATTTAAGATAATCCTCATTCTTTAAGTGAAGTTTCAGGTTCCGCAAACAAACCACCCTCCAACCAACTCTACATTTCTTTTTCTGACTTAGAATGGCCTGAAGCTGCTTTGCTGTTTTATTGTGTTATATTTCAGTCCTCTGATTGATCCTTGGGATTCTGAGTGCTGACTCCTCTGGTCAAAGGAATTAGGGCTTGATAAAGAAATAGGCCTTCTATATCGCAGAGTGGTTGAAGATAAACTGACCCCAGAAGGGATTAGTATTCCCAGCCTTTTTTCCTGCTAATAGGTTAATAGCAATATCCCATTTGTATGTGGAAGTTAAACTGTCAGGGTATTGGATATTTACCCTGAAGAGGCCACTCATTAACTATTTAAGTAATTATATCAATTTGTCATTAGGTCAGACTGCTTCAGACGAATTTATCAGAACGGTCTTCTCAGCATGGGAGGCTATTACCCAACATCCAGCACTTCTAAATGCTCATCATTCTACAGTAAGTAAAAACAAGTGTGTGTAAATACTGTATTTGTATTGTAGGCTGTATCCTGAAGAATGATTCATATAAAGCATCCATATGGCACAATTCTCCCTTCCAAAGGACACTGCAGCTCCTGCTACCCCATACAGAGTACTTTCAGACAACATTACACAGACTTGGCCAAAAGCACTCTGATGGAATAAATCCAGCAGCTCCTCACAATTAATTGGTCAATTAGGTAACTGATGCTTGGCAGCTTGAATTCCAATTCTCAGTTCTGCATGATAGAACTGAAAATGCTCAGTCTTAAAAAATTAGGTGTCAGCCTGACCCAGTAGGTAGCACTGTCGCCTCTGAGTCAGAATGTTGAGGATTCACAGTCCAGGCTGACACACTAGTACCGTGGGTGCCCTGCATTGTCAGAGATGCCATCCTTCGGATAAAATGTTAAAGCAAGGTCCCGTATGCCTGTTCAGGTGGATGTTAAAGATACCAAGGCACTTTTCAAAAAGAGAAGGGAGTTTCTTCCAGCCAAAAATCCCTTAAATAAAATTGGTCATTCACTTCATTACTGATTGTGGGACATTGCCGTGTTTGCCTACGAAACATGCAGTCACTAAATTTTACACTAAGTCATGTGAAATGCAATGGGACAACCTCCCAATGTGAAAAGCTTTATATTAAATGCAAAAAAGATATATTATCTAAATCATTTTTATATGAATACAGCACAAGCTTTATTACTCCTAAAATCAGTAGTAATAGTCATTCTCCTTATTGAAAATAAACAAATTATGTTTACCTCATATTGTGTGAAAACATTCAGAATATTGCACAAAACTAATCTAAGATGAGCTTCTTCACCTCATTATTGAGAGCCTGATAAAAAAAAGTACTGATCTAAGGCAATACATTTTTTGAGCAGGGATTGTTGACAGAATGAGTTACTGAGCCAAGTAGTGTAATAGAGCTAAACCAACAACTGTACAGATAATTTTATGACCTTGTGAATCCTGTAGCATATTGGTTAGAGCACCAATACGAGGGTGAGGATCTTGAAGTCGATCCTCTCTGGGACAGACAGCCAGTGCAGTCTGGCAAGGACTGGGATAATCGGAGAGCAGAGTTTGGTGCGGGTAAGAGTGCGGGCAGCAGAGTTTTGTATGACCTGGATTTTAGTGGATAGGAGACCGGCGAGGAGGGCATTTGAATAGTCCAGCCGAGAGATGACAAAGGCATAGACCAGGGTTTCAGCGGCTTTTGGAGTGAGGTATTGGCGGAGACGGGTGATGCATCAGATGTGGAAGAAAGCAGTGCTGGTGAGGCAGCGGATGTGGGGGAGGAAGGATAATTGGGGGTCGAACCTAACGCCTAGGTTGCGTATGGGTTCGGAGAGTTTTAGGGGGAAGTCGGGTAGGTGGAGGAGGTGACAACCATGTGATTTTAGACGTTGACGAGAGTCAAAGAGTATGGCTTCCGTCTTGTCAATGTTCAGCTGAAGGAAATTTGCTCTGTATCAAATGCAAATTTGATAATAATAATAAGTACCATTTACAATTCAATATAGTTTTCGAATAGGAAGAGGATTGGGTTTGAACGTGGAGCATTACGCCCTGCCAAGAATCAAAGTTCTCGCAAGCGAGAAACCTGGGTTTGATTCCCAGCAGCGCGTAACGTTAGGCAACAACAAAATTCCATTTATATAGCACCTTTCACATAGGCAAGTTTCTTTACTCTACATGCCTCTGTTTACCTAGCAATAAGTAGGAACCCGGTTGTTAGTCGATTGGCAGATCACTCTTCCGGGTGTAATAATTCCTTAAAAAAATAATAATAATTTGGTCACTCAATCCAGGGCTGTTTATGGGACACTGCTGTGCGCAATTGGCTGGCGCGTTTCACCCATCAGAAAAAAATATATACAGTCAATTCACTTTACAGTATGTTCTGTGAAGTATTTTGAGACGTCTCAAAGTCATGATAAGTCTTTATTGTTGATAATTAGGTTCTATAGATTTTCAAACAATGTTATATTTCCATATAAGGGGCAGGAGAGTCTAGCGAAAATAATTTGACTTGATACCAGTTAGATATTGCTACGTATTTGTCAATGTAATACTGTCTATTACTGGACCAAGCATCTGATCAGCTCTGTGGAAAATCGAAAGCAACTACCAGTAATAAGATGCCCCTCACCTGCACATTTCATACAAAGATGTTCTAAAGGTGAGGAATCCGCTCAAGAGGTAGAATATAATTTTATAATGATTTTTGTTCTTTTTTGTACTAGGAAGAGAGAATGTTGAACAAAAGTGTTTCTTCCGTTTTAAGAAACCTGGGGTATCAAAATCCATTGAAGGAATTATATTTTCATTATCCTAGAATAGAATTGAATGCAGTTAAGCGTACTGAATGTTTGTGACCATATAATAGCTTGTCAGCAGCAGGTTGAACCTTAAATGAAATTTTGCTTATTGGCATCGGGCACATTGGTAAATCAATTTTTGCTTCACTGCACACACAATACACTAGAGTCTAATATGCGACAATTTCTAACAAAGAATCCAAGTGGGGACATCTTCCTGTTATCACAATGACCCACGGAAACTCTGCTTCCAAAGTAGCTTGCATCGGAAGGGAGTTCCCATGATTCGTTGTGTCCGACTTTTGGTTTCAGTCAATTTCACTCAATTTTATTTATTTTTATTTCCCTTCCTTGGTTTTCCATGCAAATGGCATTTGATGTTGCAAAAAGAAAATGTGTCTTTATCTTTGTCTGCGGTCCGTATCTTCAAACTGTGGGCAAAATGTGTCCTGATAAGATCAGACGCAGAGATGTAGATGGCAAAGGAAGTGGTTCATTTAGTTTTATGTATATTTTGGCTTGGGACAAATCCAATATGCCTAGCCTGAATTTTCATTAAAATGAAATGGAACTAGGTAGTTAATTGATATTATGTACTGGCTTTTTATCCTTTTTTCAATCAATCCAGGCAGACAGAGTCTGACCAGCCTAAGGGTCCAGGTGAAAAGTGTTTGAGCAGTCTCAACCCCATTCCTGGTGCTTACAGCACAAAGCTGTCTATAATTTTGCAAAAATTGGTCATGTATATTCAGAGGTTAATTAAATTAATTAATTTAATTAATTAGTTAAGTGCTGTGAAAATGGAAAAAATGTGTTTGTTTGGTAGAGTATGCTGTTCAAAGCTAGGGGTTAAGGCCCCTTATTGAGAGTGTGTAGAAGAGCTTTATCTTTTCTGACTATGCTGTAACTAAACTTGGAATGGTTAATGTTCACATTGGGTAACTAAAGTAAAAAATGCGTGCCATTTCCTGGTACTAAAATCCCTCACATTGATGAGCACAAAAAATAAAATATATATGAATCACATATACAAATATAATCATATACTGAAAAATATGTATATATTTAACTCAGGTCCATAAGAAATGCAGTAAGGTTAGTTGACCCCTCAATAATACAACTTGGATTTTTGTAGCACCCTCCACCAGGGTAGTGTCTCAGAGCACTTAATAATAATAATAATAATAATAATGACAACAATAATAATAATACTTTTTGGTTACCAGTTGGTTTAGCATTTCTATCACGACAGAAGGATGTTTCAAAGCGCTTTACAGGATTTACTGTGAAATGGAGTGACTGTGTATTTGTGGACAAATGTGGCAGCCAAGCCGGCACCTAACAATGCACAGTATCATGTAGAATTGGGATTGTAGAGGAATCTCACTAATTTATTCAGTTTATTTTTCTGATATGTGTAACCCAGGTCAAAATTCTAAGAACAAAAAGTTCTGTAAATTTTCTCAGATACCTGAAGATAATGAGTAAAACCTGAGAATATCAGTCCCATGTTCCTTTCCACATTATTCAAGCCTGACTGCATTTGCCTTTGTAGCTGGTGCAGCAATGTGAGAGGTAACAGCTTAGCAAATGCATTCATTTCTCACATTTTGCCGGGTCTACGATCGGATTGGTTTTGCAGGATCTGTGGAAGGAGCTGAATGGGACGGAATGATCTTTCCTTATGCCTTGATTTCTTTTGTGCTTCTCTCACAGGTATACTGTATCACAGCTATCCTCTCTGTTGCATCATATTTTCAATATTTTGTTCATTCACTTTTGCTGTCACGATTCTACGTTTGTATAAGACCAAATCCTCTATAAGTTATATTTCCACCACTCTTCCATCACTGTTCTTTACCCAGCTGATAGCAGGATTATGGGGAAGATTGATGAAGTGGTCAATTGTTCTGCTCCTCCTCCCTCCCACAACTTGACAGATGCTCTACCTTTGAGGAACATCTTACCTTATGCGAAATGTCAGAATTAATCTTTACTGAAACTAACAGGACTAGGCCTGAACACTTGAAGCATTGTGAGCAACTTAATGGTTATTCTCAGAGAGGTCTCACCCGCTACAATGCATTGTCACGTGATGTAAATCCTCACAGAACAAGTCTGAATCAGACTAGTTAGAATAAATGCAATTAAAGTGTGTTTGCTTTAATGAGAGTGTGAGTCAGCATACTTCATTTATCAAGCACCTAAAAATGTGTGAATTACAAAGTGCAAAAGAAAACACAATTAAGTCTTTAACGTACATCAGCTTTGGACAATTTGTAACATGTTCATGGTACTTGATGTATTCCAATACAGTAGTCGCCACATTTCCCTACGTAACATCAAGATTAAATACAAGTTCATTATTTACAATAAAAAATTGATTGGAAATGAAGTGAATGTTGTTATACACGCAAACACGGCAGCTAATCTGTACCAGCATGACCTACATAAAGCATGATAATTACATGACACCTTCAAGCCTACAATTTGCCCAAGATTTTCCTCAACAGAAAAGTGGAGTTTGTGTGAATTCCTGTACCTTCCATGGATCATTTTAATTTGGTCTTTTTGCACTCTGGTGCCCATTTTCCATTCTTCATCTGTCAAAGTCTTTATTCTCAGGCTCTTTTCCATCTTTGTGTACCAAGGATGTGAATTGGTAGATGATAATAATAATAATCCTTGCATTCTTGCATTAGATATCTGTTAGCAGGGGTTCCAGGCTTGTGAAGGCAGAGTTGTAACGCATTGGACTTAGTGAGGCATTGTTGGACTTTAAAGGTCGTGCCTGATTTAGAGGTGATAAACAGGTCACCTGTTTGAGGTCGGTTTTTTCAGCTCGATTTTGAGAGTTTACAGCACTTATAGAGAAGCTAGCCATTTGTGGTACCACAATCCTCTTCTGTTGATTCTGTTTTGAGCGCTAAATGTAGTTAAAACTGTTTTCACTTTAATGTTGAGCAGTTTGAGAGTAATTTGTTCCATGAAACACTAGGATAATATGTGGGTTCAAGTCTTACATTATTCATGTAGTCCAAATCCCTGACTGTCTAGCACCTTGGGCCATCCTCCCAACGTGAAAGGCACTATATAAACATAATTTTGTACTGTAATGTATTTTGTAGTCCAAAACGACATTTCAATGCAGTGTTGGAGATGTGCTGCATTTTCATGTCAAATGAGTCATTAAACTGTGGCCCTGTCTACCTGTTCAGGTGAATGTTAAAGATCCCATTGCATTTTGGAAAGAGAAGGGAGTTTCTCCTGGTGTCCTGGCCAATAATCCCCAAAATAAAATTAGTCATTCACTTCATGACAGATTGTGGGACATCGTTGTGTGATAATTCGCTGCTGTGTTTGCCTACAATATGTAGAGTCACTAAATTTTACAGTAAACCCTGTGAAGTGCATTGGGACAACCCTCATTCACTTCATGGCTGTATGTAGAACATTGATTTGAGCAATTAGCTACCATGTTCGTCCACAAAATACACAGTCACTCCACTTTAAAGTGTATCTTATAACGTTCTCCTGACATGAAAGGTGCTGTACTAAATGTAAATATTATATACAGCACAGAAGAAGGCCATTTGACCCATCATGCCAGTGCTGGCTCTTTGAAAGAGCAATCCATTCAGTTCCATTTGCCTGCCTTTTTCCGTACCCCTGCAAATTACTTCCTTTTAGAGATCTAGGTAGTTTCCCTCATGAAAGCATATATGATTTCTGTCTCAACCACTGTACACGGCATGGCATTCCACATCCTAATAACTCTCTGAGTAGGAAAATTCCTCCTAATCTCTCCCTTTGCTCCCTTGTTAATTATCTTCAATTGATGCCCTCTAGTCACTGACTCATCAACCAATAGAAATAATTTTTCCCTATCTACTCCATTAAAACCCTTCATAATTTTTTTAAAAAAAAACACAGGTCTTGAAGCGCTTTTAAGAACAGATTTGCAATAAACAATAAATAATGTAACAGAAATAAAATGAGCTCCTATCACATTAATTGCCTAGCAATACGAGTTAACACTTTGAAGTTTTTACTTTGTTCACCTCTTAAGATGTTCGAAGTCTAGAGCTTTTTGGATGCAAATATTGTTCTGGTGACTAAGACTGCTATTATGAAATGAGGCTGATGTTTCTTTTCATAAATGCTCAGCATTTCAATTTACTTGAACTCAGTAGTGACAGTGGATGCAAACTTTACTTATTGTAAGTAAGAATATTTGTCTTTTATTATGTTTACTTTACTGATATATCAATTGAAAGATAATACATTAAATGAAATTTAAAATGTCACGTTTGTCAAAAAGCGTTTGATATTTTTACACAAAATAATTTGTGATTAAGACAACAACTACAACAACTTGCACTTGTATAGCGCCCTCCATGCAGGGTAGGATCTCAGACCATTTAACAGTGGCGGAGCCTGACTCTGAGCCAGCGGGAGATGGCTGTAAGCACTTCCTCCCAAAACATAACCAGAAGGTCTGTGGCTCTGTCAGCAGAAACATATGATTATTAGAAGCTCTTATTTCCAAATTAGTTCTCATCCCTGTGTCACTTCCCCGGAGTAGCTTTATAACGTTCTTTCCCCTTTTCATTTATTTCTCATCAATCTTTTTGAGTCCACATGTGCTGAGGATAATGCTGCTTCTGTTCAGCACCTCCCCCTGACAACACAGCACCAATCAAGAATCAATGGGCTGAATCCAGGGCCTACCACTGTCTAGTACATCAATTTGGGACATGAGCAAGATTAATATTTATCAGATTTCAGAGATCCCTGGGCAATATTATATTATATGATGTGTTTGGCAGTGATATGATGTGTTTGGCAGTAGAAAATAATACATAATGTATTTATAATGTGTATTATTTATAATAATATACTAAAACACAATAAAGCATTTGACATACACCATATCCAAAGATGACTAGAATGTGGTCCTTCACATAAATGTAACCTTTGGAAGCTGTTCTGAACCTTATTATTATCTTACCCAAAAAGCGAATAATATCACCCTTATTATTCTTTAGGTGTCAACAAATACTTTTGAGCCTTTTTAAATTGTAAAATTGTAAAATTCAACATATATTAAAGAATAAGAAATAATAATGTTTGTTATCACACCCTAGGGCTAAAGGAAAGCAAGATTTTGCATCTTAATTCTTGAGTATTTTTGAGATCTTAGAGTGTAAAGATAAAAATCGCATGACAATAGACATATTTAATAAGCGTTTCAAAATCTAAATTTTAGGGCCTTATTAATGTACACTTCATGAAACTGCTCAGTTGTAGTCATTTAAATATTATGTAGTGAAAACCATTTTAAAAATAGACTAAAAACAGTTTCAAAGGTTGTACTTCAGCAAATTAAAATTTATACATGTTAATATGTACTCAATTAAAATATCCAGCCCTAGGGTGTTCATTTAGGTCGTCTCCCAGTGGGTTAGAAAATGCATGGCTTTTTGGCTTGCTGCCAAAATAATGATCTCTTAAAGCAACCCTTTGACCTCCTGAGAATTCCCCTCATTTGGAGGAAAGATAGCTACTGGAACATAATAAAAAAAACAGTTTTTGCATAAGAATCAACAGACAATTGAAATTGTTTATGGTAATTTAGACTGTAAAGTTGTTTGTGCTCTCACTAGCCAAAATACCTCTGGCTTTTAGCTAAAGCTGTATTTACAAAGGACACAAGGCTGCATAGGAGTAATTGCAATCTCCTCATTTCTAACCATATAAGTAACTGCAGATAGATGGATAGGTGTAGTTAAACCCTAAGAGGAATATTATGCATCTTTTTAGGCTACATAACACACTCAGACAACGATTGTTCTGTTATTTTTTTCCTTTTAATCCTTCTCTTTATACCTTCCTTTTCGTGCCCGGCTCCCTAGTTGAGAGGGCAGGCAGTTGACCTGCTTCTAAGCCTCTGCTAATGGCGCTCTTGAACTGGGCCCACTAGGAGGTGCATGACCCAAAATGACTTGTTATCTTCTTTCTTCTGAACAAACACCCTCTGCTTGGGCCCGATTCTGATAGCACACCCGACGATGGCACACTTTTTAATAACGTCAATGTGTCAATTTGCACAGCCTGGTATTCCTCAAAATCCCTTTATAAAGCTTACAAAGAGCCACAATAAGCTCTTACTATTTTCAATAACTCTTACTAACTCTTAAAATACTAAATCTAAATAACTCACTATTTTAACACCTGACGTTAATCAGTCACATACCAAATATTCTTGCATTACTTCAATGTGAATACAGTTTGAATTTACATTGAAGCAATTGGTATACCACCCTACTGAATATTGTGTCAGTGTGCGTGCACTTTTTAATTCTCTTCAATCATGCAACTCGTCAGAAGTACAATGTCCTAAACAAATCTTTGGTTTAAAATTTACGATTGTGCTGAAGTTTGGAAAATTCTTATATTCAGTCTCAGCAAGCTGACATTTAGAATCCTTTTTAGATAATAATATCCACAGGATTATTATTAATAATGATGATAATCCTTACATTTGATATAGGGCCTTTCATATCGAGAGCATACCCAAAAGTGCTTTGCAGGATATACTGTAAAGTGGAGTGACTGTGTTTTGTGGGCGAATGAGGCAGCCAATTTGTGTAAAATTGTCCTACGAACAGCCATGCACAAATTACCAATTTTACTTGGGGGGTTGTTGGCCAGTACACTAGGAGAAACTCCCTTCTCTTAATGCCATGGGATCTTTATCATCCACCTGAATAAGCAGACGGGGGCTCAGAATAACGTCTCCTCCAAAGAACAGATCCTCCCACTCCAACATTGCATTAGAGTCACTTAGACTATGTTCGTATTGAGCCTGACATGGGGTCTGGTTATTACAAAGTTAAATCAGGATCAGTCGGTTGCATCACTCCAGAAGGGGGCGAAACTACAAAAGAACGATCCCAAATCTTTCTTCCTCCGGCTGAAGACTATTGTTGGTGATGGTCAGAGGGGCCTCTCTGGACTGGTGTTAGTGTTGGACAGGTCTAGTATTATACAACAGACCATGAGGGTATTCATGGAGGGAGGGAGCATTATGTGGAGTTGGCATCTGACCCAACAAGCCATAGCATGGAGAATAGAAGAGCTGGCAGGAGCTGTGAGGCAGATTGAAGACCTTAACAACCCAATCTGTCGGGAGAAGTTGGACTTGATTGCACTGTGTGAAATAGCCCAATTAGCTATTTTTTCTGGGTTTCCTGAAAGACTGGCAATTTAGTGCCCTCATTTGTGCAATCAATTGTGAATTGTGGGCCGTTGCTACTGAGAATTTAGTACAAATTTACTTAATTTAAGACTTGCAGCACTCCGGACAGTGATTCTCTCATTCAACTGTTAACCCTGCAAGCCATGGCCCTAACACATAGGGATCCTAGCTAGACAAGCAGCCGGTAGTTTAACATAGGGTGCTCTCAATATGGTTTTAGTTGGTTAGACTTCAGCAGTTCCCCAATGCACACTCTGGGGTCCCCATGTCTTTGCTGTTGCCAACCTGAACCTAATACTTTCCGGAATTAGGTAAGCAGGATGCGTCCCTCCTGGGAGAGAGTGCGCATTCGGTTCCAGTAAATATTCCTGGAATTTCCATGTTTAGGTGGAATGTATGGAACTCTATTTGACTTGGATGCTCTTAAGTTGATGGGTTTCCACATGTCAGACACCCGGCTAACCAAGTGGTACCAACTGAACCAGCCTGACACACCAAAATGCCCAAAAGAGGTGATACTAAGATGTTCACACTTTCAACTCATCACTTTGATGAGTTGAAAATGTGGGGTGGGGAAGTCATCCCAAGCAGATTTAAACTATTTAAAATTGTTGTCCTAACATTACTTGTCAAGGTGGTCAATAAGTGCGAAGATTGATTTTGGTTAGTAAAATCCTGTTTGAGAAATTAAGCAACTACTTTTGTGATAATAGAGCATGATCATTTATGCTCAAAAAATAAAGCCTTACCTCGACACTAAGCCATATGAAAATTTCCAGGATTAATCCTATTATACTTTTTTTGCCCACAAAAATATACAGTAAATCCATGAGACGTCTTAACGACATGATAAGGCGCTATATCAACTGTTAGGATTGTTATTATTATTACACTGAGTTAGTTCATCTCTGCCCGGAGGCCAAACAATAGTAGCGCATAATAATCTCATGAACAACAGCAACAAATTACATTTGTATAGCGCCTTTCACATCAGGAGGATGTCACAAAGCGCTTTATGCTTGAGAGAGGAAAATCAGCCAATCCTGATTCCTATCCAACCACCTCTGTGATGCAACATAGATCCTTGCATTTGATATGACATCGCTAAACTCAAAAGGTCTCAAAGCGTTTTAATTACTGTCAAGTCTAGTGACTATTTTTGTTGACAAACACACAGCAATTCCTGGAGTCCTGTAGCTAGGTGGTTAGAGCACTTGCTTGGCAAGCGAGAGAGCTGGGTTCGATTCCCAGCAGGGCAAAACCTTGGGCAACTTTGCTTACTCCACACGCCTGATAATAATCCCTCAAGAAAATAAAACAATAATAAATTGGTCACTCAATCCACAACTGTTTGTGGGACACTGCTGTGCGCAATTGGTTGCCGCATTTCGCCCTCAAATATACAGTCAATTCACCTTACAAAGACATCTGGAAGGCGTGAAAAGCGCTATATCAAATGCAAGGATTATTATTATTTATAATTCAATTAATCTGGAGGATTGTTGATCCAGGCTTCAGGAGAATTCCCTCTTTTTGAATAGAATTATATCTTAAACAAATGCACCTTGGATTAATGTCTCATCTGATGGATGACTGTCCAACATTCCAGTGCTCCCAACAAGAGAGTTGAGCCCACAATCTTCTCACTCAGAAGTGAGATTGCCATACATTGAACCAAGCTGACACAAGGGCATCTTTCGTATTGAAACCTTTTTAGTACAGTCATTCAACCAAAATAGTATTGGCTTAAGCATAGTTTTTTTTATTTAATTTGCAATTAATATTTGATATATATCACACATAGTACAATATCTTATTATGGCAGTAAGTGCTTCATTCACAGCCTAGGGATCACGTATTGAAGTTCCAGTCCCTCATATCTCTGTCAGAGTTGCGCTAGGTTTGCTTTGTTCTCAGTCTTGGTGCTAAGTGAAGTGTGTTAAATTAGTGGTTTGTTGGAGCCATAATGGATGAAGGTCTGGGTTGCCAAATTCCAGATATAAATAGAAATGAGATTAGCAAGCCTTCTTCCTCCACTCCTCACAAACATGCTCTGTTCTGATGAAGGGTCGTGGACCCGAAATGTTGACTCACTTTCTCCATAGATGATGCCTGACCTGCTGAGTTTTCCCAGCTCTCTCTGTTTTTGTTTCAGATTTCCAGCATCTGCAGTATTTTGTGTTTTGTTCATGCTCCAATGTTGGCTGGTGGAATCACTGTATATGGTTCATTTATGTCATTAATTTTTTAAAGACACATCTGAAAAATGCAACTAAAATAATAATAATAATAATCCTTGCATTTGATATAGCGCTTTTCACGTCGGGAGGACGTCCCAAAGCGCTTCACAGAACACACTGTAAAGTGAATTGACTGTATATTTGTGGGTGAACGCGGCAGCCAATTGCGCACAGCAATGTCCCACAAACAGTCGTAGATTGAAAATGACCAATTTATTATTGTTTTTGGTTTTGGAGGGATTATTATTAGGCTCTGTGTGGAGTAAGGAAACTTGCCCGAGGTTTCGCCCTCTGCCTGGAATTGAACTCAGGTCTCTCACTTGCAAAGCCAGTGCTCTAACCACTGAGCTGCAGGACTCCACAATGAGAGCGAGTGGGTGAGAAAGAGAGGACGAGAGCGTGAGAGATGGTGTGCGTGTGTGTGTGTGTACGTGACAGGCTGCGTGTGAGAAATAGAGTGTGTGTGAGAGTGTGAGCGTGTGTGTGAGAGTGTGAGCGTGTGAGAGAGAGTGTGAGCGTGAGAGAGAGAGGGACAAATGAGTTCATGATTAGAAATCTTAAATATTAGTGAGATTATGAGAATAATCATCATTGCATTTGATATAGCATCATTTAGTTGAAATGTCTCGAAGCGTTTCACAGGATTTTATTGTAATGACTCGTGTGTGTTTATTTGTGACAAATGTGACAGCCAGTTTACACAGCAATACCCCACAAATAGCCAAGAAGTGAATGACCAATTTTACCTGGAGGATTATTGGCCAGAACAACAGGAGAAACTCCCTTCTCTTTTTGAATAATGCCTTTAGCATCCACCTGAACAGGCAGACAGGACCTGTTTAACATCTCATCCAAAGGTTAGCAATGTAGCACTCTCCCAGTACTCCAAACAGCCTCGACTGTGAGTTCTGACGTGGAGTTTGAACCCTCAATGTTCTGATTCAGAGGTAAGAGAGTAGCATCAACAGAGCCAGGCTGAAAACCAATGGGCTAAAGATAAAGAGACTTGTGTGGCACGAAAATTCAATGTTATTTTAAACTGATTTAAAACAATTTTCTGACACTACGAAGCGGTGGATATTGTTATGAATAGGTGGTAATCAGGAAGCTTCAGTACCAAATATTCCCCTCAATAGTAAGGCAACAAAAACAAAAACTTGCATATTTATATAGCGCGTTTATCAAGTGAAACGCTTAACTACTTAAAGGTTAGCAATCAATCTGTCAACAGCTTTATGATTCAAATAATTTTAAGATTCAATTAATTCTAAGAATCAGGGCTGGCTGATTTTCCTCTCGTAAGCATAAAGCACTGAGATCATTATGCGCTACTATTGTTTGGTCACAATGTTTGAAGATGTCTTGAAATACATTTGATGAATTACCAATGTCGTTTGATTTGTCAAAGTCTGCTGGGAAACGTCCAAGTCTGAGCATGTGACAGAAAAGTTAATGGAGGCAGGGAATAAAAATAATAATAATAATAATCCTTGCATTTGATGTAGCGCCTTATCCTCATACTCGTTTTCAAATCCCTTGACTCCCTGGCACCTTCCTACCTTTCTGACCTCCTCGCTTCCCGATCCACCACTCAGCGCCTCCGCTCGACTGGCACCAGCCTCCTGCTTGTCCCTCGCACCCTCCACTCCACCATCGAAGGTTGTGCATTCAGCCACTACGCCCCAAAACTCTAGAAAACTCCCTCCACCTTGTCTCTTTTCTCCCCTTTTTCAAGTCCCACCGCCCCTTACGGTGCTTGCGGTCACTGCCCTACACCCCCCCCCCAACGACTTGGTCAGGTTCCGCCACTGTTAAACGCTTTAAAACACTACCCTGGGTGGAGGGTGCTATATGTGCAAGTTGTTCTTGTTATCACGTCAAGACATCTCAAAGTGCTTCACATAATATACTGTAGAGTGTAGAAACAAAATGCCCGTCCCAATTATAATATAATAATGATGCTTTTATTTGATATAGCGCATAATCACGTTGTTGAGTCATCTTAAATCACTTCACAGTATATACTATAAAGTGAATTGACTGTATATTTTGTGGGCGAAACGTGGCAGCACAGAGTTGTGGATTGAGTGACCCAAATATTATTATAACTTTTGTTTGAAGGGATTATTACTCCCGGAACGTGATAAAGGACATTAGGAGTGAAACTTCTTTAATAAATAAACAGGGATTGTGTGTTGGTGCTGATCATGAATTGAACTGGGTAAGCATTTTATGCATTTTTAGGGCTGTACACAAAAGGAGAATGGAAAAGTTAATGAATAAACAAGAAGCATTCTAATCTTGAAAGGAGTTTATTGCAGTTATTGCTTTAGATTGTTTCTGCCGCCATTAGTTAAACACTAAATTCTTAACCATCCCCTTGTGGACCTAACCAAATTCATCACACCATATTTGCTTCTAATCCAGTTGAATCCTTTCTTTGCCGTATAATCCAAATTCATCCTCCCTAGCCGGCTTCTCTCAGTTCCCAGGCTGTGATTTGGTTGGACTTCTCTCCCTACTGGCTCGCTCTTTTTTAATGAGAGTTGCACGATGGATTGGGCCTCTCTGTTAAATGGCACCAGCTTCAAAGCATTACTGCTGATCAAAGAGTCTTGATACCACTGCATCTGTCAGTCAGCAGAATGTGCACTGATGGGGAGAGACAAAAAAAAGTAGTGCAGTGTTTTGTGGATGGGAAAGAGCTAAGAAAGCAAATGAGAGAAAAATAGAAGCGCGAATCAAAAATAGTCACTGGAACAAGTCGAGAAGGTAAAAGTTAAAGTTATCCTCTCTGCCATTTCACACATATACTGAGTGGTCAGTCAAACAATACGCAGATTTCTGGTAAGAAGTCATTTGTCTGTAACAAGATATGTGGGTTAACCCATACTGAAATAGAGGCCTCTGGTCTGAAAGTAGTTGATATTGTTAATATTGTTAATGATAGTTTATTTTGTTCTTACAATATTTTGTAATGTGAGCCACTATTGAAAACCTGACAATAACTGCTGCTACAGAAAATGTAAGGAGAAATTCCACTTAGGTCCAGATTTACTCTTATTTACTAGCATTTTAAAGTGTTCAGAATTTGGAAAATTGTTGAATTCAGTTTTAACTATGATGTCCATTTTCTACAGTTCTTAAAGGAACTTACCAAAAATCTGCTTCAAAATTAAGGCTGTATCTAAGAATTTGTCAAATTCTAGATGCTCTAAAATGCCATATAAATAGAGTAAATCTAGCCCTAAGTGGAATTTCTTCCCAATTACTAGAATTTGTGTGCGTTGCTATGGTTGTTGATTAGCCTTTTTCTTTCTCCCTCTCACATTTCCTGTGAACCTAAACTATTCTGCTATTTGAGCCTGATGTTAATCTCACTGAGTGAAAATTGACATCAGTATCAAAGAAAATGTAAATAAGACTGCATGACAAAGACTTTGCAATTAGGAAAGCTTACAGATAGCTCGCTCCTCTATTTAAAACCACTCCAAGGACAGTCCAGCTCCTGTGAAATGCTAAATAAATAAGAGCCCTCGAGGTTAGCAGCCCCGTCTTGTTTTTCATTAACAAGTAATTATCGCTGATCGTCCCCCCTTCGCTTCTACAATTCAGCCACAAGACAGACACGAGTCATACAGATACAGGGAAACCTCAATTTAGCTGAATCGGCTGGGTCCAGTTTCTCAATGGCTGTGTTAGCNTTTTTGAGGTAGTGACAGCCCAAATTGACTGGGAAGCCAAATGATGTAGTTTCAGCACCTTGGTACGTTCTCCCGACATGAAAGGCACTATACAAATGTAATTTTGTTGTTGTTGTTATACCCAGACTTCCAATAGGCATTCCACAAGTACCACATGAAAGAACTCCTTCACAAACTGTAGTCACTGGTTATTAAGGGCAAGACATGGGTTCAGAATTGGCTGAAGGGAAGGAAGCAGACGATTTTTGTTAGGGGAGTTTAGGAAACTAGACTTTCACAAGAGGGAAACAAACAACAACAGTTGTTGTCAAGGGACGTGGAGCCGGCTGAGCGGAGGGAATGGGCGGGTTGGTAGGGGGTTAGGAGGTCACACAGGTAGGGTGGGGCGATATGACTTGACCAGGAAACTGTGACCAATAAGAAAATTCAAGGATCAAAATAATGAACTACAATCTAAGAAGGGTTTGTTTTTGAGCACCAAATTCTAATTCAATTGGACAAGCCAAATTTCCTTAATTATTTTTCTTTCTTGCTGTTTTTCAACATCAAATTCCATCTTTCCTCCCAACATCACAAAGAGGGAATCTCAATATCATGACCAATGTTGAAAAAATAAACACTATAAAGAATTTTGATTAACTTTCACATCATTTATTTTGTCTATTTCTGTTTATTATTTTGCTTGAACATGGTAAGTGATGATGACATTATTAAGGAAACAGTGGAAGGGAGCTGAATTACATCAATGGAATCCATCATTGATAATAACAATAAACCTTACATTTGATATCATTTTGTGAGGACGTTTGAAAGCACTTCACAGGATTTTACTGTAATGGCTTTTTATTGTAGACAAAACATGGCAGCCTATTTGCACACAACAAAAACCCACAAACAGCCATGAAATGAATAACCAGTTTTAATTGGGGATTGATGGTTAGGACAGCAAGAGAAACTTCCTTCTCTTTTTGTGTTGTACCATGGGATCTTTAATGTCCACCAGACATGACCTTGGTGTAACATCTCATCAAAAGGACGACAACTCCAACAATGCAGTGCACCCCCAGCACTCCACTGGAGTGTCATTCTAGAGTGTGAGTTAGAGGTAAGAGAACTACCAACTGAGCTAAGCTGGCAATGCCCTAAAGGCATTGGTATCGGAGCTTCTACTGCTAATATAACATAATTGATACTGTATAAATAATTAGTATTTGCCAGCAGTTATACATCTAATTGATATGATAGAACAATTCTATAACACCTGATATGTTGAAACATTGCAAAGAGCTTTATAGTCAAGTATAGTTACTAATTTTTATGTCGGGAAATGTGACAGCCAGTTTTCCACATGGCAAGACCACACAGAACAGCTATGAGTTTTTCGCCCACAAACTGTACAGTCAATTCACTTTACAGTATATTCTGTGATATGCTTTGAGACGTCTCAATGACGTGATAAGGCGCTATATCAAATGCAAGGATTACTATTATTACAAGATGAATGGCCAATTTATCTGGACGATTATTGGACAGAATACTTCTGTTTTCGAATAGCACCATGGGATTTTTAATGTCCACTTGAGGACAGGGAAATCTAAATTTAAAATCTCATCATCAGAAGAGCAACATCATCTCTGTTTGATTATATAATTTGCTTGGTTTGATGTTTGTTATTCCAGGAAAAGGTCCTGCTCGGCTCAGGAACTGGACTATTGAGACCGCCGCAGAGCATTCTGACATTCCATTGCCAAGCATGTCAGGGGTAGCCAGCCCAGCTCCAAAGAAATTCCACTTACCCACCCTCACCCCCGAGGATAGTTACAAGTTGGTCATTTGACATCTGACAAGCATAGGGTTGAGCCCTCAATTGATGCATGGCAGGTTCTAGAAATGCCCGGTGAGCTTCCTGGTGGGCAACACAGCTCAGCATGAAACATAATAATAATCTTTGTATTTTATATAGCACTTTTCACGTCTTTGAGACGTCTCAAAGCGCTTCACAGAATATACGGTTAAGTGAATTGACTGTATATTTTGTGGGCGAAACGCGGCAGCCAATTGCGCACAGGAGTGTCGCACAAACAGTCATGGATTGAGTGACCAAATTATTATTGTTTTTGTTTCCTTGAGGGATTATTATCAGGTTTGTGGAGTAAGGAAATTTGCCCAAGGTTTCGCCCTGTCGGGAATCAAACCCGGGTCTTTTGCTTGCGAGGCGAGTGCTCTAACCACTGAGCTACAGGACTCCTATGTGAGAGCATTGCCCACACCTTTCCTCCCACAGCTTGGACACACATACCAGACATGCCATTTCATCAGAGACTGATGAAATCAGAGACCGAGGCCCTCCTGATTGGCTCACGTCAGCGCCTCCGCACCTCAGGCGCTGACACCATCAGCATCCAAGGCTGCACTCTCCACCTCGCAAAGCCAGTCAGGAACCTCGGCGTTTTGTTCGACCCTGAGCTGTCCTTTCTCCCTCACATCCGCACCACAACTGGCACCGCCCTCCATCACCTCCGGAACATCGCCAGACTACGGCACTACCTCACCCCTCACGCTGCTGAAACCCTGGTTCACGCCTTTGTCACCTCAAGGCTGGACTATGGGAACTCTCTCCTCGCCGGCCTTCCCGCCACCTCTCTCCACAAGCTGCAGGTCATTCAGAACTCTGCAGCTCGTGTACTGTCCCGCACCAGGCTTCGCGACCACATCACTCCCACCCTCGCTCGCCTCCACTGGCTCCCCATCCCCCAGAGGATTGATTTCAAGATCCTCATCCTCACCTACAAGGCCATTCACGGCCTCGCTCCCTCCTACCTCTCCAACCTACTATCCCCCTACCTACCTGCCCGTACCCTCCGTTCCTCTGGCTCCGGTCTGCTCCACGTCCCCCGCCCCAACCGCCCTACCATCGGTGGTCGGGCCTTCAGCCTCTCAGCCCCCAGGCTCTGGAACTCCATCCTCCAGTGCCTTCGCCGCTTCCTCCCTTTCCTCCTTCAAGGCCGGTCTCAAAACCTTTCTCTTTGACCGAGCCTTCAGCTCCCCTCTCGACTCTCTTCCCCCTCCTCGCTCCCTCCCTTCCCTCCCCTCACCCTGACCATTTCCCCCCTCCTCGCTCCCTCCCCTCACCCTGACCATTTCCCCCCTGCTCGGGTCATGACCCAACTGTGCAGCGCCTTGGGACGTCCTCCTGACGTGAAAGGCGCTTTATAAATGGAATCTTGTTGTTGTTGTTGTTGTAGTTATTCCCAGTGCCCTGACGAATCCTCAAGATTAATGATTTATTTTATGGCTATTTGTGGAACTTTGCTAGCACAAATGGCTTCAACAATTATCTACAAAAACACTTGACAAAGAATACTTGCAAAATGTTTATAGACATTTCAATATGAGGTGCTTTTAATAATACAAGATGTGGCATTATTATTATTCCAGTTTTCAAATACCACATATCAACCCCCAAATCACAATTTTCTTCTCTCACCTGCCCACAAATGTCTAAATCAGCCAGTACTTTAAGCTGTGAACATGGTTTGCAGTTTCTAAATTATTCTTACTTGTCGTTCGTAGAACACCTAAACACAAACCTGTAAACAAATTTTCAATATTACAAAGTAGAAAAAAGTAGATGGAATAATAGACCAAACTAATCCAACAATATCCTATGTGAAAGAAAACTTGTACTTTTTTTTATTTCATGCATTAACAGCCGCCCTCAAAGTAATTTGTGTCAATGCCATCCTTTGACCTTATTAATAGCAATAATTTCATTGTGTACATTTTTTACTAAGATCCTGCCCTCTGTCCCCAATACTGACTGACATATTAATCCAGATTGAAATCTATATCATTGCCCAGTTTTTTTTTCGTGTTAAGAACAGCTCATCATGATCTACTACAGTATATTGCCCTTGCTATTTTTTCCTAGCAACCACCAGATTTATTTATTCATTGTGTGACAAGGAAACGAGAGATAATCTGCATCAAAATGATTTAAAATTCTATGTGTGTGTTATGTACTCATGACTTAAGATTTAATGATTTAAAATTCTATGAGTGCGTTATACAAGCTGCAGATTATCCAGAACTCTGCAGCTTGTGTCATCTCCAGGCTCTGCGAGCGACATCACTCCCATCTTCGCCGAGCACCACTGCCTCCCCATCCCCCAGCAGATCAAATTCAAAATTCTCATCCTCATTTTAAAATGCCTCCATGGCCTGGTCCCATTCTATCTCTACAACCTTCTGCGACCACACAGCTCCAGGCCCTCCATCCACTCAATAAACATTGGCATGCTTCATTTGCCCCCACAATTGAAATCCTCCTCCTTGCCCTCTCTTTGCCTTCAAACCCACCTCAAAATCTGTTTCTTCGATCATGGTTTCAGTCTTCACCCTTCCTTAGCTCTTCCCCTCATGTCGGCGGTGTGAAGTGCTCTGAAATAACCGATGTGAAAGGCGCTATATAAACAAATTGTTGTTGTATGTCTAACACTGATATATTTTTCTGTCAGGGTGCTCTATGTTCCATTGCACACAAGACCTATACCACTTGTTTTTAAAATGCATGATATTTTGTATGGCTGCTTTGAGACGTTTTCTCTCAAAGTGAAAGGTGCTACAAAATGTATTGCTTACTTAAGATGTACATACTTAATTTCCTCCATGGAAACCAAGCTATTTTTGCTCTCAAATATGACTTTCATGGTATATCGGATGACATGTCCCTTAATTGACCACTGTTGTGCATTCAGTACTACATACTAGGGAAATTCAGCAACACAATGTTGCCATCCTCTGCCATCCAATACATGTTTGAGAACAGAACAGTTTAACAGGATCATGGTTTTAGTGTGGTTAATAGTTATGTTTATCCTATTTACCTCGCTATTACATTTTTCTGGTGTCTGCAGTTAATTTAGCCATTTCTTTTAGCATAAATCTTTCAGCATAGTGAAGTGACAACAAGTGTTTGAATCTCGCTCCACATGATTCCTGACCTCAGTCATGGCCAGTGAGTGGGTTCCACTAGAGTTTTGTGGCATGTTTCACCAGTCAGAAGGAAAGTTGGAGATAGAGAGCTACAACACCTCCTAGTTGTGGATACATTGGGAGTGGCCTGGTCAGGCTGCAGCTGAAGTGGCTCAAGCCAAGCAGAAAAAGGGGATAAAATATGGCGGAAGGCAAAAGTGAAAAGTCAAGAGAAATTTAAGATTCCATTTTAAATTTCCGTTTGAGCAAAATAAAATGTTTAAAATAAAAAATTGGTTGGGGGAGAGGTTGGTTGGAACATTAACTTTTTGAAGGGTTTGATCCCAAAACTGTAGAGTTGGCAGTATTTCAGGATACAGAATGTTCTGGGTGGAAAGCAAAGCTCCCCCCGTCCCCCTGTTTGAAAATCTGGTCTACCATCTGCTTCCTCTCCTCTGCCTTTTTAGTCAGCCAAAAAATGGAATTACATTTTTGAAATTGATGCTGTCTTAAAACTGAGGCCAGATTGTGCAGGATAATTTAGCTCCATTATTAGGTAAAATTACCATAGATGTGGAAAGACGGACTAATCCTTTTGTGGCCTTCACTTTGTGCAAAATTGGAGATCATCAAATTCATGATATTGGCCCAAATTAATGTTCTTATATGTATGAGATATAATGTTCACTTCCATTAAAATTAAAGGTATTTCAAGGACATTGAAAGTTTCTTGTTCTGCTTTCTTTTTGTCAAATGGTAAAAAATTCTTGCAAGAGTAAAGCTAAAAATAGTCCAGGATCCTGAAACAGACTTCATTTATATTCCACACTAGTCACACACATTGCAGCGTTCGTTCCCCTGGTCCAGTTAATGCTCAAACTGGAGTGAAATGAAGGAAGTGTCAATGCTCAGAAACCTGGTATTGTAGTATGTAACTGGAAAGCTGATCCCCACACTCAACCCCACGGAATCTTGAAATGAGATGTTTATTCACACTGAGCCCTACTGACCCTCTACATTAAGCTCCACTATCCCCCCTGCTCAATTTCAATGATAGTATTCACTTCCACAAGTGAAGCCAGCAGGGCACCGTAAATTATGGGTTCTCAATTTTTCTTTATAAAGACTTGTCAGCAAATTTTGTGATTCTGCATCTACTTTAACCCCAAGTGTAATGCCACGGAGATGGTGTTCATGTGCCAGTGTTTAGATATTAAAGGAGAACAAATCAAATTCTTTGAGCAACACTAAAATATTTGTCATAATTATCAGAATGTTCTTGGTATGACTCGTAATTGAAAACCTATAGTGACTGGAGGACAAGAGAAACAACAATTTAAACCACTTACAGGATCACTGAATAGTACTCAGCATTCACCAATTTTGCTCTTCCTTGATTCAGGTGATGTGAAATCAATCGTAGCATCCTCAATGCCAATGAAACTAAAATGAGCTAATTCAGTATAGATCAAATGTCAAACCTAAGACTTAATTTAGTCTAATCATGATTGTTTATGGGCACTGTTGTGTGCAATTGACTACCATGTTTTGCGCACAAAATACACAGTCAATCCACTTTACAATGCATATATGTATCCCGTGAAACATTTTGAGACGTCTCAACAATGTGATAAGGCACTATATCAAATGCAAGGATTATTATTATTAAGATGTTCCTGCCTGTATGGCTCTGTACCACACCACACAGTGCATTTATATTAGGGGAAACTGATTATTCAACAAAGACTTCTGATTGGGAGAACATAAATAGACTGTTTCCTCTGTTTGGTGAGTCCATGACCAAGAGGGTAATGAAGGTAATGAGATTGTGGAACTCACAGCCTGAAGCAGTGGTTGAATCAGATAGTGTAGTTGCATTCAAGAGGAAAGCAGACCTTCACATGAGGGAGAGAGGAATAATAATAATCCTTGCATTTGATATAGAGCTTTTCATGTCTTCTAGATGTCTCAAAGTGCTTCACAGAATATACACTAAAGTGAATTGACTGTTTATTTGTGGGCAAAACGCAGCAGCTGATTGCACATAGCAGTGTCCCACAAACAGTCGTGGATTGAGTAAACAAATTATTATTGTTTTTTTGAGGGACTGTTATCCCCAGAAAAGAATATGTATGGGATGGAGTAAGGAATGGGTCAAGACCCGGGTTGAGTATAAACACTGACACAGACAGGTTGAGTCGATTAGCCTGTTCCATGCTGTACGTTCTTTGTAATCTTTAGCAATATTATTTTTCATCAGTATTAACCACAGTCTCAGATACACGACCAAAAGAGAATTTAAGATATTGCCAAGCATGATTTGAGATTATCCTCGGTATCTGGGCACCAGTATGTATTCTGATTTAATCACAGGTATAGAATATTTATAAATTTGCTGTATTTCTCTTCAGAATTGAAAGTTTGTTCGTCGTCACCTTTTTCTTAACATAGTATTATTGAGATCCTAGAGATCTAAAATACCTTGTGATATTATGCCTTAAAATTTAAGGTAGTGCAGAATTTTGGAATGGTCTTAAATTCAATCTTAATTTCAAGCCGTTTTTCCAATTTCTTTTAAGAACTGCAGAAAATAGGATTCCAATTTAAGACTGAATTTAAGAATTTTCCCGAATTGTGCATGATGTTAAATTTTAACGCAATGGTTTTAAGGCCGTGAGGTTTTTTGGGACAACAATACTTGGAATTTTTACTGCTACTAATTTTATAAAGATATTATTTTGAAATAAGTAGCAATTCTTGTGATAAATTACATTTATTTTAGTAAACCTAATTCCATTGGGTTAGTAAAAATGACAAAACAACTAAGAATTTCTCTTTAATCATTGCATATTACTTCTTTCAGGTTGTTGACTGCATTCTCCCAGCCTTGGTTTCATTGGTGCTTAGTCAGAATGGTAAGAGCAGTCATGTATCCAATATCCATTGGTGCCGCCTTTCATTCCTTTTTTAAAAAAAATTTGGAAGGAGAAAATTTTTTAACTTTTTTACGTTCGCTTGTCTTTCAAGTGGAGTGGCGGATCTTCACCTTGCGTTTGTTGGCAGAAACTGCATTGCTGTTGGTGAACCAAGAGACTATGTCTGAAGAGAAAAGGGAGAAGCCTTCTACAAATGGCAAACTGCTGTCTCTCATGAAGGAATATCTGCTCCCTCAGTAAGTGAATGCCACGTGGTGGACTGTTAGCTCAATTATATTATTGACTGCTAGCATATTGAATTGTTAAGGACACTCTGACCTTCTAGTGTTTTATTTCATAATCATCAAAGAATCAATCTGTGTAACATTATTTTTAACATGCTCTGACCTTTATTAAAACATTAAGTGATTGAAAAGTGGTTGAAATTTTTAAGAATGATAAAGAGTGCAACCTTTTCAGCAGTCAGTTGCAATTTATTGGCAGCTTTGCATTTGTATTGCTAGTTTTTAAAGGCTCATAAAAATATGTTCTCACTCCTGAATGGCCCCGGTGACTCTTGCTTTAGAAGCAGTGGTAGAGATAATAGGAGAGTGGGAGTGATGACTTCCCCTTCACCCCCCACAGTCCCCCCCGGTGGCTTTTAGGCATATGATGACATCTTTACCTCCCACTCCGGCTCTCTTCATATTGCTTTCCGCGCTGCCTCATACCTCCCACTCCACCTCGCTTCCTATCATTCTGGAAGCAGATAGTAGAGTGATGGGAAGAGAGGCGGAGTGGGAAGTACGACAGCAAGTAGAGTGATGGGAAAAGAGATGGAGTTGGAGGTACGGAATGAGGCAGCTTGGAAAGCGACAGGAAGGTGGCATCAATGATGGCTCAGCCCTCACCCCTCTCCCACTGGTTGCAAACCTGCCTCTGCCACCTTTTAGAAGCTCTTGTGTGGACGTAGGTTGAGGACTGATTCACACTTTTCAATGGATAAGCTGCCACCACTCACTGAGCAGGGGCACGAACAAAAATGATCACTTGAGCAACGTGCCAGAGAATGTCGGTTACTGTGGAACCAACATAAGCCAGCAGGTCATACCAAAAATTGAGGGATTATAGTCTATTTTGAGTATATACAAAACAGATGACCGGTTTTATACATAATTCTTTTTCAAACTGTATTTAAAAATGTATTAGAAAACTGTCTGAAATATGTATTTAACATAAGATTACAGGACTATTTACAAAGTGGCCTAATTAAAATGCAGAATATTTATACTAATGTAATTAAATTCAAAATATTTCTTATATGCACCACAGATTTTATGATTATTTAAACTATAATTAATTGTACTCATGTTCACAATTCTTGCTTGTCCGTAGAATTGAATTAAAGCGGCGTAAAGGGAGACAGGGGAGGTAAAGGCATAATGGGGAATGAGAAGAGATGCAGACCACCGTGACAAAAACAAATATTGGACAGAGAGAAAAATTATACCCCATAACCAAAATCATTAAATATCTTGGCACATTCAATTAAGTTCACACACAAGAAAAACAGTTATACAGTACAAGAGGGGAAGTCATGTAATCAGATCACAAAATGTAATGCAGTTTTCAAAACGTTGTCACATTGTCTTGAACACAAAATAAAAACAATTTTTGGTTCCTACACAAGCAAGACAAATGTTGACAAACATTACTTAAATGGAGTCACTGTGCCATTATGTCCTACACCTTTTCGTTGCTTCTTCTCTGTACTCTTAATATTCCTAGCTTATGCATGTGCCTAACACCTGAATTTTAGAAACATTTAAGTATGTATTGTATAATTATCCTTGCGTTTAATTTGGCACCTTATCAAATTGTCAAAATGTCTCAAGGAGCTTCACAGGATTTTTATAGTAAAGTGTGGTGACTGTGTATTTGTAGACAGATGTGGCAGCCAATTTGCACATAGCAACGGCCCGCAAACAGCCATGAGTGACTACTTTTATTTGGAGCATTGTTAGCCAGGTCACTGGAAGAACATCCCTTCTTTTTTTGAGTAGTGCCTTGGGATCTTTAACATCCATTTGAATAGGCAGATGAGACCTCAGTTTGACATCTCATCTGAAGGACAGCACCCCCAACAATGGAGCGCAGTATGTTGGAGCATCAGCCGAGACCAGGGTTATCCAATACGTAAGCCACAAGCCACATAGGGCAAACTGGGAATCCAGATGTGGTAAAATTGCATTTATTGAAATGAAAAAAGATCAATAGACACAGTCGAGCATGTGTTCTGAATACTCCTATTTGTACGGAGTATACGTGTGTACTTTGACCTTTTTGTGCATTTGTTGGTAAAATGGTAAGACAAAAAGCAGCGTATGCAACTGTTTTTTGATTGTTGTGTGAGCTTTATTTCCCTGGTTACTGCGTAATGGTTATTTGCTAAAATTTGTGTAACACGGGTGAAAACGCTGGTTTTCAGCACCATGGAAACACCAGCGATATTGTATGGAGAGGGGAGCTGTCAATTGTGATCAGCTCAACCAGAAGAAAGCAAGCCCAGTCAATACCACGCAGCTCCAACAAGGCACGCCATGGTGAAGGGCAAGCAGCATCCAACTGGATGGAAAACAGGGGTGGGTCTGGTGCATCTCGTGAATGAAAAATAAAGGGAAGACTGCAGCGTTTCACACTGACTGGTGGTAGATGTTTGTTAAGTAAATATACATGTTAAGGTCATTTACCAATATTGTGTGAGTGTATGTAAGGTGTTTTCTACCACAATTAGCGCCTGTGGCTAAAATGGTGTTGACGTAGCCATACCTGTGGCTGGTCAGAGATTTCTATTGGACAACACTGACCTTGACAGTGAGCTCAAAGTCCCAAAGTTGAATCTGTGATTCAAAATTGAAGTGCAATATTGAAACACAGCAATTTCTTTGGGGGGGGGGAAAGTTTTCATGTGAACTATTTTACCCACTATTGTATGAGTGCTTATAGCTTGTGTGTCCAGTGCCTTGGGATGTCCTCCTGATATAATTTGTTGTTGGTGATCCAATACAATGCAACTCTGGGATTCAGAAACTTGTCATTTCAGGTTCTGTCATTCCTCTCCAGCTCAACACTCTTGTGGTCTAACTAAGTCACGTGGCAAAGGGTGGGGAGGAGGCAGGATTGCTCTGTGGCCCATCTGGCCTGATGGTTGAAGCCAGCTTTTTCTAAACATTATTAATACATTGTCAGATCTCCTGCTAAGCTCTTTGGTTGGTTAAGTTTGCATTCAANCCCCCCTTGCAGTTTCTTCTTCCTAAATATAGTCTTGTGGTTTTTCAGAATGGGGAAGGGAATCTCCTGCGCCTAAAATCAATTCCTTTCTGGGTGATATAGGTCACTTCCAAGTCAGTTAAACAAGCCTTGTGTGTCTCCAATATGATTTTCCAATCACCAGACCTGAATAACTGCTCATATAGCACACTAGATACCTACATTATCTGCTTGTCTAGGTTCCTAAGCTGTGATTTTCATGGCTGAGCTCTCTATGGATGTGTTAATTGCCCAGGATCTAGAAGTTGTGTTGCTGCTGAGCAGAATGTATTGTGTTCCCATGTGCTCAGCAGTTAGCCAGCGTACACAGGGATCTGCTGCTGGTACCCAACATCCAGAAAAGCAGCACCCATGTATCAAGCAGGATCATTTCAATTTGATAGATTAAGAAGTATGTTCCTTCAGAACAGAAGTTAATTTGAGGTTGATGGTGTTATTCTTCACTATATCGAATGAAGCTGGTGCTTCATGACCCCTGTTAGACTCCAGTGGATCAAGAAGTATTTATATTTAGCTGTTCCTGGACTATAATTTATTAAATTTTATTTAGCTCTAGTCAGAGAAGTTCTAAAGCCCCTGTGGTTATGCCATTCCTTTCATTACATTATCCATGCTGTTCTCCATTTAATTACTCAAAATGCTTCTCAGCTGTTTCTTAGCTGGCACCAGCAGAGACTCGGTGGGTTGAATGGCCTCTGTTAATGTTGGAATTTCTATGACTCTTCTAGTCAGAGCATTTAGTCCTCACTGATCAAGGCAACCAGAGCCGCCTAAATAGCACTCCCTTCTCTCCTGGCTCATATCCCTATCTAATAATTATGGCTAAGTGATTTTGCTGCAGACTAATAGATCCTACATTACTCCTGTTCCCTATCACATAATTCCTATTTGAATATTAAAATTGATGTCAAAGGATGTAGTTTACGCTTGAACTTTCACTTACCATTAAATATGATTCATGGCTATCAGCACTAAATTCATCTGTGTTCAATTTCTCTCTATTTTAGAGCAAAGTGCTTTCACCTTCAGTCGCTGTAGAATTCTGAAAAAGAGGCTTCAGTTTTTCAGGGCTTATACATTTAGCTTAGAATAGCACAATTGAACATAAGATGCTCTTTACTTAATATGAGCGCCTTCAAAACTGTTTACCCAAAGAAGACCCAAATTTAACTATTTGAAGAAAGACAGAATAGTTCCAGATGGGACATCATTTGTGCCTTTTGCCTCAATTTTAAGATTTTTTTCTGCATGCACCCTGTCGTACCCATATGAATAAGGTAACATATAGCCCAAATTGTAGTGAAGCACTCATTTTAACTCAAAAGTTAAAAAAGTTCTTGTCCACGTTATCAAATTGCTCTTCAATTCCCTCTAGTATAGCTGGAATACAATGCACAATCTTTCGAAATGAGACAGTGGAGCTGAAAATACGCTCCTCTTCAAAACATTAGTGTTAGTGATGCGTGGCCACCTACTAGAAAAAAGTGCCTCCTGCTGTAAACTATATTTTCTGCAGGGAATCTCCTTGTGTGTCATGCCATTCCATGAGATCGTAGCTCCAAGGAGATCTGCGGTTGGGGCTAAGGGCTCAGACATTGCTGTGATACACAAGGGATTTGTTCAGGAATATGCAATTTACATCATGAGAAGCTTTTTCTGATGGTAAAGTGCCAGGAATGTTACTACTTTCAATTATTAATGGTGACTTATCACAAGGATATTGATAATTATTGGCTGTTCAATATGNTTTTTTGGTTACTGCATTTCATTGAAGCCTTAATTTGGCCCGCCCCACCATCGACAGTTGGGCCTTCAGCCTCTCTGCCTCCACCCTTTGGAACTCCATCCCCCAGTCCCTACACCTTGCTCCCTCCCTTGCCTCCTTCAAGGGTCGTCTCAAGACTCTCCTACCCTTAGCCTTCCTGCCCTCTACCCATCCTGATCCCAACCCCAGCTTGGGTCCAAATCCCTGACTATCCAGGGCCTTGGGACATCCTCCCAACATGAAAGGCACTATACAAATGGAATTTATTATTGTTATTGCTTTCAAGGTGAGCACTGTTTCAACCCATCAACTTCATTTACACAGGAATAATTTACCACACTAAAATGATTAGACATCAATAGTGGAGTTAAATAAACCTCTACAGTAGCCCTTTCAGCTGGAACATTTTTGACATTCCATGAAGATTTTTCACATTAGTATTTACCTTGGTAACTTTCACTGATTTTACGTCTGAACTTCCTAATAGGTTTTTCCTTCAGATTGTTACTTTATTACTGGTGACTTATCACGAGGATATTGCGAATTTATTTGCTGTATTAAATTTTTTTATAGCGCCTTATCACGTCATCGAGACATTTCAAAGCGCTTCACAGAATATACTGCAAAGTGGATTGACTGTATATTTTGTGGCTGAAACACGGCAGCCAATTGCGCACAGCAGTGTCCCTTTTTTTTGAAGGAATTGTTACCCCTGGAAAAACAATCTGCTCAGCGACTAACAACCGGGCTCCTACTTACTGCTAGGTGAACAGAGGCATGTGGATGGTGTAAGGAAACTTGTCTAACGTTTCGCTCTGCCTGGGAATCGAACCAGGTCCTCTTGCTTGCGAGGCGAGTGCTCTAACCGCTAAACTACAGGACTCCACAAGTTTAAAATGAAAAAGTCTGGAGCGAGACCAGAGATTTCTTTCCCCCCATTGAATCGTGACTATGTGGAACAGACTCCCGTAAGAGCAACTGGTGATGTGACTAATTCAAATAAGTTTTTTTTTGTGAACAAAATTCGAATGATGTGGATATAGGTGCATATTGAGAGGAGCAATATTGAAAGGAACAGAATGGTTTGTGCACTCTCATAACCTGAGGAAGGATGGAAACAGGGACAGTAAATAGGATGGGAGTTGCTGGCAGTTAGCTAAGGTTGGCACCAGTGGCAGTGTGGAATAAGGTGTTGGCCACACATCCTTGTCTGCAACAGTTGCGTGGCCAGGGAGAACCCACTAACAAAAAAACGGAAAGGAGGACAGTACCTTCATGTGATGGGTTTGCGCATGTGTCTGACCCAAATAATTGGAAGTTATTTTTTTAAGATATTTTTCTATTTGCTGATTTCCAAGCTTTGCAACTTATTTTTTCCAGTTATGACCAGATCTTGATGGAGCCTGACCCAGTGCCAGTCTATGCCTTGAAGCTGCTTGTTTCACTGACTGAACTTAGTCCTGCTTTTATCAGGTAAACTGCCATCTTCTATTGATGTTTCATTGTTATAGGGGGGAGTCGAGAACCAGGGCTTCACAACAGGATTAATAAGAGCATCTCAGAGTTGCCAATGGGGATTCCTGACGATAACTGGTAGTATTTTGTGCTCAATTTGGAATTTCTTCCAGCACTTTCAAGCAGAGATCCTGTGAGTTGGTCATGCCGTATTGCTAATTACCAGCAGGATTCCCATTAGTGAATTTCAGTCAGATTAATAAATCCTGATGCAAACTACCATGATTTCAAATCCATTTTTTTTTAAAAAAACACAGCGTTGATTCTTTAGCCTCTATTTGAAGCTCCATAGGGAGAACATCACAAACAGAACAGAAAAAGCTGGAGGACATTGGAAGTTTTATGACAGACCTTAGACAGACAACGGAACATGGGGAAAGGATAAAGTAATAGAGGGAGAATATAGATAGGATTTTTTAAAAATATATATATATATTCTACCTTCTTCCCTTTAGGGAAGCTATAAAATACATCCACCTAAAAAATACACATTCACTACACTTCACAGTAAATCCTGTAAAGCGTTTTGAGACATCCTCCCAAAGTGAAAGATGCCATACCAAATTCAAGGATTATTATTATTATTGTTTCTAAAAATATGAATAATGTAATGGTGTTTCTTCAGCCTACCTCTAACCCAGCAGGTCCCGCCGTGTAGGAGATATAGGAATAATAGGCAGCCTACACATTTGTTCCATGACAAAGATGAGTAACACTGCAAACCTGGGGCATTTTTATGAAATGATAAATAAATAGTACTTAAGCATTTTCCACTACTATAATTATTATTTACAGCTCAAAAGGTCACATGAATAATACTGTTAATAATAGTACCATTTTCAGATGCAAGAATTGGACTGGAACATCTTTAGTTTGTTACAGATCCTTTGTGCTCAACCAAGTCTGGTTTCAATATATTTTTAGAGTATGAATTAACTGAATAATAACCAACTCTGTAATCTAACAGATGAAATATGTTTATGTTTTGGCCAAAGCCCACCAAAATGACAATGTTTCTGTACTCGTTTGGGATTCAGTCAGTGCAGAGGGCAATGTTTAAAACTATGTGGAACATTTTGGTAACAGACATGTAAGGAGTTTGGTACCCTTACATTATTTGGGATGGGGAGGGGGATGAGTTAAGTTTTCCTTTCACAAGCTGTGTATTGCAGGATTGCAGCACATTTCCTGCAGGACAGTGAGTACTGTGTTCTTGGCTGATGATCCCTTTTTTTCAAGAAAGGATCTTTGTGAAAAAGACAAGTGTGAAATAGAATTACTTCAACTTTCTTTGTAAAAAAATTATCTGAGTGGAATTCTTGTGACCCGAAGGTTAGTAATAAAAATCAGAAATGTAAAACGTCCATAGCAAATTTGCCAGGATCACTAACACCACATTCCTTTCTCATCACTAAGTTCTTTTTGTGTGAGATGGTTTGGCTGCAGAGAAAATGGAAACATTGTGGTGTAATCTCTGACCTGGAGTATTTCTGAAATCTCCCTTGACAAGATCATGCTTGCAGGCCGCAAACGACAGCATGATTCTCACGCAGTACAAAGTGAGATGTGTGAAGTGGCTTCACTTTGTTATGTGATGTTGTGGTTCTTAAGATACTATTAAAAGCATATGGTATACTGGGACTGTTAACGGGGATCTGCCCGTGTCATATCCCATTGGCTAACTGTTCTTCACTATGCTCAGCCCTACCGGCAGTGCAGAGCCTGTATTGTGTTCTGGTCGGACTGCACATTTAATACTGAATACAGTTTTGATCACTGTAAACAGAATGGGGTTCCCAAGCCTAGAGCTTGGTGCAGAGGAAAGTAATGAGAATGATCCCCAGTGTTAGAGGAATATCCGCAGACATGAGGTACGTTTCCACATGTATGCGGATGACACCCAACTATATCTCTTTGCCTCCACCCTGAACTACAGGCGTTCTGACCGACTGCCTGTCCGCCATCAAGTCCTGGATGAGGGACAACTTTCTCCAACTCAACGTCAGCAAGACCGAGGCCTACCTGATTGGCTCGCACCAGCGCCTCCGCACCTCGGGCGCTGGCAGCATCAGCCTCCATGGCTGCACACTCAACCTCACTAAGCCAGTCAGGAACCTGGGTGTCTTGTTTGACCCTGAACTGTCCTTTCTCCCCCACATACACCCATGACTGGCACTGCCTACCACCACCTCCGCCACATTGCCAGACTCCGCCACTGCCTCACCCCTCAGGCTGCTGAAATTTATCCATGCATTCATCACATCAAGGCTCGATTAAGGAAACTCCCTCCTCATCGGCCTTCCCAACTCTTCCCTTCAAAAGCTGTAGATCATCCAAACCTCTGCAGCTTGTGTACTCTCGCGCACCAGGCTCTGTGATCCCATCGCTCCCACCTTCACCCAAATCGACTGGCATCCCATCCCCCAGAGGATTGAGTTCAAGATCCTTGTCCTCACTTTGAAGGCCATCCATGGCCTTGCCCCCTCCTACTTCCATGACCTGCTGACTCCCTACCAACCTGCCCGCTCCCTCCGTTCCGCGGGCTCCGGTCTACTCCATGTCTCCCACCTGTCCCGCCCTACCATCAGTGGCCGGGCTTTCAGCCTCTCTGACCCCATACTCTGGAACTCCATCCCGCAGTCCCTTCGCCTCACTTCCTCCCTGTGCCTCCTTCAAGGCCGGTCTCAAGACCCTTCTCTTCGAACATGCCTTTGGTCTCCCTCCCACCTCTCTGCCTTCCCTCACCCCTACACCACCCTTCCCCCATGCTCGGGCCTGACACCTGACTGTCCAGCACTTTGGGACGTCCTCCCAACATGAAAGGGGCTCTATAAATGTAATTTTGTTGTTGTTGTTGTTATTGAATAAGCTACCAGCTAGGACAATAGAAAATTGGGGAAATATTTGTCAGATAGTGAGGGCCCATTTGCCGAATTCTGTGGAAAATTGCAGAGCGTTGATTAGTGCTATTGAGAGATACATTTTGTGAAACAACACAGGTCAAAATTATAGGCATATATTTCCTGAAAATGTAATTATGTTTAAAATACTAAAAATGTTAATGTGAATAGTACAGCACTTACCAAGAATTTGTCGCAGGAGCTCAGGTTTGGCCGGACGTCGAGCAAGTATATGGCAGTAGTGTCATGCAGATGGTATTTCTATCATGGGTCCCTCAATAGCGAGTGAAGCTGATTTCCCGTTCCCGCCGTTTTTGCGATCCTAACACTCCCCGCACCGGGCACTCGCGACCGGAGCTGCTGCACCCACCGTAGCAGCGTTGAGCAACCAGCGCGCAGAGGACCGAGACTATGTATACAAGTTTGTAGCAGAGGAGGGCGTTTCTAGCGGCTTCTGCAGAAAAATTGCGGCCACAATCTTCTGTTGGCCCAGGTTATGAGCAACGATTAGACAAGCTAGGGCTCTTCAGCCTTGAGAGAAAGATGACTCCGAGGGGACCTTATTGAGATATATACATTTTTTAAAGGGATTGGAAAAGTAAAGATAAATACTTTAGGATGTGTGAAGACAGTGAACGAGAGCACATGAGCTTAGAGTTGTAAAGGGCAATTACAGGGCAGATACCAAGAAGTTTTTCCTTACTTTAAAATCTTATTTTAATATAATTTATGTATTCTGCCTTGGGCAGTTGTTGCTTAACTTGGAAACAGTTATCCTGTAAGCAAACTTGAAGATGTAAGTTTACAGAGGAAACAGCGGGAGACTTCTCCATTGCCCATAGACCCACGGGCAGCAAAGCCAATTTCAAGATCCTCACCTTGTATTCAAGGCCCTGCACTCCTCTGCACCCCCCTACCTCTCTGACCTCTCTCCTCAAATCAGTACCCATTGCCTCCGTTCCTCCAGGTCTGGCCTCCTCCTCGTCCCCCGAGTCCTCTGTTCCACCCTCGGCAGCCGTGGAGGGCGCTATATAAATGCAAGTTGTTGTTGTTATAGTGCCACCACCAATATGCATCTAACATCAACCAACACAATCCAGGGGTTGATATCTCTGGCCACTTCAGCTGAGTACCACTTAGGGAGTGTATACAATACAATACAAAATTACATTTGTATAGCACCTTTCACGTCGGGAGGATGTCCCAAGGCACTGGACAGTCAGGGCAGTCAGTATTTACCCATTGAACCAGTAAAGCAGCTAAATACAATCTTGCATCTAATGTCACCATGCAACAGGCAAGGCAAACACTAGTAGGCAAATTATTTGAGGGTGTAACCTGGCTTTTATTGGTGGAAACAGACAAGGGGGGCAACATGCATGTTTCCTCTTAACCCAATAGCTCTGAAATCTGCTAGTAGTCTAAAGGTGAGAGCAGTTTGAGGTAACTGAGTCCCAGACTTTCAATTCGCCAGTTAAATTTTGTTGAATCTTACTTCTTTTTCCAATGCAAAGCATAGTATAGGTCTCTATTTCAATAATATCTTATGCAGTAGCAGTAACAGCACTGAAACCTTTTTCTGGGAAACTCTTGAGCCAAAACACTGGAGCTGATTAATAAGGGACCCTTTATTTAGAGTAGTCACCAATTAGGATCATGTGATTTTGACCCAAAGCTTATACAAGGAGTAGTCGCTAACATGTAAGTATGTTTTCCCAGTTGGTTTGAGTGACCTACTGATGATATGTGAAGAATACATTGATGTGAACAGTGATAGCTACTGTTAGAGAAGAGTAATGTGCCTTCTACTTCAAAAGTGCATGGATATAGAAACAGATTTGTACAGAACTATAAAAGAACATTGCGGGCCCAAAGTTTAAAACAAATACTAAAATTACTAAGATGACCAAGTAATCCTATACCATATCTCTTATGCTCTTCAATTGATTCCTTCGCAAACTAGCTATTTAATTCTCTCTTGAATTTGCCACCTCAGTCTGGCTCTATGATTTCTGTTTTACATTGTTGGTGTTCCTTCTAGATTTTGTGATCATGTTAAACATCTAAAATATATTGCTGTTAGTTTACTGAATCAATTATTAGATTAAGCATGTAAATCTAAAAAAAACTGTGTGACTTTTTGCAAGCATCTGGATTTTACATTGAAATGTCTTGGTTGGATCAGAAATTGTATACATTGAAAATTAATAAGGCATAGATCCAATGTTTATTTATCCGAATTGAACTGTGCTGCAGATGTAAATCCAAGCTGTTGGTAGCCAAATACAGCAAACTTGGACCTTCTGAACTTCCCTTCTTAACAACAACTTGTATTTATATAGCGCCCTCCACGCTGGGCAGCGTCTCAGACCGCTTAACAATGGTGGGGCCCAAGGCCGAGCCAGTGGGAGGGGGAGGTTGACCATAGGTGCAGTCGAAGAGGAAGGTCTTCAGGCGCGACCTGAAGATGGGGAAGGAGGGAGTGAGGCAAAGGGGTTGAGGGAGGGAGTTCCAAAATTTCAGGGCGTAATGGTTGAAGGCACGGCCACCGATAGTGGAGTGGAGGAATCAGGGGACACAGAGGAGGCCGGACCCAGTAGAGTGGAAGCAGCTCTGTGGGGAGAGAGGAAGTTAGAGAGATGGGAGGTGGCAAGGAATGGAGGGATTTAAACACTAGAGTGAGGATCTTGAAATCCATCCGCTCTGTGACAGGGAGAAATTGTTCTAACAGAAACTGTAATTGTTAGAACAGAAACCTAATGTAGGTGAGGTATATTCTGGTGCTTTGTTTTCTTTGTGTTTATAACATATAGCAATAATGTATGCAAGAAAGTAGTGCAGGTCACTAACCTTGACACAACTTTATAATATTCAATGGACTTTTTCTCCCAATCACCTCATCCGATCTCATTACAAAGTAAATTTAAACAGAATTTGTCCTTCCTGCGACTTTCCTTTTAGAATCGGTTGAGTTTGCTAAGAACTGAAATGCAGTATAATCTAGACTGCAAACTACAACATATTTTACGTTCCTATTTTAGTACTGCAATTTACAGGTCACTTTCCTATATTTAGAAGAATAAGTAGGCAATTAGGTATAATACAATTTACATTTATATACAGCCTTTCACATTGGAAGGACATCTCAAAGCGCTTTACATTGATGTCTGGGCACCCAAGCTGGAGAATGGGAGCTGAAGAGGGAGTACAGAATAGTATATTACCAGATTTGACAATAATTCACTTGATTTACATTGGATTCTCTTCAAATGAAGCATTCCAGCTACACATTTATTTGGCACTGATCTGTATTATGTTGAAGAGCAATATTAACCATGAGATTTGTTTTTAGATCTCTTAACGTTTTATGTTGCTATTTAAGATGCTTCCCAAAATGTTATCATATTGAGCAGCTCAGTTTGTCTCAGTTCGTGATTTCATTCTGCATGAAGTCTCACAGGTCTATAGTCAGCAGCAACATTAGAAGTACTGTATTTCTATATATCCTGTATTCTCCTGTACGTGTCAACTGAGCCACGAGATTAAAAGGCAGTTGAATGATAGAACCTGAGATATCAAGTCACCTGAGGCCTGAAATTCTATCTTTGCTCGTAAAACTACTTTATCTTAACATTTAAGATGACACAGGATTGTGGAAAATTCTTTTTTATTTTTGGGCAGCCCAACACATGTGGAAACCCATCAGTATCCAAACCAAACTGAGAGTTCAATGCATCCCACCAGAGAAATTCCAGAGATATTGCACACTCTCTCCCTGGAGGAACACATCTGCTTACCTAATTCCAGAAAGTATTATAATAATCCTTGCAATTTGATATTGTGCCTTATCACATTGCCGAGACATCTCAAAGTGATTCACAGGATATACTGTAAGGTGGACTGACTGTATTGTTTTTGTGAAATGCGGCAGCCAGTTTGCACAGACAAAGGTTGGCAAGAGCTACAGCTTGGGGTTCCCAGAATGTGTGATGAGGTATTGCTAGAGCCCAATCAACTAAAACCACACAGCTTGCCATTGAGAGCACTGCCTGGCAAGCTTTCCCACTGCTTGTTCAGCCGGGACCATTACCTGTGAGGGATTTGCATTAGGAGCTGAGTGGGAAGAGTACCTATCCCTAGAGACTGGAATGTCCTTCCAAGTTCTGCCATTGAGCCATGCTGGCTGGGCTGTCATCAGCATTGCTCTAAATACTGAGGATCCACCTGGCTCATGAAATGGACCACCGAGACCGCCACAGAGGGCTAGCTCCATTCCGACATTCCATTGCCAAGCATGTCATCTTGAAGCCAGTTCAGCTTTCCCTGCTTATCTCCCTCCCAAGAAAGATAATTACTAGTTGGTCATTTGATGTCTGACAACCACGGGTTTGGACCCTCACTACGTGGAAAAATTTTAAGTAAAATTCAATCTTAATTTAGAAGAAGGCTTTCTTCAAAAAGTTCTTAAAAAGAAACAGCTTTTTAAGATGGAAGCCATCATCCTTGGCTCCCGTCAAACCCTTCTCATCTGCAGTTCTGAACTGCTTAACCTTCCCTGCCTATCTTCAGACTCACAAAACCTGTAAGCAACCTTGGCTTCAGGTTTGATCTTCAGTTATCCTTCATATCCAGTCGCTAACCAGTACTGCCATCCTCCACATTATCCTCCTTATTGCCCCATCTTATTTCAAACGCTATTGGAATTCTCATTCATGCTTTTGTCACCTCCCACCTGATTTTTCCAATGCACTCCTCACCGGTCTCTCCACAAACAAGATCTCCTATAAATAAGGTCAAAATGATTCAAAACTCTACCGACTGTGCCCTCACCTATACAAGACTCTATGTGCTATCACCCCAGTTCTTGCCAGGCTCCACTGGCACAGAATGGATCAATTTCACGACCCTCACTCTCACTTCTAAATTTCATCTTGTTCTGGCACCTCCCACCTCTCCAATCTGCTCACACCCCATTCTACCCGTCATTTCAACTGCGCCTTTGGTCACCTCTCCTTCTTTAGTTCGACATTAAACCATTAAGTACTCCAAGATACTACCCGCGTGAAGGGTGGAATATAAATGCAAATTGTTGTGTTTGTTGGCTTTCAAATTAATTGAATTTATGAATCTGAACAAAAGTCAAGACTATTTTACAATTTAGTGCAGTTTTAAATTTTTAGATAAATGGTCTTAGGGCCAAAAATTAGGTAGAATTTCAGGCCTCTGAATCCCACAATTGTGCTTTCAGGGGAGTTTTCAGAGAAAAATAAATAGACTGCTTTTAGATAGCTTGAATATTGTTGTTTCTGTGTGTTTAAAAATAAATACATATGAAAACATATAAGAACATAAAAACAGTATGAGGCACCGATAAACACATAGCACAACTGAGTGGTGGGAAATGGGTTTGTGCTTCTAATCGACCACACTGCTGTGTTACTGAGAAGTAGCCAATGCAAATCAGGTGGCTAAGGGGGGTATCTTTATTGAGCCATTGTCACATCTATTGATGGCTCAAAGTAACAATGTTAGTCATCTGGGAGCAGATTGACAGGAAGGAGGAATAAAATAGCTTTTGTTTTGTAAAAGTGGGCATTTGTACGTTGGTGCACTAATTTATTTTAATTAAAAAATATTTTAGATCAAACTTAGAGATTGACAGGTTTGTTAAGCACGAGCAGAAAAGGCTGTACCATGCAGCATTCATTTCCCAAGACAACACGTCTTTTTGAGAAAGTGCATTGTCTGGTAGCAAGGTGTCAGAGAAAATTTAAAGAATCGATTTCGGTACTGAAAATGAAAATGAGTCTTCAGGGGTGAAAAAGGGCTGAGGTTAATCAGATAATGAATAGCCTGAGAGGCACCACTAATGCCTCTGGTTTTAAGTCTGTGTATCTTTGGTTAGCAACACAAAAGTAATACGATGGATGATGTCAAAAGGACATTGTTGCTATTGGAAACCACCTGGGCTGCTTCGACTGTACTAGTGTTAGAAAATAAAATCAGCCATAATCCGTTTGCAACCAGATATCTGACTGTTTTATTATTATTCGTTCGTTATTCCCCAATATCCCGACGGGTCAGACCAAAGGCCGGTACAATCAACAGATCTTATAACAGAACAATACCACCGTAGATATCTCGAGTTCAACACTGTGTCTTTACAGCACAAAAGCTTGATTCTTCATGCTTTCAGTCTTCTTGCTTACAGCTTTCAATCTTCCATCTGATATCCTCAGTCTTAGTGTTTCTAGCTCTCAGTCTTCCATCTCCTGTACCCTTGTCTCCGCAGCCCGGGATGGTCCCATCTTGCGTACCCTTGTCTCCGCGACCCAGGACGGCCCCGTACACAAAGTTATCGGAAATCTTATACCGATGTTCGTCCAATCATGGTGCGGACATTAGATCATCTGGTCAAAATCATGCTGGGTTCACGTGAACACCTCATGGGATGTACGTGACTCAGCACACATACACATTGTCATTAAGACTCCTGTTATCTGATGCTTGTTATTTTGTAAGGTGGGATCATTAGTACATTCCTTTTAAGTGACTGGTTATTTCTTATCAGTATCCCGGGATGGTACCAAGGTCCTCTAGTTTTAGCAACTTGCTTGTTAGCTGCTATTCTTGAGGGTTGCCTTTTGTTGCTCTTGAGTTAATCATGAGCGTCAGTCCAGTTGCCCCCCACACTTCACTTAAAAGTTAACTTAAAAGTTAAAAGTTAACCCTTTCGCAACATCTATTATGATTCTAACATTATACAGAAAGTGTAAATTCTAACACTAGTACCAATGTACTGCCCCAAAATGGTTACCAGATGAGACAAGGTATTTAACCCTTAATGATCAGTAGCATTCAACAGACAGAAAAGGTTTGACAGCCTGAACAGCTTGTATTAAGGGATCTTGTATGAGGGCAGATCAGATAAAGCCCTAGTTTCTTTTTTTGGAGGTGGAGGGAGTGGGGGTTCACATGATGACAGAATGCAAAGGTATCAGAAATTGAGAGTTGCTGCTCCACAAATTTATTGAATGGGATGATCGTGATTGTGGAAAGAATTTGCCTTGTTGCTAATAATGGCAGGTTTACAGTTTTAATTATATTAAGGGCATCGGTAACAGTTCACTACCAGTGTACCTCTATTCTCATTCTCGGCTGAATTTTTAGGAAAATGTGTTTCGTGCCAAGTGTTTGTTTCTGCAAAATTGAAACCCATCTAGATCCTTAAAGGTTTAAAACTAAAGTCAGTGCCCTGAGGGAGCTAAATCATGGAGCTGCGATACAAGAGGCTAACAAAATAAAGGAATAGATTCAGTACCAATGCATTTTGTTACTTGACTTTTAAGTATATTTTTTGAAAAGCTGAGTGAATGAGTGCAAGGGAAACAGTGAGTAAAATTATTTGGTTGCCTGATGTGGGGGTGTTGTGAATTCTTGCAATTTAATCTGAGGGTAGGAAATTGCAAGGAGGGTCTTGGAGCAAGATAAAGCGTTCTGCCAGAGTTCCAGAGATTAAATGGCTGACAGAACCCTTTGAAGTCAGACCGTGCCAGACAGCCTCACTCATCAATAGTGTGGCAGTAATTTTATGGAAAAGTTGGTAATCTGCTGTCCACTTGGAATGCAGACTAGACATTTAGTAAATAGAAAAGTCAGTCAATGGTAATGATTCTTTTTAATTGATTTAATTAGCAGCAATCTATAGAATAGAACAGTGCTTTTTAAATTAGATGGCACAGAATGTTACTGAACATTATGTGCTTGATAACACAGCAGTCAGGAACTTGCTGTCACAAATGTTATTTACATTCTGAAGTTGCTGCACTCAGATCAGCCTGTTTGGTAATGTCAGTGATGGTGCAGTGTATGAATTTACCACAATTCGCCCTTGTACAATAAGTTTGATCTGTTGATAACAGCTGGATGATCATAATAGTGTGTAATATAATAATAATCATAGTAATAATAATCCTTACATTTAGTATAGCACCTTTCACATGAAAGGATATCCCAAAGTGCTTCACAGGAATTACTGTAAAGTGCAGTGACTCTGTGTTTTGCGGGCGAAAATACCAGCCAATTTATGCAGAGCAATGTACCCTAAACAGCCATGAAGTGAGCGACCAGTTTTATCTGGGCATATTGGCCAGGATACCGAGAGAAACTTCCTTCTTTTTTTGAATTGTGCCATGGGACTGTTAACATCCACCTGAATAAGCAGACAGGGCCTTGGTTTAATGTCTTATCTGAAGGACAGGACTGTCAGAATATCTGACAGAACTCTGCTGAAATTCAGCTCATAAACCCATAAATGAAACATAAGATGTTTCCAGGATCCCCAAAATGGCGCAGTGTGTTGAAGCATATCCATGTCCCTCCCCCCACCCACGTAAAGCCCCCCTACCACGTCCACCACCTACATGCAGCAAAAAACTTTTCATTAGTCACAAAAGAATTATCCAGTCATCTCAAAGCATTCTCTTCATGCTCTGGTACTTCCCTACCTCTCCTACCTGCTTATTCCCCAATCCACTACCTTTGCTCAACTGGCTCTTGCCTCCTGCTTGTCCCTTGTGCTCTCCATTCCACCATCAGTGGCTACACTTCAGCCTCTACACCCCGAAACTCTGGAACACTCTCCCTCAATCCCTCCTCCTCCTCAGCCCCTCCTTCCCTATCTTTGGTCACGCCTGAAGACGTTCCTCTCGACCATGCTTATACTCACCCCCATCCCCTAACTCGATTTCAGGCTCTGGCACTGTCAAGCGTTCTGAGACGTTATCCTGCTTGAGGGGCTCGATATAAATGCAAGTTATTATTTCAGCCCACTTTGTCTTGTACCCCACTTCCTGAAGCTTCCCCGACATCTCTTTACCTCATTCCTTTCCCCATCTTCAAACCCTTCTTAAAAATCTCTCCCTACCATCCCTGAAGTATTTTCGAAATGTTCATCCAACATGGAAAGAGTTTTATTGTTACCAAGTAGAATAATGCACACAGTCTTGTAATTATTAAGGCATGCTATGCTTTGAAGAAATACTGTGAGATTAAAGTATGAAATGTAGGAGAAAAGCAAATTCAGTGACCATAAATGTAACACCATGTATGAGCTAAGGCACTGCAGAGTTTTCGTGGAACACAGATAGCACTCATTCCTCTAACAATGCATCAGCTTCAGTTTGCAGCCATCAAGGGATGCTGTTTCCAGGGAGATGCCCTTTAAACCCTTATGATATTACCCTCCAGTGTGCACTCAGCTCCACATAAACATGTGCCAGATCACATACTCCCTGCTCTGCTGGTTGGCTCGCCACAGCAAGATTCTTATTGACAAAATCAACCAAACCCATTTGAAACTTTTCTTTTTTCCTGCCTGGCATTTGAAACCATTTGAAAGAATGCACTTACAGCTGTTTCTTTCAGCTGGTCATCCAGCGCCACAGCGAGTGAGATATATCCAGCAGATGACTGAAATGCCTTGTGCTATGTTTGGAATGAGAGAGTGAGTCATTCATAATGTCTGCTGCACATACCAGTCTTGGTATTCCAAAAATTGTGGTATCTCATTGCATTTCATGAAGAAGACAAGTTGGACTATTGCCAGGTTTTAAAGTCAGATAAGGATAGTGAAGGTAGATTGTTGGTGTTCTTTGCTCTGAGCTGCCTTGTTTGTACATTGTATCTTCTATTAAGCTAAGTGCTATTCTATGAACTCTCCTACGCCCGTTTACATGTACTGTTCATTGCTTATCAACTAGATTTGATTTGTGGGTGACCAAAAAAGGGCACATAATTAACCTGATGTAAGACTTTCTTTTAGTTGTTGCAGGTCTCTGTTTTGCCTCCAGATATACCTTGTATAAATTGAGGTTAACCAGGATTTTGTATTCTGCAATCCCTCCGATTCAGACACAGATCAGGCACTTCACTGTGCCATACAACAACCAAATCCTGTGCTGCAATACTAAAGGCATGTTGCTGGTCAGAGCATTAGCTTCCCAAGCTATCAATTAGAAAGCCTCTGAATATAGTTCCTTCCTTCTCCTATACTTAGAACTTCCTACTGACATGAAAAGCACTATATAAATCTAAATTTGTATTGTATAACCAATCTGTTATAACAAAGCACTTTCTAACAGGATTCCACTGTATTTATTATAATAATAATAATAATGATAATAATAATAATAGTCCTGTATTTGGTATAGAAGCTTATCACATCGTATTTGAAAAGAGAAGTGTTCTAACCAGCAAATTCCAAATAAATTAAAGTTTCATTTCACAGTTGTTTATGGAACTTTGTTGCGTGCAAAATGATTGCTGCATTTGCCTATAAAAACATCACTTAACAGAGATTGCAAGTGAAGTGATTTGAAATGTTTAGACATTATTTGGGCATATAATCAAGGGCAATGATATTACATATTAATTTTCAGAGCTGACAAGTGGGGAAAGGGGAAATATATATATAATAAATAATCCTTGCATTTGATATAGTTCCTTATCACGTAGTTGAGACTTCTCAAAGCACTTCACAGAACATATTGTAAAATAGATTGACTGTATTTTGTGGGTGAAACACAGCAGTGTCCTACAAACAGTCATGGATCAAATGACCAAATTTATTTTTCAGGATTTATTACCCCTGGAAAACGATCTGCCAATTAACTAAAACAAAGGGCCATGGATCCGAAACATTGACTCACTTTCCTTTCTCCATAAATGCTGCCTGACCTGCTGAGTGATCCCAGCGACTTCTGTTTTTGTTTGTGAACTAAAAAATGGGTTTCTATTTACTGCTAGGGAAACAGAGGTGTGTAGAGTAAGGAAATTTGTCTAACGTTTTGCCTTTCACCGAGCCTGGGAATCAAACCCGTGTCCTCTTGCTTGCTAGGTGAGCGTGCTAACCATTAAGCTACAGGAATCCACAGTTGACACAACATTGACAACGGAACACCATTTTTGTATAGTTTGAACCCCAACCAATAAAGCATACTCCCCTCCTACACACACTCCAAACCCCCACTTGCTCTCTTTGCATTCAGTCTGGTTAAAAATGTTTATAAAAAATAGCGACTTTATTTGGTGGTCAATTTGGTGGTACCTGTGGATATCTGCGCACATTAGACTCATGAATATATAATTTTGAGGCCTCAACAGGGTATAAAGGTGCTCTTAACTAAATCAAAGGGCAGATAGAATTTGAGTTCTTTAATGAGGCTAAATGCAATGCATTTAACCGAATCAAAATTAAAATGTGATGCTCCTTTACAATACTACATTGATGTTAATGGAATATCTTCTCTGGATAAAATATTAAACTGAGGTCCTGTCTGCCCATTCAGGTGGACATCAAAGATCCCAATGTATTATTCAAAAAGTGAAAGGAGTTTCTCCTGGTGGTCTAGCCAACATTCCCCAGATAAAATTAGTTAATTCATGGCTCTCTGTGTAACACTGCTGTGTCCTAATTGGCTGCCATTTGCAAAATGAACATTCACTTTACAGTAAATCCTGTGAAACGCTTTGAGACGTGCTCCGACATGAAAAGAGCTATATCAAATACAAAGATTGTCATTCTCATTATTAATTTGGCTGAGGCTTGAAGCTCTACCCCACTTGGATATCACTTTAGCATTTTGATTTCCTTATTTTGATTGTTGTTCAAATCTAGTTGTCATCATTAACAACAACAAATTACATTTATACAGCGCCTTTCATGATGGGAGGACATCCTAAGGCGCTGGGTCAACAGTTGATGGGGCATGTAGGTATGCTTACTTTGGGAAGCAATAAAATGGCTGTCCATATCATTTGTAAAGATTATCTTGGTGTGGAGTTTTCAGCAGCAAAGTGTTAAATCCAATCAATGTATGTCAGCAGAATGAATGATTACATTGAGATCAATTGTTTGTTCTCAATTGTCCTGGGATTGCTGCTAATTGTAGACTGCTGCACTGGTAACTTTAGGGTGTGAAATATTAAAACCGTTCTGTACGTGAGAGCTAAGAGGTGCCTTCTATTTTAGAGAAATTGGAAGCTTTCGAGTAGATGCAGCAGGATATTGCAGCTTTAAAATTTAATGATTCAGCCATGTCTGTATGATCTTGTAAAGACTGGTGACCTTCCTAATAAGTTTTCAAACCCAGTTAGAAATCTTGGCAGGCTACCCAATCCAATTAGTTTCATCAGTTTTGCTGCAGTTGCTAAATACAGGACATTGAAGCATTGTTGACAATGTCCTATCCTAGAAACAAAATATATATTTTGTATACATATCACTACATGTATAATATGATCACTCTGACTACTGTATTAAGATAAATTAACTGTATTTAACACTTTCTTTGCCTTTTTGACTTTGATGCTATTTATGTTTGAATGATTGCACATAAATTTAGACAGTTACACTTTCCTCATGGCTCTGTTGCTAAAACGATGGCCTAAAGTGTATGTGTGACCTACACACCAAGCCTGTCCCAGGTTTGATTCCTGATCTCAGTTCTGGCAGTGATGGGGGTGTTATCGTTGGCCTGAGAATCCTTGAGGTAGAAAAAGAGGTGGCAATTGGGTTCCCAATACAGTCCAATAATCTCTGTCGGAAAGCGAGATGAAGAAAACATAGGCTGCTGACATGTTGTTGAATAAGCTGCTGACATTCACTGTCTAGACTCTCACACGAGGAATAGCAGCTTGACTGAGAATTGGAGGATGTCTGGTGCCTGTGGAACTGTACACCAGCATGAGTCAGTTCCTTCAAAAATGAAAATTAGAAAACAAAGGCAATAATACTGGTTAGGAGCCAACTATTTTTTTACTGGGCCACGTAAAAGAACATTTGATTTCTTTACTTATATGGCTTCATAGCATTGGTGGAAAATAAGAGCTTGGATATTTTTCAAGGGACAAAGTGATGACTCCAAAAAGAAAGATGAGTTCCAGAAACATTTTGATCTTAAATTCCTCAAAATAAGCATAACTGAAAATATTGTGTAAGGAGTGTGCCATGAATAAAAATCAACTACCTGAAGTCTCTTTTTTCCAGTAAAAACCAGCAATTTGTGCTGGTGTGATGGACAACTATTGTAAATCTACAAAAAAGATTAAGTCACAATTGTAATTCGAAACCATTGTCTTTTTTAAAATATTCATTAATTATTTCATGTATTGAAGCTTTCTGTGAGGGAAAATGCATTGTTATTAAACTCTGAATTCACAGATGATGCATGTAAGTTTATGTACCAAGTGGCTTTTATATTTTCCATTTGCAACAGAACCTCCCATAGAAGGTCTACAAGTTTTTAAGCTATCCTTAAAACTAAGCAGCAGGCTTACTAAACACAGAATGAAACATCCCATTTGTTGGAATCAGATTGTTTGAGTGTCAGAACACTGGCATTTTTCTCATTTAAATTATGCCATACAGCTCTTTTAAATGTATTTTTCCGACTCTCTGTGGAAATGGCACTAGGCTACAAAGTGTGTCTGAAAGATCGGGCCTCTAATTCTCCACAGTAAATAAAATCTATTGCAAATTCAATTTATCTTCGCTTGACCAAACGCATCTCTTTTGTTGTTTGTCACGTGCATAGTTAATACAAAGTGCGGAAAAATTTTGCTTTACCTTAACAGCTCCTTATAAAGCGTTCAAGTACAGTACAGTATTGCTTTTTCAGTCACTAGCTTTGATCAATAAGGCAGGGAGCCAGTCATTTCCAATAAACTTTGACATTATTCCTGTTTATTAGGTGTATGTGGAGCTCAATTACAAACTGCATTAGTCGGAGGTCAGTGTTCCAGATCACTGACCTATAGATTTTAGCAGTGTTGTCATTCACATTGAGTCTTAAAGTTATGCATTCAGTAGCATAAATAATATGTCTCCATTAATGGGGACACATTCATTGCCTGTGTTTTAATTAACATGATGGTACATCTTGCTTTTCAGATTGATAGAAGAAAGCCAACTTGTGACCACTCTTTTCCAAGTGATTTTGGTGAGTATTAAGAATGAAGTTACTTTTCTGGGGGAATTACTTTTTCCTTTCCTCCAGGAGCCTCGTTCCCATGCTGCAGCCTTCTCTAATCAGGAGAGCAGGATGGTCTGAGCCATGCAATTATCCACCACTTAGCAGTGTTACTCCAATATCAGTGGATCCAACCACCTATGTCAGTCTCTTTCCACTTCCCCCAAGTTTAAATATTAAATATTAGGTAGGATCTAGATTTAAGATATGGGGGACTTAATTTTTTGGATCCTTCTAATTCCTGGGACAGGAACAACTTGCATTTATGTAGCACCCTTCACGCAGGGTTGCATTTCAGAGACCTGGGAGCATCTTGGAGCGGGACATGGTCTTTCTAAAAGGATTTAAATGCAAGAACTTTCCTTAGACATAGTTACACAGTGAAATTTGGTTAATTCAATATCAGATAATTGAATAGTTCGGTTACCTGAATAGAATTTAGAGCTCCGGAAGATGAGTCTCCTATTATGTTTAGCCCGGTTATATGAATAGTTTGGTTTATCGAATAATTTGCACTGTCAAATTGAGTATTCAGTTAACAAAATTTCACTGTATCATGTTCTCCTTTTTAATAATAAAAATAATAATCCTTGCATTTGATATAGCACCCTATCATGTCATTGAGACATCTTAAAAAGCTTCATAGAATATATTGTGAAGTGGATTGATTGTATTTTGTCGGCGAATGTATAATGTCTAAGGAAGCCAGCAGGTAAGGTAATAACTGTATTAAGTTTTCAGCCTAACTGGGCAGAACCTTCTCTGCAAAGTGCAGGGTTTTTTTTCAATAACCAGTTATTAATAACCATCCTGCTTTTTTCTGCTGATATGTACTAGCTTTGATGTACTATGTTTACTTAAGTTCAGTTGTGTGTTTGGTCCACTAGTGTTATGTAGTATTTTTCTCTATTAAGGATTGGAAGGATGAATTGTCCTTTTAAATGCCTGTTAAAACCATTCAGATTTTGTTTTAACGTGAGGAAAATTGGTATGCATGATATGCAGTAATAGGCAGCTGTCCACATCAGTTGTCTACAGGCTGTACTTCAAAGTCTTTAACATTTAAAACCCCATCTTCACAATTTTACCATTGACACACTAAAACGGATAAGGTTTCAAAATCAACGTTTCATATCTGTGGAGCATTCCAGTTCTAACACAGGATAGTGAACCATCAACCTGCCATTTAAATTTAATTAAATCTGCCAATTGCTCCTTTGGCAGTATTAGCAGCAGAGAAACATTAAGCAAGGAAGAAGGATATTTGGTCTATTGTCTCTGTGTCATTGCTACCTCTGCTTTTTAAGTACTTTTTTTATTAGTCCCACTTTCTAGCTCTTTCCCAGTGCCCTTTTATTGTTTTAACTATTGGTATTGTGATCGTGTATTTAGGAATAATTTACTGACACAGATTATGCAGGCAAATTAAAACAATTCTGCAGCTTATGGAAGCAGCTGTTTGCCCTTAACTTTGAGATGCAGCCAAACATGGCAATAAAAAGCCGGAACAAAATTTATGTTCCTCTCCAGAAATATCCTGATTCTGAACAGTGTAAGTTAACAAGTCTTTACTTCCAGATTCACATTGGTACTCTTGTAGCCCTGACAAGAGCCTGAATGATTTGTAACTGAACAGATGCCAACAGATCAACAGATCATGCTATTAATTTCTGCTCACTTATGTCCCCCTCCCAACTCCCTCCCACCCACTCCACCCCCCCCCCCCCCACCCCCAATCTCACTCCCCTTGACCAATTTCTTCTCTCATATTTACTTCACAACAGAAATCTGAATCTGAACAGGACCTGGAGCCAAAATACCCCACCTTTTTATTTACAACAACAACTTGTATTTACATAGCGCCCTTCCTGCCAGGTGGCATCTCAGAGCAGTTAAACAAACAGTTTTCTCATGGGGCAGGTTTTGCAATAAAGCAGGTTATAGAGACAAAACATCAATTGGCGCGGGCTTGATAGGCTAAGTAGAATGTTCCTGTTTCTGCAAATTAAGAATAATCCTTACATTTGAGCTCTGAAAGCGAATCACAGGATTGATTGTAAAGTATAGTGAATGTGTATTTTGCCAGTTTGCACTCAGTAATATCTCACAAACAGCCATGAAATGAATGACCAATGTTATTCAAGATATAAACACAGAAGTCACTGGGAACACGCAGCAGGTCAGGTAGCATTCATGGAGAGAGAAAAATGAGTTAAAGTTTCAGGTGAATGATCTTTGGTCAGTTCTGACTAAAGGTCATAGACCTGAAATGATAACTTACCAGATTTTCACCATCTGCAATACTTTGCCTAATATTATTTAATAAACTGTTAGCGAGGACACCGGGAGAATCCCCCAATCTTTAGGGGGTCAGGGAGGGTAAGTAACTAATCACCTGGTCCAATAGAAAAGTGCCTCATGTTTAGTTTTTATCAATAAAGTGAAAAAATGTAGGTTGGAAGTAAACTGTACCTCAATAGGACCAATCAACACCCTGCCATTTTCTGCAAAATATGTAAAAAATGCCCCCGCAATTTGCCCAAATCTCCCCACAATTTGTGGCAAATATTTCCGAACTTTTCTATTGGCCCAGCTAATCACCACTTATTCTCTACTGCTCTAGCTGACGCTGTCAATCTTCTCTGCTCTTTTCCCTCCAATTCCACGCATCATTCAAATACATGCCCCGTGTCTGCTATTTCCCACCTCAGCTTCTAGTCTGCCTCACTTGTATAGCGAACAAAAGACTGCTGGCAACTGTGCTGGGTGTTAATGATCGTGCTGGTACTGTTAACATAAACACTGAATCATGAGTGGTTTATAATGATCATCTGAACCCCATATTAAATTGCCATCTTAAAAAAATCATTTCAGTCGCCTGTTTTTATAATATACGCCATTAATTTTATGGGATAGTTTTATTCAATCCTGCAATCATTTTTATACCAAAATTGGTGCAGTGTGAATGCTATTTTCCAGCACACACCATGACTTTGATACATGATGAAGTTCTTCTGATGGATGAACAATTGTGACAGCATTTCTGCCAGTTTGTGGAGGAACAATTTATGGTGCGTAACAGAAAATTTTGTGGCCAGAATAAATTAAGAGTTTAAAACTTTTCACATTTGATCTAATCCTTCCAGAACTCTATAATCCTGCCATTACATTTTAAAGCTATTTCTTCAACCACCTATTCTTGCTATTGATTACCCTTTGTGTAAGGCAATCATTCCTGGTCTCTGTCTTAAAATTTCCCTTCACAACCCTGTATATGTTACCTCTTAACCTGCTGTATTGGCTTATTTTTGTTCTGGATTCTCTTTCTATTTAGTGTCTCATTTAGTATCCCTATTTAGTATCCATATAGCAGCAAAAGATTCCCGTTGATGCGTCTTTTCCATTATTTTATTATTCTACTATTTATATTGATTCCTCATAACTCATTCCTCTAAGTGGTGATCAGTCTTGTTGCTCTCCTCTGAGCTGACTCTGTGATCTGGGCAGTCAGCCTAGTACAGTAGTAGCACTTTTGCCTCTGAATCAGAAGGCTATGGGTTCGAGTCCCACATTGGAACTTAAGATCACATAGTCTAAGCTGACACTCCAATGCAATGCTGCGGGGTGGGGGTGGTGTTGCATTGTCGCAGGTATTGTCTTTCGAGTGAGATGTTAAACCAATGACCATCTGCCTGTTCAGTGGACGTTAAAGATCCCTGTTCTAAAAGGGAAGGGAATTTCTCCCAGTGTCCTGGCTAACCAATCCCCGAAATAAAAATGGTCACTTACTCTATGGCTGCCTCTGGGACATTGCTGTGCGCAAACTGGTTCTATCCATTCATGGAGTTTATCTGCCTCATATTTTTACTTTGTTTTTGCAATAACTTGCATTAATCTATATTCATCTGTATTGAGCTTGATTTGTCAGTGCTCAGCCCATCTTTTACTTTAATATTCACACATTATAATTCTGAATATGTTGTGCCATCCAGATGTGTAATGACACTAAAACCAATTAAACAATTAGGAACACCATCATTTGTTACGTCTTTCATAAAAGTATTCCTGTTCCAGACACTGAGCTACTGTAAATTCACAGCACATAGCAACTACAGTACTCACTGGAGCACACAGCAAAAGGCAAACAGAAGAGCATTTTGATCAATAACAGTGAAGCCTGTGAAAACACAGGGGGCTTGGATTATGTTCCACATTCTTAAAAAAAGATAGCTCTAATACCATCCTCTGTGTTGTCTGCATTTAGTGCAAAAGCCCCTGGAGAATGAGAGCGGGTTTCTGTCAGCTGTCTTCCTCATTAGTGTGGGTAATGGAGATGTTGACTGTGTGAATGGTGTTTCTGTTGCACAGGCTCTTACTTGTGCTTGTCACTGCAGAATTGGACTTTAATGATGTCTTAATGATCTTGACTACAATACAGAGAAAAAATACTTCATCTGTGCTAATAGTTATCTCTTGTTGTTGGTGGACAGCCATCTGTACAGACCAGTCTCTGGGGAGGTGCTTCTAATAGAAATAGGGTTTGCTTATTGCAGGAAATCAAATTGGCATAACATATTACAGTAAATGCAAGAGCTATGTGGCAATAACAATGACTAACTATCCTGTGGAGAAAATCGAAGTTAACGTATCAACTGTTTTGTAACCAAAAGATTGCCATTTTGTTAAAAATATATTTAAAATGTACATTTCATTTAAAATATGATTTATTGTAAAAAGATATTCTTTGATTCCTGATCTATGTCTATTTGATCTGATCTTGCCAGAACACCCACCTGACCATCCTCCCATAACAGCATCAGACAGTTTCTTAAATGAGTTCCTGTGTTTGGCTATCACTACACAGTCACTGCACTTGACAGCAATTCCCTGTGAAGTGCTTTGAGATGTTTTGACATCATATGCTCTGTATCAAATGCATCTCACTCTCCCCCACCCCCCACTCACTCTCCCTCCTTTACTCACTCACTCCCACCTGCCTAAAAACCTAATTCTTTGACCATGCCTAGAGTCACGTTCCCCACGCTCCCTGCTCAGTATCTCGCACTGTCTCTGTGAAGTGCTGTTAGATTACTCTGTGTGAAGGGATCTATATAATGCAAGTTGTTGTTTCAGTTGGTGATCACTGCCTCAAGTGAAACTGAGCAGTTCATATTCCTGATCTGTGCTAAGCTATCTGATCTCAGCTGGGCTGAATTAAAATTGTGCATCAGTCTGGTTCAGTTGGTAGCACTCTCGCCCCTAAATCTGATGGTTGTGTGTTTAATCCCCACATCACGACTTGGAAATCATATAGTCTAAGATGACACTTGTATGCAGGGCTGGGGGTATGCTGCATTGTTAGCTGTGCCAACCTTCAGATGAGACTTTAAACTGATGCCCCACCTCCATGGTACTATTCGAAAACAGAAGGAAGTTTCTTCCGATGTCTTGGCCAATAATCCCCCCAAATAAAATTGGACACTCACTTCATGGATGTTTGTGGTACATTGTTGTATGTAAAAGTGGCTGCTGTGTTTGCCCACAAAATCCCTACAGATTCACTACATCACTACACTTTACAGAAAGTCCTGCATTAAGACATCCTCCCTATGTGGAGCCCTGTATACTAAATGTAAGGATTATTATTACTGTAACACAATTAGCCTTAGAGAGAACTTGTGCAGCTAAAAAAAAAGCAGCTAGAATTCATTCTCCTATTTGATAAACAGTGCCCCCTCTCTCCCTTAATGGAAATGGAAACGAGAGGACAGGACTGTTATTGGCTGTGATGCTCAATGGTCAGCTGCAGATATTTGGTGTCTCGAGTCGCTTGCAAAGTTGGACCATTTAGGTCAGGTATAAACGGGCTCCCTAAATCTATTGAATGGGGTCAGATGAATGGGAGGATATTATGGACATGGCCAGGGCTTTTCAAACGGACCCAGAAAGAAAAAAAATTGACAACCTGGCAGTTGAGATGCTGAAAATGTCGTTAAAACCTACACTGCTTTAAGTAGTTATAGTCTGTTGAAGTTAATAACCAATCCAAGTCATGAAAGTAGCATGTCTAAAACATAGTGCAGTGAGAATGACGCTAGTCCCAGTGAGAGTCAGGGTGAGGCTGGGTCAGGGTGAGGGTGGGTCAGGGTGAAGGTGGGTCAGGTTGAGAGTGGGTCAGGTTGAGAGTGGGTCAGGGTGAGGGTGGGTCAGGTTGAGGGTGGGTCAGGTTGAGGGTGGGTCAAGTTGAGGATGGGTCAGGGTGAGGCTGGGTCAGGGTGAGGCTGGGTCGTGGTGTTTTTTTTTTGACTTCTTGAAAACACACACCCGTAGGCATTTATAGAGCAGACTGCCCACACAAACACGGAAGCTTGTGAAGCATCTGATACGTCTTTAGCACCTAAAAGGGCAGGTGTTGCACTGGAGTCGGGGTCAGAAAGCTAATTAAAGTGCGTGGTGATACCTGATAGCTAGCTCATTTATACTACCTGAGTTAGCATAGAGAGCTGCAGGAATGTGATACATGGTCCTCGTTCTTCCTGACTGGCCAGTTTATTCTGCCATTTAGTACTGGGAGGCACGCCGTTTTTCAGTGATGACACTACATTCCCGCATGCCTTCTGTTCCTAAATGGCAGCTGATTTGGAATCTACGGTTTAGTTTTTTTTGGGAGCAAGTGACTCAGGAGGTATGGCTTGAAGCCACCGGTTTAGATGGTCACCGCTGGCTCTGGTTGATGGATTAATAATGCAAACCTGCTGACAACTACAGCAACGCAGCAAACGCACAACATAAATGTGATATAGGTTCCTGAATCATATTCAGGAGCTTCCATTGTGCATCCAAACACCATTGTGCAGTCCTGTATCTTAATGGTTAGAGCACTCGTCTTGCTAGCGAGAGGACTGGGTTCAATTCCCGGGCAGGACGAAGTGTTTCCGTACTCCACACACCTCTGTTTACCTAGCAGTAAGTAGGAACCCAGTTGTTAGTCGATTGGCAAGTTGCTTTTCTGGGAGTAATAATTGCTTAAAAAAAATGTTGTTCTAATAATAATTTGGTCACTCAATCCATGACTGTTTGTGGGACACTGTTGTGCATAATTGGCTGCCGCATTTCGTCCACAAAATGTACAGTCAATTCATTTTATAGTATATTCTGTGAAGCGCTTTGAGACGTCTCGAAGACATGTGCAATGATTATTATTTTTGTTATCAATGAACTGTGTTAGAATCCCCAGATTTTCACTTTGAACAATTATTAGGGCTCATGTACCATTTGTAATGAACAGTTGAATGAGAAAACTATGTTACAATGAGTGCCTTGATGTCAGAGGTACAGAACTCCAGGAAAGTTTGATATGAAGTTGTGCAGATTATTATGTTATGAAGACAGAAATCATTAGCGGGTGCTCTTGGAGACACGTACAATAAATGTTACCTTCTGCTTTGAGCTACTATTTTGACTATATTATCACATCAGCAAATACTATGGAAATTGCTTGTTATAGAAAGATTTGCCATAGTAAAAAAGAAAGAAAATTGCAGGAAATACATAGAGGGTCAATCAGCATCTGAAACAGAAAATTGGGCGAATATTTCAGGTGTAATCCTTAATCAGATTTACCAACATTAACTTGTAATTTTTCTTTCTATCTCTACTGTTTGAATTTTTTTTATTGGTGAGCGAGGTTAGGCCTGCTCATCCCCATTAATCGAATTAGACTGAATGCGTTCCATTAGGGAATGAGGGCTGTCCCCGCCAAGCCGCAAAAACTCTTCTAGGCTCCAAATTATCAAAGGACAATGCGGACCTGAACCAGAATCTTCAAGACCACCCGAGCCAGTCAAGTGACCGGATCACCAGCAAGCCCGGCCTGAGCCCAATGACTTAAGTGCTCAAGTGAGCTCTGATTTCCTGGATCTCCGCTTCGTCTCTGTCGGAGCAGATCAAACCCCTCAGATGGGAAGTACTGCAATACTGATCCCAACCAACAGAGGGTTGAAAGCTTAGTTGTGGCCAGGAGCTCAATTCTTCCCATAATCCTCTTATTTTTTGGTGAGATTTGTTGTGCTGGCCTCTCACAAACAAACGTCAACATGAGAACTTCTCTAGCGTTGCTAGCTCAAGGAGTAACTGATCAGAACAGAGATTACAGTTGAGCTTAGCCAAAAGCTGAGCAGCTAATTGAATTATTGCCTTTTTTTTGAAAATATATATTTATTTATTTATAAATATAATATTTGATCGAACGGAAATCCAAAACAAACACAACGTCTTCTGTTACAATTTTTTTCTCTTTTCTCCCGATACAAAAAACATTCCGTTGTTTACGGTACATTTCTTCGCCACACACAGGTTGCGCACACGTTTTTTGGGACACTCCCTTTAAAACAGTCGGGAATCACCCCTATGTGCACCGCATGCATCCATGTGTGCGCCCACACACACCCTGATAAGGCGCACAATGTGCACCGTACACACACATGTTTACTGTACATACATTTACAGGATGCTTTTGGTTACATCTCGAGCGTCCTGTACCCTTACGTTTATTTCAGTCAATTTTGGGTGCTCTCGTGGGCTACCCAGTGGGTGCACCCTGAGTGGGTTGTGTTTGGAGCGCCTCCTGCCGGGGTCAGGCCCCATCTGGCCTTTGCCGGGGTTGAGCCAAACTTCAGCTTATCTCTCAGTATATAGTCCTTGATCCTAGCGTGCGCAAGCCTAAGGCAGGCCCCTCACCGTTCCCTCGTTCTGCCAGAAGAACACCTGGTTTCGGGAGTACCAAAGGGCCTCCTTTACCGCGTTTATGATCCTCCAGGCACACTCTATGTGGGTTTCGCTGTAAGTGCCCGGGAATAGTCCGTACAGCACCGAGTGTCATGATAGCAGGTCCCCAGGGACAAACCTTGAGAGAATCCATTCCATCTTTTTCCAAACCACCTTTGCGAAACAACACTCCAGGAAGAGATGGTCCACAGTCTCCTGGCCTCTGCAGCCGGCCCGAGGGCAGTGTACTGACTGGCCCATATCTTGACCGTGCATGAAACCCTGAGGGGAGGCCCGTTTTATCACCATTCAGGTGGTCAGGGCCAGTGACGAGGTGTTCTGCCGGACATAGCTGGCCATCACCACAGAGTACCTCCCGATCGGGTCTGCCCTCTCCCCCTTCTAAACTGTTACAACTACCTGTCGCGCGTGATTTTTACTTGTCTTTTCTTCCTTCTCACTAACCTTGACCTATTTCCCATCTTGTTTATGACAGTGAAAATCCAAACTCTATTTTCACAGTCACATTTATCTTGTTTACGCTTGCCTTCAACTCTGACTCGTTCTTCATGGATTCCAGCACAAATTTCAGCCTTCCTCAATCAGGTCTGCTCCTGATAACTCCTACGATATTCTTACACACTTCTCTCTTCACCTCATGCAGTCCACCCACTCTACCATGTGTCATCACATCAATTCTGATGAAATGTCAAACACAACACAACTTTCTTCAACAAACCAATTCCACAATCTGCTGCACATTTCCATCAGCTATAATTTTTATTTTAGTTTTGTAGCATGGGCAAGCTTTGTTTTCTAACTTTGCCCCTGTAGTTTACTGAAATAAGGTTCTATTGTATTTTTTAAAAACTGTAAGCAAGTAAAGAAAGTGGACTTGTATATGATAACAAATACATTGTTAGTCATAATTGATTTGGCAGTGTTTAATGTACGTGGCAAGAAAAGTAATCAAAAGTGAGCATTGCTTACCCAGGCATTTCGTGTTGAGCTAAAATAAATGTTGTGAAACAGGTATTTACTTTGCAGTGTGTGGGAGTACTTTAAGCTTGGACCATGACACATTTCCTGGTAAATGTTGTTGCCAAATCAGTCCCTGGAATTCACATGGAAAAGTAATGAATGAAAAATATAGAAAATGGTGTGGATCGTGTATATTTATCATCATGTGCTGACTCAAGGACAGAGATGATTGGTTTGTGATTTCTTTTATCGGGATAAATAAGAGTTAATAAAGGCAGTGTATGATGGTTAAGATTGTCAAAAATTGGTCATTCACTTCATGGCTATAGTGTGAGCTTACCATTCAATTCCAAGTCGACTCCTGAACCTTTTTTCTTAGTATGTTTTTAATATGATACAGAATGTTTTTTAGGACTGTTTGAAGCATGTTTGGATTTACATAATGTAAATAAACAAATTGCCTTGTAACATGTACATTACTTAACAAACTTCTTTGCAAAACATAAACAAGCTTACTCATCACATCCTTTCACTTCCATTCCTTCTTTTCACATTGCTTCAAGCCCTGTTAAGTCATAGGGCGGGGCGAAACATTGGGCAAGTTTCCTTACTTCACACGCCTCTGTTTACCTAGCAGTAAGTAAGAACCCGGTTGTTAGTTAATTGGCGCATTGCTTTCTGGGGGTAATAATCCCTTTTAAAAATAAATAAATAACAATTTCAAAAATAATAATTTGGTTACTTAATCCACGACTGTTTGTGGGAATTGTTGTGCGCAATTGATTGCCACGTTTCGCCCGCAAAACAATTCACTTTACATTATATCCTGTGAAACGTTTGAGACATCTAGAAGATGTGATAAGGCGCTATATCAAATGCAAAGATTAATATTACTATTATAAGTCAATGTAGGTTTTACAAAAGGAAATGATCTGCTGATTCCCTCTCAGGGAGAAACAATACAATACAATTTCCATTTATATAGCACCTTTCACATTAGGAAGATGTCTCAAAGCATTTAACAATGCTGTATGGGCACATATGTATGAAACAAATATAACACTTGCACTTTAGGGCAGACTACTTGTTTTGATTAATGTCTGTTCACGTCACTTCACTAGTTACATTTGCTGTCAGAAAATGTTGCAGGTTAAATAGTGTAAACAGAGATTCAACAACAACAAAATTACATTTGTATAGCAGAAGTAATCTTTTAATTTTTTTGTCATTTGTCACGTGTTGGTCCCTGCAGAGAGAAAATTTATTTGATTATAACTCTATTCTTGCTTTTGCCAGCAATCGATCAATACACAGATACATACTTCAGATTTTTTCGTCTACTCCCTCACTGTGTACAAGCAAAATTGTCCATGATAAAATTCTATATGACACACTTCATTCTAGAGATAACAGCATATTTTTAATTTGATACTCTCCAAATATCATGATTGAATCATGGAAATTACAGCACAGAAGGAGGCCATTCAGTCCATTGAGTACATGCTGATGTTAGCTTCTCCACTGGAGCTAACTATGCTCATCTGAATTCCCTGCTCTTTCTCTGCACAATTTTGCATTGTGCCTCTTCAAATATTTATCCTGGTCAGAGTCACTATGACATTCTGAACATCTGTGATCAGGACTCCTTCTGCCTCCTTGTCCTCCTTGACCTCTCTGCCGCCTTCAACACTATCGACCACTCCATCCTCATACTATGAAAATGCCCTGCTTGTCGGCCTTCCCAACTCCTCCCTCCACATGCTGCAGATAATCCAAAACTCTGCAGCCCATGTCCTCTCTCGCACCAAACTCCGTGACCCCATCTCCCCCTTTCTCGCCCCACCCTACCTCTGCAACCTCCTAACCCCTTACCAACCCGCTGGTTCCCTCCGCTCAACCAGCTCCGGCCTGCTCCATGTCCCCCGACCCACCGCCCCACCATTGGCGGGAGAGCCTTCAGCTACTCTGCTCCCAACCTCTGGAATTCCATCCCCCATTCACTCCGCCTCACCCCCTCCTTAGCCTCCTTCAAGTTCCGCCTCAAAACCCTCCTCTTTGATCATGCAATCGGCCACCCCCCTTCCCCTCCCCTCCTTTCTCACCCCCTGACCCCAGCTCGGGTCTGAAAAGCTGTACACTGTCCAGCGGCTTGGGACATCCTCCCGACATGAAAGGCGCTATACAAATGTAATCTTGTTGTTGTTGTATTCAGTTCTCTTTTATGTGTTGTGGTCTGAGTATCAATAGGCATTTGTGGCAAAGCATTCTATGTACCAATAACCGTTTCTGTGAAAACATCTCCTCTATCCTCCCCGTTAACTCATCCATTGACAATCCTGACCTTTCATTATCTTTCATTATTTATCTTCTCAAAACCTTTCAGAATTTTGATGATCTCTATTAGATCCTAACTTAACTTTCTTTATTTCAATAAACTAGCCCAATTTTTCAAACCTATCCTCATGCGCCTTGGAACGTCCTCCCAGGCACTATATCAATGTAAATTGTATTATAATTGTATAACTACAACCCTCCATGCCTGTTATTCTCTGTGGACCTATGCTGCAGGGCTCTGTGACTCTGATATTGGTACACCCAGAATTGCACTCAACACTCCCAACTAAGTCCTAATATAGGAAACTCACCAGAACTGCCTTGTTTAGCTACTTTAGCAACATATGATTTCCATAGGTCTCTCTTCCTGCGTCACACATAACCCTGTCCTTGAATTACGTCCTTCATTTGTGCTCCTGGCAGAGTTCATTACATCAGCTTCTTTCAAACGTTCACATAGTGCTTCACCATAAAAAACATAAATACAACCATTGCTGAATGCAGAAAAAGTTTGTGACTAGTTTGGAGTGTATATATCTGTGCTGGAGGTTGTAGTCTTTGGTGAAATTCCCGCTGCAATTTCTCGACTACTAATTCGCACAAATTTCCATTGTATCCCTCCAGGAAAGGATGTTACTTGAAATAGCAAAATGTTAAATTTAACAGCCTCTAGTCTCTAAGAAATTGCTGCTGAATTCTTATATACATCCACTCTCACAATTTGCCTATCTTCCAACTTATTATCATTCTGATTAAGTCAATTTTGTTTGTCTTGTTCTCATGAGATATATATATCCTATGGAGTGTTGCTGGTTTGGGTTTATTCCACATGTTCTCATATATCTTGTTGAAATATTTATTGGGGAGCTCGCTCCGATATTGTTATAATACCTTCCAGGAGTTTTAAAATTCACAGAACCTCCTTAGAAAGCCTTCTTAGTTTCCGAGAGGCATGATTGATGCCAGGGCAGCATTGATCATGTATGCCTGGAGATACAAAAGCTTTGTAGAAGGCTCTGCAATCTCTGTACTGCATCGGTGTGGAGTGCTGACAGGAGCACTACCCATGCCAATCACCCAGTCGAAGCTGAGACATGATTGTTTTTCAAACCTGTGAGTTGATTGTATTGGTAGAAGGTTTGTTAGTACCATTTGGTGCACAAAGCACTCATTAGCCGCCCCATACAGGCATGTGTTTTTTTTATATATCAATATTTTCTGCGTACTTAGTGTGATAATTACTAATGAAATCTGATCCCAAATCAAAACTGACATATTTGGAATTTATTCTCAGTAAATGTACATCCACACGCACAATAGGAACTGGATTGACTCTCAGGGTTTGCTTAGAGGAACAAGATCTCAGTTTTAGAATTGCATTGCAACAAACCACAAGAATGCAGATGTGAGGTGTGCTTTCAGAGGCAGTTTGGTGATATTACGACATAAAATTGAAGGCCCATGTTTTCTTAAGAGAAGCTGTGTGTACATCAGAGGTAGCTCTGGTGTGCCCTGCAATGCTACAACTTGCCTTTCCTGAGAAATTAATCTGATATAGACATGTTTTTTATGTTCAAATCATAACCTTGTATCACTTATTGAAATTGGTGGTGTTTGATGAATAGTACAAATAATTTAAAGATGTTATTTTTGTATTCTGCAACATTTCAGGGTTTTCCTATATTGAAGTGTTTTACCTTCTCAAAAAACTGTTTTCATTCACATATCAATACGTGCTTCTGTATGTTTGTACAGACACTATATTATAGTAAGAGCAATGTTAGAATAAGGGTATTTTAGTGGATTTCTCTGTTAGAGAGGGAGCCAGAACAAATGCATTTTTTTCTTCCCAGTCTAATGATGGACTTGTACATTTTCCTTAACCAATGCCAGATTCCAATGAGAACAAAGGAATGGAGACTGCACTGCAGCTATTTATAATACACTCTGTTATTACAGTAACTATACATGTTATTTGATTATTGGCTGGTGTACAGTCTTTAAATAGTTAATCATTTGTCAAACAATCTATTTCAGCCAGTAAAACAGACACTGGCTCAGTAACACTAGTAATATGCTGCTATGATTGAACCCACAACATAATAAGTCTGGCAATATTGAAAGGCAACCAAAATATGTTTTTCATAAAGGACATGTGTTTCTACTAAGATTATAAATATTCAATGAATTTTTTTTAAAAACAAAATCAAACACACATGGCTGTAATAGTAAGTGTTAAAGGAGGCCATTATACTATGAGCAGTAGAGAGAGATTCTACTTTAACAGTGCAGCCCAGACTTGTTAAGTACTATTCAATAGAAGAGACGATCACTGATTTTTCATTTAAACAAATGACCTGTTTTGATGGACATCTCCGGTAAATAAACACAGTTTCACACATTTAAGTGGCTATATAATTGGTGTCCCTCTTGATGGTTATAAATCTCACTTTAAAAATGACTCCATTACTGTCATTTCTATAAGGTTTCAGAATCAAACTACTGTATGTCATTGACGTTTAATTTTCAACAAGAAAATGGGAGTGGGAGAGGGGGGGGGAGTTGAGCAAAGTGCCAGAGATATCTTACCCTTAACTAGCTTTGTAAGTCTTTCTACCAAATGACATAAATAGGTCACATTCGCATGCTGTTATGTAACCACATTTTATAGTTTTAATTTGTAATGTATTTAAGGGAAAGCTAGATGAGGGAGAAAGAAATAGAAGGTTATGCTTGAAGGCCTAGTTGAGAAAGGGCAGGAGGAGACTCATGTGGAGCATAAACACCGGCATAGCCCAGTTGGGCCGAATGGCCTGTTTCTGTGCTGTATATTCTAATGTATTCTAATGTATGCCATGATCTAATATAATGATGGAACAAGCTTGAGGGGCTGACTGGTTTATTCCTGTTCCTATGATAGACCCACTGGTGCATTGCAATGCAGTATGTCATGTTTACACAGCTCTGAACAGCAGTTTATGCAGTTTAAATGTACGTAATGAGAGTCTAGCACATTTGTGTTTTCTTTATCTAATTTTACAGGAGGAGATGCGATATGTGAAACATTTATGGATTTTTTAAAAAAATGAATTGGGGAAATAAAGACCAAAAGTGGCAGCTGAGATTGATGTTAAGAACAAATAAAATGAGTTCAGTCAAACAATTTTAAAATATGGTTGAAGATACAAGCTGGTGCTGCGGTTGATTGCACACTCCTTTCACCTTTGGGAACCTGTGTTTTAAATCCAGGCCCAAATAATGAGATGACATTCAGTTCAATACAAAATTTCAGTTTTTATGCTTAATAGTAAAACTACAAAACTACTGTACTTAGAAATGTCAAAATATTAATGAGGGGACAATGATCATTTAAAACGAAAGGCTTAAGAAGAGACATACTTGCAAAAGGGTAGTAATTTGATAAACTTATAGATGATAAAAATACTATCTTACTATTTATAAATGACATTCATATTTTAATTTATGATTTCTCGCTGGCTGAACTATGTAGAGCACAACTTGGTTTTCTGCTTGCCTCTGACCTGAGTTTGAAACCCCACAACTGGTCCATCACCAGGTCCATCCATTGGAGTCCCGTAGCTCAGTGGTTAGAGCACTCGCCTCACAAGCAAGAGACCTGGGTTCGATTCCCGGCAGACCGAAACCTTGGGTAAGTTTCCTTACTCCACACACCTGATAATAATCCTTCAAAAATAAAAACAATAATAAAAATTGTCCACTTCAATCCATGACTGTTTGTGGGACACTGCTATGCGTAATTGGCTGCCGTATTTCGCCCACAACTATACAGTTAATTCACTTTACAGTCTATTCTGTGAAGCGCTTTGAGACGTCTAGAAGACGTGAAAAAGCACTATGTCAAACGCAAGAATTATTATTATTATTACCATCTTCTTCCACCACTGACTCACTACTTGTCTTACCTCACCTCCACTGTTGCTAAAACCCTTATTCGCAGTGAGGATAGATTCTTCCAACATAGACATTGCCAGCCTCCCAGTGCAACCTTCCAGAAGTTTCAACTTATACCATACTTATATCCAGTAGCTCGGCCTATTCAATTTAAAGATCCTTAGGCTGATCTTCAAATTGCAACCTACCTAACGCAGTATTCTCTGGAACTACATTCCAGCCGCCTACTCAAGCGACTTGGGATGTCCTCCCGATGTGAAAGGCACTATACCAATGTAATTTGTTGTTTTACTTCTAACCCTGGTCTATTGATTGCTCCCATCGATTTCACTTCACCATCAGTGGCTGAGCTTTCAGCTATTATGTCCTGTTCTATGGAATTATCTTCCAAAACCATTTTGATTTACGTCCTCTCTCTCCTTATCTTTCAAAAACCTCCTCAAACATCTATCTTTGACTGTACCTTTGGACAACATTTTATAAACTTGCTTCCCTGATCAGAGTCCACCAGAGCGTTTGTCAAGTACTTTGAGATGTTCTTTTATGTGGAAGACGTATTTAATGCAAGTCACAATTTTTAGTGTGGTGGTAGTGGACCATAATTTTTGATTGAATACTGACCCTGTCTGGGAAGGGGATGAAGAATAAATCTGGTTACTCTCATCTCTCTTCAATGACAACAAGGTACCATTGCAGGTTAAGCTTGTGGTATATAAGACGTGTATCCAAACAGTTTTCCTTCATGGTTCTGAGCTCCTGAGCATGCAGCAGAGGGATTTCCTCCAACCCATTTGCTAAATTGAGGACCAAACAATGAGATTCATTTGTGGTAAAAAAAAGGGGAAGTGACTACAGGGTGGAAGGGTAGCAGCCTGTTGCTGCGTACCCAGGATGTGAAGGTAGATTCAGCAGAATCATGCAAGGCACATCTATTTACAATATGAGGAACTGGATTAAGCAGTTGGTGTTGAGTAAGCCTGGTATGTGGCATCGGACTTGGATCTTTAGAACATCAAGATGACTGGCATGTCATTAGCTCTCCTGCGAAGGTCCTTCCACCATGCTGAAGGCAGCTGTTCATTGAATAGCTGAAGAGGAAACTCTTCGGAGAGGAACCCCCCCTCTCCCCTTCCCCCTGGCTCCACCCACTCCCCCTGGCTTAGTCCCGGGATCCAAAACTGTAAAGCGCTCTGAGACGCCATCCGGCATGGAGGGCGCTGTGTAAATCCAAGTTGTTGTTGCTGTTGTTCGGCTTGGGACAAAGTAGTTCCCCACACTGACCATCCACCAGACAAGGGCTCAAACCTGTCTGATGTCAAATGACCAACGAGTGAGTGGCTATCCTTCGAGAGGCGCGGGGGGCTTCTCCTTCAGGCTGAGCTGGCTCCAAGGTAGCATGCTTGGCAATGGAATGTCGGAATTGAGTCATCTTGAGATGTTCTTGGCAGTCCACTACCTGAGCCAGGTCGCAGTACTCCAGGGCTGGCTTGTTGACAGCATTGGGAGAAGCAGACCAGTGACTGGAAGCAGGGATTATTCCTACTCGGCTCCTATTAACATTGAAAGCCACAGCCCTAATGGGTAGGGTCGTCCTAGATGGACAAGAAATGGGATGTTTGCCAGATAGTTCTTTCAGCAGCAAACTATGCGGTTTTAACAGGTTAAACTCCAGCAGTACCCCAACTCACACTGGGCTTCCCAAGCCTTTGTCTCTTGCCAACCTGCACCTAAAGCTTTCTGAAATTTGGTAAGCAGAGTGCATCCATCCAGGGATAGAGGGCACGTTCCTGTCCAGGCACAGGGAAATTTCCATGCGTAGGTGGCATGCTTTACGAAGAATTCTCAGTATGGCTTGGATACTCTTTAAGTATGTGATGGGTAACCACATATGTCAGAAACTTGCCGGATCAAAAAATGCCGTTACGTATGAGTTACAACAACAACTTACATTTATATAGCGATCCTCACGTAGGGTAGCACCTCAGACCACTTGACAGTGGTGGAGCTCAATGCCGGGGGAAGGTGGGAGGTGGAGGAAGGTCTTCAGGGGGCAAGGTGGAGGGATAGAAGAAGATTGTTCCAGTGTTTTGGGGTGTAGTGGCTGAAAACGTGGCCACCATTGGTGGAATGGAGGGCATGAGGGACAAGCAAGAGGCCTGAGCCAGTCGGGCGGAGGCAGCGGGTATTGGTTTGGAAAGTAAGTTGGTCAGAGAGGTAGGGAGGTGCCAGGGCTTGAAGGGATTTGAAACCCAGTGTGAGGATCTTGAAATCGATCTATCTGTGTTAGGGAGCCAGTGGAGCCTGGCTAGAACTGGTGTGATGGGTGTATGGAGTTTAGTACGCGTAGTATCCAGGAGGCGGAGTTTTGAATAAACTGGATTTTGTATATAGTGGAGCTTGGGAGACCGGTGAGGAGGGCATTTGAGTAGTCAAGGTGGGAGGTGACAAAGACATGGATGAGTATTTCGACTGTGTTTGGGGTAATGTGGAGTCCTGTAGCTCAGTGGTTAAAGCACTCGCCTTGCAAGCGAGACACCTGGGTTCAATTCCAGGCAGGTCAGGGCGAAACCTTGGGCAAGTTTCCTTACTCCACACTCCTAATAATAATCCCTCCAAAACAAAACAATAATAAAACAATAAGTCATTTTCGATCCACGACTGTTTGTGGGACAGTGCTGTGCACAATTGGCTGCCGCGTTTCGCCCACAAATATGCAGTCAATTCACTTTACAGTCTATTCTGTGAAGCGCTTTGAGACGTCTAGAAGACGTGAAAAGCACTATATCAAATACAAGGATTATTATTATTATGTAGCAGAGGCTGAGGAAGACAGTCCTGGTCAGATGTGGGGAAGGAAGGACAGCTGTGGGTCGAACCTGACGCCTAGGTTGCGCACCGGTTCAGTGAGTCTGAAGGATAAGCCAGGTAGGTTGAGGAAGTCATACCTGCAGGACAGAAGACATTGACGGGAGCCAAGAAGCATGGCTTCCATCTTGTCAATGCTTAGCTGGAAAAAGTTTGCACAAATCCAGGCCCTGATGTCTGCCAGACATTAGTAGAATTGGAAAAAAAAGTGTTCTGCCCATCTCACGTCACACCTGAAGAGTGTCCTCTTCCACAGTGACCTCTCCTTTCTCCCCGGTTTGGTGTGAACCTATGCACATTGGTAAGGCTCCACCCTGCATGAAGCGCTCCAAATAATAATGATAATAATAATATGAAGCGCTCTCGATAAACGAAAGTTGTTGTTAATGTTTTCATAGAATCATAGAATTATACAGCACAGAAGGAGGCCATTCGGCCCATCGTGTCTGCGGGCTCTTTGAAAAGACCTATCCAATTCAATCCCACTCCCCCGCTCTCTCCCCATAGCCCTGCAAACTTCTCCTCCCCAAATAATTATCTAATTATTTTTTTCTTCATGAAATCTCCATTATGTGCCACTTATTTGAAAGCAAAAATCAGAAATAGAACAGATTTACAGCTCATAGAACTGCTCACACCTTGATTTTAGAGAGTAAACAGGATCTTTGTTTGTACAAACTTTTCATTTACAAAGAAATTGGTTTCATTTGCTATATAAAATGCTTTATAAATTTGTTGTTGTTTAATTGATCATTTTGAAATATCCCTTTGCTTGAATGTAGCAGTACTCTTAGACTGGAAATATTAAAAAGTAAACAGCATAAAATAAATGTGAGGAACTACTACAAAAAAAAAGTTCATAAGAGGTCTCACTGCAGTTTGAATGGAGCATAAATAAATCCAGTGCTTTTGCAAGATTCTTAGACTGTGATGTTCTCCAAGCTGTTGCAAAGTGGAGCTCGTAGGCCATGGGTAGTGCTGAGGAAATTGTTTATATATTACTGATTCTTCAAGGTCGAGTGAGTTCTTTATTCATAAGTGAACAATGACCGTCTCAGTGTTGGAGGTTGTACATTTTAATGAGGGAACTGAACCTACATAGTCAAACAAAAGAAGATGGTGTTTTCAAGTTTAATTATCTTTCATCAGTAGAAACTTTTTTTTTAACAAAAGCTGCCCGGTGCCTCTTAGACATTGTTGTTTGAAAAGTCTCTGCCTCAATAAATCATCGGTGTACTTTATGGCACACTTGCCTTGCAGGTTCAAACAGAACCTGATCTAAAATACTTTAAGCTGACTGAAGCTAAGATCCCGCCCCATACGCTCTGCTAAACTAAGCACTGGCGGTAACATCAAAAACATATTCTTGGCTGTAAGGGGTGGCTTGACAGCTCTGCCCACCCCAAGCTAGAAAAACAGCAGCCAGCACATTCAAAGGCAGCAGGGTAGAGCATTTAACCCTGTTGTCCTGAGTGTTGTTCCCCTCGAAAGGCAGGTAGAAGATAATGTTAGATTTGGTGGTAATCTAATGAAGTGTGTCTATATTGCAGCAGCAATATAAACACATCATTGTATAAACTTACTGAACAGCGTAATACTGTGCTTTTAATTAGTGTAGCAGGTATATTTTGACAAATAAAAATAGAATAAAACTAATCGTTGGCAGTAGAAGTAAATATAGTCGGGCTGGCTCCGATGTAGTGCTGATAGAGAGCTGCAATGTTGGAAATGCCTTCCTTCAACAACAACAACAGAATTATATTTGTATAGCGCCTTTCACATCGGGAGGACATCCCAATCCTAAGGCGCTGGACAATCAGTGTTTCGGATCCGAGCTGGGGATCGGGAGGGTGGAGAGCACGGAGAAAACAGAGGAAACAGACCGAAAGCAAGGTCAAAGAGGAGGGTCTTGAGATGGGTCTTCAAGGAGGCAAGGGAGGGGGCGAGGGGAGGGACTGAAGGATGGAGTTCCAGAGGGTGGAGGCAGAGTGGCAGAAGGTCCGCCCGCCAATGGTGGGGCGGGGGGCGTGAAGCAGGCCGGAGCCCGCTGAGCGGAGGGAGCGGGAAGAACAGTACGGCGTTAGGAGGTAACGGAGGTAGGGGGGAGCGAGGCTATGGAGGATTTTGAAGGTGAGGACCAGGATCTTGAACTGTAACCTCTGTGTGACGGGAAGGCAATGGAGTCGGGCGAGGTTGGGGTGATAGGGTAACGGAGCCTGGTGCGGAAGGGGATACAGGCTGCAGAGTTCTGGATAACCTGCAGCCTATGGAGGGAGGAGTTGGGGAGGCCGACAAGCAAGGAGTTTGCATAGTCAAGACTCGATGGTATGAATGTGTGTATGAGGGTTTTAGTGGCCTGCGGTGTGAGACAGTGGCAGGACCCGGGCGATGTTGCGGAGGTGGGGGAAGGCAGAGCGAGTCATGGCACCGATGTGGGGTAGAAAAGATAGTTGAGGGTCAAACAAGATGCCAAGGTTCCGGACTGGCTTAGAAAATGGAGTGTGCAACCATGGATGGTGATGCTGTCAGCGCCTGAGGTGTGGAGGGCAAGGAAGAAACAAAGCTGGAATGCAACGACTCGTTCCAGGACCTCGGAGAGGAAAGGGAGGTTGGAGATGGTCGGTAGTTTGAGATATCAAACCAAGATCACATCTGCCTATTTATAAGGGTGTTAAAGATCCTATGGCACTATTTTAAAAGAGAAGAGAGTTTCATTCAGTGTCTTGGCTTGTCATTTTGCTGTAGATGGCTTGATGATCTGGAATCTGAGCCAGGCTGTATACAGTGCAATCTTGTTATAAAGTACAACAACCTGCACTTATATAGAGCGCAGGGTAGCATCTCAGAGCAATTACAGTAACACAGTTGGTTTGCTCCCTGCATTATACTAAGGAGCAATAATGCGTTTTACTGTGTATGTGCACAAATAACCTACCTTCAGGTCCCTAGAGTGTCACTTCCTCTTTTCTGCGCATGTGTAAAGCAGCATATGAAGTGATGGGAAACAAGCAGGCCAGCGTGGGTATAGCCCTATGAACAGGAGCAGCAGAGTTATAATTATAATAATAATAATAATTCTTATATTTGATATAGTGCTTTTCACGTCTTCTAGATGTCTCAAAGCGCTTCACAGAATAGACTGTAAAGTGAATTGACTGTATATTTGTGGGCAAAATGCGGCAGCCAATTGCGCACAGCAGTGTCCCACAAACAGTCGTGGATTGAAAATGACCGATTTATTATTGTTTTGGAGGGATTATTATTAGACGTGTGGAGTAAGTAAACTTAAAGTAAATTATAATGAAATCACGCGAGAATGAAGCACATTATAGCAGGGCTGCATTGAATGTATACAGTATTTCATGGTACTGTTGATGATTTATCAGTCTGCCTGCCCATGGGACTTACAACATATTTCTGTGATTATTTTGTGATTCTTCCCAATGCCTTGGGACGTCCTTCCGACATAAAAGGCGTTCCTACATAAATCAATTTGTTGTTTGCTGTTGTTCTTGTTACCACTCAGCTCCTGAAACCAAGTCAAATTCCGTCCTTCCTCAACTTTCACACATATTTTTGAAAGGAGGCAATGGGGAACCATGGCTGATTTTCCCCCTCCCGGGGGACACAAACAATTGTAGTGCCACAACTGGTAATGTGACTAAGCAGCTAATTCAGCACAAACTAATAATTGAACCCGGGATTTTCCATTTCTTAATAGCTCAGTTTCACAGTATGTAATGTTTGTGCAGCTGAGCCATCGGAGGGGGTAGGACATGCCTTTTTTTGTTTGGGTTTGCACCTCCATCATCAGACAGCCTTCTTCTATGTAACATGTCCATTGTTGTTCAGGACTGGCTATTGCCTCAGCAATTCACCCTACACTGGTGCATGCCTATCGTTTTCCTCTATGAAAACAAGGGCCAAAAGTGTTCAGAATATGATCTACAAAAAAAACAGATGGCCAGGGTTGAATTGCAGGCATGTATGAGGGTACCTCATTGTTTTTGGTCTTGAATGTGAAATTGTGTCTTTGTCACTCATACAAATTTCAAATTAAAAGAAACACAGCACCATTAAAAGCACCTGCAATTCACTACCCAGGTATAAGTGACATACAAGTGTCAGCCTGCTTCTGATTTACAAGGTAGTGGGTTCAAGCCCCAGGTCGGGAATTTGAACACACAGTCTAAGATGATACTGGAATATATTGCTGGGGGTGGGTGGGGTGCTGCATTGTTGCAGTGGCCATACTTTGAATGAGACATTAAATGAAGAGCTTGTCTGCCTGTTCACGTGAACATTAAAAATCTCATGGGACTATTAGAAGACAGCTATATCAAACGCAAAGATTATTGTCATATGTTCTTTCATGTTTTGAGGTGACATGCTTTTTAGATTGCAAGACTCTTTCTAATTTTGCACTGAACTCATTTACCTGATTTACAGGAGCACCAAGACAACGTGCTGGGCAGCGCCATGCAAAATGTGGTATCGTTGTTCAACAATCTGATTGCCAGCAAAGACGCCAATATGAAATTATTCTACGAACAAGGTATGCATCGTTTTAGGTGGAAAACTGTTCTCAGATTAACAAATCCAAATTCAACAGGTCAAACGGCTGATTATTCAGCAAACTTAATCAAATGGTTTACTTTAAAAAATTCATATCATTTTATTAACCACCGGAGAATTAAACTATGATCTGACCCAAATTTTACCCTTCTGTGTAATAAATGGAATTATTATTATAATTGTTATCAGCTTTCAGATTCAGAATGCAGTAGTCAAATGTTTGTGTTTTTGCAATGCTGGATTCATTTAATATTGTAGTGAAATGTGCAACATGACAGCAATCCCTCGTTTACCTCAATCCATTACATTGTTTAGTGTTGTTCTCTGACAAAGAGTTCTTTAAATCACCCTCTTTATATCACACCTCTCAAAGACTGGTACACCAGGTTGATATTTTGACTAGTTGGCCACTTAATTGTGGACTTCAGAGTTCTGCAGACCGTAGGTCAACAGTTACGGTAAAACACATGGAAACTGATTAGGTTAAAGTGTTATGTAAAAGCATGTTTGCAGAAATATGTCTGAGATTAAAAATAACACAGCAAAACCTGTACAGGTTACCAGGTAAAAATTAAGTACAGTTTCTTCAAAATTGTCCATTACTACAGTATTCAAGGTTTAACTTGGGTTTGCGCGATATTAATTTTTTTTAAAATTAGAGTGACAATACAAAGGAATTGTGAATATATTTATAATTGTGTGAATCACACACTGGATCACTCTGACACAAAAAGTTTTGTTACAGAAATAATGTATGGCTTAAGAACAAAAGAAATGCCATAGTCTTGTCATCACAGTTTTTGAACATTTTCTTTTTATATTCCATGCATTTCAAATTGAACTGCAACGTAATTGTCTGCAGCAAGGCTTTTAACCAGGGCTGTAAATCGGTAAATCCTTTTATTCTATGCAAATTCTAAACATGTATTGTTAAGAGTTCAGGAAAGGAACTGTACATTATTTTCACCTGGTAATCTGTATGGGTTTTTCTGCATTATTTTCAATCTCAGACATATTTCAGTAAACATGTTTTTGCATAACCCTTTAATCTTATCAGTGTTTCCACGTGTTGTACTGTAATCATTTACGTACTGCCCACTGAAATCCAAGGTCCTTAACTAAATGCCCTACAACAACAACAACAACAAAATTACATTTGTAAAGCGCCTTTCATGTCGGGAGGACGTCCCAAGGCTCTGAACAGTCAGGGATCAGGACCCAAGCGTGAGGGTGCACGGTTGGGATGAGGGTGGGCAGAGGGGGTAGGAGCGCGGCTGAAGGCATGGTCAAAAAGGAGGGTCTTGAGTCGTGCCTTGAAGGAGGCAACGGAGGGAGCAAGGCGAAGGGATTGTGGGATGGAGGATGGTAAGGCAGGTCGGGTGGGAGACCTGGAGTCTACTGAGTTGAGGGAGTTGAGGGAGCAGACAGGTTGATAGGAGATCAGCAGGTCAGAGATGTAGGAGGGGGCAAGGCCGTAGAGGGCCTTCAAAGTGAGGATGAAGATTGTGAATTCTATCCTCTGAGGGAAGGGGAGCCAGTGGAGCCGAGCGAGGGTGGGGGCGATGGGGTCAAGGAGCCTGGTGTGGGAGAGGACACGAGCTGCAGAGTTCTGGATGATCTGCAGCTTGTAGAGGGAAGAGTTGGGGAGGCCGACAAGGAGTTTCCGTAGTCGAGCCTTGAGGTGACAAATGTGTGCATGAGGGTTTTGTCGGCCTGAGGGGTGAGGCAGTGGCGGAATTGGGCAATGTTGCGGAGGTGGGGTAAGGCAGAGCGGGTCATGACACGGATGTGGGGGAGAAAAGACAAAGTCAAAATGCTACAAAATCCCTACAAAGTCAAAATACTTTTGGACCCTCCTTACTGTAAGTATTGTCGTGTCTTTGGTCCCTCTAAATGTTCCAACAGGATTTTCTTCTTATTCAATAAAAAGACCTTCCCTATCAACAACAACAACAAATTACATTTGTGTAGTGCCTTTCATGTCAGGAGGCCTTTCCCAAGGCGCTGGACAGTCTGGGATTTGGACCCAAGATGGAGGTTGGGATCATGGGGTGGAGGGCAGGGGGTTAGGGGAAGGACGGTTGCCAAAGACGTGATCGAAAAAGAGGGTCTTGAGATGTGCCTTGAAAGAGACAAGCGAGGCAGAGGGGACTGTGGGATGGAGTTCCAAGGTGGGGGCAGGGAAGCTGAAGACCCGACCGCCGATGGTGGGACGGACTGGGCGGGGGACATGGAGCAGGCTGGAGCCTGCTGAGCTGAGGGAGCGGACAGGCTGATACGGAAGTTAGCAGGTCACAGAAGTAGAAAGGAGCAAGGCCGTGGAGGGCTTTAAAGGTGAGGACAATCCCCCAAATACAACAACAGGATTACATTTGATAGCGCCTTTCACGTCGAGAGAACGTCCCAAGGCACTGGACAGTGTAAATAGAATTGGTCTTTCACTTTGTGGCTATTTGTGGGACATTGATGTGTGCAAATATAGCTTTTAAGATACACTACTTTATAGTATGTCATGTGAAGCCCTTTGAGATGACTTCCCAGCATGAAATGCACTCTTATCAAATGTAAGGATTTTTTTATTGTTATTTTCAACACAATTGAATACATTGACTCAATTGATTCAATCTGATATACGGTTGCATTTGTGCTGGAAATTAACAGGACATTCAGCATTGTGTTCACTACTGATTACTACCAAGTGACTAATTCTGGAAAGCACATGCATGTTGGATATTAAGTGAAGACAGGATTGAACTTAAACAGAGAGAGCTGGGAAAACTCAGCAAATCAGGCAGCATCTATGGAGAAAGGAAAGTGAGTCAACACTTCAGCTCCACGACCCTTTGCCAGAACTGGGACATGTTGAGAGGGAGAGGCTTTTAAGGTCCACGCTGGACGTGCAAAACTCACCAACTCCCATAGACCACACCTCCTCCCACCCCACCTCCTGTAAAGGCTCCATTCCCATTTCCCAGTTCCTCCGCCTCTGCCACATCTGCTCTAACAATGCCCCCTCTCACACCAGAGCAACTGAAATGTCCTCCTTTATCTTTGACCAAGGATTCCCATCCACTGTGGTAGGCAGGGTCCTTGACCATGTCCGCCCTATTTCCCGCACCTCTGCCCTCACCCCTTTCCCCTCTTCCCAGAACCCTAATAGCATTCCCCTAGTCCTCACCTTCCACCCCACCAGCCTCAACAACCAACAATTAATTCTCCGCCATTTCCGGCACCTCCAGCGTGATCCAACCACCAAACATAACTTTCCCTCCCCGCCCTTTTCAGCATTCCAAAGGGACCGTGAATCCCTGGTTCATTCCTCCATCACCACCAACAGTTGCACTGCTCCAACCAGCACCTTCCTATGCCAGCTCAGGAGATGCAATACCTGCCCTTTCTCCTCCTCCAATACCACTGTCTAGGGCCCCAAACACAGTTTTCAAGTGAGACAGCGATTTACGTGCACTACCACCAAAGTAGTATACTGTCTTGTACAGAATACCATCTTGTGCAGCGTTCCTCAGGGCTCTGTCCTTGGTACCCTCCTCTTCAATATCTGTCATCACTCCTATCCTTCTCTGCTGAAAACATTTCTTTTCGACTGCATCTTTGGTCACCTTCCCACCCCTCCCCCTGGCTCGGTCCCAGGATCCTAAACTGTAAAGCACTCTGAGACGCCGTCCAGCGTGGAGGGCACTATATAAATCCAAGTTGTTGTTGTTGTACTCCCTAACTATTACCCCATCTCCAACCACCCCTTCCTCTCCAAGGTCCTGGAACGAGTTGTTGCTTCTCAGGTTCACTCCTTCCTACTCCCGCCACTTCCTTCTCGAACCCCTCCAATCAGGTTTCCGTGCCGCCCACAGCACAGAAACAGCCCTGGTCAAAGTGATAAATGACATTCTGTCCAGCTGCGACCAGGGCTCCCTCTGCCTCCTCATCCTCCTTGACGTCTCTGCTGCTTTCCACATCATCGGCCACTCTATCCTCCTCCACTGCCTCTCTCACCTCAACTTCCACAGCGCTGTCCTTGACTGGTTCAAATCGTACCCCTCACACCGCCTGCACTTCATCTCCTCAAACAGCTTCTCTAGCCCCCGGACTGTCTCGTGCGGCTTCCTCAGGGCTCTGTCCTTGGTTCCCTCCTCTTCAATACCTATATGCTCCCTCTTGGTGACATCATCCACAGACATGGGATCAACTTCTACATGTATGCGGATGACACCCAACTCTACCTCTCCGCCTCCACCCTTGACTCCAGGACCACTGCTGTCCTGACAGAATGTCTGTCAGACATCAAGTCCTGGATGAGAGCTAATTTTCTACAGTTGAATGTCAACAAGACCGAGGCTCTCCTGATTGGCTCCTGTCAGCGCCTCCTCACCTCAGGCTGACAGCATCACCATCTAAGGATGCACAGTCCACCTTACTAAGTCAGTCCGTAACCTTGGGGTCTTGTTTGACCCTCAACTATCCTTTCTACCCGCTCTGTCTTCCCCCACCTCCGCAACATCGCCCAGCTCCATCACTGTCTCACACCACAGGCCACCGAAACCCTCATACACTCCTTCATTACATTGAGGCTCGACTACGCAAACTCACTGCTTGTCGGCCTCCCCAATTCCTCCCTCCACAGGCTGCAGATCATCCAAAACTCTGCAGCCCGTGTCCTCTCCCGCATTTGGCTCCGCGACCCTATCACCCCATCCTTGCCCAACTCCACTGGCTTCCCATCACACAGAGGATACAGTTCAACAACAACAACAAGATTATATTTGTATAGCGCCTTTCACGTCGGGAGGATATCCCAAGGCGCTGAACAGTGCACAGCATTTCAGCAGTTCAAGATCCTGGTCCTCACCTTCAAAGCCCTCTATGGTCTTGCTCCCCCCCACTTATCCGATCTCCTAAACCCCAACCACCCTGTTCGCTCCCTCCGCTCAGCGGGCTCCGGCTTGCTTCACGTCCCCTGCCTTGCTCGCCCCACTATCGGACGGCTGGCTTTCCGCCACTCTGCACCCACCCTCTGGAACTCCATCCCGCAGTCCCTCCGTTTCACCCCCTCTCTTGCCACCTTCAAGACCCACCTCAAGACCCTCCTCTTTGATCGTACTTTCGATCTCCCTGCTTCCCCCCTGCCTTTCTCCCTACCCCATCCCGACCCTCAATTTGGGTCCATAACTCTGTCTGTCCAGCGCCTTGGGACGCCCTCACGACGTGAAAGGCGCTATACAAATGCAACTTCTGATTTTGTTTTAGTTTATGCCAGTGTTTAAATTCCACAGTCTCCACCCTTTCCTTACTCCCTCCCATATCCTTTTGTTCCCTTCTTCCTAATATGTCTAGCTTTCTCTTGCACCTATGATTCAACCACTGCTTCAGGAAATGAGCCCATATTCTCACTACTTTCTTAAACGTATCTTCTCTAGCGAAAATGGCCTAACCTATCCAGTCTATCTTGATCGCAGTAATCTGCCAGCCTTATCAACCTAGTGAACCTAAGGGTACTCTTTCCATCATTGCTATATCCTTGTTATAGAATGGCCACGTGGGTGTGGAATCCAAGGGCTGCAGTATTTGCAGATATGATTACGCCACCGTGCACTTCACCAGGGCCATTGCGCTGAGTTGGGCTGCCACTTACAACAACAACAATAAGATTCCATTTATTGAGCGCCTTTCACGTCGGGAGGATGTCCCAAGGCGCTGGGACGTACAGTCAATATACAGTCAATTCACTTTACACTTAAACACCATATTGCACGTTGCCTCAGCTTGTGCCTTGCTCAAGCTTATATCGGCAGTCTGCTTTTTTGGTCAGTCTGTTTTAGCAAATTACACATGGATACATTCATTATGAATACCAGCCCATAATCATGGTCACTTGGAACCACATGTGGCTGCACGGAGCTTGAATTTATTTTCTCCTCCTTGGCTCAAGGTAGAAGAGATGCTACGTTTCAGAATACAGCAAAGCTTCCCAAAAGCTTACAGGATAAATGCACTGCAATGTATGACACAAAGTCATGTAGACAGGTTTTCAAGGTTCATTTGCTGACTTGTGCTGAGTCAGCCGATCACACCCAACACAACAGTGTTTCAATACAATTGGGAAAGGACAGGATCAGGCTTGTTATATTGCCCCTCCTTTCCACCCAAAGTCAAATAACTTGCCAATACTAACGATTCCAGTTTACAGATACTGACTGGCCATCGGGGTGAGGTACTGGAGAGCTGCCAATGTTTGTGAACCTGCCAATATAAGTAATTTCTTTCAGGAAAGGAGAGGAGAAAATATGTTTACATGAGAACAGATGAGTTTCTTGCTTCTAATGAAAAAAACAGGCTCAATCCAATAGCCTTCTGACTTATGAAGATTCATATATGAAGAATGGCTGCTTGGATGGCATTTCAGAGAGTCCCATGCAGCCTTTTCCAAGTGACTATTCAACATCTGTAAGCTTGAATCATGATGATAGGCCAGCAGGGTGGGGATTCTGAAAGGATGAGATTAAATGGGTTAAAAGGTCTTCTTCATCCGAGACTCTCAACAACAACAACAAAAATCTGAAATACTAAATATGTAAGTATAGATAGTTGCAAACAATCACGTTAAAGCGATGTCCTCTCTATCTGTGACTAGGGCTCCCTCTGCCTCCTCGTCCTCCTGGACCTCTCCGCTGCGTTCGACACAATCGATCAGGCCATCCTCCTTCACCGCCTCTCCTCCATCATCTATGAGTGGGACCGCACTCGCTTGGTTCGAGTCCTACTTACAAACCGCCAGCACTACATTTCCGCAAACGTTTTTTTTCTCTTGCCCCCGCCCAGTCACCTGCTCCATCCTTCTCCCCCTTCCTCATCTATATGCTCTCACTCGGTGATGTCATACGTAGACACGGTTTAACCTCCACATGTATGTGGATGACACTCAACTCTACTTCTCCTCATCCAGCTGCGACGCCCAGTCCTCTGATGTTCTGTCAGCTTCTCTAACAGACATCAAGGCCTGGATGAGCGCAGATTTCTTACAGTTAAATGTCAGCAAGACGGAAGCCATACTCTTTGACTCCCATCGACGTTTTCTATCCCGAGATTCCAACCACGTCAACCTATCCGATCTGTCCTTAAAATTCTTTGAACCCACGTGTAACTTAGGTGTCAGGTTCGATCACCAGTTATCCTTCCTCCCCCACATTGGGTCCCTGAACAGGATCACTTTGCTCCACCTCCGCCACATTGCCCGTCTCGAACAATACTTACTCGACAAGCTGCCGAAACCCTTGTCCACGCTTTTATCACCTCTCGGCTGGACTACTATAACGCTCTCCTCGCCATCGGGCTCCACCATTGTTAAGCGTCTGGAACAATGCCCGGGGTGGAGGGCGCTATATAAATGCGAGTTGTTGTCATTGTTAAAGATCAAAACTCAGTATTAGAAACAAAATTTTAAAATGTTGCTACTTTGAATGCCCTTTATTCAGAGATAAAATGTGCTTTCAACAACAACAAATTGAATTTATATAGCAACCTCAATGCAGTATAGCGTCTCTGCGTGCTGAGAATATCATGGGGCTAGAGTTTTCTTGCAAACGCTGTTTGGACAAATCTCTCTTGTGAGATTACATGAAATGTAACCTGATACCAATGTCCTGGCTACATTTTCTCGAGGTGGTGAGAAACTTCAGTGTTGGAGCCACAGCAAACACAAGACATGATTTCTCCCAGCTCTGTAGGCACTTTGCAGATAACAGTTTGTTGCTACTTGCTTCTGTCTGTACTGCATTACTGACAATGGATCCTTTGTGAGCTGTTTCTGAAACTCCATAACCATTAAGTAGAATATGGGCCTCTCCTTCAGGAATAATAATCTAGTCCAGCACTAAAAATACCCACTGATATGTGTGAGTATCTGTGCTCGTAGGAATCTGCATGTGACACTCTAGACTATGTTGTGTTGCTGATTGATCACATTTAACTCTTTGAGGATTATAACCACATCTTTTGCACATGTCGTCCAAGCGTTTCTTCTTTGCTTCTAGCAGCTATGATTGAGTGAATGATTGAGGAGAGAACATNAAAGTGGGGGGGATGGGTGATGGAGATGGAATATAGAATCTACAAAGCACTCCAGTAGCAACACACTGTCTGGCCAATGGAAAAAGTGCCTACAATGTAAGCTCTTATCTGGGAAATGTCCTGTCCGGTACAAAATGTCACTGGACTTCGGCAAGGATTCAAGTTCTCATTGGACATGAAGTCTCATGAGATCGCATACCAGGGATTGCCTGGAGAGAAAACTGTTTATGCCGCAGTCACTTTTTCCAGCGGTCGTGCAGCGCCAAAACTGCCGTGGCACTGCTGAGATGCCAATGTGCAGTTAATTATTTAGTCAAAAGTTCTAAGTTCAGTAAATAACCAGGACAAAAAAAGACTCTGTGTAACTCAATTCATTAACATTATGATGTTGCTTGCCACCCTGCACAGCTGCAATGAAGATACAATCTGGAGTATTCCAGGGAGCAGAACATTACCCTTGGATTGAATACAAAAAACAACTTCATTCATGAATGCATTCCTTTGTTATACTGTATTTTCATTTTTGCTAGCTGGTTGCTAGTTCTTCTGTTTGTATCAGAGAAGCTAACAGGCAGCGTGTCTTCCATTCAACAGGTGACTAATGGATAGAAATTGGTTATGCATGTATTTCTATTATTTTATTATGATGCATGTATTTCTGAAACTGCTAATCAAATGTGTCCAGGATATTCAAGAATGCTTTGAAAGTCCCTCCCTCATTCTGCACAATATTTCAAATGCAAGGATTATTATGTTCAAGATTATTAGTACGTGGAAACATGCAGCAAGTGATAATATTAGCCACGATCAAATAAAAACAATAATTTACATTAATATAAGGCCTTTCACATCAGACATCTTGCAGTGCATCACAGAGAGGAAGTTCGAGAATGCCTTAGTCTCTATCCCTCCCTTGCTTCCTTCAAGGCACGTCTCAAGATCCTCCACTTTAACCGAGCCTTCAGTCACCCTTCTACTCCTACTGTCTCTGCCCTCCACCACTCCTGCTCAGGTCCAAATCCTTGACTGTCCAGCATCTTGGGACGTCCTCCAGATGTGAAAGGCGCTATACAAATGTAGTTTGTTGTTGGTTTTGTCTCAAAGTGCTTCACAGAGCTGACCTGGAACCTGAGTTTGGGGTGGAGCGAGCTGAAAGTCGGGAAGGTGAGGAAGATGTCCCCCCCTCATTGGCTAAAGTTTTCATTCTGTTCAGCCATCCTACAGATCATGACAATAATAGAGGTTCCTTCATATTGTTGTTATGTGCAGTATAATGAACACCGATAGAAGGTACAAGGCAATAGCACAATTGAAGCTCTCAAGTGACACTATGGTACTGGACTATTTATGGAATTTATTTTATTTTGAAGCTCGCTGTTGGGATACTTGGCACATCACTCCCTCCTCAAACATACACTTGAAGTCGCGGCACAGAACTTACATTCACTGCCATGCATTAATGAGAAAACAAGCGCTTGCCACGTGAAAGCTCTCTTCATACCTAATGAGTGGAACAGTCATAGCTCACTAACCTTTCTTATCTCTTTAAAGCTGCATGTTGTACATGACAGGATCGATTGATTTTCGTTTCTGGCATTCACTCGGATTTTGAAGGTTGGACTGCTTGTGGAGCATCACATAAAAATGCATGAGTTTTAGAGACAGGTGTCAAATTATTTAGTCAGTGTTGTGTGAAGAAATTAAAAATCTAAAGGAACTGACAGAAAATAGCTTCTGTATCGGGAGAGTGACATTACTTCTGGGGTTGTGGGAATTAGTGGAGCAAAGATTAAAAGGAACACAAATAGATAGTGCTCTTAAAGGACCTTTTCACTCATTCCTGCATATGAATCTGCATTAATATGGAACACTGTATAATGCAGTTAACCATAAACATACTGTAATCAAGTTAACCCAGCTATACTCATTTGTGATTTACAGATGATGTGGATGGACAGACCTTGAAATAGCAAGTAGTTGGGGTAATGGTTACTACAAGTATACTCTTAGGTACGCATTATTTTCGAAGCTGCAGAAGATAACCAATAAACTGTTCCCCCAACGTACTAGCGACACATTGTAATACAGAAGGTGTTCCATACAATACAATAATCTGCTATTTCTCACTGAATCACAAATGATGCCGAAATGAGGCTCAAAAAGAGTACAACTGCCTTAGGTTCATGAGAGTGAAGTAAACCCTAGTTGAGACCTCCATGAGGGGATGACTTTACTAGGAAAGTGCTGTGCACCAATGCAGATTCACTCTCCACGATTACCCCTAAACAGTTCTTGGGCATTCCATTGAACTCCACTGGAGTAATTTTAATGTAGTTATGAAACTAGTTGCATTACTGGCTCCTTAATAACATTGCTTTTAAAATAAACATCTAACCAGCATTTGGTAGTGAGTTCATGTCCAGAGGTGGTCTCAGCTCCAACCATTGCAATTTTGGAGGGAGAAATATAAATATTCTCTTCTCCAATTCACTTTACGACTGAAAAAGATTGCAAATCACTTCCAGGAGTATACAATGGGCCATATGGCCGAAACCATTGCTGGAATTGTGTGTTGCATGTACTGCATATAGATTTTCTAAAAACAAAAGACAACTATAAAACTGAATACAACCAGATGAACTATATGCTGAAAATAGACATTGGGAGTTTTTTTTAAGATTAGGGAATACTGAAGTAAAAACAACATACGCAGAATGTAGAGCAGGTCAATGAAAAAATATACTAACATATGGGTGGGCTGGAAAAGGTCCTTTATAGGAGAGCAAGTGGAATTCAACCAGGAGAAGAGAGACATTGGTAAAATGTCTGAAAAAGAAAAGGTAAAACAACATTCACAAATAGACATGGACTGGATCATTAACAGGAAAGGATGTTAAAAGATGATTGATGTGTGAGACAGCTGTAATAAAGCATGTAATTCTAGTGCAACCTAGGTTTTGTAAAAAAATACCTGGGGCTGAGGTGGGAACGTAGAGAAAACAATTAACATTTGAGGATGATTATTGTTCATGCCTGCAAAATGACAGGTGCCTCCAAAAGGAGATAACCTCCTGCAATGCACCGTATTAGCAGTGGGGAAGCTGAGGGTAGATTGGTCAGACTGGGAGATGTGGTTGACTTAATAATAATTCTTGCGTTTGATACAGTGCCTTATCACATCTTCGAGACGTCTTAAAGTGTTTCACAGAATATACTGTAAAGTGAATTGTTTCCAGACAAACCTGGGATGTTTGACAAAGAATGAAATGTTGCTCCCACTTTTTAAAGGATCCATTATTTGGTGACCAATAGAATGAGCCAGACTGCAATTCTATGGTCTGGGTCTTGTTGCTAATGTTTTCCTCTCTGACTCATTCAGGGCACAATTCCAATGTTCTCTTTGATATCTCACCTGAAGACCTATTCATGTCTGAGTCAAGGCAGTGACTGTCAACCGGTTGATTTGACTCTGGAGGGTATCTCAGCCAAGCTCAATCAGCTTTTCACCCAGCGCCATGGACTGCTGATTTTATTTGCTTCTCACTGTCACTGAGACTAATAGGAGTGCCCTAGTTTTCACCCCACCCAAGATAATTTTGCTCGACACAAATCAGCAATTGAACCTGCAACTGTCTGGCGTGTGTGGCTTCATGCTGCGTTAGGTGATAGCTTTACCCGCTAGACTATCGTGGATGTGAATAGATTAAAATTGTAATGGGATGATGTGATATTCCCAGAAACCCTGCTTCTGTGATTAAGCTTCTCACCAGTGCACGGAACGTTGAAGCTACAATATTGTGTTCATCATAATGAGGTCATTTTGAATTTAAAGATGATTGCACATAAACCTCTCTTTAGTGATTGATAAAATCAGTGAATCATTTTCTATTCACAGAGATGTAGAGTAATATTGGAATGAGTGCTTTATCCAAAGCAATTTCTGTATGTCAATAGTTTCTTAATTGCAGTGGAACGGGGTTGATTTATTGAGGTTTTCTTGAAGATATATTGGATCGCTGATACTGGTGATGAAATTATTGTTTCTGGTTTTGAAACATTTGCTGACATTTTAAAATGTTCAGTGAAATTCAGGTAATGAAAATCCTTCCATTTGATACAGAAAATTTATCACAATGTTTCTAAGTGCTTCACAGGAATTACTGTGTATTTCATAGATTGTGGCAGCCAATTTGCACACAGCAGTGTCCCACAAACGACCATGAAGTGAAAAAGAAATTTTATCTGGGGCATTGTTGGCTAAGATACCAAGAGTAACTTTTTTCTCTTTTCAAATAGTGTCATGAGATCTTTAACATCCACCTGAACAGGCAGTTGAGACCTTAGTTTTGCTTCTCATCCAAAGGACAGTAGTAGTAATAATATAATAATAATCCTTTCATCTGATATAGCCCCTTAGCATGTTGTCGGGACATCGGTATCTCCGACAATAGAGCACACCCCCAACACTGCATTGGAAAGTCAGCCTAGATTACATGACTTCAAAGTCCCAACATGGAATTTGAATACACAAACTTGTGACAATTGAGCTATGCTGGAGGCCGTGTTATTAATAAGACAGTGATTAGCCTTATAGCCTCCCGCCCCCCACCGCATCACTGCCCTGGAGTATTAGCCTAGACGTCTGAGATAAAATATTAAATACAAACGATGCTTAACAGAGGACTTTTTTTAGTTAAATCTCTCCATGCCCGATAACCTATATTTAGGAGTCTGTTAATGAAGTAGCAGCACATCACAGAGTTCAGATAACATCAAAAGCTAATGCTTGGTTGGTTTGTCAAACCCTGAGGTGTAGTACAGTACTGCCTTCGATTAACACTAAACCTGTTCCTTATAAAGTCTATGAAAAGGTGAACATTTTTAATAACGTAGGAAGCCAATCCTGATCCTAATTACTTTTCCTTGGCTGTTACTAGTAAATATAAGTGTGTGTGTGTAAACCTTATGTAAGAACTTGATCAGACTCATGGTGATGGTCCAATAGCCTGCAAACACTCACTGTCTAGGCTCCCACATGAAGAATGTCCATTTGGTGAGGTACAGGGGGGCAATTGCTGCCTGTGGAACTGTTCCCCAGGAGGAGCCTACACTTTCAGGAGAAAACTTAGCAAAATTGGCAAATAAGTCATATGTTTTGCAATATGATGAGCTATTTTAAGATGTATTATACTGTCATTGTGGGTTCCAACCTTGTGCAATAAAAGTCTGGTTAGACTATGGTGTGAGAAAGGCTGAAACTGTGGTCTAGAGCAGCTTGCGTATCAATCAGTTTGTCTGTTTATCGTACAAATTTTATCAAGTAATTGATAATAACAGCCAACGTGATCTCATCAGGTCTTGACTGGACTTGTCATATGAATAACGTTGTTTGTGAACAATTTGGTGTGTTGGGTAATACACCAGCAATTCTTTCTTCAAGAAATATTTTTGCATTGAGTCAACACAGCTGACGACATCTGCCTTTTTCACAGGTCTTGTTGATTATGTCTGCAACTTGCTCATTGAAAGCACAGCCCTGTACTTTGAAACGGATGACAAAAACAGCACCAAAATGGCCAGCACTCTGCTGTTGTCTTTAATTGATATCCTGCACTGTATGCTGAAGCACACGTCCAATATTGTCCGCATTGCTTTGCAGGTAAGAGAAGACCTGAAGTAGTAGGTTTCTTGGTATTATTGTCCCAGATCTAGTTTGTATTATTTTCCCCTTTAGTGATTCATTTTTCATCTTTTTTGGTACCTCAGTCAAGGGGTGGACAGACAACTGCTTCCACTTCACACCCAACAAGCTTATTGTAAAGGAAATAGGTAAGAAATGGTCAATGTGTTTTAGACGTATTCGTACTATGCCTCCATCAAATCTTCTTTCTGTTCTGCTCAGTACTGTTGCTCAGCTCTGATCCTCTGTTACTATAATTAGGCAGCGAGATGTATTTATCATTGCAGTTTAATGTCAAGAAGCATTGCGTCCTCTGGTTGGGATTATACCTGCCACGCCATTCATTAACGTTTCAATGCCATTAGTCAATCAAGAGAGCAAGGCAGAAAAAGAAGGCAAATGAGTTCATGAGCATTTTTTATATATGTCCTCCTTGAAGTTTTATTTGAATGAAACTATTCAGGTGTAAGTGAAAAGTAACATATGAAATTGACACGTAATTGGAGGTAAATGCTATGACGTGACGTCAAAATAAGTGCAGGATGTCAGGTTTTGAGGTGAAGTTCTGCCAGCGTTCAGAGGAACAAACAAAATCCACAAAATTGTATGGAAGAATGTAGGGAATCTGTGCTTTGTTCCACTTGAGCCAATTACAGTGCTTGCTATCCAATTCACCCTGAGATCATAAATCAGTGCCAAAGTACAAAGTGGGGGAGGGCAGGAGAAGTTGTGTGGCCCCAGTAATCACACAACTGTAAGTGGTCTATTGCTGTCATTATCAGAGAATGTACTACTCTCACACATTCCTCAGCTAATATATTTCAGTTGTGCTGAGTGCTACTGTCATGTCATAATTATATCTGTTAGTTTCCAGCCTAATGTTCAATCAGTGAACATGGAGGCTTGTCTCTTTGTATGAGAGCAATGGAACTCTTTTCTCATTCAAAACTGCATTAATTTGTAATTGAGGTCATTGCATAACTAATAAACAGAAGTGCAGGCTGGAAGTGAATTTTTACTGAAGCACGTATCCAATGGGAATACGATATTTCTGTTTTATTAATTTAGTTTTAAAAATGCCAAAATACTTAAGCTGTCAGGTATGTTGACATTTCTTGCCCTGGTTATAATATTAATAATAATCCTTGTATTTGGTATAGTGCTTTTCACGTCTTCTAGACGTCTCAAAGCACTTCACAGAATATGCTGTAAAGTGAATTGACTGTATTTGTTGGCGAAACGCGGCAGCCAATTGTGCCAGCAGTGTCCCACAAACAGTCTCAGATTAAAAATGACCAATTTATTATTGCTTTGTTTTGGAGGGATTATTATTAGCCGTGTGGAGTAAGGAAACTTGCCCAAGGTTTCACTCTGACTGGAATTGAACCCAGGTGTCTCGCTTGCAAGGCGAGTGCTCCAACCACTGAGCTACAGGACTGCAGGATTGGCAGCATTACTGCAGTGTAAGAGGCCAGCTGCAGCTGTGATGCCCATTTGCTACTCTGTTGACTAGATGTACAATAGTGCTGTGCGAAAGCGTACGCAAAGAATGTCCCAAGTGCTGCTGCAATCTCGAATTGGCAATAATATACTGTAGATCAGTGCCAACAATGGATAACATTCCCTCACTTCAGTGCAGGACACAGAGTATATGATGCACTGAAGTTTCAAAGATACTATTGCATGCCAGTCCCTATTCACAAACAGTGGAGGCTGCTTCATTTCGGACGCCGGTTAGCCTCAGACGCTGGCTAATTTGGACAAGACTCCAGATCACGGTTTGTTTGTATTGTAAGCTATTTTACATATGCGGGTTAATTTGGACATTGCTGAGCTGTTGGTCACCGCTGTGTCAATTCACTCGTTCATTCTGTGCAGGTCAGTCTCGAGCGGCTCCATTCAGACTCCATCCGTTCACGAGCGGCACTGAGGTGTCAATCAATGAGGGGGCGGGAGGAACAGGAAAGAAGCGAGGGAGGGAATGGAGATGTGAGAGGTCAAATTGACAGCGGACTCCATCCATTCAGGAGCGGCTCCAGGTTGTCAATCAGCAGCAACCAGTGTGGGGGGGGGAGGCCAGTGACTGCATCTGGTGGCTGGGAGGGGATCAGTTAGCGGCAGCTCCGAGGTGTCGATCACTGATGAGTGAGGCAGGACGTGACCAATGGGATGGGGTGGAGGAGGCACCAATGCTGCTCCTCTGTTTGGCAGGAAGGGAAGAGATGACAACAGTAGAAGTTAGCACTTTTTTAAAAAAAAAGTAATTAGTAACTTCAGTTAACTGCAGACACTGGTTAAATCGAACAAAACACCCTGCTCCAACATGTCCAGCTTAAGTGACTTCCACTGTATTCCACTTTTGAGACCAAATAAAACCATGTCACATATTTTTGCAGCTTTATAGTCAACGTTATTCACACATTTATGGTGTTTGCATGTAACAGTTTATGATGGGTTTACATGATCCTGCCTGCTGCTCAAAGAGAATATTTGTTTTGGTTCAGCTCAAGCCAACAGGAATGGAACCCAGAGGACCCACTGTGAAAACTCAAACCAGTAATAGATGTTTTTTCTTTGGTACAAATCAGTCCACTGCCTCATACAATCCTTGCATTTGATATGACACCTTATCACATCGTCAGGACGTCTCGAAGAGCTTCACAGGATATACTGTAAAGTGGTGTGAGTTTGTGTGTTTTGCGAGTGAAATGGGCAGGCAATTTGTGTATGACAATGGCCCACAACAGTCATGAAGTGTTGATCTGGACACTAGGAGAAACTCCCTTCTCTTTTCGAATAGTGCCGTAGGGATCTTTAATGTCCATCTGAACCAGGCAGACGGTCGAGGCCAGCATTTGGACCTTGCAATCCTTGCAATTGCACAAGACCCCGAGCCAGATGGGCCCCGAGCAGATCCAGTGATAAAATTTAGTGTCATCATCTAGTAAATGTAGGGGCTCCAAACTGAACCTTTGCAAAGGCCCCTCGCAAGGCAACCACCGTCTCTACAAACAAGACCTTGGCTTAAAGTCTCATCCAAAGAATGGCACCTCCACCCTCCCTCCCTCCTAGCTTGGACTCCCCTCCATCTCTACAAACCACGTGAAAGATGCTATATAAGTGCTAATTGTTGTTGCTGTTGTGTAATGAGACTATTCTACAACAACATTACACTTATATAGCGCCTTTCACATAGGGAGGACGTCCCAATTCAATGGAAGTCCAGCTTTCCATTCCCTTTACTAATACATTGGGTTAGAATGACTATCTAAATGGCATCTGCAGAAATGGATCGTACCATGACTAGCACAAGTGCAGCTAAATCCTTTTTTATCCTTCAGTAGTGTGGACCACTCTCAGTGCCAGGGTTTCCTCACTACCAATGGAATTAGAGACCTTCCACCCTGTGGTTGACGTTAATCAAGGAATCAGTCAAATGATGGATTTCACATTAGTTATTTTTGTAAAAAAAATAAAAAGGACCATCAATAATCCATGCATCATCTAATGCAACTTGTCCCAACCTGTGACCAGTCAGACAGAATAAACTACAGCTTGCAAATTGTATTTAATTAAGATCACAGAAGAGGTCCAAGCCCATTGCTTTTTTGGAATGAGCCATTGACATCCACATATCGTGCGCCATTAACTGTTTTGTTAGCACTCCAGCTGCCTTGCATAGCCTGTGGCTCATGCAGGTGTGGAGGCAGAATCAGTGAATATTTACATAAGCAGCATGCAAACACTACCTGTGAGATTAATGCCCCGTGTAGATTCTAGGATCAAACAAAACTGGCCCTGGGGCTACTGGTGCTGGGATCCTCTTCCATTAACATTGCGAAAGGAAAATCCAAGTCACCGGCGACACCATAGAAAGCAATGTGCCTGTGCACACTTAGCATGAATAATGGTCTCTAAATTCAAACCCATAACTGTTTTTCTAACCAGGACTCTTCCACAACTCAGGGGACGCTCTATATAGGCCGGCAGTGCAGAAAAAAATATTGCTGGTCAGTGTAGGGCCCTGGGCAACAATGCAAGGTTGCCTGCCCACTGCCATCAGCAGCAGGGCTTAGAGTTTTCCTTTTCAGCCCATTTGCTATTTCCTCTGATGTAAACCCACCTCTGGTCCAGTCTCTGAAGGCAACAGTGTCACCTCTTTTATATTGCACCAGATGCAGTTAATTGCGGTGCGGTCAATGCCAATACTGCATTAGAATTGGGGTAAAAAGTTACTTTTTGAATCTTCACCTCTGAGCATTGCCTTCGAGTCAGAAGATTGTTGGAACGTGAAACTGATTTAGTCCATCCCGACACTCCAAAGCTATCCTTTAGATGAAACATTAAACGTACATTCTGACTGCTAGTTCAGGTGGACTTTAAAGACTGCATGGCACGAGACGAAAGGAAAAGAGTTTCTCCTGGTGTCCTGGCCAACAATACCCAGATAAAATTAGTCACCGACTTCATGGCTGTTTGTGGGTCATTGCTGTGTGCAAATTGCCTGCCACTTTTGCCCATAACATGTACAATCACTCCAGTTTGCAGTATATCCTATGAAGCTCCTTGAGATGTCCTCCCTACATGAAAGGTGCTTATATTAACTGTAAGGATTATTATCTTTTTGTTTGCATATTTAATTTCCCCTCCTTCCCTTGTTGAATCTTGCAGTGATCCACGTTCATGGTTCTAGCCATCCTCCAGTACTTTGCTCAGTTGTCATTTGAACTTAGACTGTGAATGATGGCAAGCTATTTAACTGTTGAGGCCATCGCTGTCGAATCTTGCCCTGTCCTCACCTGACGTCCACAAACCTGCTCTTTACAGCAGAAGTCACTGAATAGCGATTGGGACTGGAGAAGGGTGAGAACGTCGGCTTTTTTCATATGTGATAAATAGTTCCTGGAGCCAAGCCAAGATTCAGTATTTTCAGGAGAGGACAATTTTTTTTAAAAAAAGACTTGTTTTATTTCTTGCTTAAAAGCATGTATGACACCTTTGTTCACTTTGCTTCATAATGAAAAATTTCTTGCGGTTATGAAACTACTTTGAAATCCTCAATTTGTTAGCACGCAGGTCAGCAATTCTTACTTATCGGAATTGGCTGTTGGAGAAAAAGCTTGATTGTATTTTTGTAAGACATAGATAAGTGAAATGCCATAAATTGAAAGTTAGCTAATTATGAATTGATATATTTTACCCATCCAAGAAATCCTGGGAAATGCGTTTCTCACTATCTTCTGCTGACATTTTTCACCACCTGCTGGGACTCATTTGTATCTCAAAGGAATAACCGCTGCAAGATTCTTTTTCATTTCTGTTTTCTCATTAAGGCACAGAAATCAGGCTCGGGAGAGGACACCCAGGCTGCCGAAAACCTTCTGCTTATCAATAAACCCCTGACAGACTTAATTAGTCTGCTTATTCACCTGGTAAGAATTCACTGCATTTCTACATTGAGAGAGTGTTAGCACTTGCCCACTAGACGTCCTTTACAGGTTGAATGAACAGGAATTTTTATGGGTAGAATATTTTCAGGTGATGAAGCAACAGCATTGCTCGCACATTGTTTTTTTGGCGGCACCTGGAAATCGATTGTCAAAATAATTCGAATGATGCATTTGCATCTTCTGGTGTAAACCTTCTCAACAAGCTTTTTTCGGGTCTAAAGTAAAATCCAATGGTTCGATCTTGGTTTCGCACTGAAACAGGTACATTGAAAGAATGTTCCAACACTGCTCTGCTCTGGGATCATTCCCAGCAACCCTCAATGTCTCCAGGCAACGAGACACCAACATGGTGAGGACTGCAACTTCTAATGTCATCCTGCTGGCACCAGTCCAACATCCAGGCTTCCACACAGTCTTGGCCACAATTATTTTATCATATTGATGTGTAATTTTATCTAAGCTGTGACTCCAATTTAAACAGGGCAGCTCAGATCATTCTTCCTTTAGTACTTAGAGTAAATAATGAGTCACTCAATTTATCCACCAGAATAGGTTTTTGACACCTCCTGAAATTGATATAAAAATTATACAGTACTTAATAGCATTGTCTTTTTTTGCTCTCCTCTGAAAGCAGTGATTCATACTGGGAGAAAGTTTCACTGCTTCCAGCAGTCACAAGGTGCCTTGCCCCAGTGGCCTTTTTAATGTTGGTGTGCACTAATTGTTGGCAAGCAGTCCAACCGAGAAGGTCTTTTGCAGCTAAAGCAAATCGTATGCTGTTCCAGCAAGGTGACTGGATAGCGATCAAGAGTAAAAAAAACCTTGCTGGCTATGGGGCATTGAGACCTGTTCTGAAGAACGTAAAAATCCTGTGCCACTATTTGAAAAGAGAGAGTTTCTCCTGGTGTCTTGGCCAACAATCCCCAAAATAAAATTGGTCATTCACTTCATTGTGGGAGATTGCTTTTTAGTCTATTTCCCTTCGTAGCTTGTACCATTCACAAGATTCAGATGCAAGAAACATTGAGCATTCTCTTGACCCCCTTAAAGATCAAGAAAAGCATACCTTTTGGAAATTCTGGCCCTCAGCATCAACTGGCCCAGCAAGAGTTTGTACACTGTGTACCTGCTGTCTTGGACACACAGTCACTCGCATATATCCTTCTCCACCTTGGCAGTGCAGTTCATTGTCAGTGTGAGGTAAATATCTCTGTTCCTCCCCTCTCATGTTTAACTTGTCATGTCATGATTTAAAAGACTCCCATAAATGCTTCTGTTAAGCCGTAAAGGTGATCTTTTATGGTTTAGACCAATGCTGTTTGGGATAAGGTTTGGGACAGCTTTGGAGATGATGGTTTGCAATGATCTAATTTGTTGGAAGCCAAATGCTCTGGGACTCTCCTAATGACTATTCAGTAAATAGCTGAACAACATGGTCCAAGCAGGTTCCAGATTCATTACCCAGTTGGTGCTAAGTTAGTCAAATTGAGCCTTGGTGAGGCCGAGCTACAATTGCCCTCAATGTGCTGGGATAGGGAGGGGGAATCAGCTGGAGCTGGACAAGGTATTGAAGACCACTTGGCATCAATAACACTGTAATTCCATTAAAACAAAAAATGGCTCAGATGTTTTCAGGAACAAATTAGAAATACAAAAAATTGGCCAGGGGTAATTATTTTTTTCTGACAGATATTTATGCAAGAGTTCATTCAAGTTGCAGTTATTTTTGTATCTGTATCATAATCAATGCTATTAACTTGCAGCTCGCCAGTGATGATCCAGATGTGTTTGAAGGCTCAACTCAGTGTCTCTCACTCATGGTGCAGCTGTATGGTGGAGAAAACCAAGACAGTATGTCGCCAGAAAATATTGAATCTTTTGCAGATGCATTGATATCTAGACAGGATCCAAAACAGCAGAAACTTCTACTCAGGATTATCAAAAGATTGGTGAGTAAGGAATGTTACAATTACTTAATAGCTATGAGAGGAGATTAAATACTGGAATTGCTAATTTCTCACTCTTTTAACAGATTATTGAATCTGTTTCCACCAACCTTTCAGGCAGTGCATTCAGATCAATAAGTATTTTATATCATTCATTTTGTCACCTCCGAACTTGATTTCCGCAATGCCCAGCCTTCCCAGTTGGAAGTCAAGCCTTCAGCCTCCTTGCGCCTTTCTCAGGAACTCTCTCCCTAAATCTTTCAACCTTCCTCTCTGCTTTCAACAATATTCCTTTTTGGCTGCACCTTCAGTCATCTCCTTTCGATTCCCCTATTTCCCTCTTTGCTCGGGCTCCCACTCTCTCTTGTAAATTTCTTTGACACATTTAATTAGGTGAAAGGCACGATGTAAGTCATTTTTGTTATAAAGCACTAAATGGAAAATACCACTCCCAACCTTTGAAGAACCTTATAATGGTGCATAACTACTGGGTGTGTATTAATGGAAAACTCACTCTTAATAACGTTAGTAGGAGGTTGGTTGCTTGATAAAGTGGTTAAAGATCACTTCCACTACTTGCTATTTCAGAGACCATAGAAAATAGGCATTTCTGTCATCCTGCTTCCAGAGTAATTGTCTCCTTTTTTCTAACCAGGATATTTTCTCTAACAAGGAGGTGAAAATCCCTATATAAATGTAAATTGTATTTTCATACCTAAGCAAATAATTGGGGGGGAAAAATCATTCCCCCTTCCCTCAGACTCTGTGGTTCCTTCAGATCACCCAGACGATATGGAGTTACAGTGAGAGAGACTGTGTTTAGCCAAAGTGTTCTAATCATGCCTGATTTTCATACTTATTAACAATCTTAACAGGGAGAATCTCCTGTCCAAAGGAAGACCAACATTGATGACTTTGATTGGTAGAACATAGAACAGAAATGGATACAATAATAATCCCTCCAAAACAATAATAAAATTGGTCATTTCCAATCTACGACTATTTGTGGGACATTGCTGTGCGCAATTGGCTGCCGCGTTCGCCCACAAATATACAGTCAATTTACTTTACAGTATATTCTATGAAGCGCTTTTAGACGTCTAGAAGACGTGAAAAGCGCTATATCAAATGCAAGGATTATTATTATTACAAAGTACATGGGCTAAGAGTTTAGATGATAAGTCAAAATAATCCTCAAAAAAGTTTTTTTTAAACCCATATAAGAGTGCATACAACAATCAGATTGTTTCTCTTATCAGTACCTGAAAGTACATTAGATTTGTTTTATATTCAGACTTCTAATCATTCTGGTTAATCAGAACTTATTTCAGATGTTATTTGCAAATTAATTTACTTCTGTAGTGAACCATTCCTTGACAACACACTTTCTGAATGATTAATGATATCTTGCCATTCTATAAGGTCATTGTGCTTCACTGAGAATCTAACCTAGTTGTGTAAGCTTGTGTGTCCAAAATTTGAGCTAATTACCTAAAGTACATTATTCTTATTAAACGTTGCCTGGATGGTAGCAGTTGCTTTATCAAAGAGAGATTGTGAATTTAAAGGCATTTGAACTATCAATTCTCCGGATATTTAGGTATACCTCTTCAGATTCTAGGCAGTAGGTCGTAGTGTGTCAAACTGCTGCATTAAAAATTGGGAACTGTTTTGTTAAGTCCTTTGTAAAGGAGATGGACATTGCTCTCCCAGTTGTTCAGTCGGTAAATTGAAAAAGGGGAAACTGCCATAGAGACCTAAGGGCCTTCTATTTGAAACCTCTGCTATGCTGATAACTGAAACAATGAGAGACGTGCCACAATTAGCACGCAGTAAGGGTGAGAATCGGCCTGGCCTTTCCTGATCCTGATCACTATCAAATGAACCCTGATGGAAAGTACTGTTGGGTACAGATGATTAAATATCTGTGCAACGCCATGATTCCATGATGGTGAATTATAATTGACAGAGAATATGTAATGCTGGATGTGTCATTTGTATAGTACAAACTGCAAGTCATAAATAGTGACTAGAGCTAGGCAAGGACGGGAGTGATCGGCTTGTGGAGCCGAGTGAGAGAGAGGATATGAGGTGCAGAATTCTCATGGTCTGCAGCTTGTGGATGGAAGGGTTGGGAAGTCTATCAAGCAGAGAGTTGGCATAGTCAAGCCCGGACCTGATAAAAGTATAGATAAAGAGTCTCAGCGGCCTGAGAGGAGAGCTTGTGCGGAGGAATGCAATTTCATGGAAGTGGTGGTAGGGGAAGCTGAAAGGGTTAAGAAGGATGGTTGAGTCGAACAAGATACCAAGGTTCCATACTGGCTCAGTGAGCTGGATTGTGCATCCATATAGATTGATGTTGTGAGTGCCTAAGGTGAGAAAGCGCAGACAGGAGCCAAGCAGGAGGGCCTCGGTCTTGTCAACATTCAATTGGAGAAAGTTAGCTCTCATCCAGGACTTGATGTCCAACAGGCCTTCAATCAGAACAGCAGTGGTCCTGGAATCAAGGGTGGAGACGGAGAGACAGAGTTGGGTGTCATCCACATACAAGTGGAAGCTAACCCTGTGTCTGAGGATGACATCGCCATAGGCCAGCATATAGATATTAAACAGGAGAGGCCCAAGGATAGAGTCCTGAGGAACTCCACACATAACAGTGTGGGAAGAGAAGCTGTTGGCAGATATGAATTGGAGACATTGGGATAGGTAAGAATGAAAGCAGTCAAGGACAGAACAGTGATGGTGGGTGGAATTGAGAGGAGAGTCAATGGCAAAGAATAGAATGGGTGACACTGTCGAAGGAGGCAGAGAGAGCCCTGGTCACAGATGGAGAAAATGTCACTTATGACACATTGTCACAGTTCTGGAATGTACTATTTTTATTTATGCCTTCTAATGAAATGTTGGTTTTCCTCTAATGATTCAAAGTAAACCTGTGTGTTTGCAGTCCATGCACAGTGATTTTATGCCTTGATTGGCAAAGGTGGATCCCAGCACCTAACATTAAGATTTATTTTACCTAGTTGCTGCTAAGCAACCCTAAACTATCACTCTATCAAGTTCTGAAATAATTGCAATGCAACATCCAACAGTCGCTCTGCAAATCTCTGAAATAATTGCAGTGTAAGTTATGTTTGCAGCACTTAATGCAAGGTTCCATTATTGCGTATTTCAAATAGGGACGGACTCTCCTTCCCAGACAGCTGGCTGGATAGATAATCGCTATCATTTTAAAAATGAGCTAACTTTATCTACTCTGTAGAAATTCAGGATAAAACCACAGATTGTCATCTCTTCATCACCATCAAAAAGTAGCACAATATTTTAAGAAGAGTAGTTTATTGAAGCGTTAAAATAGTTAAACACTGTGTAAATCTTCTTTTCTCCATGATTAACCCTATTTATGATGCCTTGTGCAGATTGATGCAGTACAGTTCATTCACTGCATAATAAGGGAGTTGTTAAGACTTGGGAATATTTGCATCCAGATGGCAAAGAGTAAAATATTTCTTGTATCATTTACCTTACAATTGCAGAGGGTCTTCTGTGCTTTACGGTTTAAGAGATCTTAAATATACATTTAATGTTATGAAAGTTGCATCCAGATGGCAAAGAGTAAAATATTTCTTGTATCATTTACCTTACAATTGCAGAGGGTCTTCTGTGCTTTACGGTTGAAGAGATCTTAAATATACATTTAATGTTATGAAAGTTCAACTACATTTTTAAAATACCACTCAACCATTTTCATTAAGGTGTTAGGTTTCAGAAGTATAATATACTGTATTAAAGTTGCCATATTCCTTCACTGGATGGTCATCAAATATTTACATGTAATTGAGACAAGCTACATTGGCTGAGCCACATGCCTCTCTATGACCTTTAGAAAAAAGATACTTATGTCTAGCTGTTGAATTGTGAGACCATTAAAATTCCATCCTACATAATAATCTGTTTTACTTCCTTCTGGTTTCTAGGGAGGGTTAGGTTGTTTTTACACATAATTTGATGGAAAAAGGATTAGTAGGGAAGAGCATTGGAAATCCTTGCATTTTTTATTTTTTACACGCAGTGCTGCTTATGTGTGTGTGTATACCTGTCCTTTGCTTTAGTAATAATAATATTAATAATCATTACACTTGATATAGCACCTTATTACATTGTCAAAGCATCTCAAAGCTCTTCACAGTGTAGTAGCTGTCTATACAAACAAACATGAAGTGAATTACCAATTTTATATGGGGACTTATTGACCAGGACACTGGGAGACACTCCTATCTCTTTTCAAATAGTACCATGAAATCTTTATTGTCCACCAAAACAGGCAGACAAGAGCTCTGTTTAACATCACATCCTGAGGACCCAGCTCTGACAAAGGTATTGCTTCCCCACTATTGTATTGGAGTATCAGCCAAAGGTCTTGAACCCACAACCTCTGATTCAGAGGCAAGAGTGCTACCAACTGCTCCACATGGCCATAAGTTTAGTGAAACGTTGATATATATATATACACTTATTTAATTATATTATACATTTATATTCCCATTATCAGCGCACATCGTCAAAAACGCAATTTGTTCCTTACCTCTCCAACCTCCTCACATCCCAATCCACCACCCAGCTCCTCCACTCGACTGGCACCAGCCTCCTACTTGTCCCTCACACCTTCCGCTCCACCATTCGAGATCGCACTTTCAGCCACTACGCCCCAAAACTATGGAACACTCCCTCAATCCCTCCACCTTGCACCTCTCTCCCCTTTTTCAAGTCCCACCTGAAAACCTTCCTTTTCGACCGTGCTTACGGTCACCTCCCCACTCCCCGATTGGGAGTCAGGTTCTGCCACTGGTAAGCACTCTGAGACGCTACCCTTCGTGGTGAGCGCTATATAAGTGCAAGTTGTTGTTGTTGTAAACGTATCTCCACAAAGAGCAACACCCCCCAACACACACACACATACAAACAAGTCAGCTTGATTCAGATAATAGCACTCCTGGCTCTGGGTCAGAATGTTGTGGGTTTGAGAATAATATCAGGACGTGAGCTCATAGTCTAAGCTGTAATGTTAGAAGTAACATTCTTTGGATAAGATGTTAATTCAAGATCCTGTCTGTTTGTTCAAGTGGAATTAAACAATCCTCTGGCATTTCTTCAAAGAACATCAGAAAGTTCTTCCGATGTTTTGGACAATATTTCTGCCTCATCTAAATTCACAAATACATTTTGATTAATTGGTCATTGATTTGATTGCTGTTTGTGGGACATTGTTGACACATAACAGCTGTCGACCTAGGCCTGTCAAGCTCCTTGAGACATCCTCCTAACTTGAAAAGAACTACATAAATGTAAAGTTGTATGTTTGCCTATTTAATAAATCACTACACTAACAAAAGTATTTCCATAGTGTAACCGTTTCAGCTAGCATTTAGTATAGTACTTCTCCACTGGTGGGAAAGGTTAAGACAAAATAGTTTTATAAAAGCAATTTAGAAAGGTGATGCTCAATATGCATAGGTAAACTGAGCTGTCACATGCCAAGTTAAGCTGAAACATGCCAAGTTTCTCAAACGTCTTCCATGGTTATTTTTTCTTGGGAAGATTGAATAATGTTGAAAGATTGCAAAGTTTAGATTTCTTCAAATGCTGGAAAGACATTGCAGGTCAATAATAATAATAATAATTCTTGCATTTGATAGAGCTCCTTATCACGTCAGCAAGATGTCTCAAAGCGCTTCACAGGATATACCGTAAAGTGCAGTGACTATATTTTGTAGGCGAAACGCGGCAGCCAATTGTGCACAGCAATGTCCCATAAACAGTCATGGATTAGGTGACCAAATTGTTATTATTTATTTATTTTTCAACGCTTCATCAGAAAGCATAGTAACAGGAGTAAGCTGCTCAAACCATCCAGTGGGTTCCAGAACAGCACTCACAAATCTTTATAATAGGATCTAATATGGCTCCAATTGCATCAATGGCGGGTGACTATCTGCAAAAGTGACTGCATGATAAAAAGTGTTTATCAAAAAATTGTACCCTGATTCAGCTCAAACATAGGATCTTATCAAAGCCCAAGTCTTGCAGCTCAACGGAGGTACAAGAAGATTTAATAATAATAATAATCCTCGCATTCGATAGCGCATTATCACGTTGTTGAGATGTCTCAAAGCTCTTCACAGAATATATTGTAAATCAAATTGAGTGTATATTTTGTGAGAGATTTGGTTTTACTGAATTCAACACTATTTGGAATGGGAAGGTCCTAAAGAGTGTTATAGCTACATCACCACAGTGTAGCTGTTACACAAATCTAGTGATGTAGACAGGATTTTCTTCAGGGAAGCTGACATGTATGTAATGCTGCTTACTTTTATCTGATACGCTGGAATTCTGTTTATCCTATCTATGTGACATCATCACCAATCAAATCAATGCCAAAATACTCACAAAATGGACACTTCCAGCTTGGAGCAGGTTTGCAGTTTTAAAGTGTGGAGCCAATTCCCTGAAGAAAATCTTGTTTACATCACCAGATGTTTTGTGGCAGCCGCGCAGCGGTGATGTAGCTAGAACGCTCTTTAGACGTTCTGTCACTTAAAGCAGTTAAGTTGTCATAGAGATGCTATATAAAGAAATTGAGCTGTCAATTTATATATAATGCTACTTACTTTAGCTGACAAAAAAATGATTGGGGCATTATGGGCATTATTCATTCTACAATTGTCAGTACATTTGCAGGCCACTGCCAACAAGCACTAGTAATGAGAAATCCATTATAATGGTCACATAATGGTCATTGTGGAGAAATTACAGTCATTTTATCAAATATGTCATGTAATTGGTAGGGGTTGTGATCAAAAGTAAAATAGTTTTTAAAAAAACTGAGGGAGTAGGCCTCATTTTTCCTCTCATTATTTACTGAGTATACTTTGCAGAATAAGTATATGAATGTGTGAATGAAGCCTGTAATTTTTTTGTCTGGCAGAGCAGGAAGATTTGGTTTTATAGAACATAGTATGTGGAGCGGAAAAGGAGGACTGGCTGGACTTCTGCTTAACCGATCTGAGTAACATCACCAGTCAAATCAATGCTAAACCCCTCTAGAATGGTCATTTCCAGTATCGAATAGGATCACAGTTTAAAGTATGGAAGAAGTTTGGTTTAATATTTAAAATGTCGCAGGACTTTCGTCTCACACATCAACAACATCAACAAATCATATTTGTACAGCGCCTTCCACGTCGGGGGGACATCCCAAGGCGGTGGATAGTCATGGATTTGGATCTAAGCAGGGGATTGGGATCAGGAGGGGTGGAGGGTAGGGGTGGGAGAGTGACCGAAGCCGCAGTGAAAGAGGAGGGTCTTCACACGCCTCTTGAAGAAGGCACTTCACAGAGCAGTATTTTTTTTAAGATTTTGAGAAGTTTCAGTTATGTATTTATTGCATTTTATCTTCTCTGTAGAATTTGCCTTAAAAGTAAATGAATCAAAGTTGACGTTCTTGATTCAAATCTTAAAATATAACGTAGGTAGTTTACTAGAGCAGGCACTGGCTGTTCTAAACCAGCTGTTTTTGAACAAAGAACAATTCTAAAGATGTAAATGAATTTTACATCAGCATTTTAACTTCAGGCAGCCATCTGCATCACCATCAAATACTTGTAGTGTGCACAGGAACTCTCTCAAATCCCAGTACACCACAGGTGCATACAACCTAATTCACATGTAACAAAGAATGGACCCGAGGGAGCATCTGCTTCTGCTGCTGCTACTAAACATTTATTCCCTGGTCGGCTCTTGGGATTGATAGTTTGATAATGCTCTCAAGGATCATACTGCTGTTTATGCACTGTTCTATTCGAGAGCAGATGCATGCGCCTAAGATTAACCCATCGCAATTCAGATTGATCTTGATCTCCCTCTTTCATTTCTCTCAATTTTCAAGCATTTTGTACCTTGCTGTTATATATCTCGGAGCGTGGAAAATCAAAAGCTTATGTTCACCCCAGAGTTTCATACAGCAAAACTAACTTAAAATGGAATATTATATGTTGACAGAAGTCTTAATAGGTTTACAAAATCTTCAACAGTAGAGGCAAAAAGGTGCTTTTTGGAGTATTTCCTCCTGGAAATAAGGAATCCCCTTTAATACCGTGCTGCCTCCCTTGGAGTGCAGGTCTATTGCGGATCTTGTACGAGTTCTAAAGAGTCTCTATTTGTGTAACTTGTATTTCCAGTGAAGAGTAATTTCAAATATCAAAAAAATCAGTTAGTAAATATAAATTCCTGCATGTACTAAAAATATTATTTATATGGGTCTCAGGCCAGCAATGGATAATAATCCCATTATCCCATATAATCTTCTATCCCCTAATGGAAAGGGATCACCAGTGGAGAGACGCATCTCGGTACCTGAGGCAAATCTTTTTGCAAATCTAGCATTTCAGACCTCAATTTGTTAAGGGAAAGTATTTCCAAAGTACTCTGCTCTTTTGAGGTCAGGTTAAATAATATATGATTGACGTCCTCTGAACTAGTGAATCATTTAAATTATTTTCTCTCTTCCTCAAAGACAATCCAATTCTCTACTTACCAAGGAGTAACTCAGCTTCATGAATTACGACCACATAGGGCTCAAAACAGATTGACATTACCAATCAAGAGACATCTCAGTGTGCAGTTTTACTTGTTCAGCCAACTCTGAAATTCCAGGTTTGGATATCTCCTGTTTGGTATAATGGGAAGGGAAAACTCTTGACTTTTTTTTAGTCGGCCGAGTGTCTTGACACATCCAGAAAACCATCGTCACGCTTAAGAATATCCAAACTAGTCTGAAAGTTCAACATATGCATGCTACCCAGGCATTGAAATTACTCATTTGTCTGGAATAGAATACTCACTCTCTCCCCAGAGGGATGTACCCTGCTTATCTAAATCTGGAAAGTAATAGGCACAGGTTCGCAAGAGTCAAGGTTTGGGCACCCCAGTGTGTGTTGGAGTACTGCTGGAATTTAACCAGTTAAAATTGCATACCTTGATATTGAAACTATTGTCTGCCAAGCTTCCTGCTGTTTGTCCAACTTGGACCATCCTATTATGTAGACTTGCGTTGCAGGGTTAACACTCGTCTGACTCCCCATTCCCCAGAGGACAGAGTTCAAAATCCTTGGCCTCGCCTTCAAAAACCTCCACGGCCTTGCTCCTTCCTACCGCTGTGACTTGCTAACGCCATATCAACCTGTCCGCTGCCTCCACTCAACAGGCTCTGGCTTGCTCCACGTCCTCCCACCCGGCCCATCCCACCATCGGCAGTCGAGACTTCAGCATCTCTACCTCTACCCTTTGGAACTCCGTCCCACATTCCCTTTGCCTTGCTTCCTCCGTTGACTCCTTCAAGACATGTTTCAAGACCCTCCTCTTCAACTTTGCCTTCAGTCACCCTCTAACCCCTACCCTCCATCCCTCCTGATCCCAACCCCCTGCTTGGGTTCACATCCCTGACTGTCCAACTCCTTGAGATATCCTCCCGAAGTGAAAGGCGCTATACAAGTGTAATTTGTTGTTGATGTGTGAATCCTTGCCCCAGTAACCCTTTCCCCTCCCCTCCTCCTTCGCTCTGTGTCCAATCCCACCATTGTGCAGTACTCCAAGACACTATTCTACATGAAGGATGCTAAATAAATACAAGTTGTTGTTGAACCATGCAGGTGAACCTGCAGTTTCAGATTGTTAGAGGGAATATATTCTTTGTTTTCACGACTCAAACTTTTCCCCTGCTCCTCTCTGAGGACAGATTGTATCATACATATGGAAATGTTCCCGAGGTGCCCACAGTACATCATTCAAGTGCATTATTTAGGTGTGAGCCTGGACAATGGGGTGCTGATTTCTAATGGGATTTCTTCATAATTAAACTGGAATCATGTCTGCAACTGCAGGAACTTTACTGCAATGCAATCTACTCTCAGAGCAGAGTTGCTGTGAGTCAGCGTGATGTGGGTGACCTACTTACAGAAGCAGTCCCCACTCAGAGCCCTAATTAAAGAATCCTATTTGCAAATTAAACCCAATGAGTATCGGCAAGCTGTTCAAGTACAGAGGCATCACAGCTGAGTCAGATTCTGTCTTCACCCAGTGCCCACATATATGCACTTTCAAGTAATGGTCCCTGGATAACAATCGAGAACAGGGACCTTGATTGATTTTCTGCTCCCTTGCCCAGAGGCGCTGAAGCCAATTTGAGTCAGTATATTCAATTTAAAGCGTCTCTTGCAGGTTCTGATACTTTGAGCCTTTTTAAAACTTTGCTAAGAGGAGATGAATACTTTACGTTGAAAGTGATGACCCTCCCCAACCTCAACACATATGCCTTCTTTAAAGAATTTTAAAAAAAATCCCTTTCCTCCAAGGCTATCAAGGGATCCCAGATTAATGATAAGAGGTGACCGAACCATGCTCAGCTCTGCTCACTTGAATCCCTGTGGAAAACTGATGCATTACTGTGCAATTCAACAAAATACCCTCCTATTCCCTATGCTAAATATAATGTCCAGGGGACCCATTTACTTTAATATGTAACCTCTCCTGCTAACTAGGGAAAATCCAACAGAGAACTGAAAAGCAGATTGTTAGGAGCTCTAGCACATGTTGGCTTCATGAATAATTCAGGTTGACACCGGGATGAACAAAACCTAATGAGGTATTGGTGGTCCCAGCATTGTGCAGACTTGTGGTCTTTTTATGCTGTTTTAATAAGACTACTTTACCTCCAGAATCTGGAGGCAATTCACCAAATTTAGGAAAATATGTTTAGGAGTTGGATCTCGTTTTTCTTACTTTGCCATCCCCCATTCATTTTTACTCTGCTAACTTTCGCCTGCTCCATGATGCCCCTCTACCCGCTTCACAGCACAAGGCTTCAAAACTTTGTCCCTTCCCTCTGGAACTCTCTTTCCAAATTCTTCTGCTTTGCCTCCTCATTCTTAGATTTGCAAGTGGGTTTTGAAAACTATCTCTTTGACTGCGTTTTCAGCCATTTTCTCTCACTATTCCTGTCTCCAGAACAAGGGGGCAAATTGCCTAGTTCTTAACATTGAAACATGCACTTGTCAAATGACCAAATAGTGACTAACCTCCTGAGGGAGGTGGGGTGAGAGTGAGGTCTCCTTGGAGCTTAACTAGCTCCAAGGTGACATGCTTGGCAACAGAATGTAAGAATCGAGCCAACCTTCTGACAGCCCATCAGCAGGATTTGGAAGAGCTCATCAGCAGGATTTGGAAGGGCAGACCACAGTCACTGGGGGCAGGGTCTATTCCCACTCAGCGCTCATTAATCCTGCAAGCCAAAGCCCTAATGGATAGGGTGGCACTAGCTGGATAATCAGCAGGAAAGCTTGCCAAACAGTGCTTTCAGTGGTAAGCTGTGCAATTATTAACTGGTTGGACTCCAGCAGTACCCTGAAACACACACTCTGGGGTCCCCAAGCCTTGGCTCTTCAACCTATGACTAATACTCTCCAAAATTAGCTAAGCAGGATGCATCCCTCTAAGGAGAGAGTACACATTCCATTCCAATAAATGTTGTTGTTGTAAATATCTCTGGAATCTCCATATATAGGTGAGATGCATGGAACACTCAGTTTTGTTTGGATACTCTTAAGCATGGTGATGGTTTCCACATGTGTCAGACACCCAACTAACCAAAAAAAGGGGTATGGGGAGAAGGCAGGGCAATGGGATTGAATTGAATATTGCTGTGAAAGTCGATCCAGAATCAGTGGACCAAATGGCTTCTTCCTGTGCTGTAAATTTCTATGATTCTCTGCCATCAGATTTGTATCGCAGTGACCTTGAAGCTGAACTGGCTCCAAGTTAACTTGCCTGGTAATGGAATGTCGGAATTGAGCCAGCCCTCTGTGGTGGTTTCGGCGGTCTAGTTCCTGAGCCAAGTGAGTCGACAGTATTCCAGGGCGCTGCTGATAACAGTACAGCCAGACTGGCACATCGGCGGGACCTGGAAAGGTAGACCAATCACTGGGGGCAGGGAGCCATCCCATCAGCTCCTGTTAACCCTGCGAGCCAAAGCCCTAATGGTTAGGGTGGTCCTCGCTGGACAAGCAGTGGGAAAGCTTACCAGACATCAATATCAATGGCAAGCTATGGGTTTTTAGCTAGTTAGATTCCAGTAGTACCCCAACACACTCTCTGGGGTCCCCAAGCCTTGGCTCTTGCCAACTGGCACCTAATACTTTCTGGAATTAGGTAAGCAGGATGCATCCCTCCAGGGAAAGAGGGCACATTCCATTCCAACAATCTATCTCTGGAAGTCCCATGTGTAGGTGGGATGCATGGAAATCTCAGCTTGGTTTGGATACCCTTGAGCATGGTGATAGGTTTCTACATGTGTCAGACACCCAGCTGACAAAAAAAAAATCACGGTGACGTTGATGCCTTTGTACAAACGCAAAACCATCCTAAATTTCCTTACGCGGTTGCTGTTACCCAAATATACCAACAGAACCTGAAAAATAATCTTAAGCATGTAGATATTAAAGAGGAGAGGGCCAAGGACAGAGCCCTGGGGATGCCAGACTTGACAGTGCGGGGGCTGGAGGAGAAACCGTTAGAGGCAACAAAGTGGAGACAGTGAGAGAGATAGGAATCAAACCAGGCAATAAATGCCAATTGTTGTTGTTGTTATCCCATTTTCCCAGAAGATGTTGGCTCATGCTGAAATACAGTTCTAGGGAAGCCTAGATGTTATTTTGGTATCTCACTGAGGCACTCTTCTTCGTTTTCGAACCTAGACAGTAAACGTCAGTAAGATATTGAACAACAGAGGCGTCATATTTGCGGTCTGCTCCTGTCCCCCCCACTAACATATATGCACACACATTAATATATGTACACTTGATTTACCACAGGGGTCACTGGCCCTGGTTCAGGAAGTCTGGCAGATAATTTTCCACTGTCTAACAAAGCAGTGCAGAGCCCAATTGCAGCATACCCTAATGACTACCGTTGTTGAGATCTTCTAACTCAGCACAAACCAGGGGCAAACCTTGGACATTTGACATCTTTGTGGCTCAGTTTTCATACTACACGAGGGCGTTTTAGCCAATTTAGCCACTGGGAGAGCTCACATTGTGAGATATTTTGAGCTGAGGAATGATTTTGTAAAGAAGAGGAGTTTTAACAGTTACTGCAGTTTATCATGTGGAGGCATCACGTTAGGACCAGTGATAATGAGCAAGTAATACGATTTCATTCCCATGGCATATCACTGCTCAGGGCTGTAAAAATGACTATAACGGGAGTAACTGACAGTATATTCTAATCTTAGCAATCGGATGAAGTCCTAATCCACAAAGCAAACCACAAGCAATTTATGGATGCCATCTGAATCCTGTGATTAGATTACAGCTTAAATTCACTCGCTAGTCTTATATTTTGGAATTTAGTTTTTATCATTTCTTCCCTCTCCCTCAAAATCTCTCCACATACATTTTCTGGGACCCCAATTGGAATTTTGCCCACAAAATATGCAGTCAATTCACTTTACAGTATATTAATATTGTTCTATAGTCAGCTGAAAGTGATGTAACAAGACATTCGTTGATCAGATGGGTGAATGCAGCAGCCAAGTGTACACACCATCAATATCCCTAATAAGATGTCTAAGTGACTCACAAATAGTCGTGGATTAATTGAAAAATTATTATTATTTTTTTTGAAGGGATTATTACCCCCGGAAAGCGATCCGCCAATCGACTAACAACTAGGTTCCTACTTACTGCGAGGTAAACAGAAGAGTGTGAAGTAAGGAAACTTGCCCAATATTTCGCCTTGCCTGGGAATTGAACCAGAGTCCTCTCGCTTGCCAGGCTCCTATTTGTAATCACTTTCTGGGACCCTAATGGAAAGTATATATTTTTCTGGATATCAGACTGATGGTATTTGGTTTGAACACTCTGATTCCCAGTCTGGCTCATCTCCATCAGGAGGACTTGGAAGGGTGGACCAGCTTGGGAGCATAAGCAACCAAATATGGTTGCTTATGCTCCCAAACTGGCACATATACAATTCTCCGTATGAAAGATTCAACGACAACAAATTGCATTTATACCCCTTCATGCGGGGAGAGTCTCAGAGTGCTTAGTTTTTAGTTATTCAGTTTCCACCACACAGGATTAACAGACCAGTCACCTCGCAATACTGTTTACAGTGGTAGTAGAAAGTACGGAATATAAATTCAATATGAGTTTCAGCAACAATTATTACAGCGCATGAAGGAACGTGTTTTGGAAGAGATTTGCAACCTTGGTCATACTTGTTTGTTTAAGCTATCTTCAATAAATAAGTCACTGTAATCTACAAAAATGATCCCAAATCCCCAGCTGATTTTATTCATAGGTGAGCATTATCTGAGAGTAACAGAACAAAAAGTGACTGTGTTCTGATGTTACAAAAGTGAAACTTTGTCAGATCAATGAGGATTTTCAAAACACTACCCAGCTGGCAGTCCACCAATGTAACCAAATACATTATTGTGTTTGCAGAATTTTAGAAGGCTGTTCTTTCACCTCTGGGAATAAGATTTTAATCTAGCACAGCCAGAGTTGCATTAAGGTTCAACGTAATAATTTCTTCTTAACATATTCAATGCCTGTATTTGAGAAATGGAAGTTAAATAAAGCAACTTTCTGTTTCGCCCACAAAATAGAGAGTCTATTCACTTTCCAGTGAAGCACTTTGAAATGTCTTGAAGACATGATAAGGTGCTGAATCAAATGCAAGGATTATTGTTAAGAATACAGAATTTTTTTAAGATTTAAGGTTCATTACCCAGGGCGGTGGGTAGAAGAGGGGGACTTGAGAGATGAATTCAATGCCTTATTGTATTTAAGGGGTATCTCAAACAGGTGCAATGCGTGCCTGATGAATTCCATTACAGTTTTGCCAAGAATACAACCCTTGGATAAACGTTTTGTGATAATGGAACAGGAGATTAGTACATTTAAATTTTTCCTGAGATCATGTTTGATTTACCTGAAGTTCATTGTAACTTCTGAATGTATTTTTTAGTGTGCCAGCAAAGTTGCAAGGATGTTTAACTGTTCCACTATTGTTTTGAAATCCATCCTACAATATAAGCAGCACATATTCCACAGAACTGAATGCTCCAAGGTTATAGTGACGCTTCTCGATAAAGCATGTATTTAGCTTGAAAAAATATATAAAATGCAAATTTAAAGTGTAATACCAAGAGTTTAAAAGTAACTGCTCAATTAGTCATTCTACAAACACTGGCCTTATTTACATAAATAATACTTAGATAATGTAAATTCCAGCTAATAGCTGAGTCAGAATTGTTTCTGTTATGCTGCAACTATGCTAACACCCATCTACGTCTCTCTCCCTTTCTCTCTATCTCTGAGCGGCAGTATGTATTTTGCATCAACAACCATGCCTATTAGCTAGTATTTTGCTTCTTAAAATATAACCATGCAGCATAGTATGTCAAATAAACCGGCTTTGAACTGGATCTCAGCTCAGACGTAACTTATCCTAACTATACTATTAGGCATGTTGTGGAGCAGTATCAACATTGATTGAAGGACATGAGTGAGACCACCCGCGTAATTGATTGCAGGCGCTGTTTTTCTTCATCAGCTGGTGGTGAAGTAACCAAGCAGTTAAAAGGTTATCTGGTATCAAAGGATTATTTATGGAGGTTTTGATTTTTAAAAAATATAAATAGCTGCTGTGCCTTTTCTCAGGGAAACCACACCCCATAGTTTTATGCCAAAGCCTGCCTATAGCTCACTCTCCCCAACATATTGTAGCTGATTGTTTTGGCATTCACAGCAGTGCAGATCATGATGCATCATAACGCCAATGTCATGTGCAGTTACTGTCATTTCTTCCACTTACTAAAAAGATAATAGCTTACTTATTGTGGGGGAGCGGTTCACAACAATGGGCCATGGCTCAAACTCAGAAGGAGAGGGTGAATTAAGAGATCAGTCTTAACTATTTTACATAGATAGCAGTTAACGTGTTGTACAGTTTGCCAGGGAGTCAGTGGATGTGGGGAATACATAATAATAATAATCCTTGCATTTGATATAACGCTTTTCACGTCTTCTAGACATCTCAAAGCGCTTCACAGAATATGCTGTAAAGTGAATTGACCGTATATTTGTGGGCGAAACATGACAGTTTCAAGAGAGAAGTGGGTAAATTTTAATTGTGAAATGAATTGACGGATATGCAGGATAAGGAGTAATCATATTTGAACTTGAAATCGTATTTTACCCATCCAGCTTCTTTATCTCATTACCTTTTTTGCTCTCCAAATTATATGCTGCATCACTGCTGTCCGAGTTACAGAGGTTCCATTTTGTTTTGTCAATTTCTCCCCGCTCTGAAGTTGCCTTTGCTCTAACATCTCACCAAGCACCCATGATTAGGGTTACTTTTCGTTCTCATTTCTCTCTTAAGATTCCTTCTTTCGTTTGCTTCTAATTCTGTGTTTACCAAGCAGTGCTACAAATGATGGCGTCCCACTTTCACCATCTGTAAGTTAAAAGCTGCTGCCCTCACTGCTACCCTCCCTGAAGAACTGATTCACAGCATGTTTGGATACAGCAGGTCCTTTGGAAAGAGGGTGGTTTTCCTACTTTATTTCCAGTCTGTGATCAAGTGACCTGCCATCCCATTCCAATCCCATATACTGTTTGACTGCAACGTGCTTTTGGAGTATTGCTCTGTACAGACATTTCCCAGAGATTGAAAAAGTTCTGGCATACCTTAAAATAAATCTGAAATTCACAACTTCCAGACAAATGCAGATTTACGAATAGTTTGTGTGTTACCACTTGTGGTGTAGGTTCCTGCCCACAGTGCAAACAAGGTGAAATTCCATAGCATAATCTCTATTGGAAGCGTCTGTGCAGTATGAATGAGGCATTATACAAAAAGAGAAGGGAGTTTTTCCCGGTGGCTTGGCCAAAATTCTTTCAGGTAAATTAGTCATTCACCTCCTGCTGTTTGTGGGATATTGCTATGAACAAAATAGCTGCTGCATCTCCCTACAAAAACAGTCACCACACTTGACATTAATTGCTGCAAAGCATTTTGAGATGTTTCAACATCATACAGTATCATAAAAAGTAAAGTTCTTTTTCTCCTTCACCCCTTTCAGTATTCTCACTCCTCTGCAGAAGGTGCTGACTCAATTTCTCTCAGTCTTTTGGTCATTTCTCATGTGTAAAAATCGAGTAACTTAGCTTTCCCCTCCCCTCTCCTCCAGTCAGCTCCGTGAAATATTTTGAGACATCCCCCCCAACATAAAAGCTACTAGAATCATAGAAATTTACAGAGCAGTAGGAGGCCATTCCACCATCAGGTCTGCACCAGCTCTCAGAGCTAAATAAATGTAAAGACCCTCACTTGGGTAAACCTGGTGGTGTGGAAACCTGCATTGGATTTGGATAAATTAGGTGGCAAGTCACAAGCTGTCCTGTAAAGGTCCTCCCACCACACTGATAGCTGTCAGATAGCTGATGCAGAAACTTGGCGGCTTGGGGTGATAGCTACTGGGAAGCATAACCAAGATTCCAGTTTGTGAACACACATTCATGTGTTTGGAGACATCCTCTTGACATGAAAGGTGCTAGAATCATAAAAATTACAGACCCATCGAGTCTGTGGAACATTGCTGTACAAAAGATTGGCTGTCTCATTTACCCACAAAATACAGTCACTCAACTTTACATTCTATGAAGAGCTTTGAGATGTCCTTCTGATGTGAAAGGCGCTATATATCAAGTGCAACTATTATTATTATTTTAACCATATAGACCAATAAGCTCTTAGGTACATTTCCGGGCTTGTGCTGTTGATCTCAGCCAGGATACCAGCAGTAGTGATAGCATTGGTGCCCATGGTTAGGGATTCTATCAGATTTTTCTCTTATCTATTTTAACCATATCTACTCTAAACAGCAGTAAACTGATCCCATGCAAATGCTACTCGAACCAATTCATTATTTTATCTCTTACCCTCCAGCAATAGGCCATCTGGCTTCCAAAAGTTTCAAATAAATTGAGCCAAGCTTTGATAGTATCTCCTCTTGCTGATAACTGTATCTGAACTGAGTAAATGTAGGTACTGCTGAACCAGAACTGACAATTTAAATAGAGAACAAATTAAACATGCTAAGATGTATTTAGAGCAACAATTTGTTTGTGTTAGACTCAATAGACTTGTAAATGTAATGAATTTCAGTTAAATCAGCAGTGAAATGGATGACAAAAGGTGAATTTGGTCGTTTTCCAACACATTATAATTGATTAAGAAGTCAAGGCTACAACTCTTGCACTGAAAAGAGCTTGCCAGGAAATTCGCACCGTCTTAGACGGTGAGCGTGCCTGAGCCCAGGCAGTGAGCGTGGCTGAGCCCAGACGGTGAGCATGCCTGAGCTCAGGCGGTGAGCGTGCCTGAGGCGATTAGGGTCAAATTGGAAAGATGCAAGGCTGACAGATCTCATTAGTGTGCATGGGATACTTCTGTAGGTTAACCAGCTAAAACTGTGCACCTTGTCATTGCAAACACTGACTGGCAGTTGGGAGTGAGAAATATACCATAATTATTGCATTTACCACTAATTCTGCAAGCTTCCCACTGCTTACCCAGCTAGGACCAACCACCCTGCCCATTAAAGCTTTGGTTGGCAGGGTTAACAGGAGCCAGGAAGATTGCCAGCCCAGTCGACTCCGCCAAATCCTGCTTACGAACCATGCTGTCTGATCTGTCATCAGCAGTGCTTTGGAGTACTGCAAACTACAACAGCAGCTTGCATTTATATAGCACCCTTCACATGGGGAGTCTATGAGCGCTTAAAAGCAGTGTGGTTTGACACGAGGTCAGAAAGGGGGGAGCTGACTGAAAGCATGGTCGAAGAGGAAAGTCTTCAGCTGTGATTTGAAGACTGGCAGAGAGGGGGCAAAATGGAGGGATTGAGCCCAGACAGTGAGCCAAGGAGTTCCAGAGATTTGAGGCGTAGTGGCTGAAAGTGGAGGGGATGAGGGACTGCAGCAGACATGTGCTAGTCTAGCAAAGGCGATGGGGAGAGGAATGGGGTGTGAGTAGATCAGAGAGGTACGAACGTGCCAGGGCATGCGGAGATTTGAAAGTGACTGATCTTACAGTCAACTCAATTCCAATATTCCATTATCATGCACAACACCTTGGAGCCAATTCAGTCCTCAAGAAACCCTTCTTACCTCCCACTTCTCTTCTTTAATGGGAGAAATAGGTCTGTGCTGATTATTTAAAGAGCAGAAAATATTTAATCTTTCCCTACCCAGTGTCAGATCCTTTCTCTTCCCCCTCCATGCCACCCCTTCTCTCTGCCCCTCAGTGTCCTCCCTGAGAGTGACAGTATAGTACGTGGTACGAACACTGCGCATTTCCCTCCACATCTTCTCCAGAAGGTCCAAGCCTGGTAATGAGCTGTAGGAACCAAGAGAGGAAACAGAAGCCAGCACAGGAAGCAGAAACCTGGATTGATTGAGTTTTGCCTCTCTGCATAATTCAAGTTGAGGCTAACTCAGCTTGAATTATGCAAGTGAGGAGGTGTCTCCACTTTGATCTTTCACAGCTTTTTTGAGGTCATTCCTTTCAGTGTTTCTAAATGATTGAAGTTCTTGACCATTGGGACCTGCACCAAAATGGTTCTCACCTTTTCCAAGACATGGTGAGGCCCCCTCAGTGCTGGGCCTCTTTATCTGGGAAGTAAATGCAATGCCTTATTCCCAGGCTTTAGGCCAAACCCACTAGCACTATTTAAAGAGCTGATTACACAGGACCAACCCGGCATCCTCTGCTATCAGTGGGGCCAGGGTCAATAAATTTAACAAACAATGGATTTTTTTCTCTCCTAATGCAAATGCTTTTACACTTGAAGCCAGTGTCATTTGGCAATGAAAACCTGACTTTTTTTTCTTCCCTGCATATTCCCCACTGGCAACCAACTCACATCATCTAATTCAGCAACTGTGCACCTCTGTGGTCGGCACAATTCAATATCACTCCTTATGGAGCATGTACTCATATTTTTAAGTGGGAGTTCAGTATTTCTTACTTTCAGCAGTGGATCTGAAATAATAATTGAAATTGTGAGGAAAATGTTGCCTAATCGTTATGGAATTCTTTTCACATGGAATCTTTGAAAGCTTCGGCATATTAACAGACAAACGTAATTTTTTTCAGTGAAGTAATTGTAACCAGAAACTTATCTTGGCTTATCCTGTGCGAGGTCCCATGTTGTGCCTCATTTGCAGGACTCGGCAGATCTTATCTCAAGCACGTATTTACATAGAGTAAAACATGACATCATTTGATAAGCCGCCAGTGTAAATGGCCACATCCTTCCGCTTCAAGGTTTATAAACCCTTTCGTTTCATCTCTACTGTTTTGTCATTAATTTAAATTACGGTTGGAGGTGTTCAAAGAAAGAGCGTTGTAGAAAATAGACTTTAATCCTGTTTTGAATCACCATGCAAGGAACACAAAGAATCTTCATTAGCAGATTAATGAAATTGCATATATCTTCAAAAGTAATTGTAATTAGCAAATATTACATTGCACAAATATTCAAAAGTATATAAACCAATTTGTCATATGTCTCTCTTTGAACCTGTTCCAAAGTGGTAATATATGGTATAAATGAGCTTTTTGGAAATGAAGGTTCAAACAAACAGAATACCTAGAATAAAACAAGACTGTAGATGTGGGGAGGGGAGTGAGTGCAAGAGGACATTCTCGGGGTGCTATTATTAAGCACTTTGAGACATCTATACAAAGGCGCTATATTAATGTAAATGTGGAGTCCTGTGGCCTATTGTTTAGAGCACTCGCCTCTCAAACGAGAGGACACAGGTTTGATTCCAGGGCCGGGTGAAACCTTAAGACAAGTTTCCTTGACCTCTGTTTGCCAAGCAGTAAGTAAGTAGGAACCCAGTTATTAGTCAATCGACTAATCAGCAGATCGCTTTCCGGGAGTAATAACCACTTCGAAAAAAATAATTTGGTCACTCAGTCCATGTTTGTGGGATTCTCCTGTGCACAGATTGGCTGCCACATTTTGCTCACAAAATATACAGTCAATTCACTTTACAGTATACACTGGGACATGCTTTGAGACATCTCAACGACATGATAAGTTGCTATATCATGTGCAAGGATGATTATTATTAAATTGTATTTGTTGTGTTTCTGTTATTTAAAATTCATATTAGTTATATATGATTTATTTATGTTAGGAATATGTATCCACATTTAATTGTACAATTGTATATTATTAGATATTAGAAAGATTTCCCCCATCACAACAAAATGCTAGATATGTGGATACCAAGCTCCTGATAAAATGATATGATACTGTGGGGAATAACTTTTTCAACAACAACAAGATTACATTTGTATAGCGCCTTTCATCGGGGGGACTGCCCAAGGCGCTGGACAGTGTACAGCATTTCAGATCCAAGCTGGGGTCAGGGAGGAAGAAAGGAGGGGAGGGGAAGGGGGGTGACCGATGTCATGGTTGAAGAGGAAGGTTTTGTGGCGGGACTTGAAGGAGGCTAAGGAGGGGGCGAGGCGGAGTGATTGGGGGATGGAATTCCAGAGGTTGGGGCAGAGTGGCTGAAGGCTCTCTTCAAAATAAAATGGATAAGTATTTGCTTGAGAAGAGGATATAGAAGCTGATGATGGTTCAGGTGACCAAACACACCATAGGACCCAATATTTTGGGGGCTACTGGGTTCTGGGAAGGCTTTTGGGAAGGCCTAAGTGGGATAGTGGAGATATGGGAATGATTTATTCTGGAGCTTTTTCCGATAATAATCCTTTTATTCGACATGGTCCCCATAAAGTCACAAGTCTCAAAGCACTTTACTGGAAGGAGTGAGTCTGATTGGCCGGATGGCCTTTTCTCATTCCAAGCTTCCTTATGTCTTCATTAGAATTGTATTTTCTACGTAGTATAATATTCTCCATCCAAAGGTACTGCTGTATGTTTAATTCATTGATTAATATTTGATCTATTATTACATAATAATAGTCCTTGCATTTTACATAGCACGTTAGCATGTTGAAATGTCTCAAAGCACTTTGCAGGGTTTTCTGTAACGTGTAGTGACTGTATATTGATAGGTGAATGCAGCAGCCAATGTATAGGCAGCAGTACCTCACAAACACGTTGACCAATTTTTTATTTGAAGGATTGTTGGCCAGGACACTAGGAGAAGCTTGCTTCTCAACACGTCAACATACAAACAAGATCTCAATTTAACATTTCATCTGAAGGATGGCCCCTCCGACAATGCCGCAAAGCTTCCCTCATTACATTCCTAATAATGAATGTATTGGTACATCTAGAATGTCTATTAATGAATTGCGTAACGTCTGAGAAACAGGATTAGACTTTAAACTCAGCAGGAACTGGAGCCAGTTCAACCTGCCCATGGAAATGGCTGAGCTGGCAAAATAGTCCTTTTCCAGTTCTATTTAAAATTTCATTACACATATTCTATTTAGCATATTGATTGTTTTAGAATCATAATTCCCAGTTCCATTGCCAATAACAGCAATCAAAGCACTGCATTAGAGCAGAGCTCAACATATTAGTGACAGAAGATGTCAGTAGGAAAAATAAGCAGAATATTTTCTGACAAAATACAGAATTTGATCTGAAGCAATGTATTTATTTATATTGTAGCTATAAAACCACATGAGCACATTTTTACTGGATCACACAAGATAACATGGAAAAGAACATCATATTTACTTTGTTAGAAAGCTTTGTTTGATGGACTAATAGATTGCCCAGTGTAGGACCTATGCCATACATAGCAAAAATCACAGGTTCAAATCCTGCCCTTGCTGGCTTGGCTGAACTAAACCACAGCAACAGTAAGGGTGCTACATTTGGGTTCAGTGCTCCCAGGCTGAGGAGGAGGAACGATAGACAGAATTCTGATTGAAGGTTGATTTGAATCTGCTGTGTAGTCCTACACACTGTGTGGCTCACACTTGAAAAATGTTCAATCCGCACAATGGACACCACACATTAACCCTCTCCCAGAATTCTGCCAAGTATTTCCTTGCAACATCACAAAGATTTACAAATGAAGAAGGCCCCTTCTTCATTCATTATTGTATAATAATAATATTATTATTATTTAGCCTTCATCTTTCTCGAATACCAACCCTACAACTCTCCATTGCAGTATCAAGCTATTTCTTGAATGAATCAGGTTCCCTGGCAACGACCATCCTTCCTGATAATCTGTTGATTACCCTCTGAGTAAAGGAATGTTTCCTCCATTCTGCTGGAGGATAAAGAATTGCCAGTAGGTTAAACCCAAAGGTTAAAACCCACTTTGTTCTTTTTTAAAATAAGTGCATTAACTGTTTTGAAAGGATTATTAAATACTGGTTGAACTGTATATGGGTGTGTTGTGTTCAAAGAAATGTGCCTCCCTAAATTAAAGGTGAGCCAATCTAGTTTCCTACACCCATGTCTCCAAAGCCTAGGTCTTTCTCCAATAACTCACCAGTTTCCGTCTCTTAGAAAAAATAATAAAAAAAACAAAGTTAAAACAAAACAAAGTCTTCCGGTCCGAACCTTTACTGGACGAATCCTACAATAGCCTTATCAAGCAGAAAACCCCTTATTTATGTGATGAGGATTGCTGCCTAATAATAATCCCTCCAAAAACTAAAAGCAATAATAAATTGATAATTTTCAATCTACGACTGATGGTGGGACATTGCTGTGCGCAATTGGCTGCCGCGTTCGCCCACAAATATACAGTCAATTCACTTTACAGTGTGTTCTGTGAAGCGCTTTGGGACATCCTCCCGACGTGAAAAGCGCTATATCAAATGCAAGGATTATTATTATTATGCTCAGACCTTAAAGTGTGCTCATGTTCCCATCTAACTCCAGGGTATTTTATATCGGTGTATTCAACAATTGTATATATTTTTTTTTGAAGTATAGTGCAGTTCTCATTCACAGAGCTTTACTCTGTAGAGTCCCATAGAGTAGTGATCTTGCCTTGCAAGCGAGAGGATCTAATTCGATTTCCCGGGCAGGAAGAAATCTTAAGGCAAGTTTCCTTACTCTACACGACTCTGTCTACCTAGCAGTTAAAAAAATTCAATCCACTATTTGTGGGATACTGCTATGCGCAATTGGCTGCCGTGTTTCGCCCACAAAATACACAATCAATCCACTTTACAATATTTTATTTGAAGCCATTTGAGATGTCTCAATGGCGTAATAAGGTGCTGTATCAAATGCAAGGATTATTATTATTATATATGTTAAAAAAAGCCTTGTGATGCATTTATACCTAGCCTTAATATAAGCAATTATATAATATTAATCAGTAAAAAGGAGCAAACTAAAATGATTAACTTTAAAACTACATGACTCAATTTATCCTAATAGTTTAACAACTTAAACACCATACATCTACTCTAGGTGCTAAAATTATGCAATTAATTATAATGCCCATTTACACAAGTGTTTAAAGACACAATTGAGTACATTGTAATTATGCTGTTACGTCTCACTGATCTGATTGAAAATCTTCAATCAGATTTCCATTATGTTGTGTACTGAGAAATCATAATCATAATTCTTGCATTTGATATAGAGCTTATAATGTTGAGAATGTCTCACAAAGAGCTTCATAAATTTTCTGTGGTGACTGTATATTTGCAGGCAAACAAGGCAGCCAATTTGGATACAGCAAATGAAGTGAAGGACATTTTTTTTCCCCCAGGGAATTCTTAGCCAAGACAATAGAGGAGAAACTACATTCTCTTTTCAAACAGTGACACTTGATCAACAAAATATCCACCAAAACAGACAGATGGGGCTTTGCTTTAATATGTCCTCCAAAAGATGATACCTCCCTCAATACGGTGCTGGTGCGCAGCCTAGGCTATGAACTCAAACCCCAATATGGGGCTCAAATGCACAGCCTTCTGACCTAGAGGCCGGACCAGCTGAGCCACACTAACACCTGGAAAATCAGCAAGATTATGAGCTCAGGTCGAAGTGTGGGATTTGAACCCACGACTTCACCCAGGATCAAGAAGTTGACACATTGGCTTTGTTAACATAGTTGAAGATTCACTGATATGTTTAAAATCTAATAAAAAAAGTTCCCATAATAACTGACAATTTTTACTGCTAAAATTCAGCCACTAGCCCTGTTTATTAAGCAACTGTTGTGGAAGGTTAATAGTTCAGAGTTAATACTTCCTTTCATGTTCTGTCAGAAAGGGTGTTTGGTTGGGAGTGTGTTGTGAGGTCACCAGGGTAACAGTTAAATTAACCGCCGTTCACAAGAAGGTTTTTGTTTGTACAATTATGCCCCAGGTTACTGCAGTCACAGATTACTTCAGCTACTCGTAGCTGTAAAACGCATTACGTTGCGGACAGCTGCCAGGGTTTCATTGTCATGCAGAGAGCTGTCTGGAGCCAGGTTTCTGACCGATAGATAAAAAGCATGAGAAGACGCTCTTGAATCTGTTTCTGTCAATCACAAGGGAAGGATGCATTCACAGTACAGAAATTCTTATGTTGAAACATTCAGTGAAAAATCTAATCTTCCTCCTTGCTCCGGCTGTACAGTATTTTAAAAAAAGTTTGTATTGTTTATCTCGAGCAAAAGGCAAGCCTATTTTTTTGCCTTCTGTAATTGGACTACTCTGCTGTGTTTTGTTTTCAAAACAAATTTTCAAAATGGAGAAGGATTTCTACTGCTGATCCCTATCCAGAGAACCCCCACTGGAAAGTGTGCATGCATGGACATTGAGTGAGAGCAAGTTTGGGCCGTGATCCTTTCTTGCACACTCGCACGTATGAGTAATTTGTTTCCGTGAAGAATGAAACTTGAGCAAGGTATTATACCGGGGTGTGCCCAGTACATGGAGATCTATCTGGAACGGAAAGAAACAGAAGAACGTCGTATTATAATAACAATAATACAAAGAAGAATCCTTGCATTTGATATAGCGCTGTATCACGTCTCGAAGCTCTTCACAGCATATATTGTAAAATGAATTGACTGTGTGTTTTGCGAGCGAATCACGGTTGCTAATTGTGTCCCACAAACAGTCGTGGATTGATTGACCAAATATGTTGGGAGGAGGGATTATCCTGAAGGTTTGTTATATCACTGGATCAATATGAGTGACATGTTAGAACAGCATAATAAAATTGCATGGCATGTTCATTCAGCAGAGTCACTTCAATTAGCAGCAGCTCTGCAAGACTCAGTTCAGTGTAGGCTGTGAAATATACCCCATTCACAGTGACCCACTACATTGACTCTTTCCAATGTGAGTTCTGCCTCCCGAATTTTTCCTAATCTCTGAAAGATCAGCAATACAAGTAATCCATCCTCTGCCCCACCTCCCCCAAACCAAATATTTGTCCCTCTTCTTGATCAAAGAGGATGCCGGCAAATTTTTAACAGCCCAAACAAATGGGGAACACTAGCAACTTAAACATTTTAACACCAGCAGCCAAAGTGGTCACATCACTACGTACACTCACAACACTCTCACAAGGTGTAACGTATATCATCAAGAAAAAAAAGTTTGCAGCTGTAAGCTAAATCAGCCGTATCTCATTTGCCGTACAATCTCTCATCATGGCAGAAGTCTGGGACTTTGTCAGGATATGGGGAGCTGTAGACTACACACAAGCTGCACAAGGCACAAAGGGGTGAAAATGATCTCTGGCGGGTTCGAAGACATAGCTAAATGATTCAAAAGCTGAATAACCTTTTTTTCGTTTTCTATATTTTTCCCTTCAGTCAGTTTTAAATTTTGCATTAACCCTGTAAAACATAACCAGTGAATTCCTTGAAAATATTTATTACAGACAACTGAGTTTCTGATTGTCTAAGCTACTTTAGATCTGCCTGGCTATATTTTGAAATAGTATAAGGGCTGTATTACCACCACTGGCTCCATTCTCTAAATGTAGACTGAGTGACCAGACGTCCTATAACCAAATTCACAAGTGTTATTAATGGTGGATTAAAGTAATGATGCTTTGCCATAACTTGAGACTGGAGCCTTAACCGCAGACTTAATGCTTGCATCAAAAAGGACGGAGGCATAGGGAAGTGATTCCTCCCCCTGGTTTAGAACATTTGGTATGGCTACAGATGATCTGTGAGTTAAAGGGGTGTTGTTATCACGAAAACCTTTTGTTGTTTGGTGAATTTCTAGAAACTGTTTCAGTAGAGTTCTGCTCACGACCCAATGATGGACATGCCTCATCGGTGTGTATTTGGGAAATAAACCAAATCAAGTTAGCCAAAACATTTGCATGAAAATAGTGCCTCTTTAAGTTTTGCTTGTAAATCAAAAATCTAGCTTCTCAGTTTTATTCTCAATTAGACAGGGCTTAAATGTCTTCTAGTTGCAATACGTTTCTTCATAAGATCAACACCGCCGTACTCCCTAATTGGAAGTTTTCTGCTCATTCTTAACATCCCAGTTTCATCAAGTACAATAGTGAATTTGTGCAGGATGTCATATCCAATTTTCCAGATTTCCATTTTGGCAATGTTTGTGAAGGAAAGATTTCTCGTGAGCAATTTTCTGAGAGAGGAAGTATTGAATATTCCTTTGACCTTACAATTCCAGAGGCTTGGAGTGTAGCACAAAAAGCAGAGTCTGTTCTTTACATGCCATGCAGACCTCCAGAGACAGTATGTGGCAAAATACATACCAATGTGGGCACCAGACCAATATAAACTAGCATTGTATTTGTGTCTATTTTTCTGAAGCATGACTTGATTTGCTCTGAAGCCACCAATGTTTCCCATTTTACATGCAACATTATGCCTGGTGATCCCCAGTGATTCGTCTAAAGGTTTAAAGGTTTTCTTTTTAAAAACAAAGTTGACATGTGAAAATCCATCACCCTGCTTAAGAGCATCAGCAATAACAACAACTTGCATTTATATAGAGTCTTTCTTGTGGGGTAGCGTCTTAGAGCGTATCTAAACCAGACTGAGAGTTGCACTTATACATGGAAATATCCCTGGATTTGGAATGGGACCCCAAAGGGAACCCCATTCTGCTGACCAAATTCCAGAGAGTATTAGATCTAGGTTGGCAAGTGCCAAGGTTTGGGAATCCCAGAGTGTGTGTAGGGGTACTTTTGGAATCTAACCAACTAAAACTGCATAGCTTGCCATTAAGAGCACTGCTTGTCCAGCTCGGACCATCCCACTTACCCATTTTAAGATGAGTGGGAAGAATCCCTCCAAGTCTTGCCATTTCAAGTTGTTCGAATCTCGAACTCATTGCCTGAAAGGGTGATCGAGGTCGATTCGATAACTACTTTTAAAAACGCGGTGGATGGGTATTTGAGGAGGACGGGTTTGCAGGGTTATGGGGAAAGGGCTGGGGAGTGGGATTGACATTAATTGCTCTATTCAAAGAGCCGGCACAAACTCGATGGGCCGAATGGCCTCTTTTTGTGCTGTACAATTCTATGATTCTATGATTTTTGCCAGCCTGGCTGTGCTGTCATCAGTAGTGCACTGTAATACTGCAGACTCGCCTGGCTCAGGAACTGGACTTGAGACGCCACAGAGGACAGGCTTGATTCTAATATTCCGTTGCTAAACACATCACGTAGAGCAAGCTCGGCTCCACGGAGAACCCACTTACCTACCACCCCCACACCCCCAAACCCCCACCAGAAGGATAGTAAAAATTGAGCGTAAGTGTACAAAAAATCTGCTAGGCAGAAGTACACAGTTTTGAATGCAAACAAGTCATCTAATAAAATACATCCAATATGCTTATTGAAATGTCTCTTCTTTCAATGACATTATGAATCCAAGTATGAATTCCACATTAGCAAAATCTTTTGCAAATCACGCAAATGACAAGCCCCCCCACCCCCCGTGTAATCGGGTACAATTTTAAAAAAATCTATTTGCCAAACATGTTGTGAGCAGCTCTACCGAAGGCTGAATGAATTATTTAGTGATTCGATGTGAACCAAAGAATCTGGAAGGTCCCAGATCAAACCCCAGTTTGTGCTGAGTTAGCTCATCTCAGGCAAGCTGGCTCTCGGGGCTTTTAATTAGCCTGGGGTAGGGAGAGACGGAGGGAGGGAGGGAGGGAAACTAGCCAGCTCTGGTCTTTGCTCCCAACCAGGCAGAGCTGCTGTTACAGGCCAGAGCACAGGCTAAACTCAACATTAAAGAAAAATGCAAAGACATCACAAACAAGAACACACAACCCCTGTAACATTTGTTAGCGCTCTCAAAGCTGAAAGGTTTTGGTCTGGTAGTTTTTTTTAACACGCGCAATAGCATCCCAGCACTGCTTGTCAGGGCCATGCAGGCTTGTCATTAAGAGTCAGCTGCTGGCTTGAACACTTGGCTGCTTTCATCTTACTACATTGTTACATGCTCGACTATTGTAAAATCTGGAGGGAACTAGTTTGACTTCAACTGTGTTTTACTTTCTGCTTGCGATGGTGGAATTCTCTGTCGGAGGCGTGCAAGTGCACACCTCAAGCGCTGTAATTGCTCAAGCAGCCTATCCTGATCACGTGGGAGAAAAACTGCCGGAGCCCGTGGAACATTTCCCCCATGTGGGTTATCACATTCAAGGGTGGAGTGGGAGAAAATTAAGAAAGATAAATAGGTTAAATCTTCACAGATTGCTACTGAAAGGTGATAAAGATCATCACAACAATGTAATGCTGTACTGTACTGCTCCACAACTAGACGCTGTAGCCAGCTATAAGCATTAATAATTGATCCTCCATCAGCATAATGTGCTCCTGGCCAACAGAGAGGAAAAATCCAGGGACTCCTGCTGGAGTTATGTATGTGTGTTTGTCAAGCAGGAACAGGCTTGACTGTGTTGCTTTAAACACCCACTCCCCAACCCTGCATGGTCAAATATCCGAACGTCACTCAGTATGGGCTTGTGCAGAACTGCTGTATGATGAACCTGGAACAGTATCCCAGGAAGACATATCACCACTAGTAGTGCAGCAAGCGGTGGGAGGGAAATGGTACAAGATTTGGCATTGCGAAAGTAAACTTCCCCACCCTTATTGCAAAAATAAGTTAACGGCACAAATGGCTACACCAATTGCCACCAAAAGCAATCACTGCACTCGACAGGAATTACCTGGTGTACTATGAAATATTTTGACAGGATAAAGGGCTATAAAATATAATTTATTTTTTTTCCGCAATACTTTAAATGAGCCTGAAAAGGTGGCTTGGCAAACAGCTGAACTAATAAAAGGAGACAGAGTTCTGACACCAAATATTTTTATACAATGCACCACATGTGGGTAGTTTTCAAATCCACTATAGAGGTAGTATCTCCGCCCAGGTCATGCTGATAATTGTCTGCCTTTCTTTCTTTGCCAGGTAAGCTCTAATGAGAGACACACAGAAAGCCTCAAGAACGAAGGGGACCCTCTTATTCAAACCCTAAAGAAATTGGTCCAGACTGCCAGGTGAGAACCCTCAGGCCTGAAGGAATTTCCATACCTTTGAATAAGTGTCCAATTTTTTCCAGACACACACCTATCATATTACCGTGGCTTGCTACTGGAGTAAGACTGTACTTGAACCACCCTCTCAAAGCCTCCTTGCTTTTGTTGAAGTTGGCTTTGATCATTTGTAAGTGGAAATCGGGTTGGGTTCCATGATGAAAGATTCTGAACGTTGTTGCTTTCATTTACAGCCAGATACTGGCTTATTGTTCAGTCATCTGCTGCCCTAAGACCAGATTTTTCTCTGTTTTCCTGAATATTAAATAGTAAGTATTAGTATTGTGAAAATAGCTTTAACCCCACGAAGCCTACCTTTGGAGAAACGGGTGTTTTTTTAAAATAGCTCACCATGGAGTGAGAGACCACCCCATACATAGGGAGGAAATGTGCTAACCAAGATACCAAAAGTAACATTGGGAGAGTTGGTAGAACAGCCCCTTTCCTCCTCCCACGGGAAGCCAGAATGGTAACCAGCAAGTGATTTGGGTGAGGACTCACCCCCATGTCGGTATATTTACTGTGTTGGTGGATCTGAGCCATGCAGACCAAGAGGGTTGCAGATTTGGTCCCAGGCTTTGGAAAGTTACCTGATTTCAGTTGGTTGGGCCTCTTCAAATGGCTTCAGATCACCAGCGTCAAGAATGGGGAAAGAAATCCAGGGATCTCAATCCTATTCATTGTACAGTCACCTTTGCTGAAAAGTGCAAGTGGGGATATGAAACTGTAAAGATAAAACGGTTATGTGTGAAACTGAGTGGGGGGTTTGTAAGTTTAAAAAAAACGATCCACGACTGTTTGTGGGACACTGTTGTGTGCAATTGGCTACTGTGCCCACAAATACACAGGCAATATACAATATATTTTGTGAAGCGCTTTGATCGTCTCAACTATGTGATAAAGCGCTATATTAAATTAAAGGATTACTATCATTATTAAGTACAAATCTGAGTGAATGGTATTTAGTAGTGATGCTGTTCACATGTAATTGGATAGATAATATAGACATTAGGGATATTGAAACAAGTTTATATTTGTACCCGGAGTGCTGTACTCTGAATTATTTTTTCTTTATTTTTAATCCAACGTCAGTTAGTTCATCTTCAGCCCATCTGATCTCATCCTCCAGAACTCCCACCCTATTGTTATCCCCATCACAGCATCAAGCTGTTTCTTTAAATGAGCCCAGTGGCCTGGCTTTATCCATTATTTTGTGGCAAACTGAAAAACTTCCTGGTATCTGTACTGAACTTGGCTTTTGCAAAGTATTGTTCTTGGTTGTTCAATCATTTAACATTTTATATATATATCTATAAGGTTCCTTCGAGATGTCTCATTTCAAGGCTGAAGAGCCCGAGCTTGTCTAATCATTGCTCATAGCTCACTCCTTTAACACTGGGATCATCCTCATCGCTCTCCTCTGCATGCACTGGGCAGCCCCTCAGCTGCCCACCAACCTTCGGGTCTCACGGCTCAAACTACCATTAACCAACTACAACCTCATAGCTTGCCTTCTTGCTCGGGCTTTCACTGTGATCAGAACTGTATGTGATACACTAGTGCGGTCTGACCAGAGACTGTATATCTTGAGTATGACGTCTGGGAATCTGAACTCAACTGATATGGCAATACTGTACAGCCCAGGATCCTGTTTACCTTGTTATTGCTGCCTCACACTGATTTGACATGGTGAGCGTATCTCGTTGGGGCTTTGGCTTCCAGGGTTAATAGGAGTTGAGTGGAAGAATCCTTGTCCCAGTGATTATTAGTTTGTCATAAGTGCAGAAACTTTGACATTGTTTTCATTACAGTAACATTATACCTTTGTCTTAAATAGCAACCAAAGTACTTTAAAAGGTTCAACAATGTCTAGAAAGTTGTTCTTTACTCCATAAACATGATACTGTTGCACAGTGTTTTCTTTTTGCAGTATTGCAGAATGATACATGATTGTATCAAGTGCTCCTTTCATAAAAGCCCAGCAGTCACTGCTGTTGCATTCAAGTAACTGATTGCAGCACAAAAGGAAACTAAATTCATACAGATAGAGTACAAACAATGGGAAATGCAATTATCCAGCTGATTCAACTTCTAAAACCTGATATATCGCAAGTGAGTTAGGGGTAGGCTCCTGTCAACCGAATAAATTTAGGATTTAATACATTATTTATTTCTACATTTTATGTTCTGCAGATGCAACAGAAGTGGTTTTGATTTTGTTTAAAATGCACTTTTTGGAGTAAGGGCATTGCCCTGGTTGCTGCAGTACAAAGAAACAGAAAGACACAGAACTGAACCCTCTTCTGAGCTGAGTTAGTTGATCTTAGTCCCTACAATTGTCACACAAAGTGACAAACTCCCTTATTACTATAGGGTATTTAGATGTCAACCAAGCTTACTTGGTAGGACTCTCATCTCAAAGTGCTTCACAGGATATACTGGAAAGTGTGTATTTTGTGGGAAAAATGCAGCAGCCAGTTTTGCACACAGCAATGTCCCCAAAACAGCCATGGAGCGAATGACCAATTTTATTTGCGGGGATTGTTGACCCAGACACTGGGAGAAACTCCTTTCTCTTTTCAAACAGTGCCATGGGATCTTTAATGTCCACTTGAACAGACAATGGATCCTCGGTTTAACGTCTCATCCGAAGAAAGGTGCCTCCAACATTGCAGCACCTTTCCAACACTGCAGTGGAGTGTCAGCTTAGACAATGTGATTCCAAGTCCCAATGTGGGGCTTGAACCTACAGCCTTCTGACTCGGAGGCAAGAGTGCTACCACTGAGCCAAGCTGAGAGTATCAACTGCAAAGATTTTTAAAATTATTTATGAAGAGACTCCCTGCTGGAAAATCTGGATATTAGAGATCAGGATTGGGCTCAGCTGTGATGCATAATTAAATAGTTTGCCAAAACTCTCTGTCCAGACTCACACATGAGCAATGATCACTTGGTTTGGCGACTGGCCCCCAGCAAGAGTTAGGGCCTTGGGGGGGAAGAGAGAGAATTGGCACAAAAAAGGTTTGGGTTTTTATGGCAATTAATACAAATGTTTTTATGCTTAACGGTTCTTATTTCTAATGTTAAACCATCTGATCATTTTCATACCACTCTGAACATCGCTACTGTTTCCTCCAACCCTGTTGTCCAAGTGTGATTTGGTTGCATTTGATAATAATATTTCTTGCATTGATATTGTGTCTTATTATGTCAAAACTACACAACAGCAACAACAAAACCTAGCATTTATATAACAATAATAATAATCCTTGCATTTGATATAGCGCTTTTCACGTCGGGAGGACGTCCCAAAGCGCTTCACAGAACACACTGTAAAGTGAATTGACTGTATATTTGTGGGCGAACGCGGCAGCCAATTGCGCACAGCAGTGTCCCACAAACAGTCGTAGATTGAAAATGACCAATTTATTATTGTTTTGTTTTTTTTGGAGGGATTATTATTAGGTGTGTGGAATAAGGAAACTTGCCCAAGGTTTCGCCCTCTGCCTGGAATTGAACTCAGGTCTCTCATTTGCAAAGCGAGTGCTCTAACCACTGAGCTACAGGACTCCATATAGCACCTTTTCCCTCGGAGCACTTAGCATCTCTACACAGAGTTCTTTTTTTGTAAAGTGTGTGTTGCTGGACATACCTCTTTTAGATGAAACATTAAACCAAGGTCCCATCTGCCTATTCAGATGGACAGCAAAAATCTCATAGCACTAAAGACACTGTGTATTTGTAGGGGAATACAACAGCCAATTTGCCCACAGCTATGTCCCACAAACAACCATGAGGTGAATAACCAATTGTTTTGATCTGAGAGCTTGTTGGCCAGGATATCGGGAAAAATTCCCTTTTCTTTTCGAATAGTGCCATTGAAATTTTTAATGTCTGCCTGAAGAGACGACAGACTCTGCCAAAACACCACTCCCCAGTGCTGCATTAGTGTCAAACTACCCAAGTGGGGCTTGAACCCACAATTTATGAGCCAGGCATGAGTGCTACCAACTGAGCGAAGCTGGCATCGATGTTTCAGTCTGTAGTGTGGGATGCTATATCTCTTCAGGTTATTCACACCATGATGGCTTTTTTTTCCAGCTCACGTGCTGACATTGCTGTTGCATCCTTGGCCTCCGAAATCCTGAAAGCTGTTGATCACTGAACAGGAAGCTGCTGCAAGATAAATGTACACTGTAAATTAAAATTGAAGGGGAGGGGGGGCTTTCTTCCTCAGTGTTGTGTGAGTTTAGCCATGTTGTGTGAGTTTAATAATTAATTAACATTAGGACAATTCCTGGAAACAAAATTTGAAATGAGAGGGGGAAATATGTTTTTTTTACCAGTGAATAAAATCTAATTTTTTTAAATTGTAACAAATAATGAACTTTGTTCTTTAATATTTTCCATCCAACAATGTATTTTTCAATCACTTTCAATACATTGTGCTTGCGTGTCTCTGATATGAATGATACTCACTGTACATGTCTTGAAAAATATTTGCTTTTTCTCCACCCTTTTTTGTGCCATCTAGAGTTAATTTCCTTATTACAGAGAAAGAAATCTATTGATGCTCATTAAACTAAGTTATTTTTATATATTGTTATTGTTTTTATATTTTCCTGTCAATACCTTTCTGAAACCGATATAGCAACGTGGCTCTTTGTTTAACTCCATGAAGCAGTCCCATTTTTAACTGTTAGACCAGCTGAGGACCAGGGAATTCTGTGCTTCCCGGGCTGGCTGTTTTTTATACAGGTTTTAGCTGTCATGCAGTGGCATTGAGACTCGTTGCAGAAATAAAACTACACAGATGTCAGGAGTAGCTTTATTAGTGTAATAAATATTGTGTAATACTGTTGAAATCTGTTTTCTCTATCAACAATTTGAAATAAAACTGAAATGCATGAAAAATGTTACTTCTCTATGTATCTTCATTCTCCCTACTTTCTTTCTCATGTAATTTAACTTTCAGTTACAACATATGTTAAACCGAATCCCTTTGTGCCTGGTCAGGTGGACGTTAAAGATCCCATGGCACTATTCAAAAAGAGAAGGGAGTTTCTTCCAGTGTCCTAACCAACAATCCCTTCAGATAAAATTGGTCATTCAACTCATGACTGTTTGGGGACATTGCTGGGCACAAATTGCCTTTTTGAATGTGTCTCAGCCGACCCCCTTGACTTGTCTTTCAAACTGATCAGTTTTGATGACTGTGAAATCAGTACCAGCATATTTGGGATTTGTTAGTTTCTAATCTTTTTGCAAACCGTGCAAGTTAGACCCAGAAGTTTTTCTGCGTAGAGTGGAATTCTTTATCATCAAATGCTGATGATTTCTCATTATTAGTAGATGAGTAAGCTTAGCTTAGTCATTCTGAGAGTTCTCCAGTACAGGCTCTGCGACTCAAATTTTGCCTAGCTTAGAAGTTGTATTTGCTTTTTTTAATTGCTGATATTAAAGGCAATGCAGTAAATTTGCACCAAATACTTTACTGCAGTTACAATTTACTTAATTGTGTACACAACAACTTTTTTTGGTCAGCTGGGTATATGACACATGTGGAAACCCATCACCATGCTTAACAGTATCCAAACCAAACTGAGAATTCCATGCATCCCAACTTCACATGGAAATCCCGGCGATAGATCGTTGGAATGGAATGCACCCTCTCTCTCTAGAGGGATGCATCGTGCTTACCTAATTCCAGACAGTATTAGGCGCAGATCGGCAAGAGCCAAGTTTTGGGGACCCCAGAGTGTGTGTTGGAGTACTGCTGGAGAATAACCAGCTAAAACCACATAGCATTGATAGCACCGTCTGGCAAGCTTTCCCACTGCTTGTCCAGCTAGGACTACCCTACCCATTAGGGCTTTGGCTTGCAGGGTTAACAGGAGCTGAGTGGGAGGATTCCCTGCCCCACTGACTGGTCTGCCCTTCCAAGTCCTGTCTATACTGCGGACATGCCAGGCTCAGGAGCTGGACTACCGAGACCGCCACAGTCTGGCTTGATTACACACTGACACACCTACCTCAAGACAGGACCTGTGGAAACAAGAATATTGCTTTATTTCTATTAGCCCCACAATTTATTCCTGATCACTAACATTAGTTCACACCTAAAATAGAAACAACATCAAACATGATGTTCACAAAGCACAATGTAAATATAATTCAAAACCAAAACCTAAAGAGAAATAGTATTGCTCCGCCAATGGCTCAGTTGATAAAATTGCTGCCTGGAGTGAAACTGAGGCGAAGAGAATCTGAGCACAGTACATACCTCTAAACCAGTCTAAGCGCAAAACATGGCACTGACAGATTATATACATCACATGACACCATACTAATCTATACACAGTACATAACTACATGAGGTCTATGCATAATCCTTAATATTATGCCATTTTGCATACAATATTAAATACCACACATGATACAAAATTCCAGTCTAACCCTTATTCCCACGTCGGGACTTTGAACTCGCAGTCATGGCTGACACTCTAATTCAGTGCTGGGGTTTGCTACATTGTTGGAAGTGTCATCCTTTGGATGAGTTGTTAAACTAAGGTCCCATCTGCCTGTTCAGGTGCACGTTAAAGAGAAGGGAGTTTCTCCTAGAATCCTCACAAACAATCCCTTAGATAAAATTGGTCATTCACTTCTTGACTGTGGGACATTGTTGTGTGCATACTGTCTGCACATATGCCTACAAATACACAGGCACTACATTTCACAAAAAATCCTGTGAACCAAAAGGCACTTTACCAAATGCAAGGATTATATTATTATTGTCAAAGCCCTCTCTCCAGAACTAATGTTGTGAACATTCAATTCTTGCCTTGCTATTTAGGCTATTTACTGGATTAGTTAAGATCATTTCTCACTGCACCCACTGTAACAGGACTGTTCATTCAGCCACCTGAAAAACACAGGAACCCATCTTTGATCTGAGTAATGTCTTCTTCTGTTTTTGTACTTATTGAATTTGTTGCCTGGCAACATTGACTTCCAGAAATAATTTTCTCAGTATGTCATTATTCTCATTTTGATCAGTCCAAATTGTCAACACGTTCTCTTTAAAATAGCACAACATAGTTATAATTTGCTTGTAACGTGTAATGAGAAAGAAGTTACCCAGAAGTTTTTTTGAGAGAGATTTGGAAAGCATTCTGTACAAGTCATTGATTACTATGGTAACAATAGCATAAACTACTCGATAGAACCATAGAAATTTACGGCACACAAGAAGCCCATTCAGCCCATTGTGTCTGCCCTGGCTCTTTTAAGAGCAATCCTTTCAATCCCATTTTCCCCATACTCAGAGACAATTATTAACATCCAGCATTTCTTTCCACAGACATTAGGCACAGATTTGACCACTAGATATGCATATTATGAATGCTATTCAGTTAACTCCTGGGAATAGTTTTAAACTATATCCCTATCAGATTGGACTCTTTGATCGTCCTTTCTATGGCATAAAGAGAGTTTTTCCCAGTGCCCTGGTCAACCCCAGATAACATCGATCAGTCACTTCACGCCCGTTTGTGGAACATGATTTAATATTTGTTTCGCTTTGTTGAACTTATTTACTTATTTAATGTACAATTGTCCCCAAGAGCAACGTAATTGCCACCAGAACAGCTTAGTTGTATAAATCATCTTTAGTCTTATCTTTTTGTCGCTATGTATGGGAAAAGGGAGGAAAATTGGACTGAAAGGATATGACATGTCAGTGTCTCATTGATTGTTTTACAAAGGAACTCTCAGGGAAGAGTACTATGTCTGTAGTTAAAAACCCAGTCATAAAGCTTCTTTCTCCAATCCATGGGAAGTATGGATTTTTCTGGATGAGAGCTTGGGTTCACCTGCATTTATCATTTCATAACACATAACACATAAGTAGAGAATTGTATAGTTGGTGAAGGTCAGATCATTGATAGCATAGTATCCAAAACGATCAATGATACCAAATCCAGTTTAATTTGCTCACTATCATTTTTATAACCTAAGTCTTTATTAACAAACACATAGGTGTACAAAGGCACAAGTGTTTTTTTCTTCCATGGGCCATGACAAGGTTGACTGTTTTATCAACTCCTGTGCTCAGTGGTTGCTGAGATAACACTGTAACTTCAGGTACCTCTGGGTGCCATCTGCAATAACAATGACTTGTTTTTGGAGTTAATAAGTTAGTAAAATTAAGTAAAGCTGTTCATGTGGATCATTATCAGACTCAGTAATACAGAGTGAAGCAAAACTTTGTAGCGAAGCCTTTAACTAAAGAACAATGTTGCCCAAGTTCTGTAATATTTTGACCCCAAACCTGATCCATGGTGCCTGAAGTAGGTTGTGAATTGTGGGAAAAATTGGCAAAGTTGAAAACAAAATTAACTTCTGAGACATAATAATAATAATCCTTGCATTTGATATAGCGCCTTATCATGTCTTCAAGACATCTCAAAGCGCTTCATAGAATATATTGTAAAGTGATTTGACTGTATATTTTTGGGGAAAAACGTGGCAGCCAATTGCACACAGCAGTGTCCCACAAACAGTCGTGGATTGAAATGACCAATTTTTTTTAAAAAAAATAATTCCCCCAGAAAAGCGATCTGCCAATCAACTAAGAATCGGGTTCCTACTTATCGCTAGGTAAGGCGTGTGGAGTAAGGAAACATGCCCAATATTTTACCCTGCTGGGACTTGAACTCAGATCTCTCATTTACAAGGCGAGTGCTCCAACCACTGAGGTACAAGACTCCACAATGAGTTTAATACTGGGTTGCAAGAGTTAAATCAAAACGTTTACTAATAAGTGACAGGCATAAAACTTGTGTCACTACCCTGCAAGTTTAGAGAATGACGTGATTGTGTATTTGGAAGCGTAATAGTTTGTGCATCAGGTAGTCAGATAGAGATAGATAGAGATAGACTCGGAGACATTGAATTAATCTTAGAAAAAGCTGTGGACGTTTCTATAGTGCCGGAGGCCTCCGAATGACAAATGAAAAGAAAAAATAGGAATTGTCTGCACCTGAAGGCTGGAAGAACCCTACATCAAATGTGAGGTCCCAATGTGAGCCTTGAGAACGAAAGAACTGATGAAGAGGCCGGAACCTAATAATAACAGCCTCAAGAGATTTAATAGGCTCTTGTTAGCCCTTCAGATGCTGACCACCACCCCGCAGATCGTTTTGCTTACCACTTGTAGTGTACACCCACTGCCAAACCTTAATCTAATTACAGGAAACAACACTTTTTCTCCTCCCACAGAATTGCTTACCTACATATTTACCATCAATAATGTAGAATGATTTAACATTATGCCAGAGACAGCCAATGAGCAATGATACATTATAAATGAACAGCACTTCCAGGAATCATAGATGATTAATCGACAACCAGCAGCAAATTTGCATCTGGTAAACTTGTTTGGAAGTGAGAAAGGAAACAGTGTGCAATAACTGTTTCAAAGTATAAAATAGGAGGGAATTTTTTTGTGTGCAATAGATTACCACTCCAGATATCCAGAGTGCAGCACAATAGTGGTTGATGGCTCTGTCTACCTCAGTGGTGTTTATTATGGGCTCAATAGTATAAATATTCCCAAACTTAACATTGCATATTTGTTAATGCTCTATTAACATTGCATAATTGCAATACTATTACCGTTGTTAAGATCATAAACCAGAAATCCACTGATTCCAAATCATTACATAGGATCTTTTATAATTCTCATTTGACCATGAAGCAGGGAATGTCTTAAACATACAGTAATCAGTAGTTCACTGGTGAAAAATTAATATTTTCAAGTCTATTTTCATTTATCATATTGCATCAAGTTATGGGGAGTTGACATTAGTTTTGTAAATGGCATTTCAAAGTTTTTTTTCATCATTTCAAAATGGAAATTATAAATGATACTATGTAATGATTTGGAATCAGTGGGTTTCCTGTTTATGAACCTAATATATGTATTGCAAATCTGGGAATATTAACACTATTGACCCCATTTAAAAAAAACCTCTTTGATCATGCCTCAATAAAAACTTTCAAGTGCCTCCTCTTTTCCTCTCCATTTACTTACATCAAGTGACCAACTGCTTTAATGTATAAAGTTGAAAGTTGTACCTGGAAACTTAAGTGTGGCAAAGGCAGAAATAACCACTATGCTGCTCAAGAAAAAGCACAACAAATGTGGGGAAAATAATTTGTTGCTGTGATTAACACCAATAATTATATATCCTGTGAAGCGTTTTGAGACCTCCTCCCAACATGAAACTCACCCTACTAAATACAAAGATTATTATTATTTGTAAAGACTTTAACTAGACCCCATAGTTCAGTATTGTGTTAAATTTTGGGCATCCATTGTAGGAAGTATGTAAAATTAATGGAAAAGATGCAGCATATATTTGCTATGATGTTGCTGGAGTGAAGACTTGAAAAGATAGGGCTTTGTTGACTGGAGACAAGGTTAAGGGGTGACCCGTTAAACTTGAGTGGGCTCTCATTAGGAAATGAGAAAACTCATCTTCAGTGAATACAGAGGTTCATTTCACGGTCTTGGTAGTTAATCTGGAAACAGAACCTGAAGCAGAGTACCACTAGCTCTGAAAGATAAACTCAAAAAGGAAACTAAGTGCATGCTTCAACTCGGTGTGATTAAATAATATGAACAGCCCACTAAATGGTTTAGCTCCCTTGTGATAGTGGACAAGCCAAACAGACAGATGGCTGTGTGGTCCTGATCTGTGCAATCTGAATAAGGGGTAATTCAGATGAAACTGCAAACTGCCATCATGAGAGGAAGTTGTTTCACAGTATTCTGGAGCAAAATTGCTGCTCGAATTAGATACGTTCAATTGATTTCATTAACTTTATGCCTTGATGCTGCAAATTATCTTCAATGTACATTATGCTAATTATTATTGGCTCCATCTTTCAGTGTACCTGAAATCTTTATTCATCAATTTTGTGACACATAGGGGTCATTAATACAACATACAATTCATGAACCTGACTCAGGCAAGTGTTGGAAAGAGCCAGGAAAAACAACCTTGAATACAAATAGGGCAGTATGTCCTCAATTTGAATAAGCACACTTTCCATAGGAGCCCTGATCAGGACCTGTGAAACCTGACAGTAAAGAAAGTAATGAACACAGACAAACCGACCAGAATAACAGAAGTGTAATGATTTCTCAGAAAGGTAAAATTGCTTAGGAAGGTGGATGCCAGACCCGTCTACCATATCAGCGACTCTTAGAATGTTATAGAAAAAGAATCACTCAGTGGTCATGGATCCACAAGCAGAAAAAAAACATGGCAATAGTTGAAAGATATATCACATGACCAGTGCTCAACGTTTTATGAACCGGAAAGCCTCTAAAGATCAGTGCAGACACAAGTCAATGTAGGTGAGGTGCCATATTACTCCAGCAACACTATGCAACCACTGTGCAACTATTTCACATGAGTAAAAACAATGAGCAATGACATTCTTAACAGCATACGTGTCATCAGATTGCAGAGGTTGAGGCAAATCATAAACCTTTAGCCGCAGTTTCTAAGAAATCATTCAACGATCATTTACCAAGAACAAACAACACTGTTAAATTGCAAGAACATGATTTGCGAATGAAACACATTCTTGAAGAATTTATGTACGTGGCTGGTATCTGGTAACGAGCCCATCAGGAAAGATTGTCAATGTTCCAATGATATAAAAGTATGTACACATTATGATACAACAACAACATTCCATTTATAGAGCGCCTTTCACGTCAGGAGGACGTCCCAAGGCGATGATAGCATCAGCACCAGTGTCTGAACAGAAAATGAAGTCAAACAGGAGCCTGCAAAGGACTGAAAATATGCAGATTCTCCAAAAGGACAAAGCAAAGCTGCCCTCTTCAAGAAAATTTTGATCATTGAACTTAGAGATGAATTGAAATGAAAATTAAAGAAATGAAATTAGCACAATTGGCTGTCGCATTTCACACATAAAATATACAGTAAATTCACATTACAGTATATCCTGTGAGGTGCTTTGAGAAGTCTCAACAATATTATAAGGCGCTATATCAAATGCCAGGATTATTGTTATGATTATGAATTCTCAATGACCAAGTAGATTTGTTTTAAAGAATTCACATCTCCCAGTCTGGCCACAGTTACAGAAAATACGTGTTGAACATCTTGATACTTGTGCAGACAAAAAAAATCCAGTTGTACACATACCAGTAGTTATGATAATAATCCTTGCATTTGATATAGAGCCTTATCACGTTGTGGAGACATCTCAAAGTGCTTCACAGAATATACTGTAAAGTGAAGTGACTGTTTTGGGGGCAAAAGTTGTCTGTGTTCCTGGGGACATGATTTACAAGTGGGTAGCGACTAGATCATCTCACCTGGAACTTGGCAAAAATGCATACCATTTTTTTCCCAGAGTTTCACACATCACACCCACTTCCACATTGGAGCTGATACGGTCATGTGGATAGTTGTCAATAATAATAATAATAATCCTTGCATTTGATATAGCGCTTTTCACGTCGGGAGGACGTCCCAAAGAGCTTCACAGAACACACTGTAAAGTGAATTGACTGTATATTTGTGGGCGAACGCGGCAGCCAATTGCGCACAGCAATGTCCCACAAACAGTCGTAGATTGAAAATTACCAATTTATTATTGGTTTTGGTTTTGGAGGGATTATTATTAGGCGTGTGGAGTAAGGAAACCTTGCCCAATGCAGATAACTAGAATTCTTTTGTATTGAGAAGTGATGTTTCCAAGACAATGTGTACCGATCAAGAACATTTGTGCTTTGCGTACCCCATCATAGGGAATAGTAAGCATTGCATGCAGGTACCACAAGACTATGGGAGATGTTGATTCAAATCTCCCTGTATACAAAAAAGAAACACTTGATATAGTAGTGGTGGATTATTTTCTGAGCGGCCCATAAATATACATTTTGCTAGGGCCTTCTACCACTCTGCCTTTACCCTCTGGAACTCCACCCCGCAATCCTTCCACCTCGCCCCCTCCCTTGCCTCCTTTAAGACCCATCTCAAGACCCTCCTCTTCGACCGTGCTTCCGATCACCCTCCTTCCCCCCCTCCCTCCACCTTCCCTAAGCCCGACCCCCAGCTTGGGTCCAAAACATCGACTGTCCAGCGCCTTGGGACATCCTCCTGACTCTTAAAAGGTGCTATACAGATGTAATTTTGTTGTTGTAGTGGTAATTGTTGTTTTGAAGCAATGAAACCCATAATCTCTAGAAATGGTACACAAGATCTCTGGTGACAGAGGACCTTGGAAATTTTAAGTTTGCGGAAGAGTTGACCTTTAAACACGACATTTACCTGTTTAATCTCCTGAAGCAAATATTTTTGCTGATAAGAATCCAAGAAATCATGAAAGATCAGTGAAATGGTCAAGATCCATGCGTAGGTTTAGTAGATCAATGGAATATACTCATAGAGAATAAGTTCTTCTTAATGCATCTTCTGATGTGTGTTCATGTCTAATATCTCAGAAAAACATTCAGTGTAAAAAAATTATTGCAGATTGATTACTGCCTTATTTGACTCCCATGTGTCTTTCAAACCCCAAATCCCACTCAACTTTTCCTCACTTCTGAAAATTGCCTCCCTCAGCTACTACGTGGAGTTAGCTCAGTGGTTACAGCGCTCGTTTAGCCCGGCAGGGCGAAATGTTGGGTAAGTTTCCTTACTCCACACGTCTCTGTTTATCTAGAAGTAAGTAGGAACCCGGCTGTTCCTACTTACTTCTAGATAAACAGAGACGCCTTCCCTCCTTAACAAAAATAATAAATTAGTCACTTCAATCCACGACTGTCGTGGGACACTGCTGTGCGCAATTGGCTGCCATGTTTCCTCCACAAAATAGTCAATTCACTTTACAGTATATTCTGTGAAGCATTTTGAGACGTCACAAAGACATGATATCAGCTGCAAGGATTATTATTATTACAACAAAAACTTGCATTTATATAGCTCCCTCTCCCTCTCTCCTTGAGCTGCCGAAACCCTCAACCACCTATTTATCATGCCCAAGCTTGACTACACCAACTCTGTTTGCCGGACTCCCCAGCTCTTCCCAACACAAGGTGCAGACCAGCCAGAACTCTAGAACCTGTGTCGTCTTCCATACGAGGCTCCACACATCTATTACCTCTGTGCTTGCTCAGCTCCACTGGCTCCCCATCCTCCATATGCTCCCCTTTATATCCTTCCACGGTCTCACCCCATCCTATTTCTGAGACTTTGTTCAACTTTACTGACCAGGCCACTCCCTTCATTCACCAAGCACTCGCCTGTTTCATGTCTCCACCCTATCCATCCCATCAGCAGCGTGAAGGCTTTCAGGCATTCTGCCCTGCCTTGGGACATCTTCCTGACGTGAAAGGAGCTATACAATGTAATTTTGTTGTTGTTCTTGCCACTCTCGCTGTCTGTAATTCCATCCCAGAGGCCCGCCGACTCAATCCTTCCCTTTCCTCTTTCAAGGCATATCTCAAAAGGTGCTTCATTGACTACACTTGTCAGTTTTCCCCTTTCCACCCCCTCAGTTCCCACCCCCAGCTTAGGTGCCCATCCAGCACTGTGAAACATCCTCCCCGCAGAAAAGAAAAGAAGTCTATAAATGTAAAGTGTGTTGTAATGAAAGGACTAGCAAACAGACAGTTATGTATATTAAACATGTTTTTTTGTGCTTTGTAGATTTTTGTGTCAACCTGGCTCAGTTGGTAGTACTCTCACCTCTTGAATCAGAAGGCTGTGGGTTCAAGCCCCGCATTGTGACTCGGAATTAGTATCATGTATGCTGGCACTCTGTTGCAGTGCTGGGGATGTGCTGCATTGTTGAAGGTGCCATCTTTTGGATGAGCTATTAAATTGAATTCCCATCTGCATGTCTAGGTGGACATTAAAGAACCCATGCCACTATTAAAAAAAAAGTTATTTCTCCAGATGACCTAGCCAACAAATCCTCAAATATAATTGGTCACTCCCTCCGTGACTGTTGTGGGACATTGCTGTGTGCAAATTGGCTGCCGCATTCAACCATAAATTGACAGTATATCACTTACAGTAAATCTTATGAAGTGCTGAGACAACAGTGACATAAAGTGCTATATCAAGTGCAGCAATTATATTTTTTCTCTAATTTGTGTCAAAGGCTATTTTCAAATACATTAAATATCAAATCACCCATACCTTTAATTTATAGAGAACCAACTCCATCTTCAGTAACCATGGTACTCCAAAGTCAAAGGTCTGTTAGAAGAGTTTGCAGACTGACGTATGTGGAAAACTCCAACTTAATATAATTGAATTATGGGGTCTTTCTGGGCCACAAGTTTCAATACCATATCAGGCAGTGTTGATTCTTGAGCCATCTAGTTTTCGTTATTCATGGTGTGCAACTTGCAGTCAATAATTTGTGAAGTTTATAATAAACTTACTTTACATCACTTGAGAGATAAGTCAGTGCATACCTATCTTTTGTACATTAGAGACCAATAATAATTTAATCACTCAATCCATGACTGATTGTGGGACCCTGCTGTGCATAATTGGCTGCCACGTTTCGCCCATAAAATACAATTACAATATATTCTGTGAAGTGGTTGGAGACGTCTCAACAGTGTGATAAGATGCTAGATCAAATGCAAGGATTGTTATTATTATAGAGGTAGCATAAATACATATTGGGAGGGCTTGGTACTTTTTCTCTTAAGCCAAAAAAGCTAAATCCTTCAAACAGGCCCTAAAATGACCTCTTATTGTTGACTGGAAAAACAGGATCTCAGGCTTTAAAGCGCAGTGATCCTTGATTGGCAAACACAAAAACTGTAATTTAGCAATCTGCCAATGAAGTAATTAATTTCAAGCAGCATAACACTTATGTACTGGAGCGACTCTGACTTTGAAAAAATTCTGTTTGCATGAGGATACAATCTACACAGATTATAATGTTTTTTTTAAAAAAAACATCGCTCAACCCATTTCGACTGGATAACAAAAATGGCTGTTAGCAACAGGATTCACCAACAGAAACAAATTCACTAAGGGGAATCCTGCCAGTAATCAAGAGTCCAAAAGAACCGAATGTACATCACAGGATTATTGCATGTTGTCCAATAACAAAAGGCAGGTTATTGGTAGGTTTCTGTTGTAATAATCCATTTGATATAGCACCTTATCTCATTATCAAGACATCTCAAAACGCTTCATAGAATATACTGTGAAGTGAATTGACTGCATATTTTGTGGGTGAAATACGGCAGCCGATTGTGTACTGCAATCTCTAATCATGGATTGAGTGACCAAATTATTATTTTGAAGGGAATCATCTGTCTTGCTATGTGAATCTCATAATGAACCTCCACACCTATTGAGAAATTCAATTAATTAATCTCTTCCCTCCAACCAAAAAAAGCTTAAGGTTTCTCTGCAAGAAGAGGATTTTAAGTTAGCAGTTTTGCAATAAAAAGGTTTATGCAACACAAGGGACATTTCTACATTGTTCCTTTTTCTTCACGCATCATTCCCTAGCTAAGAAGCGCTTGCCAATGTCACTCTGTGCCTAACTGAGGTATTATGAACCTTTCAAGGTCTGTCTCAAGACTTCCTCTTTGAGCTTACCTTCAGTCATCTTTCCCCTCACCACCTACCCCCAACTCAGATGCCAAGCCCTTTGAGACGTCCTGCTGATTGAAAAACATTATATAAATGTAAATTTGCATTGTGTTATGTAGTAGGTGCTCAAAAGTAATACATGTGCAAGTTCTTGATACCAAGGTTAAAATCCCTTCCCAAAAAAGGGAACTTGCATCATAAAATGTTGGAACTCCTCATTGGGTTTAACGATCAGCGATCCTTAATCAGCATAAACACAAATACTGAAATATTAACAATCTGACACTTAGATGGATTTAAAGCTGCTTTCGACCCAGGCAACTGCACTTTTTGGCAAACAATTCTTAATTAAGATTTGGGTATTCCTTTAAGTGAAGATTGATTGCATTGGCTCTCATGATTGCAGAATTGATCCATAATTGGATAATTTTTTTCCATTTTTCATTTCCATTGATAAATGTTTTCCATAGAAAAAGCAAAATGACTTCATGTGAGAAAACAGCAGTCTGTAGTTCAACCTATACTTACTTTTGTACAGCTTCACCCATGACATAAAATGTTCGTTCTGTATACTGCATTTATCCAGAAACATTGCATTTATTGAATCTTCTTATAAAAGCAAATATAGGTGCAAGCCTCTTATTGGGAGTTTGAACCTAGTCTAGTCTAACACTTCAATGCAGTGCTTGGGGTGCACCACATTGGTGGAAGTACCATCTTTCGGATGAGATGTAAAACCAAGATCCTGTCGCCTCTTCAGGTGCAATTAAAGATTCCATACCACAGCTGTGCAGGTGTATTGCAAGTAAACTCAAGTCTAACCTATGTGATTAAAATCAACTCATTTAGGCCGATACCATTTAGAAAGATGTATGTCCACTTTAGGACTCCAGTTGATGATCTCTTTGGGCAGAACAAGGTTAACCCCCTAGTTGAGCATCTGGAAAAACAAAAACTAGTAACTGAGATGCACAGAGTAACGAGCAGGCCTTGTGCATCGGCAAGTGATTCAATGAGCTTGGAAGCATTCTAAAGAGCTGACAAATCTGCAAGATAAGAAACCGAAAATTGTTGGTAGAGTGGAGCAAAGCTTCAATGATTGATGCAAGGACAGAAGAACCACTACATTCAAGCTCTGGAAGGTGGTGGAATTCTAAACCACTGGTCCCAGTAATGACACAAAAACACTTTGCTCAGGGTGAGGAAGTGTTAACTGATCAGTATCTAGAATTTCTGAAATGCAATGACGGTTTCAGTACTGGAAGATCTTAAATTTAACTGCATATGTTAACCAATATGCAAAACAGTGTTAAAAATTGAATGAAAAGATAGTACAAAGTACTATGGGTGGGGTGGGGGAGGGTGAAGAAATATTCAGCCAAACCTGAAATTAAAGGTGGCTTAGGGGGTAGGAAAACTCAACAGCAAAAGGAAAAAATCACACAGGTGTACTTCTAAGTGTATAGCACAAACAATCATGCAATGTATGGCATTATTACATCTCATTTTCCCCCCAGGAAATGATTTACTATTGCAAGCCATTGTGTGGAAGACGTGAAATAATTTGGATCCATGAGCAAAGGGGCAAAAGGAACTAAGAACCATGATTTTCCAATCATTCACAAAAAATATCCACTCAACACAGAGCTAATTAATGCCTGAATTCAGAGATAGGAGACTTGGAAGTCGAGGTACTGAGCAGGGTATAAATGGTTACACAAAAAGAATTGCAGAAAATTTCAGCAAAGGGTTATAATTATTCTCCAGGTATAAAGTATTTGAGTTGGTATTCTCTCAAATTATTTCCAGGCTATTGCTCCAGAATTCAATTTTCTAAAAGGAATTATAAGCAAATGCTCTCTCAAGCAACCATCTTCAAATCCAATTCCAGAAGATCTTGATTATGTTCAGACATTCCTCCTTCACCTTTTGAGCTGTTCATTTTGTCGAATAAGAGCTGGCAAATCACAAACGTGGTAGGTCCTTCCATTTACGGAAGCTTTTCTTGCCAGGCAAGCAATTATGCAGACCTTCTGTGATTTTTGGGAAATGGTCCCCCGCCCCCAAAAAACATGAAACCATCGCAAAACTTTGACAAAGATCCGGCAAGATTCAAACATGAATTATATTGGTTTAAATAAATTTTAAGTTTCTAAATTTCAGTGAACATCAACCACAAAGAATTCAGAGTTCAGACTCTACAACTTATTTTGTAATAGGTTAAGGTTATTTATATTAGTCAATATCAAAAGGTGTGATCCTTCTCAAACCAGATTGCCCAACATTTCTTCCTGTAAAACGTAACTATTTATACCAGCATCAATATTGTTAATGTTCCCGTCAGTAGCCTCATTACCACTACCAAAAAGTGAACTGTTCCAACGAATTCTGCATCTGCAGAGCACCACATTTCTCTCCTTTAGTCAACAAAGTGGGGAAAGAGGAGGTGGCTTTCCTAACCTTGATACTGTAAATAAATCAACTGTTTTATATGTAAACATACAACACTCAATTAAGAATTCTATTAAATGGAGACTGCAGTGCTAAGACACTTGTTTCACGAAAGTGAGTTTGGCAAATTTTGTTTTGGGTGGGAAGAGAAGAAAGCCATGCAGCTTTTTAAAATCATCACACACAAGTCATTAATTATGCCTTTTAATGTGAATTACATTACATTGCGTTTAAGAAAATGAAAAAGGGCTTGCCAAAATTTGAAGACCTTGCCCCCTTTACAATAGACTTCTAGAAAAATGGGTTGACCATAATTGATCCACTGCACAAATGAAACATCCTATAGAAATATTATAGGAACTGCCAACCACTTTTATTCAACCAACTTACACACTTGAAAATTATGTAATACGAGACAAACGATTCCTTAAACCTACGTATCAACTTAATAATGGTACCCTGGTAATTAAATCACTCAACCACAAAATGAAATAAGTCCAGTTTAATTCGGTTTGGCCATTCTACAACCGCATATTTCATGAAGCATCTGCATTGCAGCAGGATACAATAGTTCCTTTTTAGGGAGGGGATGGGACAAGTGTCCTCTCAAACTATTACAACCATGGTAGAAATGGTAACCATGGTAGAAATGACCTTACAATCCCCCCAAAAATCCCCAAATGAAGCAATATTGATCAAACATTTCATTCTACCTGCTTACATTTTTCAGCGTAATAAAAGTAACTGCAATTGGACTTGTCTAATTTTACATTTTTATACAAAAGCTACACAATGTTACACTTCAGAATACAATTAATCTATTTGAATTAGTGTTCTACACAATTACTTGTTTTTAAAAATCAGAAACTGTTGTATTATTACCACTATAACGTAACACTACAAGACTATGTTAAAAGGAATATGTATTACTGGTCTAATCTACTTCAAAGCAAGCTACATCAGTACCATTACGGAGATTAAAAAAATAATAAAAAAGTTAACAGGCAAGGCTAGGGTTTTTAATAAGTTCCATCTCTTGATCCGATCTTGAGCATTCTTGAAAAATAAGCAGCCATTTCCAAATCCATTCTCTTTGATACTCCGACCAAAAGGACCAGAACAAAAAGTTTACTTTGACTGTTCCCATAGGAAACTCAGCTTTTTGTTAGTGTGTCAGGCACTTTCTGAGATACTAGCCCACCCCTCGAGCCCTCTCAGCAATTCTACAGGCCAATCACAATGCAAGTTCATTCAGACAGTACAACTGCAAAAAAAGAAAAAGCAAGATTAAATAACAGTGGAAATGTAATAGCAAATTATAATATGCATTTCATTGAATTAGATGGCTTGGTTAACATAGTTTAAAGCACAATTTGCATACCAGTTAGGTAAACTGCACACCAGTTATGTAATAAAGTTAACAAATGATCCCAACTTTTAATTATAATCTTACCTATTATGCAGGTTATATTTACAGATCTGTATCGAACCAGGCCAGCTGATTACTGTCACCTGGGGGCAGCCCATCCATTAAATCCTGGGCATGTCCAAGATCTGGCAGCCCATCAACAGGATACTCAGCACCAGGATGGTGTCCACCCATATCATGCTCCATCATCGGGTCAAGGCCCATGGGGTCCTGGCCATATCCGCCTGAATGGTAAGAACGAAAGCTCGGATCTAGATTCACAAAAAAAAGGGCAGGTAACAAAGGAAGTGAGGAGGAGAGGGAAATAAAAGGATAACACGAACAAGAAAAATCTATAAAGTTCGCAAATATCAAAGTGGGAAAATATTTCATATCCTCAGTTTGCAGTAAATCTGGCAAAGTGGAGAAGTATTACAGGCCAAGGCTAAATTACTTGACAAATACTCCATTGTTCTGAACAGAATGGCCTTTTTATAACAATGGCTGCACATATACAAAGCACATTGTAGTCAACAGATTCAATAAACCACATGAGCTATGATAATACAGTACAGAAACGAAAGATGAATTATTGTGGTAGACATCACTTTTACAAACTTGAAAACTAATACTGATCTGAATTATAAAGTCAGTACATTGCTACATCCACATTAGTTGAATTCAAGTCTGAGAATCAGAATTTACCTCACAAACGTGACCTCACAGAGGAGGAAACTAAAAGCCTATAAGTATGAATATGTAATTAAGAATAAAAATAAAACTAATCTGAAGAAACAATCTCAGTAAGAGCACATAAAAATTTATATTAGTTATCCTCCATGGGTTGAAGATAGGAAGTGGCGGAAGTAAGCGGGTTCACCTTGGAACTCAACTTACAACTCCAGTAGTTATTCTAGTTATTCTTGTATGTATGTGTGTGTGTGTGTGTGTGTGGTGTGTGTGTGTGTGTGTGCGTGCGTGCATGTATGTGAGTATCTATTTATCGAATCAAAAATTGTTGAAGATTAGTCTTTAACATAAGTTTTCGCCCACAAACATACAGTCAATTCACTTTACAGTATATTCTGTGAAGCGCTTTGAGACTTCGAGAAGACGTGAAAAGCGCTATATCAAATGCAAGGATCATTATTATAATTAACAATGTTCCTTAATAGAGGTCCTGCCAGCAACATCACAGTTGTAAACCAAACAAGGAGCTCATGATACACTTTACAGTTGGTTTAGCCACCAATAACAGGAGAGAAATAGAACAGGAGGTGGCCGCTAAGCATGTTGAGTATGTTCGTGGGCAATTGACAAACCGCACAGACCTGGGCTAACATCAGACTAAAATACCTAATGTAATCACATGATACACAATTGTGTCACCCCATCAATGCAATTTCCATGTTGGAATCTTTGCACGAATGACGAGGGAAATCAGAACATCCTGTAAGGCAAATGAAGCAGCAACACGTTTTAATGTCAGTGCCAGTTTTGTACTATTCTTCTGGTCACCGCATTAAACAAAGACTTTATTAGGGTTTTTTGACACTGAAGATTGTGTATTATATCCTGCCAATCTAAGAAGGGAAGTAAACCCTTCTCTCCTTTCTCGTACCCAGCTTTAATGGTAAGAAGCTGCTGTCTATACAAGTTAAATGTGTTTCTATGGAGGAAATGACATCGGTGGCAACCTGATGACCCAGAAACCAGTCATATTGCTGCATAACCAGAGCCCGCATTTTGGAATTTGGAAGCCAACGACAGGGTCTTGTACATGAACCCACATCGATAATACTACACAACTCGGATCCTACAAATCATAGCTTAAGTGCATTGTTCTCACAACTATTAGTTCTAACCATTCTCTGGAACCAAACAACTTGGCAAACCATAATACAAAGCTGGCTGCTAAATTAAAATAAACATACCATCCTGACGGTAGCCAAGTGGTTCTCCTTGAGCTCCCATGTCAATTCCAATATCTCCTGTCTGTTGAAGAAAAAAATATTTGTATAACCTATTTAAACTGCTATTTGAAATATCCCTTTCTCAGGAATTCAGTCTAGCAAAAGCCCATTTTATGGAAAAAGGTTTAGATGCAAAGATGCAAAGAAATTCTTGAGATTTATTTTAATAAGAAAAACTAAAAATGCTCAAAATCTGTTTAATATTTTAACCATTAAGAAATGAAACGGGTGGGCTGGTGGAATTGACCTCTATCTTATATACAAATTTCCCCCCAGCTCAGTTTCAGATCGGATGCAGAGTGATCTCTAAAACTGCAACTTATTTTATCTTTTGGGTGCTATGCTGATTGAACTACTGTAGTTTCTTAACATTTGTTTCTAGTTAAAACGTATTCAATTGGCTGCCGCATTTCGCCCACAAAACATAGTCACTACACTTTACAGTATATTCTGTGAAGCACTTTGAGACGCCTCGAAGACATGACAAGGCGCTACATCAAATGCAATTATTATTATTAACAGATTTCCTTTTTTGTTTTGCCAATTTCCTCCCTCCTCTTTTGAAAGCATCAAACTGTAGCTGTGAAAGTACCACTTTCCTGAGTGAGCCTTGCCAGCAAATTTAATATGGTACTCGAAGGCTAAAGTTAATTGTAATACTGATACTATTTCTCCAAATTTAAACAGCTTACTCAGCAGACTGTGAATCAAGCCTGGAAACTTCTGGTTTGTGCGGTGTAAAGCTACACCAAAGATATCTTCATCCACTTTGTCATCAGAACCACCCCCACCCGCAATCCCAAGATAAGCAGATGAGTACTATCTAGTCATCTGATTTGCGCGGTGCCCATTTGTAAGCTTACCTCATTCCACGCCATAGGCTCAGTTCTGAACAACGAACTTGTTAGTTCAACAGATAGACGTTTCTTATAATCTTGTGGCTTATCTTCAGACATACGGAAGAGTACTGCTGCAGCATAGGTAGCTAAACACACACAAATTGAAGATTTTATTTTTAAAAACCTCTATTCTATCCATTACATTAAAAAGGTCACCATTAAAGAATTCAAAACCACACATTTGGGACATACAACGCAATATGAAATCAGGTTGAATAAGCAATTTGACCAGTAGGAAACCAGCAGAAATAACAAATGGAAATAGACATAAATCTTGAATTATATAACCAACTCTAAAACAATGTTACAAATCAGGCTTTAATTCGGTACTGCGGCTAATTCAGTATATTAATGATTACTTGCAGTATAAATCATAAATTTCCCAGCACTATGAATATTTCCCAGGACCAAATTTAGGAAGTCATCATCAATGCAAGACTTCAATGGGCACGATTCATTATTGGGTTGCGGGACTTAATGGCATTTTTCTAAGCACAGAACGGCACAACAGCAATCTGCAAATGATAAAATTCAAGGTGGTTTTCAACATATCCCAGTTATTCGCTCCTAAAAGGCCTTTGTAGAAAGGAGTACATCACAGCCAAAGAGAAATTGCATAATCCAGCATCTACCCAACCTAAACAGTTTCTGTGTATGTTACTTACCAACACCTTCATTTCTGGAGTGCAGCAGTTCAGTCAAAGGAGCTGTGGCGCCTTCCGCCTCAATAGCCTCGGCTGCCTCCTTATCCTGAGCTAACTCACACAGCACACCAGCAGCCACCCTTTGGATGTTCTCAATGGGAGAATACAATAACTGCCAAGAGAAAAGGGTAAGAAATTATTAGCAAATATCAAAACTATTTCATCTAAAAACTATTATTCAATGTGACATACAAACAATGCTCATGGGAATCAATAGTGCTGAGGTCAAAACAAGCATTATTACTATGACCTTGATTTAAATGCTCTGAGATTCTACCCTTGCTATATAAGTGCAAATTGTTGTATTATTAAACCATCCATAAAATTAACATTGTTGATTTTCGAATACGTTGGCCATTACTGACAATTTATTTTAAAGAATTCAAAATGACAGTTTAGTTCTGGTACAAGAAGGAAGCTCTTTTCTTGCTGCATAAAAGACACCAGCATTCCAAAAAGCAAAAGTATTTTTGAGTCTGGCTCAATTGGTAGCAGTCTTGCCTCTGTCAGAACATTGAACTCAGTTCAGAAGAATGAGCACTTTGGGAAAGGAAAATGGGCACCTGGCACAATTGTAACAGTACCACATCAGAAGTTAATTACATTAGAATTTTAAAAATGCATTTTTAAAAATAAAACCCACCTGGACAAACAGTGGAATGGTATTAAGTCCTCTGATAACAATCCGGTTGTGGACATCACGCGCAAGGATATGAAGAGCACCAGTGCAGCCTTCCACTATCTCTTCCATTCGAACGCCCTCCTACAAAACAAGACACATTTGAATCTGTATACAGTACAAATTTCTATTCTACATTGCAAACACAAAATTTTCCTGTATATAAACTTTTGCATATTAGCTGTTCAGGCATTTGCCTAGATTGCACTTTCATGTTTCATCAATTATATTTTGCAAAGTGCGTTTACATGAAAGGTACTTTATAAATGCAAGTTATTATATTGCAGACTGAGCTTACCACAAATTGCTGCTGTGTGCCTCCCATTGAAGTGCGGCGTTGGGTATCTTGGTGGGCTCTAACCAACAGCTGAACCAGTCTTGGAATGGCACCTTGCTCACGAAGTGGGGCATGGTTAGCTGGACACAAGGCCAGATTACGAATGAGACCAACAGTAGCCTAAAAAAAGTAATACATTTATTAATGCATGAGAGATACCTTATTTTTAACTACTAATAATGATGCAATGATAAAAGAGCAACTAAAGTAGTTTTTCAAAATCTTGCAGTAAGTAAACTTTAATGGGCATAATGTGCAATTTTCAGCCTAAAAATTGTCATTTTATATGTCAGCCTGGTTGGTAGCCTTCTGGGTCAGAATCGTGTGGGTTTAGACTGCCCAGGCTGACAATCTAATGTAATGCTGGGGAGGGAGGGGGTGGGGGAAAAATATGCATTGTTGGAGGTGCCATCCTTCAGATGAGACATTAGTATAGGAGTACATGAAGGACACTTTCTTTACCTTGATCAAAGGCCAGTGAGATGGAGGATGAAGCAGTTTAACCACAACAGGCAGCCCATAGTGAAGACGCACAGCGTTTTGAGCCATCTCTGCATCTTGATGTCTGCTGGTCAAATGACGAAGGGCACAAATGGCAGGTTCAGTGATATCTTCTCTGTCACCAGCTCTGAGGACAGTGCGAACCAAAGCCTCGATACCACCAACCTGACAGACCATCATCTTGTTCTTGTAGTTGTTACACGTCAGGTTAGAAAGTATACCAGCTGCACATGTAACAACGTTAATATCATCTGAGCCCAAAAGCTGGACGAGAGTTCCAAGAAGACCTTCCATTCCCTCCTAAAATGCAATGAAAGAAGTTAAACATGCCTCAATATATTCATCGTACTTAATGAAACATGACTTCAGCATTTTTCAATAATTGATATCAGATAAACATCAAAAGCATATACAGTAGAACACTGGATATATACAATCAGGCTCCAATAATTCAGGGATGTTATACTGGAAAAAAAATATTCAGCTATGTGCATGTTACTAGGTCTGTGATTTACTAAAGTAATACAGCAGTAGTTTGTTTTTTAAAAAAGTCTAAAATGCAGGATTACAAACAGAGGGAGAGAGGGTGAGAAAGCAGAGGATAGAGTGAGACGGATAATAAGAGAGCGTTAATTTATAATGAATAGATAGTCAGAGAGCGTCAATTTATAACTTGCTCAGTATTTATTGTTTAATGCCCCATATGATTGAAGACTGAAATTAAAGACAGAACAGGATATTTAATCACTTATGTAAAATGTATTGTGCCAGTTAATGATTCTACAATCATTTTTAACAATTCAGTTTAAACATTTACCAATTACATAGGTTTTTATTTGGAGTTAACACAATGAATTCTATTCCCTCCTTAAAAAACACGCTTTCAATCATCTCCTCCCCCACCTCCCAGTTTAGGTGCCCAACCAGTGCTACAGTGTTTTGAGATGTCTTCCTGACATGAAAGGCGCTATATAAATGTAAATTGTATTTTTTTTCCTTCTCAAGGTTTAATAAGTTAAAACCTTACCTGCTTAGTAGCAGCATCTGAAAGATTTCTCAGAGTCCAAAGACAATTCTGAACAAGTCGTTGACTTGGGTCAGTGAGGTGCAGTCCAAGGGCCTGCATACCACCTGAAAAGGAATATAAAAGTAGACTGGTTAGTTGGTCTGCCTAAACAGAATTGAGATAATCGCCCAAAACACTGAGTACTCACCAGCTTCCACTATTGCAGGTTTGTTACTGGAGCACACAGACAGCACTTTGAGCACACGGCTGGTTGTCCATAGTAGTTTCTCATAAGTATAGGTCCTCATAATGTTAACCAGAGCCTGGGGCCCTCCACTTGCCAGAATGATCAGCTGCAAAACAAGAAATTTAAGTTTGCGCCATTACTTTTAATATATTTTAATATTACTTTTAAAAGCATAAAATTAAGATTCATTTCGGTAAAAAAAATAGGGAATATATATTGAATGGTAAGGAACTGATGAGAAAATGGATTTGGAAGTCATTGAAACTGGAATCGCATGTGGCAAAGGCTGTAAAGAAAGCTAATAGCATACTGGGTTTTATACACAAGGGGGTAAAGTCCAAAAGTAAAAGTGGTACAAATGTAAAGCAATAATGCTAAGTTCGGCCACAACTATAGTGCATCTAGTTTTAGGCACCTGACTTAAGGAAACATGTTAAGATCTTAGAGGGGCTACAGAAGAGGTTTATGAGAATGATTTTGGGATGAAGAGCTACAGTTATGAGGAGAGACTGGGGAAGCTGGGTCTGGTTTCATTGGGAGCAGAAAAGGTTGGGGGGGGCAGGGAGAAAACTGATAAAAGTATATAAAATTATGAAGGTTTTGACAGGGTAAATAGGAAGAACTTATTTCCATTAATAGGGGAATTAAGTGACTTGGGGACATAGTTATAAGACCACCATAAGAACAGCGAAAAGAGAACTTTTTTTTCACCCTGACAAAAGAGTGGATGCCTAGTGATGTGACCCAGGTGCAGGCTGTTATATAAATAAAAGTTGTTGTTCTTTCTGTCGGTCAATGTCACTCACCTTGCTCTCTTGGTTGCCATACGCCAATATTTGCAGGCAATCTGTTGTGATGGCCAGGAATTTGACATTGGTTTTATTTAGCAAAGCAACCATTTTCTGCAAGCCACCAGCCAGGCGTACGGCCATCTTAGCTCCTTCCTGGTGTAACAGGAGGTTGTGAAGGGTCGTTATAGCATAGAACAGAACAGAGTCCACTGGAGACCTGCAAAACAATGTGAATAAATAACTCAATTAATTGGTTAAATACCACAAGTCTAGCAGCCTGCCCCAGTGGGAAAAGGCACATGCAACATAGTAAGAATCATCACTTTCGAAGGTGGGGAAGCAAACAGCAAAACAAAATTCCAGTACTACCTGTATTGAAACTGAACGATATGCACCCAGTATGTTTCATATTTTATTTCCAGTGCTTTTTGCTGATCTCAGTCGGGGCATAAATTGCCTCAGGGCCAAAAGTGCAGGAAGGGATAGGAAACCACATGCATATATGGTTCCCAATACACAACTAACAAAAGTGAATATGTTTGAAGAGCTTGCAGAATTGTCTAGATTTAACAGATTAAGAACCACTTAAACCATATGTCACAAAATGCCTGGTGGAACCCAGTATGAGTTCAGTGCTTTAAGAAGGGGAAAAAGTAAAAAGAACAAATCTTAAATTCTGTTAAGTGATGGTCCACTTTAAAGAAAAACTGACTTTAGAGCCACCTAAAGATGACATATTAAAAACTGGGGAAAAGGGCAGCGAAATCTGTAGATTCATATTTTCTTTTTCCTTTTCAAGAATTCCCATATCACATTCCCATGCTTCCAGTAATTTCCAGTGATAGTCCACAATATATTGTGCACAATACTTTCAGCCACACCAAGGCAACAGCACAAGAAGACATGGGTTCAGGTTATTTTTGAAAATTGGGACAGACAGCAATTAGGAAATATTTCTTCCCACAGAAAGCAATCTGCAGCTGAAATGTATTATGAGAAAGCATGGTTGCAGCTAGGGTCTGGACAGCAAAATCCTGTAATAGGAAGAGTGTAAAGTGTTGGTATTGCAGAAGTATGAAATAACATGGTGCAAATATCTTGTGCAATGAAAATTACCCCAAGAACTGAGGCCTAAAATTCTCACCTGGTCTTTAAATTTTAAGATTGTGTAGAATCAAGAAAAATTCTTAAATTCAGTCTCAATTCAAATCCATCAAAAATCCAATGCTCTCTTGATACCTCTCCCTTGCAGCAGCAACTCCAGTAGTGACAGAGCAGAAGATCCCTTTTTGGAAAACCAGTATCATCCCTCTGGGTATAACATGCCATGATACTGATCAACAGCCATAGCATTTTACATTATCTTATTTCAAAATCTCTCAAAGCACTTCATAGGTAATTACGATCACATGCTCGTGTGACATTTTGTAGACAAACACAGCAGCCAGTAAAGTGACACAGAGAACAATGATCAATTATCTGTGAGATCATTGGTCAGGCCACTGTGAAAATCTCCCTTTCCCCATTTCAAAAGTGTCTTGGGATCCTTGTCCATAGGAAACAAGTAGATGGGACCTTGCCTTAACATCTAACCTAAAGATAGCATCCAACAGAGCAGTGTTGCGACAGTCTAGATTATGAATTCAAGCACATTGCGGTGCTTCAATTTATAGCCTTCGTACCCCAGTAGTCAGAGTATGTAGACAAATTGAAACCTGAAAAATAGGTTTCAAACGCTTGGAGCAAACAGCAAAAAAATTATAACTGGAGTTACAGAACAAGAATACACAAAAAAATTATTGAATACGTTACCCAAGCATTTTCACCAGGGCAGGGATACCTCCGGATTTAAAAATAGCCAGCAACCCTTCACGATGATGGGACAGATTATGTAGAGTGCCAGCAGTGCAACGTGCAGTCTCTACATCATTGGTATTCTGCATAGTTCGGACAATAGCAGATACCATTTGTGGGGAACGCATAATGGCATGGCGAGAGGCTTCCTTTTTGGACAGCTGATGAACCATCACAGCAGCCTTATTTACAACAACCTACAGAGAAACAAATCAGTATTAAAAGTGCTAGACCTGGAGTAGTCCTCAGCTTCTAGTTCACTATTAAATGCTGTAGCTGCTTTAACCACATATAATCACACATTCTTTGATTATATGTAGCTTGGCCCAATTCAGTACTAAAAGGTCAAGTACCCAGAACAGTGGTGCACACTTGCAGAGCATTGTTTCAGCCCACTGGATCCTAATGAACTTGAGACATCTTACAACAATCTCTCCTGACCACAGCCACGAGCGGTTTTTATTCACATTTGTACTATGCAGTAGGCAAATTGATGCATTACATCTAATATTCTCCAGTATACCTAATCTATGGCACCATGAACATAAAACAATCGAATCATTCATTTACCTGGTCCTCATCATTAAGCAGTTTGGTCAGTTCTGGGATAGCACGAGTAGCTAACTCAGCGTCATCCTGATAGTTGATTAGATTAACAACAGCGTGTTTCAGCATCTGTGAAGGTTCAGCCAAGCGCTGAACATTGGTTGGGTGAGCTGCATCAAACTGTGTTGACGGGATCTGCAACCCTTCATCCAGTGTTTCAGGAAACATGGCAGCTCGAACACGCTGTGCTCTAGTCATAGCATATTGTCCATCAATGTCTGATAAAGGGGGCAAAATAGGGGAAAGAGACAAGTCAATATAGATAGATACAACAATTTATTCATTTTTTATAGTTTTATGTTCTGGTGATGCACGAGAAATGTAGGTGGAACGTATAAAATGCAGGAACAATGCACATACAGAGACTGACAAATTTGACTTCACTAGGCCTATAACTATTGGTAACAGCACGGTTAGTATACAATCAAAACATTTAAATAGACTCACCAGTTACTTGCTCTGGTGTGAAAGACTGTGAGTAGCTTTGCTCCCATTCGTAAAGCACCTGATTGGTGTCCACCTCTTCCTCTTCTGGGTTCCCTTTCCCACTCAAAGAGGGGGCTGTAGTTGTAGCACCAGAGTGAATTCCAGAGTCCAGGTAGGACTGTTGTTGCCAGTGACTGACCTGAGCTTTGCTATCAGGCTCCATAGCCATGTCTAACTCCATCAAATCAGCTGTTGAGAGATTAAAAATAAAATTAGATAAAGATCCATTATTTTCTCCAGGTCTCCAAACTCTTCCTTACTTCACGTCAAAACATTTAAGCTGTTGATTCGTCCCGATTTCTTTTACTTGGAATGAAACAGATTAATAAAAAATAATCTTCAATACAAGCCCCATTGTAGATCATTGGACATCACAGAAGATACAAATTGGCCAAGTTAAAAATGTTCCATCAGGAGATCCTGTAGCTGGAGTCCTGTAGCTCAGTGGTTAGAGCACTCGCTTTGCAAGCGAGAGACCTGAGTTCAATTCCAGGCAGAGCGAAACCTTGGGCAAGTTTCCTTACTCCACACGCCTAATAATAATCCCTCCAAAAACCAAAAACAATAATAAATTGGTCATTTTCAATCTACGACTGTTTGTGGGACATTGCTGTGCGCAATTGGCTGCCGCGTTCACCCACAAATATACAGTCAATTCACTTTACAGTATATTCTGTGAAGCGCTTTGGGACGTCCTCCCGACGTGAAAAGCGCTATATCAAATGCAAGGATTATTATTATTATGCTGCACTGGTGTACCACACACTGTACCAGCTCTTCACTCACTCTGCATTTCTCTCTCTTTGACTCTTCAGTCATCTCTCAAGACCTAGCTGGTCTAATCATTGCTCATAGTGGATGCACATCTCCTGTTGATTTTACCCAAGTGTTAAAACATGTAACACTAACATCTTTAGAAGTACTGAAAACTTTGAGACTACTTAACAACATACCTGTAGTTGTCATCTTTGTTATTCAGTATCCTGGTTTTATTGACTGGTTTGACTCCAGGATCTGAAATAAAAACCCAGTGAAACTCCTTAACAAACTGTATCATTAAGCAATAGTTTAAGGATGGATGGAAACACAATCTAACTGAAAGACTAAAGTCTAATATGCCTTACTTAGTTTTCAATGATCATCATTCTCGATAAGCATGTTATGGGTTAGCCCATTTACAATATTATTTTGGCCATTAAACTATGATTGAAAAAAATTCAGGGGAATTGAAAAAAGATAATCTTTGGCATTTTACATTGGGAGGGCATCTCAATTCGCTTCACAGGATTTGCCATGAAGTGGAATGATTGCATTTGTAGGAGAAGACATTGCACATGGCAATATCCCACAAACAGACATGAAACAAACAACCGATTTTATTTGAGGGATTGTTGGTCAGGACACCAGGATAAATTCCCTTCTCTTTTCATCCACCCCAAACAGGCAGAAGAGATGCAAATGCATGTATTATATAAATAGTTATGTAAATATGCACCAGCAAAACTGTTAGTTCCTGGAGTTCATTTTTGAGATGGGAATTCTTTCATGTCAACTTTGTTCTGCAAAATGCAGAGCCCTACATCACAGCTTGGTGACCTGTGCTCAATATCCCAGACTAATGCATTAAAACAAAGTGCGATGAAAATGGCCAATGTCTGGGTCAGCAGGTCACCACTGAAATCACTTCCTGTTCAAAGTGCCAAGGAAAAAGCTGGCTGCAGCCTGATGGCCCAAAACTCAACCAATATTGAGACAATAAGACTACCACCCTTCCGATAAAAAAGTCCACAGGACACCCATGTTAAAAGCAAACCCAAGGTCTACTGAGCTGCTTAAAATAGGGTTGCTCTGCATAATGGAACCTCAAATAGATTGCCCAGATAATGAGCAAAAACACCACCTGTTATGTAAACTACAGAAAAGCGAACCTGATGTCTGATCGGAATAGCCATTTGGTACCAATAATGCAGCTTTTGAAAAGACCAAATTGTCTTACAAAAAAATTAATATATATGTAAAAGGATTAAATAGTTTGATTGCGTAATACAACATCTTTCTGGACTTATGAAACAGAAACACTGGACGTATTCTACAAGTTTTCTAAAAAGGTTGCCTTCCACCTCCTCGTCCCCTGAACAATGACTTTGCTGGAGTGCAGGTCACAGGTACCTCTGGAGTCTCACATACAAGCCAGTCTTTAGATTCGAGTTTCAACAGATTCATTCTCGGCACGCTGTACAGCTGAGCCCAATCCTGTCTTTGTCAAACTTCAACACATGCCATCTCAAAAGCACAAAGGTTCCCCCAATTAAGTATAATCCAGAATCACTCCTGCTCCGATCAACTAATCACACAGTGTAAATAGGGAAAAACCCCAGCATCAATAGTCGCAGGATACTTCACAGGCAGTAGAGTACTCTACAACATAACATCTGTTTACATTTTTGTTGGCGAAAAACTTTGATCTGGCACATTATCGTCTGACATTTTATCAGAATGGAAAATGAAAGAAGGACTAAGAAATAACTAAGAAATAACTAGGGACCTTTCAATTTGCAGTGTGGTTGGGAAAACATGTACATCCATAGATGACAGTACTATACATCTGATAGGGGAGGTGTCCTTTAGAAATGTTGAACAACTGAGATATAGGTGAATGTAACGTTACGGATATTGAGAATAAAAAAAGATGCAAGTTAAAATGGACATGGTTGAATTCAAGGAGTTTCCGTATTGTTGCTGGTGTGTGGAACAACAAGAACAAAATTACATTTGTGTAGCGCCTTTCACGTCGGGAAGACGTCCCAAGGCTCTGGACAACCAGTGTTTCGGAACCGAGCTGGGGTAGGCGGAGGGACAGTGGGATGGAGTTCCAGAGGGTGGGGGCAGAGTGGCTGAAGGAATAACATTACTCAAAGCAAACTAAGCAGATCCAGACAAAAGTTTGGGTTATTTGGAAAACAGTTTGATTTGAACAGATTCTGAAGTAGTCTATGAATAATAATCAGGTTCCTACTTAATGCGAGGTATACAGAGGCGTGAGGAGGAAGGAAACTTGCCTAAGGTTTCTCCCTGCCAGCAACTGAACCCAGGTCCTCTCGCTTGGGAGGTGAACACCCTAACCACTACGTTACAGAATGCCACAAATCTGAAAGCAGCATAAATCGCTCATATTTTGTTTGTGAATAGCAATTTACGAACACATTGTTCTTTTCCCCTTCCCACCACCCTCTTATGATTAGCTTTTATCAGCCCTACCCCTACAGGAAGCAGCAATAATTGAATGCCAAGAATGCTACCTCTTCAACCAGTGATATGGCTTTATATGCACAACAGACCAAAGATTTAACAAGCCAAGGGCCATCCGCAGGGTAGGAGTAAACTCAACAAAAGCTCAACAGGAAATAAATGCAAATATTCATTAACCATGGGACTTGACTATGTCTGTCTCTGAACAGGACAAAAGAACACATTAAATACTGATTAACAGGGGATGTCCTGGAGGCCCATCATTTCACACCATATTTTAACTAACATGCAGACTAGTAATCTTGACACCAGTTTCATTCACGCCAATCTGGCACAGTTTAAACTCATTTGCTAAATAACAGAATCCTTTAGAAACATAATAGCACATTTAGCTTCCACCTGTGGTGGCAAATAGATAGTAGGTGGCGTACAAATGGAGAGACTGCTCTCTTCCCATTACTATTAATTTAGCTGCTAGAAGACATATACATTACGGAGCCACAACTTGCATTTATATAGTGCCCCTCATGGAGCATAGTATCTTGACAATGGTGGAGCACAATGCTGAGCCAGAGGGAGGGGACTGTGAGCATGGTCAAAGAGAAGGATCCTCAGATGCGATCTGAAAATGAGGAAGAGGGGGCAAGGCGGAGGGATTGAGGGAGTGTTCCAGAGTTTTGGGGCATATGGCAGAAACTGTGACCGCTGATGGTGGAACGGAGGGCACAAGGAACAGTGCAGAAAGCCCCCACATGCAGAAACCACTGATGGTTTTGGTAGTAAAATTAGGTAATGCTGCTCACCAGAAAGCCCACAAGGAGTTCCTGGTACTTGCCATCCACCTGTCAAATGACCAACTAATGACAATAGTATTTAAAGATTTCCCCCTACCCCCCCATAGAATAATTGTGTTAAATGTCACCCACTCCCATCACACAGATTAGCAATCTTGACACCCTCTATAATGATGCCTTGTTTCTGCAGCTAAAATGTGCTTCAGCATGGTGTACCATGGATACTTCCGATTTTAACTGATTGGTTTCCTGTTTATGGTGCACACACCCAATGCCACGGAAACATTTATTCATGCCTTCGTCACATTCCACTTAAGATTTTTCCACTGCACTCTTCACTGGTCTTCCTAGCTCCACCATTCACAAGTTGAAACTCATCTAAAACTCCACGGCCTGCATCCTTACCTAGACCAATCTCCAAAAACACATCACTAGTTTCCACTGGCTCATTTCTCAGCAGATCCATTTCAAGGTCCTTCCCTAAACTATAAATCCATTCACTCTCTTGACACCTCTATCTCTCCGATATTCTCCTATCATATTCCTCTGCCCACCCTCTCTGCTCAACTAATTTGGGCTTGTTGCATTTCCTCCACCCATGCCACCATTAGTAATTGAACCTTTAGTTCCAACACTATTTCCTGAAATTATTTCCCTATTTCCACCACTCAGTCTCACTCTCCTTCTGTCCTGCATCAAATCCCACCTCGTTGAACAAGCCAATGGCTACCTCCGTCTTCCCCTTTGCTCAGTCTCAAACTACATCCTTGTGAAGCATTCCTACTTCTGGATTATAAATACAAGTTGTTCCACAGCCACAGAAGCCCTCCTTGCATCAAATGGTGACCCAACGATCATTGCCAACGTTGGAAAGAAATTTTGCCAGTTCCTGGCCTAAGACCAGTTAAAGCCAACATTGTGAAACAAACAAAATTATTCTGATATCTCTCGGAGCACAAATAACCCAATTGGAAAATAAAATTAGATGCAATGTTGGTCATTTATTCTGGCTACCAGCAGCTACATCAAGGTGTGTATATAGGGTGGAGGTACAATTTCCCACTATTGTGATGATAATAATCCTTACATTTGACAAAGCACATTTGACCTTGGGAGGATACCTTGAAGCACTTTGGAAGATTTACTATAAAGTGTAGCGGAGCAATTTTGAAAATGTGGCATCTTATTTGCACTCAGCAATGTCCCGTAAATAGCCATGAAATAAATGTCCGACTTTATCTGGTGGAATGTCAGGCAGGACCAAGGAGAAGCTCCCTTCACTTTCTGAATAAGTGCCATAGGATCTTTTAACAAGCAACTGAACAAAAATGTGGGACCTTAAGTTAAATTCTCATCTAAATTACAGCACCTCCAACACCCACCCAGCACATTTTATTCGATCACTACAGATCATTGATTGTATTTCCACTTTTATCCCCACATGTCTTTAACTACTGTTAATCCAACACATCTATCCCAATTGATTCTGCACCTATGGACATTTGGGCCAGTGAATTCCACATTTCCATAACCCACCTGTGAACATTTTAGCTGGTAAATTAATACTGGATGTCTTCCAAAACCAGTTATCCTATCTAAGATTATGCTTCCAAATCAGAACGCAATGACCAAAATAGGTACAATTAGCATCAGCACTTGTTTGTTTTTATATTCCAGGAAACTAGTTATAAAGTACAATATACCATTAATCTGTGCAAAACAGTGTATGCACAGTTGCTTTTATGTTTCAAGGCTATAAAATTCACTCCAGAATATCAACAGGACATAATCACAACAAAGAATCATAGTAGTTTTAGTACCAATTGTTTGCCTGCACAATGTCACTGCCCTTGACAGTAATTACATGTGAAACAAACATCATCATCATAGCCACTATATCAAATGCAAGAATTATTGTAAATATAGCACATTACAAGAATTACTAAATTACTAAAAGTCACCAGAACTGAACTCCATTAATTGGATCCTCCCACCATCCTCCCTAACAAACTACTCAAACGCTTCATAAGATTTATTGTAAAGTGTAATATCTATTTTGTAGGCAAACTATGCCAATCATATACTATTTTTCTGAAAAAAATCAAGCAAATATTGCACCTTAAAAACTAGTCTTAAAATCAGTACCGTTTTGTGAACTACTCTACCACATAATGAGCTTGCTCACCAGCACAGGATGCAATACAGACACAAGACTTCCCGGCCACAAGCCACAGGAAGCAGGACCAGCTGAATTGTAAATAGCTTGGAGAATTGATACACAAACAGAGTGGGGTAACAGACTTGCATTTTACATTCCAAAAAGTCATTGATTTAAACATACCCAAAGCCAAATCACNAAAAAAATCAATGCAGCCCAATTCAGCTGACTTGACATTTAGTTGATACTGTATTAATGAGCATCAAAATACCTATTAAGTTAAAAATATGTAGTCAATTCACTTTACAGTAGATTCTGTGAAATGCTTTGCGATGCCTTATCACATAAGGCGCTATATTAAATGCAAGGATTATTATTATTATTAGTTACACAAGACCAGCTGTTGAGAAGTTGATAACAGAAGGTTTCAGTAGCTTGAAATTTCTTCAGTCAAAACAGAAACTCACAGAAGATATTCTAATTTCTAAGTGGGAAGATATGTAGAGACTCCCCTTGGTATTTGTATAGAAGATGATTACCAAGTGTTGATGTCCGATTCAATTAACAACAATTTGCATTTATATAGCGCCCCTCACGTGGGGTAGCATCCTGAAGCACTTATTATATTACTTATAATTAAACCATTCATGCCCATCAACATCCAGTTTGAAAATTCTAGTAACTGCATTTTGTAGCCAATCTTCAAGAATTGAATAAGCATTTTATAATCTACACATTTTGTCCTACCTTTCTCTATAACATTTTAACCCCTGCATTTGATATTCCTATGGCAAATCTTTATTTTCAAAGTATACTTAAACAATAGTTACTGCCCTTATCCTTTCTATGATAAAGCTGTATTTGGACTTTGCTTAAAAATCTAAAAATGATTAAATTGCATCAAAGCAACTAAAGTATTAAGTGAATTTAAATAAACAGAAATACAAGCTTGTATGAGGAACAAAAAGGTATTTAAGTAATAAATATCAACCAGAACCCCAAAAGATGCATTTCAATGTTGGCAAATCACAAATATCTCACATCCACTTGTAATCACAACACATTGCTATCCACAACAAAAGAAACCAGCATTAACACCAACATGCTCCTATAAATTGTGCACAGGAACTGTACCCAACAACTTCAGATTTTTTTCATGGGGCATTCATTTGTGTAACAGAATCCTTTAAGAGTCCAAAGCCAAATTTAGATTGCACCCATGGTGGCAAATGCATAGGCACACACGAAAATGTTGATTTTCCCATTATTAAACTACTGTTTAAGCTACTGATTATTGAATAATATCAATCCCCAAATCCAACACAAATATAGTTTCTCAAAGGTGAGAATCTTCTGAATTTTTGTACCATTTTATTGCCACAATGTACAAACTTCTAAAATCCCAAATCCTGAATCATGCCAATCTCCCTAGAAAAGCTTCAAAAATGGTACCAGTTTACATCAGAAGTTACTGTTTACCCACCTAGGTTAATGAAGAGCTTATTATTCCAACTACAGTTCAGGGATATTCCTCATGCAGATTTTAAAACTGCTGATCAAGTTTGGATTCTTCAGTCAAAAGGAGAACGAGTCTGTGGAGTCATGCAATCTAAAGATCTATGGAACAGACCAGTCATGAAGATTTAATAAGATTGGTGGCATTTCAAGTTCAGGTCACTGAGAAATACTGGTGAATAACTCACTGTACAAAGTCCATACTGAAATCCACAAAACTCAGCACAGCAACAAAATGAGGAGGTAAGAGGACACCAAAATGAAATCTGGCTATTAAACACCATTCTTTGCCTGCCAACAATATCAGTAGCTAAAAGTAATGGCAGTCAGAATAACATATCAATGCCAACACTGTTGCTCTTACTACTGCAAGTTTTAAACATGACATAAAAACGCAAGTCTACACAAACATGACCAGTTGGACTTCCAAAGGCTTGAGCCAGCATACGCCACCTTTTTGGAGGTTTGGGGCGGGGAGAGAGAAGTCCATTTACTATCACATAAACTAAATTTCCATTTACAGTTCTACCTATAATTAAGGATCTGTATCTCATCAGCCCACAGCTTTTAATTTATGTAATTAAGAAATCAAAGATTCTGAATGTGGTAAAACAACCAAGAACAGCGTAGGAAGAGAAGACAGAGAACATTTACAAGAACTACTTGCTGTATAAATAGGGAGAGGTGGAAACCACAAAAATAGATAACTATCCTATTATCTAAAAAATCATCATTTCTTTAAGACTTTCCACATTGTAACGTTATCATGACTTTTTGGTCACTCTATGCAATCATAAAAGCCATTCAGTGTCAATCAGTTTGCAATACTGCACAGCTGTATTGTCAATACTGTGCAATGTCTAATATATCCAGACTTGTGTTATTAGAATTAGACAAATAGCTATTTAGTACTGAGTGAAAAAAACAATACGTGTTGTACTTTTTCCAAAGATCTTTCCTGCATATATGACTTTAAATTGTATCAAAACAGAAATGGTCCACCAACCCATCAGGTTACAAAAAATAATTATCCTACTGTAATTAATCCAAAATACACACTAAACTAGCATCTAACTCATGCCAAAGAAAGCCTAACCAGGGCCTCAATGACCTAAAGATGAACTCTTGAGTACCAGATGAATTTCATTTGACAGTTTACTTTTACTTTTACAGCCTTGGAAAACATTGGAAAACATTTCAGCTCAACAGTAACTTACATAAAAGTACTATTCATTTCAAAACCCATGAAAAAGCAAGAGTCCTTTAGAAAATGATCGTTCGAAAGTCAATGCACTTATTAGGATCTAGGATTAATGAGCATTTCTAACTAAATCCTCACCATGTACATCAAGTTATACAAGGAGCTCAAGGGGTTTTATGAAAGCTAGGGTTCATAGACATAAGTGGGGTAGAATTTAGAAAAAAACACTTAAGATAGTGTAGTTCTTTTTATTTAATCCTATAATCTATATCTTCCAAAAATGGTTCACTAACTGTAGAAATAGCAACATCCCAACTGCACCCATATTGATCGCTTGCTCTATCCCCTAACCGGTACACTAGTTTGAGATCTTCTGAACACTCTTTGTTCCAGACAAAATAACATACCAGCTCTACCTAGTGTTGGTTTTGGCACCGCATTTAAGTAAAACGTTGACTCAGGTCTGTATTCAAATTAGAACCTTGGCAAAACACCAAATTTCACGAAAACTGATATAGACCCTCATGTCGAAATGCTTCACTGAAGTGTACTGTATTTGTAAGCAAACACGGTAGCTAATTTGCACATATCACTGTATTGGAGTGCCAGCCTAGAGCGAGTCCAAAATCCCGATGTGGAGTTCAAACCCAGAACTTTCTGATTCAGAGGCAAGAGTGCTACCATTTGAGCCAGGCTGGCATTGAACCATGGCATAATTTAAGACTGGCAAAGGAACATGAACCCACATATTGTGGGAGTTGCAAGGATGTAGATCAGTCATGAAGTGAATCACTAATTTTAACTGGAGGACTGTTGGCCAGGAATCCAAGAGAAACTCCCTTGTTTTTTCAAATAGCTTCATGGGATCTTTCACGTCCATCAGAACAGGCAAACAGAACCTCAGTAAACTGAGCAGCATGTTGCAGGATCAGTCAAGATTATGAACCCAAAATCTTGATGTATTGCCTCAACCTTCTGATCCAGAGGCAAGAGTGCTACCAACTAGCCAGACTGACACCAGGATTTTTTTTAAGAAACCTGAACCCCAATTCTCAGTTCAAAAGATGATTGGAAGAGAGCATGAAAAATAAAACATTTATTGTAGGAAGCCCACGACCACAAAAACAAACTTGCTTCCTACCAATCCTAAATTCAAGATAAAATCAGGCCAACGTTGCAGTGTTCAAACAACTCCTAATGGTTGTGGCATAAAAAATATGAAATCATTGCAAAGTAAAAGAACTCTTCTAAGCTTGGGGCTAAGGCATATTATACATCACATTGAACATTTATCTAGCACGTTTCACTCCAGCGGCTCAAAGGGCTCGACACTGCTGGCAGGGCACCTAAGCTGGTGTAGAATGTGAAAGTGGGTGGGGAGGGGAAAATCACTGATATCATGATCAAAGAGTTACATCTTGAGACAGACCTTGAAGGTGGAGAGGGAGCGAGTTGGAAGAACTCAGGTGGAATTCCTGAAAACAGAGCAGAAGTCTGAAACTGCGTGGGAAAGAGAGGGTGAGAAACATGAAGGAGACCAATGCTCGCTAAGTGAAGGGAGCAGTCAGGTCAGTATTATGGATGCAAATTAACATCTGCCGAATGCTACATCTGATCCGAGAAAACGTCACTGCTGGTGTTGACAGCCCTCACCTTGAAACTTCATTTCCACCCCTCCCTGGCTGATCATCAGCACAAAGAGGTAGACATGTCCCAACACAGCATAATGCTAAACTTTTAATAGGAGTTTATGCAGAAAGGCCATCAGCAAAATAGCACCCGTAAGTTACCTCTGCCTACAAAGCTCAGCAAGCCAAATAAATTAGATTCTTCAGATCAACTGTAAAAAATTGTGCTGTAGTCTGTAAGAAAGTTATTCGCATGCAATTTCAATACAAAGAAAAAGAAAATAGTTCACTATAATGGGGATTCCATTTAAGCTTACAATTTGTGTTAATAAACTCTATTCATTAGGTGGTGACGGGAGGGGAGAGAGAATCACACTAGACAACAAAATACAGCAATGTAAGGTAGTTCTTTCAACTTTCCCAAAATCTCTGACCATTACTTACTTCATCAAGGAAACCAACAAACCAATTGTTATCAAAAGAAAACTTGATGGGAGTACAGGTTCAGACGTACTACAGCAAGTAGCAAAGGCTGCTATTCACAACAGAACATCTCAAATTCTTTCTTGCTGGAGGCTTGACAGCTACTAGAGATGGTAGGTCTACCTGAATGCCATAGAAAAAGTCTGCAACATGAACACTATATATGAATCTTATTACTGTACATTGAATTAATACAGTGTATATTCAATAACTGAAAACTAGCCGCTGAGTGCCTAACAAATCTTCCTTTGTTGAATCTCGCATTTAAAGATGGCAGCATTTATAAGGTTAATAGGCATGGGCGTTTTTTTGCTGAGCACAGCCTGAAACTTTCTGATTGGCTTTTAGCCAACCAGCAGTTTCTCCCAGCTGCACCACATGCCAGCCAGCAGGCAACACTCAATAACATCCTGCTTTAACACTAAATTCTCTCAGTTTGGAGGGGAATTTGTCGTCCACTCATTTTGGAATAATTTTTTAAAACTTACATACTACAAAGAAATTAAGATGAGAAGCAAAAATAAATGGTACCAAATCACCCTTGTTTTTCAAGTCTGTCACGACACCTTCAAACATATGGAATTAATTTGACAAACTTCAAAGCCCCAGCAGCTTCCATGCACCTCACCCTAACTGCTCAAGTTGCGTTCCTTCCCATGTGCCATATTGACTGCATATCCAGAGCTATAATCTTAAAGGACAATTTGTTTGCTGGTGTTGGCACATTAAAAGTCATTTGAATGAAGTGGACTTGGTATAAAGAAGAAAAATGCATCATTTTTTATTTAAATGTAAAGCATTTTCTAATATAAAATCTAATTATCCAATATAATCTAGCTAACACACTTTTGCAGCAAATACCTTGTTCATACTAAATCTGAATCTCGTAATTCAGGTGGGTGAAAGCCAAGCTCAGTCGGGAACACTCTCACCTCGGAGTCTAGGCTGACACTCCAGTGGAATGTTGGGGGAATGTTGCATTCGTCCAGGTGCCATCCTTCAGGTGACATTAAACCGAGGTCCCGTCTGCCTGTTCAGGTGGACATTAAAGATCCAATGCCACTACTCTAAAACAGAAGGTAATTTCTCCTGGTCCTGGTCAACAATCCCCCAGATAAAATTGATTATTCACGACTGTTTACTTTCTAGTTGTGCAACAGTAACAGGAATCACATAGTCACTTCAGAATAATTTTCATGAATCAAGACATATCTGTCATCACACTGAATCTTAAATTTCAGACAAGATTAACCACTTGCACACACCAAAGCCCATTGATCATTTAGTTAATTTCAGAATTAAATGGTTGGTACAGTGACACTCGCAAAAGTCCCATCTGTATAAATCATACAATTGCCTAAATCGTACATCAAATTAAAAAGTGCTAGTCATACTAATCACCACATAACTCGTATCACGCTACCGAATTTACCAGTTGTCAGATCAAAACTTTGTTTCCCATGCCTGCCTCAAACAGAACACCGCGCATGCGCTCTCTCCATACCCTCCCTCCCCTGGGGACGCAACATCAACCTCATCATGCACGACAGTGGGAGGGGGTTGGGAGGGGCTGAGAGAGGAAACAACAACAAATTATGCTTATATAGTGCCCTTCACGTCGGAAATACGCCCCAGGGCGCTGGACAATCAGGAGTTTGGGACCCCAGCTGGGAGTTGGGTCAGGAGGGGTGGAGGGCAGGTGGCCGAAGGCATGGTTGAAGAAGGTTTTTAGACGGACTTGAAGGAGGCAAGAGGGGGTGAGGCAAGGGGATTGCATGAGTTCCAGAGTGTGGGGCAGTGATGCCGAATGCTCGACCACCAATGGTGAGGCAGGAAGTGCGGGAGACCTGGAGCAGGCCAGTGTCTGCCGAGCGGAGGGAGAGGACAGGCTGACATGGGGTTTGGAGGTTGCAGGGAGCAAGACCACTGAGGGCTCTGAAGGTGAGAACAAGGGTTTTGAACTTGATTCTCTGAGGGATGGCGAGCCAGTGAAGCCAAGCCAAGCAAAGTTGGAATTGGTGTGGGAGAGGGCACAAGCTGCAGAGTTCTGAATTACTTGCAGCTTGTGGAGGGAAGAGTTGGGAAGTCCAGCAAGCAAGCAGTTGGCGCAGTCAAGCTGGGACGTGATGAAAGCGTGGATCAGGGTCTCAGCGGCTTGCGGGAAAGAAAGAACCTTACCAACCACCACCAGGCAGTGAGCCACCCCACACGCGCGGCGGATCCTGCTGCCAGATAATGCAAGAGGTTATAGAGAGAGTGATTGGGGAGGGGGGAAGAAGAAGAAACAGAGAGGGAAGAGAGAGGATATAGAAAGAGTGATGAGAGAGGGAAGAGTAGATTGAGCGAGAAAGAACATGAGAGGGGGAGACGTACAGCGAGTGAGAGACAACAGAGAGAGGGGAGATGAGGGCACAGTTTTGTGGTTCACAAACATGGCATCCGGCCCTCAGCTGCCAAAAGGTTAGACCACCCTGCGCCACGTGAAGCCATCTTTGTAAGAGTTTATATTCCAATAAAACAGTTCTGTTTTGAAACCTGTATTGTTGCGCCACTCACATTACATGTTTTCTGCACGAGCTGAAGCTCAATATAAGAGCATTAGATTCTGTACCAAAAGGTCTGGGTCATTTATTAACTGTACTCACAACACTGTATACAAACTACCCAGCACATAAGAGAACTCCAATGTTCCTTGCATTTCAAGAAACCAACACGCCTGGCAACAAAATATGTATCAGTAAATTCCAAAAGAATCAACAGGTACGATGATCTGTAAGTAATTAACTTTACAAATAGGTTGACAACTATATGGATGAAATGTTGCACTGATCTTACTTCAAACGAAAATATCTGAAAGTGCAGCCTCATTTCCAACACAAATTTCCTTGACACTTTATTGGAAATGAACCACTTGTAATCATGACCCATGCTAACCAAAAGATGCCAAATTCAATCTCTGATCCTTGCTGAGTTAACTGAAATCAGTTGAGGTGGGGGACACTGGGTATTAAATTGGCTTCAGGAATCCCAGATTGGTAAATGAATAATTCCCAATTACTATGCAGTGACCTCTACTGGGGCTTTGTTTAACATATACATAGATATGATCAACTATAACTCTGCTTCACACTTACAATACCTAGGCAAATAAGATTGACTACATGGACAGCATATTGGAGAATTCCTGACACCAACAGAACTGGACTCAACATAAGTCACTTCCATCAGTAGAAACAGGACACGGGGAGGAAATACCAAAGGAAAAGCAAGTAAATGCTGACTTAACATTTCTGGTTGAATTCTTTGTATCGTTCTACATATTCGTTTTGCATTAACAGACATCAAAAAGTTGCATCTGTGCACAATGCATTCAAAATTGCATTCGGATCATTCCTAGCATCCAGCAGGAGAGGAGGAGTCACTTGATGTAATGGAAATTTGGAAACAACAAACAGAAATGCTTAAATTCACAGTAGGTATTTATTTGATATGCTAACGTTCACCAGACTCAAGACATTATGATTGAAATAAAAATAAATATGAGCGAAACACACCAATGAATAAGTGAATGATGGAACAAGATTGCTACTTGTCTCTCTTTATTGAGCATTTCCCAATATCTCTATATTCTCATACAGCAATAAATAAGAATAAATAAAGTCAAACCTACAGCATTGTAGCCCAATTCAAATAATCATGGGAATGAATCCTACCGGGTGCTGAAGACACTGCAACAGTGATCACAATTCTAATCACCTCGAGTATGAGTTTAAATCTAATCCTAATGGCAAAATGTGTCGAGAGATCACCAAGCACAGAACTAACTAGTTCCATAACATTGAGCTCCTCCTCATCTCAGAAGCATGATGGATCCATTGACATGGCAGCACAAAAGCCCTCCACTAACTATTGTTTTTGAAAAATGGTTTGAGTGAGAGAAAATCCATTCTGGAATCCATTTCTACCCAGACAAAAGCTGTCTGACATGTTAGGAATACTCAATGCATAGTTTTAGAACCACAATAGGGTATTTAAAACCCACTCAAATTAAGGTAAATTGCATATTATGAACCAGGAGTACAGCCAAAAGCCATCAATCTAGAGCAAACAAAGAAATAACCCTCAAACCATAACTGCTAATAACAAGTCACAAGTCCATCTGTAAGGTTCACTCAGTATCACTATCTTATGCCTTGCAGTTTGTATATTGCACTATGAATAATGTCTCACAAGATTATAATATGCTGCAACCAAATTATTGTAACAGAATAGCTTGCAACAAGTCAGTGCAGTTTGAACTGTGGGAAAATATTAATTTAATAATCATTTGGCTAATGTAGATACTGAAACATTAAATTTAAGAACAATGTAATGAGGTGTAAACTGAGAACTAGGTTAAAGACCAACATATCAATAAAATTACTTCTACACCCAAAAAAGCACATTTTATAATGCTTTGTTAAAGCACATATCAATTTCAATAGTTTGCCATGTAATAATGAAAAACATCTACTTTTTTTCAATTTCAAAGTTACAACTATGATGCCGAATTAAGCATTCAGTATTTGATCAAATCTGTGAGATCAACATTATAGGTGTGCACAAATATGAACCAAACAAGTTATTTTTTATGCAATGAACAAACTGATCACAGACAAAGTATTTTCTAAACTGCATTTATTGAGTAGTTATATTGCACAAATTTCCATATTGCCATCCTTTAAGATTGTAAGGTTAAAAAAACTTAACCTTTTCAAAAATTGGAACTTCAAACACATTTAGAGTCCTCAACAGGTTATAAATTTACAAACAGTTTCGGAAAATGTAATGGCCTACATAAGAATTCAATTTAAATCTGCAAACCCTGGAATCTTACCAACCTAACATCTGCATTTTAAAATAGCTCAAGGTAATTAAAAGGCATTAGACCAAAATAAGTACATTTGCAAAAAAAACCTTTCAACCAGCTCCTTTCATCTCTCCTACCATCCCCAACCCGAAAAAATCTTTAGTAATCTTTGATAACAGTTAGCCCAAATTATTATTAAGACTAATAAAATTCAGGTTGTAACATACAAATCTATTAGATATTTTTAAAGTTGTTCATAGACAGAAAACAGATTTAAAATAAATTAAAACTCCCAGAATCTGACCGAAACATTTGTTAAAAAGTAAATTTTCATGTCTGAATAACATGAATCAATGGTTTGACTCCACCAAAAAAAATGTTGTACGTTTAAGATACGGTAAACGGAACTGTGAACTCACCAGTTCACCTCTGAAAGCAAGCCCGCTCTTTCACCTGACACTCCACATTGGCTCTTTTTTTGGTAACAATTTATTTCTTCATTGGTCAAAATCCTTAATGTCAAAATAAATACCTTTATTCTCCTACCGATTAAACTACCTTTCCTTCAATGTTGATCTTTCCTGATGGAAATAAATTCTCTGCTGACTGGTCTCTGGTAAAAAAAAATCTTGGGGGGGGGGTGGGTGTTAAGAACAGCGGGATTTGATGCTACTGGACAAAAATCCTGACAGGATGTTCCAATTCTGTTACCCCTCTACCCCACTTCAATTAAAGAATATCCTCTTTCTCTTCTATCTCAGAAGTATAATGTATCTCTTCGCTCCTCCTCGTGTGAATACCCCTATATAATTCCTGTCTTTTCTCTTTCCCTCCCCTTTTCCAGGTATAAACTCTACCAGCCCAGCCCCTACTGAGTATAACCTCTTCCCTCTCAACCCCTCCAGTCTGGGTATAACCTCCTCTCTCCCCCCACCACCACCAAGCCCGGGTATAACCTCCTCTCTCACCCCTCCCTACCAGCAGACAGGGTTAACTTCCTCTCACTCCCCCCCACCACCAGACAGGGTATAACCTCTCTCACACCCCCCCCCCCACCCCCCATCAGAAAAAGTATAACCTCCTCTCTCTCTCTCACCCCCACACCAGACAGAGTATAACCTCCTCTCTCACCCCCACACCAGACAGGGTATAACCTCCTCTCTCACCCCCACACCAGACAGGGTATAACCTCCTCTCTCACCCCCACACCAGACAGGGTTAACCTCTTTCACAACCCCCCCCCCCCCCCCATCAGAAAAAGTATAACATCCTCTCTCACCCCCACACCAGACAGGGTATAACCTCCTCTCTCCACCCCCCCACCAGACAGGGTATAACCTCCTCTCTCCACCCCCCCACCAGACAGGGTACAACCTCCCCTCTCACCCCCCCACCAGACAGGGTACAACCTCCTCTCTCACCCCCACACCAGACAGGGTACAACCTCCCCTCTCACCCCCCCACCAGACAGGGTATAACCTCCTCTCTCCACCCCCCCCCATCAAACAGGGTACAACCTCCCTCTCACCCCCCCCCCCCCCCCCCCATCAGACAGGGTATAAGCTCCCTCTCACCCCCACACCGGACAGGGTATAACCTCCTCTCTCCCCTCCCCACCACCAGACAGGCTATAACCTCCTCTCTTTCTCTCTCTCTCTGTCTGTGTCTGTCTGTCTGTCTGCCTCACGAGCACAGTCTGGGTGTAAAACGTCTCTCACCGGGGACAGCCACTCCGCTCTCCCACCGCCACGTTGCTCGGCGGGGCTTTGAGATGCGATTTCCAAGAAACACCACCGGGTCGGGGGGGGGCGGAAGGGGGGGAAGAGAGGGATAGAGATAGAGAGAGATCGGGGCTGCGTCCTCCTCCGGGGGAACAGGGAAGCGGGAGAGGACGAGGAAACAGTTTGGGGTGGGGGGGGGGGGGGAATAAACTGGTGGTGGGGATCAGGGGAAGGGAGAAAAGGGAGGGGGTGGGGGAAAAAAGGTGGGGTGGGAGAGGAGAGGGAGAACAGTTTTGAAGAAAAAAAACCTACCGCCAGCGAAGAACGGGTCCAAATTGGGCGGCAGTGGGGCAGCGGCGCTACACAGGGTTTTACTGGCCGGAGACTCTCTCTCTCTCCCTCTGGGTGTGTGAGCCGCGGTGGCGGTTGGTGCCGTGCGTGCGCGCGCCGTGTGTGTTGTGTGTGTGTCTCTGTGTCTCGAGCTCAGTCCGTTGCTCTCTCTCTCTCTCTCGCTCTCGCCGCCCGACAACCGCCACCGCCGACACAAACCAAAATGGCGACCGAGCACCGACCGCCGCTCTTAAAAGAGGCGCTCGCTCGCTCGCTCCGCTCCCTCTCACACACGCCAAGCCCCGCGCGCAACCGGTGCGCCTCCGCCAGCCACAAAGTAGTGCGGCGTTTCTCTTACTGGTTGAGAGCCGCGAGTGTGGAGGTCTGTGTGTGTGTGTGTGTGTGTGTGTGGAGGGGCGAAGGGGAGAGAAAGACACGGGGCTGACACCCCCCCCTCTCCACTCCTCCTCCTCCTCCTCTCTACACGTACCGGAGTTTAATAAAGAATTCTCTGCCAAGTTTCAAATGATAAAGTTTTAATTTTTAACACAAAAACAAGAATCACAAACGTCCCGAGTTCGACGTCGGGGATGTGTTAGCGGGTGGGCTTTTTTTTTCCCTCTCGATGAATTTTTTTTAAAAAAAAAGAAAAACAAGTGGCGGTGTGGAGAGGCAGAGGGGGAGAGAGAGAGAGAGAGAAAAGAAAGAAAGTGTTGAGCTTTTATTTTTTTTGCAGAAAGGTCTGTGGGAGGAGGAGCGCAGAGGCTGAGACTGTGTGTGTGTGTGTGTGAGTAGTCTGTCCCTCGCTGCGCGCGCACTTCGCTCCGAAAGGCGGGGGAGGCGCCCGTGTAGGGATACAGCGCGGCAGGTGCTGCGGCCGGGGACACCTCTCGCCCAGTGTGTGGAGGGGGAAGGGACGGCCGAGCAGCGCCGCAGGTCGGTCAGTCAGTCAGTCAGTCACCAATGTACTCAGGTTGGGCGGGTTCCTGTGTGGAATTGTGTGTGTGTGTGTGTGTGTGTAAAAAAAACCCACTCAGCTTTGGGCGGGTGTCTTGTTTTAAATTTAATTTAACCCGCAACACGTTTCCCCCCCCCACCCCCCACCCCACCCCCACTTTGAAGACCTTCTGTGACACAGTTTGTCAAAGCACTGAAACCTAAATGGGTCAATGTTGGTGCTGCCCTCCACACTCACTCACTCACTCACTGGGTGGGTGGGTGAGGCGTGTTATATGGGGCTTCTTCGGGGGCGAGTGCTGGACCGGGTTTGGTGGACTTTGGGCTACAGACGGATTGCAATCTCTGGCCACTGACTCAACTCTCGGCTCCTCACAGCCCAGGAAGAGGAGGGACAAAACAGCCGAGCTTGGCAAAGCCTTAATAATGTCATGGTTATCACAACAACAAAACAACAGCAACGATTAGCGGCCGCTTTCTATTTCTATTTCTCTCCCCCCACACCCCAATCCTTTCCCTTGTTTCTCAGTTACATTTCTTTTCGGGTCACATTTCTCTCTTTCCCCCTTGTTTTCCCCTCTCCCCCCCCCCCCCCCTGTTTTCCTCTTTCTTTCCCCCTTGTTTCTCTTCTCCCTTGTTTTCGTCCTCTCTCCCCTTCGTTTTCCTCTTTTCCCCTTGATTTCCTTGTTTTCCCCTTTCTTTCCCCCCTTGTTTTCATATTTTCCTCTCTCTCTATTTCCCCCTTGTTTCTCTCCCCCTTCGTTTTCCCCTCTTTCCCCCTTGTTTTCCTCTTCTCTCTCCCCTTCGTTTTCCTCTCTCTTTCCCTTGTTTTCCTCTCTTTCCCCCTTGTTTTCCTCTCTCTTTTCCCCCTTGTTTCTCTCCCCATTGTTTTCCTCTCTCTTTCCCCCTTGTTTTCCTCTCTCTTTCCCCCTTGTTTTCCTCTCTTTTCCCCCTTGTTTCTCTCCCCATTGTTTTCCTCTCTCTTTCCCCCTTGTTTTCCTCTCTCTTTCCCCCTTGTTTTCCTCTCTCTTTCCCCCTTGTTTTCCTCTCTCTTTCCCCCTTGTTTTCCTCTCTTTTCCCCCTTGTTTCTCTCCCCATTGTTTTCCTCTCTCTTTCCCCCTTGTTTTCCTCTCTCTTTCCCCCTTGTTTTCCTCTCTCTTTCCCCCTTGTTTTCCTCTCTCTTTCCCCCTTGTTTTCCTCTCTCTTTCCCCCTTGTTTTCCTCTCTTCCCCCTTGTTTTCCTCTCTCTTTTCCCCTTGTTTTCCCCTCTATTTCTCCATTGTTTCTTTCCCCCTTGTTTTCCTCTCTTTCCCCCCCGTTTTCCTTTCTCTCTTTCCCCCCTCGTTTTCCTTTTCCCTCTCTTTCCCCTTCTTGTTATTTTCTCTTTTCTCTCTTCCCCTGGTCTCCCCCTTGTTTTCTTTTCTCTCTTCACTCCCGCCCCGCCTATGTTTCCCGTGTGTGTGTGTGTGTGTTGGAAGAGAGAGGGAAGAGTCGGTTCGTAAAACCCCCTCTGGGTGTTGCTGATGTGTGTGTGTGTCTATGTGTTCTCTTAAAACGCGATAAGAGGTAAACACGATCCTGTTATTACCGCTGAAGTTTGTGTGTCTGAAAGAAAGAAAGAGAGAGAGAGAGAGAGCGAAAATAAACTTCAGGTCCGCCTGCCCGGGTTGCAGCAGCCAGAGATTGCACTGACTTGAAATAAATCACAGGGGGTGAAAAATGCTGGAAATGCACAGGGAGGGGGCAGGCAGTCAGCCAGTCGGTCTCAAAAAGATAGGGTGTGATCCTACCCACTGCCTTCAGCAGAGTGAGTCCATTTCCAGTTGCACAGACATGTACTGTGTATGTATGTGCATATATATATATGCACACGCACAGATCAGTTTGATTTCCTGCTTTCTGTTCATTTGACTTGTTTTTTTGTAAAACGTCGGCTAAGCGTCAAAAAGCCTTTTGAGTTTCACGCGCACAATAACATGTGGCCGGTGTGTGGTGTGTGTGTGTGCGTGTGTTTGGGTGGGTGGGTTGGGAGTGTACGACAAACTGTGGTCTTTGCACAGGAAAGTCATTCGAAACTCGCCGACCACCTCCCCCCAGAAACCGTGCAGCAACTTGAGGCTGCAGCTCTGGCACACAAAGGGGGGACAGTGTGGCAGTCAGTCCCAGGGCTCAAATGTCTGCGAAGTCACAGCCCTGATTCGATTAGCGAAAACAACGCTGAATTTAAGAAAAAAACCCAGGACAATGTCATCCTTTATTTACAAATTTAATTTTCTACTCCACGCACTTCCCACATGGACAGTCTGACTCGGGCTGATAAGAAAACCAAAGGCGCAATGCGAGGGATACTTACTTGCTTTGGCACTGCAGCATTCATTAGTTGCAATTACGAAAAAAAATAAGCGGACTTTAAACTGCACAAAACACGCCGCATTAAACCCATTAATGTACCCCAGCATGAGTCACTGCCTTCGGGAGAGGGCTGGTGAAAATACTGTAACAAAATGTATAATAGCCCCCTATATAGCTGTTTCTTCAACGTAGAATTTCCTTTCGAAGAACTCAAAGCACAGAGGTGTTTATCAATTACCACATATAAAATTTAATTCCATAAGTTATTAATACTGGCTATCATAAAGTAAACTAATACCTGAAATTACATTTGTACATGTACAATACTTCAGAATAAATTATCACAGTTTTACTCTAAAATAATGCTTCTCTGCAAATTTGTACCATTTTAAGGAGATGAAACAATATTACTGTACAGTACTTGTCACTGGGTATTTCCCTCTACATCAGGATTCAGATGTATTATCCTTATTCGCACATATTTTCAGCATGCATTACAATGTTTAAAATATTTATAGAAAATTTATTTTATTTTGCTAGCCTTTCTATCATAGTGTTACAAGTATTTAATATATCATCCCAATTTGAAACACTATCTTTTAGCAAAATACTCAAAATTCACTTACAAAATACAAACATACATTTTCCAGTAAATTCCGTGAACAACAACAACAACTTGCATTTATATAGTGCCCTTCACGCCAGACGGCGATTCGGAGTCTGAAGTGCGAACATGAAAGGTACGATATCAAATGCAAAGAATTTAAAATACTGTTCTCTGAGTATTGTGAGAGAATACGAGAAATGCAGAGACTTAATAAAAGATTATACTGTAAATATGTGTTGGTATTTTAAGAATGTATTGAATACACTGCTGGATACTGTTAATGCATACTTCAGTATCAACAGTAAATGGGAAATAAGCACACGGTTGCCAATGTTACAATAATCATAGCTTTGTTTTGCTAAATAGATGAACAAAATTCGATCATTTTTCCAGGTTCCACACGACAAATATTCTTACCCCCTCTCCAAAGCATGTACTCATACTGAGATTTAGTTCCACGTACATTGGCACTTCATCCGAGTACTTATTCTTGATGTTTGAGACAAGACAGTGAATGTCAGCGCGTTATTTGACCGAGAGAAGAGAATGCCAACCGAGTCTGATTGTGTGCTTACTTGACATTAACACACACTCACTTTATTGCAATGGTTATTGGATAGTGATGAGGACTGAGGCTCTTTCTGATTTTTTTCCATTCCTTGGTCCTGACAGAGTGAGACTAATTATAATGTCTTACCACTGCACTGCCTGAAATCAACTTACTGAGAGGAGATGGAACCAGGAATCTTCCAGGTTTGAGCGTTTACGTTTCATTCATTGAGTGAGTATGTTACAGTTTCAAATGGATACTGATCAATTATTCTCATCCGAAATCACAAAGGTTGCAATTTTGGTCAAATAAAATTCCGTTACAATTACCCGGTCTGTCCTTCATGGCAAAGGTAAAATTCTCAAAAAAATAATCTTAGGCAACATTCAACATTTCATTGTTGGCAGTTGTTTAGAAGGCAGCTATCCAAACTGAGGAGATCATGCTGAGCAAACATTGAAATTTTGTTCAGCAAAACCTCAAGATTGTGTTGTACAATGCAATCGACTAACAAGTATATAGAATATATTATATATAGTATATATTTTTTTAAATTGGAATTTATTTAATTTTTTCTTCCATTTTTCCTTGGCCATCATTTTGTCTACCCATGCCTGAGAAAAGGTGCTGCACACCACCTAATGAACATTAGGAAATATACAAGTGAACAAGTGACAAGACTTTGTTTGAGCATTCTAATGGTTGCATGTTGAGATGTTGAGTTGGAGAACCCAACATGAAGTAGCAAGAGCAAATCTATATCCTACATGGCACAATTTGGATTCCACCCCTGCCCCACCACCTCCAACACACACACACATATCAATTTTGTTAATAAGATTAAATAAATAAATTGGTCACTCAAACCACAACTGTTTGTGGGACACTGTTGTGTGCAATTGACTGCTACATTTCGCCCACAAAATATACAGTCAATTCACTTTATATTCTGTGAAGCGCTTTGAGCCGTCTAAAAGACGTGATAAAGCTCTATATCAAATGCAAGGATTATTATTATTATTATATGATAGATTTTGAATGATTATGATGGCTCCTTATGTGGCTAATGCTAAATCCCATTCAGGACTACACAGAATCAAGTTGTGTTAAGACTTTCCAGGATAATAATAATAATCCTTGCATTTGATATAGCGCCTTATCAAGTCTTTGAGCGCTTGGCAGAATATACTGTAAAGTGAATTGACTGTATATTTTGTAGGTGAAACCATGAAACTAAGATACCATGTTCATATAAGTGCCAAAACATAAACACATTTTCTGGCCTCCATATGATTAGAATCACAAACAACGTTCAAGCACTCCCTGTATAGAGATTATATCCTAGTTGCAATGTATAAAATTATGGAATCCTGACCAAAATGGAGCATTGTATTCCTTTTTTTGGAAGTATGTAACATAAATTACATTTTGCTTTGAGATAGTGTTTCATGGTTCATTCAATCAAATCAACACTTTAATAGTTAATTTAGCTAAACACTGGCACATTTTCTTTTTTTCCTTCAATTGCAAAGTAAAGATTAAAGTGAAATAAATTAATATTTTCTATATTTTATTTTTAGATGTATTTGGGAGACATTAATTTAAGAAATTGACTTTAATGATTACTGGGGGGGCTAATGTGACTTGACTGGGTTCCAATGGAAAGTTTGTTTTCACATGGCCTAATGGAAGAGTGCTTCAGCAATTTCAGTTCAGTACTTTGAATGAATTACTGATTAGTTAGGAAAAAAGTACAAGCCAGCAACATATCTTGGGGGTTCAGATAATACCAAAATAATTGTATAAGAAAGGCTCAAGTGTTTATACTCTATACTGTATCTATTTGCATCTAACATAAAAAAAGTTATCAATCTGCACATGTTTGAATCCACTACACAAAACAGATTTGAAAAAATAAAGCCCATTTTTACTGACAATTTTTTTTAAAAAAGTTGCAAGGGAAGTTAGATTAGCTATGAAATAAACTGGAATTTCTAAAGCTGCTTTTCTAGTATTTATTCTCGCAGTAGAACAGAGGTCAGAATATTGCCGTTTATATAAAAAAGGATTATTGATGCAAAATATTTGACCTGTTTGTCTAGTGGTGAATACCTGTGACTTAGACAAATCCGTGCAAAAAGATGAGACTTTTATTTATATTGCTAGTGTGCATAATTGGATTTTTTATTGGTGTAACCTAAAAAATTCTTTGCAACTTACCAGTATTCAATTATTGTATGTTGCTGTGGAGTCCTCCAGGATAAATGGAAATACACAATATCAATCATGTAACTGGTAGAAGGGTATAATGGCTCTTCACTATAATATTTCTTGACATTCTGTGATGTCAGGTTTAATGTGAATTGTTTTTCTCTTTCCCTCACTTATAATGAACTGTAAAGCTCTGTTTTTCACTGCTTTTTGTATGGTAAATCACATTTTTCTTTGCGATAGTGTTTCATTCAATCAAATCAACGCTTTAATTTAATAGTTAATTTAGCTAAACACTGGTACATTTTTCTATTTTTTCTTTACTTGCAAATTAAAGATTAAAGTGAAATATAAATTAATATTTTCTATATTTTATTTGTATATTTCTGTGCATGTCTCATTCCAGTAAAGTTTAATTCCTGAAGAAGTATAATAATTCATAATCATTTGGGGGTATTTCCTGGTCTGTTTGGAGTCGGATTGATCTCAGCAAGGGCAGCAGTATTGAAACTACAATTTACTTAGCATCCCTAGGCTAGGAAGGGGTAAAAATAGGTAGGTAGGTTGCCACCCGGGTGCGATCTCTTAATTCCTGCTCAATAATGTGCATGTGGGGACTTTGGGTGAGAATGAGAACAGGATCAAGCTGAGCTCTGATGCCCTTCATAGTCGGCCAGCTTGCTAATGTTTACAATCCAGGCTCACACATAAAGAATGGTTACCAACAAGGGCTACAGCCACCCTTGGGACTGTATTGGAGCAAAATACACCACTATAAGGAAAGAAGGGAGGGGTGGGGGGGTGGCAATTGGGGGGAAAACAATCTTGGTAAACTAGATATGTAATTATAATAGTTCAACTATGCTATGGGATGATTACCTAGTCAACACATTTTAAAATCCCCGAGTTTTCATTGAAATGCTTATTAGTAAAAGTGGTTCTTACAATAGATTTGTATGTCAACTTCACAAAGTATGAAGTGTACCACAAAAGGCATCATTTATATAATACACCAAGATCATATTTTTTCTAAAGAGTGCATTAATTTCAAAACACGATGAGCAGTTAGTGTTTATATTTAGGTTCCTGATACTCTCTATTGAACAATACTGCATTTTAAAAAAAGGACATTTCAATTCATAATTGAAATATCACATTTGTACATTAATTTCCCATCAACATTACAAAGCCCCCACATTGCACACAATATTTGGACATCTCCTAATGTATTTTTTAGATCCTGTATTCTTTAGCAACATTTTTTGGGCCTATATGCAATGATTAAGTTGTTTCTAAAACCAACCTGTATCTCAAGATTTTCTGTTACAACCACAGAAAAGTGAATAGTATATCTATGCGTCTTTTGTTGCTATATTTAACCATGATCCTCCCTGGCTCTTTTGTTTAAAAGATTCAAGGTGATTTTATGGACCGTCGTACAACTGAAAATCAACTTAATATTTACAAAAGGAGCAGAGGATCTTGATAAACTGTGGCTACCAATGTGTCAAAATACCAGTCAAACCTTTTAGTTTAATTTAGAAAGAATACGTGTATTATTTGTATAAAATTATTTGTTAGAGATACAACATAAAATCTAGATTCGCACCAAAGAACTGTCTAAAATATTTAAGGAATCTTGCTAAATTCTATCATTGCAATTGTTGAAAGTCATAATATTAATGGAATACTTTGTTCCGTATTAAAAATATATTTAACCTAATATAAGAATTAATCAAATAATTCACATGCATACAGATAGATTCTGTGTGCACCGTATTCATCCGGCATTGCTAGGCACACTATATACACATGCACACAACAGCGTATGTATGTCACATTCGCATATGTGTGTACATACACATTAAAATGATACTGAATGATTACAAGTGTCTGTACACAATGAATGAAAAGTTCTTCTACAGATTGCACAACTATCACAATAGCTTCTGTTTATTGTACTAGAAGCAAGCTGAGTTAATGTGGACAGATGTTTTTATATACTTAAGTTATTTGAAAAACTGCCACAGACATTCTAATTTGGTACGTAAAATTATTCCTGGAAAGCTAAACATAGTTGTATCATAATAATAAAAACTCCTTCAAGACATTCTTTCTATTCAATCTTACTTCTATGAAGTTAACCACCAACGTTCTTCTATTATTTTGTATTATTGCTTTCTGTACATGAATGTTTATGAAATTAGTACTGATTTTGTGGCCTTTATACCAAAATTATTAGCGAAGCGTAGAAGGTCCTTTTTAACTCTTTCGACCCTGCAGAAGCAATTTCACATCAAAATAATAACATTGAGGATGGAGGGGAAAAAAATAAAATGTTTGATTTTAGTCTATTAATAAACTAGTTTGAAGTAAAACATATTGCGCGCTTCTATAATTCAAATTTACAATGTGAAGTATTAGAAATATAGTCACTGTTTTGAATGCGTAAAACACTACCATCTTTACACAAAGAAGATGACTGCAGCAGTCGACCAACGCCTTCATTCATGGAAACAAGGAAAGCTTTGGAGAAATGAGCCCAAGTATAAAATATTAGGAAATTACTCACGGGCTTGAACATGTAGATTAGAAAGTCGGACACATCATATTTGAAAAAGTAGTGAAAATAGCGTGTCGTGTGAGTTGACGAAACAAAACAAAAAAAGGTAGTGCTCTTTGACTTATTAATAGAGGAAAGTGGGCATGTAGCACACACTATTGTCTTTAAAAAAAGGTTTCCTTTTCTGGAATGTCACAGTACATAAAACCAAAATGCTGCTATTTTGAAGTTGTTAATGTCTGTCTCTCTCATTTCAAAACGGGTCGAGGCTTTAATCCTTGAAAAGATTGAAGACGTTGCAGTTACAAGAAAGACTAGATTCTCAAAGGATTCTGGGACTGCGGATGTGGACTGCGACAAAATGTTTCAATAATAAGAACAAATATTTAAAATCGCAAAAAACTTCAAAACAAAGCAACAGCAGAATCGTTCGCGGTCCAATATCAATCGCACATTTAATTATTTTCTGTACAAAATGTATCCTTTGTATGCGTTTCCCAGTTAATCCAAATTTAAAGCTCACTTACACATCCAGAGCACGCAGATGCATGGAATCGATAATTTTTGATCTTCTGGTTAGCAGACGACATGGTGAGCTATTGCGGTGACTGCAGGCAGCAGACATGTTCTTGTCAATCACAAAATGTATTTTGAACACCCGAGATGGCCAGCATTTTCTCAAATGAAGGAAAATAGCACTAAAATCTTTTAACTTAAAAATCCCCGACAATGAAAATGTACGAATCATTCATTGATTCAAATTATAACACTTTCATACAGAGAGAACGGATGATCTGAATATAATCACATCTCGCTGGGTCTGTGGCTTCTATTTAGAGAAATTACACAGAGGGCAAGTTCTTAAGAACATCCCTGCTGTGCAGAGTGAAAACCATGAACAAACCAAAGACAGAATTCATCTGTGTATATTATCGACAATGAAAACCTAGCTTCGTATGCCTTTTTTCAATACATTGTGAAAACCGAGCTATTCTTTTTTCCCCTCCTCCTAAACCCTCTCCAACCCAACTCTGCGGATAATCAATGTTCTCCTTGTGACTATTAGAATAACATTCGCTCGTACAAATTCAACCCGCGCCATCTTTGTTTGAATGTTCTTTCACCCTCACTGTTAAAATTAGCGAGAGAAAATAAGATTCACCTGATAAAAGGGAATTTAAATGCCGGGCCACTTCACTGCCGATGTTATTGAACGTGCATTTTTAAGACAGTATGAAACAAAGACAACTCCCCCACCCCCCGAAAAAAAAGCATTGGGAATGTTTTTGAGCAAACGTAACCTGGTGTAGACAATGCAGATTTATATGTGCTTTTGGAGAGGGTGAAAGAGCAGCTGCAACCCAGACAGGAGTAAGTAGTAAGCTAATTAAAGGGGTACAACAAATGTATGAGCTGCAGGTGCTTGTTCTTTGAACTTCAAAACCCAATACTTATGACTAATGTAGTGATCATTTTTTAGCAATGTGCAGAAGCTAAATTTATAGCAGACTGTTTTAGTTTATTTTTGTTTTGTTTTTATTTAACATTTGATAGTCTCAATTCTATGACACGAGAACGTGGCACAATAGCAGATATGCGTTTTGGGATGACAAAGATGCCTCCCCAATAAATATGTAAATGTTGGAGCTCATTGAGCTGATTCCTGCTCTGCCTGTACTTGATAACGGATCTGATACACCCTTAGGTATGATGTGATGCTCTGGCACAAAATGGAGCTGGTAAGTGATAAAGCTCCCACAAGAGATATAAAGAAAAGCGAATGGCACTTAGTAAACACAAAGACCATGAAATCAAACCATTAAAAAAACTATCAATGAGCTAGTGAATTTCTCTTATTTGGCAAGACTGGTACGATAAATATTGCTTTAAAATATTCCTTTAGCGCTCCACATTTTGTGATATCAAGTGATGATTTTTCGCCATGAGGTAAACCGTGGTGTTTTTCTGGAACTTTTTTTCATGTTATTAACAGAAGATTAAGATCTTGGATGTGAAAAAAGCCTGGTGGAATCATGCAGGCTTGTCTCAGCAGGAACAGATTTAGGCACGGTTTGTCTACCGTGAGTTCCATGAACACATGAAAGGGTTTGGCTCATGACGGGAGAAAGCTGGACTGGGGTGAGTCCCTGCTGCTCTCATGCTTGGTATAAAGAGAGCCCAGCAGTTTGGCTTCCTTAACCTTTAACGACATGCTCGGTTCCCCTCCCCCGTGACTCTTCAACAACTTGTAGAGAAATACAGTCTCCAATCTGAAGAATGTACAGGGACATGAATGCACTAAAAGAAAACCTCCCGCATTGCTGTGTGCTATCTTATCAATATTTATTAAGCAGACATTTTAAAATCACGTTTTAAAACGATTTGAAAAATTGTGAAAAACGCCACTTTATTTTTTAGAAAATGACATTGAATCATTACCCCCTTGTTTTATTTGATCTCATTATGTTGTCCACCAACCAAAGCTCATTTGGCTTTCTAACAAAAGACCGACTCCCAAACTTTTGCCTATGTGGCTTTATATGCTTTTGCCTGTTAAAATACCATTACCCAATGGCTGAATAGTCTGTTGGCTCTGGAACTCCATCCCCCAGTGCCTTCGCCTTGCTTCCTCCCTCTCCTCCTTCAAGGCCAGTCTCAAAACCTTTCTCTTTGACCGAGCCTTCAGCTCCCCTCTCGACTCTCTTCCCCTCCTCGCTCCCTCCCTTCCCTCCCCTCACCCTGACCATTTCCCCCTCCTCGCTCCCTCCCTTCCCTCCCCTCACCCTGACCATTTCCCCCCTGCTCGGGTCCTGACCCAACTGTGCAGCGCCTTGGGACGTCCTCCTGACGTGAAAGGCGCTTTATAAATGGAATCTTGTTGTTGTTGTTAACACTCAGCACCGAGACTCACATGTGAAAAAGGTCACGTGGCGAGGTAAAGAGAATGGAGTCACTGCTTTCATGACAGGAAAGGATGAGAGAAAACTTGGTCCCTAACTTAGCTTGACTTGTGCACTGATCTGGGAACTTCCAGGTTACATTGTTCAGTTTCATTCTAGATCAGTGACGAATAGTTGGGAAGAGTGGTGAGAGCCCTAACTTGGCTGCAGTATGCCTGGTCAAGGGAGGGAAAGAGGTCAACGGCAGTTTGTACTCCTGATCACTGTACGATGTCTCGCTTTCTTTTGGAGACTGGACGGTGTGGGTATGGACATTCAGGAAGTATAGCATTGGCTGATTTGACTTCCCCACAGTTAAATCGTCTACTGGTGTTGATTGTCCAGGCTGACATGAAGAATGGTTGTTTGGGCCAAGTACCTGAGCTTGCACCCCCTGACCCCATTACAATTCATTTTATGTAATAATAATAATCCTTGCATTTGATATAGCGCCTTATCACGTCTTCGATAGCCTCAAAGCACTTCACAGAATATACTGTAAAGTGAATTGACTGTATATTTTGTGGGCAAAATGCAGCAGCCAATTGCACACAGCAGTGTCCCACAAACAGTCATGGGTTGAGTGACCGATTTATTTATTTTTTGAAAAATTATTGCCCACGTAAAAGCGATCCGCCAATCGACTAAGAACCAGGTTCCTACTTGCTGCTAGGTAAACAGAGGCATGTGGAGTAAGGAAACTTGCCCAACGTATCACCCCGCCAGGAATCAAACCCAGGTCTCTCGCTTGCTGAGCTATCCACTGAGCTATAGGACTCCTAATAAGAGAGAATGTTGTAAGGGGAGAAAAGGATCCGGTTTGAAAAAATATTATTAGACGCTTAATTTAATATTGTATTTTGTGTTGCAAATTTGCCATATCAATGGTACTAGCACAAGTTGTTTAGTGGTTGCGCATAAACCTCTTTTAAATATAGCGCCCACATTTTTCATTAAGACTGCCAGCTCTTTCATTGAGATGTTTTGCTTTTTTAACAGAACACTGGAGTATTTCAAAGGAAATGTGGTGCATTGTTGATTTTCATGCCAGATCTTTCATATCCACACGACTATAAACTGGCTAATAAAAACAATACTGCTCCATGTAAAACTACTCTGAATTACTCTTGTGTCTGTTGTTGGGAGAAGGTGGGGCGAATAGAGTTATTTCCTTTCTTTGTGATCCTTGCAATTTTGTAGCTACCATCGAATGCCCGGCCTCTCTTGTTTTGTACGGTTGAATACACGGGAATCCCAGCTTGGTATAGGTTGCAGAGATATGCTATAAGTGCTGCAAAGAAAAATATTTTTGCTGATTGATCAAACTCCTGTAAGAGCTTGTGTTTGAGAAATTGTAGTCTCAATGGTTTCAGTTTTAGTGAAACTGAAACCCACCCATACTGTATTTACATTGAAGTGCCAACCTCAACGTACTGTTTATTGCAATGAACTCTCGTAAGCTCTCTGGATTGATCTATTTTACATTTATTTTAACACCATCACGATCACCGATGATAAACATTTGCTTTACACCAGGAAAGGCACTTGTGTCAGACAAATTAAATGCAGCTAGTTTCCTGCAGGATAAAGCTGCATCAATTTTAGGGTAAATTACTATCCATTCGATACAAACACAATAGCAAAATGTTGAGAGCTGCAAGTTTCATTTACAATCTATCCTGTTAGATGCTGATTTATTCTGTTAAATGCTGATCCCACCAAGAGCAACAGTGAAGATGCTAGAGTTGGCATTATTGGCCCTGTGAGTGAGGACAGCGTGTCCCTCCTCAGTGTGTGTCTTAATATTGAGCAAAACCAGGATCAGAATTCACTATAAACCCTCCAAGGTCGAAGATACTGACCCAGCTGTTCAGTTAGCATAAACCACCAGTGTGAGACAGCAATAAACAAGGCAAACAGGATGCTGGGTACATTGCAAAATCAACTGGGTTCAGATCGCCAGATGTCATACTCAAGCTGTATAGTGCTTTGGTTAGACCCCAACTACAACAATAACAACAATTTACATTTATATAGAGCTCTTCATAAAGAACAATGTCTCAGAGGTTATAATAATGAAGCAAATTGTGAGCAGGGGAGGGGGGAAAGGGATGACCATAGGCATGATCAAAGAGGTTGGTTTTAAGGTGGGACTTGACAACGGATAGAAAGCAGTGAGACAGAGGGGTTCAGGGAGTTCCAGAGGTCAGGGGTTAGAATTGGAAAACTGAGACACTGATGGTGGTGTGGGTAAGGCAGGAACAACCAGTATGTCCGAGTTAACCAATCAGTGGAGTGAGGATTTGTAGGTGAGGGTGAGGATCTTGGAGATCAATCCACTGAGTGACAGGGAGCCAATGTAATCTGGCATGGACTGGGGTGATGGAGGTGAAGAAATGCAGTCTTGGTCAGAGACCAGCTGTGAGAGAGAAAAGTGAGCTGAGATTTGAACCGAGTGCCAAGGAAGTGCACTGGTTAGTGAGTTTGAGAGAGAGGACAGGAAGGTTGAAAAGGTCAGAGGCCAGAAGTGAGGAGACATTGGTGGAAGCCAAGGAAGATGGCTTCAGTCTTGTCCATGTTTAGTTGCCCAGGACCTTGAAGCAGTGCAGAAGAGAGCAATGAGGATGATCCCAAATGTTAGAGGAATGAATTATGTGCAGTAATTAGACAAGCTTGGGCTCTTCAATCTGAAGAGAAGACATCTCAGGCGCAACTTAGAGAGGTGTATAAAATTATAAATGGGATTGAAAAAGTAAACATTGCCTTCATTTTTAGTTGTTGCACTCAGCATATGTGTTCATGCTCCAAATGCTCCTGCCTTCTCATTGCCCGACCAGTGACAGTACAGCCAGGAGCTGTGTGTGCTCCACCATGATTGGAGGTGGGGAGAATGACAGGCATTTTATTCCAGCCCTGTGCAAGGTACCTACATTGAATTTTCATACCCATGACTTTACACAACATTTCCCGCTAAACCCATGACTTTTACTAAATTTACTCGACCTGCTCCATGATTTTTGATTAAAAAACAACACTGTGACAAAGCTGCAGCCCTACTGGTGATAAACTGTAAGGTCAAAGATCTGATTTTCCTGGAAGATCTGAAGGACTTTAAAAACATAATGGCCTGGCTCAGTTTGTAGTACTCTCACTTCTGAGTCAGAAAGGTGAAGGTTCAACTCATATAGTTCAGATCACACTCCAGTGCAGTGCTGGGCATGTGCTGCATTGATGGAGCTGCCGTCTTTTGGATGAGATGTTAAACCAAGATTCTGTCTGCCTGTTCAGTCCAACTTTAAAGATCCCAATTGCAAAAGAGAAAGAAGTATCTACCAGTGTCCTGGCCAGCAATGCTCCAAATAAAATTGGTCATTCACCCCATTGTGGGACATTGCTGTGCACAAATTGGCTACAGTGTTCGCCTGCAAAATACACAGTTACTGCACTTTACAGTAAATTCTATGAACTGCTTTGAGACATCCTCCCAACGGGAAAGGCACCATGACAAATGTAAGGATTATTGTTATTTTGAGTCCAACAAAGAATGATTACTTCATACAGCAGTGAATTGCGATCCCTGAGCTCAACTCAAGGCAGCTAGAGCTATTCCGCAGTTAATTGGTGGCGAGAGAATCCTGCAAAGTAAGGTTCCCCGTGTTATGTTGCACAAATGTGCTTTGACAGCCCCCCCAACCCACACCCCACCTTTAGAAAATTACTGTTTAGCACATTATAATAATTTAATAATTCCATTTAGTGATAATACTTATATTTGATATAGGATCTGTAATTTCAAAATGCTTCACAGGGAATTGTTGTCAAATGCCATGACTATGTACTTGTAGGCAGGGTCCTACAAGCAGCCATGAAGTGAATGATCAATTAACCTGGAGGATTATTAGCCAGAATATCAGGAGAAAGTCTCTTCTGTTTTCAAATAGTGGCATGGAACCTGCACAGACAGGCAGGACCTCAGTTTAGCATCCCATCCAAAGGACAGCACCTCCGACAATGCAGGGTTTCTCCAAAACTCTTTGGAATATCAGCCAAGAATGTGAGCTCAAATTCCCGAAACAACCATCCTTGTCTGAATGAGACACGCAGTTTAGTGTTGAATTATGGGCACTTTTTTTGCTGCAGACAAACAGCAACTAAAAACTGGATTGAGAATGCTGAAGCATTACTCACTAAGGACCTTTACAGTCAACAGAGATTTACATCCCATCAGTCCAGTCTCGATTCGACCAGAGGTCCCGAAGTGAAAGGTTAGTGTTTGAACTCATCCTCAGTGTAAAATCGATCAGTTCATTGGCAGCCCCATCAATAATAAAACTCATCACTGTAAAGAAAACAAATTGTATTTCTTTGTAACATTGAATGTTTTAAAACTAAAAGGGTTGGTAGTGTGGAGCACATCGCTGACTGTCATTTGTATTCAGCTGCTACAACTGGGACGAGTTTCATCTGTTCTCTGTCAGGTTATGAGCTGACATTTCCTTTTGATAACAGAGCCAGCGATATTCTCTCATGGGTGGGGGTCGTGGGGGGTGTGTGTGGAGGGGGAAGAGGCAACAAATGTTGTTTATTGACACTTGAATGAACAAGGCTCCTGTCACCTATTTATTGGTCTTTGCTGCAAGGTTTGTAGCCTGGCCTGGTTTGGTTATTTACAACTACCCTAACTCATCCCTACAAGACCCAACCAAACAGATTGCACTTTATGTAGCCTTTCATGTAGGCTGAATGTCTCAACGCACTTCACAAAGACGATTGGAATCACTGATGAGAGAGGAGGGGAGGGGGGATTTGAGTGTGACTCGAAGTGTGGTGAAAGAGACACATTTTTAAGAGTGTTTTGAAGAGAGAAAAGGTGTATGATGAAAGGATTTTGAGAGAGAGAGTTTCAGAGAGCTGGGAGTAATGGTGGAAGATTTGGCTACCGATTCTGGGATGGAGGTAGCGAGGAAGGAGGTGAGTAGTCTGGATGGAGGGAGGTACAACAAAAATCAAAGGTAAAGAACGTACTTCTTCTGTTTGAATTTAGTCATGAACCTTTCTACAACGAATGCAACAAAAATGTTCAGTGAAATGTTCCGAGAGGTAAATAATCATCAGGCAAGTAAATAGGAATGTAACGGGTGTTGTCTGAAGGAATGATGGAAATAGCTCACAGTGAAGTGGCAAGTAAACTGGTGACATATCAAATGCCTGCATACTGTGCTGATAGCAGCTGCGTGACAAGGCAAACAGCATGCCCTGATTGGATAGTGGCCTTGAAGGACCAATGCTAGGTTCCCTGCTGAGTGACCTTGAAAGTGGAAGCAAATTGATAAGAAAGATGGCCTCTGGGGTCCAGCATAAATTTAGAAATTCATAATGTAACAATTAGGAATGTATCCAGATGTGCTGGAGGCAGCCTTTCTCCCCACCCCCCCCCCCCCCCCACACCTCCCTTCAGTCTGTGAAGTTGGGTCATGCATTTGACTTCCGTTTCGTGGAACGTGGTATTCGGTAGCTTGTCCAGCGGGAAAGCAATTTACTCTAAGTTTTTTGTATTTGGTACAAAGTCATGATATTCAAGTCAGACATCAAATGTCCTATCTGGCCTTACAATCACTGAGGACAGTGTCAAGGCATCTAACCTCCTGCATAATCACCAGATACATTCCTGATTGATAATTATGTATTTCTAAACTTAAACCATATGTTAGACCTCTTCTATGTACGGGGCTCTGCAAAAAGCTCTGGACTTGAACATACATTTCTAATAATAATAATCATTGCACTTCATACAGCACCTTTTATGTCAGGAGGACATCCCAAAGCATTTCACAGGATAAACTGTAAATTGAAGTGACTGTGTTTTGAGGTGAAATTAGCAGCCAAGTTGTGCAGAGCAATGTCCCACAAAAGCCATGAAGTGAGTGATCAATTTTATTGGGGGATCGTTAGCCAGAACGCTGGGAAACAACTCCCTTCTCTTTACGAGAAGTGCCATGGATCTTTAACATCCACCTGAATAGAAAGATAGCACGTCGGTTTAACGTCTTATCCAAATACAGGACCTCCGACACACACATCCTGTAGCTCAGTGGTTAGAGCACTCGCTTTGCAAGTGAGAGACCTGAGTTCAATTCCAGGCAGAGGGCGAAACCTTGGGCAAGTTTCCTTACTCCACACGTCTAATAATAATCCCTCCAAAACCAAAAACAATAATAAATTGGTCATTTTCAATCCATGACTGTTTGTGGGACATTGCTGTGCGCAATTGGCTGCCGCGTTCGCCCACAAATATACAGTCAATTCACTTTACAGTATATTCTGTGAAGCGCTTTGGGACGTCAAGAAGACATGAAAAGCGCTATATCAAATGCAAGGATTATTATTATTATTATCCACAGCACTTTCATTGGAGTGTCAGTCTAGACAATATGAGTTCCAAGTCCCAACATAAGGCTTGAACCCACCGTGTTCTTTCTCAGAGATGAGTGCTGCCAACTGAGCCATCCTGACACACACATTTCTGTAAGTGTTCTTCAGTGTTCGGTACGTATACAAATGTTGTAGTTTTAGAACCATCTCATTATCTCACTGACAGTATCCCAAATCTCATGTCTTTTGGGGATCTTGGTGGCACCAATGGTTACCATGTTTGCCTGAGAAAACAATCACTTCACTTCACAATAATTACTGTGCCTTCACAATAATTTCAGATGTTTTGACACAATAAGAATCCACTTTCCTCTTTCTTCACGTTCCACTTTCCTCCAACTTGGCAGGTCTGTAATAAAGAGGCAACTTCCCTTTTGTTGAACTATAGTTGAGCTTAAATACCCTTTTTACATGAATTGTCTCAAACACAATTAATAGTTCTGTACCACAATCCTTGTAAATCACAGGGAAGTTCACATCAAGCGCATCCAAACTGAATCAATACGATCTCTCACTTCTAATAGGAAAGATGTTCATAAATAAAGCTCTCTGTCAGCATGGTCAATGCTGGCAGTGAGCTTTACAAAAAGAAGCTGTCAGTCACTGGCGTTTTATCAGGTGTCCTGCTTTGCTGACCCAGGACATCTCTGAAGTGAAAAGATGGAAATTCTCAGCAGAGAAAGAATAGCATAAACCTGTTTTAAGCCCTTTATTGTGAACCATCTGCATATTCATAACAAATGCCAATTTTGCCACTGTGGTGTTAAAGAAGCATCTTGCTTCGATTTAGAAGATGGTTAATATTAAATTGCAGTAATATTTTGGCTGCCAACTGTTTTTACTAGCTCGCAAACACATAGTGGAATACAAATTGCAATTTTACAAAACACCTGTCCTGAAGTTTATGAAATGGTGTTTATGGAAAGCTCCAGTGAGAGGACTGTTAGAGAGGACATTTGTTCCCTCATTAATGAGGAAACCACAAATAATGCATGTTTGTCAGTGCTCTGTTGGAAGAGTTTTTTTTAATACATTCTCCCTCATCTCTTGACTCTCACTGATGGGAGGGTGGGGGTAGGAGGCCTCACTTGAGACCAAATCCCTGTCTCCACTCACACATGACACTTTGTAGATGAGGCTGTCAGGTAAGATCAGGAGTCAATGGTTAGTTAACAGGACATCTGCCACGCTGAAGACAGATGTCCGTCAGGTAGCTGATGAGGACTACTCTGAGGCTCGGGTTGACAGCTGCTGGAAAGCGTTACCTGGAGTCCAGGTCTCTGAACGCGTTCATATATCCTGGGCTTGAATTCATCTTGATTGGTGTGCAGAGAAGTCGGCAGGTGCTGCTCAAGTACTGCACCTCTAACTGGTGGAACTGTCGCTCAATGGGAAGTGATGTGTGTCCAGACTGGGGGCAGCAAGATGATGGGAGTGCTCTCATGCATTTCATGCTGAGCTGTGCTGCTCATGCTGAGCTGTGCTCAGCAACTAAACCCTCTGTGGCTTTCTCGGTAGTCCAGTTCCTGAGTCAGGTGGGCCTTCAGTGCACTTGGGCACCGCTGATGACAGGCCAGCCAGTCTAGCTCATTGACAGAACTTGAAGGAGTAGACTAGTTCTGGAGACAGGGATTCTTCCAACTCAGCTCCTGTTAACCCTGCAAGCCCAAGCCCTAATGGGTAGGGTGGTCCTAGCTGGACAAGCAGCGGGAAAACTTGCCAGACAGTGCTCTCAATAGCAAACTATGCGGATTTAGCTAAACCCCAATGCACACTCTGAAGTCCCTCAAGCCTCTTGCCAACCTATGCTTGTCCTTTAGATGAGATGTTAACACAAGGTCCCAACTGCCTGATCAGGTGGATGTTAACAGTTGGGTCGTGATCCCCAACTGTTCAGTGCCTTGGGACGTCCTCCCGACGTGAAAGGCGCTTTACAAATGTAATTTTGTTGTTGTTGTTAATTATATTATAATTGATTATTATTATTATCATTGTTTTTATGATTAGAAACTGTGAGGTCAAGCCCCAACTAGGCAAGGGTGCTACCAACTAAATCAAGATGACTCTCTGATGCAGAATAGTTGGATGTTCACATTGCAAAATGATGCTGACCCCAGCGTGAACATGTGTGATGCTCACATTGAATGACAAAAGCTGAAAAATTCCACTCCCCATACATTTTACGCACTAATAGTCATCAATTTATGTTGTTAATGATGTTACTCAGATAAACAAATATTTTATGGGCAAATATTGAAATTCCACACATTTGTAGCTCTCTCTCAATTACTTTGTTGGTACTTTCACTAAGCACATACAAACCAGTGATTGCAGGTTTGATCCAGTGTGAGCTGTATTAAATGACTTCCAATGGTACAGAGATAAGGATGATACAATTTTGTTTGTGCATTGGGGTAGGGAGGAGAAATGTTAGCTATGCTTCCTACTGCTGACAGTTATCCAGAGACCCTGCTGGAATGAATGTGTGTGTGTATGTCTGAAATCGTGGACCTCAGGTGATGGCCATATTGGGCTTAATTGTGATGCCCCCACAGTTCCCTGTCTTGATTCACCCATGAAAAATGAACACATAATAATATAATAATCCTTGCATTTGATATAATGCCTTATCACATCTTGAGACGTCTAAATTCGTTTCTCAGAAAATACTGTAAAGTGAATTGATTGTGCATTTTGTGGGTGAAACTCGGCGGCCAATTGTGCTCAGCAGTGTCCCACAAGCAATCATGCATGGATTGAGTGATTTTAAGGGATGATTATCTTCATAAAAACAATCCGCCAATCAACTAACAATGTGGTTCTAGTTACTGCTAGGTAAAGAGTGTCGTTTGGAGTAACGAAACTTGCCTAAGGTTTTGCCCCGCCAGGGAACACATGGGTGAATTACCAGAGGCAGCAAATAGAAATTAACAACAGAGAGAAGACAATACCTTGAGGAGGGGAGGAGGGAAGAAAGGGGATATTAAAAAAATGCAAAAAAAATGCGAAAAACAAATCCCATCTTTTGTGATAAAGGAAGTGAAGAGCTGCTCAGCCAAAACAATTGCGGCCTTTTTTTTGGCCTCAGCACATGGGCTGCTCAGCAAATCTATTAAATCGTGTTATCATAACAGAGTGGAGTCCGCCTGCCTGGAGATAGCAAAGCCACTGTTTGGAAGGGTTTTGTGCAGGCTGCGTGCAAGCCTGGTGTTAGGACAAAAGCATGGCAGGGAGAGCCGAGCAGGGTGTAATCAGCCGCATCTCTGGTCAAGGGAGGAGAATGAAATCTTTTCATCTCAGCTCAAACGTCAACAGATTACAAAGTTACCTGAGATATAAAAAAACAAAATAAAGGTAGACTGTACACAGAGTTTTTTTAAAAAAGAGGGAAAATAGCACACACGTGAAAAAACGCACAGTGTGGAGCAAAACATTCATTTAAGCTTGTGCTGGTCAGTGTCACAGCTCTGCCAAAAACTATGAGCTGGAGAACAAACAAAGTAACTTCTTAACAGCCCTTCTGCGTCATACTTTGTACACAGTGGAGACAGACAGGTATGAACCCAGGACTGTCATACAGGTGCAGACATGTTTGTCTGCCTTTCCTTCTTTAGTCGAAAAACAGTGAGAGTCAAAAGAGATTTGCTCAACATTCATTCTGTCCTCTGGTCAATTTGATATGTTTATTCACTTTACAGTCTATTATGTGAAACGCTCGAGGATGTCTCAATGACATGATCGGGCATTATATCAAAGGCAAGGATTATTATTTATTATTATTTAACAGCACTTCTTTCTAAGTTGTTTTTAAATTGCTCTGCTTTTATCTGAGCTGACTTTTTCCCTCCCCACAGTCCCTATAGATACTCCAGAAAGTCCTGCAGGGGGTTGATGGAGGGACATAGGGTTGCACCAAGGCATCATCATGTTTCAGATTATTTATAGAATGCTGTACTTCTGGGATGTGGTCCACCTAGTGGTCTGACTGCGGCAATTGCACAGCCCAGCTGGATGAACTGCAGCAGCTTAAATACAGCTCTTAACAACTTCCATTTATGTAACATCTTTCAAGTAGGATAACCCCCTGAAGCACTTTACAGAAACAAATTAAAGCTGCGTTATACATTAAAATCAACCGTGCATTTACACCTCCAGTGCTCCTAAGGTTATTTCCTCGACTCTGATAGCTCATGGCTAAAGGCACTGCCAATGTTGCATTGGGCCATTCAGAACCCCAGCCTGCGCTGAGTTGGCTGATCCCAGCAGGGCAGCACGCATGTTACAATGGCATCTGCATCCCTGGGTTAAGGAGGGGAAAAATCCACGTTCCCGCTCCTGATCACTCTACAGTAGCCCATGTTGGAAAGTCTACATTTGTGAATGTTAGGTCGCAAAAGGCTCACCAGTGATGTTCACAAAAGTCTCCCTCCATCCACTCACAGCTGAAATGACTGCCACACTCACTAAATGACTGACACAATAGCAATAGCCATTGGCCAAGGTAAACTGTTGAACTATTCTCCAGGAGGCAGAGAAAGGAATCACAATGTCTTCAGGGATGAGCAGCAGGCAGGGATGCAATGTTTTACATATTAGGAAGACAGAAGGACATCTCAAAGTTCTTCTTATTTTGTGTAGACGAATGGAATTATTGATTTGTATCAGTATCTGGGGGTTAAAAAGAACACCAACTTTTGCTTGGACACTGACCGTTGGGACCACACTGAAAAGAGGCAAAGATATTGGATGGCATTTTGAGGAATAGACTTACCGAATCTGTTCCAGGCATTTCCCATCCAGCTCAGATCCAAGAAGGCCCGACTTACTACCCCACCATCCCCAGGGGATCATCACTGGCCCTGCTCAAGACACATGACTCTATAGTGGACCTTGAAAATATCAATTGGAAAATCCAAGGGGTATCAATCCCAAGTGCTGATTTGAATCAGTAACTGAGAGTTGTTGTTGACACTGTTTGCTTGGACACTCTTCCTTTCGTGACCTTACTGAAACAGGATAAAAATAATCCTTGCATTTGATATAGCACCTTAACACATTTTCAATTGAACACAATACTTGGAATATGCTAATGTTTTACACTTGGTTCTTTTTCACCGCCTAAACTGCATTAAAGTAACCACGTTTCTATGGGTCTACGCTTCTAATTATAAGCGGATGTCATTTGGTTGTAAGGACAAGGTATTTATTATCCAACTACTATTCCTTCCCAGTAATATTATGATGAAAAGTGCAGCATGTGATGTGATAATATCCACATTAATATTAACAATCCTCCAAATAAATTGTTGTTCACTTCATGGTTGTCTGTGGACCTTGCTGTGTGCAAATTGGCTGTCACGTTTGCCTACAAATGAACAGTCACTACGCTTGACACCAATTATCTGTGAAGCACTTTGCAACATTGTGACATTACATGTCCTATATCAAATATAAGGATTATTATTATCACATCATGTTTTTCATTTCATTGTTAAATAGAACTTTAGTGTGTCACTTTCTGGGATGGTCCTCACCAGCCTCCAAGCCATCAGGACCATTATCATTCATTGATTACACCCTAGGCTATCCCGTAATATACGTGACTAGCAATTTATCAATCGTAATTCTTACCGGTGTCACCACAGTCTGTTATTCACAGATGTCAGTTTTTTTTTGTGATTTATCACATCCAAAAACATTCCAATGTCACTAAGTGCTTCCTGGGTAATTATTGTTAAATGCAGTAACTATATTACTAACCAAAGCCAGGAAGGTCTGTCAAACAGCCTCAACTAATTAATCTAACGAATTATTGTTCGGTACACCAGCAGAACTCCCTTCTCTTTTTGAATAGTGAACTTTAATATCTCATTTTTGGCTTAACATCTCATTTTAAGGACAGCATCTGCAACATTGAAACACTACACTAGAGTGTCAGCCTTGACTACGAGACTATGGGGCTTGAACCCACAATTCTCTAAGCCAGCGACAGGAGTCCTACCAATTAAACCAAGTCGACGGCTTAGTTTAAAGCTTGCAAAGTGAAAGTGATATGAAAGTTTGATTAACATAAATGTAGGGCAAGTCTGTGCAGCTAGTTCACTTATTCAAGAGGCTGAGTCATTTGGCGTGGAATGTGAAAACGCTGCTTATTCAACACGTTATGAGCCTCTTATTAGCTGTGAATCTCCGTATTCTTTTCAATCTGATATCTATTTTTGCACTAGTTCTCCACTGAACAGGATGACCTGTGCAATTTATTATGCTATTCTATAGTCCCACGGGAGCCAGCGGACCCCAATACCTCACTTAAGTGCCCATTCTTCAAGAGTGAATCAGATCACAGGGATCACCAGAGAGTGAGCATCACCGACTTATTAATAATAATAAATTGGTCACTCAATCCACGACTGTTTGTGGGACACTGCTGTACGCAATTGGCTGCCGCATTTCGGCCACAAAAAATACAGTCTTTACAGTGTATTCTGTGAAGCGCTTTGAGACGTCTTGAAGACATGATAAGGCGCTATATCAAATGCAAGGATAATTATTATTATTATCAACAGGAATTCTGCCTGATTTTTGTTTCCTCCCCAGCTGAGACACAGAAAACCAATATGTGGTGGCCAACCTTTATGGTCGGCCCACAAAATAAATTTTCTTGATTGGATATTTCGTGATTTCTGCCATAAATCAAGAAATAATCTATCAAAAAAAAACTGAAGACACAATACCGATCAAACACGGATTTAACTAGGCTTGTGCGAAGTTCATGTGTGTGGGGCGCTTCTTTATAGCCCCACGGTCACTTCCAGGCCGGCGGGCCATAAGTTAGCTCCCACTAGGGTAAGGGATAAACCTGGGGGTCTTCTTGATCTGAATGAATAATTGTGCAGTTCTCTGCAATCATGGCATTATTGTCTTGGCTTCAAGGCCCTCACGGCCTAGCTCCTTCCTACCTCTGTGATCTGCTAACGTCATATCAACCTGTCCGCTCCGTTCACCCAGCAAGCTCCGTCTTACCCGGCCCACCTCATCATCGACAGTCAGGCCTTCATCCTCTCTGCCCCCACCCTTTGGAACTCCATCCCGCAGTACCTTTCACTTGCTCCCTCCCTTGCTTTCTTCAAGGCACATCTCAAGACCCTGCTCTTCGACTGCACCTTCGGTCACCCTCCTACAGTGTGATGAAAATCACACTATAATAATAACAATCCTTGCATTTAATAAAGCACCTTATCACGTCTTTGAGACATCTCAAAGCGCTTCACAGGATATACTGCAAAGTGAATTGATTGTAGAGTTTGTGGGCAAAATATACAGCAGACACGCCTCCTGGTGCACAGTGCAACACAAATCTGTACTGCTTCCTCTTGCTGATTCAATGAATGGCATCAATGAAAAGCAGAAAGCGGCTGAGAAGTAAAGAATGGGTTTACCAGCTGTATCACTTACATCAATATTCCCCAGCATATTGCCAACAGGGACCTTTCCGACTGAGAAATAGAACACAGTGAAGATTTTCCCCCCATGCACTAAGGTTGTCTTTTGACCCTCAATGTCACCCTCATTAAACTTCAGAGCATTTCATTAAAGAAAGTTTTCTGTGCAATATGAGAATTAAATGTCATGATTTTCCAATGTGGCATTGGACAGCTCTGAATTTTTACCTGCACCACTGCTTGGATGTGCAACCCCGTGATTAGAATGGAGGAACGGTCACTAATTACCCAGGCAGTTAGTTTCCTTACACAGTACTTTCTACACTTCAGGTGTCTGCGGCATCACTCAGCACTCTGTAGCGTTCTCCAGGGCAGGGCAGTTGGCCAACACTGTGCAACTTATTGTCATTGTAAAAAAGAACATGCATTTTACAGCACCCATAATGTAAAAATGTCTCAAAGAGCTTCACAGCAATTATTGTCTCGTGAAATGACTGGGTGGGTTTGCAGGCAAACTTGACAGCCAGTTTGTGCACAGGAAATGACTCAGAGTTCCTCATTTCTGATTCCTTTGTGTTACTTGGGTAGTTTTAAGTATTTTCCTTTGCACTGCCAAAAAAGCAACTGCAACTAAATAAAGTTTGAAATCATTACGCTTGTGATGTGAATTTAATAATTAGTGAACAAATATGAGTAGCTCCTCAATGGCTCAATTACACCAGTTATTGTCAGATAGAGGCTTGCTGCAAGGTTCGGATCTCAACCTGTGCTGAGATTAGCTAATCTTAGTCAAAGGCACCACAACTGGCTTTGTTAAAATACAGTAATATCTATATTTGGTTTTAAAACGCTTTAGAAACCTTTTTCTATAAAATGTAGTGATTGTGTATTTGCACACAGCAATGTCCCACAATCAACCATGACCAACGACCAATTTTATCTGGAGGATTGTTAGCCAAAATACTGGGAGAAACTCACTTCTCTTTTCAAGTGGGATCTTTAAAGTCCACCTGAACAGGAACTCATGCAAAAGACAGCACCTATAACAATGCAGTGCAGTCCCAGCACTGCATTTGAGTGCCAGCCTAGACTGTGAGTTCAAAGTCCCAAGTTAGGGCACGAACCCACGACCTACTGATGCAGGTTGAGAGTGGCAGCAAATGAGCCAGGCTGACACATGAACTGGGAAAGAGAAGGGTGAGCAATGATTTTCGGTCCTCACAACTGAACAGTCCACTAACACTTGATATTTTAGTTGCACAAGAAACTGGAGGGAGGCACCAGATGACTGTTGGTTGTGGTACAGCAATGCCTCAGAATACGTGAAACAAAAGGCAAAGTACTGCAGATGCTGGAAATCCAATATAAACACAAGTCACTGGGAACACGCAGCAGGTCAGGCAGCATCCATGGAGAGAGGAAAATTAGTTAACGTTTCAAGTCAATGACCTTTCCACAGAATATGTGCATGCCTCCAGGAAGGGAGGGAAGAAAACTCCAATAAGACTATTTGACTTAGAACATGAGACCAAAGCAAATGTATAGAATTACATTTAAAGAGCCTTGAGCAAGACTAAATCATAAAAGTAATTGTGTTTCCCAAAAGGATTAGATACTTGGAACAAGGTAGTTCATGTGCAAATAAACTCCTGTAAAAAAAACTGGCTACATATCTGCTTGGGGATTGGAGTGGGTAGGGAATAACTGTAGATTGAGATGAACAAATATTCCACAAGGCAAAATGATTTCTGTGCTGCTGGGCAGGTCGAGAAATGTCTGTGAAAGGAAAGGTCCTGAGAATCAATACTAATGACTCAAAGTCCTTGAGAGAGCCGTTGCCTCCCAGCTTCGTTCTTTCCTCTCCTCCCACTCCCTCCATGAGCCCCTCCAATTGGGTTTCTGTGCACGGAAACTGCTCTGGTCAAGGTCACAAATGACATCCTGACCACGTGTGACCAGGGCTCTCTCTGCCTCCTCGACCTCTCCGCCACTTTTAACACTGTGGATCATTCAGTCCTCCTCCACTGCCTCTCCTCCCACCTCAACCTCCAAGATTCTGTCCTTGACTGGTTCAGGTCCTTCCCAACTTCTCCCTCCACAGGCTACAGATAATCCAGAACTCTGCAGCCTGTGTCCTCTCCTGCACCAAACTCCGTGATCCCATCTCCCCCATTCTTGCCCGACTCCATTGGCTCCCTATCCTTCAGAAGATCCCATTCAAGATCCTGGTCCTCACCTACAAAGCCCTCCATGGCCTCGCCCCACCCTACCTCTGCGACCTCCTAACCCCCTACTAACCCACCCACTCCCTCCGCTCAGCCGGCTCCGGCCTACTCCACGTACCCCGACCCACCCGTCCCACCATTGGTGGGAGAGCCTTCAGCCATTCTGCCCCCAACCTCTGGAATTCCATTCCCCAATCAGTCCGCCTCGCCCCCTCCTTAGCCTCCTTCAAGTCCCACCTCAAGACCCTCCTCTTCAACCATGCCATTGGCCACCCCCCTTCCCCTCCCCTGCCCCTGGGTCTGAAATGCTGTACACTGTCCAGCGCCTTGGGACATCCTCTTGATGTGAAAGGCTCTATACAAATATAATCTTGTTGTTATCCTATTTTTCACACCGCCTCCACTTCGTCTCAGCTAACGGCTTCTCCTCCAGCCGCCGCACCGTCTTGTGCGACGTTCCTCAGGGCTCCTCCCCCTCCCCATCACCCTCAACATGCTCCCCTTTGGTGACATCATCTGAAGACATGGGGTAAATTTCCACATGTATGCGAATGACATCCAACGCTATCTCTCTGCCTCCACCCTGAACTCCAGGACTACTGGCGTCCTGACTGACTGCCTGTCCAACATCAAATCCTGAATGAGGGACAACTTTCTCCAGCTGAACGTAAGCAAGACTGAGGCCCTCCTGATTGGTTCGCGCCAGCGCCTCCACACCTTGGGCGCTGGCAGCATCAGCCTCCACAGCTCCACACTCAACCTCACTAAGCCAGTCAGGAACCTGGGTATCTTGTTTGACCCTGAACTGTCCTTTCTCCCCCACATCCGCGCTATGACCGGCACTGCCTACCACCACCTCCACAACATTGCCAGACTCCGCCACTGCCTCACCCCTCAGGCTGCCGAAACCCTCACCCACACATTCGTCACATCAAGGCTCATTATGGAAATTCCCTCCTCATTGGCCTTCCCAACTCTTCCCTTCACAAGCTGCAGATCATCCAAAACTCTGCAGTTCGTGCACTCTCATGCACCAGGCTCTTTCACCCTCTCCCGACTCCACTGGCTCCCCATCCCTCAGATGACCGAATTCAAGATCCTCGTCCTCACTTTCAAGGCCTTCCATGGCCTTGCCCCTCCTACCTCTCTGACCTGCTGACTCCCTACCAACCTGCCCACTCCTTCCGTTCCGCTCTGGCCTGCTCGATGTCTCCCGCCCTACCATCGATGGCTGAGCTTACACTCTGGATCTCCATCCCACAGTCTCTTCACTTCACTTCCTCCTTTGCCTCCTTCAAGATCCTCCTCTTCGATCATCCTCCCACCTCTCTGCCTTCCCCTCATCCCTACCCCACCCCTCCCCCATGCTCGGGTCCTGACCCCTGACTGTCCAGGACATCCTCCCGACGTGAAAGGCGCTCTATAATTGTAATTTTGTTGTTGTTGTAATAATCCTTGCATTTCATATAGCGCATTATTGCGACTTTGAGATGTCTCAAAGCACTTCACAGAATATATTGTACGGTGTAAGGTGAATTGACTGTAGTGGAGTCCTGTAACTCAGTGGTTAGAGCACTTGTATCGCAAGTGGGAGATCTGGGTTCGATTCCCAGCAGGGCGAAATGTTGGGCAAGTTTCCTTAATCCACACACCTCTGTTTACCTAGCAGTGAGTAGGAACCCGGTTGTTAGTGATTGGTGGATCGCTTTTCTGGGAATAATAATTCCTTCAAAAAAAATTGGTCACTTCAATCCACGACTGTTTGTGGGACACTGCTGTGTGCAATTGGCGGCCGTGTTTTGCCCTCAAAATATACAGTCAATTCACTTTACAGTATATTCTGTGAAGCACTTTGAGACATCTCAAAGACATGATAAGGCACTATATTAGATGCAAGGGTTATTATTATTATATATATTTTCTAGGCGAAACACAGCGGCCAATTGTACATAGCAGCATCCCACAAACAGTCGTGGATTGAGTGACCAAATTATGATTATTATTTTTAATGGATTCATGGGGATGGATAAACATCCTGGAGGTTAATTTCCTTTGGGGATCTGGGAAATATCTACTCCAAATTGGCTCAAAGCATCCTTAGTGAAATAAATGTGGACAACCTCAACCCCCTTTCTAATGGGTTCCACAAAGTCTGTGGATATGGCACACTGAAGCTATTGTGGTGCATTTCTGAGGTAGAAGTATAGAGGCCTGAAATTTCTCATAATCTTATCACTACGATAGCCTTAAAATTTTAAATTATACAAAAAAGATTTTGGAAAAGCCAGATGTCCTTATTTCCCCCCAAAAAAACTGCGGGAAAACCAGCTTCCAAATTAAAATTGAATTTAAGGGATTTTCAAAATCGGCATGATCGTAAATTTTAAGAGAATGGTCTCAGAAAAGTTACTTGCTGATGGGATTCTGGCACTTGTAGTGCTGTACCTCAGTATGAATCAGTGCTTTAGGGAACGCAAGAGTCAATTTGAGGGGAAAACAACAACAATAATAACAACTTGCATTTATAGGCGCCCTTCACATGGCATCTCTGAGCACCTAAAATGGGGAAAATAAGTCAGTTGGTGGATCTGCTTTGCGTGATCTACTGCTAATTTATCTTGATATTTAGTGACATCATACATTTATTATAATAATCCTTGCATTTGATATTGCACCTTTCACATCAGGAGGATACTCAAAGCCTTCATAGAATTTCCTGTAAAGTGTAGTGACTGTATTTTGTAGGTGAATGTGGCAGCCAATTTGCACGCAGCAATATCTCACAAACAGCCATGAAGTGAAAACACCATTTTTATCTAGGAGATTGCAGGCCAGTACACTGGAAGAAACTCTTGATTGTGATGCCTGCCATTCCTAGATTTTGTTGAGAATAAATAAGTGTTATCTTTGTCATACCCTTAAAGTGCAATGGGTCGAGTGGTTACCAATTCATGTATTATGAATTGATGGAGGACAACTTTAGTGCTGTCAACATATCCAAAAGGCCCCATCCTTCAGTGCCATAAGTAAAGCATTTATCAACCCTAAAAAACAATAATTACACTGCTTTGATTGACAGAATACCAGCAATATTCCTATTCAGTAGTGATAAAATGTTTTTGTTAATTGTTTCATTGACTTCCAGCATCAGTACTGAATGTAAAATCTTGTGGAAGCCAATATTGGTTTTGCACTGTGTGCATATGTGTGTGTGTGTGTGTATATTATATATATAGTACATACATGTATAAGCGATACCTCAGTAATATCAGTCAGTCCCACAACAACCGCTGCCACTATTAGATACAATTAGTTTTCCTCCTACAATTTATGTTGGAGAAAAAAATGATATCAACTATACAAGAGGGAGGAGGGAACAGAAGGGTGTAGGAGGGATAAGGAGGAGTATCAGGAGTATAAACACCAACACAAACTAGCTGGGCCAAATGCCCTGTTTCCGTCCATGCTGTACATTCTTTGTAAATAAATAAAAATAATTCCCTCTGATTTTCTTCTCTTCTCTGCTGATTCATCGTGGGATACATTTCCACAGATACCACGACGGGTCAGCACTCTTTCTTGATACATGAGGATGGCTAGTGAATGGTGGTTGGGTGATGTCCATGTGGACTATCACAAAAAGGCCTCATGCTATCCTCACTGCTATCTGCACACCTGATTCTTGCCCGATTTCCATCAGACAGAGGATGCAGTTCAAGATCCTAGTTCCCACTTTCAAAGCCCTCCATGGTCTTGCTCACTCTACCTCTACGACCTCCTTACCCCCTACCAACCTGCTCGCTCCCTCCGCACAACAGGCTCCAGCCTGCTCCACGTTCACCGCCTCACCCGTCCCACCATAATAATATTAATAATAATAATCCTTGCATTTGATACAGCACTTTTCACGTCTTCTAGACGTCTCAAAGCACTTCACAGAATATACTGTAAAGTGAATTGACTGTAGATTTGTGGGCAAAATGCGGCAGCTAATTGCGCACAGCAGTATCCCACAAACAGTTGTGGATTAAAGTGACCAATTTTATTATTGATTTTTTTTCTTGAGGGATTATTATCAGGCGTGTGGAGTAAGGAAACTTGCCCAAGGTTTTGCCCTGCCGGGAATCAAACCCAGGTCTCTTGCTTGCGAGGCAAGTACTTCTAACCACTTAGCTACAGAACTCCACCATTGGCGGGCAGACCTTCAGCCACTCTGCCCCCATCTCTGAAACTCCATCCTGCAGTCCCTCCACCTCGCCCCCTCCCTTACCTCCTTCAAGACCCATCTCGAAACCCTCCTCTTCAACCATGCATGCGATCACCCACTTTGCCCACCTGCCCTCCACTCTCCCCGATCCCCACTCCCAGTTCGGTCTGAAATATTGATTGTCCAGCATCTTGGGATGTCCTCCCGTCATGAAAGGCGCTATACAAATGTAACTTGGTTGTTTTGTTGTTGGAAGGACAAGAACCCTGGCTGGTTTCAGCTTCAAGCTTCCTCATCCAGGGCAGCAGGGCCGATTATAGCTGCTCTGCACTCCCTGTCTGAGACCAGCCTTTTATCTCCACAGATCAAGAATTGAAAGTTTATTTTCAACTACTCCTGTGTTGGCTCAATGAGTTTGTCCAGTGAGTAGTTGTAACAAACAGATCAGCAGGAGCTCAGGTTCCATTTCTGACCTGTGCTAAGTTGGCTAACCTCAGAGTTCACAAGCAACCTTGTACACTGTTTGTTAATTGAGAAGCACACTGCGAAGGTTCAAAAGGCTAAGGGAGAAAACAAGCTAAGAAGTGCCTTGTTCGGGATGGTGTAATAGTGGACAGAGCTGCAGATTACGAACCAAGAGCTCACTGGTTCGTGCTGAGTTTCTGGTGTCAGCTTTGGTTTTGGTCAGTCAGGTGTTTGACACATAAGGAAACCCATCACTATGCTTAAGAGTATCCAAGCCAAACTGAGAATTTCATTCATCCCATCTACACATGGGAATTCCAGAGACAGATTGTTGGATTGGAATACGCTCTCTCTCCGTGGAAGGACGCATCCTGCTTACCTAATTCTAGAAAGTGTGAGACGCAGGTTAGTAAGAGACAAAGAATGGGGACCCCAGAGTGTGCGTTGGGGCTAGGGCTACATGGGAGGCTAAATTGGACCTGACCTTCCCAGCCACAGGGAGGGGAAAACAAGCCAGGGTTTCTGCTTCTCCAGAGTACCCGCTATTGACTGTGTACATATGACAGCCAAGTGGGGAGACGTCAGGGTTGGCTGTGACCCCCCTACAGTCTGGTGACCTGCCAACACTCACTTCCAAGACTCACAAAATGAACAATGGCCACCGCACACTTGCAAGAGGAGGCCAGAGCTCGGGCAGAGAGGCAGTCAGGAGGAAATTAGAAAACAAAAATTGGACACACTCATTTTGTTTGAAAAAATAGGTGGTTAGTTGACAGAAGGTGATGCTTCTGTTTGTTGAAGCTCTCAGCCAGTTGAGCCTGGCTTCTGGATTGTGCACATGTGGACATTCATCGTCCAGATTCCCGCATGAAGATGGGCCACTTGTGTGAGCTATTGGCGGGCTGGTGGGGGAGGGGTGGTTGGGAATTTGTCACCTGTGTAACTAGGGAATTGTATCCCAGCACCTTCAGGAGAGGAGGAGGGAAGCGAATTGGAAAACCAAATACACAGTCTAGCGCTAATGCTATTCCACTGAGACGCAACCTGAATAATATCCTGCCCTTCCTTACTTTGAATTCATTCATTAGAATGCCAGCCATGGAATTTAATGCCACAAGTAAAGATGAGCAGCGTCACTAACATGTGACAGTTCGCTAGAAGAGGAACCATGGTATAAAAATCAACAGCTCAGCATCTCTTTATCCTCTCTAAAAGCAGCAAGTGCTGAGGGCTGAAGCCAACATCTGGCAGCGAGCACGAATTAATTACACTGAAATGTGTTAGCTGTCTCCTCGTCTCTATTTTATGTAAAACAAGCATTTAGATATGAACATGCTGACCTTTCACCGCTGCCACTGCTTGCTGTGGAAATGATGAATCGCTTGTGTAGCATCCGATTACAGAATAATAATCAGAGCCGTTCAGAGCCGTCACTGCCTCCCAGTTCAGTCACATTGGATATGACAGTGCAATCAAGTCCCTCCCCTGGGTGTAGTGTCTAATGTGCACCAGAATACAGAAGGTCATAAGCTTCTAGCTTCTCATACAGAGCACTGCAGTCATGCATAAACCATTTTACATGTTCATATCCACCAACCACCACTAAATTAGCTTAATTACCCTTGAGGATTCCTTTTCATTAAGCTCTATTTTGCACCTATCAAAACCTAAACATGCCCAAAATACTGCATTCCCCCCCACCCCCCCAATGACGGCAGCCTTGGCTAAATGTCGCAAGCAATTTTTTTTTAGAGGTTTAAGCTGAAAAGGTTATTTTTATTTACCTATTAAAAAAAAATCTGCAAGTCAGTTTGTGGGCTTTGCTGCCAGTTTCGTGACAACATTCAAATGTCAACAAACGACAAATGCAAAGATTATTACTGTTATTAGCATTTATCTGAAGGGAGCTGCTGTCCTGTGCAATTTTGACCCAAGTACAGCAGTTCAGCCACATTCAGCCATTTTTATAATAATCCTTGCACTTTATCACGTTGCCAAGACGTCTCAAAGCACTTCACGGGATATACTGTAAAGGGCAATGTCTGTGTATTTTGTGACTGAAACGCAGAGGCCAATTCCACACAGCAACGTACCACAAACAGTGACCCACAAGACTGACCAATTTTATTTGGAGGATTGTTAGATGGGACTCCAAAAGAAACTCCCTTCTCTTTTCAAACCTCCACCTGAACAGGCAGACAGGGCCTCGGTTTAACGTTTCATCTTTTTTTTCTAATTCAAACCTTTAAGTGTTGTTTTCAGGGCTTTTCCTTGCCCCCTTCAAGATTTGCACAAGGATGCTTTTTCTTTCAAAATTTCCCGAAATATATCTGTTTAACTAAAAGCAAAAATAGGAATTTCTTTGTAAAAACTAACAGCGTTAACAACACGTGGATTTGTGATTTGATTTCCAGGGCAACTGCTTGAAAGAGTTTAAAATTTGTGGCGTTCCATAACTTATTCCTCGTGTTATTTAACTTTGCATTCTTCATTCTTTCTCCCAGTTTGCTAAAATTATCTCTTCCTACGATACGTTGCTCCAAGAAGCTGCCCTGCATGAAGGGCGCTATGTAAGTGCAAGTTGTTGTTATATGTGGCCAGTGTTCATGTGTGACCCTTAACGGTGAGACAGAGGTAGGATAAATTTGGATGCTTAAAAGTCATAGAGGCTAGGAAGGCTAAACCTCCCCTCACTCTGTTTCCATTGAGTAGCACACCAGTAAAAGGGTTGGAATTCTGACACAATAACCAAAAGAATTAGACATCACACATAATTGGACATCCAGCTGTGGGGATGTATGCGAGATTACAAAGGACACAATTTATTCACACTGTGCAGCTAAATCACATCGTCAGTTACCTTGTATCTTTACACATGCATATAACTGGATTTTGGGTTTCCCCTTGTGCAAAGGTAAGTGCTTATACTTTTGTACATTGTAGGGTTACAGTCAGAGAAAAAGGTAGCTCGTCATAAAGCTAGAGAAAGAGTGATAGAAAGTTAGTGAGACTTAGAGAGAGCAATAGCAGCAAGTCTAGTCTCATCATAATTATCACATTAAGTCTATTATGAGACACTAGAATATGCTCCAAGACACTACCCCACTTTGAAAGGTGCTATCGAAATGCAAGTTGTTGTTGTCTCAAAGGGGGTTGGGACATAGGGCAGGGTTTTATTTTTCTAGCCTCTTTCGTGAAAACAGGAGCCACTGCTATCAATACTTGAGAAGTGAGGGTATAGAGCGATATAGTGAAAAAGTGGGGAAATGGACTTAAAACATCTTTCAGATCAAAAAGTGTTCAGAACAGGGTGAAATTTGCAGCACATCATAAATATCACATTGAATCAATTATGACACAGCGCATACAGTAGAACCCTGTTATAAGGTGTTAGAAAATCACAAAGAATCGTATAACTGGGCACAATCAAGCACACTACACATGCTGTCCGGCTTCCCTCACTAAACAAATGCTGATTTCCTGGTCAACGGGCCACTGCAAGCGTGCAGGAAGTGACATCATGGTGACCAGATAACCCAGAAGGTGTCATTGTTTAGCATGTGGGAAGCCAGGCAGTGTACAGGAAGCGTCCAGTCCACATGCCAAACCAACAGCAGGTCAGAAGGGTACACGCCTAATGAGCAAAACAGCATTGTAAGGGGGCACTTTATAATAGGGTTCTACTGTATTTCCATCCATTCTGAAAGCCTGCTGTGGAACTAAAAACACCCCTCAAATCAGTTTACTCCAGTGTGCGATTTAGAAATATTTTGCTTGATTTGGGATATCGGGAAGCTGATGCAAATTTGCTTTTAAATCCTGGAGGCAACATTTAAGCATTTGCTTAATAAGATATTGACTGAATTAAATCAGCATCTTGCTTTTAGCTGCACTCAAACACTGATCGGCAGCGGCAAAGGAGCATAGAATTACTTGGGCGCAACCACTCTGCCAAGACTGGGTAAGGGTGGGGGAAGATGAAAAGTAGGCACTTGAACGAGGTAGCAGAGGGGAGCCAGTGCCTATTGAACTGAAACCCAATGGGAGTTAGCAAAGGAGGGAAAGAAATAAAGGGTGAGGTAAAGAAAAGTCATGAATATTCCTATACAAATATTAAAGCTACATGGGTGAGAGGGGGGTGCAGCTGTGCAGGTATCCAATAATGTGCTTTACGTGTGCTTCAAGTTTCAATTACAATAGGCAGTTTCTTTGATGTGTGAAGATTTGGCAATGCCGTTTGGAGATGAAAGTATCACCACATGACAAAGAATAAACAGTATTACTGATTTTATAACCCAGGGCCTGAAGGTACAGTGCATTGGATTATGTGCTGCAGTATTGCCTTTTTATTATTATTATTGTCACAGCAGATTACAGGAAAATTCAACAACAACTTGCATTTATATAGTGCCCTTCACACAGAGTAGCGTACCAGGGCGCCTGATAGTGGCGGATTCTGATGCCAAGATAGGGGGAGAGGGAGGAGGAAGGTGACCCTAAGCGCGATCAAAAAGGAAAGTCTTTAGGTGGGATTTGAAGGTGGGAGGGAGGTGGCAAGGCGGAGGCCCTATATCAAATGCAAGGATTATTATTATCTGATTATTTTTGTCACCATCGGGGACTTTAAGATCATTCTAGTAGTATTTTTAAATCCACAAAATACAAACCTGTAGAGGGTTTTAGTGTGCTCTTTTTCCAAGGCTTATTTTTGTGTCAAAAAGGGGGGAAATTGAGGGGAAACATTGATGCAGCTAAAAGTGGGTAAATTTGATGAAAGTTGGTAAAAATCTGCCATTGAGCTGGGTTTAATTTTTAATTATGCTGAAACCATTGGCAGTCCGGCCTTCAACCTTTCTGCCCCCACCATTTGAGACTCAATCTCACAGTCCCTTCGCTTTGCTCCCTCCCTTGCCTCCTTCAAGGCCCATCTCAAGACCCTCCTCTTTGATCGTCACCGTCCTTACCTCTACCCTCCACTCTCTAGATCCCAAACCCAGTTTAGCATCCAAATCCCTGAATGTCCAACGCATTGGGACGTCCTCCTGATGTGAAAGGCGCTATACAAATAATTTGTTGTTGTTTTTGACCCATGTTAAAGGGTTGATGGAGGACAGCATGAATAGCTCTAAACACCCCCTTCATTCTCAGATGACCAGCAACAATTGCAAGTTATTCTGGCTCCAAATAACTCACTCAGGTGCCAAGAACATGTCCTGGAACACATTACGTCCACACATCTGTGAGCTGTCACAGGGTTCAGAGTTAATCTGTCATCATGAGATTTGCATATCAATTGGCTGGGCTGTGCTGTGCGTGCATTCCTAGAAGCTCAAAAAAGGCTGAAAATAAAGACAAGAGAATTCAGACGTTTTCAGAAACAATCGTCTGTTGAATAGAATCAGAGAATTTACAGCGTAGGAGGAGACCATTAGGCCCAGCGAGTCTGCACTAGCACTCAGAGCAAGTTGTTCATTCAGTCTCACTATCGCCAGACTCCTTCAAGCCCTTATCTCTCACATTCCTGTCTTTTACCAATCAACTGTCACCAAGCGAAAAGTTAACAGTTGGATCACACTGTGCTGAACTTCAGTGTAGGTGAGGGTCATATTCAGACATTCCATTGCCAAACACAGCACCTCATAGCCAGCTCAGCCCCAAGGGGACTCTACTTACCTCCTCCGAGGAGGATAGTCTCAGTAAACAATTGGTATTTAAATAATGTGGAATTACTCCTATAGTTGAATAAAGAGAGAAATAATTTAGGGGGTAGATGAGGGGGATGCAATTAATGGAATCCGTCCTCCACCCGCCCCAAATTATGGAGTGGCATTGTAAGTGTGGTCTAAGCACTCTGGGCACTACCTTACGTGAGGGGCACTATATAAATTCAAGTTGTTGTTGTTCCAGACAGTCACAGCCTCCTGACTGCTAAATGGTCTAGAGAGAAAAAGTATTTGCTATTCAAACATATTCTCAATGAATAGTTTTGCAGAACCGAGGGAACAAAATAAATAAAGGAATGCAGGTGCTCAGAGGTTTTGAATATAAAATACATTTTGTTTTCATTACTTTTAAACAAATCAACAGCTGAACTGCCCATTGGCGGTATTAGGAGGAAAATAAATAGAAAATGTGCTGGCATCTGGGGCTATTTAATTATCGTAGTAATCTACTCAGTTATAGGAATATACACCACAGCCACCTTCTGGTTGCTGGGAAACAGGGCACCTAAACAAACTTTTAAACTGGAAAAATGCACACAAAAAAACAAGCTGAACATACATCCGCCTCTTTAAAAGAGCTGGAGGAATCATGCGCCTTTTTTGAAATATAGAGACACGAAAGTAACATCAGGAATGTCTAGCGAAAGCATTCATTGAATTCCTCCTAGGGACACTGCTTCCAGATCTCCACCAGAGATCTCCACTGCTACCCACCACCTATCCATTACAATTGTGTAAAAATCATTAAATGAATCACCAGCCAAATTCACCTAAAACATTGGAACCAAGATTAGGAGGTTAGCTCCCAGGTCATACAACAACAACTTGGATTTATATTTATATTAGGTTAGCTCCCAGATCATACGCTAAAATGAAGAGGCTCCTGAAAATACTGTATTAACTAAGGTTAAGGTTGTCTCCTATTAGCACAGTGGCAGAATGTTGAAGCACTGAATATTTGAATTGGTGCCAGTGGAATTGCAATGCAGAATGCTGGCTTATTGATGGTGCACAAGGAGACATCCAGCTTAGTCATGAGCCATCCTGCCCATTCATTGGAAAATTCCACTCTTGTGTGTGGTTTTGTGGTGCTGTGTTATCCCACTTGTCACTATGAGCAGGACAGTTGTGGGGTGACCTCCCAGCATGAGCTTAAAAGTGACTTCCCCAGTATAGCTCAGTTGATAACAGTGTAGCAGTGTTGCCGTGTGTAGCAGTAGGCAATACACATTCATGGGAGGTCACAGGCTGAATGCCAATGCACTTTGAGTGTCGTCTTACCCTGTGTACTGCTCATGGTGTATTGTGTACAATGGGTGTGTGTACCAATGTTACTGTGTGCTAAAAGATAGACAAAGGTAGTTATTGAGAGGTTACTCGGTGGGGTAGTGTTAGGATTAGATTGAAAAGCTTTGCTGGATGTGTGCTCATTGGGATGGCAATCCACTCCAACAAAAAGGTTGGCCACTGGCACACTGTGACATACCTTTACCAACATCAGTCCTGTTCAACTGCCCACTGGTCTGCCTGACTTCAGACAAACAAAGAAGCTATCTATGTAAAAATGTCTAGCTGCTGGCTCAGGCCTTGGATTTGTGCCTTTGATGCCCAGGGACTTTACCAACTGAGCTATACTGGGGAAGCCACTTTTAAGCTTATGCTGGGAGGTCATCCCGCAAACATCCTGTTTATAGCTACAAGTGGGATAGCACAGCACCACAAAACCACACACAAGGGAGGAATTTTCCAATGAGTGGGTAAGAGGGCTCATGACTAAGCTGGGTATCTCCATTGCTCAATCTCAGCCTCAAAGCTCCCACCTCAATGAGGGTAGCAGCAGCAGTAATGAGAGATTGTCCCTCGTTGACTTTGTCTGCTGCTTCAGAGGACTGCGTGTACCTGCCGCTAATGTTATTGATTTTCAGTGGGATTAATTGCATTAGGAGGACAATCACATCTGCATATCCTTATGTTACATAAGTGAATCCAGCTTGACTACGCCAACTGCTGCTCGCTGGACTTCCCAACTCTTCCCTCCACAAGCTGCAGATTATTCAAAACTCTACGGCTTGTGTCCTCTCCCGCAACAGGCTCCATGAACCAATCACCCCCATTCTTGCCCAGCTTCTCTGGCTCCCCATCCCTCAGAGAATTGAGTTCAAAACCCTCATTCTCACCTTCAAAGCCCTCCACGGTCTTGCTCCCCCCTCTTAACCCCATATCAGCCTGTCCACTCCCTCTGCTCGGTGGACACTTGCCTGCTTCAAGTCCCCCACACTTCCCGCCCCACCATTGGTGGACAGGCATTCAGCATCTCTGCCCCCACACTCTGGAACTCTATCCCACAATCCCTCCACCTCACCCCTTCTTTTGCCTCCTTCAAGTCCTGTCCAAAGATCTTCCTCTTCGACCGTGCCTTCGGTCAACCTCACACCCTCACACCCCTGCCCTCCACCCCTTCTGACCCCAACTTCCAACTTGGGTGCAAAAAACCCCTGAATGTCCAGCGCCATGGGATGTCTTTCCGATGTGAAGGACGTTATACAAGCATAATTTGTTGTTGTTTTGTTGTGGACACAAAATATACAGTAATTCACTTTACAGTGGATTCTGTGAAGAGCTTTGAGACTCTCAAAGATGTGATAAGGCACTATATCAAATGCAAAGATTATTATCATTATTAAAATTGTTTTTGTACTGCCACTGTTCTGATGCGTTCAGCACACCTGGAATTGCCCATCTTTAGACTAACAATACCTATCATTGAAATTAATTAACCCAATTATCAATGCTGCTCTTATGAGCGAAGCTGTTCTCCTGATGCATTCCTCACGCTTTGTTTAATTGGACCTCATGTTCACATGTGTTAATTAATTTAGTCACGATTAGATTATCTAAGTTTACTGACATATGTTACTCAAAACCAACGTTGAGGGGATCCGCTCAGCTACCTTTGCCCTTCAGAATAGTACCCCTCCCCATCTCCCCTTCACACCCCAGCCCCTACCCATCCCTACCGCAGGCTTCATACAGTGTTCATAACATCCAGGCTCGACTACGCAAACTCCCTGCTTGTCGACCTCCCCAACTCCTCCCTCCGTAGGTTGCAAATCATCTAGAATTCTGCAGCCCATGTCTTCTCCCACACCAGGCTCCACGACCCTATCACGCCCATCCTCACCGGACTACACTGGCTTCCCATCACACAGAGGATACAGTTCAAGATCCTAGTCCTCACTTTCAAAGACCTCCATGTCTTTGCTCACTCTCCTAACCCCCTACCAACCTGCCCCCTCCGCTCAGCGGGCTCCGGCCTGCTTCACGTCCCTGCCTCGCCCGCCCCACCATTGGCAGGCATGCCTTCTACCACTCTGCCACCACTCTCTGGAACTCCATCCCACAGTCCCTCTGCCTCGTCCCCTCCCTTGCCTCCTTCAAGACCCATCTCAAGATCCTCTTCTTCGACAGTGCCTTCAGCCACCCTCCTTCCCCCCCTGTCCTCCACCCTCCAGAGACCCAGCTCAGGTCCGAAACACTGATTATCCAGCACCTTGGGACGTCCTCCTAACTTGAAAGGCGCTATACAAATGTCATTTTGTTGTTTTTTGTATGTCATGCAAACACCTGATGGGACTCAAGGTGGGAAGACTCACAGTTCACACTTAAGCAATTGAATCAGCATACAGTCGATTCACTTTACAGTATATGCTGTGAAGCGCTTTGAGATACCTCAAAGACGTGATAAGGCGCTATATCAAATGCAAGGATTATTATTATTAATAGATCATTTGATAGCATCCTTGCCTCTAAATCAGAAGATTGTGAGCTCAAAGACTCGGCTGACACTCCAATGTGGTGCTTGCTGTATTGTTCAAAGTACTCTTCTTTAAGACACTAAATTGAGATCCAGTCTACCTGTTCAGGTGGACATTAATGTATTCAACAACAGAAGAGAGTTTTTCCTGTTGTTTTGGACAACAATCTTGCAGATTGGTAATTTCATTTCATGGCTATTTGTGGGATTTGTGCTCAAATTGGCTGCTGTGTTTACCTACAAATATTGTAGTAAATAAAGTCACAATGTTTAATAATGACATTGAAATATTTGATGACATGGTAAGGTGCTGTATGAAATGTAAAGATTATTATTTATTGGAAACTCCTCACCCAGCTGTAGCTACAAATGCTACATTTGCAGTGGTTGCAAGTTCCCAGCATGCAGAGTTGTATAAACCACGTATAGATCAATATAAAGGTGTGCACTCTCATTTATTTTGGTTACAGGTCATTTCCTGCTGCTGAACTGTAACAAAAATAAATTACAGAGTCCACACCTTTATACTGATCTATATATGGTTTATATAACTCTATACTTGCTGTAAACTTGCAACCACTGCAAACTTGTAGCTATGGTGCAAATAGTGCCTATCAATCTGATAGCTGTTAAGGATCCTAATTCAAATTAATTTGATCTCAACCCAGTTAACTTTCTTCCAGCTCCGACACATCACCCGTCTCCGCAAATGCCTCTCTCCGAAGGCTGCTGAAATCCTAGTCCATGCCTTTGTCACCTCTAGGCTGGACTACTCTAACACCCTCCCCACTGGTCTCCCATCCACCATCATCCATAAAATTCAAATCATCCAAAACTCTGCCACCCACATTCTCACCCGCACCAAACTATGTTCCCCGATCACCCTAGTCCTTGCCAGACTGCACTGGCTGCCTATCCAAGAGAGGATCGATTTCAAGATCTTCACCCTTGTATTCAAATCCCTCCAATCCTCTGCACCCCCCTACCTCTCTGACCTCCTCTCTCCTCAAAACAGTGCCTGTTGCCTTTGTTCCTCCAGGTGTGGCCTCCTCCTCATCCCCCGAGTCCTCCGCTCCACCCTCGGCGGCCATGCCTTCAGCCACTATGCCCCGAGGCTCTGGAATTCTCTTCCTCACTTCCTTCGCCTCGCCCCCTCTCTTCCTAATTTCGGGTCCCTACTGAAGAACTTTCTTTTTGACCGCGCCTTTGGTCACCTTCCTCCCCCTGGCTTGGCCCCGGGATTCATAGCTGTGAAGTGCTCTGAGACGTCGTCCGGCGTGAAGGGCGCTATATAAATCCAAGTTGTTGTTAACTCAGGACAAAACAGACCATCATTTGGCACTAATTGGACCCTCTGATTTAAAGTTAATTAGATCAGATGATATGGGGGATGGGAATGTCACATGTTTGCAGTAAGGAATTTACTGCTTAGTTGGGATTAATACACGCTAAACTGCTTCAGATCTGTCATATCACACATTTTCTTGCTCCCATCACAGCAAACTGCCAAGATTTTGTGCCAAACCACTGGCATGGAGAGCTTGTGAACATCAAGACACTTCCTGGCACTGGAGAGGTGGATATTGGCCTTCAGCCAAAGTAACTTGAGCCTCTTTTATTCCTTTTAGTCTGTAGCTTCTAAAAATTCCAGTGCCCCTCGTCACCGTTCCATTTAATATTTTACCACCCTGCTCCACCACCTCAAATTACCTCCTAATCTGTCTTTCTCGTCTACACTCTATTATGTTTTTTTTACATTATTTTTTAAAGTCATTGCTGTTGGCATAGTCTCTTACCTGGCCTCAAACCAGCCTCCTCTCTAATTGCCATTGCTCCCTGTGCTTTTCAATGAAGGATACAGTGGCCTGTGCCCCACATATTAACTTCATAACAGAGTGATTTTAGTGGACTAAAGATTATAGTACAGATAGTCAGCAGCCATTTGCAGTTTGAATACGGCTAGGAGATTTGCATTGAAGCAGTAAAAGTATTGTGGGAAAATATCTTTGGAATGAGCTGTCCAGTATCAGAGATTTCAATTGCATGACTAACATAGTTGCAATTCGATAATGAAACCTTTTATGCGATATTATTCAGGTTAAGTAACAGTTGATGCTCACTTGATAAAGGTCAGTAATTGTATCACAAATGCAGCTCTGTCACTCACCTATGCGTCATCATACTTTATTGACGTGAAGCTCGTTGGCTACAGCGGTTTGCCGTGACAGATAGTGTTAATGCTGGCACAAAGGATCTGCAGCTGATTAAAGTCACCTCTGTAGACCTTGTATTATTATTTTTTTTGGTAGACCAGGTGTCTGACACACGCGGAAATCTATTACCATGCTTAAGTGTATTATTAACCAGCGCAAAATTCAATCTGAATGGTTCAGGACACAATCTAAGGTCTGTGGGCAGCAGATGACTTTAATAAACCAGTCTAGTTTCACTCTGGTGACTCATAATGTCACTCGTGCTTTGATTACTGCCTTCTAAGGATTTCCTGGTATCAATTATTTCATCCATAAACCCCTGAACCCCTTGATTAAATTACTGCCTTGTAATCACCTATTGTTCCCTAAACATCTGTCTAAGTGTACCACTAATCATTCCCTTAATCAGCTCTTATAAAGTTTGCGAACATTTTCTGACCCAATACTTGCCGAACAATACAGGAGTGAATCACACATAATACACACACACAGGGTTGAAGAGCTAATGGATGTGGATAGGAACTTCTGAAAGAATCTCTGATTTCCTGGTGCCTCAGGGCAGGTTCTGTGATTATAGGTGTGGGTGGAGGTGATCCTGTATCTATTGTTAGTTTCTGTGCAGCTGCAGAGATGTCTAAGGCAAAGCTGCTTCACTGGAAAGATGAACTGATAGCACAAAGCCTCTTTAGAATGACTTCCTGAACTCTATTCCCAACATCCATTTTCAGCAAACTGGGTGCCAAACCAAAGAAAAATAATTGGTCGGGAGATTCATCAATGCACTTAACCCTTTGCATACAGAATATCCTTTCCAAACACCTTTGTACGCTTACCATATATTTGGAGGGGTCAACCAGGTGTAGAAACCCATCATCCTGCATGAGTATCCAACCCAGATAAAGTTCCACATACATTGGAAATTTCAGTTTGTCTAGAATGGAACACAGTACACACTTTCTCCCTATAGACATGCATCCTGCTTTCCTAGTCACCTGCTTACTGCCGGAGTTTAACCAGCTAAAACCGATTATCATTGAGAGAATTGTCTGGCAAACTTCCTGCTGCTTGTCTAGCGAGAACCACCAATTAAGGATTTGCAGGAGCTGAATGAGAAAAATCCCTGCCTTCCAACAAACAAAACATTGCACTTATATAGCGCCTTTCACATTGGGAGGATTTCCCAAGGCCTTGGATAATGAGGGCTTTGCACCTGAGCTGGGGGTTGGGATCAGAGAGGGTTGGAGGGCAAGGGAAGGGGGGAGGGTTCTATATACTCCAGCATCTGGTTTGTACCTCCAAAATCTACCAATGAGACAGGTTGTCATTAGCAGTACCCTGGAATACTGTGGACCTGCTTGGCTCAGGATTCAGACTACCAAGACCATACAGAGGGTTGACTCAAATTTGATATTCCATTGCCAAGCACATCACCTTGGAGCCAACTCAGCTCCAAGGAGCTTCGTCTTACCTCCCCTCTCTCCAATGAGAATAATCATGATCTGATCAGACAGACTTTTTCTATCAGTTAGTCATGAAGTGATGGCATTTCACTTTTACTTTTTTTTACTTTTGCACTTTTGGAAATTTGCAGTTCCCAACCATTTTGCCAATGTAACAAATGTGACCACAATATAATGCTGTGTAAATATGCACTGTTAAAATCCAGCACCACCGGTAGGAAAAATACTTATTTAAAGGAACACAGGAGGAAGGGATTCTTCCCACTTGGTTCCTGTTGTTGACCCTGCAAACCAAAGCCCGAATGGGGAGAATGTTATCAAGGAAGTTGGATCTAGACCCTGATGTTTGCTCAGCTCTATCCTAATCCCTTCTTATAAAGCACTGAAGAAAACCAGAATTAAATTAGAGCAACAACAATTTGCATTTATATAGCGCTCTCATGTGGCCAGTACCTCAGAATGCTTAACAGTGGCAGTCTGAGATATTACCCACGCGAAGAATGCCATATAAGCACAAGTTTAACTAAATTAACTAAGTTAATAATTAAATTAAGACAGGATTTTCCAAAGTTTTGCACAATCTTAAATTTTAAGGCAATGGGCGCCCTCTCAATGTGAAAATTGCAACACCAAATGTAAGGATTATTATTATTATCAGTGTCTCCATTTATTTTATGGTGAGCACCACTATTTTCCAACAGAATTTATATTTTGAGGCAAGGCCAGAAGATAGGAATGAGGCTGGCCTGGTGATTGCACTGTTCCCAACACTGAGCATCAAATTACTGGGAAGAATTTTTGAAATTTCTGGGATGTTAAGTATTTTTCCGTGCATTCTTTTGAGCTAACCTTCCTCCATGCAGCTAGACATTGACGTGGAATAGACCAGCTCCCATGCAGGGTCTTACTTCTCATCCAATAATGTTTGACCTAATTTTCTTTCTCAGGCTTAATGGGGTGTATTAGTATTAACTGATGTGTGGTTAACAATAAATGAATAAAGGTCTGAGATTTTTCCTGAGGCTCTTTTCACAATGTGTAGGAAACTTTCCACCATGGAAACTGGTCAGAAGATTTTAGCAAGGTTATTGAAGGATAAAACAAAATATGTTACAGTGTAGGGTTGGGGGAGTGCTGCTGTCAGAGCTGCCATCATTCAAATGAGACGTTAACCTAAGGTCCCTTCTGTCTATTCAGGTGGATTGTAAAGATCCCATGGGACTCCAAAAGAAGAAAGAATTTCTCACAATGACCTTACAAAACTAATCCCCAGATTGAAAATAATTGGTCATTTACTTCATGCGTGGGACATTGCTGTACACAGTTTGGCTGTTACATTTACCTATAAGTACACAGTCACTACACTTTACAGAAAACTCCATAAAGTACTTTCAGACGCTCCAACACAATGGGCCACTATATTTCAGGTAACTGCTATATCAAATGCAACAATTCTTTTTTCAATCATGAACACTAATAGAGCAATAAAAGCCAGCTCCAGATTTTGTCCCAAGGATAGAGAAGAAGAGATTTGCAGCTTGTGGAATGAATCTCCAGTCAGACTAAATTGCAGTGTCTTCTTAATGATAGCTTCTTGAGAATTGACTCATCCTGTTTATCTGACCTCAGTCTCTTTGAACTGAGCTCCAGCTGGGACCCTCTGTGTATTTATTGCTCCTTCACCACGTTTTCTAATATATTTTCCTACGTGTTCATTCCGGGGGTGTTATTTTCTATATCTCAGGATATGAAATACTCTCCTCGAGATCTTGACTTGATTGATATCTTCCTGCTGAAGTGATCCATCAAATCAGGAGATAACCTTTAATTCAAGCTCCCTGATTGTTGAACACTAAACTACAAAGTACTGTATCATGCTTCCCCTGCAATTTTTGTCGGTCTGTTCGTGGGACATTGCTGTGCAAAGATTGGGAGCCGCATTAGTTTACTAAATAAGCAGTCTTTACACACTGTAGTCAATTCCTCTGAAGCGCTTTGAGACATTTCGACAATGTGATAAAGCTCTATAGTATAATAATAATCCTTGCATTTGATATAGTGCCTTATAGCGCCTTGAGACACCTCAAAGCATTTCACAGAATATATTGTAAAGTGAATCCAAAAGTCCACAGCTCGTGTACTGTTGCGCACCAGGCTCCGTGACCCCATCACTTCCACCCTCGCCCGACTCCACTGGCTCCACATCCCCCAGAGGATCGAGTTCAAGATCCTCATCTTCATTTTCAAGGCCATCCATGGCCTTGCCCCCTCTTACCTCTCTGACCTGCTGACTCCCCACCAACCTGCCCGTTCCCTCCGTTCAACGGACTCCGGTCTGCTCCATGTCTCCCGCCCGACCCACCATCGGTGGCTTTCAGCCTTTCTGCCCCCTAACTCTGGAACTCCATCCCACAGTCCCTTCACCTCGCTTCCTCCCTTGCCTCCTTCAAGTCCGGTCTCAAGACCCTTCTCTTCGACCGTGCCTTTGGTCGCCCTCCCACCTCTCTGCCTTCCCTCACCCCTACACCATCCCTCCCCCATGCTCGGGTCCCGACCCCTGACTGTTCAGTGCTTTGGGACATCCTCCCGACGTGAAAGGCGCTCTATAAATATAATTTTGTTGTTGTTGTTGACTGTATCTTTTGTGGGCGATATTGATACAGAAGCCATGATTATGAATTTATTTTCAGTTGAATGTACAGTAGTGGCTAATCAGTCTCAGGTCAGGTGTACTGCACAACACAACTTCACATTAACCCCCCTCCAAAACATCACCCCAAATTACTCTGGAATTAGATTAGATTAGGAATTGCAAACATGGGGCTTGAAGACACAACCTCCTACTGGGGAGGGCAGGGTGAATCCTACCTACCAAGTGAGCCAAGCTGATGCTTAAGGGTTAGAACCCAAACTGATTTTATCCTCCTGTCTGGAGATACTGAGGCCAGATGTAGCACTTACAGCTGCTACAATGATCATAATGTACGACATTTACAAGCCATAATACATAAATTGAATTTTAATCAGTATATGTGTATATTAGCCTAAGAAAATTGATCGAAAAATTCATTTAGTGATTTTATCATTCTGATGTCATGCTTTCAGAAATAGGGTTATTATTTCTTCTGATTTTCACCTCAAGCATGCTATAAATATTAATGCATTAAAATTTAATTCGATGATCTTTTATTTCTTATGCAGAGCTGACACAGCAAGATTATTGGAGAAGTTTCCAAATAAGCTCATAAAATGTACAGCATTTCATGGTTAAGTGCCCCTTCTGTGGACATCCAGTAAAAATAATTAAAGTTGGAGAGTGCGGGTTGTTTTTATCTGATTAAAGCTGTACGTGCTCTTAATCCAAAAGGCAGTTTTGAGAAGAGGTTGCTCGAACTTCTGAGAAGAATGTTCTCGTTGTATAACATGATAATAGCTAGATCGGCACATTGTTAAACAATTCATATGTTTTCAGGGTCAACCAACATTTGCTTTTCACAAGTAATTATGACCTCAATTTGGTTCCATTCAATATTGTTAAACTTTGTAGTCATTCAGATTAGCTCAATAGGAACATACGTGATTCACAACCTTTAAATCCCATTTGGGGGGAGGAGAGGAGACAAAGAGACAAATGAAAGCTCTCTGTAACTATGTCTTGAAGTCTGACTGTAAACTTCGCAACAGCAAGGCATTAAGAAGCTCTGACATGTGGAGGCTCTGTCAATGAATCTCTGCCCCTCCGTTTGTGGGACACCGCTGTGCACAATTGGCTGCCACCTTTTGCCCACAAAATACACAGTAAATCCACTTTACAGTATATTCTGTGAAGCGCTTTGAGTCATTTCAACGATGTGATAAGATGCTATATCAAATGCAAGGATTAATATTATTATTACGCCAATTCATTTATTTTACAGTTCCATGCTGGAAATTCCAGCACACAAACCCACATAGAACCATAGAAATTTACTGCACAGAAAAAGGCCATTTTGTCCATTGTGAGTGTGATGACTCTTTGAAGAGCAATCTTTTTAGTCCCATTTATTTGGCCTTTCGTCACACTCCTGCAGTACACATGAAGAGATGGGAAGAGGGAGCATGGGCCACTTATATGTTGGCATCTCACTTCATGTTTGATCATTATGTATGCTGCGTGATGATGTCACCCCTTTGATGAAGTTACTCCATCAGAGAAGAACATCTCAGATGGTGGAGTTTGGGGAATTTACAGATGGCCTGACCAATTTCAGGCTTGTTCACAGTTGGCACAGAAGGTTGCCTCATTCATGATACAATTCCTTGGGAACTTGTGTCTGGTACTTTGTCCAAATGCCCAAGGAACTGTATCATGCATGAGGTAACCTTCTTTGCCAATTGTGAACAAGCCTGAAATTGGTCAGGTCATCTGTAAATTCCCATAATTGCACCATTTGAGATCAACTAACAGCACAGACCAGGAATTGCATTTGGGACTTTGGTCCATGTGACTTATATGGACTCATCGCTGTCTCAGCTGGAATCAGAAATAAGAGTTTTGATGAAGACAAAATGCAAGATGCTAGTCATTTGGGATTATCGGCATCCAGTGGCCTCAATAATCTGGTATATCATGAATTCAGTGACAGAGCACTGGAAGATTGGAGATTAAGAGAGTGCAGGTCTGAAATGTCACCAAGTCTCAGCCTGTAAGATCATTTTGTCTAAAAATCTAAATTCTTAAACTTAGTCTTAATTAGGAAACCGTTTTTTCACAGCTCTGCCAGGTCTCAATATTTGGCATACTATTTACCTTCCGACAGCTTGAATTGTCTACCACTACCAGCAAAGTTGGGCAATGACTGGCTGGCTGAGCTGGGTAGTGGAAATCTGGAATCTCACTCCCAAAAGGCTATGGATGTTGGATCCATTCAAATTTTCAAGGCTGAGGTGGATAGATTTTTGTTATCAAGGGATACGTGGCAAGGGCAGGTAATTGGAGTTGAGGTACAGATCAGCCATGATCTAATAGAATGGCGGAACAGGCTTGAGGGGCTGAATGGCCTATTCAGTGTTTGCTTGTGGTGTACATCAACCCCAAGTTAGGCACAACCCAAAACAGTCGCAGTTCAGTGAATCTGTGAGATGGAATCAGTGCCACATCAAACAATACGTTGTACCCCACAGCCCTGATTGTTTACAAAAGAACATAATACTTTGAAGAATTGAATGTTGAGGCAAACCTCATTGGCGTGCATCCCAGACTGGTCTCTTGACTCTTGCTAACTGAAAAGAACAGAAAAAAAGCACAGTTCACAAATGATTCAGATTCAGTCCCTAATCCGGGCTGAGATTGATGTAAAATCCTCCACGTAGGCACAGGAAATGTACTGTGAATATGTGCTTAGGAGGCTTGCTTTACGGCTCAATGGAGACTGCCTGCTACTGATAAGTGCAGAGTAGGTAAACTCAAGGTTTCACGCCTTGTCTGTGCTGAGTTAGCTGATCTCAGCCAGAACACCCACAGAGGTGTTATAGTTGGTCTCAGTGTCCTTGAGCTGAGGTGAGATAAAATCAACCAATATACCACATTCCCAGTTGCTATTCAGTGATTTCTTTTGGTCAGCTGAGTGTCTGACACATGCAGAAACCCATTACCATGCTTAAGAATATCTCAACCAAACTAAGATTTCCATGCATCACCTATACATGAAAATCCTAGGGATAGATTGTTGGAATGGGATGCGCACTCTCTCCCTAGAGGACCACATCCTGCTTACCTAATTTGGGCAAGTATTAGGCTTAGGTTGTGGAGTCCTGTAGCTCAGTGGTTAGAGCACTCACTTTACAACAACAATCACAACAAGATTACATTTGTATAGCACCTTTCATGTCGGGAGGACGTCCCAAGGCGCTGGACAGTGTATAGCATTTCAGACACGAGCTGGGATCGGGGGGGAGAAGGGAAGGGAGGTGACCGATGGCATGGTCGAAGAGGAAAGCAAGCAAGAGACCTGGGTTCGATTCCTGGCAGGGTGAAACCTTGGGCAAGTTTCCTTACACCACACGCCTAATAATAATCCCTCAATAAAAAATAATAAATTGGTCATTTCAATCTACGACTGTTCATGGGACACTGCTGTGTGCAATTGGCTGCTGCATTTCGCCCACAAATATACAGTCAATTCACTTTACAGTCTATTCTGTGAAGTGCTTTGAGACATCTAGAAGATGTGAAAAGAGCTATATCAAATGCAAGGATTATTATTATTAAGAGCCAAGGCTTGGGGACCCTAGTGTGCGTGGTGATCCTGGTGGAAAGTATAGATATTGGGTGAGGACAGGGCTGAGCCTGGAGAGGGTGCGGACACTTATTGCTCAGGTTTACAGGTGAACAGCCACTCGTAGGACTGCTGACACACGCAGGTCTCTACCCCATGCTCCCCTGATGGCATTGCTAGCTGCCACATTATAGGCGGGGGGGGGGGGAAGAGGAGGAGAGGTTTTTTACTTTAATATTCACTCTATGTAACTTAAAACACTTAGAAATAATATTAAAACTGTAAAAATAATGGATATGCTTGCACTCACTCTATCTTCACTCCCTCCCACTCTCTCACCTTTCCCTATTCCATTTGAAATTATTTACATTTGCTTTCGTGTTGGATCGGACCGATATACTGTAAGCAATTCTGGACTGGCAGCACGAGGAGCTGTTATTAAAGTCACTCCAAAGGGGTCTTAGAGGGAGATGGGCCCCATTTCATTTAAATTGATCCATTCCAGCCTCTTCTTGCTCTGGGACTTGAGGAAGGAGGTCCCTGGGCCAGGAGAAAAACAGGTTTGAGATCCAGCCGCATGGCATGCTCAGGCTACTGTTGAACACAGTGCCTTTACAGGCTAGTAGAAATGTGAGTACTGTGTGGAGGTGGTGAATTGTTTGTGAGAATGTTTATACCAAACTTTCGAAGCCCTCCACGGCCTTGCTTTTCCCTACTTCTGTGACTTGCTAACCCCCAATCAACCTGGCCACACCCTCGCTTGGCGGACTCTGGCTTGCTCCACGGCCCCTGCCCTGTCCGCCCCATCATCGGCTGTCGGGTCTTCAGCCTTTCTGCCCCCACCCTCTGGAACTCCATCCCACATTGCCTTTGCCTCATTCCCTCCCTTGCCTCCTTCAAGGCCTGTCTCAAGACCTTCCTCATCCACAATGCCTTTGGTTATCCTTCTACCCATACTCTCCCTGCCCTCCACCCCTCCTGATCCCAAACCTCAGCTCGGGTGCACATCCTTGACTGTCCAACGATTTGGGATGTCCTCCAAACATGAAAAGCGCTGTATAAATATAACTTGTTGTTGTTCTAAGAGGGAATGCAGGACACCAACTGGTCTATTAGAGGCTGTGTTGTCTGCCTGGAGGCTGCCAAAGTTTTCCTGAGTGAACTGAAGCCCGATTTGTGAACTAAGCCTGTTTGTGTGTCAGTGTCTGTCTTCCTGGGCTGGTCCATATGACAATATATTTATATTTTCTCCACACGCTTCTGAGGGTAATGCTTCACACTGTCGTGCAGATTCAACAGCATCAGTTTCCCTCTGATCTCTCGCTCAACTTCTTCGTACTTGAGCCCAGCGGAAAGTTTCTTTTATTCCACAATTGATTTCTTCAGCAAATAGCTATCTAATGCCCTCTTGAATTTGCTGACACAATGTGTTTTGCATCTAGCTCTTTGTGCCTGTCTGCAGTTATGGTCATCACCTGCACTTGTAAACCACTCTGTCGAGGGATATGTCATGAACAAAGAAAACAATGCCACTTTGGATAACCAACTGGTAATGGATGAAGACAAAGAACGAAGTTTGGACAACCACACTTCTTTCTTTGCTCCCTGCATAAGTGTTGTGATAAGAAGAGAAGCATTCATTTATCATGTTCCAGTGTTTGCATTCATCGCAGTAGCCATGCTTTTAGTTGAACAAATTACTAGATAAGCTACAAGAGACTAACTTCTCAATGAATCCTTATCTTTACCCTACTCTATCAATGATCCCAATAATGTTAAGCGGTATCTCTGCCATTGTGAAGCGTTCATGAATGCAACTTTAAGTTTAAACACTTTGAGAAATGTCAATGGCATAATAAGGTGCATGTATCAAATGCAAGGATTAAAACTTCTCTAAATGTCAGTAGAGAATCTATCCATTTCATTCACCCTGTAGCAGAGGAAACAAATTGAATATGAGGCCATATCAATAGTGCCTTTTGCATTAGGAATCAATACTTCAGTCTTTAATTTAGTAACAAAATAATGCAGAATTGAATATACTTTAATTAATAGATGTAACAATATGTTTTAAAGTATGTCTAGTGCTGTACTGGGTGGTGCCTTAAAACCCACCAGGGCATCGCAAGAGCTTTGTTGTTTCATTCTGTCACGTATGCATGTTGATACAATACAACAATAGAATACAAATTTACATTGATGTAGTACCTTTCACCTCGGAGTCTTGCTCATATAGCTTCCCTTAGGTGGTTCAAATGGATAAAAGCAGAACATGAGTAAAGGAGTAAACTACAGGGCTCTTGGAAAAAAGGCATAGAAATGGGACTGAAAGAATTGTTCTTTAAAAGAGTTAGCACAGACACGATGGATCAAATAGTCTTATTCTGTGCTGTAAATTTCTATGATTCTATGTTGTTTTACAGAATGTTCAAGCTTTATCCCTCATCAGGGCTAAATTAGTCAATCTCAGTAGGAACAGTGTTGGACTCGGTTGACAAGAGCAAATGTTAGCCAGGATCTCTTCTGAAAAGTCTCATGTGTGGTTTGGGTGAGGATTAGATTCTCAGTCACATTGGCTGTTAACATTCAACCTAGGCTCAAATGTGAAGAAATGTAACTTCGCCCACAACAACAACAACAACAAGATTCCATTTATCAAAGAAATGCTCCTGCCTTTGAAATGTCTACTTGGGTTTACTTTTTTGCACTTCATTAGAATAATAATTATCCTTGGATTTGATATAGCATTTTTCACATCAAGAGAACATTTCGAAGCATTATTCTCCATATAACAACAACAACTTGTATTTATATAGTGCCTTTCACACAGGGTGACAGTGGTGGAGGCTGATAACAAGCCAGGGGGAGATACAGATGGGGGGGGGGGGGGCAGGGACTGTAACCACCATCAAAAAGGAAGGTCTTTAGGTGGGATTTGTAGGTGGGGAGGGAGCAAGGCAGAGAGATTGAGGGCAAGAGTTCCAGATTTTCGGTGTGGCTCAAGGCACGGCCACCAATGGTGGAGCAGAGGGCACAAGGAACAAACAGGAGTTGGTCTTTATGACTTACTGTAAACTGTAGTGACTATATATTTATCAGGCAATGGTGGGGTCTCTGAGACATTGGACCCAAGCAACTGAGTTATCTTGAGGGTTATCCATTACTTTCACATTCTCTGCTTATCTCTTATCTGGGAGTCTCTCTTTCACTCCGTCTCTCTCTCTCTAAACCTCTAATTTTCTGTCTCTTTCTATGACCTTTGTTACCTCTATCTCTTACAATTACCTTCCTGTGCCTTCACAAACTCCAGTTGTGGCAGAGTTACGCACATGCACCTGAGGTTATTAGATACTTTGTTTCCTTGTGTGCAATCTCATGTATATATATTAAATGCAAGGATTATTATTATTATAAGCACAACTGAATTCACAAGTCATTGTGTGCACATGCCCAGAAACTGATGTGTGCACACCATCAATTCATTGTTTTTATTTATCAAATTGGGGAGAAAGTCATTTTTGTACCAATTGACTTAATCAAAAAAGTGGGTACTTTTTGGTATAAAACAACTTTAATAGTGCTTAAGAATACCTGTAAAATGAGATGGTGATTAATAAATCAAAGAGATTGTGGGAATGGAATGCCAGGAGGCAAGATATCCATTTCCCATGGATATTGTATTGACTTTGTAATACAATAGCAAAAGTGCACTTAGAACATTGAATTTAGCCTTGGTCATCACAGTTTCACAGGAATATATAAGCCACATTGTTGTAGCAGATTACACCACCAATGATTAACTTCCCATCTGAAATGTAAGTTTTGACTGAATCATCGCTGGCAGCTATAAAGAAAACTGGACTTTTGACTTACACTTGTATGTAGCCTACAGCAACGGAAGATCATAAGACAAGTTCAGACGAAGAAGGCCCTTCGGCCCATTTGATCACATCTTTCCAAACTAACAACCCTACCTCTTTCTCATTACAGGAGAGTGGGAACCTGTCTAACTTTTCTTCCCTCGCCCAGAGGTGCTAAGGGACAATGGTATGTTTCCATTTGAAATCAGCTAACCCAGCATAGACAGAGGCTTTAATTGAGAGCTTATCTGTACCTGCCACTGAACTGGGTAATAAACCCCTTGAGCTAATTGGAAAGCCTAACAAGAGTTGCTCTGTGAGGCAGGTTTATTCAAACCTGCATTTTGAATTTCTTTAAATTTGCTGACGTGCAGTGATATAAGGAAACATTGCCAATTCTGTTTTGTTCCTGTGAGTGAGTGAATCTGGCTAACAGCACTGGGTTCTATCTCGAATGTTGTGGACAGTCGCTGAGGTTAAAATACTTGAAACTAATTTCTTGTTTCACTTGGGAACAGTTGACTGCTGCTTTCAATAGCCTAACTAAGCTAAAAAGTGTTCAAAAACCTGTCCAACACCATCAACATAAAAGTTTAATTGTGGAGTCCGATAGTGTGGTGGTTAGTGCACTAGCCTCGCAAGCAAGAGGATTCTTTTTAGGACCTGAGTTTGATTCATGTTCAGCGTCATGCTGCGCACTGTCAAGAGTTCTGGGATGCTACCATGCATGAGGGGCACCATATAAATACAAGGTGGTGTTGTTGTTGTTGATTCCGGGGTGAGGCAAAACCTTATTCAAGGTTCCTTACTCCACACACATCTGTTTACCTAGCAGTAAGTAGAAACCTGGTAGTTAATTGATTGGTGGATCACTTTCCAGGGGTAATAATCCCCCAAAAATAATTTTGGGGGGGTCACTCAATCCCTGACTGTTTGTGGGTCGGTGTGCAGTTGGCCACTGTGTTTCAACCACAAGATAAACAGTCAATCCACTTTACAATATATTTTGTGAAGCGCTTTGAGACTTCTCAACAATGTAATAAGGCACTATATCAAATGCAAGGATTATTATTATTATAATTCAATTCTAGAAAAGAAGAAAGAATTACAGACTTTCACTTGGCTTTACAGCACAGCCCTTACAGTCTAGGCAAATTGACACATTCATTTAATACCTCAGACAGCATAATGTATTCAAAGTAAAAGCATTGTGTCAACTGGATATCACAATAATAAAATCAGCAGAGTTTGCCTCTGAAACAAGCACTCAATTAACTTATATGCCGTTTCTGCATTTCAATCTTCTTTTCAGATAATCCAGGGCCTTTCAGCCATTTGAATGGTAATTGGCAAATAACCACCTTAGTTACTGGCAAGGTTTTGGGAGGTCCTTTTGGGAGGTCAATTTTCACCTCTCTTCTACATCTAAAATCACTAAGAAGGAGAAAGAGCTCTGGAGTATTTTTCGCGCCATACCTAGGCCAAGGGGCACTGAAGCCAATTCTATCACCTCAAATACTAGTGAGTTTAGTTAGTACAGACCATGGTTTTGACCCATCTGGTTGAGTTACCCGTGCTACACCAAGGGGTGCCTTAATCCACTCAACACCATTGGGGGAAGCTCAACACACACTATTGTAACAATCCATTGGCAGCATTTTGTATGTACAACAACAACAATAACAAGATTACATTTGTATAGCGCCTTTCACTTTGGGAGGACGTCCCAAGGCTTTGGACAGAGTACAGTATTTCAGACCCGAGCTGGGGTCAGAGTGGGAAGAGAAGGGAGGCGAAGGGGGGTGACCGATATCATGGTCAAAGAGGAGGGTCTTGAGGCGGGACTTGAAGGAGGCTAAGGAGGGGGCGAGGTGAAGTGACTGGGGGATGGAATTCCAGAGGTTGGGGGTAGAGTGGCTGAAGGCTCTCCCGCCAATGGTGGGGCGGTGGGTCAGGGGACGTGGAGCAAGCCAGAGCCGGCTGAGCGGAGGGAACGGGCGGGTTGGTTGGGGAGTAGGAGGTCGTAGAGGTAGGGTGGGGCGAGGCCATGGAGGGTTTTGTATGTGAGGACCAGGATCTTGAACTGGATCCTCTGAAGGCTAGGGAGCCAGTGGAGTCGGGTGAGTGTGGGGGAGATGGGGTCACGGAGTTTGGTGTGGGAGAGGACATGGGCTGCAGAGTTCTGGATTATCTGCAGCCTGTGGGGGGAGGAGTTGGGAAGGCCGACAAGCAGGGGCTTTGCATAGTCGAGCCTGGAGGTGATGGGCATGAACAAGAGTTTCAGCGGCCTGAGGGGTGAGGTAATGGCGGAGTCAGGCGACGTTACAGAGGTGAGGGAAGGCAGAGCAGGTCATGGCTTGAATGTGAGGGAGAAAAGACAGTTGAGGGTCGAACAAGACACCGAGGTTCCTGACTGGCTGGTGAGTTGAAGTGTGCAACCATGGAGGTTGATGCTGCCAGAGCCTGAGGAGCTGAGGCGCTGGCGCGAGCCAATCAGGAGGGCCTCAGTCTTGTTCACATTCAACTGTAGGAAATTTGCCCTCATCCAGGACTTGATGTCCGACAGACAGTCTTGTCAGGACAACAGTGGTCCTTTAGTTGAGGGTGGAGGCAGAAAGATAGAGCTGGATGTCATCTGCATACGTGTGGAAGTTGACCCCATGTCTGTGGATGCTGTCACCAAGGGGGAGCATATAGATATTAAAGAGGAGAGGGCCAAGAATAGAGCCCTGGGGGACACCAGACATGACAGTGCGGGGGCTGGAGGAGAAACCATTGGAGGCAACGAAGTGGAGATGGTGAGAGAAATAGGAATTGAACCAGGCAAGGGCAGGTCCATGAAGATTGAGTGAAGCAGAGAGGCAGTGTATGAGGATGGAGTGGTCGACAGTGTCGAAGGCGGCAGAGAGGTCGAGGAGGACAAGGAGGCAGAGGATGCCCTGATCACAGATGTTCAGAAACTCATTAGTGACTTTGACCAGGGCTGTTTCTGTGCTGTGGGCAGAGTGGAAGCCGGATTAGAGGGGTTCAAAGAGGGAATGGCGAGAGAGAAAGGAGCGGAACTTGGATGCGACGACTCATTCCAGGACTTTGGAGAGGAATGGGGTGTTAGAGATGGGGCAGTAGCTGGAGAGGAGGGATGGATCCAGGGAAGGTTTTTTCAAGATGGGGGTGATGACGGCTGTTTTCAGGGGTGTGGGAACTGAACTGGTAGACAAGGAGAGGTTGATGACATCAGAGAGGAGAGGGGCCAGAAGGTGGAGCTGGGAGACAAGGAGAGAGGTAGGGATGGGATTGAGGGAGCAAGTGGTGGGTTTGAGTTTGCGGACAGTCGTAGTGAGGGAGTAGGGAGAGATAGGGTCGAAGGAGTATAGGGGGGGATGGGTGGGGGGGTGGATCATGAGGGAGAGGTGATGTGGGGATGGCTGTGGACGGGGCTGAGATGGCTGAACGTATCCCCTCGATTTTAGATTCAAGGAAGTCCAGCATCTCCGCACAGTTAGAGTTTGAGGAGAGGATGGATGAGGTATGGGAAGGTGGACGGAGGAGACGGTTAGTGCTGGAAAAGAGAAGCCTGGGGTTGTCCTTTGCCTCCAAGATAACCTTGGAGTAGAAGGAGGATTTGGCGGAGGCAAAAGCACAGCAGTAGGTCTTGGTGTGGTGAAGCCAAATCTGCCGATGGACCGTTAGTTTGGATTTGGTCCAGGCACGTTCGGCAGCTCGCACTTGTGCCTTGAGGGAACAGAGATGCTGGTGTACCAGGGGGATTTACGGGAGTATGAGGCAGTTAGGGAGGTGAGGGGAGCAAGGTAGTCTAGAATGGAGGAGAGGGAGTTGGGGAGTAAGGAAAGTGAGGAGGGGAGATTGGTCAGTGAGGGCAGCAAATGTAGTGAGCAAGCAGCAAATTATAATAATAGTAATAATCCCTACAGCACCTTTAACATGAGACGGATATCCTAAAGTGTTTCACAAGATATACTGTAGAGTATAGTGACTGTATATTTTTGTGGGCAAAACATTGGTGAAGCAAATCAAACAATGATGAAAACTGCAACAATCAATGTGATACCCATCACTGGTTTCATTTTCACAAACAGGGTTGAAATTTCCACTCCTGACGATGTTCTCGTTGATACTGGTTGTGGACTCACTAACCCCGGCATCCCCCCAGTCATTAATCTGACACCACATAACTCAACTTCAGAAGTACTGCTGCAACTGAGATCGACTATTGCAGCACAAACAGGGGGAAGAAAACCTGAGATCTACTGGTCTGTATGTCACAGTGTTACACCAGGTGATGCCTTTACACAGTAGGCAACTAGGTTACAGAGGTCGGAAATTTACATTTCTGATAAAAATAGTACTTTTCCGTATGGCAAGGCTTGAAGAAAAGATTGTTCCGTATATAGCAATGTGATTCTCTCTATGTGTATACAATTTAAACACAATATAATATATGTACATGCTGTATATTCTGTATATCATAGAATTATAGAATCATAGAATTATACAGCACAGAAGGAGGCCATTCAGCCCATCGTGTCTTTGCCAGCTCTATGAAAAGAACTATCCAATTCAATCCCACTCCCCCACTCTCTCCCCATAGCTCTGCAAACTTGTCTTCCCCAAATAATTATCTACTTTGCTCTTAAAAGTTGTTATCAAATCTTTTTCAAAATTAATTTTAATACAAATGTTTTTAATTGACTGTGTATTTTCGTGGGCATAAAAGCATGTGAAGCGCTTTGAGACATCTCAACGAAGTGATAAGGCGCTCTATCAAATGCAAGAATTGTTATTATTATTATACGTGCATAATATTGTGTGTTTGCCTTCGCACATAGTGAAGAAACGAAAGGGACCTGCATACCATGATAACATTCCATCAGGTAACATCCACAGACATTTTCAGTCAGTCCAAAGAAACACAAAATAATCGTATCCGCACAGTTTATGGACACAAAGGATTCACATCAATTTCAGACTCTGGCAGAGCTAATTGAAAAAAAAATGTTTTTTAGAATGAAGTTTTTTGTATTTGTACCACTCTGTGTGTGACCAAGCTTTCCGATGACAAAACATTTTCTTGCCAATTGATCAGGACTGATAACAAAAGATTCTCAGTTAATAATGACCATTTTAACCTCTGGTTTGAACCTAGCATTGCTAAATTGAATTTCCAGTGTGGAAGACACAATAACAGAAGATTATGACAGTCCATACTACGTGAAGAACTTTGTCTGGTGAAATCACCACTCATTGACTAGGCCACTTGGGCAAAGTGCAAAATGTTCCAGCATCCAGGGAACTGTACTTCAGCGATAGTCATTGTCGTCACAAGAGGAGGAAAGCGGGTTTACAGAATCTTTGGGCCTTTTTCACTAAATAAATAATAATCCTTCAATTTGATATAGCACCTTTCACTTCAGGAGGATGTCTCAACATGCTTCACAGAGTGTACTGTAAAGTGTAGTAGCTGTGTATTTTGTAGACGAACGCAGCAGACAATTTGCAGGGTCACTGAGACCAATTGCAGCACCACCATTGTTGCTAAAAATCAGATCAACTAACTCAGTGTCAGAGCAGCGAGCTCAGCACAGATTCCAACCTGCAATCTGAATCAATGTTCCATGAAATGAATGACCAATTTTATTTGGAAGATTGTTGGCTAGGATAATGGAAGTAACTCCCTACTCTTTTTGAACAATGTCACGGGATCTTTTAATGTCCACCTGAACAGGTAGTCAGGGCATCGGTTTACTGTCTCAACTGAAGGAAGACATCATCAACAATTCAGCACTTCCCCAGCACTGTATTGGAGGACAATGAGAGGTTTCTGCATCTTATGGTAAGCTTTTGCTTATTGTGTCTTCCTCACTAGACTACATATGTTCTCTCTTTCTAGTCTGCGTAGTTAACTATCTATGAAAAGCATTCAGAAATTTATGTGACATTCATCAAGTTTTAGTGTAAATGTTAGGACATTTTTGTAGTATTTGATCGTGTTGTAATGTCTCAAAGCAAATTCCGGTAATAATTGGCAAAGGTAAGCCCTGTTTCAAATGGGTTAATTGTGCATTTTAATTTTGATTTAATGCATTATATGGAATTGAAAGAGGTATCTATTAAAATAATGTAGGGATATAGATTTTAAAGCAGGAATTTGTTTCCCTTTTGTTTTCAGTTTAGCAAAGCAGCAGTGATCTTTGTGCCTGTAGAGCCTTGTTTCTTCGTACAGCAATTAAAGATACTGTAATAATAATAATCTTTGCATTTGATATAATGCCTTATCACATCACTGAGATGTCTCAAAGATGCTTTCTAGATACTCTGTAAAGAGGTATGACTGTGTATATTTTGTGGGAGAAGATTTTGTTTGGAACTGCTGCTTTTCCAAGGCAACAATGAGTTAAAATTTGAAACTAACAATGAAGGCAACAGTCTGTTGTTGTGCCCTGTCCATCTGGCGGAAATAGTAAGCAGCATGACATCCCCTTTAATACACTCTTGTCATGTTTCTGTGAGTGTGGGAGTGAGCTTCTGACACTGACTGATTAAACAACCTCCCACTGATTCTGAACTAAATCCAGGCCCATCAATTCCCATTGCTAGATCCACAAGTTCTTTAGCCAGCGGCAAAGTGAAAGGCTGGCCAAGTTCCCCGTTCTTCCCCTTTTCCCTCCTACTTTTCTCCCTTCCACTCCTCTTGAAGATGAAAGAAAAAACCTTATTATGTCCAAATTTCTCAAAGCACGCTACCGTATTTACTATCAGGTGTCGTGACTATTTCTGTAGGCAGACAATGATGACAATACTTGCTGACTTATGTTTCAAATGGGCACTGGCAGGACTTGGGATATTAAGTCAAAGGAATCGTTCCTCATGTGTCAGCCTGGATTGTGAATATCAACAAGTTACTCGACTGTGCAGGGCATCTCAAACACATCTGCTGACTGCACTCGTGTCCTTTCCAGTCAGCATCTCTAACAGCACCAGGAGTGCTGATTTTTCTCTTCCTAGAACAGGGTCTCTGAGACCAATTGCAGCATCACCATTGTTGCTAAAAATCAGATCAACTAACTCAGTGTCAGAGCAGCGAGCTCAGCACAGATTCCAACCTGCAATCATCTGGTCTGCATGGCTGGGTCATGAACTAAGCTGTGCATTTAGGGAAAGCCCATGACAGCGGCTGCACAAAATGAGGCATCAGGACAGCTGTGGGTTCATTTTCATCATTGATCATGAGTGAAGTTGGTGGCTGTTTGCTGAGAAGACACAACATAGATACAAAAATATATCCCCCGAAAGGGATTCTCCTTCCATTCACCAAAGTGCATTGCAAATTGTGCAGAAGAACAGAGAATCTAACACAGTCTAACTTTGGTTCCTAGACACCGACACTCTTACAAACGAAGGTTCAAGAACATGATGAGGATAGTGAGCCATCTAGTTGCTTATAATGATTTACTTCCTGGCTATTAATAAAGTCCAATTAAATTGCCATAAAAATTCGTATAAATCTTTTTTTATGTTTTTGTTAAATTTTTGATGAGGTTCTTGTCCCAACAGAACAGGCCTTTCATGACATCGATGCCAGATCAGCTGAAAGAAAGTTTAGTCTCATCTTTACTGCTGATGTTCTGCTATTATGATTTAAGCACTATTTTTAATTGGCAATTTAAATGCTTAGACTAGACTTCTCGATCCATCTGTCTCTTTCCGGAGTTTTTAACAAGCTCATTTTGACACATGCAGCAGAACTTCCAGACACCTGCTTGACTAGACAAAAAAATGTAACCTTCCATGTAACCCTTGTATCGCTGGTATAGGTTTTAAGGGTTTTCAAATCTCATGTTATTTGGCATTGATATTTATAATTGCCCAAATCGGAGCATTTCTCCTGCAATGCAGTACAAATTCTATCTCATCCAAGCCTGATGCCTTCAAGAGTTATGAGTCTTCCCTGTAGTGGACCAGCAAGTACAATAGAACCAGTGATAAACAAGATAAACAGGATGCTGGCCTACATTGCCAAATCAGTTGAGTTCAGATCCTCCGATGTCATCCTCAAACTGTGCCATGTTCTGATCAGGCCACATCTGAAGTATATTCTAGTTTTGTGATATGGGCTGGTGGGAGACCCAAGTCCTGAAGGTAATGCGGAAGAGAACCACGAGGCTGAATCACAGTGTTAGAGGAATGAGTGACAAACAAATAACCAATTAAGCTAAAGCTCTTCAGCCTTGAAAAGAGGTGTCTCAACTGGAACTTTATAGAACTATGTAGGATGCTAAATGGCATTGAGAAAGTAAACCTAGAATAATACTTTCAGATACCTTAAGGTAGCAGAACCAGAAGGCATCTGTTCAGGGTTGCAAAGGAGGGCAATTTTAGGACAGACAAAGAAGTAATTCTATACAGAGAGGGTAATTAATATTGGAACAGATCAACAGGAAGGCCATTTAAGAAGCAACCTAATGTTACAATAGGTTGCTGGCAGAGTGGCGGCCTGAAAAGATGAGATCAAATGGGCCAAAGAACCTTCTTCTTCCTAACCTCTGTTGCTCTGACCAATGGCTAACATTGCATCAAGACCCCCAAAGGATGAATGGAAGAGTATCCAAGGCACAGGCTAAAATAATGTATTTCACACTTCCTCATTTGAATTACAAGTCCTGTCTTTACAGAGAATGCAATATGTGCCAGCCAATCTGTGAACATCTTGCATAGTAGCTTTTTCCTCTGAAGTTGAATCATCCTATGGAGCATCAGGAATTCTGTCACTAGGCAGATCAAATGGGTTCACCATAAGCCTCCCTTTGAAGCATTTGCTGCCTCAATCTATACACTCAAAATTACCAGCACACTGCAAACCCAACGCTGCATAAGTAAATAAAGAAAATCTTTATTAAATTCTTTGCTCTCCTTCCCTTCCTCCCTTCTTCTTCTCCCCCCTTCCCAGCCTCGCCCCACCCTGCCAGATGATCCCAATAATTTTGTGATACTTTAAATAAAAAGAGAAAAATCTTTCGCTCTCAATGGGTTCTGATCATCAGACACTACACAGGCCACTGCTGCCACTTTCCCCCACTGATTCACACTGCTCACAGTTCAGAATCCTGCCTTCATCCACTCCATTGGGAGTCCCGGTTTCATCAATATGTCCTTTCAATTCAAATTCCGCTCACACACTGACAGCCTTCCACTGCTCAGACTTGCATCAAACGAGGGAATGGCATCGTTTACCACACACAGATATGGAGCCAATTTCTTGCAACACACAAAAAAATAAATGCAGCAGTATTTCTTCAAGTCTGTTTCTTTTATTAACTGTGTAGTTTTAAACATATTCGTCATTGTGTTGTGCTCATGATTTTTTAAAAAGTAAAGCCTTGTCTTTAATGTTGTATTGTACTATCTAGCAGTCACAATGCCTTCAGAACATTTCAGTGACATCTGAATATTACATCAAACCAGGATCCAATCCCACCCTCATGGTGCACCATAGCTCAGGTGCACCAGAATAACTAAAAATATAAGAGAGGTTTCCTGTGTCTGAGCTGCAGTTTATCTCTATGGACAGGGAGACTTAATACTTTATACAGTACTTCAAACTAATGTACAGTTGTGGCTCTGAGGTTCATAAACACTTTTGTTCAGACTTTACGTTATCTCAGGGGACATAGTTCTTTACCAAAGATACCTGTGACAGGGAAAATAAATTCATATTTGTTAAAGGTTTGTAAAAACGACTGCCTATTGAATGGCCCCTAACTAGAACTAATCCATCTTTGAAGGGAGTGCAGAACTCAATGTCTTCCACAGCAAAGATGTGCTCTCACAAAGTTACAGTCCACCAGCAGAGCTATGGCAGACACAGACAGTGTTTAGTGGTGGCTGACAGTGCGACAACTCATTAAAACAACAGAGGAATATAATAATATAATAATAATAAAATAATAATAATAATGCTGCCTGACCTCAGTGGGGGGGGAATGTAAATCTAGTTATCCGCATTAAGTTCAATAAGAAACAATGAAGGATTAAGAGTGGTCCGTATTAAACAGGTTTATGTATGATTTTTTAAAAATCACCTTTATATACATATTTCACATTTACACTGGTTATAAAATAATCCTTGCATTGAAAGTGCCTTTTACATTGGGAGGACGTCTCACAGGATAAACTGTAAAGTGGAGTGACTGCGTGTATTTTGTTTATGTTAATTATGTACATATTTCACATTTCCACTGGTTGTTCCTGATATTCATGTTTAAAATTAATTGATACTTCACTACAGATCACTTCACTGGTTACATGTTAGCATTCAACAGGAAGTCACCACAGGTGTGTCAAAAACACAACCTGTTTGCACAGTCAAAATACTTGGCATTACGATACAAAGCTGCATTTATAATATTGTGAACATGGGAAAATGAGCTCTTAAAGAGAGATTGTCTGTGTCAATGGTCAGGACGTGTTCAAAGATCGCACTGCTGTATCACTGATCCTCCCAATTTATTTTAACATTTGCATCTCAAATTTTTCCATGCATCCCACCAACACATGGAAATCCCAGATATAGATTGTTGGAATGGTATGCACACTCTCTCCCTGGAGGAACGCATCCTGCTTACCTGATCCTGGAAAGTATTAAGCGCAGGTTGGCAAGAGCCAAGGCTTGGGGACCCCAGATTGTGCATTGGGGTACTGCTGGAGTCTAACCAGCTAAAACTTCGTAGCTTTCCATTGATATTGCTGTCCGGCAAGCTTTCCCGCCGCTTGTCCAGCTAGGATCATCTTAATCGTTAGGGCTTTGGCTTGCAAGGTTAACAGGAACTGGGTGATATGACTCCATGGCCCCAGTGACTATTCTGCCCTTCCAGGTCCTGTCAATGAGCCAGGCTGGCTGTGCTGTCAAAAGCAGTGCCCTGGGGCTTGAACCACAACCTTCAAATCTGGAGGAAAGAAAGACTGCTACCAAGTGAGCCAGCTGACATCTAGGCTGAGAGCATTGTCACCTGATATTCAGGCACAGCTCCCGGCTGTGAGTAACAACAATGTGAAAGGTGTATGAAGTCATTGCATGCCTGGTGTGCTGTTGTTCTGCAGACGCACACACAAAATCTCCACGATTTATAAATCGCTACTCAGGTGTGAGTAACTCTCACAGTGCAGGCGGAAGCCCAGTATAAAGCCAGCACCCACAGTACACTCTCTCAATGTGCGCACTCACTGAAGAACTCCACAACCTAATCACTTCAGTTTACGGTCTCTAGCTTTCTCACCCAAGAGAGAATTTCAATAAACATTGCCACAGCAGCTGGTGTGAAAGCATTTCATTTTTTTCCCCTTAGTTAATCTCCTTTCACTTTACCTCACCATGAGAGTAAGCTTACAACTGCTATATTGTTTATCATGACAATCCTTTAAGGCCAATGTAACACAATGTTATTGCATGCACCAGATGCCTTGTGCCACTTCTGTTAACCTTCCCCACCACAGCAGTGAATTCACGAGCTATTAACATTTAATATGTAGCAAGGGAAACCTATTCATTCCTTCTGAACGCTCTTACTGTTGCTTTACTGTTCTTGCCTCTTATCCAGTTTACAGGCAGATCTTAAACAGAGGTGTTACCCTGGCAGCCCTCCAGGCTTCTGGCACAACTCTCACAGCCAAGAATGACTGAAGGATTGTGGCCAGAGCCTCGGCAGGAAAAATTCTCTTCTCTTTTCGAATAGAGCTGTGGGATCTTTAGCGTCCACCTGACCATAGGAACATAAGACCTGGAGTAGGCCATTCAGCCCCTCGAGCCTGTTCTGCCATTCTATAAGATCACGGCTGATCTGTACCTCAACTCCTAATACCTGCCCTTACCCCATATCCCTTGATACCCTGACCTAACAAATAGCTATCCACCTCAGTCTTGAAAATTTGAAATGATCCAGCATCCACAGACTTTGGGGGGAACAAGCGAAGAAGACCTTAATTTAATTTCTCACCCGAAGGACAGCGATTCTGGCCTGTGACTAGTTAAGGAGCAATCGCTCCAGATGCATACCTTGCCAGGCAGGTCACCAGATTTGCTTTCCCGTTTGAAGAATGAAGCTGGCTTCATTGAGCGTGTCGCTTTGTTCCACGACACAATATTTATCTTATAGGAAGTCATGTTCCAACAAAGCTTTTCTTTCCTGTCATTCTGAAGTGAACAGATTGGGGCTGACAGAGCCTTTGAGACACTCAGTGATCAAAAATGCCTGACATCTTCTGAAGAGTTGACAAAGAGCTCTGTGGGGTGTTGAATTCTTTGTCATTTTTTTTATCATGTAGCCTTTCGCAAGTTGAACAGAATGCGGGCTGTCTGTTCACACTGTGAACACTAATTTTTTTAAAAATGTTAATTAATGCTAACTTGCAGGTGACTTGAAACCTCAGGAGTTCAGGAGATGGAGAAAAGGTTTACTTCAGTGTTTGCATTCCCATAACTTTTCTTGTCTCGCTGATTCAGTGATAATATGTGGTATGGACAGGCAGAGGCAGACACATCCCTTAGCCCCATGTCAAGACTAGTCTGGACAATGCCGGGGGTATGCTGCATTGTCGGAGGTACTGTCCTTCGGATAAGATGTTAAACCAACTTCCCATTTGACTGTTCTGGTTGACATTAAAGATCCCATGGCACTATTCAAAAAGAGAAGGGAGTTTCTCTTGGTGTCCTGGCAAACGTACATTTGGCTGCCGCATTTCGCCCACAAATATACAGTCAATTCACTTCACAGTATATTCTGCGAAGCGCTTTTAGACATTCAGAAGATGTGAAAAGCGTTATATCGAAGGCAAGAATTATTATTATATCATAAACAATCCCCCAAATAAAATTTGTCATTCACTTCATGTCTGTTTGTGGGACATTGCTCTGCACAAAATTGGCTGCACAAAATATAATCACTGCATTTTACAATATATCCTGTGAAGCACTTTGATCTGTCCTCCCAACATGAAAGGTGGTGTACGGATTATTATTCTTTTTACCTGTGGGGTGAAATTACCCAGACCAAGGATATTTGCAATCTACCATTATCTTCCACATTGCGCCATTTGTACTCACACTGGATTCCTCAGACTCATGCGCTGAAAGTTCATGTAAAAGAGCAGAATTCTAGGTACTTTTTGTTTCAAGGAGGTACAATAAGAATAATCCATGTGTTTGTTATAGAGCCTAAAGCATCAAAACATCTCAAAGCATTTCACAGGGAAAGGCTTATTACCCCCAGAAAGCTTACTGCTAGGTAACCGGAAGCATGGCTGGTTTTGTGCAAATTAGCTGCTATGTTTTGCCTACAAAGTATATCCCGTAAAGCACTTTGAGACATCCTCCCAATGTGAAAAACATCCTCCTGACCAAATATAAGGATTATTATTATTATTATCTCATCCTTCTTCAATAACCTCTAGTATCCTTTCCCTGCACCATCAAGTGTGTTTTTAAATGAGTTCTTGGAGTTCTGGCCTTATCCACCATTTGCCACCTTCCCTGATCATCCTTTGGTATTATAATATTAGAAGGATTTCATGCCATTATGTTTTGCATCTGCTACTCTTTCCCTTCCCAGTTCTCTCTTGGATCCCTAATTCTCTACCTCTTTTACCTGCTTCAGCATAGTCTTATACTCAGCCCAAAAGTCATCCTTTCCGGTTCTTTACAACATTTATAAACTTTTTTTCCACCTTAATCTTCAGTTTAATTCCCTTTAATTGTTTTCAGCTTGCCAATCAGGAGATGAAGCTCTTCCAGTCCCAGTGGTACATTGCAGCTGGTGTGAAATATGTCAGTGCGAGACATCTGCTTTAATTCTCCAAAGGTGATGATAGTCCTTTGATGTGGGACAAGTTGGAACGTTTGCATGACACTACATTCAACACGGGATGTGGCAAGACTTCAAACAGACTCTAAATTTCAGTCTTTGAGATCTTTTCTCTCACATTACCTTGAGACTATCCCCACATTAAAACCAGGTACCAGTGAGATTACTCTTCAACTTTGTTTGGTTCTGATGTGGAAGATGAGTTTCTTGTCTTCACATGTCCTCCTTTATCAGGGCATGTCATTCTCTATCACAGCTATGCTACACTCCCTGACTTGCGTATTGCTGATATATCCTTACCTACCTGATATACTCTTATAATTATACTTCTGAGTTGATGTACCCTGAGGTTATTGATGATGGAGTCTTACTCTATTCACTCCATCTAGTCGAAACCAAAGCACCAATGGCAACATCTAAATCAGTGGTGGTCAACCCATGGGCATCAAGAAGTGGCTCGCGGAACCCTCGCACTAGTCTAGGTAAGCCTGTGTTAAATCAATATTTTGTCTCCATTAGTACTGAGTAGCGATATGAATGGTGTGGCCATAAATCAAGAAATATTCAATCAAGAAGTTATTTGGTTGGCCGAACAAAATGTTTGGCCACCACTGATCTAAATAACGGTCCACTCACTCCATCATCTGCACAGGTACTCTCTGATTCCCCAAAACAATTGATCAAATTAAAACTCCATCATGTTCAACATTCTGCTTTTCAGCTCTGACCTCCCTCCCTCCCCCCCGTCCTCAGACATGGCACAACATTCCTCTGAGAAGCAACCCAGCAATGCATTGCCATTATGGAATCTTTGGGTGAAAAATGCAATATTTCGTAACAGATTTGATATAACAAGTCGAAGGCCACAATTTCCACCTAGTCAGTCTGCAAGACAGTTGTCTTGACATTTAAGGATTGGCTAAAATTGTGGAAAATTCTTAAACTCACTGTGAATTTGGAAGCCTTTTTATCCTGCAATTCTTAAGAAGGACTGTCTTCCAAATTAAAACTGCATTTCAGAATTTTCTAATGGGTGCAACCTTGAATTTTAAAACAAATGGTCTGATAGGCTGAGACGAAGTGTAACTTTAACCCTGTAATCTGTTAAGAATCTGTTGTAATTTTAATTCATTCAACAACAACAACTTGCATTTATATAGCACCCCTCACCCAGGATAGTGTCCATTTAACATAGAGTAACAAACCATTTAGCCCATTAGATCAGAATTGGTGGGGTTTCCTTCACATAAAACATCTAAGCCACCTAATCAATTCTACTTCCCCACTCAACCCAATGCACTTTAATTATTTTGTGTAAGAATAATAATAATCCTTGTTTCTTTTTATATCAGGAGAACATTTCAAAGTGCTTCAAAGCACTTTGTGAAGTACAATGGTTGTGTATTTGTAGGTGATCATGGCAGGCCATTTGCACATAACAAAATCCTATGAACAGCCATGAAACAAATTACCAATTTTATTTGGGTGGTTGTTGACCAGGACATCAGGAAAAACTCCCCTCTCTTTTCAAATAGTGCCATGGTATCCACCTTAATAGTACCTTGGTTTAGTATCTCATCCAAAGGACAGCATCAACAATACAACATACCTCCGACACTGGATTGGAATATCATCTTAGACTATAAGTTCCATGTCCTAACTTGCGCCTTGAACCCACGTGCTTATGACACAGGGATGAGAGTGCAACCAACTGAGCCAGGCTGACACCCAAAGGCGTGGCGAGACTTGGAATAATCCTTTTCTAACTTAAATGTAATTACACAGCAGTATTTTTACACATCGACAATCACAGGATCACCATTATCTGAAAATGTGATATCACAGTAAGTGAACATGCTGAAGTTCATGTACTGACTCTGAAAGTCACAGATGCTTCTGTATCCAGCCCCTCTCCCATCCTATTTCCTCCAGCTGACTCTCAGTCAATTGGAGGATATCTGGAGTTCCTGCATCCAAGCCAGTCAAAGCCCTAACCCAAAAGGATCATTTGAACTAGATCAGAACTTATGGTGTACAGGACTCTATATTTTTTGGTCAGCCGGGTGTCTGACACATGGAAAACCAATCACCATGCTAAACATATCCAAATCAAACTGAGAATTCCATGCATCCCAATTACATATGGAAAATCCAGAGAGATTGTTAGAATGGTATGCACACTCTCTGCCTGGAGGGATACATCTTGCTTACCTAATTCCAGAAAATATTAGGCACAGGTTGGCAAGAGCCAAGGATTGGGGACCCCAGGGTCTAATAATGTGATGTTCAGTACAAGATTCATAAATCTTGAATCCCACAGGTAACTCAATGTGTGTCAGACTGACCCCTGGGAACTCTGCTCTGATATGAGATGTGATTTGAGCTCATTGGAGCAACGTTGCAGCTGGAAGCCGTGACACATTTCAGTTACTGACAGGATTCAATTCACCGTTGTAACCAAAAGTTTTGCCGTAGGTGACAACGGAGGAATGTAGTATGCAGCATAATAAAGGGATATGAAGTAGGAAGCTCATGAAAGGAATCCAGTCCACTTACACCAACAATTTATGTTTATATATAGCATCTTTCACCTTGGAAGGACATTGTAAAGTGCTTCACGCTGCTGATTAGCAGTCCGAACTAGCAGGGAAGGGGTGGTAGGAGCTGGAGGAGAAGGTGGCCAAAAGTGCTGTCGAAAAGATAGCTCTTAAAAATTAACATACAGAATCTAAGCCAGTATGTGAAAAGAATCCGATTTACAGTGCTTTTAGTCTTAAAGTTTTAAAAGCAGCCAAATTACCAGCACAGAGGAGACTTTCAGCCCGACAGATTGGGACTGGTTTCAAGTCAGGTCTCAGAAGAGGAAGGGCAGCATGCCAGCCCATCCTGCCATCAGGCCACTTTTATTTTATTACTAAAATATTCAACATTTGCTCCGTGTGATGCACCTGGAGATTTCATAGAACTAAGAAAGACTGAATATCTGGGCGTGTACATGCAGCACAGCTGGCATGACTGTTAAATGAAAGACGTATGCTCACCTGGCCCTGTATAATGGGATAACATCAAGACAGCAAAAAAAAACTGGGAAAAACATCTTGGGGGTGAAAATGTATCTCCTGCTGGGTACTCCCTGTATGTCACACAAGCTAGTCTCGCAGGTCATCATGTCGCCGAGACGTCCCAAAGCGCTTTGCAGGACATATTGTAGAGTGGAGTGACTGTGTGTTTTGTGGTAGAAACATGGCAACCAATTTGCACACAGCGATATTCCACAAACAGCCATGGAGTGATTGACAACAGGTGCATGCTCCCATTTTCTACTGAATGTACTCAGTTTTTCTAACTCCACTGTCTCCTCTGTAACAGATATGAGTTTTACATCTTACAGCAAGATTAAAGAGTAAGAATAAGTACCCAACTGGTAGATCAGACTCAATTTAGACATTACTATTTTTGCTAAAAAATAGTAATTTACAAAAGCTTTATTTGAATTTTGAGCGTTTAATAATTTATAAGATCTTTGCATTTGATATACACACTAATAGAGTGTGGATTCACCTGCAATACATTTTCAGGATTATTTGTTGTTTTTATTTAAGATTTACAGCAGCCGTCATTTCTCTTTTTATCTTCAGTACTTTCTGGCTCATTGGGACATTTTAGTAGAAATATAATACTGCCACCTGCTGGATATCAAGGTGCACTTCTACTTGTCATGCCAAAACAAATTACACTTGTATAGCGCCCTTCGCTGGGCTTGCATTTGATATTGTGCTCACAACAACAACTTGCATTTACACAGCGCCCTTCACGTGGCGTAGCCTCCAGGAGCACTTGACAGTGATGGAGTCTGACCCCCGAGACCAGGGGCAGAGGGAGGGGGATGGGGGGGGGGGTGACCGTAAACATGAGCAAAAAGGAAGGCATTTGGCAGGATTTGAAAGCATGGAGGGAGGGGGCAAGGCTGAGGGATTGGGGAGAGAGATACAGTGCGTTGGGGTATAGTGGCTGAAAGCACAGCCACTGATGGTGGAGCGGAGAGGGCGAGGGACGAACAAGAGGCCGGAGCTGGACAAGAGGAAACAGCGGGTGGTGGAGTGGGGGGCAAGTCGGTTCGATAGGTAGGAAGGTGTGAGGACATGAAGGGATTTGAAAACAAGTGAGAGGATCTTGAAGTCGATCCGTTCGGTAATTGGGAGGCAGTGCAGCCTGGCACGGACTGGTGTGATGGGGGTCCCAAAGTTATGATGTCAATAGGTCTTAAAGTTCCTTACAGTAATTACTGTCAAGTGTAGGCAAACACAGCAGCCATTTTGCACACAGCAAAGCTCCACACACAAGGGAGGTGAATGGTCAATTAATCTCAAGGAATTTCTCTTGATATCCTGGCCAATAATCCTCTGTTAAAATTGATCATTCACTTCATGGCTGATTGTGGACATTGCTTTGTGAAAATTGACTGCTGCATTCACCAACAAATTCACATTGACTACACTTTACTGTAAATTGTCTGACACACTTTGAGTGTTTTGGTGCTGTGATAAGGTGCTATATTAAATGCAAGGGTTACTATTGTTGGTGGGACAGACCTCAGGAGAAAGTCTCCTCTTTCAAATAGTATTGCATGACCCACCAGAGCAATACATTCAACATCTCATCCAAAGGATGCCACCACCAACAGAGTAATACATTCTGGTGTCAACCTAGGTGCAAAGTCTTGAAGTGGGGTTTGAATCCACAGCATTACGATACAAAAGAGAGAACCCTACCCGAATCAGACTGACACCTGAATAGCACTGTATTTTTATAGTCTACCCTTAAATTGCCTTTTGAAACCCTGAACATGTGTTTTGGGTTTACTTTCTCAATTCCGATTAAAGTCTTATGTACTTCCAATAAGGTCCCCTCAAGTGCCTCTTTTTAACTTATCTAATTGTTGCTCATAGTCAGGGTCAATAAAAAATTGTGGAAATATTTGCCCAAAACTGCAGAAATATTTGCCCCCAAACTGCAGGGAAATTTGCCAGGTTTGGGGGAAATTTTCAGGGAATTGATTGATGCTGTTGAAGTACATTTTACTGCCAACCTACAATTTTTTTCAATTTATTGATAAAAACTAAACAGAAAAAAAACACATATTAGATGGTTGTAAAAAAAATTAATGTTTTCTTTCACAAAAACTGGGTGGCCTACTCGAGGGGTGGCGGGGAAGGGGCGCTGGAGATCCACAAAAAAACGGCATTGCTCATTGTGGGGCTACAGGAGGTCAGCAATGTGGATGTGTGTGTGGAAACATCAGCGTAGGCCCAAAGGGCCGAATGGTCCGTTTCCATCCTGCCTACATTTGAAGGCCGAGAGATCCGCCAAACACCCAACATTGCTCGCCAAGCTTGCCAGTGTCCTGACTGCTTGGCCCACCACCGCACACAAAACCCAGAGAGAGATGCACGCACTCACAGACACTGTGTGTTGTGGTGACCAGAATGTATGCTGTACTTTAGATGCAGCCTTTCAAGAGCGCTGTATAACTTAAGCACGATTTCCAAAGATCCGAACTCAACTAATCAAACAAATCATGTCGTGAACCAATGTTCACACACTTTCATTCTATCAGGGCTCACTGAATAACTTGAGCAGGAACTGTTATTCCCTTCACTGTCCTCTCCAAACCCCCTCCAACAGGGATATGGGAAATTAGGAAATTTCCCGAATACCCCCATGATTGGCTCCGGATGCTTACCACCCTGCCCAGCCTATTTCGGAAGTTCTATTTAAGTCCTGACAAAGTCTTTAAATGCACAGATGTTTTATGCCAAATTGGCCACCCCCACAATTCAGCACCCCCCAATTTACCTGACAATCCCAAGGCCTGTTGGGGAGCTAGTTTCCCCCCCACTTCTGTCCTACCTGAGACCTCAATTGAACCTGAAGCCTTCCAAGCTGTATGATGTTGCTGCTCAGTGGATAAATGTTCTTCATCATCGGGGAAGTTTCTTACTTTTAAGAGAATTTAAACTCACCTTGATGCCACCAGACAGATGTCATGCATTGATTGTACATTTATTCTCTAGTTTCAATATAATTCATTCCAGCCACGTCTAGGAATTTATGCCTCATGTCTGACATGAGATTCCTAGCTGTTAGCAGACAGAATACAAATAACAATAAACTTTGCATTTGATATAGTACCCTTCACTTCGGGAGGATATCCCAAAGTACTCGACAGGATATATTGTAAAGTGGAGCAACAGTGCTTTGTGGGCGAATGCAGTAGTTTCCTCACAGGAATGTTCCACAATCAGCGAAGGCGTGAGTGACCAATTTTATTTGGGGGATTTGTTGGCCAGGATACCGGGAGATGTGCCGTTGAGAACAACGCCTGTCCAGCTCGGATCACCTGACCAATTATGAACTTTGGCTCACGCGATTAACAAGAGCAAAATTAGGAACAATCCCCGCTCCCAATCTCCAGTCTGTCTCTCCCAAGTCCTACGGATGATTCAGGCTAACTGGGCTGTCATCAGCAGTGCTCTGGAGTGCTGGTGAGACAGCCACAAAGTATTGACTTTATTTCAATATTCCATTGCGAAGTGCTTTGGGATGTCCTCCCGAAGTGAAAGGTACTATATCAAATGCAAAGGTTATTGTAATTTGTATTCTGTCTGCTAACAACATTGGAGCCAGATAAGCTCCAGGAGGTGGAGCTCCCCCTTAACTCCCCCTCCCCACCCTCCACCCCCAGTTTCTTCATATAAAACTGACTCTTCATCTACACATCAATGTTGTGTGTTCAAATCTTAACAATTTTTAAATAGGTGTTTTTATGCAGTTTCATTATTGATTGTGTTGAAATTGAAACATGTATACTATTGTAATCATTCTGTATTTTTAACATTTTTGTTGTGCCAAACAGTCCAATTAATTCATTTACAAGTGCATTTCATGATTTCTTGCAGAGTCACAAATTCATTTTTTAAATTTGGAAACGTCGTTTGTTGCCCATTGCATAGTCACTAAAAGAGAGTCAAATTACAATGAGTCGGATTTTATGAGCTCAAGAGCACTATGGATTACAAACCCATTACAAAGGCCATTAGGAGATGAGTTATGTTCCAAAGAAACAGATTGCTCTTCTTCAACTAAAAATAGCTCAACAAGCCTCCTATTTAACCAGTTTACAATTCTGCTCCATGACTTCTCACAGTGCACAACAACCAGCTTTCTCTCGATAAATTCACAGGCTCATTCTGTGGTTGTCAAAGACTGATATGCTTTAGGATTTAACAACCTATCAACATGGTTTTCCACATTCTCATTTCATTGTCATTTGTTTCAGGCTGTAAATCAGCATAACTGCTTCTCAGTATCCAGTTAGTATTGTATTTCGCTGGAGTGCGCAACTTCATTCAGAACCGTGTCTCTTACTGATTTCACTGGACACACATTACTGAATTCAAGAAAAATGTCCAGTACACTATTCTAACGACAATTAAGAAAACACATACATGGAATATACACTCAAGTAATGGAACAATTTAATGACAGCACAAATTCAATGGTTAGGATTCAATGATGAGTGAGCTTTGGGGCTCATTCTCTGGTAAGTGCTTAACTGTTGTGCTTGTGTTAGGTGAACTTTAATAAGGGATCAGATTAGTTACTATCGATGGATAGCTGATGCTCATCGTGTGCAAAGCCTCTATGGTGTGAGTGTTCCTCAACCCATTGTGTCATGGATGACCAACATGGGGGGAACTTGGCCGCACTCGAGCTCTACGTTTCTGAGCTTGAGGGTGGCTGGGGACCTCTGTAACATACAGGAAGACAAAAACACACTTCACGAGGTGGTCAATCCACAGATCAATAGTTAGCGAGGAAGTGGGTGACCATGCACAAGGGTAGAAAAAGTTGACAGGTGCAATCCAGGGCAAGATACAGCCATGAGAAATGTCACAGGACCATGGAGCAAGTGGCTAGCTGCTGGGGGGAGGGCGGTAGTATTAATAGGATAATAGTACAGTATTAATAGGGTACTCCACGATTAAGACAAGTACTTTTATAAACGACAGAACTATGAGTCCTGAATGGAGTCACACCCCAAGGTACCAGTGTAGTCAAGATTGTAAGATTGGGCAGGTGAATATGTTGTCGGAGGTGCAGGAAGGAAGGATTCAGATTCCTGAGACGTTGGGGACAGTTCTGGGCCTGGAGGTCCCCATCTCACTCAGCTACACTGGCTCCCCAACCATCAGTGCATTGAAATCAAGATTCCCTTCATTTTCTAATGCCTCCACGGGCCTCACCTCAGCCTCTCTCTGCGACTCTACTGCCCCGTTGCTTCCTCCATTTAGCGTACCCCAGCCTGATTCACATCCCCACCCCCTTTCTACCTCCGCATCGGTGGGCATTCAGCCATTCCATCCCTGCTCTCTGGAACCATCTCAAAATCCCTCTGCATTGGAGAAAGGGTCAAATTAATGAAGAAGAGAGAATAAAAAAATAAGGTAAAGCAAAAATAAGGTAGGCAAACCAAACAGATATACAGGAGTTCTTTCAAAGAAACAGCACAAGTACAATGGGATGAATGGCCTCCTTCCTTGCTGTAAATATCTATCTAATGATTCTATCACAATTGTGCTGCCGCATTCACCTACAAATGCCCAGTCACTCCATTTGACAGTAATTTCTGTGAAGCGCTTTGAGATGTCCTTCCGACGTGATGAGGCTTATTACAAATGCAAGATTATTATTATTACTTAAAATAAGGGAAAAATAGACTGCAGTACTCTTATCAAAAAATCTTTATAAACCTGTCTGCCCTCTTCTTGAAGGTGGTGAAATGCTAAGCCTCTTCACAATAAGACTAAGATTGGATACCCATTGGGAAATTGTCAACGTGACCTCTGTCCCAACTCAAAATCAGATCTTCATTTTTGAGTTCAAGCGATTTCACATTACAATGTTTTCAGTGATAGAGGAAGAACTGATTTTTTTAAGCTTAAGTTATTAATTATTTTTTCAATAAGCTAGACATGTTTTCAATAAAGAGCTTTAGAGTCTGAGGGAATCTATTTTATTGAAAGGAAGCTACAGTTCATACAAGACAATCTTCCACAAATATAAAACACAGCGTACATTGTTCACAATCAGTAAGTACTTTAATGTTAACATGCAACAACTGGACAAAATATGCAAAACAAGTCAACAGTTAAACTTGATACGGATAAAAGCACAAATAGATGCAGCTTCATTTTTGTGTAAATACATTTCCAGACTCCTTATAAGTTTATCCTAGACATTCCCACCTGGAATCACAATTTCTGCACTATATTACAAATGGGAGTCACTAGTAAGAGCCCTCTGGAAAGGCTAAAATAGAGACTTATTATCCAAGGCCCATGTTACCAGTTTATTTTCTTCCATAATGAACCAAGATATAATAGAATGCAGGACACGCTGCTTATTATAAATCACTTAAAACGAGCAGTATAAGGGGATGCTCAGAAAATGAAAAGGTATATATTTTCTCTGAAATTACCAGTTTGCTTGAACCCATTTTCTTTAAATGTACCCAAGTTTTTTTACTGTACCACAATACCCCAAATGACAACAAGATTGTGGAAAGATACCACGATACGATTACCATGAATCTTATATATTGGGTCAAACCATTATATGGAGATTTCATGCCAAGCTAATGATACATGTTGCCTGGATTGTTGAATTGAGTTCATATAAAATGCATAGGGGAACAATGTTACCAGAGCTCTTACTGACGGGCCCAAAGTGAATATAGTACCTCCTGCTCTAGTCATCATCTTCATCATCTCCAAAGGAGAGCAAACTGCTGTTTTTGACTTGTTTTGGTCTGCTCTCTGAATCTTTGGAGTCTGTCCACTCTTTCTGTTCTTCTTTCTTCTTTTTACTAGAAGTGGCGGTCAGACCTGTAAACTTGTCCTCTGAAGAACGCTTTGCTGGTTTTCTAAACACAATCTTCCCATCCTCAGGCTCTGGCTCCTCAGCTGAAAGCAATTCAAAAATGAGAAATAAAAATTAAACAACTGAATTCCCTTTTCATTTTCCAGAAGGGAAACTAATTTATTTTTGTCCTCAAGACTGAACATTTAGTTACATTTCTCATTTTACATTCTCTAAAGTCTTTACCTGTAATTCCACTCATCTACCAACATCCACTCTCATAAGATAGATTTATGGGTGGCTGAGAGCAATTACATTAAAATTGCATAGAAGGATTTGGAGCATGCTATGAAGCATAGCAACGTAGATTGAATGGATTGTCACCTGAACTTTACAATGAGATTATCTTCATTGTAATCATTCTCACTCACCATTATTACGATTCATATGTGTATATCACTGTACTAGGTGTAACTTTTGTCCCTTATGAACAAATTGAAACATTTCATTTGTAAAATTGTTGTGAAATTTGCAGAATTGAATCTGGTTGCCTGGGCAATAACACTGCTGCCCACAGCCAACTGTTTTTCTCTGTAGCCCTTTGGAGAATTTGATAGCCTTCAGAAATTGCAAACCATATTCCATTGTTTTGGAAGTACTGGAAACTAGTCAAAAGTGGCAAGTATTGCTTCATTCCTTTAGCGAATACTTTATCGGAAATGTACTTTGTATAACAAGAGAGATTGAGAAAAGCTTAATTTTGAATTTACACTGCCAATTGATGAATTAATAAATATAGGTAAGAATTTTTAAAAACTACATTTGATGTAGCGCTATTCATTGATACACAGTTGAACCAGATTATGTCCAAGCGCTAGGTAACATGAAGCATTCCATGACACAACTCTGTGTGAAAGGTGCTATATAAATGCAAGATATTGTCTGCACGACTCAAGCCTGTTCCAGTGCTGATCAACAGGGAGGAACCTTGGCTGATCTCTAGCTCAGGTAATTTAGAGGCTAGTTATATTCCATGACTCTGGTTTTGAACCAATTAAGATTCCTCTATCGTCTCCCCCTGCTTTTTAAAATCTGCTTGAAACTACCATAGGCTTTAAATAGTCAAATAAATAAGTTAAAACACTGCCTTCCACCCTAGCCCCAAGTCATATTAAACCGAATAGAGCAGTATTACTTAGGTATAATCCTCAATCAACTAATCTGAGATGGGGAAGCCTTTGAGGTTCTACAACTAGTTTTAGAGGGCAAAATCAGGCAGTGCTCCCACCCCTATTCACTAACCAGTGATCCCTACTGGAAGATGTATCTGGGAACATCAGTTGATGATGGCATTGGGCTTGGCTGTGGTGCCTTCTACAGTCATATAAATGACCAATACCCACTGTGTTGACTCACACATCAAGAACAAGCACTTGTGCAATTTCTGTATGTTACCGGCCCGCGTAGAACTATACCAAAACTAGAAAAGTGCTGGCAATGGCACTTTCAAGGTTATGGAAATTGAAGATTTACATACATTTCTTGTTTGAGCTTTCTGCGAGTTTGGCTTTTGCAGCTTCTTCAGCTGTCAGGTCACCCTGTTTGATAACTACCACCTGCGGCTGTTCATCGTCTCCATCACTCTGTCCACTGTCATTGTCTTCTGGGAGTTGTTGCCTCTGAAACGTGCACAAAAATAATTAAAAGGAATGGGTATGAAGTCGACTATGATCCAGTAGCTTAGTGGTTTGAGCACTAGCCTCGCAAGCGAGACGACCTGGGTTTGATTCCCGACTGGGCAAAACGTTGGGCAAGTCTTGTTACTCCACACATCTCTGTTCACTGAGCAGAAACTAGGAACCCGGTTGTTAGTTGATTGATGGGATTGATTTCTGGGGGTAATAATCCCTTCAAATAAAAATAATAATAATTTGGTCACTCAAAAACAATAACAAAATTAAATTTGTATAGCGCCTTTCACGTCGGGAGGACATCCCAAGGTGCTAGACAATCAAGGTTTCGGACCCAAGCTGAGTGTCGGGATCAGGGAGGGTGGAGGGCAGAGGGGAGGAAGGAGAGTGACTGAAAGCACAGTCGAAGGGGAGTGTTCTTGAGACAGGTCTTGAAGGAGGCAAGGGAGGGAGCAAGGCGGCGGGACTACGGGATGGAGTTCCAGAGGGTGGGCTCGGAGTGGCTGAAGGCCCGCCCGCCAATGTGAGGTGTGGGTGAGGTGGGGGACGTGAAGCAGGATGGAGCCCGTTGAGTGGACGGAGCAGATAGGTTGGTAGGCGGTTAGGTCACAGAGATAGGGCAGAGGAAGCCCGTGGAGGGTTTTGAAGGTGAGGGCCATTAGCCTGAACTGTATCCTCTGTGTGATGGGAAGCTAGTGTAGCCGGGCGAGGCTGGTGGTGAGGGTCGCAGAGCCTGGTACAGGAGAGGACACGGGTTGCAGAGGTCTGGATGATCTGCAGCCTGTGGAGGGAGGAGTTGAGGAGACCGACAAGAGGCGAGTTTGCGAAGTCGAGCCTGGATGTAATGAATGTGTGGATGAGGGTCTCGGCAGCCTGCGATGAGGGACAGTGGCGGAGATGGGTAATGTTGCAGAGATGGGGAAAGACGGAGCGGGTCATGGCACAGCCCGGAGGCACACTGCTATCCACTGAGTGGTGATTCCACCATTTGGCGGGATGGTACTTCAGTAAATAGTTCCTTACCTCTGCATATTAATCAAGGTAGACATCAAACCCTGGAGATACTTGTATCCAAAAACCCAGACTCCAGATAACACCTTTCAGCAGATGTTATGCCAAACCTCAGAGTAATAAATCACCTATTTGACAGATATTTGCCCTGTGGTGGAGAACCAACACAAGACAACTTGTTCCAGAAACTCAAAAAAATTCCAGCCATCTTGATATTCCAGAGGTTTAAGTCTAGTGCTTGGTTTACTCTTTGCCAACTGCTTACATTTAGACCCCTGAGTAAGGACTGTCGGGATTTTGTTCACTTGGTGATACTCTATTCCACAAACTAACTCAGAGCGTCAAGTTACATTTAGCTTGGAGTCTCTTCAATTAAAAAAAAACCTTATTTCTCGGCTGGTTCCACACCAAGAACTACTGTCTGCACTTCCACTCAATTCCCATGATATCATGGATTATGTCTCATGTTGTTCTATTCTCAATCTCTCTCCCTCTCCTCCCCAGGAACAGGTTTAACTCTGTTAGTTCCACTTCATAGCCCACTGATTAAGAGAGATCTATCATTCCCCAGAGATCACCAAAGCAGCCAAATGCCATTTATAAACACAATGATGTGCATCACAATGTTTAGACCAATTGTTTTTTTAAATTACCACCATTTTTAAGGAAGACAGTGCCCCCAAACCACAGCAATCTTCTTCATTGTTTTTTCTAAACCCTTTTCAACACTTTGCATCTTCATTATAAATATAGTACAAGCACTAAATCTGGAAAATATCAAAAAGCATTGGCGAGGCTACATTTAAAGCACATCTGTGCCCTTTCCTTAGACGCATCTATGTGCAAGTCAATTGTAATGTCCAATATCAGTGTCAGCCTGGCTCAGTGGTAGCACTCCCGCTTCTGAGTAAGAAGGGTGTGGGTTCAAGTCCCACGTCGGGATTTAGAATTACATAAAACTAAAATTACATTCCAATGAGTGCTGAAGGCCAGGGCAGGAGGGCGGGGTGGTGGCATTGCCAGAGGTGCCGTCCTTTGGATGAGACGTTAAACCGAGGTCCCATCCCTCTGTTCAAATGGATGTTAAAGATCCTACGGTACTAATCGAAAGGAGAAGGGAGTTTCTCCCTGCTTCCTGGCCAACAATCCCCCCAAAATAAAATTGGTCACTCACTCCATATCTGTTGTGGGACATTGCAGTGTGCAACTGTCTGCCGTCTGCCGTGCTTCGCCCACAAAATAGTCAATTCACTTTACAGTGTATACTGTTAACCACTTTTGAGACATTTCAACAAGCTAACTTGCTGCAGTTAAACATCAACAAGACCGAGGTCCTGACTGGCTCCCGTCAGCACCTCCACAACTCAGGCACTGACAGCATCACCATCCAAGAATGCACACTCCACCTCACTGAGTCAGTCCGCTACTTTGGCGTCTTGTTTGACCCTCAACTATCCTTTCTACCCCACGTCCGTGCCATGACCCGCATTGCCTTCCCCCACCTCTATAACATTGCCCGGCTCCGCTACTGCCTCACCTCTCTGGCTGCCGAAACCCTCATGTGGAATCTTGTAGCTCAGTATAACTACTACTAACTACTAGTATAATTACTGAGCTCGCCTCATAAGCGAGGGACCTGGGTTTGATTCCCAGCAGGGGTGAAATGTTGGGCAAGTTTCCTGACTTCACACCCCTGAGTTTACCCAGTAGTAAGTAGGAACACGATTGTTAATCGATTGGCGGATCGCCTTTTCGGGGTAATAATCCCTCCAAAAAACTAATAATAATAAATTGGCCATTTCAATCCACGACTGTTTGTGGGACACTGCTGTGTGCAATTGGCTGGCGTGTTTCACCCACAGCATATCCAGTTAATTCACTTTACACCACATTCTGTGAAGCGCTTTGAGACGTCTCGAAGACGTGATAAAGCACAATATCAAATGCCGAGGATTATTATTATCCACGCATTCAACAATCTAGGCTTGACTACTCCAACACCCTGCTTGTCGACCTTCACAACTCTTCCCTTCACAAGCTACAGATCACCCAGAACTCTGCAACTTGAGTCCTCTCCCCCACCAGGCTCAGTGTGCCCATCGGTGGCCGGGCCTTCAGCCTTTCTGCCCCTACCCTATGGAACTCCATCCACGCGCATCTCAAAACCCTCTTCAACCGAACCTTCGGCTATCCTCCACCCTCCCGAATCCCAAATCGGGTCCAAATCTCTGACTCTCCAGCGTTCTCGGATGTCCTCCAGACATGAAAGGAGCTATACAAATGTAATTTGTATTGTATATCAAATGCAAAGATTGCTTATTTTTCATTTTATTTAAAATCATTGTTTGTCTGAAATCAGTTAGCTCAGCCCAGATTGAGGATTTCCTGTGGCTCAGTTTCACATCAGGCAATTACTTTATTCGACATTCGGAGAACTCCAATGTTTTTATTAGTTTTACAAATGTTGCCCTATCTATGATCTGATGTTTTCATCATCTACTCATCAGTCTTCTTAAACTTGCATCGTACAAAGCCATCAACCATCTCATTGAGATGTTTCAAAACGCTTCACAGAATTTACTGTAAAGTGAATTGACTATATATTTTGTGGACGAAATGCCACAGCCAATTACGCACAGCAGTGTCCCACAAACAGTCATAGATTGAGTGATCAAATTATTGTTATTTTATTTATTCACTTTTGAAGAGATTATTACCCTTAAGACAGTGATCCGCCAATCGCCTAACAACTGGGTTCCTACTTACTGTTAGGTAAATAGAGGCGTGTGGAGTAAGGAAATTTGCCTAATGTTTCGCCCTCCTGGTCCTCTCGCTTGTGAGGCAAGTGCTCGGTACCAATATGCTACAGGACTCCACATGCAAGGATTAATTCATAAATACAATAACCATCATAACCCTTATCCATAGCTTTGTTACTTTCACACTGGTCTTCCTTCATACCCTCCTCAGCGCTACCATCCACAAGATACAAGTAAGGCCGTTCGTATTGTTATAATAATCCTTGCATTTGATATAGCACTTTATCATACCGTCTCGAAGCGCTTCACATGATTTACTGTAAAGAGTGACTGTATATTCTGTAGGTGAGCGCTGCTCTTCACAACCACCCTTGTTCTCAGCAGGCTCTACCGTCTGCCTCCAGATCAATATCACAATCCTTCCTCTCACCTACAAATCTGTATATGCTCTTGCACCTCCCTTTCTCTTGTGATAATTCTCCTGCTCGTCGCCTCCAGTGTGCTCCTTGCCGCCACTATTGGCAATCAAACGTTCACCTTACCTCAATCCCTCCACTTTACCCCCCTGAACCTCAGTCCTTAAAAGTCTCCTGAATACCTACATTTTAGACCTTGCCTATGGTCACCTTCTTTCCTCCAACAACTCTCCCTCTTACTGCTTCAAATGTCAGGACAGACTCTGTAAAGTCTCGTAGAGAAGCCCCCACGTGAAAGTCTCCGAGCGGAGTCTTCATGTATAACACCATGGTCCCGTCTGCCTGTTCAGGTGGATGTTAAAGATCCCATGATACTATTCAAAAAGAGAAGGGAGTTTCCCCCCAGGCCCTGGCCAACAATCCCCCAAATAAAACTGGTCGCTCACATCATGGCTGTTTGTGGGTCATTGCTGTGCGCAACTGGCTGCCGCATCTCACTCACAAAATACTATACAGTTACTGCACTTTACATTTTATCCCGTGAAGCGCTTTGAGACGTCTCGACAACATCGTAAAGGTGCTACACCAATCATAATCCTTTCGTTTGATGCAGCGCTTTATCTCGTCGCTGAGACGGCACCAAGAGCTTCACGGGACATACTGTAGAGTTGAGTTGACTGTACATTTTGCGGGCAAAACGCGGCAGCCAATTGCGCACAGCAGCGCCCCACAAACAGCCGTTATTTATCTTTGATGGGATTATTACCCCCCGGAAAGCGAGCCGCCAACCCACCAACCACCGGGTTCTTGGGTACTGCCAGTGGCGCGTGGCGTAGGCGGTGGGGTGGGATAAACTTGCCTCGGGTTTCACCCGCGCCGGCCCCGGAATCACACCCGGGCCCTCCGGCTTGCGAGGCGAGTGCTCTGATTACATGAAATGCAAAGATTGTCACTGAGGTCCCTGAGAGGGGCGGCCATGTGCACAGCGTGTGCATACACACGGGGTCAGGGTGACAGGGAGGAGGGGGAGGAGGAGGGGAGAGGATCTCGTTCTCTCCTCACCTCACCTTGGTTTCCACCGTAGGCCCCTCTTTGAACCCAACCTCCTGTTTAAACCGCCTGAGGAAGGCCGGCTCCGCGGGCTTCACGTACGAGACCCCACCGCTCTTCCTCTTGCTCATCGTGTGGGTCCTGGGAGGGAGGGAGGGAGGAGGGGATGGGGGAGGGGGGGGGTAAGCCTGCAGCCTGGCCAATGGGGAAGCTCCGCCCACGTCAGGTGATCCTCGGCCCTCATGGCGGCGCCCACGTCAGCTTCGTACCAGCTCCCTTCCAGGCAGGGAGGCAGGCAGGGGATCCGTGTCACGTGACCCTCCCTTCTCTCTCCCCCCCCCCTCCCCTTGCCGGCCGTTGGCGCCAGATTTGAATCGTCCGCCATTTTAGGAGCTTTTAAACCAGCGCGAGCTCCCACCTGCACCGTTTCGCTTTGTAACGGCTCTCCCTTTGCCGTCACGCGCGCCCGTTGATCGAGGACGAGCGGGTGCCGATGTCTCTCGGGGAACAGGGTAAGCGTCGGCCGCGGGTCAGGATCTGGAGGAGTTATTATTATTATTGTTGTTGATATTTTTTTTGGCGGAGGGGGGGGGGGCAGGGGAGAAAGGTGGCGGGACTTCTCTGCCAGTTCGGCGAGGAGTGTCGGGGCAGAGCAACATAATAATAATAATAATAATAATAATCCTTGCATTTGATATAGCGCTTTTCACGTCGGGAGGACGTCCCAAAGCGCTTCACAGAACACACCGTAAAGTGAATTGACTGTATATTTGTGGGTGAACGCGGCAGCCAATTGCGCACAGCAATGTCCCACAAACAGCCGTAGATTGAAAATGACCAATTTATTATTGTTTTGTTTTGGAGGGATTATTATTAGGTGTGTGGAGTAAGGAAACTTGCCCAAGGTTTCGCCCTCTGCCTGGAATTGAACTCAGGTCTCTCGCTTGCAAAGCGAGTGCTCTAACCACTGAGCTACAGGACTCCAGGATCTTGAATTTGATCCATAGCATCCAGTTTGTGCACAGCAATGACCCAGAAACAGCTGGAAGATTGCTGACCAGGACACCAGGAACAGGCATGTGGGACCTCGGTTTAGCGTCTCATTCAAAGGACGGCACCTCCATCAACGCAACCACCCGCCCCCACCCCCCCCCACACACACTGCATTGTAATGTCATCTTAGACTACGTGGGGCTTCAACCCACAACTTTCTGATTCGGAGGCGAAAGTGTTACTACGATGATACTAATCCTCGCCTTATCAAGTCTCAAAGCGCTTGACAGAATAATAATAATAATCCTTGCATTTGACATAGCGCTTTTCACGTCTTCTTGACGTCCCAAAGCGCTTCACAGAATACACTGTAAAGTGAATTGACTGTAGATTTGTGGGCGAACGCGGCAGCCAATTGCGCACAGCAATGTCCCACAAACAGTCGTGGATTGAAAATGACCAATTTTATTATTGTTTTTTGTTTTGGAGGGATTGTTATACTGTAAAGTGAATTGACTGTACATTTTGTGGGCGAAACCACCACATATATTGTCAAAAAGACAAGGAGGAGCAGATCAGTTAGATATTCACCTCAGTCGTGACTATTTATCGGACCTCGTGTGGAAAAAAGTTGCTTTAGAGAAAAAAGAATCTGTCACCACATGTACCAGCGATCACTGTGAAGGGTTTTGAGATATTTCAATATTGTTCAGTCCATAATACTGTTTGCACACACCAAGGCACAGGAGTTTTTTGGCAGCTGTGTTTTTCTAGCTCTGATGTTAAAAGCAAACTAGACAAGCTCACTGACTGCATTTGATTTCATTTCTTTTTTTCCTCTATCCCTGTCGTTGACCGGTTGCCGATGTATTGATTCCACATTATTTGTAACAGCCTAATAATTAAGTGAGACGTACACACAAACACAGGCTCTCACAGACGCAGAGAGAGACAGACACTCACAAACACAGAGAGAGACAGACACTCACAGACACAGAGATTCACACACTCACAGACACAGAGCAGAGAGAGACACATAGACAATCTTAACAGTGGGGCCTCAGGGTGAGTGAAGTATCTCGAACATGATTGTCCTGAAAGGTGTCAAGTAGACCTGGGGACAAGCAAACTGCATTTTTACAGGTTTTTTAAACGGAGGGGGGTTGTTTGTTGCAGATTCCGCGGGGAAAAATTGCGGCAGCACTTTTCTATTGGCACAACTGGACTTCTTTTTTTAATTTAAAAAAAAGCTTGATGATGTGATGGAAGAATGGTAGGGTTTGTGTTCTGGAGGGGTGAGATCAGATGGGCCATGGAGGTCTGCAGTATTCCAGGGTACCGCTGATGGCAGCACAACCAGCCTGGGACATCGGCAGGACATGGAACGGCAGATCAGTCAATGGGGGCAGGGAGTCATCTCACTCAGCTCCTTTTAACCCAGCAAGCCAAAGCCCTAACAGGTAGGGTGGTCCTAGCTGGACAAGCAGTGGGAAAGCTTGCAATATGAATGCATTGATATCAATGCGTTGATATTGATATTGCAATATCAATGCAAGCTATGTGGTTTTAGCTGATTAGACTCTAGATGTACACCAACGCACACTCTGGGGTCCCCAGGCCTGGGCTCTTGCCAGCTTGCGCCTAGTACTTTCCGGAATGAGGTAAGCAGGGTGCGTCCCTCCAGGGAGAGTGTGCATATCATTCCAACAATCTATCTCTGGGATTTCCATGTGTAGGTGGGATGCATGGAAATCTCAAACTTGGATACTCTTAACCATGGTGATGTGTTTCCACATGTGTAAGACATCCGGGTGACTAAAGAAAAAAGATGGGCCATGGACAGCCAAGGTTTGAGAGCTTGTGGGTGTACACCTGAGCTGATCACTTGTCAATTCAATCCAAGTAAATGGACAGTTTGCAAGAAAAATATAGGCACATTATACTATGGATTGCATCCCTTTTTTGGAGTGGGGGGAGACTTGGAAGACCCCTGGGGGTGTTAGTTGATTCATTGCTAACTATGTTTAAACGGATTTGAGTTGGTAGTAAGCAAGGCTAGACTATATTGTTAAATTAGTTGAGTTCAGAATCCCAGGCATATTCAAATGGTACAGTGCTCAGTCAAGCTACAATTGAACTGTGCTGTGTACAATTCTGGTTTATGTTACATATGGGCACTGAATTCAGCAGGATGCCAGGGATGAAGAGTAACTAGATAAGGTAGGTTTCTTCAGGAAATAAATGTGCAACAATACTTTCAGATACGATTTTTGGCTTTCTGAACTAGGAAAAAGGGGAGGGGGTGGCGAGCACTTAGTTTTCTTAAGCTATGTATTTGAATGTAAGATCTATAATATATACAACAATTGAGACAAACCCAAAATGTGGAGTCCTGTAGCTCAGTGGTTAGAGCACTCGCTTTGCAAGTGAGACACCTGGGTTCAATTCCAAGCAGAGGGCGAAACCTTGGGCAAGTTTCCTTACTCCACACGTCTAATAATAATCCCTCCAAAACCCCAAAACAATAATAAATTGGTCATTTTCAATCCATGACTGTTTGTGGGACACTGCTGTGTGCAATTGGCTGCCGCATTTCGCCCACAAATATTCAGTCAATTCACTTTACAGCATATGCTGTGAAGTGCTTTGAGACGTCTAAAAGACGTGAAAAGCGCTGTATCAAATACAAGGATTATATTATATTAATGCAGATAATTCACAGAACAGATGTAACTTTTCTATTACTGTTTATGCTAGCTCAGTAGTATAAACCCAAAGATGATGGATATTAAGGTCTGTTTATTGTAAAATATGCAATGGCTTGTTTGCATAAGTTGTGATTTTAAAAAAACATTGTACCCATGGCAGTTATAACAGTTGACTGATGTATGTAGCAATTTCATTATCAGCTTTATAAGTGTTTATAAATAAACTGCAAGGTCTAAGTATTGACGAGATTTAGGCAATCTGGGAATGGGCAACAAACACAATAAATATCTTACCTTGTGCAGAAGTGGGGAAAAATGTGAACTGTGATTGAGTTTTGCTTGATATGCTTTTCATGTCTGAAAGGAAAACTTGTAATTCAGTCACTGTTTTGTCAAGCTATAACTGAGTGTCTACCTCCTGGGAAATGAGGGGAGTAAATGGTGTGAGCTTGTGATGCTTCAGGCAGATTTCTGAGTGGTCAAGGTGATGACAAAAAACAGCAGCCTTTTTTTGCCTCAGGCAACTTTTCATTTCTCCCACCATGGAGTGGTTTAATTTATTATGTTGGCAGCCACATTGTAAGATATTTGTCTCTGGATAATACTGAAATTCCATTTTTTTAATTTTTGTTGCGTGTCTAATTTCTATTATGGCAATTGCACTAATTAGGCGGATAGAAATTGCTAATCTTTGTTCTAATATGTGATTTTTGTCAGGTTTGGGGTAGACTGATTTGGAAAAAAAAGTCCCTTGATATTCAAATCATAGTGTAAATTATGTAGATTCTAGCATTGAATTTCAGCTGGCTAAATTCTTGCCTGAAACTGACATCCCAACAAACTAGCATCTCAGGATCATTTCATTGTTAACTGTTCACTAATATAATGGAATTGACACCATGACTACCTGGTAGATCGTTGCTGTATAAAATTGTGCAAAAGTAGGAAAAACAAACTCAACCGTTGCTTGATAAGCTTTTATTATCTGAAAAGTTTGAAAACTTGTAAATGAAGTTTAATTTAACATTAATTTCTACGTGATTATTTTGTTGAATCTTTTCTTGAACTGCCATCTCTTTTAAATATATTTTCAGGGGATATGATTGACGTGCCTTCTCCCCAGCCGCCAAGGTAAGAAATTAATGAAAAAAATGCACAGTTTGCAGACTGAAAAATCATTTTTTTTACTGACATACATCTGTTGGATTGTTTTAGATTTACTTGGTCATTTAGTTTCCAAGTGGTTATTAATATTTGTAACGTGAGGAAACACAATACAAGTAGGGAATACGTTTAAATCAGCAACTGAGTTATTGATCTTTTGACATGTGTGGAAAAAATCTGTATCATACAAAAAAGTTTGTTAATGTTGAGCTGATGTTGGCACAGTTTGATGACCTCCAGGAGGGAGAAAACATGAAGGCAACTTATTTTCTTTAAGATGTATATTATAAAGTGTGAATTAACAAAAGCTCTTAAAGAAACTTGGGTTGCATCTAAATATTGTGCAGACTTACTCTGTTGTAAATACTGAATTATCTTTCATAATTACAGTGCTGAAGGTGATTCCATCAAGGTTTATGTAAGGGTACGACCACCAGTGAAGGGCACTGCGTTATTCAATGATGGAGACCAAGGCCAGTGTTTGTCTGTCATCTCATCAAATGCCGTTCGTCTCAATTCAAAACCTGAACCCAAGATTTTCACCTATGATCATGTGGCTGACATACACACCACTCAGGTACAGCTTTAAAAATGAGTGAGTTTTTTTTAAAAAAGTTGTCTTGTATAATAATCCTTGCATTTGATATGGCGTCTTATATCGGATCGTTGAGATGCCTCAAAGTCCTTCATCCTATATTCCGTGAAGTGGATTGACTATTTTGGGGCGAACATCGTGTGAACATTTATGGAGGGACAAGTGTCACTTTCTGCTCTAGTCTATATGCTATATTACTTTTCCTGAGTTGAGAGGGTGGACAGGTCACATTCTCCCATTCCTCGCATTGTGCAGATCACTTTGTGGAGCTAGGTTTTAACCCATTTAATCTTGTAATAATACAGTACCAGGCTTGTTCCACTAGAGGTCCTTGTGTGCCATGTAAATCAGCAAATTATAGTTGGGCACTACAGAAGATAACTTTAGATCGATACATGATTGAATACAGTGTTTGTAATTAGTAAATCTAAAATAACAATGAGAAGGAGAAAAGGAACTTCAGTTGTGCCAGAGAGATGTAAACTTTCAATGATTTGTTTGAAAGAAGGCTTATCAGAGCTCTACTAGGATAATCAAGGTTGTGCAGGGACAAATATAAATGCACAATATATATTGGCATATAGTCAGTTGTGCTGGGCTTGCTGATTGAAATACTATAGTACAATTGTTAGCTAGGCATTAGTTAAAGTGAAATTCTCAACCAGAATGTACAATGTTTCCCAAAGCATTAGCAATTATAGATGTCTGATATTTTTCCCCAATTTAAATAAAACAATTTTGCTTTCCCAAAACTATCACTTTTGCTGAGGAATGTTCTAATCTGCATGCTGTTCTACTCTTGATGTTAGAATAACACTCAGAATCATAATTCATAGAAGGAACAACTCAGAAACGGGCCATTCAGTTTATCCTGTCCATCTCGTATTCATACTTCACACCACTGCCTATTCTAGATATCCCTCAACTTTATTCTGTCTTAACCATGTGTCCAGTCTTTTTGAATGTACACATGTTTGTCATCCCAACACATGGCTGTGGCAGAGAATATCCTCTGATTACCAGAAATAATTTTCCCATACTCACCCTAGCTAAGACTTCCTCTATCATATCTCCTCTCGGTCTCCTGAGTTCCAAAGAAAAAATTAGTTTATCAAGCCTTTCCCTATAACTGCACTTCCTCATTCCAGATTGCATCAGCAGAAGAAAGAGTCTCGCTTCTCGGACATGAAGCCAGGCATTCAGATTGACAAATACTTCTTGTATTATTTGGGATAATTGTGCAGTTTATTGGGCTATATTGAGGAAGTGGCTTGCATTGCTGAACGAGTGACTCTGAACCTAAGGAATGCATATAAATATGTGTGGGGTTTTCTTTTTGCAGGAATCTGTATTTTCAGTTGTAGCAAAAGGCATTATCGAGTCGTGCATGAATGGATACAATGGCACAATTTTTGCTTAGTAAGTAAGATTTCCAGTTGAATTATTATTGTGATTGTCTTCTCCACTTAGTTCTTGAACAGTGAAGCTGCAAAACGCATGGATTAGCAAAGCTTTGGCTACCAGCCACTGTCACTTCAAATTGCATACTCCATTTTCTTAGAGATTTTATACTTTCCTGCACTGCCTCAAACCCACCGCCTTGCTCCCTCCTTGTTAGTCTTATAATAATAATAATCCTTGCATTTGATATAGCGCCTTATCACGTCTTTGAGATGTTTCAAAGCACTTCACAGAATATACTGTAAAGTGAATTGACTGTATATTTTGTCGGCGATCTTCAGATCACAACTGAAGACCTTCCTCTTCGACTGTACCTTTGGTCACCGCCCCGCTCTCCCCATTAAGTGTTCCAAGACACTACCCCGCCTGAAGGGTGCAATATAAATGCAAGTTATTATTGTTGAGTGACATTTAAAGAGGTTTATATTAAAATGGTACAGGTGTACTGTCGCAGAACTCCAATGCACTACACCACGATGTGAATTTATACTTACAGTTCATAGTTTGTCGGTCTTGGCCATGGCATTGTGATGAGGTCAGAAGCCATAGGGTTTCCTTACAAAGAGGGTATAGAATTGTTTAGGTAGAGTGGGGCAAAACTGTGGAGGGGTTTTAAAGTGAGGACGATAGTCTTGAACTTGATCTTTTTGGGAATGGGGAGCCAGTGGAGCTGAGTAAGGATGGGGTGTTAGGTTCGCGTAGCCTTGTGTTGTGAGAGAGGACACGGGTTGCAGAGTTCTGAATGGTCTGCAGCTTGTAGAGGAAGAATTGGGAAGTCCAACGAGCAGAGAGTTGGCGTAATCTATCCTGGATGTGCGGAACGAAACGCAAGGATAAAGGTCTGAGCAGCCTGAGGGGAGAGGTTGTACCAGACACAGGCAGTGTTGGGTGAGGCGGGACATTGAAGCTTCAGAGCATGTGTGTGTGATTTAAAGGACAGTTGAGAGTCAAACTGGCCACCGAGGTCTGCCCTAGTGAAGTGGGGTGTGCTTCTATATGGATTGCACATATCCAATTAGTGGCAAAGTGGAAATATCAGATTCTTCGTTAATGCTTCAAATCCTAGATATTATGTATATTTTGACTGCAGAACTATAATCACCTCTTCATACAAAATTTCTAGGGGCGTGGGTGGAGGTTACTGATTTGGTGTGAATTACTGCAAAGAAATTGAATAACATCAAAATGTTGAAGGGAATTTTGCTGAAAATGACTTGTTAAAAATATTCCTTTTCCCAGCGGACAGACTGGTTCAGGGAAAACATTCACAATGTTGGGTGAGTAAAACAAAGATTAAGCTTGATTATACCATGTAATCAATGCAGTATGTTTCGAATCTGAAAACACGGGTCTTCTAAATAGTTCAGAAATTTGAATGTGATGAGCTCATTGGCTTTAGATAATCTAATGGGAAGTTTCTCCACTGCTGACTTAAGGTGTTAATGAGAGCATAATGTAGTATTGCATTGAACCCAATCTGTTAGCAATATTAATTTGCTATATTATTGTACGATGCAGCCTTTGTACGTGTGTGTGTGTGTATATATAGTGGACATAGTAAATAACCAAAATCAATTATGGTGTAGCACTAGGAGACTTGTCAATTAACTATTTCCATTTAATATGACATAGATCAGGGTTGCTTGTTTATTTTTTTAAATAAAACTTAATTTCTGAAGAAACATTCCCATATGTCACCTTCCCTAAACAGTGGCCAAGATTGGACTTGTGTGGAAAAATGTATCTGATTCTCTATTTCGTCAGCGGTGTGTTGCCAGTGTATCGTTCCATAGACCCTGGCAACCCTCTAATGTCTTGCTGTGTTAGTATACCACTGGGTTCCAAGTCAATTATACAGAGGATAGAGTTCAAAATCCTCGTCCTCGCCTTCAAGGCCCTCCATGGCCTTGCCCCTTCCTACCTCAGTAACCTGCTAATCCCTTATCAACCTCTCTGCTCAGTGGCCTCTGGCCTGCTTGAGTCCCCCGGCCCTCCCCCACCCTCGGCGGTCAGGCCTTCAGCCTCTCCACCCCCACCCTTTGGAACTCCATCCCACATTCCGTTCACCTCACTCCCTCCCTTGCTTCCTTCATGGCACGTGTCAAGACCCTCCTCTTCAACCGCACCTTCGGCCATCCTCCCTGCCCTTCACCCTCCCTTACTCCAATCTCTTTCTCCTCCACCCCCCCACCACCGCTCGGGTCCAAATCCCTGACTATCCAGCGCCTTGGAATGTTCTCCCAATGTGAAAGGAGCTATACAAATGTAATTTGGTATTGTAAACAATATATTCCAGCAACACACTACCAGATCAAAATGTTTTTTGAATTTGCATTTCATTTACCCATCAAAAGTGCATTAGACAAATATACTTTTTGGGGATAGTTACAAATAGCTTGAAAACTAAAAGTTTTTAACCTTTGCAGGTCCATCTGATGATTCTGATAACTTCACTCATAATCTCAGAGGAGTAATTCCTCGCAGCTTTGAATACCTGTTTTACTTGATCAGTCGGGAAAAGGAAAAGGTATCTTGTGTGTTATCTACCATCACTGATATTTCAGGTATTTAGATAAAAACTTATGTTTGAAAACTAATGATGCTGTGCTTCTGTATCAATACTTAATAGGCAGGGGATGGCAAGGATTTCCTGTGCAAGTGCTCTTTCATTGAGATTTACAATGAACAAATATATGATTTGTTGGACCCCGCTTCAAGTGGACTATTTCTACGAGAGAATATAAAAACGGGAGTATTTGTTGAGGGGGTCATTGAACGGGTTGTAACCTCAGCAGCTGAGGCCTATCAGGTAACTATTTCCATTTAATATTAGATGGTGCAAGTAATTTATACATTTATATGTAGCCTACCCCTTGAACATAGTGACTTATTCTTCTTTCCATTAAATCGTATGCAGCGCTCCCTCAGCAATGTATTGGAGTGTCAGCCTAGATTTAGACTGAGTTCCCAGTCCCAATCTGGAACCTGAACCTGCTGACTCAGGGCTACTAAGTGAGCCAGGCTGACACCTATTCTAAAATATAGTTCAGAATGTATGTATCTAACAGGCAGGAAATAAAAAACTGTCCTATCTGTTATGTGCTGAACATCTGCTATAAAAGTGTGAAAATAATCATTAATTATTCATTCAGTGTCTGAAACAATTAATATAAAATACATAGTAATAAATACAAAATTTTAATAAATATAAATAATATAAAATAATAAATATCCTGAACTCCTCTTGATTTCAACCCCTAACTCGGGTGCAAACCCTTAACTGTCCAGCGCCTTGGATGTCCTTTGCATGTGAAAGGTGCTATATAAGTGTAAAAAGTAATACTTTGGGATTAATCTCACAGGTTTTGTCCATGGGGTGGAGGAACCGAAGTGTGGCTTCTACCTCAATGAACCGCGAGTCCTCACGATCGCATGCTGTCTTCACAGTCACCATAGAGTCAAAGGAAAAGATCAGCAACCTATTTAACATTCGAACATCCCAGCTGAACCTGGTTGATTTAGCAGGGTCAGAGCGACAAAGGGATACACGTGCTGAAGGGGTTCGATTAAAGGTAATGGCAGCTTTGTATCAGAATGAAAGATATTGGTTACTCGATCATACACTGTTCACTGGATACTCCCAACACATTTTGTAGACACAATAACTGGACTTGGTTTTAGGAGTATTTGGCTATAGTGGTGAGGTATCTTGTAAGTACAGGTGTGTATATGAATCACAAATGTGTGTATAGTAATACTGTACGTAATTCACAACACTTCTAATTGATTCTAGATTTCAAAAGCAAAATATTACTCACGTAAACACGCTTTGTGTGGATTCCATGATCAATACATTGGAAAATCACATTGCAAGTAACTAAATTATGCAATTTGAGAATTCAAATAATTTGAAACTTTTTTTGTTTCTGCGTAACTTTTTTTCTCTCTCTCTGTGTTTATCCTATTCAGGAAGCGAGCAGTATAAACCGATCACTAAGTTGTCTTGGAAATGTCATTATGGGGCTCATTGATGTGGCCAGTGGAAAAAATAGGCACATTTGTTACAGAGACTCCAAGCTTACATTCCTCCTAAGGGTAATATAGATGCTAAAACATAGATCTTTATATGGTGATTCTTATCCATATTCTCTGGAGCATTATATGGTGATTCTTAGAGCATTCTCATTTTGTGGAGTCTTGTAGCTTAGTGGTTAGGGCACTCGCCTCACAAGCGAGAGGAACTAGGTTTGCTTTCCGGCCAGAATGAAACATTGGGCAAGTTTCCTTACACCACGCACTTCTATTCATCTGGCTGTGTGTAGGAACCCAGTTGTTAGTTGATTGGCGGATCGCTTTTCCAGGGATAATAATCCCTTCATGAATAAATAAATAAAAATAATTTGGTCATTCAATCCACGACTGTTCATGGGCCACTATTGTGTGCAATTGGCTGCTGTGTTTCACTCACAAAATGTACAGTCAATTCACTTTACAGTATATTCTGTAAAGAGCTTTGAGACATCTCAAAGACGTGGTACAACAAAATTACATTTATAGAGCGACTTTCACGTCGGGAGGACGTCCCAAAGCGCTGAACAGTCAGGTGTCGGGGCCCAGCATTGGGGAGGGATGGTGTAGGGGTGAGGGAAAGCAGAGAAGTGGGAGGGCGACCAAAGGTATGATTAAAGAGAAGGGTCTTGAGACTGGACTTGAAGGAGGCAAGGGAGGAAGCGAGGCGAAGGGACCATGGGATGGAGTTCCAGAGTGTGGGGGCAGAGAGGCTGAAAGCCCGGCCACCGATGGTAGGGCGGGTCGGGGGGGGGAGACATGGAGCAGGCCGGAGCCCGCTGAAAGGAGGGAGCGGGCAGATTGGTAAGGAGTCAGCAGGTCAGCGAGGTAGGATGGAGCAAGACCATGGATGGCCTTGAAAGTGAGGACAAGGATCTTGAATTCGATCCTCTGGGGGATGAGGAGCCAGTGGAGTCGGGTGAGGGTGGGAGTGATGCGGTCACAGAACCTGGTGCGTGAGAGTACACGAGCTGCAGAGTCTTGGATGATCTGCAGATTGTGAAGGGAAGAGTTGGGAAGGCCGATGAGGAGGGAGTTTCCGTAATCGAGCCTTGATGTGACGAATGTGTGGGTGAGGGTTTCTGCAGCCTGAGGGGTGAGGCAGTGGCGGAGTCTGGCAATGTTTCGGAGGTGGTGGTAGGCAGTGCCGGTCATGGCACGGATGTGGGGGAGAAAGGACAGTTCAGGGTCAAACAAGACGCCCAGGTTCCTGACTGGCTTAGTGAGGTTGAGTGTGCAGCCGTGGAGGCTGATGCTGCCAGCGCCCGAGGTGCTGAGGCGCTGACACAAGCTAATCAGGAAGGCCTCGGTCTTGCTGATGTTGAGTTGGAGAAAGTTGTCCCTAATCCAGGACTTGATGTCGGACAGGGAGTCGGTCAGGATGCCAGTAGTCCTGGAGTTGAGGGTGGAGGCAGAGAGGTAGAGTTGGGTGTCATCTGCATACATGTGGAAATTTACTCCATGTCTGCGGATGATGTCACCAAGGGGGAGCATGTAGAGGGGGAAGGGGGGGACCGAGGACAGAGCCCTGAGGAACACCACATGAGACAGTGCGGGGGCTGGAGGAGAAGTCATTTGCCACGACGAAGTGGAGGCGGTATGAAATGTAGGACCTGAACCAGTCAAGGACAGAACCTTGAAGATTGAGGTGGGAGGAGAGGCGGTGGAGGGGCATTGAGTGGTCCACTGTGTCAAAGGCGACGAGGAGGCAGAGGGAGCCCTGGTCACACATGGTCAGGATGTTGTTTGTGACCTTGACCAGAGCAGTCTCTGTGCTGTGGGCAGCACGGAAACCCGATTGGAGGGGTTCATGGAGGGAGTGAGAGGAGAGGAAAGAGCGAAGCTGGGAGGCAACAGCTCTCTCAAGGACCTTGGATAGGAAGGGGAGATTTGAGATGGGCCGGTAGCTGGATAGCTGTGATGGGTCGAGGGAAGATTTCTTTAAGGTGGAGGTGATAGTGGCTGTTTTAAGGGGGGGAGGAACAATGCCCGATGACAGGGAGAGGTTAATGATGTAGGCGAGTACTGGGGCAAGGAGGTGGAGTTGGGATTTAAGAAGAGGGGTAGGGATAGAGTTCAGGGGGCAGGTGGTGGGCTTCATGGAGGTTACGGTGGTGAAGACAGAGTATGGGGTGACAGGTTCAAAGGTTTGGAAGGAGGGATGGGTAATTGTTGGATGAGTAGTTGTGTGAGGTGGGGGTGGGGAGGGGGTGGAAGTTGGGAGGGCAGTGGCAGCTGAGCGGATTCCCTCGATTTTGGACTCAAGTCCAGCATTTTCTCGCAGTGAGAGTCAGAGGAAAGAATTTGCGAGGCGTGTCAGGGAGGGCAGAGGAGCTGGTTGGTGGTGATAAGGTGCTATATCAAATGCAAGGGTTATTATTATTCACATTTTTAGTCAAATTGTTGTTATTAAGCAAATTGTTATACACAGTATTTAAAAAAAATACTTATTTTCACTCATCATTTGTAGATTACAAATTACAGATTATCTACAAATTCTAGATAAAGCCATTCCCATGTCTAAATACAAGTTAAACTTTATTCTTATTTGCTTATATTAGAAATCTTGTTCCCAGTCAAGTCATACAATATCTTGGGAAATTAGCCTTATACAATATCTATATGTGGAACCAAACTTTACTTGTCAACGTTAATGATTAATTTTGTTACAGGATTCTCTGGGAGGAAATGCAAAAACCTACATTATTGCCAATGTGCATCCTGGGTCGAGATGTTTTGGTGAAACGCTCTCTACACTTCAGTTTGCTCGCAGAGCTAAGCTAATTAAAAATAAAGTGAGTTGTACTTTTGGATTTATTAAAGATAACTTTAGTGCTGGTTAACATGAATATTGGTGTGCATCTTGCATGAAGTAACTGAACAGTAATATGTGAATTTTTTTAATAATTATTTTAAAAAAATAACAATGATTGATTGCATTTGGTAACACCTGTCACACAGACTGGATGTTGCAGATTTGATTGCTGGATTTGACTGAAATTGCTATTCAATACTTCATGGTGATACGAGGATAGAAGTAGACTTGCATGTTTGCCAACTAACCTGCCCTCCAGTTAAGCAGCCTACCCATACACAATTGATCTTGTACATGAAAACATGGCTCCTTGGATGAGGTATAGGAATGCTGTCATTATCTGTGAAATTGTACACCAGGAAGAATCAGTTGTTCTAGGAGTATTTTAGTCCACAAAATTATATTGGTTGCCACTCGCCTGTGAATTTGTAATTCAACCAGAAATTGGAGCAACGTAACTTAATCTGTGTATTAATTAAATCTAATTACAAGATAATATTGAAATCATGTTTTTAGAAAACCTAAATTAACCAAATTAAGAGATACTACACTTATTTTGGCATTTTGGTCTGGAAAACCATTTTGAATTAAACAATCTATACATCTCCGCTGATCAAAATTGTTCAGTTAGTTTTATTTTATTATAATTTAGTTGATGTGATTAATTAACTAGTCATTGCCAAATGTTTGTTTACAAACTTAATTGTAACTTGACACCTTTTGTACTACCTTTAAGTTTTAAGTTTCTTGGGTCATTTGTGTTCACTTAAAGCCAGAAAACCATACAGTATGAGGTTGTAGTTTTCTCACTGGTTTCCTTGTGCCATTGCTGTGTTGTGTGTGTTAGTTACCAAGTACAGTGAACTCCCGATGATAAGCACTGTCTTATATCATCAAATGACTTGCATCACTATCTGGATATATTGTCAATATCCAGCTGCTTTCCATGCAAAATGTGAATACGGACCCTCTTTATTTGATCAGTCTTCTTATAACATAAGCATCCTACACATTCCCTTGAGTGAAATATCAGATGCATCACCGAAGCGAATTTACCTGTATTGCGGAAAATGTTGCTGAGCTGCTCAATCCGTGGCGGGGCCTCAAAGCGAACTCTTGGTGAAACATGAAAATGGAGAATTGTGACTGTAAACCAGTATCAATTTCTGAATTGGTGGTCCTCAGAAGGTTTAACTTAACCCCAAAGAGCTATCTGCAAAAATGACTATTATGCATATGGAAAAGTGGGAGAAAATCCCTTTATAATACAGGACTTCTGATCCTGCTGTCAGCTACGTAGAATATGTCACAACCCTTTAGAAGGAAGTGACAGAAAATCTAAATCAGTGACAACAACAACAACAACAACAAGATTCCATTTATAGAGCGCCTTTCACGTCAGGAGGACGTCCCAAGGCGCTGCACAGTTGGGTCATGACCCGAGCAGGGGGGAAATGGTCAGGGTGAGGGGAGGGAAGGGAGGGAGAGAGGAGGGGGGAAATGGTCAGGGTGAGGGGAGGGAAGGGAGGGAGCGAGGAGGAGGAAGAGAGTCGAGAGGGGAGCTGAAGGCTCGGTCAAAGAGAAAGGTTTTGAGACCGGCCTTGAAGGAGGAAAGGGAGGAAGCAAGGCGAAGGCACTGGGGGATGGAGTTCCAGAGCCTCGGGGCTGACAAACATAGTGTGAGATGACAAGTGTTAAATATTCATTACATGTGCTACCTATTTAGCTGATACTTGACAACTGGGTGTAGCACAAAACTGCAATGTGTGTTGTCCCAGCTACAGCACCGTTTTGTGGCCCTGGAGGACTCATTCCTAGATAGTCACCCTGGATACAGAGTCACTGGGCTCTTTTCATTTGGAGTGATGATGTATCAGGAGTTTACTGTAGCTATTTGGTTGGTGCCAGAAGGATGCATTTCAATAGTGACATAGACACCTTAAACTCCTTGTACCAGAAGCCAAAGTGAGTATAAAAGGGTATATCAGTCAAAACAAAGTTTTGATTTTAGCCTCCTCATTGTGATTCTAACCTTCTAAGTGATGTTACTACTATATTCCAGATGATGCATTGCGATTTCGTTGGGGTAATTTGACTTGGCCACCGGGCGAGAAAGCGATTGTTCAAATAATTTTTAATTTTTTTTAAAATGGCCAGGTTTCTATCTCCTGTTTGACATCCAGTGACTTGTGCTGAAAGTATCATAGAAACAGGAGGAGGCTATTCAGCCCACCATTCCTGTTCCACCAGTTCATTTGTTCGTGGCAGATCTTATAATCCCATTGCTCTGCCTTTTCTCCACATCCCTTAATGCCTTTGCTTCCCAAGCTTTGCCTTTTAAAGATCTGAATTGGTTCTGCCTGTGCATGTAGAGATTGGGTGAAGTTAAAATTTGATTTGTGGGATCACTGATTCATCAGTTACTACCATGTAGGTCTTAATCTATTGACTTGATATTACAGAAACATATTTGTTCTCCTTTGCTTTTAGGCTACAGTAAATGAAGCTACTCAAGGCAGTTTAGGTCATTTGCAGGCTGAGATCAAAAGGTTGAAGGAGCAGCTTGCTGAGCAAAGGACAGGACATATATCACAGGACAGCAATGTTATGACAGGTAAGGAACCCACCATATAAACTTAAGCCTTCAATTCTGGTCCCATCCAGTGAAATAAAGTAACTAGCCCATGTGACTGAATTTTAAATTAGATTAATTGTAAAATCATTCTCTAATTAAAATATATAATCTGATCTGCTTGTTTCTGTAACATAGCCCCACAATTACAATTTATTTCCATATTTTCAACCAGTTAGAGCAATCTTGCCATATTGATTCTGCCTGTGTATGTAGACATTGGGTGAAGTTAGAATTGGAATTTATAATTAGTTCAACATTTTCAGCCTGCTATATTGCTCAGTTTTGTACTCTTGGGTTTGCTTCTATTCTGAAGGCATAATTATAGTTTTGAGATGTAATTACAATTGTCACAGAACAAATACACATTGACTATTGATTCATTTTTTTATTGTCTTAGACCAATGTCACTTATTGTTATGGTGCCTGGATCTTAAGAAAGAGCTTTTTTTTTAAAAAAAACTCCTTGTTTATGCTATAATCAACACTTGAAACCCTAATTTCAGAGGCCACTTCTTAATCTGTAAACCTTGAGTCTACTACATAAACGCACTGCTTTTTAAAAAAGTCTAAACTCCAGAAAAATAAATGTATTGGCCTTGTTAACATTGTTATCAGAGGTTTGCATAAACAAGGTTTGTGCTTCTGTCTTGTTGGAAGTGGATAAGAAGTTTCACCTTTAATAGGTTTGCAGTCCAATGCGTTTTCAATTTTTAAAAAAAAATGTTTTCAGAGTTAACACAAGTAGAAATGGGATGCTTTCAACGTTTTCTTTACTCTCAACTAGCTGAATTAGATCCTAATGAGTGGAAGAGTCGCTTTCTGGAAGCTATGCTTCTCCGGGAGAAGAGTGAAAGTGAAAAGCAGGTTTGTATTTTATTCTGCACGTAGGAGAACAGGATCAGCCGGGGTGAGACATTCCCTGGTTACAGTGTTAATTAACTCCAGTCTCACTTGGATAAATGAAACATTCTCTCTGAAGATCTATGGGTTTCTTCCTTGATGAATGTTAATGAAAGTGCTGTGAATCCACTGTACAGTAGTGCTGTAATTCAGAAAAGTAATAATGGTGCTGATTGCTTTGGGATTTGCTGGAGACCTTTTTTATAATGTAAGAATTAAGATGAGAATTGTATACTCGATTGCACAAATTATAAGAAGTCATTTCAGTGCTGTTAGGGATTTATAACTACTATAGCTCCCAGTGGTATTGGTAACAACACTACTTTCTATGTAAATTTTTTCCGTTCACTTTATCGTTCTATTATGTTGGATATGCTTGACCTAAGCCTCAATTGACAGCCTTAAAACCACTCTCAGAAATGTAATTGTTTCATGCAGATTAGGAAGGTTCAAGGTGTCCTCTGATGGTAGGTGATTATGTGTAGAGAGTAGGTAAGGACAGGATTGGGGCTTGCCTGTGCCCCAACCCCCCCACCCCCCGTCTTGCTGACTGACACCAATTTTCTACACTATCATATTGAGAATGGACACTTGGGTAAGGTGCAATGCATGAACTGTAACCTTTAGGAGTACAGTGGGGAAAAAACATGAAACAAAAATAAATGTTGAGCATTCTCATCCCCATCTTATGCTTCAGCCATCCAGCCTGTTGGCTATAATAATAATCCTTGCATTTGATAAAGCAAATTATTGTGTCATTGAGAGGTCAAAAGTTTTTCACAGAATATACTCTAAAGAGCATTGACTAATTTGTGGTCAGACGCGGCAGCCAAATGCACACAACAGTGTCCCAAAATAGCCATGGATCGAGTGACCAAATTTATTATTTTTTGTAAGGGATTATTACCCTCGGAAAGTGATCCGCCATTCAACTAACAACCTGGTTCGTACTTACTACTAGGTAAACAGGCGTGTGGATTAAGGAAACTTGCCTAAAATTTCGGCCCGACCAGGTATCGAACCGGGGTCCTCATCTGTGAGGCGAATGCTCCAACCACTATGCTACGGGACTCCACTGTTTGTTGCCAATCTACTTACTTTACACATCCTGCTTTTCAGTGCCATTAATTCAATGACTCCATGTCTTTCTCCCTCCAATAATCAATAGTCCTTTTTGAATGTATGTGTTAACTGGTGGATGTTAAAAATCCCACAACACAATTCAAAGAGAGGAGTCTCTCAATGTCATGGCCAAAAATCCCTAAATAAGATTGATCATTCACTTCATGGCTGTTTGTAGGACATTATTGTGCTCAAATTGATTGCTGCATTGGCCTACAAATATGAAGTCACTACAGTATAATCTGTGAAGCACTCAGGATGTTTCAACAGTGAAAAACTGCTATATCGAATGCAGCGATTATTATTTTTAACTTGCTAAAAGTGGCTGGCATTTTAAACTGAGCTCTCTGTAAATTGTATTATAGCGCTTCTTGGAATTTTAGGGACTCCAACTGCTGTATTATAATGGAGTTCCGCTGTACTACAATCTAATTGAAAAATGAATAAAAACTGACCACCCCCGGTGGGCAATAGGGAGAAGGTAAATGGGCCATCTGCTCTCTTCTGCTCAGATGGATTATCTGATTGTTGCATCTCGGTTCTGTAACCTTTTCAGGGCCTGAAGGAAAAAATTGGTCAACTTAAAGATCTGTGTGCCAAAAAAGAAAAGATACTTCAGTCTAACAAGATGATTGTGAAGTTTAGAGAAACTAACATAGCACGTCTAGAAAAGCTCCAGAAGGAATCCTGTGGTGGCCTGGCTCTTGACGAGAAAGATTCTGTGATTGGTGAGCTGAGGGAAGAAATTCAAACTTTAAAAGAACAGGTAAGAAATTTTATAATAATGATCTTTGACTTTGATGAAGTGCCTTACCGTGTCGTTGAGATGTCTCAAAGTGCTTCAGAGTATACTTTCAGAGTATACTGTACAGTGAAATAATTTGTGGGCGAAAAGTTTAGCAGTAAAATATCAAGTATTTTAACTAAGTTGCATATTTTAAGAGAATACAAGAATATGATTCTGTTGACTTCTCTAACTATAATATAAAAGATAGGCTCTGCAGTATATATCAAACAAATTCAGAAATTGAAAATATAAAATCTTGATCACTGTCCAGTAGAATTTTCATTTTTAAAAAAAACAGACTAATCCCTATTTGACCTGTATTGAATCCATTTGGAATGATACTACCTTTCAAACAAGAATTTTTTTTCCCCCTGGAATTCAGGTGATAAGTTGTGTACAAATTGGGCTTTTAGGGGTTTCAACCCAGACTTGAGTGCCTACCAGGAGAAGATCTACTATGTCAGTAAATGGTTGATGGTGCCCAAACATAGCACATTGTATAAATGTGTTCCTATCCATACGCACCTTGTTCACTTTAATCCTGTTATATTAGACCTGATCCAGCATTGCCTCGCTTCTAGACCCGCATTCACTGGACATAATAATAATAATAATAATCCTTGCATTTGATATAGCGCTTTTCACGTCGGGAGGACGTCCCAAAGCGCTTCACAGAACACACTGTAAAGTGAATTGACTGTATATTTGTGGGCGAACGCGGCAGCCAATTGCGCACAGCAATGTCCCACAAACAGTCGTAGAATGAAAATGACCAATTTATTATTGTTTTGGTTTTGGAGGGATTATTATTAGGCTCTGTGTGGAGTCAGGAAACTTGCCCAAGGTTTCGCCCTCTGCCTGGAATTGAACTCAGGTCTCTCACTTGCAAAGCGAGTGCTCTAACCACTGAGCTACAGGACTCCACAAATGTGGTACATGTGGACATGTGGTACACCTGACATTTTGGCACTGACTAGTCATCTTCATCCATTAAAAATGGCTGACTTCAAGCTGTCACATCGTGCTGATGTCACTTTGTGCAGACTGCGCAGAAAACACTGTTGATATTGCTTCATGAAGGAAGTGATGTCAGCAAAGCTTCTTGTACATGCATAGCGAGTAGGAAGTGATGTCAGCAGCAGTGATGACTGGGAAATCTGCTCATTTTTTTCATGCCACACAATGCCTTATCTCTGCTTTTCATCATCTTGTGAGATATGTGTCTAAATGGGAAAGTCCTGTCTGCGGGATGTGGCTCACTCTGTGCCTCTGGTTTCAAGATGGAAGGAGTTGCGAGCAATTGGCAGAGGGTCAATTTTTTTTAATGGGGGGAGGGAGTTGTTAACTGATAACTTGTGGGATGAGGGTAAAATAATTGTTTTAGCCACCAAGACTTGAAGACTTTTTTCAGGGCTTTAGAGGGTATGAACCCTGATTATGAAAAGATTTCAGTAAAATTGGGTAATAAATGTAAGCTTTTATCTAATTTTGTGTGGCCAATTTTCCTATAAACTTCACGAGACTTGCATTATGCACTAGATTGAGCAAGATCCTCGGGTTGTCAGCTATGCAATGGAGAACCGTGGTCTAAGGGAAGAAAATAAGTACCTTCGTTCATTAGAGAGTGTGAAGCGTGCGGGTGATATTACCTTGCACAAAGCTGCAAGCTGGAAAAGGCATTCTTGGAGGCCTCATCTTCAGAGAAAAATGCTGGAGGTAACCAATATTTTTGTAACTTTTGCTGTTTGAAAACTGAGTTAAACAACTTATGTCAAACTTAATGGTTATCAAAATACAGTTTTTTTTGTTCTACCAGGTGACAGCTTGAATATTAATAATCTTTTCGTTTGACATATGTCGTCAAGACATCTCCAAGCACTTCACAGGTTGGACCGTAAAGTAGTCTGACTGCCTTTTGTAGGGTAACCAGTTTATGCACAGGAATGTCCCCCAAACAGTCTTGGAATGAATGACCTATTTTATCTGGAAGATTGATTGGCCAAGACACTGGGAGAAATTCCCTTCTCTTTTCAAATAGTGCCATGTGATTTTTAATGTGCACCTGTACAGGGGTACAAGGTCTTGGTAATCCAAACATAGCGCCGCTGACATTGCAGTACATCACCAGTGCTGTATTGGAGTGTCAGCATTGACTGTGGGTTCCAGGTCTCGACGTGGGTTTGAACCCACAACCGTTTGACTCAGTGCTACCAACTGAGCCAGACTCCTATTGACCCAAATCACAAATTTTAAATCTCTTGCAAAATTAAAATTACTTTTATTAAATATCACTGTTAAACATTCCAATATAATGTTAAAATTTTCTTTTCCAAGGTCCAGCATTGCACCTGACTCCTACAACAATTGAAAACATTTCCACAGTATCACAAGAAAGATTAAAAGCTCGTTTATTACAAGCACAGAGTGACATGTCTTCTGTAAAACAAGAATATGAGGAGTATCAGGAACTGACTAGGTAAAAACAATTGTTAATATAATCCTTGTATTGGATACAGCACCTTATCTCATTAATGGCCAAGTGTTTCACAATGTAAAGTATAGTAATTGTGTTTTGTGGTGAATGCAGCAGTTAATTTGTGCTCAGCAGTGCCCTACAAACAACCACGTGAATGGCCAATTTTAGTTTGGATTGTTTTCCCCCAGTACAGTGGGAGAAACTCCTCGTTTCAAATTGTGCCATGGTATCTTCAACATCCATCTGATGAGGGAGACAGGACTTTGGTGTAATGTCTCAATTGAGGGAAGGCACATCCAGCAGTGCAGCACTACATTGGAGTGTCAGCCTAGACTATGAGCTCAAATGTTCTGACGTGGGGCCTGAACCCACAACCTTTGACTTGTAGTTGGAGAGTGGCTAATATGTGATTTCTACTGACCAGCTATAAAACAATTGGGCTCATGTAGCTGAATGTTCTGACCAGATCATGTGATAAATAACTGAACTTTGTTACTCTTAGGAAGAAACAAATGGAATTTGAGTCTGAGGTTCAGTGCTTGCTAAAAGCCAACCAACATCTAGAAAACATTTTGGAGGCAACAAAGGCTCATAAGCGTCAAGAAGTGTCCCAACTGAATAAGATGCATGTTGAGACCATTAAGGTACTTATTTATTTCGATAATTGCTGAAATAAACCTAATTCAATATCTAAGATTACTGTACAGTAGAACAGCTTGCATTTATGTGGCATCTTTAAGGTAACAATAATCATCCTTGCATGTGATAGAGCACTTTTTATGTTGGGAGGATTTACTCTTGTGTATTTTGTAGCTGAATGGAGGATAATGTGTCAAAAGAAGTTTACAAAGGCACCAAGCTGGGAGGGTGGATAAGGGAAGAGACTGTTAAGCAGAGTTGAAGATGTACATTTTCAGAATGCTTTCAAAGAAGGTCAAGCAGAATGGGTTTAAGGAAGGAGTTCCAGAGTAGCTAAGATCTTGACTTCCAAAGGTGAGGTGTTGCAAGGGTGAACTGCAGACTCAAGTTTGCCAAGTGGAAGTGGCAAGTAGAAGAAAGCTGGAGAATGTCACAGAAGTAGGGAGGACAAGGATATGTAAGGATTTACAGGTGAGAGTGAATATTATAGAAGTTGATCTGCTGACAGTGGAGGATGGTGGTGATGGACATGCAAGTAAGGGTGTAAGCAGCCAAATTTAGGATAAGATGGAATTTGTAGATTAATGCTCAGGACTCGTTTTCATAAACTTATCAGTTGGAATTTAGAATTTAAGCAAATGAATTAAGGCACAACAGAGGTGGATCATTGGTTTTGCAGTTAACTCATCTTTGTGGACATATTGAGTGTGCAGTGTGGAGGTGGGGGTGGTGGCACTGCGACTTAGCACAAGGAATTGCAATTAAAATAAATTTGTAATGAGCTCCATTGAAGTTATCCCAGTGTAAAAATGTTTCAGCACAACACCTTTGATACCAAAGGTACATTGTCATGGACAATTAACCTAATTTCAAGAAAAAAATTGAGGAAAAGATTCCTCCACCTGTAAAACATTTTATGTTGATTTTGTTGAAGGGTTTTAAAGATGCAAGAAGTACCAAGGAATTGAGCACAATGGCAAATTTATAAATAGCTTTGTTGTGGTAGAGAATTGAATGCATTGAGATTATCCTTGAATGCTAACCATGTTGTAAATATGATCCTACTTGTGATACCATATTTGGGTTCCTTGGCTTTAAGCAGGGAGCCTTGATGATATGTGTGAATCAAATTGATAAAGTGCCACATAAGAGACTTGTAAGCAAAATAGAAGCCCATGGTATTAAAGAGACAGTGGCAGCATGAATACATATCTGACTGGGAGACAGGCAGCAGAGAGTGGTGATGAACGGTTGTTTTTCTGACTGGAGGGAAGTGTGCAGTGCTGTCACCCAGGGGTCGGTATTGGGATCACTGCTCTTTTTTGATCTACATAAATGACTTGGGTATAAGGAGTACAATTTCCAAGTTTGCAGATGATAGTAAGCTAGGAAAAGTAGTAAACAGTGAGGAGGATAGTAGCAGACTGCAAGACATAGACAGACTGGTAAAATGGGCAGACACGTGGCAGATGAAGTTTAATGTGGAGAAATGCAAAGTGATGCATTTTGGGAGGAAGAATGAGGAGAGGCAATATAAGCTGATGGGACAATCTTACAGGGGGTAAAGGAACAGAGAGATCTCAGGGTTCATATAAGCAAATCTTTGAAGGTGGCAGAACGGTAGATAAAGTTGTTAAAAAAGCATACGGAATTCTAGGCTTTATAAATAGAGGCATAGAATACAAGAGTTAGGAAGTTATGATGAACCTTTATAAAACACTGGTTAGGCCTGGGCATTACACTTTAGGAAGGATGTCAAGGCATTGGAGAGGGTGCAAAGCTGATTTACCAGGAATGAAGGACTTCAGTTATGAGGAGAGGCGAGAGAAGCTAGGATTATTCTCCTTGGAACAGAGAAGGTTAAGAGGAGACTTAATAGAGGTATTCAAAATTATGAGGAGATTCGATAGGGTGAACAAGGAGAAACTATTTCCACTCATGGGTGGGTTGGTAACCCGAGGACACTGATTTAAAGTAGTTGTTAAAAGAAACAGGAAGGGTGAGGAGAAATTTTTTTCGCACAACGAGTTGTTTGGATCTGGAATGCATTGCCTGAAAGGGTGGTGGAGCCCATTTGATAACAACTTTTAAGAGAGAAGATAATTATTTGGGGAGGACAGTTTGCAGAGCAGGAGAGTACAATTGGATAGCTCTTTTCAAAGAGCCGGCACAGACACAATAAGCTGAATGGCCTCCTTCTCTGCTGCATAATTCTATGATTGTATGAATTGTTATACAAAGATCAATTCTTTGTGGTCCTCAATGCCTTTTTTTATACTCTATATAATCTTTTCACTAGAGTTTGACTACTCCAACTAAGGCCGCTTACAATCTTCGGTCTCGATTGGTTTTACGAATGAGTCCTGATGGAACACCTAGTGCTTATGGAGAAGCAAATGCATGGAGTCAGGGAGGTGATACTATGAATGAGTCTTTGCCTCTTGACATGAATGAACAGGCTTACGAAGCCATTGCTAAGGAACTTCAAATGGTGCAGGTAAGTATTCCCTTACAGTTCTAGGTAATATATAGCAGTAAACAATTATTCATGTTCACTGGCTTTTAAATTTGCAGATTAGGTATATTATACAGATTATACAGCTGCAGGAAATTTGCACTCATCCAGGCCTTGATGTCCTTCAAACAAGCTGACAGGACATCAGCGGACTGAGTCGCAGCTGGAGGAGGAGGAGTAGATTTGGGCGGCATCCGCATACATGTCTGCGGATGACATCGTTGAGAGAAAGCATGTAGATGAGGAAAAGAAGGGGGCATGATGGAAAACTAAAAGATTTTATGTTTTTCACATTTGTAGGGTAGTTGTATTATCAAACAATATTTTAGTAGGTCAAGAAAATGAAACAACATTTTGTCATGTTTTAGGAGCAACTGGCTAATACGCAGACTAAACTGGACGAAGAGGAGAGCCAAAAGGTGAAGCTTCAACAGCAATTCGATAAACTGGAACATCATTCTGCTCAGATAAATGAGGTTTGTATGTTTCTTAATTTAATGTTACTTAATGTTTAATTTAATGTTACAAATGTTAATTTTAATTCATTCTCAACCTTACTGGTTATAAGTGTTCCCAGGCCATGATTGAGTTTACTTGGGTGATTTTGTTTTTTCTTTCCCGGGTCCAATGAGCATGCCTTTGCTTAAATTAATATAAACCTCTAGATGGAGGAGTGTTGAAAGGTACAATTGCTGCTTTATTTTTGTATGAAGTGATTCACGTCAGTATATGTTTTTTTTTAGCTTCTCTCTTCTGAACGAACTGATAGGAACAAGGAACAGCAGGAGCTTGTTACCAAAACTAGATCACTTGAGAAAGAACTTCAAGAAATGCAGGGCCAAAACAATCGTAGGTGGAATATGGTCTCAATTGCTTACTGTGGTCAAATGATTTTGCACTTTGTAGCATTGATTTCCAGAAGGTTTGAAAATAATTTTATTAGAAGTCTTAATAGCAACAAATTACATTTATATAGTGCCTTTCATATCAGAAGGACATCCCTGGGCACTGGACAGTTAAGGGCTTGCACCTGAGCAGGGGATTGGAATCAAGAGAGTTGGGGAGGCGGGATGTGGCTGAAGGCAGAGTCAAAGAGGAAGATTTTGAGAAGGGCCTTGAAGGAGGTGAGGGAAGAGACGAGGTGAAGGGATTTGGGGATGGAGTTCCAGAGGGTGGGCGCAGAAAAGCTGAAGCCTAACTGGGAGGGAAACAAGGAGCAGACCAATGCCCGCTGAACGGAGGGAGTGGGAAGGTTGATATGGTGTTAAGAGGTCGCAGAGGTAGGGAGGAGCAAGGCCATGGAGGCCTTTAAAAGTGAGGCCGAGGATTTTAAACCCAATCCTCTGAGAACCAGTGGACCAGTGCGAGGATGGTGGTTCACGGAGCTTGCTATAGGAGAGGAGCCTGCTTACTTCAATTTTTATGTCTTTGCGGCCCCAAATGTTGCTGAAACCCTCGTACATGCGTTTGTCACCTCCCGCTTGGATTACTCCAACCCACTTATCGCCAGTCTCCCCTGCTCCATCTCAAAACACAAGATCCAGCTCATTCAAAACTCTGCCTCCCGCATACTAACCCGGACCAAACTCCGTACCCACATATCACCAGTTCTTGCCAGGCTCCACTGGCTCCCCATCACTGAACAGATCGACTTCAAGATCCTCACACTCGTGTTTAAATCCATTCACTCCCTGGCACCTCCCTAACTCTCCGACCTCCTCACTCCCCAATCCACCACGCAGCACCTCTGCGCGACTGGCACCGGCCTCCTGCTCATCCCTCGCCCACTCCGCCCCACCATTGGAGGTTGTGCTTTCAGCCACTACACCCCAAAAATCGGGAACACTCTCCCTCAATCCCACCGCATTGCCTCCTCCCCTCTTTCAAGTCCCGCCTGAAAACTTTCCTGTTCGATCATGCTTACGGCCATCTCCCCCCAGCTCGGAGTCAGGCTCCGCTACTGTTAAGCGCTCTGAGGCGCTACCCTGTGTGGTGGGCGCTGTATAAGTGCAAGTTGTTGTCTTTCTAGTGAGGTAAATCCTAAATCAAGTACAGGTTTTGCATCCCTCACTGCTTTATGTTGTGATCAGTGCACATTCATTAACATTTGTGCCAGGTGCACATGGACACTCAGGACTATAATCAAGAGTATCCAAACTAAAGAATTGAGCGTTTCAAGTAGGCGTTTCTCTTCTGTGTCTGTTTTCTCTTCCAATATTAGGTTTGTTGTGCTCATCCTTGTCTACTCATGCCCTTCCTCTATCAGAAGGCCTGCTTTAACCACTTTGTTTCTGCCCTCTGGAAATCTCTTATGAAATCTCACCGCTGGCACACACCCTCTCACTGCCTTCAAAACCCATTTTTTTTATTCAGTGGGTGTCTGACACATGCAGAAGCCCGTTACCATGCTTAAGAGTTGATACTGCTTGACTGATACAACAACTTGCACTTATACAGCGCCCTCCACACAGGGTAGCATCTCAGAGTGCTTAACAGTAGTGGAGCTTGACTCCGCGCCGGAGTGGGAGGTGACCGTAAGCATGGTTGAAGACGGTGCTCCCTAATACTCGCCTAGTACCTAATACTAGGTGAATATTATGCGCAGACTGGCAGAGGCAATACTTGGCGACCCCAAAATGTGCATTAGAGTACTGCAAACCATAATCCAACCAGCTAAAACCCCATAGTTTGCTGTTGAAAACACTGCCTGGAAAACTTTCCTGCTGCTTATCCAGCTTGGACATCCCTTGGAGCTTGCAGGAGCTGAAGAATCTGCCTCCAGTAACTAATCTGTCCAAGATTAATTGGATTAATTAACTAATCCGATGAGCCAGGCTGGCTGAGCTGCCATCAGCATCTGTTCTACTGAGACCGCCAAAGAGGATAGTCTTAATTCCAACATTCTGTTGCCAAGCATATCACCTTGGAGCCAGTTCAGCCATCTTTAAGAACATTCCCTCCTGTCTGTCAAGTTCGCCTACAAATGTTTTTTTTTTACCGAAACACTATGCTTTACTGAAGCACTTCAAGACATTCTTCACATTGTGGGAGCTACATCAAATTTAATGGATGATTGTTATCACAAATGGTGAAATTCCACCTGTGCTTGTGGGGAAAAGGAAGGGAGGAGATGGATTTAACCTTATCAATAATTATAATCAAATGCTCACTGAACTGGTGTTTTGCAAATGGTCTTTTTTCAATTAAACGGGATCCTAAAAGCGCTCATGTTTACAAGTCAAATGTTACCTTTTAAAAGTAATTGGATCAATAGTGCTAATATTCTTTCCTGCAAAATTTGCTGTTTTGGAATATTTCTCAATATTGATTAATCCTACTGGATTGTGACCTGGTGACCACAGTGATTTTGTTTTGACAGTATTGCAGAGTGAAGTACACGACCTTCGAGTCGTGCTGTGTTCAGCTGACAAGGAGCTTATTTTGGTAAAAGACGAATACAGCACTTACAAGCTCAAGCAAGATGCAGAACACAGCCAGCTTTCTGACAAGCTTGTCGATGTCCATTTACAGCTGGATAACATCAGGTATGATCCGTCAAGTGCTACTAGTGATGTTTTTTGATTTAGGTGATATCTGTCCTGTACACCAATTGGGTTGAAAATATTTTCATTGTAATCATTTGTCAAATATTTATGGTTTTGATTTTGTTTCTTGTGATTTGGAGTTTAGGATTGGCTGTTTTCCATTCAGGGGCAATTTCTGTTTCTTTAATCCTGTCTACAATAACTGAGCATTTGAGGAAGCTACTGCTTTCAGTTTGGTCTCTTTTTACCCCAAAAAGCCATTCTTTAAGGGTAAACTGACGAAAGGGGGGGATCAGTGCAAAATTCAATTCTCTCTTGATTGCACCTCATCCCACCCAGCCTCCGGCAACAACGGCGTTCCATTTTCCCAGTTTCTCCGCTGCATTTGCTCTGACAATGCAACCTTCCATGTCAAAGCAACCGAGATGTGCTCATTTTTCCTTGACCGAGGATTCCCATTGACAGTAATAGCCAAGGCCGTTGACAGTGTCCACCCTATTTCCTGCACCTCTGCCCTCACCCCTTCCCCCCATCCCGGAACCGTGATAGGGTCCCCTTAGTCCTCACCTACCACTCCACCAGCCTCAAGATTCAGCAAATCATTCTCCGACATTTCCAGCACCTCCAGGTGACTCATCCACCAAACACATATTTCCCTCCCCTCTCCACATTCCGAAGGGATCCGGGATTCCTTAGTTCATTCCGCTGTCAGCACTACCAGCTGCTCTCCTTCCCCTGGCACCTTCCCATGCCAGTGCAGGAGATGTAACACCTGCCCTTTCACTTCCTCCCAGACCACTATTCAAGGTCCCAAACACAGCTTCCATGTAAGACAGCGGTTTACATGTACTTCCACCAATATAGTATACTGTATCCTGCTCACGGTGTGGTCTCCTCTATATTGGGGAGACTAAGCACAGATTGGGTGGCCAATTTGCAAAGCAACAACAACTTGGATTTATATAGCACCCTACACCCCTGACGGCATCTCAGAACACTTCACAGTAACGGGTCCCGGGGCTCAGCCAGGGAGAGGGGGAGGAAGGTGACCGAAGGTGTGGTCGAAAAGAAAGGTCTTCAGCCGAGACCTGAAAATAGGAAGGGGGCGAGGCGAAAGGATTGAGGAAGGGAGTTCCAGAGCCTCGGGGCATAGTGGCTGAAGGCACGGCAGCCAATGGTGGAGCGGAGAATTCGGGGGACAAGGAGGAGGCCAGACCCGGAGTAACAAAGGCAACGGGCACTGTTTTGAGGAGAGAGGAGGTCAGAGAGGTAGGGGGGTGCAGAGGAGTGAAAGGGATTTGAAGACAAGAGTGAGGATATTGATGTCGGTCCTCTCTGGGACAGGCAGCCAGTGCAGTCTGGCAAGGACTGGGGTAATCGTGGAGCAGTTTGGTACAGGTGAAAATGCAGGTGGCAGATTTTTGAATGGCTTGGATTTTATGAATGGTAGTCGAGGGGAGACCAGCGAGGAGGGCATTTGAATAGTCCAGCCAAGAGGTAACAAAGGCATGGACCAGAGTTTCAACGGCTTTTGGACTGAGGTATTGGCAGAGACGGGCGATGCATCGGAGGTGGAAGAAAGTGGTGCTGGTGAGGGACTGGATGTGGGGGAGAAAGGATAATTAGGGGTCGAACCTGAAGCCTAGGTTACGTACGGGTTCGAAGAGTTTTAGGATGGGGTTGGATAGGTGGAGGAGGTGAGAGCCAAGCGATTTTAGACGTTGACAAGAGCCAAAGAGTATGGCTTCCGTCTTGTCAACATTTAGCTGAAGGAGCATCTCAGAGTGCATCCAGCTCCTGAGGTCTGACAGGCAGGTTGACAGAACATCAGAGAACTGGGAAACTGAGGTGGAAAAATAGAGTTGAGTGTCATCCGCATACATGTGGAAGTGTACCCCTTGTCTGCGGATGACATCCCCAAGAGGGAGCATATAGATCAGAAAGAGGAGGGTGCCAAGGATGGATCCTTGGGGTACCCCACAGGTAACCGGGTAAGAGCGGGAGGAAAAGCCGTTTGTGCAGATGTACTGCTGGCGGTTTGTGAGGTAGGACTCGAACCAGGCGAGTGCGGTCCCACTGAGGTGGATGACGAAGGAAAGGCAGTGAAGGAGGATGGCGTGATCGACTGTATAGAAAGCGGTGGAGCAGTCCAGGACGACAAGGAGGCAGAGGGAGCCCTGGTCACAAATAAAGAGGATGTCATTTGAGACTTACCCAAGCGCAGTCTCTGTACTGTGGGCAGGGCACAAACTGGATTGGAGGGGTTCAAAGAGCAACTGGGAGGAGAGGTGTGCACGGAGTTGATTGGCAACAACACATTCTAGGACTTTGGCTAGGACACCTTCGTTCTGTACGCATGGTCAATCCTGATCTTCCAATTTCCTGCCATTTTAACTCACACTCCCATTCACAGTCTGACCTCTTCATCCATGGCCTCCTACGCTGTTCCAATGATCCACAGCGAAAGCTTGAGGAACAGTATCTTATAATAATAATCCTTGCATTTGATATAGCGCTTTTCATATCTCCTCGACGTCTCAAAGCGCTTCGCAGACTAAAGTGAATTGACCGTATATTTGTGGGTGAATCGCAGCAGCCAATTGAGCACAGCAATTGTCCCACAAACAGGGGTGGATTGAAAATGACTAATTTATTATTGTTTTGTTTTGGAGGGATTATTATCAAGTGTGTGGAGTAAGGAAACTTGCCCAAGGTTTCGCCCTGCCTGGAATTGAACCCAGGTGTCTCGCTTGCAAGGCGAGTGCTCCAACCACTGAGCTACAGGACTCCACATCTTATCTATCTGCTAGGGACCCTACAGCCCTCTGGCCTTAATATCGATTTCAGCAATGTCAAACCATAACAGCTCTCCTCCCCCCCCTCCCTCTTTCTGTTACCAGAAGAGTTATCATTAAAGTCATTACCCCAGGCACTCTTTGCCTCTCTTTGATGTGTTTCCTGCTCTGCACTATTAACACCTCTTCTCCCCAGTTTTGTTTCAACCCACCTCCACTTTTGTTTTACACCACTATCACCTCTTTAACCCATCAACTAACACATGCTCTCCTTTGTCTTCTTTTTTGTCGTCCTTATCCTGCCTCTCCCTCCCAACATGCCCCAGTTCTGTCGAAGGGTCGTGGACCCGCAACGTTGACTCACTTTCAATTTTTTTTATCTCCATAGATGCTGCCTGACCTGCTGAGTTTTCCCAGCTCTCTCTATTTTTGTTTCAGATTTCCAGCGTTTGCAGTATTTTGTGTTTTGTTCAATTTTCTCTTTACCTGATAAAATGACATACTTTGGCAGGTTGTTAGATAGAGATGAAGGCTAACCTAAGATGTACAGCCAAAAAAATTGAATGTTACTGTAATGAGTATTTTTTAACACTAGATTGGAACATGAAAAGAATCTGGAAGAAAAGCGTTCCCTCCAAGATGCCTATGATAATTTACAAGAGGTTGTTGAGTTCAAAGCACATGAGGCAGATCAACTGTGTGCAAAACTGCTACAAACCAAGGAGGAAGCCGAAGTATTAAGAACTGAAATGAGTGTAAGAGAAGGGAAAGTGTTTAAACATGTGGATAACAACAAATACAATAACAAATTGCATTTTTATAGCACCTTTCACATTAAGGCGTCTCAATTTTTTTCAATTAAAACCTACATAAGTAGTCATTCATTTGTTATTATCTTAGTTGATTACGCCCTCAAAATATTCACTTTACAGTATATTCTGTGAAACGCTTTGAAACGTCTCAATGACGTGATAAGATGCTATATTAAATGCAAGGATTATTAGTGTAATTTATCAAATATTTTTGTGGAGAAGATTCTGTTTGAAACTGCAAAGTATCTTATAGAAAGCAATGGTTGAAGGCTATGCAGCTGCAAAGCATGAGTGTTGTGTTGGCTTTATTTTTATCCTCTGTAAACTGCTAGTGCCAGAGACCTATTTAATTTATACTGTATTGCAGGCTCTCTTTGCTTTAACGTAGAGATTTTTCCTTTTGAAAGAAAACGCTTTATGGATTTTGTTTTCTGTCTTCCTTTGTACTTTGGTTGGCGAGTTCATATAGTTGGGACAGTTCAGAGGAAAGATGCCTACAACAAAGTGGCTCAGGTCCCTGTGAGGGGATAAATGTGGTGTGGTTAATGCAACCAGGATTTTAAGTGAAAAAGACAGCAGTTTACTTTGAACATAAATTAAAATATGCAGACACATTAACATGCTTTTCTGAGATCCATCAAACACAAAATATTGCAAAGAATAAACAGTGAATTTGGAGGCTAAGATGGCAAAAATGTTCCAGTGCATTAAAAGTACTGGATGCATATTTTAATTCTTGGGTGATCTAGTGCTTGGATAATTTAACAATTTAGGTCTACCAATTTAGGTCCTGAGCTCACAGTCTAGGCCAGTGCTTCTATGGTCTCCAATATAGCTTTTGACATCCCTCAATCTGGTTCCTGGTAAATGTTTTCAGCATAAAACTAGTTAATTCTTAAAACAAGTGATGTGATAAATATGGATCTAATGCAATTTAGGATTGAGTTATAAAGAATGCTTCATTACACTGGGAAGTATTTCCAACCAAAGTTAGATATTTTTGTTGGAAATGACCAATTAAAAACAAGTCCAGCTTTTTATACAGCTTAACGGGTAAATTGCATAGCTGCATAACATTGGATCCTCACTGAACTCATCTAATTCACTTCCAGTATATTCTGTGAAGTGCTTTGAAATGTCTGGAAGACATGAAAAGAGCTATATCAAATGCAAGGATTATTATTATTTAAAATTAAGCCGCGTTCATTCAATTCAGAAATAACACATCTTTTGCTTTCATTAAATATAGCCTGTGATGAAACTTTTAGAAACCGAAAAGGAACGAAATCAAAAACTTGCTTCGCAGCTTAAAGAAGATATAGAGACAAATTCCAAGTAAGTTTATAAAACATACCCACATAGATAATGTTGAAACAACCTGCACCTTGTAGAATGGGCTAACGAGAGGTAAGATTAGGTTGGCTTTTTTAAACAAAAGCTTTAAAAAAAGTTCTTTTTTTCCAATACAATTGTCAAAATAATACCTAATTTGTTTTTTTTAAAAAAATCTGAACTTTAGCTTTTCTTTTAACCATGTCATTAATGTTTCATACAGGGAACTTTTGAAAGCTTTGGATGAGAATGACCAACTGAAGAAACAATACTCTGAACTGAATGCAAAGTCTGAACAGCAAGTATGTGAACAAAACCTTTGTGTGTATTTGTTTCTTTCCTCCATGAGACTTTCTACCCTTACAGTTGAGTTTGATATTCTTCTGCTGTGCTGCTGGGATGGAAGAAGTAGGGAGATGTTGCTATGTTTTATTCTAGGGTTAGGTTTTAGTACAGCTGTCAATCTGTTTTATACAAATGCTCTAGTGCGTTTATGAAACAACAATAGTAATAATAATGCTCATTGAGAAGCCTCAAAGCGCTTCAAAGACAATATTGTAAAGTGAATAGATTATTTGTAGACGAAAACTTGACAGCCAATTGTGCATATTAGTGTCCCACAAACAGTCTGGGATTGAGTAACCAATTTTTAAAAAACAAAACCTTTTTGGGGGATTATTACCCCTTGAAAAGTAATCCACTAATCGACTAACAACTGGGTTCCTACTGACTGCTAGGTAAACCGCAGCATTTGGAGTAAGGAAACTAGCCTAAGGTTTCGCCCTGCCGGGAATTAAATCCAGGTCCTCTCCCTAGTGATATGATGTGCAATTAGAAAAAGTTGACAACGAGAAATTACACTAACATTTGATTTCCCCGCCTCCCCATGCTTTTATTTTTTTGAAGGTGATAGAATTGAAAAATCTAGAACAGAGCTTGGCTGATTCAAGAAGAAATATTGGTGACCTTGAGAGAGCATGCACTGCTGATAAGGTGAGCTTCTTGTACCATCATGAGGGGGGGAAAGAATGATGCCACGTGTATATATTTGTACAGAATGTTTACAAGTAAAGGCAAATTTCAAACCTTTTCACTTAACTTTTGTTGTTACTTGGTGAAATAACCTTTTCTGCAAAAAAGCACTACAACAATGTAAGAGAACGTGGATAGGAAAAGTCCCCATGTCCATTGAGCTGACTGTCCACTTAGAAATGTAACTTCCATTTACTCTCCCAAAGATATGGCTTCTGTATCTTGAAACTACATCAAATTTGGATATTTATTATCTTAAAGGTTCTGTACTACATTAAGTCTACTTTTACTGAAAGTACCAGAGCAAGGCAATGAAGTCTGTCAAACCTCTTCAAATGTGGTTCCAAGATTATTGGTTCAACTCACAATTTAACCAAACTGTGGTGTGCCTATGAAATGTCTCACTGAATAGATAAGAAAACTGTGACATTTCTCCATCCTTATGAAAAACTGAAATAACCAACTTTTCCTGTAGCTGTGTAATTGCAATAACATGTCTGTACAGATTTTCAAAGGCCAAAAGATGGCACTGCTGTCTTGCTTTTGTTCTTGTGTTTTAATATAGTTTGGTTAGCCTGCATTTTTTTGTTAAATGTGCTTTACGTGAGAAAATATTAGTAAATCTGAAGTTTAAACTTTGGAAAGGATTGGAGTCTTGAAAACTTATTGTTTTTCTGGTGTTTGGATTTTTAAAGTGTTGTATTTTAAAAGTGTTTATTGGATTTAAAAAAAAATGTCAATATTTTAAACACTCAAAGAGATGACTGAACCATTGTCTTGGACTAAAATGAGCAGATGGTGAAAATTGAGAATCTGGATCAAGCATTCTGGCATTTGTTGTTTTTCAAATATAGTTTAAAGATGATCTGTTGATGTAGCTTTCATCTATTCAATCAACCCATTGATCTTTCTACAGGAAGTGGTTACTGTCTTGATGAATCAAACACAAGAAATGAGAAGTTTGTTGAGTGAAAAAACAGAGGCTGTTTCTGCCTTGACCCAAGAATTAGAGGAGATCAAGGTGAGTATTAATTAACAGACCAGGAACTTGTACATTTTGCAGTTTTTCCTTATGTTTGCATTTCTTCTTATAACAGATCAATTAACTTTAAGAAGCAGTAACCTCAGTAATATACTTGTGCATCATATCAGTGACGGGATGCAGGCTTTAGTCTTTGGCTATACCATAAGTATGAACTAAAATGAAGGCCACGTGCTTTACCATAAAGAGAGGGGTAAAATTAGTCTAACTGTACAGCAGCTAGAGGTCAATTCAAAAGCCAAAGTTAGACAGAAGTCTGGAAAGTTGGTCACCCATTTGTCTTGTCTCGAGAAGAAAATGATGTACACTGTAGAAGATCCCCCCCAAAATTTTAAAGTTGGGAAACTGATATTGAAAGGTGACTTAAGACTTTACATTAACCGTTTAATTTTGCAGTTAAAGCATAAAGCTCTTAAAATAAATGTAAAGCGCTCATTAGTTCTACACACCATTGAGGAATAATTTAGAATTGCATCTTTGGTTGCCCGAGTAGTATTTAAAACGACTAATGCAGTACTCGTGAAGTAGGCAATAAAATTGAAATCAGCTTTTCTCTCTTTGTTCTTTAGTTGAAGTACAGTTCAGCAGTAGCTGCCAAAGAGGAGAAGATTGCCATTATTGATGAAAAGCAGAAAGAAATTGTGGAGATGAAAGAGACCATGGAAAGAAAGACGAATTGTTTCAATGTACAGGTCAGTTCCCAGATATTCTCACACACAATGCATTTTGTGCACTTCAATTATTAACTGCTTAGGTGCTGCTTTGAGTCATTGAATGGAGGAGATTGAATTATTCAAAAGTCTCTTTCAAAGGTGAGGACAATGCACATCCATGAATGCTCTAACAGCCACATTAATACTTTAATGCTATCATTTTCAAACGTTGGAGCTATTAAATCATCTTGTGGCTCCAACTCAATCATCTCACTTCATAGAACCATAGAAATTTACAGCACAGAAGATGACGATTGGCCTCCGATCATTTGGGAGGATTTTGTTCAGATTTTTTTTATTGCTTTCTCAAACGTTGTTACAGTACACAGTGTGCATCCGCTTATAACAATCTATTGGCAAAATGTTGAACGGTAAATTGTGTTGACTGCTGTTGTACCGTCAATAAACCATGATATGTTTTTTTGCAAGATTATTTGAAACAAATGTCTAGAATAATTGATGAAAATGGTGCCAATGAAATTGATTAATCATCCTGCAGAAAGTTTTTCTAGAGGAAAAGAAAACTGCATTAGTATAAACCAACTAGGCAAGAGTAGGGGAGATAATGAGCTAGAGTGCCCACTACTGATTAAATCCAATCTGCTCATTGGTGAGAAACAGGTCAGCATCTCTTTATCTGTTTGGTGACCTGAAGGGATGGTAGCTATACTTCACCTTTGTCTATATTGGTCTAGTAGAAAGATGAGTTTAACTTTGTTTTCACTCCCACTTTCTTACCCTTTCCCTGCACACATTCTCCCTTTTCTGCTGTAATGCTCTTCTCTTTGTGTTGGGACTTGGGCATCTGGGTATGTAAAATAGGAATTTATCAACTGGTGCTGTGAAATGCGTGTTCTTGCTACAAAGAACATATTGACTAAGTTGATTCACTGGGTGACTGCTATGTATTTTCTGGGGATGCAAATTTAGGACTCGTATAATTCCTGGACACACTATTTTCATGTACTGGAGCACTCTTATATACTTTAGTCTTGATAAATAAAGTTGTCAGTTAGCAGTTTAAAATGCAGTAACTGTAGTTTTAAGATTTAAACCTCCTACCGACTGTTAACCTTGCATCCTCAGATGGAGATACTAAGTGAAGACCTAACTAATACCATTGAACAGCTTGAACAGTTGACTGAGGACTCCAAAAAGCAAACGGCAATAGTACAAATGATGCAGGAAGAGGTAGAGAAGAAAGAAGCAGCCAATCGAGAGCTTCAAACTCAGGTAATTAAAGTAGCCAAAGCACTTTACAGCTGGTGCATGTCCTTTCGGAATCTGATTTCATCTGATTTGTCAATGACGTGTTTATTACTTTCTCACACTGTTTGGAAATCAATCAATTAACACCCCAAGAATCTCTTTGCATCTTCCCTAATAGGTTCTGTCTGATCCAAAATACAAGTCGCTCTATTTTTCCTAGTTTCCTGCAAGAACCTTGAGCAGGATCTTCACAAGCTTGCTGCCTGGGGATCCTGCTTATGCCTTTTCTATTCAAAATAGTATCAGCTGTTAGGAAATATTTATTGGACTTCAAGTCTATTAAATACATTAGAATATACAGCACAGAAACAGGCTATTTAGCACAACTGGTCTACGCCAGTGTTTATGCTCCACATGAGCCTCCTCATGCCCTTCCTCAACTAAGCCTTCAAGCATAACCTTCTATATCCTTTCTCCTTCCCTTAAATGCATCTATGCTATTTGTCTCAACAACTCCTTGTGGTAGCATGTTCCACATTCCCACTACTCTGTGAAGAAATTTCTTCCAGCTTCCCTATTTGATCTATTTGTGACTATTTTATATTGATGGCCCCTAGTTTTGATGTATAAAATTCTTGTATAATCCTTTGGATAGAGGTAAAATATTGGTCTCATGTGCCTTTTCAGAAAAAATGTATAAGATTCTTTTCAAAATGTGATTTGTGTGGATTTTCCAGCTAAATGAAAAAAATAATGAACTCCAAGAAGCAAGATGTCAATATGGACAAAAAGTCGTGCAAACTGAATATGATCCAGATACATCCACCAATATCCTTCCTCAGGTAATCATTTTAATATTAGCTTCTCTCTTCCAATGTTGCAATGCAGTAGGGGAGGGAAATTGAAGAGAGTTTGAGCTTTGCAGCATCTCACCTAAATGTAATGTCTCACCAGCTTATTATGCCTGGAAGCTGAATGGGTTTCTTGTATCAGATAGCGGCTGAGGGAATCAAATTCAAGCGTCTTTGAGCGGCATCACATTTTGCAGATCCCTTTAATAGAAAATCTTGTAGACTCCTGTTGTAACACTGGTTCACTTTTTGCACGAATAGTGGGTGAGCCCCATTCACTGGGCGTAGGCACAGCTTGGTTTGTGCACCACATCCAGTCCTGTGCTTAAAAAAAATAATGGAGTAACTTTGCAAGAAGTCACTTTGGTGACTCGGAAATTGGCCTATGTGTGGAGTACAGGACGTAATATCAGTAGCAGCCTTGTGACCCAGAGGTTTCTTTTTGTTAGCATGAAGGAGTTGGCCGGCACCCAGGAATCAAGCCAAGTGGCTGTATATACGTGTAGTGAAACTAGCTATTGCAATCCTATTATAAACAAATATATGACAGCTCATCTGTTTGAGGCAGTGTCGTCATAGACTGGAAAATGGTCAAAAACTGAAAAAGTGAGTGAGTCTCTGGCACTAAGGTGAGCTGTTGGTGAAAAAATCATAGTGAATGAGTGGAGTGCGCCTAGTTGGATAATAATTGGAATGCTTACCAATGCTTTGTGCTTGTAAGATATGTGGCTTTATTATCCGACTTTATTATCCGGCTTATCCAGCAGTACCCCAAAACACCCAGCTTACACTTTAGAGTCCCTAATGCCTCAGTTTTTGCGGATCTTTTACCTGTGATTTCCTGGCATAAACAAAAGGTTTGCTCTGCCTTCCCCGACAGATGATGAATGCCAAAACTGGCAAACAGAAATGTTACTTTTGTGGTAGCTGGAACTGGAAACTCTTAAACACAAGGATGTCAGAACCCACCACCAAAGCATTTTTCAGTTTATATGTAATACATATATATTGTATATGAATAGTTAAGTGGATTTTTTCCAACTTCACAGACTCCAACAACTCCTAGTTTGAGAATTGATCTGATTAAAATCATAGAAACTCAGGAGAAAGAGTTGAATGATCAAAAGGCATCCCAGGCCACCTTAGAATTCTTGTTGGAAGAGATGGAATCGGAAAGGAGAGCCAAGAATGAAGAAATTCTTCAGCTCAAGGTACTGTATAAGTCCCATACATTTTAAAATTATTTACATGTTTTACTTAAGCAAAGAACATTTTAATTCCCTAAATCTTCAAACTGAATAATGAAAACTTGCTGTTAAAGACCTATTTTGCTATTTAGTGGGACTAAACTCCACCACTGTTGATAATAATCCTGCATAATCCTTGCATATAATAATAATAATATTCCTTGCATTTTGATATAGCGCTTTTCATGTCAGGAGGACGTCCCAAAGCGCTTCACAGAACACACTGTAAAGTGAATTGACTGTATATTTGTGGGCGAACGCGGCAGCCAATTGCGCACAGCAATGTCCCACAAACAGTCGTAGATTGAAAATGACCAATTTATTATTGTTTTTGGTTTTGGAGGGATTATTATTAGGCGTGTGGAGTAAGGAAACTTGCCCAAGGTTTCGCCCTGCTGGAATTGAACTCATCACATCATTGAAATGTCTCAAGGCGCTTCACGGAATATATATTATAAAGTGGATTGACTGTCGTGGATTGAGTGGCTAAATTGTTTTTTGAGGAATTATTAATCCTGGAAAACGATCCGCCAACCGACTGAACTGGGTTCATGCTTACTGCTAGGTAAACAGGCCTGTGGAGTAAGGAAACTTGCCGAAGGTTTTGCCCCACCAAGGATTCGAACATTGGTCCTCTCGCTTGCGAGGCGAGCTCTCTAACCATTGCATTACGGGACTCCTCTGTTAAACGCTCTGAGGCACCACCACGCATGAAGGATGCTATATAAATGGAAGTTGATATGGCTGACTTACATAGAATATATAGCACAGAAACAGGCCATTCGGCCCAACTGGTCTATGCCGGTGTTTATGCTCCACATGAGCCTCCTCCTGCCTTCCTCAACTAAGCCTATCAGCATAACCTTCTATTCCTTTCTCCCTCATGTACTTATCTAGCTTCCCCTTTAATGCTATTCGCCTCAACTACTCGTGTGCCAGTAAATTCCACATTCCTACCACTTTCGGTAAAGAATACCTTATGGCGCAGAAACACCCACAGAGTCGAGAACAAAATGGAGTGTGGAGTCCTGTAGCTCAGTGGTTAGAGCACTCGCTTTGCAAGGGAGAGACCCGAGTTCAATTCCAGGCAGAGCGAAACCTTGGGCAAGTTTCCTTACTCCACACACCTAATAATAATCCCTCCAAAACAAAAACAATAATAAATTGGTCATTTTCAATCTAGAACTGTTTGTGGGACATTGCTGTGTGTAATTGGCTGCCGCGTTCGCCCACAAATATACAGTCAATTCACTTTACAGTGTGTTCTGTGAAGCGCTTTGGGAGGTCCTCCCGACGTGAAAAGCGCTATATCAAAAAATGCAAGGATTATTATTATTAAAATAGTTTCCATGGCAAAGAGTGGGGTTGACTGCCTTTTTTTTAAAAAAAAAAAAACTTTTTTTCCCCTCACCAAGAAACTGGCAACAAGTATAGTTCCAAGGTTGGTGATGGTCACCATCTCATGCCTCCCCCAGGGGCCCACCTTTCCTGCGTGATCCAAGTCAGTGATTGTTTTTTGCTCCCTTTGAGCTGAGACATAATTGCCTAAATTTTGACCACTTTTTTCTCTGTTCCATAACATCTAGAGCCAATTATGCGAATTGAAAAACGTGCGTCTAGAGATGGAGGAGTCGAAGAGGCACTGCCGGAGTTTGGAATTGCATCTAGAAAATGATCAGAAGGAAACACAAAAGAGGTACAGGAATTTGACTGTCACTCATTGTTACAGTTCCAATCTCCTTATTCACCATCCATTAGGCATAATTGTTGGATTGAAAGAAAAAGGATTTTAATGTTAATTTTTTAAAATTAACATCAATTGTCTTTTCACTTCAAATCATTACAAAGATCCAATTCAAACCATGCTAGGGATCTGTTTTTATTTTATTTTTTACTCCTCATCTCTGACCTTCCCTGGCTGGATCACCCCACCTTTGAGGCAGATCAATTTATTAGAATAGAATAGGTTGTCATTAGCATGGAAATGTTTACACTTCAACACTCAAACCAGCGAAGCTCCCTTTGCTTCATCCCGTTGCATGGCAGCTTCATCCTGTTAGGCTCAGTAACTTCTTCAGTAATCGATTTGTTTTTTAAAAAAGGTTTAGATGAGCAAAATTATTAAAGCTTATTTTCCCTCACTGAAAAGCAAATGGCCATCAATCTTGATGGTCCAAATCAATGAAGTGAATAACTCATTTTTATATTTTTAAAAAAATTAGTGGGTAAAAGATCCATTTGCTGCTGATCAGTGCCTATAACTAATCAGATTCATGGAGCACAACTCATTACACCGCACTTCATGAGAGCATAAATTTGGTTGCAATGTGGACCCATTCACTGAGCTAGAACGTAGACAGCTTTCCATGTGCTGGTTGGGCTTTTCACACAAAAATAGTCATCAAGCTATTGCTAAGAAGGCAGGAAGTGACATTGGCGGGGACCTAATGATCCGGAAAGTCTCATTTCTCATACTAAACTGCTGAATTTGGTTGTCATTGCAAACACGTCCTGCTTTTGTGCACACTCAGCAGTGATTTTGGTGATCAACAGGATCAGCAGAATGATCTTATGTGCAACAAAACCAGCTATCACATTTTGCTTTGTGGAATGGGATTTTGTAGATCCTAAATGCAGCATTAGGATGCAGCTGCTGTGTATATTTCAATGTTCAAAAGATTTGCAGAATTGTTGTTGACAAATACAACAACAAGATTACATTTGTATAGCGCTTTCACGTCCCAAGGCGCTGGACAGTGTACAAATATTTCATATGTAGAGATAAGAGAATGGATTTCGGTTTAAGTTTGTTTGGGAATAACGATGCTTGAAAATTTAGTGTATTAATTAGATCTTAAGTAAGTGTCGTAAGATTAATTTGCATTGTTTAAATAGATTTTGATAAATTATTTTAGAAATAAACCAAGAAGTTGTAGAAAATGCGTGCTTTATACTAGCCTATTTATTTTGAACTCATTCAAGTTGTATTGCATTTATTTAACATAAGCAATTCACTGAATTTATTTTGACTTTAAAGCAATGGATTAACTGTAGCAGAGCTGGAGAAGAGCATGATTAAGGCAGATCATAACTTGATGGAAGAATTAAAGACTCAGGTATTATTATGACTTTCTGACACACACTTATTTTCTTGACTATCTTTCCCATTTTTTTTCTTAAAGTGTTTCAGCTTTATAAAGCTCTGGAACTCTATCCCCCAGTGCCTTCGCCGCTTCCTCCCTTTCCTCCTTCAAGGCCGGTCTCAAAACCTTTCTCTTTGACCGTGCCTTCAGCTCCCCTCTCGACTCTCTTCCCCCTCCTCGCTCCCTCCCTTCCCTCCCCTCACCCTGACCATTTCCCCCCTCCTCGCTACCTCCCTTCCCTCCCCTCACCCTGACCATTTCCCCCCTCCTCGCTCCCTCCCTTCCCTCCCCTCACCCTGACCATTTCCCCCCTGCTCGGGTCATGACCCAACTGTGCAGCGCCTTGGGACGTCCTCCTGACGTGAAAGGCACTTTATAAATGGAATCTTGTTGTTGTTGTTGTTTAAGTGCAAGGGTTTGAATTGGAGTCCTTTCAAATTGATCTGCACTGATTGAATTGATTTTTTTTGCAATTAAAACATTTCCATCTTAAAATGACTTTTTTACCTAGCAAAATAGTTATTTCATTGCGGTTGAAGGTACTATGTCTGAGCTTTACATGAGGCTGAGAAATTACACTTGCTGGCCATACGGAAGTGAGTTGTTTAACTTTAACAAAGAAACTAAACAGAACGAAGATAACCATCTTATTTCTCTGTTTCTAATTGTTTTCATTTTTTTCTTGGTGCAAAGATCACTTCCAGCCCACTCTAACAGGAAGAAAGTCTCTCCATTAGCACTGAAGGCCTTGTGTGAATTTGGTTTTGTCAGTTTCCACGCAATTACTGGAAGATGTGAGCTTTGAGGACTTAATAGATTCAAGCCCTGTAGTTCAGATGAACACTCCAATGTAGTGTTGTCGGAGCCTTGCAAAGTCTTAGATGTTGTCCTTCTCATGAGTTGTTAAACTGACTTCTGACTTGTCTTGAATTGGGTATTCACCTCATGTTATACAGTCAATATACATTCAAAATATGTACAAAATATAGACAATTCACATTACAGTATATTCTGAAACATTTTGAGGCGTCTGGAAGACGTGATAAGACGCTATATCAAATGCAAGGATTATTATTTATTGGATTAAAGCTAGAATTTCACATAGTTTGCTAATGAGGAAAGCAGCACATTTCACATTGATGCAATAGTTCCAACAAAGCTGCATTTCACTTAAATGGGTACATTTATCCAAAAATTTGAATGAAGAAAAAGAATTGTTTGTTGATTGACTGGGTGCCATTCATCAAACGATATTATTCCTGATGGCTTATTACAGTCGGTAACTGCTGCTAGTAATTTAGTGGTGTACGTGTTCACTTTGATGTATTTGGCAATAAAGATTGTTTTGTCAGCTACATTGACATGGCAGAGATTTTATTTCCCCCACCCATACCATATAATTTATTCTTCAGGTGTATATAGTCTGATCTTCTATTAAAGATGTGTGATAGCACAGTTTGTAAGCATTTGGACTGTTGTGATTTTTTTTACTTTTCACTACACTACTGCTTTCATAGAATGGGAGGAGGGAAATTTCAAAGGACATTTTTTTTTTCTTCAACAATTTTCAGTGAATGTTTCCGTTCATGGTGAGCTCCTCTGCTGAGATTTATATTTATAAACTGATTAAAAACAGGATTGTACTAACTTCACTTCAAATTTTGTAAATTGCAAATTCTTAACCAGTTAATTCTTAGGTGTATGAATGATAAGAATTTTCATTTCATGGTGCCTATAAAGTCAGTCTCAAAGCACTTTGCAATTACTGTAATGTGTAGTAACCTTTAGAAGACTAGAAAAAAACTTATTTTCACACTAATTTTCATGTAGTAACAATTGTGGTCATTTTCATTCTATAATTTACAGGAAACCTTAATGGAAAAAATGTTCATCATGGAAGCAGAGTAAGTGCATTTTTATGAATTTTTAAAAATAAAACTACTACGTAGCAGAGTGGGTCTAAAGAGAGAGCCTTTATGTATAATTACGTATAAGCTCCAGCACTAAAAACATGCCATTCAGCTCAACCTGTCGTGCCAGTCTTTATGCTCCATGTGAGCTCTCAATACCCCACTTTTCTCCCTTGTCTGCATCAGATACCCTCTTAGACACGTTCTGCTTCAGTCTGGCAGTGAATTTCATATTCTCACCACCATCTTAAAAACTCCCAAAATGCTTTTAAATTTGTTAATATCTATCTTATATTTATACCCTCTTGTTATGGACTCTCCAACAAATGGAAATAGTCTATATATGTTTGTCTTATTGAAACCCCTCTCAATCACCTCATCTTGATGGAAAATAGCTATAACCAGTCTTTCACACTCCTCACTCATGTTCAAATCCCTTCACTCCGTGGGACTTCCATACGTCTCCGACCTCCTCACTCCCCAATCCACCACCTGCCGCCTCCGTTCGACTGACACTGGCCTCCTGCTTGTCCCTTGCACCCTCCGCTCCACCACTGGAGGTCGCGCTTTCGACCACTATGCCTTGAAACTTTGGAACGCTCCCTCAATCCCTCCGCCTTATCCCCTCACTCCCCTTTTTCAAGTCCCACCATAAAATCTTTTTGACCTTGTTTCAACTGGGGTCACCCCCTGCCCTGGCTCAGAGTCGGGCTCTACCATTGTTAAGCATTCTGAGACGATGTGCTGCGTGGAGAGCACTATATAAATGCAAATTGTTGTTCAATCCCTGATAATTTTCTCTCAATCCCAGTCCCATCTTCGTGAAGCTTCACACTCCATTGTCGCAATACAATAGCATTTACATTTATATAGCACCTTTTACATTGGGAGAACGTCTCAGAGAGCTTGACAATGGTGCATGGCCACTCTTGTAGGATGGTGACCAGAATAGTATCCGGTACTCCAAATGTGTTTCAGCCAAAGGTTTATATAGATTTAACAGTACATCCTTGTTTTTGTATTCTATCCCCCTGGACATAAAGCCCAAGATTTTTATTTGCATTTATTATGGCCTTATCCACCTTGTGTTGTGGTTTTTAGAGACTTAATATGAATCCCCAGATAATAATAATGAATCCGCAGATCTCTGCTTCTCTTCCCCTCTTAGATTCTTATACCATGTAAGGTATAAACGTTATTTCTCCTACCGAATTAAATCACATTCCTCTCTTTGGAACTTCATCTGCACCTATCAACCCATTCTAGCAGCCTGTTTGTCTTCCTGTAATCCTCTTCATTATTTCACTGATATTCTGTCTGACTGCCTGTCAGACATCAACTCCAGGGTAAACTTCTTTGAAGTGCTTTGAGAACGCCTCAAAGATGTGATAAAGTACTATATCAAATGCAAGGATTATATTATAAACTTAAATTTTTTGCAACTTAACATGGACAAAGACTGAAGCCAGCCTCCCAGAAGTGTTTCCTCACTTCTGGCTCTGACCTTCTCAGCCTCCTTGGCTCCTCTCAAACTCATTGAAGCAGTGTGCAACCTTGTCATTTGGTTGTCTCTAACTTTCCTTCCCTACTTGCTTACGGTCCATGACCAAAACAAATCTTTGTCACATTGTTTCCCCACCCCCCCGTGCCACCAAAATCTCATTCACACTTTCGCCTCTCGACTCCCATGCTCCTCGATGGTCTCCCTAGTTTGAGCAATGACAAGCTCTTACAGATGCAAAGCCCAGGGCACCTGCATCCTCACCTATACCAAACTCTACATGACCATCACCCCAGTCCTCAAGAAACCTCCACTGTCTTCCTTTCACCCAAAGAATAAGCTTCAAGTTTCTCACTCTCGCCTTTAGCATCTCTTTGCATCCTAGCACTTCCCTGTCTCTCTGATCTTCTCCTACCCCACTCTTCTCCGAGCCAGCATTGGTGGCTGAACCTTCAGCAACTAGGCCCCTAACCTCTGTATTCTCTCTTTTGCCCACAAAATAGTCAATCCACATTACAGTATTTACTGTGAAGCTCTTTGAAACGTCTCAATGACATGATAAGGCACTATATCAAATGCAAGGATTATTATCTCGCCCCTTTTTATCTGTATGTCCTTAAATGCCACTTAAATATACAGTCAATTCACTTTACAGTCAATTCACTTTACAGTCTTCTGTGAAGCGCTTTGAGACGTTGAGAAGACATGAAAAGCGCTATATCAAATGCAAGGATTATTATTATTAAAGACCTACTTCAACTAATCACTGCACCAATCCTGACTCTGAAGAGCTCAGACTTTATCCCATGTGAAGGTCACTACATAAATGCAAGTTTCTGTTGCCGAGATTGTTTTCCAAAACTCTTAACAGTATTATTGAGCTGTCAAAATAAGCATGGGAAAGGTTTTAATGTTTTAAAAATTAAAATAGTACAAAATGATAGGACTCCAAAATAATGTATAGATACAAGGAAGACTGATTAGCAACATGTTTTGTACACTGTATAGTCTTGTTTGTAAAAATAATTTTAGCATTATTAAATCTTGTCTGCCGAACTGTATGGAGGTCGCCAGATATGCCTTCTTGACTGTCCAGCGCTTTGGAGATGTCCTCCCCACGTGAAAGGTGCTATCCAAATGTAAATTGCTGCTGTTGTTGTACACAAGTATTTGGTTTACAGATTGAAAGAGACCAGAGCGACATTGGAGGCTGAAAAGTATACCAAGAAAGAGCTTGCAGAGAAATTAGAACGCGCCAGGAATTTAGAAGCAAAAGCTTTTGAAGAAAAAGAAGCATGTCGATCAAAGTTAGAATCTGCATCTGAAGAGAAAGAGAGACTTACTGGGGTAATTTATGAATTATTTTCTTGGGTTGAGACAGACTAACTTCTTGAGTACAGGGGGAGGAAAGGCCAATGTACAAGTAATTTTTGAATTAGGTGTAGCAGTTTATTATTTTGAAATGTCTCAAAGTGATTCACGCAATGAGTTGATTTGGTATTTACTAACTATATTGTAGGCAAACAAAAGGTGCATGTCAACTTTTTTTAAAAAGATATGCTCATCGTGTATCTTAGAATTGGAACAAAGGACCATAACTTTCAAATTCGATTTAAGAGTGAAAGGGGAGCCAGAGGGGAAGAAAAAAAAGGGTTGTGAGAATATAGAATGAATTGTTTTTGAAGATGATGGATAATTGAGCCCATTTGAGGTATTCAAGAGAGCCTGGGAAGTCATGATATGGAAAAAAGGCAGACAAATGGAATTAGTTGCCAAAGACTTAATGGCTCAATAAAGTGAAAGGGCAGCTCTTGTTCATATGTTGTAGATCTGAGTAAGTTTTTGCTGCTTGGCATATTAAGTCATGGATATGATTGCTCCCAGCTTTTAACGATACTTAATCTCAAAATTCCCCCATAATTCAACCCATAAGACCTATTTTTTATGGAAACTTGGAATATTGTACTTTACATTTTTGGAAGATGGTCAATTGATTCCAAAAGTGGTGGCACATCTTTAGTCAGCTTAAATGTGGTCCTTATGGCTCATGCTGTAAAATAAAGGATGCCATAAAAAACGTGTTAATGTCTTTGGGGAAGGGGAACTCTGAAGGGCTTGGCTAACCTATTTTACGGTAAGTTCTGTTATTTTAAAACCTGGAGCTTGGAGAATTTCTATTTCCAATGTATAATGAGGCTATTCTGTTTTTGCAATAAACTGCCTTTGAAAAATGTAACACTTTACAGAAACTTTTTTTAAAAAATAGCTTACTAGCAAAATAAGTCAGAAATGCTTTATACTGGCACGTTGTGCTCTATGGGAATATATCCATAAATTTCCAGATTGTCTAAAATATTTTGGAAAGTTGGTTGAAGCGAAGATGCTGGAATTATTTTTAAATGGGAGGAAAATATGGTGTTTTTTCTGGAAGGATGAGATAAAAGAGATTTCATCATTCAGATCGCTGTGGTTTTATGTGAAGCAGCTGTAAAACATTCCGAAAAGGGTGTGTACTGGAGTGTAAGGCTAGAGTGGATAGTATAAGATGGAGTGAGCAAGGTTGCTAGCAAGAACCAAACAAGATGATTTCAGTCTTGCTTCATTGCAGAACGTTGTGGTTCAACCAGGACTTTTTAGACAGACTTCTGACAAGTCAGAACAGTCTTGGAATCGAGAGTAGAGGTGAAGCGGTAGAGGTAAATGATAAAGATGGATATTGTCAATATACATATTGAAGCTGACCTCATGCAGCCAGCACAGAGATTTTCAATCGATTATTCTAGGCTGTGTTTTAATCTCAGGAATATAAATGATGTAATGCAAGGGGCAGAGTTAATTGTTCAATCACAAGAAGGGAAGTATATAGAGTGAGTTACAAATTACAAGAGTTTTTCTTGGAGAGGGGGATTTATTCAGAAGAGGACTGAGTGTGCCATTTGGCCCATTGAGTCTAAGTATTTGATTTGTTTACAATGTAGGAGATCGAAGCTATTAGGAAACAAGTGAGTTCCCTCACTGAGGAGAATGGAAAACTGTTAGGACATCAGAACATACAACAGAAGATTCAATACTTGGTCAAAGTTAAGAAAGAAAACTCCCGGCTTATAGAGGTACAGTATTGTCCAAAATTATGTTTCAAAAACCTTCTCAAGAATATTTTGAGACTTCTTGTTTCTAACTTCTCGCAGGTTCAATTCCCAGGAAAAAAAACTTCCTGTTATATGAGGTGATGTGATAAACAATCTAAAAGCAAGATTAATGATAAACTTTTCAATTATGATTTTTAAAAAACAATTTGATAGTATTTTAAATGGAAGAGCAGAGCGAAAAGTGTACACTAAGTTCAGCCCTCCTCGCTATTTTCTGACTTGTATTTTCTCAGGTACACGCAAGAGTATAATATCATGTCAATCTGGAACTTAGTTCTATGGGGTTGGGGGGTGGGGGAGAGATGATGGTGCAAACCAATATCCACCTTTCCAGATGTCATATTGTTTTTTTCACTACACTGCACAAATTGGAACTTGTATAATTGGATTTGAGCAAAGCCACCAAAGGATCGCAGGTTGAATTCTCAGGGTTTGCTACATTGTCTGATCTCAATTGGAACAAATTTCAGTACATGGCTTGATGGACTAAATTACTATTTTGTCTCAAGTGTTTTATTAATTGACTATTTTTGTTTTTAGGAAGTGGAAATATTGAAATTGAAACTGAAAGAGCTCTCAAAGAAACCTGACCTCAATAAGTCTACTGTGCTTGATACGTCTGCCAGCATATTCAGGGAACATGATGAAAATGTCTTTTAATACATTGTAGATTTTTTTTAATGTGTAGATATCTGTTTTGTGTTTTTCACCATATATGTCTAAACTCATTTTCTAATCTGTTTAGGTCAATAACTATAATCGGATTTGAAGCCTTGTGTTCTTGAGGAAAATCTAATCATGTTGAAATTGATTAAATAACAGCCAGCGTTTAATTGCAATTTTCACTTATTTGTGCATTTTTTTAAAAAAGCAATCAAAGGCAAAATATCTGACCTTTAACTTGTTGCATGTAATTAAATCCCAAATAGTCATTAAAAGATTAAAATAAAGATTTGAAAAATTAATTTTATGAGCCTCTCCTAAATATTTAGTCACCAAACGCTTCCCCTAGAGGGACGAGGAAAATTGGGGAGAGTGATTTAATGTCATAGTTTTGTCTTGTCCATTACATGTAGAAATTAAAAGGCAGCTCTGAACCTGTAGTGTTTGTACTCAACAACCTGTAAATGAGCCTTTTCATATCTTGTCCTCTTCTTGTTGGTGTATGATTTTGACCAAAAAAAATCTAGTTGTATACAAGTTGAATCTATTATCTTTTTTAATAAAATTTTTATTGTTCAACATTCTTCGATTCTGTTTTTCAACTATCTTAATTGGCTAAATTGAATTGGAGAAATTGAATAATCAAAGGAATCGATAAATTGCATTTATTAATTGAAATGCATGCATTTGAAAACCATTTACCTTAATAAATTGTTTTTAATTGAATGTATTTCATTCCAGGGCTCAACCAAAAATAATTTTCCAACTTCACAGCTAACAATTATTTCAACTGCTGGTCAGAAAAGGTTGCAGTTCCTCCCTGCAAGAAAGAACAGCTAGCAATAATCATTGCAGCACGCAAGAAGATTGGTTCTGAATGAACAACCCACAAAATACAGTCACAACACATTACAGTATATCCTGTGAAGTGCCTTGAGATGCCTCGACGACATGATGATGTGCTATATCAAATACAATGATCATTTTTATTCGGCCCCACTTCCTGTTAGAGATGTGAAAGTTGCAGTTAATTTTACAGACAATTCAAAAATTGAGGGAGAAAAAAGGAAGCTGGTGTGCAGATTATTGATGGTCAAAATAAACGTTCATGAAGTCTGGATAATCAAAATCCTGTGAAGTGCTTTAAGACATCTCGACGATGCAATAAGGTGCTTAAACAAATACTTGTGTTTTTCTGAGTTACTGTTTATTATTTTCTGTTGCTGTTGTGTTCGTGTTGGAGTTTGTCATGGTGTTGGTTATTGGTGTGTTTGCTGTTGTGTTGGTGTTGTGATGTTTGTTGGTAGTGTTTGGTGGTTATTGTGATGGTGTATTCGTTTTGATGCTTAGTGTTATGTTTGTTGTGGTGTTTGTTATGGTTATTGTGATGGTGGTATGTTTGTTGTGATGGCTATTGTTGTGGTGGTGTTGTGATGTTTGTTCGTAGTGTTTGTCCACCATCACTTCTCCTAGCCCCTGCATTGTCACGTGTGCGTCCCTCAGGGGTCTGTCCTTGGTCCCCACCTCGTGCTATGACCTGTTCCGCCTTTCCCCATCTCCACAACATTGCCCGCCTCTGCTTCTCACACAGGCCGCCGAGACACTGATCCAGGCTTTCATCACGTCCCAGCTCAACTACCCCAACTACGTGCTCTCTGGACTTCCCAACTCTTCCCGCCACAAGCTGCAGATTATCCAAAACTCCGCAACTTGTGTCCTCTCCCGCGCCAGGCTCCGTGAACCAATCGCCCCTGTTCTTGCCCGGCTTCACTGGCTTCCCAACCTTCAGAGAATCAAGTACAAAACCCTTGTTCTCACTTTTAAAGCCTGCGCCAGTCTTACTCCCCCCCCCAATCTCACCGACATCCTAACCCCATCTCGGCCTGTCCGCTTCCTCCGCCTGGTCTGCTTCATCTCAAAAATGAAGACCACCACCTGCTCCCTCGACCCCAATCCCCACCCCTCTCCTCACCTCCCACCTCCTGGCCCTTCTTTTAACTGACATCATCAATCCACTGGCACTGTTCCCATCCCCTGAATACCAGCCGTCATCACCCCCATTCCGAGAAAACCTTCCCTGGACCCAACCCTCCTCTCCAGCTACCGCCTCCTCTCCAAGGCCCTGGAACAAGTCGTCACATCCCAGCTTCGCTCTTTCCTCTCCCGCCATTCCCTTTTTGAACCCCTCCAATTGGGTTTCCGCGCTGCCCACAGCTCTGGTCAAAGTCACTAACGACATTCTGAACATCTGTGACGAGGGCTCTCTCTGCGGCTTTCTCCTCCTCGATCTCTCTGCTGCCTTCGACACTGTCGACCATTGCATCCTCTTACACCTCCTCTCCTCTCGGCTCAACCTTCGTGGACCTGCCCTCGCCTGGTTCGAATCCTATCTCTCCCACCATCTACAGTTTGTCGCCACTAATTGCTTCTCCAGCCCCCGCACCATCACGTGCGGCGTCCCTCAGGGCTCTGTCCTTGGTCCCCTCCTTTTCAATATCTACACACGCTCCCTCTTGGTGACATCATCCGCAACTTCACACGTATGCGGATGACACCCGACTCTGTCTCTCTGCCTCCACCCTGGATTCCAGGATCACTGCTGTTCTCACGGACTGTCAGACATCAAGTCCTGGATGACGGGTATCTTCCTGCAGTTTAACGCCAACAGACCGAGGCTCTCCCGAATGGCCCCTCCACACCCCCGGGGTACTGACAGCATCACCATCCACGGTTGCACACCCCACCCCCACTGAGCCAGTCCCGAACCTCGGCGTCTTGTTTAACCCTCAGTTGTCCTTTCCGCCCCACGTCTGTGCCCCCTCCGCCTTATCCCGAACCTCTGCAACGGCTCCTCCGCCGCCGTCTCACAGCACCGGCCGCCCTCCGGGCTCCACCACCCAAACCCCCCGCTTGTCGGCCACCCCAACCCCTCCCTCCCTCCACCGCTGCGGATCCCCCAGAGCTCTGCTGCCCGTGTGCTCTCCTGACCCTGTCCTGGCGGTGGCGCTCGCGACGACGTTCGCGTCGAACCCGGAAAGCACTCGGTGCCGCCGGCACGCGGGGCACCATTGATTGACAGGCCGGAAGCACCGCCCCCTCCCGTGACGTATGCGTGTAGGCGTCGTCACTGCGGTGACGTCACTGGCGGCCGTTAGTGGCTCCGATTTGAAGAGGGCGCGAGCGGCTGATGGCGGCGCGGGGCCCCGGGCTGGGCGTGGCCATGGCGCTGTGCGCAGGCGCTCTGGGCGCTCTGGCCGCCACTGCTGCGAAACTGACGCTAACGGGCGATCACCTGAGGCCGGAGAGCAGACAGGAAGCGGCCCCCGGGGAACTGGTGAGGCACACGTTACACACTGGTCTGACACTCACATAGACAGATAATGTCTCTGACCGACTACAAAATAGTGCCCCTGCACTCTGACCTCCTGCCAAATAGTGCCCCTGCACTCTGACCTCCTGCCAAATAGTGCCCCTGCACTCTGACCTCCTGCCAAATAGTGCCCTTGCACTCTGACCTCCTGCCAAATAGTGCCCCTGCACTCTGACCTCCTGCCAAATAGTGCCCCTGCACTCTGACCTCCTGCCAAATAGTGCCCTGCACTCTGACCTCCTGCCAAATAGTGCCCCTGCACTCTGACCTCCTGCCAAATAGTGCCCTGCACTCTGACCTCCTGCCAAATAGTGCCCCTGCACTCTGACCTTCCTCTAAATAGCGCCCCTGCACTCTGACCTACTGCAAAATAGTGCCCCTGCACTCTGACCTACTGCAAAATAGTGTCCCTGCACTGTGACCTACTGCCTAAATAGTGCCCCTGCACTCTGACCTCCTGCCAAATAGTGCCCCTGCACTCTGACCTTCCTCTAAATAGCGCCCCTGCACTCTGACCTCCTGCCAAATAGCGCCCCTGCACTCTGACCTACTGCAAAATAGCGCCCCTGCACTCTGATCTGCTGCTAAATAGTGTCCTGGGACTCTGATTCACTGAAAAATAAAGTGTGAGCTCTGGCACAATCATACCTGTCACTCCTTTCTGCTAATGGTTTATGTTTTTGTTATTAATTTTAAAGTACTGTATGTTGAATGGCAAATACTTTGCTTAAATTGTGAGATTTTGCTGGATTTCAGATACATGTACTACTCCGAGTGGGCTGTGGTGGTCTGGTATTCCTCTTTAACGCTTTGATGTGGACATTCTTTGCAAAAGCATTACGGTACTCCTCGTCTTCAGCGAGAGCGTCTCTGACAACCACTGCGTCCAATTTTCTCTCCTCTGTAAGTATGCTCAGCTATTTCATCCCAAGATCCTAATGCCTTTTAATCATTTATTGTAATTGGGACAAACTATTTATAATAATCCCTGCATTTGATATAGAGCCTCATCACGTCATTGAGACGTCTCAAAGCGCTTCACCGAATATATTGTAAAGTGTTTTGACTGTATGTTTTCTGGGCGAAATGAGGCAAAATCTGCCTCCGCGCACATCAGTGTCCTACAAACAGTCGTGGATGTTCCTCCTGGATCTCTCTGCTGCATTCGACTTCGTCAACCAGGCCATCCTCCTCCACCGCCTATCCCTCATCCACCTTGGGACCGCACTCGCATGGTTTGAGACCTACTTAACCAATCGCCTCCACTTCATCTCTGCAAATGGTCTCTCCTCCCGCCCCCGCCCGGTCACTTGTGGGGTACCCCAGGTCTCCATCCTTGGCCCCCTTCTTTTCCTCATCTACATGCTCCCTCTTTTGGCGATGTCATCCGCAGACACGGGTTAAACTTTCACGTGTATTGGAATGACACACAAATCTACTTTACCTACTCCAGCAGTGACTCCAGGTCTGCCGATGTCCTTTCAGCTTATCCGGCAGAATTCAGGGCCTGGATGAGTGCAAACTTCCTGCTGCTGAATGTGGACAAGACGGAAGCCATACTCTTTGGCTTCTTTCAACGTCTTCACTCCTGCAGATCTAAACTCCTCAACCTCCATGGGCTCTCCCACAGACTCACCAAACCAGTGCGCAATCTAGGCGTCCGGTTCGACCCCCAGCTGTCCTTCCTTCCCCACATCTGGTCCCTGACCAGTACCGCCTTCTTCAGCCTCCGTCACATTGCCCGCCTCCGACTGTACCTTACCCCAAATGCAGCCAAAACTCCCATGCATGCGTTTGTCACCTCCGACCTGGATTACTTAAGCGCACTTCTCGACGGTTTCCCAGCTCCACTATTCAAAAGATCCAGCTTACTCAGATCTCTGCTGCCCGCATGCTGTCCCGGACCAAACTCCGTACCACATCTCACCCGTTCTGGCCCAGGCTCCACTGGCTCCCCATCACCAAACGGATCGAATTCAAGATCCTCATATGCGTGTTTAAATCCCTTCACTCCCTGGCACCTCCCTACCTCTCCGACCTCCTCACTCCCCAATCCACCACTCGGTGCCTCCGCTCGACTGGCACAAGCTTCCTGCTCGTCCCTCACACCCTCCACTCCACCGTTGGAGGGTGCTCAATATACGTGGAGGGTGCTGTATAATATAAATCACTTTGGGGTAGGCCAAAGTTTACCAAAAGTCAGCCAAAACCGACTCACTTACCTGAAGTTTTTGGCGATTGCATTGCCATTTCCAACCACCCACACCCCACCTGCTGACTGACTGTCTGTCAATCACAAGCCAGCCTCGCTGTGTGTAAAACATGTAATAGAATAGAAATAATGGACTCTACTTGTACTGTAAGAGAGAAAACAGTTTGTACCTTAAACTGCAGTGTTCTGTAAATACAGTGACTACACTTTACGTTTTGCTTTTGTTTGGCTCACTGCATTTGCGACAGTTGAGTATTTACATTTCTTACATATAATTTTTGTTAATGGATTATGATTTCTCACATGTTGTCTGTGCTCCCTCTTGTTAAGATAAAGTGGTCACTTGTACAGTATGTTTCTGGAAATAAGTCCAATTATACTTCGTTGACATGCTCTTGCATTTAGTATATATCAGTGAAGTACAATCGCACTATGTTTAGAGACGTTTGAACATGACTGATCAATGAAGAGGTTTACTCTTTCCCACAGTTTTATAGTAAAATAATAATAATCCTTGCATTTGATATAGCAATTTATCACATCTTCAAGACGCCTGAGAGCCAACAATGAAAATAGTTGCATTGTTGGCTTTCACTTCCACCTATTACTTACAGTACATTATAGGGTGAGGTTTGTTTCCTCACAAACTGTCAATTTTGAAACATCCCATAATGGCGTATGGGAAAAGAGATTATTATAATAAAAAGTTATACTAATGACTTTATTTCAGGCATTCCTTGGAAAATTGCTGTTTGGAGAAGTTCATGCACTGTTGTGGTGGATTGGGATTACAATGACTTTATGTGGGCTGCTGTTGCTCCACACAGCTTCATCTCAGAAGAATCAAAGTGAAAACTCCCAAAAACACGAATAAGGGGAAGTAAGAAATAAATCACTGAAACGTTACACCACACAATGAAAGTCTATTACAGTCTCCCTGTACATTCAACAAGTCTGCTTTCCTTTGGCTTTTGATAACTTAGCATTTCTGTGGTTTGGTCACCTGGAATGAGCCCAACAAGGGTAATTACTTTTTGCCAGTGAAAAGAGATGAATAATAAAATCCTGATATATAAAGCCTTATAACATCATTGAGACACCTGAAAGAGCTTCACATGACGTACTGTAAAGTGGTGTGACTGTATTTTGTGGATGAAACACAGCAGCCAATTTGTGTACAGCAATGTCCCACAAATAGGCACGGAACGAGTGACCAATTTTATTTGGGGGATTGTTGGCCGAAACACCGAAAGAAACTCCCTTCTCTTTTCCAATACTGCCATGGGAGTTTCACATCCACCTGAACAGGCAGATGGGAACTCGGTTTTAGTCTCATTGAAGGAAGACCCTGAGAATGCAACACAGCTGTAATGGAGTGTCACCTTAGACTATGTGATTCCAAGTCCTGATGTGAAGCTTAAACCCACAACCTTCTGATTCAGAAGTGAGAGCGCTACCACTGAGCCATTATGTTTCATTAAGTGTTTAGAATATTCCTATCTATGCTTATCCTTTGAACCGTAAGTCAAGTACTATATTTATCCAGCCCTTTGAAAGAGTTTAGTTTGACAACGCAAGGTTCAAGGCAAAAGAATATTAAAACATATTTGCAGTTTACCTATACAAAGGTATAGCTCACCTCTGCCTATCCTTGAACTCCACAATATTTAACCCAATGGTATACCAGATAAAATTGAATTAAATATTATGCAAGTGAAACATTTTGTTATTTTAATGACTTCTTTTCTGACATAATTTTGATTGCATTTGGGACAGGTGGAATTTGAAAGAAGGGACTTTTTTAATCTTGTCCTTCAGGAAAGTTGTGCTTTTCAAAATATGTTCTAACATTGCAAAGAAAAAACTCACCATTTCTGTGAAATTTCTGGTAAATTTAAGATACTTTGAGAACCACAAAACAAGTAATCACCCCCATTGATTTGTATAGTTTGAGGGAATAGCTTGTCAGTACACAATCTACTAGGTCTATTATAGGATCGGCGTCAGGCTCTGCCGCTGTTAAGTGCTCTTGAGATGCTGCCCCGCGTGAAGGGCGGTATATAAGTACAAGTTGTTGTAGGGAGAAGGTGCTCAATGCTTGATTTTCAGAAGTGGGATTTAGGATTGTAGTTGTTCATGAAACAGTTAACAGCCCAAAGCCTATTCTATGTGATAATGTAAAATTATACTTAAACAATGTTACTAAATTATTTCTCACCAACAGTAACAAGGAACTTTTTGTTAATTGTTTTCTTGACTAAAGTATTTGTTTATGAAACAAATGAGAGCAGGAATTTGGCTGAATTTCAGGAATTATACAAATGGCTACATCATTCAAAGTTGTGTGATTTTATGTGACAATGTTATGAGATCAAAGTTCTGTATTTGCACGAAATTTTGTCATTCTCACTTGCAACTACCCACGAGAAAAAGCATTCAAGAAAAAACATTCTTTGTGTATGAAGCAGAATAACTATTTTAGTTAGCACTGGCTTGGTTTGTAACCATGGTGGAATCTATTGTGTCTAATAGTGTGGGATCATCAAATAAATTTTGAAGAATCAAAAGTTCACTGACTGTCATTTTAAATAAATGGTCATTTCTGCAAGCACGTCATTTAAATCAACTGTACACAAAGCGCCCTCACTTTATTTATCTTGTAGCATGAGCACATTAAATGTTTCTGACTTTTGAATGTTTGTCATTTTAGCACCTATTTTCCACAAGAGTGTATCAGTTCAGGTATGGAGAGTGGCTTCGGGTGGTATGAACTGCATTTGTTTTCAAATAAACATAAGAGTGCTGACACATTGGTGCTGGTAAACAAAACACAAATGAAGTCAGTTCTTAACAACCAATTAGCCAGATCCAAGTAACTTCAGTTATACTACAAATTAGTGGAGTCCTGTAGCTCAGTGGTTAGAGCACTCGCTTTGCAAGCGAGAGACCTGAGTTCAATTCCAGGCAGAGGGCGAAACCTCGGGCAAGTTTCCTTACTCCACACAGAGCCCTAATAATAATCCCTCCAAAACAAAAAAACAATAAATTGGTCATTTTCAATCTACGACTGTTTGTGGGACATTGCTGTGCGCAATTGGCTGCCGCGTTCACCCACAAATATACAGTCAATTCACTTTACAGTGTGTTCTGTGAAGCACTTTGGGACGTCCTCCCGACGTGAAAAGTGCTATATCAAATGCAAGGATTATTATTAAATTTTAAGATGATATACACAATCTAGTCCACCTGAACAGGCAGGCGGGAGCTAAGTTTGACATCCAAAGGAGAGCTCTTCCAGTACTGCAATTATAGTGTCAGCATCCGACCCGCGGGAATGATTTCTTCCGGCTCGCGAACCATTTCTGAACTTAATTATTTATTTTACTTTCACTTGTTTACTCAATGTGATGATTATTCTTGCGAATACAGTATACTTTATTTTATCAAAAGTATACTTTTTTAATCAAAAAAAACTTTTTTGATAAAAGTATTATTTTAAAATTTCCATGAATTTTTACATTGCCCGTTTAAAGTTTGCATTGTAACTAAAATATAGTGAAATTAAGTAATACAGTTGCACAATTTAAAACATTGATTTCTACATGATTCTAACGGTTATACTTCTGGTATTGCTTACGCATTCCGTGGATGTTTCTCTAATCCGGCATCCGGCCCTCAGCAGCCAAAAGGTTGGACCACCCTGGCCTAGACTATGAGGTCAAATCCCATTATGGCCCACAAGAAACAAACATGGGAGAACAGAGAAAATCAATGAAGAATTTAATTGTGTACGTGAAATGCAAAAAAAAATGGGGACAGACAGAAGACACAAGAAGTAAAAATAAATACAAATCAAATGAATATAGATAACAAAACCCCATTACTGTTTGTGGTTTTTACATTTACAACAACATCCGTGTCACATTTTTCCAATTGGTACTACATCAGCTTACACCCGTTCGGTTCATTGCTGTTATGGGTAATGAATTTTTGTCTTGAATAAAGGTACCTTTATATTTGGGAAAAAATTCTGCTTCTGAAAAAAGGGATTGTCTTTATGCTTTGAGTTGCTGTTTCCTTTCCCTCACACTCACATGTACACACACACAGCATTTTATATTAGCATTTTTGGTTCGTGGAAATAGGATTTGAATAAATTTAACTGACATCTGATCACCTGACATCTCAGTCACATCGTGTAGCCATATTATGCGACATATTGACACTGGTCAGAGATATCTTCTGCAGAACATCCCCTGTCGTATCACAAAGTTGTACTCTAGAACTTTTACCATAATTTAAATTATTCTTCAGTAAATTACAACAATAATTTTACACTGAAAATTATATAAAAAATACAAATTTGCTCTGGGCATCGGGGGTTTGTAGGCCTTGCAGTGGAAATGGGGGATGGGGCAGTCAGGGTGGACAGCCAGTTGTGCCACAATGTGCCCGGCGGAGGGATCCCAGGCTGGAACAGAGGGAAGCTGTGGGACGATCAAGGAGGGAGAAGAAATGCGGAGGGTGGTAAGAAAGGAGAATGAAACGGGAGTAATGGAGGATAGGGGACAGGGAAGGGAGCTGAGGAGATTTTTAATTTATTTTTTGGTTATCTGAGTGTCTGACACATGGGGAAACCCATCACCATACTTAAAGAGTATCCAAACCAAACTGAGAAGTCCATGCATCCCACCTACACATGGGAATCCCAGAGATAGATTGTTGGAGTGGAGTGCGCACTCCCTCCCTGGAGGAACGCATCCTGCGTACCTAATTCCAGAAAGTATTAGGCGCAGGTTGGCAAGAGCCAAGGCTTGGGGACCCCAGAGTGTGCATTGGGGTATTGCTGGAGTCTAACCAGCTAAAACCACATAGCTTGCCATTGACATTGCTGTCTGGCGAGCTGAGGAGAGCAGCGCAGAGGAAGGGATAAGATTCTGGGGCACGAGGAACAAGGCTCATAATTGAAAAAAAGCAACAAAATTCAATTGTGGCTAATGGGTAAAATTAATATTAACTATTAAATTATTAAGACTGACAAATTAGTTAAAAATTATAGAAATACTCTCTTTGCTTCCTTGTTTGTCCCGCTGTCTTGCAAGTCTTGCTTCAGAGCTGAAATTGCCCCTGAAAACTGATCCAGGCTAACACCCAACTGATGGAGGTTAATGCCTAACTACTGATCCAGGCTAACGCCTGCCTACTGATCCAGGCTAATGGCTACTAACTTAATCCAGACTAATGCCTACCAACTGATCCAGGCTAACGCAATAATGTGTTCATTACTGCAGTAATAGCAATGATTCATGTTCCCTACTCACGTTAGCCAATTTGTAAATCACCCCATTTTGGTTAGAATTGTTGTCTTTCCAGTTTCCAGTGACAGAAATGTGCCTATTATTTAATATGCACAATATTTTAGATATAGTTAGAAGTAAAATTGACTGTAGACTCTCTATTATTACACCTAGCATTAGAAACACATGGGTTCATTGCTGTAAGAGTTACTGCTCCAGCGACAGCCAATAATGAAACATGCACATTTCCAATTTGTAGTTACTGGAAGATATATCTTTTTGCACTGCCGACATTTCAGATGGCTCAGCAAGTATATAAAAAGTAGAAATGTCTTAATTGCTGTTGCGATCCTTTGAGAAAGGATGTTTAGAGTACAATTTGAGGACTCTTAATTATCCCCGTAGGATTTAAAGCTGCTCTCAGTCGATGAATTACATGTCAAAAGGGGAAAGAATTCTTCCGGGCGTATCGTCACCATGAGGTAGGTGTCTGTGCTTCTGCATCACCACTGAAAGGCAGGGAATTAATAGCAAGTCAATTAGTCAAAGTTTGTAAACAAGCTCAGCACCAGCACAATTTCTTCCCCCAGTCTGTCTCTGAAGACAATTTCCGCAGAGCACACATGCAAATGTCTGGAGATAAAATATCAGCAATTTTCGTCTCTTTAGATTGCTGACCTTAATAATGACTGAGGCAGCTTTTTGGAGGATTAGAATCCCAATGTTTCGCAAAATTAAAATAATGGTTAAAACAAACACTCTGACATTTCACTTGGATCAAATGAGATGCTTGTTATCTGTTAGGAGAAGGGAGATTTTCCATCAAAAGCTGCACCAATTCCAGGAGGAGCAAGTTCAGAGTAGATGGAATTAGAACTTCTCTAGAGACAGTTGATTGTCGGCAGAACATTTGTTAGAAACTTCTGAAGGGAAATAGGGTTGTAGGAAGAACGATTCTATAGATCTTTGTTTCCCAAGAAGAGAGAGATAAATCATAGTGTCATACAATCATAGAATCTTACAGCACAGAAGGAGGCCATTCAGCCCATCATACCTGTGCCGACTCTCTGAAAGAGATATCCAACTAGTCCCACTCCCCCGCGCTTATCCTATAGCCCTGCAAATTTAAATATTTAAATACAGGTACTTAATATGTGTCTTGAATAGCCCTGTAATCCATCTGCAATTATTGAAATCCAAAAGTTTAAATTTTTTTTGTATTGTTAAAGCTGCATATTCCATTAAAAAATACTTTAAAGTAATTATCGTTACATGTAGTGATTATTGCAGCGCTCCATGACCCTAGCCTGCGTAAAGACCACTATATAATTGTAGCTGCTATGGTTTTGTAAGCAAACATGGCAGCTATTTGAATCAACAAGGGCCCACTTACAACACTGAGGAAACTGATCAGTTAATTTGATGGTCTGACTACAACAAGAGACTCCCTTCTCTTTTTAAATAGTATGGGATCTTTAATGGCCAATTAAATAGGCGACTTGTTAAATGTTGCATCAAAAACACTGCACTTTGAACAATGCAGCTACTCCCAACATGTGGTCCTGAATCTTAAGCAGATTCAGAACCTTAAAATCAAACAGTTTGAACAGGTGGAATGTGCTGAACCCTTGTTTCTCAGAGAGGTAACCATTAATCATTTACATGTGATAAGTTAATAATTTAGCCAAAAGCAAATTGACTCATGCAAAGCCAAGAAATATATCTAATTGTCTGTAAACTTAAGAGAGGCAGAAACCATTGTACAACAGACAACATCAGACAGCACAATGAGTGGTAAATCTGCTTTCATAAGTTTTGAATAATTTGAGTGCAATGTATTTTAATAAGTTGAAATGCAGGTTCTGTAACACCTCATTCTTTTGAGTAACGATGCAATAATTAGCCATTTTATTCCAAAGTCGTCAAATACAGATATATCTTACCTAAAGTATTTTTTTAAAATTTTTATAAAAAGGTTTAATAAATTGTATTTCTTAATTCGGCGGTACCAAAGAATTGCGTCTAAATGTAGCGATTCCTTAAGTATCAAATATGAATTATCAAGTATGACATGCCAGAAGTAACTCCCCCTCCCGAGTATTAAGATGTTATCACTGTGCAGTCCAAAGCCACACTCTGCAAGCTCCACATTAACAGTGTCAAAAAGTAATGTACTGGAAATATTTACCACACAACAGAGAATGTCTGTCAAGATGTGGCAGAATAGTTTCTATTGTGAACGGACTGAAGGAAAGCAATGTAAAAACTTAGAAATCTATGGGACGCTTCCTCGCGTGAAGGGCAAGCTTTATAAATGCAAGTTGTTATCTCGAAGACGTGACAAGGTGCTATATCAAATGCAAGGATTGTTATTATTGTTGTTGATATGGTAGCAGTTTAGGCTAAAAATCAAAGGGACGCAAAAGAAGGTTAAGGACTTGATTGAGCTCGTGAGGTGTCATATCTCATTGGTTCAATTCCCCCTCACCACCAACAATCCACTGAACTTAGGATACAAAGACATCATGGTGTGTTCTGCTTTCCTAATAATTAAAATTCATTGAAATTCACCCAAAACCTTAATTGATATTTCCACAACGTTACTTTTCGTTCAGTAAATATGGTATTCCCTGTGCCAGCACTGAAATGCTGAGATCTGAGCATTACTCAGGATCAAAGGCAGCAGCAGAGGCTGGGTGGCTGCAGCAATGGGTTCTGCGCATTTGTGTTGTGTAATGTGGGAATTTAAGCAGCTAATAATTTCCTGTTGCTTTTCCAGCTAGGACCACCTTACCTGTTAGGGCTTTGGCTTGCGTGGCTAACAGGAGCCAAGTGGGAAAAATCCCAGCCCCAGTGTGCTCCTCCAAGTTCAGACTGGCTAATCAGTTAACAGCGTCCTGGAATACTGTATACCCTCCTGGCTCAGGAGCCGGACTGTGAACACCACCGGAGGATCGACTTGATTCTGATAAACCATTGCCAGACACTTCATCTTGTAACCTTCCTGTATACTCTTCCCTACTAAGCCCTGTGTACCTCTCCCCTCCCCAGGACGACGGACATTTATCCACCGAGAAACGGAGTAAGCAGCTGGTGAATTTAACATTTTTAACAAGAATGTTCCTTATTTCTTTACAGTCTGGTGTTACCTGGTGGGGATTTGAAGGCGCATTTAAAATTTACACGAACCAGAAAAGGAGAAAGCAATATCAGTTCTAGACAGATCAAAAGGATTGCAGTTCAAAAATGCATCAGCATCAACATTAACCAAAGCTGAATGCATGAATAGATATGGAAAGATGCTGGAAGACTCCAAGTCCAAGAATGCAAGAGTAATGTAGTTTGCAGGTTGTTGGGATCATAGCCTTCCTGTTAGATTCTGAAACCATTTAATCTTAATGCCCAACCTTGGCAATGATGCTATGGTTTGTGGCACCATTTAAATCGGATGTTAAGATTAGAGCAGTGAAATCGCTTTCATTTATCCACTCTCTCTTGGCGATTCACTCAGGAGAAACCCAGCTTTGTGAGTAAGGAAAATTTGTGATGTGTTATGTCAATATCAATTTCCCTAATGTGCTTAATAATGGGTTTGCTGATTACAGGCCCAGAATTCTGCACGGATTTAGTCTGCAAAGCCATTTTGCCTTAAAATTTAAGACTACGCAGAACTGCAGAAAATTCTTAGATGCAGCCTTACTTTGGAAGACATTTAAATACAAAATACATAGTCAATATATTTACAATATATTCTGTGATGCGGTTTGAGAGATCTCCATGAGGTGGTAAGGTGCTATGTCAAATGCAAAGATTATTATTTATTGCTGCCCTAAAAAGAACTAGCTTCCAAATTAAGAGTGCTCCATTATTCTGCACCACTTTATATTTTAGGACAAAATGGTCCTGTATGCTCAGACTGGGTAGAATTTCAGACTTTTTGACCTTGTTTCATTCACTTAGTGAGTTCAGATGTTTTATGCAAAAATCTTCTTGGTGCTAGATAAATGCAAGTTATTATTGTGATGTAATCCATTAAAGGTTATAACTTTAAACCATTTCATTAATTTACAACAACTTTTATTTATATAGTGCCCCTGACACAGGGTAGCATCGCAGAGCGCTTGAATTTACCCTCAAATTATCGTGGCACTCTATATGGGTAAACCAAGCAGTGGCACAGTCTCAGCCTACATAGACTGTGCAATATACAATAGAATACAATTTACATTTCTATAACGCCTTTCAAATTGGGAGAACATCTCATTGCACTTCACATGTTGGTTTGGCACCGAAGCCAAGTTCACTGAAAGCATAGTCAAAGATACAGATCTTAAGGCGGGTTTTTAAAGTGGGAAGGGAGGGAGGGGACAAAGCAGAAGGACCTGGATGGTCTTCCAGAGATTGGGAGCAGAAGTAATGCATATGTATAGGTTTTGGTTTAGTTGATAGTAATTAGCGGTCAGAAGTTTGTGGGTTCAAGCTCCACAATCAGGATTTCAGCTTATAGTCCAGGCTACCATTGAGTAATGTTTGTTGGTGGCATTGCTGGGTTCCTACAAAAAAAACTACCCTTGACTGTAACTGCTCTTACATTGACCCCTCCTGATCCCAACCCCTACCTCAGGTGCAAATCCTGACTATTAACGCCTTGGGACATCCTCCCAACACTATACAAATGTAATTTGTTATTGCCCATGAGGCACTTTTGAGACATTTTTAAGATTTAAAAAATGCACGTTTGTGTGTTGTTTGTCTAACTATTGTGTCACTAAAAGCTTTTGGTTCAGGTTCAGATAAACGTATTATGGTAGGAGCAGTTTGATCTGATGCAGAGAAAGAGAGACAGATAGACAGAAGGGAGAGAAATGAAGCAACTAGATCCAGCAGAGAAAGCAGACAAATTGGGACTTCTGGGTACTAGATTCTCTGCTTTCAATAGTCAGGGTTGTTTGAGAGCATTTGCCTCAGTAGGAGGGTAAATTTGCCTCTCTTACTGTGATTGTGTTACTGTGTTATTTAAAAAAGTTAATAATGGACAGGAATAGTAATAATAGCATTTGATATAGCACTTAAAACATTGTCAAAAAACAACTTAAAAAGCACTTCATAGGATATTTTGTAAAATGTAGTGACTGTGTATTTGTTGGTAAATATGGTGGCCAATTTGCACACAATGACCCCCCAATCAGCCATGAAGTGGGAGATCGATTTCAACTGGAAAATTATTGGCGAGGATACCAGGAGAAACTTGTTTCTCTATTCAAATCGTGCCAATGGGATCTTTAACTTCTGCTTGTTCTTGGTTTAACATCTCACATTGAGCGTGACCTTTGCCTAAACAGCCAGTTGCACATGTGCCAACATACATGCCTGGGTTTTGCAAAATAGTACAGAGGTGCAGCTTACAGGTCTCTGTATTTTGAGATAGGTATGATTGAAGTTATGAAAACTTATGTTCTTCTGTAAAAATAACTCTTTCCCCTAGATGACAGGTTTTCATTCTCAGCCTTATTGTTACTGAGAATATGAAAGGAAAACAAATTATGTGAAGAGAGGCAAGTCAGTTCTGGTTATTCCCAGAAGAGCAGTGGAGATTGATATCCTTTTTTCTCTATTCCAAGGTACATAGGAGTGAAAAGTGCATTTCAAAATTATTCCAGACCAAAAAAAAAAGCACAGAACAAAACTTCACTCATTTTACATAAAAACAGCTTTACATTTGTTTTGTTCAAAGGAATACTATATAGTAGTTTTGTTTCAGACAGTGAAAAGATATTAAAAATATTACTATTTTTAATATTGTTGAACAGTCGTCAGGAAAACACGCAAAGTGTTTCTTTCAAAGTAGTGTTAAGGCCGTTATGGGTTCTGTTTGTAGCTTTTGGTCTTCAGGAATGTCCAGTAAATCGATAAAGCCTCATGTCCATGAGAAAGGAGCGATTCAGAATCATAAAGCAGTAGTTACTGATCTGCAGCGGACTGGATTAACACTTCAGGACTCTTGCCTAGTCATTTCAACCCCATCAGTTTTCACACTTTGGGGCTGCCTTGTGCAAAGACCACTGAATGGATTGAACCATCCGATGGAGAAACTCCCTCCAAACGCTGCCTTCATTCCTTCACAACACAACTTCTTCTCCCAAGTGGGAGTTTCATTTTTGAGACGCTCAATACCCTGGAAATAGCAATGATGGCACAATATAATGTCTGCAGAAAATAATGGTATGTTTATCACAAAAACTTGTAATACTACACATTCACATAGACAGAAATAGGACACAAGATGAGTCATCATCATTAATTTAAAAAATTGCTAAATGTCATTTGTTAAAAGATTTCAAACAAGCTCTGCCACTGCATCACTCCTCAGGCTGCCTCCATACCCACCCTGGTCCAGCTCCACTGGCTCCCTATCCCTCAGAGGAGAGAGTTCAAAATTCTTAACCTCATCCTCAAGGCCCTCCACAGCCTTCTTACCTCAATGACCTGCTAACACCTTATCAACCTGTCCGCTCCCAGCAGGCTCCGGCCTGCCCCACCATCGGTGGTTGGACCTTCAGCCTCTCTACCCCCACCCTTTGTAACTCCATCCCAAAGTCCCTTCTCGCTCCCTCGGGTCCAAATCCCTGACAGTCCAGCGAATTGAGACGTCGGCCCGACAGGAAAGGCACTGCAGAAATTTAATTTTGTATTATATTATCACGAGCACATTTCTAAACTCCCTAGGATGTTTGCACCTATAAGGTTTGTACCAATAAAGCACAGAAGGAAGTGCCTATTATTCGCCTTTCTTTGCCATCCAAATAAGAGTATATACATTTCACATGTAAATCTATTAACATATAAAGGGAATGGACTGAAATAAGACAATATACAGATATTCAGCTGAATCACCCTTTTTTGTAAACCAGTACACAGATTGAGATTCTAAGAATATGTATATGAAGCATCTGAAAGGGCAATTTTTCTGAATATTAAATTTGTACTCAATTTCTGGTCACATCTGCTATAAATCCATCAGAGTTCAATACACCAGTGGCTCTTACGAAGCCAGACACGAGAGGAATTTTGATTTCCTTTCCTTGACTAGAATATTTCAGTGGCACAGATCCAGAGGATAAGGGAAGACAAAGCTAAAATGGATCACAGAGTATATTGCATGGACGGATTTCATATAGAAAGTATACCTGCAGCAATAAAGTACAGATTCTAGTTATAGTTGTGTGGAGACCATCTCTATTCCCATGAATAGCTGCAAGTGTTAAAAGACAAGAAAAATAGAGTTAGTAATGTTAGCAGCAGAGGCAAAAGTGAGAGTAACATGTAGGAGAAAAACAGATTCCACAGTTCCTTTTTTCATTGGTGTGAGATGAAAGTAAATAGTAAAGTGATGTTTAGATTATATATCAGTGTCAAAGGCTAGTAGAAAACTGGAGACATGACGGATTGCTCTAGGACTTCTTATTCATTCCTGGGGTTGAATTCAATTATTTGCCTAAATTGATTTCTTTTATTTTCACCTCATCAGCAATCCAATCCAAACACACTGGAAGCAGCACAGATATGACCTCCACATTGTTTCATTGTTAAAATCAATTGAAGGGAGAGTAGTGATAGAGACATAGCTATCTATTAAGTAGATTGTATATGTACAATGGTTGGATTTTAATTGATTCACATATTGATTTCCAATTTGAAAACTATAACCATTAATGAAAAACATGATGTTAAGGAAGTTCTTAAATAAACACACAAGATATGGAAATCTGGTATAGTAAAATGCATACATAAATATATTGTATAGTTGCATTCAAGAAGAAGCTAGACCTTCACATGAGAGACAGGGGAATAGAAAGATTTGGGAGAGAGTAAGAATGGGTGTGGAGTATAAACACCGGCATGTACTGGTGGGGCCGAACAGCCTGTACATTCCCTACATTCTTTGTAATGTAGATTAACAGTGAACTAGTCAAGATGGTCTTCATTCTCACCCCTCCCTACTGCCACAATTAAATTCTAATGGCATTACAGTGCCATATTCGTGCATAAAGGTATCAACCAAGTTACAGAAAACAAAAAAAACAGGCTTGCAAAGAAACACAAAAACGTAGTACAATGCAGGTGTTGGTTCTGCAGAGGCCTTAGCAATCAATCAGCAACTCCATAGAAATTTTGACACTATTTACATAAGGATAACGGTGAATTCCAAGAAGACAGGCACAGTGTAGGCCGATGTTGAGGATCTAAATACATTTGCAGAAAGTTACTATTCGGCCAGATTAAGAACGTCTGATTTTCCAGTTACTTGTATTTCATAATCTGCAGCTGTAATAAGGAAACTCTCTTGTTCTCTCACCCTTATGCGCAGAGTGGAAATCTTTCCCTTTCGTTCTCACACTGCCTTTTGAAGACCAACCATATTGTTTAGAGTGTACCAGACAGTACATAGAAACCTTAACATTTCCTCATGGAACTCCAAAAGATAGATCTCACCTTGTTTGCTCACATGATGCCATTCCATTGGGAGTGATTCCATATAAAGTCTTACCACAATAAAACAATTTGCAACTGTCCATAGGGGCTCTTCAACACAGATGGAACAATATATATGCATCCCACCCAAGAACTGACTGAATTGCGCTCTGAAAAGTACGAGGGTGAGTGAACACACACTCGCCATTGCCTCACCAGGCTGATCTGCCCAGATGCACCATAGTAAGAGTTCCTGAAATGTGAGCAGAATGTGTTCAGCTACAGTATTCATGACACCTTCTGAGACACTTGACTGTTTTTCTGAGGGAGGGAACCCAAGCAAAGAAATCCAAATCAAAAGCTGCTTTCAAGATCCTTTTCAACATCCTTCTTCAAAACCCTGAAAGCAGCGCAAACAAGGCCCTCTCTCCAATTATCCTGAGTTTGGTTGGCTGGAAGGAATATAGGAGACAAGACAGTTGAAACCTCAGTGGAGGGAGATGGTGGGGTGGGGGATGGGACAGGATGGGGGTGGGGGGGGAAATCAAATGTATCCCATCCCTTGGCAGTGCAGTGAGATAGTGCTCAAACATTCACCCGCTTGTCCCTCAACCAAACGTGTTTTTGATATCTGAACCTAAACAGTGAATGTCGGTCAGCTATTTGACCATGAGGCATTTCAGTCATACCTAATGTTGTTCTCTCAAACAATGCCCACTACATGCAGGAGTCACTGGATAGGGATCAGCATTCAGATTTAGTTTTTATTCTAGCCCAGTTGCACATAGGCTGAAAGCATTTAACTCAACGCATTACTTACTCCATTTCCTGGGTATTCTTCATGTGAGAGCCTAGAGGGCATTAGACATATTCAACCACCTATTTAATTCACATATGTAGTTGTGGTATTTATTCTCTGTCTAAAGAGAAAAGGTGATTTGACTCCCACCTGTCTATTCTAGCAAGCTGACATTTAAGCAAAACTTATTGTAACAAGAATGAAAAAGGAAAGAATAGAGAAGTGTTACAACAACATTGCTTTGCTCTTGGGGAAGACATGCCAGTCTTTCCAACCAGAATCTTTAACAGTAACTTTTAAGTAATTTAACCAAGCAGTGCAGCCCCCCCTAGGAAATAATAATCCTTGCATTTGATATAGAGCCTGATCACATCTTCAAAACGTTTCAAAGCACTTCACAGAATATACTGTAGTGAATTGACTGTATATTTTGTGGGTGAAATCCAAACACAATACACACTCTTTGGAATTTATGTTTCTTTAATTGATAGTAGTATCCAAAAATCACACACACAGCATCCAGATTACATCTGAAGTAAATGCTTAATTATAATAATTTGAAACAGAAACCCTCAAGCCCCACCGCTTTTATACACAGTCTAAAACAGTTTTGTTGCTCCTCCCCTAAGCAAAATACAGGACACAAAGCTGCAAGAAACAATAATATTTAATGTCTGTTTTGGCAATGCTGTAATACTTATTCAACAAAATTTTAAACCAACAGTTAGTTTCCTCAATACTCTGCAAAGCAAAAAAGGCAAAGGCAGCCTTCAAATGACAGATAAAAAGCCTGGCATTGTGTCTTTTAAAAAAACAGTAATTTTCTTTGCAACCTTCACTTAATAATAAACAATATACATCTTTGCATATTCCAGCATTGCAAAGGAATTTTTAATCTTTTGAGGAAAATATGTGAAGGCATTTTGTTTTAATTCACAATAGTTTGTGATTTATTACAGCCAATATCAATGTTTTTGTCCAATATCAATACTGCATTACAATCTTCTTGAATTGCAAAGAGCTTTGTATAAATATTAATGCAAATTTTAGCTCTGCCTTATTATGGTGAATTCACCAGGTCCACCTGACTCCTTGAAAACAGTCAAGCATTTCATAGTCTAACCTTAATATACACAAACCTAGTGCAAGCCTGAAGTCTCCATTAGCTCCACTGACATTTTAGGAAATTACAGATCTACCCTTTCGTGCTATTCCTTTAATCCTTAATCAGACAGATGTACAAAATAATAAGTAAGTGTATGCCCAAGTCCCTGATTATTTTTACATGTAAACATAACAAAAGCCTACTATTGAATGCACTTGTAATGCTCATACTCTTTTTAAAAAAGCATTTAAAATGGTTAGCTGGATATAAAAACTTAAACTTCCAATTTTCTTTCTCCCTTCCCATCTCCAGAGGGGCTGGTTTCAGCAGGTGTACAGTCTACGAGTCACAGCAGCCCTCTGGGATTTTGCCCAAATAAATAGTGTGAACTGGAAAGCAATAGTTTAAATTAAGGGTATGGGAGGTGTTATAGTCGCTTCACTCAGTCTTCGCTCGACATGAGTCACTAGACAGTCATTAGGAGTGGTATCCCTGGCCAACTCCCCTGTCTCACATATATCCAATCTGGGATTCTGAAGCCATTTGTTCGCACCCCAATCAACCCCATGTCAGCTAACTGAGCCCAGAACACCGAGGTTTCCTGGTCTGCATATTCAGTTCCACACTTAGCAGATCATTTACCAATTGAGACACTGGTGGTTGAGTAAAATTTTAAATTTTGCAAAATACTATAAACTATGCTCTTAAAAACCCTTGTTTTAACTATTCACAAGAGAGCATTTTAATTTTTTTTAAATCAGACTATGCTGTATCAAACTTTATACTTAATTTAAAATTTCTGAGAAGATAAACTTTGAGAGATTCACTACTATGGAGGAAAAGTCACTCCCAACAAAAGAAATGCTTTGATCATACCTACTCCCAAACTAACAGCACCCTCCTCAATTCTTCCAATCTGTACCAGATACCACCAAGAACTTGGGAGAACAGAGCTGTTGTAGAAAGACTGCTGTTCCACACTCCTCTTAATCTCTCCCGATGTGAAAACACATGTCATTCATCACAGTTCTGCAAACTGAATACCATAACTTATAAAAGGCCTCATTTATGAGCAGCTAAGACAATTGTTAGTAGCTTTCACTGTACAGATACTGTAAATTGTAACTGAAGTGACTGAGAGGGGGAAAGAGAACAGTGAGACAGAAAATAAGATGGGAAGGGGGAAGGGAAGCATAACAAAAGGGGACAAAGGAAGAAGTCATTTTGTGGAGATTTCAAAAAAAAAATTCCATATTTGTTGGCACCACAGCCTCATTAGGGCCCACACACAGATATCTATTTTAATTTTGGAAGATCAATTTCAACAATTTATCAGTTGAAAATCGTAAACATTACACATAAGAGTACTTTTCTATAGTACTGAATAATGAAGACTTTATAAAAAGATTATGGGAGGCTCAGTTTCTCAGAATATTTATAGTAGCTACCATCAATTGGACTAAGAGTGAAAATTAATATAAAGGAAAACAGAAAGGGAAATAATGCACTAAATTGGCATTCATGGCATTGATCTTTGAAGATTTCCAAGAATTGTTTTTAAAGTTTTCATGCAATACGATTTCATATTTCACAGGTATGGGTGACACTGCTATCTATCCATGACACTAACCCACAAATGACTTGTGTAAATCACTCACTGCGGTGAAGCATACGACAGTTACATACATGCACCATACAAATTGTCCAAGGGATACAATTGTTAATTAAATGAAACAGGAAGATAACCAATCCAATGCCATTGATGAAATTTGACCAAAGTTCCTTCTTGCCTAAGAGGTCTGTATGCACTGGACTTTAAAATAAGCGAATTTACAGTGCTGGTGATTTATTGTTCCTTTAAATACCTATCAATAAGCCTTAACGTTGAGGAGAAAGGTTTTCTTTTGTGAACACATGAAACAAATTCCAGAACGAGTGTGAAGATATCAGATTGCCATCATCAATCAAATCCGTGGGTATGAAAACTCCCCAGGATGAAGCAGAGGAAAGGATGCCAGGATCTCAGAGCTGCCGGGCAGTTATGTGGAAGCCACAGTTAATCTCATTGCACCCCATTAAGTACCATGAAGACCAGTAATGGCAACATGGTAGAGAAAACAGAGCTTTATACCACAGATATACAGTCACTGAGAAAGCATAAATGCATAATTTTCAGTGAAATATTACCAATAGAAGGAACAAGCAGCAAGAAACAGCCCTAAATTGAAAAAAACCCTATATAGATTGATATTTTGAAAATCATCCATCAATCACTTCTAATAAAGATTTTCTTCATTTCAGTTTTTCACCCATCAACAGTTTTTAAGAAACTTGCTAAGTATCAAAGGATAATCCTCTCTCCAAAGGCCTGATTTATGATGACCTCCATTGTATTTGCAGCTTTATAATTTGAATTCATGAAACAGAGAAGGTTGGAACATGTTAAAAAACAAAGTGCACGATTTGATCATCCATATCTTTAAAAATATAGGCCACCAGAAAGGATACGGTCTTATAAATGTTACAATGATTGGTAATTTTAAGTATTTTAAAATGATTTTCAATTGAATTGCTGGCCTAGGATGACTCAGACCACATATTGGTATGGGTCTATCTTCCCTTGGTCTGGAGTTGCGAATGGGCTTAGCCATGCTATTGAAAATGGATGACCGAACACAGCTTTCATATTCATCCATTTTGTTTTTTTAGCCCATCTTCTCTCTTCCTTTTTCAACTGCTCTATTCCCTGGAAACAGAAATAGCAACAGCTTAAATCAAGGTGGTCAGATGATGGAGCGGACTTGTCACTACCCACTATACAGACCACTAGAGCAAAAATAAACCAGCAAAACTCAGATATTTCAATTGAAAAAACATTCGACACAATTTTCAATTACAAAAATACAATAAGCAACTCAAGCGTTAGAAGTTTCAATTACATTTTAAAAAGAAATTTCTCTCCCCCTGCCATTTGTGGAAGTTCTCTTTGCCACCCACCATTCCTCGACCAAGTTGGCAGCAAGCTACCTGGTCCAAGATCTCCGAGAAAGCCTCTATACAGAAGTTACTAGTGCAATGGAGATGGACATGCTCTTCATGTTCTCATATTTCTTGTGAAACACCTCCCCAGATGGTCTGGATGAGACACAGAAATCGTACCGGGTATGTGTATATGAGAGTGTGATAAATATACACACACACACACACACACACACTCACATGGGCAAACCCATTTCCACTCCGACCAGCACTGTGGGTGCTACATCAGCAATCTAAACCACCATTTTTATTTTCAGTCACGTGCATTTTACAGATATGCTTGAAGCAAAGGCAAAAAAAGCAAAGGCAGCACCTATAAAGATGCCAAGCATTCTAATGAAACCTATTACATGATTCTGTTTGAGAAAAATTCAATCTATGTAGGTTTTAGCAGGTTCCAATTCAACTGCTGCTAGTGAGTAATTCCAAACCAGTTTAAACACTTTAGCAAAATGAACACTTTCACATGGCACATCCAGTGGCTGACAGAAACACCAGGATTTGTGACATTAAAAAGGCAAGTTGCAAATTCATGCTAACTGTTCACTGAATTTTTTTAAAATTAAACTCTTATTGCTCACGATGCTTAGTAACAAAGCATTCAAAACAATTGCAAAAAGTTGTGGCATGCTACACAAAACAGGCACAAGCGCATTTAAAATATACTCTACAGTTGCAGGAACTGAATCGAATAAAAACTATACAAAAGAAATAGAATAAATGAAAGGAGACAGTAACAGAAACAAATGAAGAGGTACAAACATGAATCCATCCATTAGCCTGGTTCCATCACAACTGTATAATCTTACTCGCCCACAACTGACTTTAATGTCATTCATGCCATCAAAGACAATTGTGGAGGAGGAAGAAATAAACAAATGTGATGGAAGTACCGCATGTTTGCAGAGCTGGGCTGGTCCCGAACAATTCTCTTTCCTTCCCTTACTCCCCCTATCCACCCTCGGAGTGGCTGATCTGGAATACCGGTGGTTAGCCACCTCCCCCTCTCTCCAGCTCAGAGTCAGGCTCCGCCACTGTTAAGCGCTCTGAGACGCTACCCTGCGTGGAGGGTGCTATATAAGTGCAAGTTGTTGTTGTGACAATACAAACTGGATTTACTGTATTTATGTCCGATTAACTTCTTCCTTTTCTCTTGCACTCCTGTTATTTGCCTACAGAAGCTATATTCATCATACAGTACCCACAAGTACAGTAGTCTGATCCACAAGTGTCAAAATAAACCAATGGGTATCAACCCAATGAGCCTGTTCTACTAGTTTATTAGATTAAGGCAGATTTTTGAATCACAATTTCCTACCTTTTCTCCATATCCCTTAATATACTTTTTCCTAATTATCTGTCCATCTCCCACCTTGAACATCCTAATCAATTTGGCATATTTACATTTCTGTGCGGTGCGTTTCACATCGTTAAACGTTTCTGCGGAAAAAATTTTTTCTGTGTCTTTGATCTGACTTCTAACGACCTTAATTTTAATGTTATTATGTCCTCTTGTTTTGGAAGCACTGTTCCAGAGTAAAGAGCTATCTGTCCCTTGTCTAGTTTATCAATTCCATCCATTGTTTTAACCATTTCAATCAGATCATTAGGCAAAGCAACCATTTGCTTTCTCATAACCCCCTACAGAAAGTCCATCCTTTCATATCTCTTCAAAGAACATACAAAATCCATTCAAGCAGACAAAGGCAGACTTGTCCTGACCAAACTGCAAAACTCCTTCCTCACTGAAATAAACTCTATAGCCTGCCTCAAACTAAGACAGCATGGTTACCACAAGACTGGTTCTATATAATATGGCAACATCACCAGGGAACAGAACTACACAAAACCACAAACTATTGCAGGTTCAACTAATTCTCACCCAATTCTTGAATTGACTAATAAATGTGATATCAAATTAAAGCACCAATTGTTTTTATGTGGCTTACACTACAACTGCAAAGATGATTTAAAAATTTTGGTTATTTATAAACTTATGCAGCACAGATACAGCAATGAATATCATTCTACCTCCTTCATTTTTTTTGAAAAACAGTATACAAATGCTTCAATGTGTAAAAACTTTTTAGTGCTGTTCTGAAACAGACTGAGAAACTCCCACGTTCCATCCTCCTAGATGAATCAAATGATCATTGACAAGGAGTAATGGGATGTGCACAGCAATAAAGCGCAGTGTTGAGAATCTGTGGGTGAGGAAAACTCTCTCAACCCTGATCATTATCCAGTGACTTGATCGTAATAAGTGTAGTTTCCAGCATAACTGACAACAATGTTTTCTTTCCTCTCACTAATGCAATGGAGATGGACATGCTCTTCACGTTCACATGTTTCTTGTGAAACACCTCCCCACGTGGTCTGGATGAGAATCAGAAATGTGTATATTCGAGTGCGATAGTGTGATTCACCCAAAACCAGGCTTTGGATAACTCACTGATACTCAGCCGCACATGAAAGCTCCTGTTCCTGGAAGACTCCCAACAGCATGAAAACCATGCCGCAGCATGGATCAGCATCTTTTGGTGTGTGCGTGATCGCACATGGAACAACATGCAATGGAAGGCTTATTCTATTCCTTTTCTTAGATCTCATTTTGAATCGGTAAACTGATGTGCACCATTTTCCAAAATTCTTTTAAATTTTTCGTTGGCCTCCACTTCACCAGCAAAGAGTAAAGGCAGTAGATTGGCTGCTGTCAATGCTGTTATGTAACTGGCTTTAGGAGGTGTAAGAGTAGCGAAGGTCGACACTTCTTACAAGAAAGAATCTCACAGCCACTTAGTTTATTGAGCATATCTGGCTCCGGTCTGCTCCACACTCCCCGCCCTAACATCGGTGGCCGGGCTTTCAGCCTCTCAGCCCCTAGGCTCTGGAGCTCCATCCCCCAGTGTCTTCGCCTTACTTCCTCCCTTTCCTCCTTCAAGGCCGGTCTCAAGACCTTTCTCTTCAACCGTGCCTTCACCTCCCCTCTCGACTCTCTACCCCCTCCTCGCTCCCTCCCTTCCCTCCCCTCACCCTGACCATTTCCCCCTCCTCTGGTCCCGACCCAACTGTACAGCGCCTTGGGACGTCCTCCCGACGTGAAAGGTGCTCTATAAATGCAATCTTGTTGTTGTTGCATGGTGAATTGCTAAGATGTTAATTCTTCATCAGCATGCAAACGGATGCAGAATTTCACTTTAGCATATCTGTATGTAGTTAGTCCCACACAATGAAGACTAATAAAATAAAATTTAGCATGCGATGAAGTGTCCTTGAAAGGAGATAATTTACTCTTTTTTAAAAAAATCAAAGAATACGCACAAAACTGAGACAAGTACTCACCGTTTCATCTGTGCAGATGGAATGTACTTGAGTGCCAAACATCACAGCAGTGAAGATAAGGAAGAGGAGACCCTCAAAGCACAGAAGAATGAGGAGAATCACTGTGGATGGCGGTGAGAATGAACTGCACTCTAGGAAACCGAGACATCGTGGTTAGTATTATATACAAACTCTTCACCAGCTACAAGTATCAACAGACTTGGCAACACATGTTAGTTTGGTTTCCACATCCATCTCTATGTAGATGAAGTAGTAAGATTCAAGTTACAAGTTTATCAATACGTCAATTATTGTCCAAGAACCTGATCCCGTAAAGCTGCTGCACTTGAAATAACATATTTACAGAATATAATCATAGAAAATTACAGCTCAAGAAGGAGACCATTCGGCCCATCAAGTCTGCACTGACTCTCAGAGCAAATTCTTTTCAATCCCACTACCCTATCATATCTCCATAAGTCAAGCTTCTTTCATATATCCGGCTACGACCCTCTTGAAAACTAGAATGGATTCTCCCTCAACTTAATCATTCCACATTCCAACAACTTTCAGTGTGAAAAAAAAATCTCCTAAATTCTCCTTTTGCTCTTACGTGGGTACCTTAAATCTATGACCCCTAGTCACCCCAACTTCCAGTGGGTTAGGGAGAAACTATCAAAACCCCTCATTATTTTGTACACATCAATCAGGTCCCCTCTCAACCTACTGTGTTCCAATGAAAACAGACCCAACTTCTCCAATCTCTCCTCATACATATAACCTCTCGTTCCTGGTTAATCTGCTCTGCACTCCTCCAGGGCCTTAATATCTTTCCTGAAGTGAGGTGATGTATACATATACACAAACACACACACTCATGCATCTCCCTCACAAAAATACATAATTTGGGAGCTTGATTTAACAATTCAACTTCAATCATGTAGGCCAGCATAACCCGCTTAAAAGTAACGTGCAACAGAATAAACTAAAAACAACTTCCCCTCTCACTATTTACATACCTCACTGAATAATCATCCTTTCAATAATAATGGAACTTCAATACTCTTAGTCTGTGCCTAACACCAGAGATATGCTGCGATTTTGTAGTGATTAACATGTGATAGCAGAGCTGCCACAATTTTGCCAGATGCCTTTCGCTTGACAAATCATATTTTTCTCAATCGTACACATACAGAGAGCACCCAGCAACTCATTCAGCAACTATCAATTGCCAAATAGCTTTTGACTCGCATGACTAAATCAATTTGTCTATGCTGTCACTTGAGCAAAGTACTGGGAAACTGTCAGCACATACAGAGCTGTATCAAATTACGAGTCATTACCTTCAGAGTAGGAGATTTTGGAAAAAGCAGCAGCTTTTTTTTTTCAAAAGTTACCCCTGGTTAAATATGGGTTTCTATTAACAAACAGTGACTGCTGGTGACACCACTGGCAGAAATGATGACTGGAATAGAGAGGAAGTGAACTCTTGAGCTTGACAACAGTAGGGAGCAGCATACTGAATTGATAGTATTGGCAGAAAAGTCCAAAATATTGCCATAGCTGTTTTGCTTTTTAAAAACGTATTACAATGTAATTTATATAGCGCCTTTCATATCAGGAGGAATTTTCACAGCACTTCATACAGCTGGAAGTTTCAGTGTGTAATGACCAAAAACTATCTTGAATTGGTAGATTGTGCAGACTGCGCACATTCACACACCTGTAATCTGATCTGATTTAACAGAACATAATGCTCAATAATCAGAACAATTGTCATTTGGAATTAGGACTCCAAGCAGCAAGTCACGTCTGTTCGATCATTAAGCACCAAATAAAAAAGCACTTGTCAATTCAAAACTAAATTGGCCAAATCACTCAAAACCATAAGCTGTGGGAAACAGAAAAATTCACATGGCACAGTAGAGCCTTTTTGCAGTAAAGATATTTTTGGTCAGTCGAGTGCTTAAAAGTATCCAAGCTAGACTGACAGGTCAACATATGTATGTCACCTACAATGTGCACTCTTCCTGGAAGAATACACACCATTTACCTAATTCCAGGGAGTATTATGTGGGGGCTGGCAAGTGGGAAACGTGCGCGTTGGGGTATTGTGGGAGTTAACAACTTCATTTACATAGCACCCTTCACTCGAAGCACTTAACTCCTGATATATGCTTTATCCAAATGTATTTCAGGCATTTGATGTCCAACATGTTCTGTTCCCAGTACCAACATCTCATCTCTTCCCTTGATATAAATACACGTATGATATATGCGTTAGTGCCTATTTGAAGTTTAATCGTCTTAGTGTTTTGCTTTATACTTACTTGCCCATTCTTCTTCAAAGCAAAACAAAAAGTGAAGGCCTACCAGGAGAAGGGAATGTAGTGATATCAGAGATATATACATCTGCAACACAGAAGAACATTTTTAAGTGGTTTTCATTAGTAATCTAAGTTTTAGATTTAACTTAAAAACTGAAAAATGCAACCGTAGAGGTCTCGTTCTCTGCTAGTGCAGGGCCACATTATTGAAAAGCCATGTCTTGAAAAAGAAACTTGGTACATTTGCAGAATATGTGCAAAATAATCAGTGTTTAATATAAAAGAACAAGTTATTGATATTATCTCAGCCTTATGCAAAATATACAGCTGAGAATATTGTGCTTTTAAGAAAAATCCTCATTTAATATAGCGTTTTTCACGTCAGGAGGACAACTCAAAACCCTTCATAGGGTTCACTTTAAAGTGTAGTGATTGTAGGTGAAGGCAGTAGCCAATTTTCACAGCAATATCTCACAAACAGCCATGTAGTGAAATGACCAATTTCATTGGAGGGATCGTTGACTGGGAGATCAGGAGAAACCCCCTTCACTTTTCTGAATAGCGCCATGAGAATATTTATGTCCACCTGAATAGGCAATGTTTTAGTATTAACAATGCAATTATAACATCAACACTTACTGTAAATAATACAAAGTATTTCTGGTTATTCTCCCCTACACAGTTGTTAACCCATGGACAATGGTGATCCATCTTCCGAATACATCTCTTGCATACGCTGAAAGACAGTGTTTAAAGGAAGCTTCAATCATTTCAATCAAAATTATGAATTTCACTCACTAACAAAATGTATTCCAGAATCATGCTCTCAAACTGGAGATGTAAAGCATGTCAGTAATATAGGACAAGAAGGCATGTTTTATTTCAGTTAAATCCAATGTGTGGAGACAGCTTTGGTTTCTTTTACCTGGACCAATTAAAAATAAAAGCGCCACTGGCGTTACTTTAAGCAAGAGCTTTGTTGCCTTTTTGATCATCTTCTCACCTTTTCGCACCAAACCCCTTGTGAAAAAATCTCACTATGGCTGATACAACCATGAGAATTCAAGGATTTATAAAACCTTGAAGACAAGATGAAAATTCAGTAGCTTTTCGTTTGATTCCACTTGGCATCAAAATTTGCTGCTACCAAGTTAGTTGATATGGTAAACTGAGGAGGGATGCAGAAAACTATAGGAGATCATAGTAAAGTTAGTGGAGTGGGAAGGCAAAGAGTGGCAAATGGAATTCCATACCTTATACGTGCCAACCTGCCTGTTATAATGCATGGTTTCCGGGAAGGGGGGGGGGTATGTCAGCTGTGTTAACTTGAAGATCAAGAGGCAATTGGTTTGGCCATAGTTGGAGCAGTTTTGAGCATCTAATTATATAAAGCATGAAGAAATCCATCCAATCAGTCTAGGCTGGACAGAAATACAGATCCAGAGGTTAAATGATAGTGCTGTAGCCACTCCATCACTGAGTTTCCAAACTAATATTACCAGGTTTTTCCAAATAGTAAAGATGGGCACAATGTAGCTTTTCATTAACATATATCACCAAACAGTCTTACAATACAAAATTGCATTTGCATAGCGCCTTTCACGTCCTCATTTCATTTATGTTTGAATTCAGACTGGTTTTTAAACAGAACAATTTACAATAGCTTTTTTTGTTTAAAAACCAACAATCCATCAATTGTAAATAGGAGATGGACACAAATGTAATGTGGAAAATAAAATGCAATTCATGTTTATTCCCACTTTACCTGCAGTGATGTGCTCTCTCTGGTTTGATGCTGCAACACTTGGGGCACTTGTACACCACCTGGCCTGGCTTCAGCTGTAAACTTTCAATGAACTCTTTAGTTGCATTCCCTTTTGGTACTGCACCCTACCAAAAGAACAAATTTTGCACAGCAGTTAGTAAAAGAAAATCCAATATTTTAATTTGAGCATTGCTTCACATTCTTTGCTACTGTGCCGAGTGCAACCATTATAGTTTGGTACAGCACTTTGAAATCAACCCAAGGATCGACTTTCACACAGGGAGTTAACAGCAGTTTACTCATCAGAAATGTATTAATACAATTGGAAAACATTTAGGCTTTGGAAATAAACATTATTTGCAAGCAAAAAATCTTGTCAACATCTCTATCTCTAAAATCGAGTGTGAATTAAAATTAATATAAATTACAATGTATGCAGAAAAGTCAAATTGCACAAATATTTCTCCTACTCTTCATTTAGGTTAGCTGGAATATGCTGGAATGTCTCTGGAGATTGAAGAGAATGCTTATCCAACTAAACTAGTCCTGTAGCTCAGTGGTTAGAGCACTCGCTTTGCAAGCAAGAGACCTGGGTTCGATTCCTGGCACGGTGAAACCTTGGGCAAGTTTCTTTACTCCACATGCCTGATAATAACCACTCAAGAAAAAAAAACAATAAAACTTGTCACTTCAATCCATGATTAAATTTGTGGGACATTGCTGTGCGCAATTGGCTGCCGTGTTTCGCCCACAAATATAGTCAATTCACTTTACAGTATATTCTGTGAAGCGCTTGAGAAGTCTAGAAAACATGAAAAACCCTATAACAAATGCAAGGATTATTATTATTAATGTTGAGTGATTGGTAGTACTGTAGAATCAATAATGTAGCAATTTTACAACTGAACAAATGAGTAAACCCTATTTTTAGTTAAATAAAACAAGTTTCCAGTTTCTGTATCAGCAGTAATGAGGGATTCTGGAGCTGTGTGACAGCCATCAATGTTTACAGTACGCATTGCACAGGAAATTATCTAACATGATTATCAAGGACTGTAAAACAGTTCAAGAAGATTAGCCTGAAATTGTCATCAGCTACAAACAAACACAATTACTACACTTTACAGTGAATCCCGTGAAACATTGATATCCTCCCAATTTGAAAGGCGAAAATGCAAGATTTTAGTATTATTACAAATAAACATTGATAAAGCCAATTAAATACCACAGCAGCAGTGCTTAACTGTATATAACAATGATACTTGCATTGTGTGTCATTAACACATCTCAAAACACTTCAAAGGTCCAACATATGCAAAATTACCTCAAAAGTATGTTTCTTACAAAACAAAGTCGCTGTTCTTGAATTGCTGCAAACAATAAACTAGCTGGAGTTGAGTGAAAAGCACAAAATGGGTGAAATGGGCTCATGGGGGGAGAGAAAGGGAGAAAAAAAAGAGATGAAAATAGGCATATAAGAAAGCTCGCAACAAATAACTAGAAAAGGGTGAAAAAAGGGAAGAACTACCACCGTTTATTTAGAGGATGCATGACGTACATCTGACTGCTGGGAGGATGCAGTTAAAGGCTAGGAGAAAATTCTTCACATAGTTCTGCTGCAGCAATCTAACAAAAAACAAATCAAGTGCAATAAAAGGAAGCCAACAATATTAAGCAGTGTATCCTGTGACCTTTGCCCCGATCACATTTAAATAAGTGTGCAAAATGTATTTGTGGAAAGGGCTGCAGTGCCAGCTTTATTCTGAATCTCTAACATAATGTATAAGTAGGAAAGCAAGCCCAACTTTTCAATCTTTACCTTCTCCATAAATTAAGATGATTTCATTATCTCAAATGAGAAAAATCAACTTTAAAACCAGAGGACCATACAACACAAACAAGGGTGCCATCAGTAAAGTGTTTCAGCACCAATATCCGAACACTTAAAAGGTTTTAAAAATACTCCAATCAAATGAACCAAAATCCCCAAAGCCCTCCACAGCAATTGCTTGTTATCCCATTAATGACTGAAATAAAGCTACAAATAAACATTTGTAGTGACCTGTGAAAATAATGTAGGTAATTTTAAAAATATTTTACCAACAATCCCTGCAAGATTAATAACAGCAGTTTCATTAATTGAATGATTCAAGACCAAGTCCAGATAGGGAGTCTCTCTCACACACCACACCCACTGTTCACGTTTGTAAAACCTTCCTAAATTCACGATGCATAGATCGCCAAATGTAATTTTGTATAACAGCTTTCACATCAAAGTCTCTTGAAGATTTTCACACAATATACTGTGCAGGTAAACTCACATAAGTCATGTCAGTAGGGACCATTACATTTAACACAGTAAATCTCTTTATAAGTCGTATAAATGTACCCGAATCCCATTCAGTTTCCTGCCTAAAAACGCTAAGATTTATTTGCACTAGTGATATTTTATGGGGTTGAGGTGAAAGGGAAACCATTCTGGACAGCTCTCAAACATAAATGTTATTTTCATGGCACCTGGCAGCAGCTTGCTATTTAGATTGTGTGAGGCATCCAGGAAGGAGAACAGTAATGCTGCAGGTATACCATCAGGAGAAAAGCTGCTTCACCTTTGACAGCAAAGTGATGGGCAGCAGGAATTTAGGCTCACACAGCCCGCACAACATTGCTTTGAATTGGGGCCAGGTTATATAAAAAAAATTTTTTAGCCGATGCCCACCACGGTAAAATCATGGATTTGTTTCATAAAACTAATTAACCATCTCTTTATAAACAATAAAATACTTTATTCAAAGTGTTACACTGCAGCTTTCAAGATCGGTGCTACAAGATGATGTGCATCGCCAGAGACCCTGTTTATACTGCATGTGGTGAATCATTGCCAACTGTGCAGTGTAAATTCTGCATTAGAAGTATTTCACTCACACTTTTAAATTCATTGCGATTTCCAATAAATCACCATCATTCATCCATTTTAGTACCAAAAGGGTACTACGGGCTAAATAGTCTCAAATGCAAAAGAAAACCATTTAATTGACTTTCCATGAGACATTTCTATGCATCGAATAGCTGGGACAATCCCAGCTCGAGCAGTGCTTCATACCACTTGAGCAATTAAAGAAACTGGGCAAGATATTCCTCAAGCATATAAATTGTGACCGACAATATCCACCCGTAACTGAACTTAGTAAAAGCATATGCATACATAACAGGAGTAGGCCATTTGGCCCATTCAGCCTTTAAAACATTTTCTTAGACCACGATTGAAATAAAACTAAATAGCACACCCTATACTGGTTAAGCATTTATCTACTTCTCACTTCAACATTAACTCTGTATTAACAGCCTTTCTAGGAAATTACACAATCTACAGCTCTTGAGCAAAAGAAATGTGACCTGATTTCACCACTGGAAGGTCTAGGTCTAGTTTTTATAATCAAAGTCGCTGCACTTGAGGTCGGAGGAATTTCACCACTAGGATACCAGTCAACAATATAACGAAGGCACTGCAAATTCATTCCAACATCAATAACTTGGAACAGATATATGAATTGATTACCTCTCAAAACATGCTTTTTGATATACTTCTGATACAGCTATTATCAGCTGTATTCTGTCAACCATGCAAGGGCTCATCTCATGTCCAAGTCGCAGTATGATTATTACGACTGCATATTGAGACTCCTTGAATGGAAATATTTGGCCGAGATTCATTCCACAGATGTTTAAAAGGAAAAAAATGATAGTTGGGTCTGGTAGGACATTGGGAAAAGAAAGAGTAACTGGATCCATCCGCCATGATCCAATAAACTGGCAGAATGGGCTGAATGGCTTATTTCTAGAATAAAATGGGAAGAAAATATCAGTTTGTTTTGGGACACTTTCAATTTTATGCAATCCTAATACATACAATCTCCAAAGATGCAATCAATTTACTGCTGAATTAACAGAAACAACAACATCTTGTATTTATATAACACCCTTCATGTGGGGTCGTGTTTTGGTGCTCTCAGCAAGTATTTACAGAAAACTTCAATGGTCAACATGTGAAATTCAACTTTCAGGGATTCCATTGTCAAATGCACTTAAACAAGCACCTTATCCTTTGCAATGGGCATGCGTGGGATCTCCCACAAACAGGCAATATTGTTACAATTGCGGTGATATTTCATGACCTGATATTCCCGCATAGCAGATCCATGATCCTAGTGAATTCCTAAAACTCAATACCTTTGTTCTAATAATCTTATAATCCTTGCATTTCATATACTTTCGTGTTGGGAGGATGTCTCAAAGAGCTTGATAGGATTTACTGAAAGTACAGTAACTGTGTAAGGAACAGTCAACCAACTTGACTGTCGTAATGTCCCACAAACAGCCATGAAGTGAATGGCTAATTGTATCAGGGAGACTACTGACCAGGACACTGGAAAACTTCTCACCCTTTTTGAGCAGTGCTATTGGGATCTTTTAATCTTTAACCTAACAGACAGACAGGAATTAGGCGTAACACCTCAACAGAATGCTGAGATTCTCAAACAATGCCGGGCATCCTAACATTGGACAGTCAGTCCAGACCAGGAATGTGCAAATTGTAAGTTGACCGGGCAAGTTGGCCATCCTTGGCTTAATCTATGAGATCTCAATTTGAAGATTGAACCCACAGCCTTCTGACTCAGACGCATGATACGATGATCAATTTCACTGGGTTAGGATACACAATTTAGCTGTGCCCCTGAGCAGGAATGATCAATGAAAATATCTCCCTGGTTACAACACTCCTGCTGTACTTGTACTATTGGCCAACATGCAATCCAACTCCTGTACCTCTAAAAGATCTGTCATGATCCCCTAAACTGGTGACCAGGCTCAATGAGCTGAAGTGGGTTGGGGAGTAAGCAGGTCAGAGAGGTTGGGAGTTGCCAGGGTATGAAGGGATTTGAAAAGGAGTGAGGATCTTAAAATCGATCCGTTCAGCGATAGGAAGCCAGTGGAGCCTCGTTAGAACTGTTGTAATGGGGGTACAGAGTTTAGTATGGGTGAGTATACGGCAGTGGAGTTTTGGATGAGCTGGATCTTGTGAATGCTGGATCTTGTGAATGGTGGAACCGGGGAGACCAGTGAGGAGGGAGGTGATGAACGCATGGATGAGTTATGGATGGCACTTACAACACTTCAAAGTAAATCTTCTGAAATGCTTTGAGTCATTTTGATGACAGGATAATAATAATCTTTGCATTTAATATAGTGCCTTAGGTCGTTGAGGCGTCTCAAAAGCGCTTCACAGAATATATTGTAAAGTGGATTCACTGTGTATTTTGTGGGCATAATAATAAGAGAAGGCTCTATATTAAATGCAAGGATTATTTTTTCTTACTATTAGCTGGATAGGTTACCACTTTTTTTAAAAAAGATAATCAAAATGAATTTATAGGACTTACAGGATCGGTTAGCATCGCTCTAGAATGAGAAGCCAGCGCCAGGAAAGCCAGGGCATTGAAGAGAATCCCGTTGAACACACTGTACATTACGTCTTTTGTTGGAAGGAGCATAACGAAAACAACCACAAACTCAGCATAGATGACGAGTATCCAGGTTACAATGGTGCAGGCTACACCACAGCCATCTTTGATGAACCAGATCTTGTCCATTGAGCCACCGTCTGGAGAAGGTGGTACACACTGATCGGCCTGCATGTACTCGGCTCGACGCTCGATATCTCTACTACGACTGGATGACGTCAACATGATAAAAAATTATAGTCCATAATTATACCTGTTAACAAAAAGAAAAAAATTATTTGCCAACCTGTAAAAAAAATCCACAACCATCTTAAAACAGCTTTCCAGGTCTCTTTTCAGAAAAGTGAAAACGTCTAATAACTGTAGATAATTATAATAATAATCCTATAATAATCCTTGCATTTGATATAGCGCTTTTCACGTCGGGAGGACGTCCCAAAGCGCTTCACAGAACACACTGTAAAGTGAATTGACTGTATATTTGTGGGCGAACGCGGCAGCCAATTGCGCACAGCAATGTCCCACAAACAGTCGTAGATTGAAAATGACCAATTTATTATTGTTTTTGGTTTTGGAGGGATTATTATTAGGCTCTGTGTGGAGTAAGGAAACTTGCCCAAGGTTTCGCCCTCTGCCTGGAATTGAACTCAGGTCTCTCGCTTGCAAAGCGAATGCTCTAACCACTGAGCTACAGGACTCCACAAGTAAATTATGAAGTAAATTGGCTCCATAATTTTCAGAACTAAGTCTGATCAATCCAAAATGAATGTAATTTTTACAGAGACAGACCGCTCATTCACTGATATATAATTGTATTGTATGCAATATATAATCATATAAATTTTTAAAAATGAAGTGCAACAATAAAATTTTAATTCTCTTAAATAATTAAGACAGTTTATGCTCCTTTCTCACTCCCGCCCTAAACAATAATAATTCTTGCATTTGATATAGTGACAATTATGCACAGCAACAATGTCCTACAAACGCCATTGAACGAATGACCAATTTTAGTTGGGGGAATTGTTGGCCAGGACACTGGGAGAAACCCCTTTCTCATTCTGAATAGTGCCATGGGATATTTAAAGTCCACCTGAACAGACAGACGGGATCTCAGTTTAACGTCTCATCCAAGGACAGCACCTCTGGCAATACAGCACCCAACCCCCACTCAGCGCCACACTGAAGTGTCAACTGAGGCTATATGATTCCACGACCCAATGTGGGGCTTGAACCCACAATCTTCCGACTTAGAGATGAGAGTGCTACCACTGAGCCAGGCTGACAAAACAAAAAGTCATCCAGGCTTTTGTCACCTTGAGACTAGATTTCTCCAACGAACATTTTCTAGCAAAACATTTCACAGGAAAAACTGTGCAATGTATAAACTGATGTGAACCAGTTCTAGTTTATAGTGCAGTAAAATGCTATCCAATGCTAAACACGGGCATACTAAAACAGAAGATTTGAATGGAAACCTTATGCTGCTTCTTGGGTTAAATATCAAGGACAGTGATTCTTGAGCAATTTAACATGAGAGGAGTATCCAGTAACTATAAAGAGAAACTTCAGAATTGTGTGATTAATAATCTTATAAGAATCCCCTTTTAAAATAATAGAAGACAAAAATCTCAAAACCAAGGCAAACTGAGTTGACACCTCAAGTTGAAATCAATACTAGAGAAACCGCGAACATTTAATGAGAGAACTGGGAATTGGCCTATATTCAAGACCGATCTGAAGCCATCTTAACATCAAGTACAGACAGTGATGGTATAAATTACAGCAACCAGGAAAAGTCAATAGCTTATCCATATTAACAAACAGGGCGGGTCTACTCCAGGACAATACACAAAACCACTGAATAATAATCCTTGCATTTGATATGGCACCTTATCAATTCACTTTACATGAAGTGCATGGGGCGTCGAGAAGACGTGAAAAGCGCTATAGCAAATGCAAGGATTATTATTATTATTATTATCACACTGTTGAGACATCTCAAAGCGTTTCACAGACTGTACTGTAAAGTGGATTGACTATATCTTGTGGGCAAAATGGGACAGCCAGTTGCGCACAGCAATAACCCACAGATAAGACATGGAGTGAGTGACCAATTTTGTTTGGGGGATTGGAGTCCTGTAGCTCAGTAGTTAGAGCACTCGCCTCGCAAGTGAGAGATATGGGTTTGATTCCCGGCAGGGCGAAATCTTGGGCAAGTTTCCTGGAGTCCTGTAGCTCAGTGGTTAGAGCACTCGCTTTGCAAGTGAGAGACCTAAGATCAATTCCAGGCAGGAAACCTTGGGCAAGTTTCCTTACTCCACACAGAGCCTAATAATAATCCCTCAAAAAAAAACAATAATAAATTGGGCATTTTCAATCTACGACTGTTTGTGGGACATTGCTGTGCGCAATTGGCTGCCGCGTTCGCGCACAAATATAGTCAATTCACTTTACAGTGTGTTCTGTGAAGCGCTTTAGGACGTCCTCCCGACGTGAAAAGCGCTATATCAAATGCAAGGATTATTATTATTATTACTCCACACACACCTGATAATAATCCCTCAAGAAAAAAATACAATAATAAATTGGTCACTTCAATCCACGACTGTTTGTGGGACACTGCTGTGTGCAATTGGCTGCCGGGTTTCGCTCACAAAATATACAGTCAATTCACTTTGCAGTATATTGTGTGAAGCGCTTTGAGACGTCGAGAAGACATGAACAGCGCTATATCAAATGCAGGGATTATTATCAAAAAACAAAACACAAAATACTGCAGATGCTGGAAATCTGAAACAAAAAGAGAGAGAGAGCTGGGAACACTCAGCAGGTCAGGCAGCGTCTGTGGAGAAAGGAAAGGGAGTCAACGTTTCGGGTCCACGACCCTTCGTCAGAACAGAGCGGGTTGGGAGGGGGAGGCTTTTAAGGACAAGTTGAGGGGGGGGAGGGGGGGGGGGGAGGCAGGAAAAGGAAGACAAAAAAGACAAAGAAGAGAATGTGCTTGTTGATGGGTTAAAGAGGTGACAGTGGCATAAAACAAAAGGGGGGGGGAAACAAAACTGGGGAGAGAGAGAGAGAGAGAGAGAGGGCGGTGTTAGTTGTATGAACAAGGATCATTATTATTATTGGCCGGAACACCAGAAGAAACTCGCTTCTCTTTACGAATAGTGCCATATGGGATCTTTAACGTCCGCCTGAACGCACCGACGGGGGCCTCAGTTTAACATTTAACAGTGTTTTGGTCACACACTCACACACACTCACTCACTCACCAGAAAAACCCGCTCATCTTCGCGGGGCCGCCGTCGCCCCCTCAACACCAGAGGCCTCGGACTGTCACTAACAGGGCCAGAGCCTGCGCCCGCCGCCTCGACCCACGGCCCCGGGGACCCGCACTCACACCGCCCGCCGCTGCCCCTCCGGACCTCTCCCTACTCCATTCCGCGCAGGCCTGGTCGGGGCCTCACAGCGGCCAGGCTGCCCTCTCGGTGACTCGCGACCAGCGCCGCCCGTTACCCTGGACACCGGAGCCTCCTTCAGCACACACACGCCCCGCGCACCGGAAGTTAACCGCCACTTCCGGCGCCGCCCGCCATCTTGAAGCCGTTTCGTGCTGCGAGGCAACAATCACGTGACCTCACAGACACGGCGCCCGAGCCGCTGGAAGGGTATCTCGTCGCTGATTCCGAGCTCTGGTTGTTTTTTTATTTGAAATCGTCGTATCGCTCGAACTGTTGCCTATCGGGGCGGGGAGAGCTTCCTTGTCAAAACTAGACCCTCGTAGCGGGGGAAAAAAGCAATGGCGTTTGCCAAAGCTGACGTCACCGGCCGCGGGGGGGGGGGGGAGGTCACGGCGGCCGAGGCGGGAAAGCGCGCGGTGACGTCGCGCGAGTGGGTGCGGCTCGGGCCGGTGACGCTCGAGCCCCGCCTCCTCCTCCTCCTCCCTGGTGTCGTGGGTGATGACGTGAGGTCCCGCGCTTGTAACCACCAGCAACCAAGATGGCGGCGGTGCTGCTGAGCGAGGCGGAGAAAGTGTATGTGATGCATGGGGTGCAGGTGAGAGGCCGCCACAGGGTGTACTGTATAATACACACACACACACACACACACACCAGCTGTGCCGACCCGTGGCCGCCACACTTGCGACCAAAGGATCCAATATGCAATGTAGGTTTGCGTAGTGATGGCTGAGGTTCGGGTTGGTTTTGAGCTGTTGCTGTTACCTTATACGACAGGTCCCACAACCTTCGGGGATCTCTCTTCGCATCCACTGGAATTCTATACATTAAGGAGAGGGGCTAAACCCCCTCCCCCCTCCCCCCAGCCCCAGGTTGAAGCCCCAATTCGAGCCCCGGGCTTCGCCCTCCCCGGCTCGTCGCTGCCCGGCCGCGGCGCGGAGGAACCCGGAAACCCCGCGGCCTGACCGAGCCGACCGGCACCCGCCATCGGCCCAACTCCGACACGGTGATGCCCGGCGGCGGCGGCAGCAGCAGCAGCAGGAAAAGCCACCTCGCCGCCGCCATCTCGTTCCCGCCACTTGGGTTCATCCGAGTGCAATGCGGCGTGCCATAGTCCCTCCCTTCCCTCCCCTCACCCTGACCATTTCCCCCCTGCTCGGGTCATGACCCAACTGTGCAGCGCCTTGGGACGTCCTCCTGACGTGAAAGGCGCTTTATAAATGGAATCTTGTTGTTGTTGTTGTTGGGAGTTGGCGCAGCCACCGGGTGCAACTGCGTATGTGTAACTGCCATACACGTGTGATGAGCTTGTTTAGATCACAAATCATCAACGATAGGAGATCCCCGAAAATATGCCGCTTGCACTCCTCGATGCAATACCTTTCCAATGAGGTATTGGAAATCATGTCTCTACTCCAATCGGTTATTGAGATCTTGGCTGATAATAATAATAATTAATTATTAACTACAAGGTGGAGTCCTGTAGCTCAGTGGTTAGAGCACTCGCTTTGCAAGCGAGAGACCTGAGTTCAATTCCAGGCAGAGGGCGAAACCTTGGGCAAGTTTCCTTACTCCACACAGAGCCTAATAATAATCCCTCCAAAACCAAAAACAATAATAAATTGGTCATTTTCATTCTACGACTATTTGTGGGACATTGCTGTGCGCAATTGGCTGCCGCGTTCGCCCACAAATATAGTCAATTCACTTTACAGTGTGTTCTGTGAAGCGCTTTGGGACGTCCTCCCGACGTGAAAAGCGCTATATCAAATGCAAGGATTATTATTATCTTGCCTGATATGCACACACACATTGTTGTTTTATTAGTTTAGATAGATATACACACATACACTATATGGTATCTGTGGTTACGTGAGGGGCTGAAAAGCGGGTTTAAAGTGGACAAACCTGCAGAAACTGGCAGGTGTCACTGTGGGGCTGGAGGCTCACAATGTTTCACACAAGGGATCTGCAAACACAACTTTGTACAAAGCCTCATATTCTCTGGCCAAAGGTAAGTATACTGGAAGCCGAACTGTGATGTATATAATTCTCAGTTTGGTTTGGATACTCTTAAACATGGTGATGGGTTTCCACACGTGTCAGGAACTGGTAGTCTGGTTTCTGAGCCAGACAGGTCCGCAGTATTCCAGGGCACTGCTGATGACAACACAGCCAGCCTGGCTCATCAGCAGGACCTGAAAAGGCAAACCAGTCACCGGGGGCAGGGAATCATCCCACTCAACTGTTAACCCTGCAAGCCAAAGCCCTAACGGGTTGCGTGGTCCTAGCTGGACAAGCTAGCCGGACAGCAATGTCAATGGCAAGCTATGCGGTGTTAACTGGTTAAACTCCAGCAATACCCCAATGCACATTATGGGGTTCCCAAGCCTTTGCTCTTGCCAACCTGCACCTAATACTTTCCGGAATTAGGTAAGTAGGATGCATCCTTCGAGGGAGGATGCATATTCCATTCCAACAATCTAGCTCTAGGATTTGATTTCCATGTCTAGGTGGGAGGCATGGAAATCTCAGCTTGGTTTGAATACTTTTCAGCATGGTGATGGGTTTCTGCATGTGTCAGATACCCGGCTGACCCCCAAAAAATTATGTGGATATTTCTTACATTTGATATAGCGCCTTCCGTGTCAGCAGGATGTCTCAAAGCTCTTCACAGGATATACTGTAAAGTGGAGTGACTGTGCACCTTGTGGGTGAATACAGTAGCTAATTGTGCACAGTAATGTCCTACAAACAGCTGAATACCGGAAGCTACAGCGAAATACCGTTAGTTGGAAGACACAAATTGGTCATTTCTAATTTCAATTTTGCCAGCACTTTACCTAATTCTTTTGCTGCTCAAAATACTAAGAGCGTGGAAAGAGAAAGTGTATCTATAATGCTTAGAATTTTTCCACAGTTCAAGCTTGTATAATACAAAACATTCTCTGTGCCCGATAGTGTACTCCACTGCAGTCCCAATGAGAAACGATAACTTGCATTTATTTAGCGCCCTTCACACAGGATAGCATCTTGTAGGACTGCAGGGTGGTAGGGTTGGATGCTGATTAAGGGAATAAGGGGAAGTTGACCAGGGGTGCAGTTGAAGAGGTAGGTATTAAGATGGAATTTAAAGACCGATAAAGATGGGGTGAGACACAGGGTTTGAGGCGGGAGGTTCCAGTGGTTATGGGCATAGTGGCTGAAGGAACGGCCTCCTGTGATGCCATGGAGCAGCTGGGGGACACGAGCAGGCCTGTACCAGCTGAAAGAAGAGAGCAGGCATTCGATTGAAGAGATAGGTATTAAGTTTGGAGATAGTGAGGGGTGTCTGTAATTCTCTCCTGCATTTATTTCCCAGGAGTCAGACCTAAAGGTAGAAGAGAAATTACGTGAACCAAGCATTACCCCTTAGTGAAATATTAATAATTCTTGCATTTGATGTAGCGTCTTATCACATCTTCGAGAACATCTCAAAGTGCTTCACAGATAATACTGTAAAGTGAATTGACTATATTTTGTGGGTGAAACTCGACAGCCAATTGCCCACAGCAGTGTCGCACAAACAGTGGTTGATTGATTGGCCAAATTATTATTATTTCATTTAATTTTTTTGAAGGGTTTATTACCCTCAGAAAAACAATCCGCCAAACGTCCAACAACCTGGTTCCCAATTATTGCTAAGTCAGGGTGGTCCAACCTTTTGGTTACCATGGGCCGGATTCCTTTTTTGAGAAACGTCTGTGGGCCACAAGCAATATTTTGTGTTTCCCTTCCAAAAACATGACAGCATTTACACAGCACCCTTTTCATGTTGGAAGGATATCTTGGCACTGTCGGCTGGGCACCCGGGCTGGGTGTGGGAGCTGAGAGAGGTGGGATGGGAAGCGGAAAAGATGACCAAAAGCGTGCTCAACGAGTTAGGTCTTTACATGCTTTGAAAGAGGAGAGGGAGTTGTAGGGACTCCAGGAATAGAACAGCAACAAAATTACACGTATATAGTGTATTTCACATTGGAAATGGATAATATCACCCACCGATCTGGTTGGGTCCAGTGGCTGGCAGTTGGCCCACACTGCTGTAGGTAAACAGAGGCGTGTGGGGTAAGGAAACTTGCCTAATGTTTCGCCCTGCCCTGGAATCAAACCCAAGTCCTCTGGTTTGTGAAGCAAGTGCTGTAAACCAATATGCTATAGAAGTCTTTTTAACTCTCCATTAGCAAGGTCCTGAGCTGAATGACCATTTAGACAGGTATTCCCACAGCAACAGGTAATTTATTTGGACACATCGTGCTTTTTGTGTTTTTTAGGATGATCTGCGAATTGATGGTCGTGGATGTGAAGATTACAGACACATTGAAATCGAAACAGATGTTGTATCAAACACAAGCGGGTCTGCAAGAGTGAAAATTGTGAGTTCCATGCTGTGCTAAATGGAAATAACTGTCTTGCAAGTTTACTGCATTACAATACTGAAGTTGCACTAACATGCACATGCACATCAAATAGAACCATAGAAATGTACAGCACAGAAGAAGGCCATTTAGCCCACCTTGTCTCTGTCAGCTAACTCAGGAGCAATCCTTTCAGTCCCATTTATCCCCCTTTCCCCGAACCCTTGTAGCTGACTCTTTAAGATATTTGTTTAGTTCCTTCTTGGCCAATATGGGTTCTGCCTTAACCTCTGCTTCCAGCAGGGCATTCCATATCCTAACCGACATGAAGATCCTTCAGCTGTGTATAAACACTAAAGGTTTATTTATTACACTCCACCAATTATTATTAGTTTATTATTTACTACCACCAGTGTAGTTTACTGTATTCGCTGCACACGATGTGTTCTCCTCTACATTGGGGAGACCAAACACAGATTGAGTGACCAATTTGCTGAACACCTCTGTTCTGTCCACAAGCACAACCCTGAGCTTCCAGTTTCTTGCCACTTCAACTCCCCCTCCCACTCGCACTCTGACCGCTCCATCATTGGTCTCCTACGCTGTTCCAATGAAGCACAGCGCAAGCTCAAGGAACAAAACCTCATCTATCTGCCCTCCTTTGTTTTGCATCATTAACACCTCTTTAACCCACCATTTTCTCTTTTGTCTTTCTTGCCTCACCTCCTCTCTGTTAGTCCTTAAAACCTCTCCCTCCCAACATCCCCCAGTTCTGACGAAGGGTCAGGAACCTGAAAAGTTGACCCACTTTCCTTTGTCCATAGATGCTGCCTGACCTGCTGAGTGTTCCCAACGATCTGTGTTTTTGTTTCAGATTTCTAGCTTCTGCAGTATTTTGCTTATTAAGAGTATATTTATGCTATATGGTATTTTGAATCTCTTGTGTTAATGTCCAGACAGGCCTTGGAACTAAACTTGCTTTCAGGTACTTGAGATACAGAATGTTGCAACCAGCAGTGTGGATTCGGAATGGGAACGTTGTCGAGTGATGATGAAGGAAAACTAGGAAGACATTTCATCTCATTAATCTAGCTTTGTTTTTAGTGAGGGCTTTGAAGTTCAACACCTGGATTCAATTCCTAGCATGGTGAAATTTTGAGCAAGTTTCCTTACTCCACATGCCTCTGTTTACCTAGCGATAAGTAGGAACCCGGCTGTTTGTGGGACACTGCTGTGCGCAATTGGCTCCCGCGTTTTGCCCACAAAATATATAGTCAATTCACTTTACATCTCAAAGACGTAATAACATCAAATGCAAGGATTATTATTACTGAGTGTTTGTCAGCTGGAGAAATGTAATGTTGATGGGTTAAATGATTCACCTAAGTTCAGGTGAAGGAGGAAATTGAAAGCTAAAAGGAATTTGGTACTTGTAATTTACTTGTGTTCCAGAATCAATGCCTGTTTTCCATTAGCTGCTAGATCAGAAAACTACCTTGAAAAAACACCATAGTAGATATAATAATAATTCTTGCATTTGATAAAGCGTTTTATCATACCATTGAGACGTCTCAAAGGACTTCACAGAATGTACTGCAAAGTGAATTGACTGTATTTTGAGGGAGAAATGCAACAGTCAATTGCGCACAGTAGTATCCCACAAATAGTTGTGGATTGTGTGACCAAATTATATAGAATCATTCGGCCCTTCGAGTTTGTGCCGGCTCTTTGATTAGAGCAATTAATGTCAATCCCACTCCCCAGCCTTTTCCCCATAACCCTGCAAACCCGTCCTCTTCAAATACCTATCCACCGCATTTTTAAAAGTAGTTATCGAATCGGCCTCGACCACCCTTTCAGGCAATGTGTTCCAGATTCGAACAACTCGCTGTGTGAAAAAAATTCTTCTCACCTCCCCTCTGCTTCTTTTAGAGACTATTTTGAATCTGTGACCTCAAGTCACTGACACACCCACCAGTGGAAACAGTTTTTCCCTTTCTAACCCATCAAATCCCCTCATGATTTTGAAGACCTCTATTAGGTCTCCTCGTAACCTTCTCTGCTCCAATGAGAATAATCCCAGCCTCTCGAGCCTTTCCTCATAATCAAGGTCCCTCATTCCTGGTACCATCCTCGTAAATCTCCTCTGCACACTTTCCAATGCCTTAACTTCCTTCCTATAGTGTGGTGCCCAGTACTGGGCGCAGTATTCTAACTGAGGTCTAACCAGTGTTTTATATAGGTTAGTCATAGCCTCCTGACTCTTGTACTCTATGCCCCTATTTATAAAGCCTAGAATCCCATATGCCCTTTTTACAGCTTTATCAATCTGTCCTGTCACCTTCAAGGATTCATTTACCTGCACTCCCAGGTCTCTCTGTTCCTTCAACCCCCTTAAGATCCTCATCCTCACCTACAAAGCTATTCACGGCCTTGCTCCCTCCTACCTCTCTGACCTATATCCCCCTACCTACCTGCCCGTACCCTCCGTTCCTCTGGCTCCGGTCTGCTCCACATCCCCTGCCCCAACCGCCCTACCATCGGTGGCCGGGCCTTCAGCCTCTCAGCCCCGAGGCTCTGGAACTCCATCCCCCAGTGCCTTCGCCGCCTCCTCCCTTTCCTCCTTCAAGGCCGGTCTCAAGACCTTTCTCTTTGACTGTACCTTCAGTTCCCCTCTCGACTCTCTACCCCCCCCTCGCTCCCTCCCTCCCCTCACCCTGACCATTTCCCCCCTGCTCGGGTCCTGACCCAACTGTACAGCACCTTGGGACGTCCTCCCGACGTGAAAGGCGCTCTATAAATGGAATCTTGTTGTTGTTGTATTACCGGCCTATATTGCCTCCCTTCATTCTTTCTACCAGAATGCATTACCTCGCATTTCTCCACATTGAAACTCATCTGCCATGTGTCTGCCCATTTTACCATTCTGTCTATGTCTTCCTGCAGTTGACTACTATCCTTCTCACTGTTTACTACCCTACCTATGTTTAGGGATTATAACAACTAGAAAGCAATCTGCCAATTGGCTAACAACCAGATTCCTACTTCCTGCTAGGTAAACAGGTGTGTGGAGTAAAGAAACTTGCCTGAGGTTTCGCCCTGCCTGAGAATCAAACCCAGGTGCTCTCGCTTCTAGGAGCACTGAGTTTAAAACTGACTTCCATCATTGTTTTTCATAATATTAGTGACAGTTTGTGACTAGCTTTGCCTATGCCAGAGGTGATAGATGAAATTGAGAGAGTTTCGAAATTAAATTAAATTATCTGACCTGACGGTTGAAACAACCTGGATTGTGATGTTGATGACTTTCGGAAAATAAGTTTCACCTTAATTTTCTTTCCAATTTGTGGACCTATTATCCTTGCCCAATAGAGCTATATAAATAGCATCAAGCAGTACTATTGTTGAGTTTGAAAAACCACAGCCCAACTAATGTTACAATGGTAAGGTATTTTCTTTCCCAGTTCCTGATCACTTTTTCTCAAATGTTATTAATCTTTTTTTTTACAAATTGCTTTTTCCGGCTCTCGCCTACCATCTATGGTATTTGTGCCTCCAGGGTTAAGAGCGAGTGCTGGCATGAATCCAATTTAGACCTAATAAGAAGTTATGACCTGGATAATGTTTATCAGTCAAATATGAATTTTTAATTTTGCAGTCATTTCTATGCACTGTTTTGTTGCTGCAAGCGAAAATAGTAATGAAACAAATCTCTTCTTTAGAGTCTGTGTGAATCGAGAATTGATGGGGTATCAGTCTCAATTTTCTAAATGATGAGAACTCTCGTGTATGGAAATTGTGTTTTAATTTAAAGGGCAGTGATGCAGACAAAACTGCGAGCATTATTCTGGTTATTAATTAGCATTTCTGATATTTAGGCAAATCACTGGTATTTTTTCATCCTTGCAAACTCTCTATGTTTTATTGATTGTCTACAAACCAGGCATCTTCTGCTTTGACATTTCTTGCATTTGGATAAATTGGGATGCTAACCAGAAATGAAAGATCTTTTCTAGTAGAAAAATCCTACTTCTAAAAACACTTTTATTCCGCTGAACTGAGTTCTGAGAATTGTTAAGCGGCCGAGTTTCCTGTTGCAGCGATACTACAGAACTTTTTCCAAGTAAAGCAATCAATGTGAGACCTCACAGGATATATTCCAAGCTATTGATTTTGAGACTCCCAATAAAAAATATATCTAATCTGCCCACAAAATACATCCAATATATAATTACCAACAAAAATACAGCTACTACATTTTACAGTGAATCTTGTAACGCATTCAGGTTCATGCTTCTAACGTGAAATGTATTTTCACTACTTATTATATTTTTCTGCATAAAAATATACATTTCACCTACCACTGTCAGATATATGTGTTTGTTGGAGACTGTTTTCCACAAAGCCTGCCCAGATATGAACACTCTGAAATACACCTAGTGATGTTTTCATCCACATGTTTTTTTCTCTCAGGGTCATACAGGTGTTCTGGTTGGAGTTAAAGCTGAAATGGGAGCACCCAAGCTGGAGAGACCTAAAGAAGGCTTTTTGGAATTTTTTGTGGACTGGTACGATGCACTTCAAATAACTTGGGTCTTGTTTTCTCGCGGGAAATTAAACCTTTTTAAGCTCCCATTTGAATTTCTCTGTAATAACAATGCATGTACACATTCACACAGAATGATATAATATAACAAAATACACAGTCACTCCACTTTATAAATGCAGTACATTCTGTGAAGCGCTTTGAGATGTCTCAACGCTGTGATAAGGCGCTATATCAAATTCAAGGATTATTATTATTTTACCTTCCTATTTCGGATTTGAAAGTGTATCAGTCTACTAGGTAATATTGTGATCAGTGTACCTGCATTGTATTAATGTGAAATGGATCTCAATGCATTTGTCAGTTTGCAAATGACACAAAATGTCATGGGGAATGCAAACGTGGAAGCCAGTGAATTTTTGAGTTTATAAATACTAAAAATCTGGTACTTAATTTAACTTTGTTTTCGCACCAAACTTGGATTATTAAATACTTCAGTCTATGGATTTTCCACTGAGCAATTTGTTTTTTCAGACTTTTACACAGTTTACAAATTACTTAGTTCAAAACAGTACTTTTGTTTGGTATTTGTGGAGGTAAATGATAATATATTAAGACTCTTGACAAGGCTGTGTCTGCCAGGAACGTGCCCTTTGTCGTTTAATTTGGTGCAGCCAAGTTTAAATCCAGAGAAACAATCAGAATTCTTAGAGGGAAGTGCACAAAATAAATAATTTACTCTGTAAAAGTGTCACTGCCTTAGGGCTCATTGATCATCAATTGCACTCAGTGGGCACTGACCACACTTTGACACACAAATTGTAATTCTATGACTGAACACGAGATGGAGCCAATACAACATGTCAGATATGACTTGATTTCTTTCATCGCCAAGTGGTTGTGACTAATTGAAAACAAAACCTTAGCTTTCGTCGATCAATTTCTATTTTTAAATGAAAAAGTTGATTTATAAAATAGATTGCAATATTTTGAGGCACCTGTGTCTAACTGTAGTGAGCTGCTGTTGTGATATTGATGTGGTTGTGTTTACCAGCTCCGCTAACGCAACTCCTGAGTTTGAAGGGCGTGGAGGAGAAGACCTTGGCACAGAAATCGCAAACACCCTGTACAGAGTGTTTGATAATGGCAGCAGTTTGGATTTGACAGCCTTGTGTATTACTCCCAGGGAACACTGCTGGATCCTCTTTGTGGATGTACTGGTAAGGAGTCTCGTAGCGCACTCGCCTCACAAGTGAGAGACCCGGTTTCATTCCTGGACAGGGCAGACCCTTAGGCAAGTGTCCTTACTCCGCATGCCTAGCGGTAAGTAGGAACCCAGTTGTTAGTCAATTGGCGGATCACTTTCCAGCGGTAATAATCCCTCCCCAAAATAATTCACTCAATCCCCGATTGTTTGTGAGACACTGCTGTGTGCAATTGGCTGTTGCGTTTTTTCCATAAATACACAGTAAATTACCTTTACAGTATATTCTGTGAAGCACTGTGAGATGCCACAACAACGTGATAAGGCACTATATCAAATTAAGAATTATAAGTACTAGAGAATTAGTTCCCAAAGTATAGAAAAATGTGATCTTCATAGTCAATCATTTCTTCCTTCTTACTCCCCACTCACACATACAAATAGCTGCAAGTATTTGTATGACATGTAAAATGTTTTTAATTCTAGAAATGTGCTGAAGAATTAGTTTTAGATATGACCAAAGTTAAACATGTTTATCCTATTCCTTTCTCCTTACCCACCTATAACTTCCTTTGACCCTCTATCCAGCAGCTGAGTGCGACAACAACAAATTACATTTGTATAGCGCCTTTCGCTTCGGGAGGACATCCCAAGGCGCTGGACAGTCAGGGCTTTGGACCCAAGCAGGGGATTGGGATCAGGGCAGGGAGGGTAGGGATAGGAGAGTGGCCAAAGGTGCGGCTGAAATGGAAGGCCTTCAAGGAGGCAAGGGAGAGAGCGAGGCGAAGGAATTGTGGGATGCAGTTCCAAAGGGTGGAGGCAGAGAGGCTGAAGGCCCAACTGCTGATGGTGGGACGGGCAGGGCACGTGGAGCAGACCAGAGCCTGCTGAGCGGAAGGAGAGGACAGATTAATATGGGGTTAGCGGGTCACAGAGGTAGGAAGGAGCAAGGTGGAGCAATTTGTGTAACTAACAAATTATTGCATGATGCACATGCACATTTGTTAGTTACACAACCAGCTCTTTAAAAACCTTACACATAGTCCCATGAAAGGTCTGCAGCGCTGATGATCCTAGAAATTTTAAGAGACAATTTTTGATCAGAGGCCACATGGATTGCACAATCTCCTATTTATACAGTAAGAATTGATGCCCATCCAGAATTGTCTTCTCAAGGTTTGTGTATGGTGATTAGCTAGGAGTCTGATATGCACAGAAAATCCATTCCATGCCTAGGTTTCTAGTTACAGCTGCTGAGAATTGACAGTAGAGTATTTAGATTAATATAAAATACATGTATTAAATCAGAGCACGTCAGGGATTTTCAATTGTCCGTATGTTAATTCAGCTCCATTGCTCGAACCAAATAGTCTTATTGATGTCTTCAGCTGTCTCAGCTAAACAAAATACCTTGAAATAACACCACGTAAAGTGTATTCACTCTTAATAGTAATGATTAGCTGTCACAGGCTATGCGTGTATGTGGTTTGCTCACTGTTTGGTTGTGTTGTGATGTCTTGTGAGAGAGAAACAGCACCTGTGCTGTTGGAAGAGCACAATGTGAACTGTATGCAGACTCAGGTTTTTAGCTAGAAATAAAAAGTCTATCTCTTTTGGGCTAACCTATAAATCCACAGTGGGTCACAAGAGAATTAACAAGTGGCCTCCTGATTATACTTGACAAGTTATTTCCATATTTTGTTAAGCACGACACAATATTAAAACTGCCAAGCACAGAATTATAACTGTTGAGTGTAGAGGGATAAGTGGCGTTAAGCATGCTTTCGAGTTCTCTACCTTCCTTTGTTTTGCCACGATTTTTCTGATCTTTGTACCTTTTGGTATTTTTTGTACAGTAGTCTTAATGTTTCACAAGGGCATCAAGAGGGCTCCCTTAATAATGGAGAAGGTGTAAAAGTACCACATTGTATCTTTTTATTCTCGCTTTTTAATCTTGTGTGATTTGCCCAGGACTGAACTGTGGTGTGAATTTGTAATATTTATAAAAGGAGGGGACGTACTAATTTATGTCTTCTGTCTAATTTACAAAAGCCATCCAGATTAAAATTATATGAATGGGTTGAGAGAATATTGGTTTCACATCCTCTCTTTATGCCACCAATGTATTGTGGATTGTATTGTTCTATAAGTCTTTCATTAACTGTAAGGCCTTTGCTTTTCAGCTGCTGGAGTGTGGTGGCAACCTTTTTGATGCAATCTCCATTGCAGTAAAAGCAGCACTTCACAATACCAGGTAAGGTAACAATTTCACACAAAGTAATAAGGTTCTCACAGTTGTTTGTGGATATTGAGGTATTTTCCTAAAGACTATTATCAATCTTCCTGATTGGAAAGGCATTATATAAATGTAAATTGTATTGTATTAAATCATCCAGCTTCAGGTTTTCACACGAACAATGCAAAATGAATTTTAATTTACAGTTTGAAAAAGTTTCCCTCTTTGCAAACTCTCCATGTTATATTGATTGTCTGCAAACCAGACATCTGCTTTGACATTTCTTGCTTGTGGATGCATTGGGTTGCCAACTGGAAGTGAAAGATCTTTTCTAAGATGTCATTTGTACTTCTCTATAATTCTAATTTGAGGAAAGAGCTGGCAGTCTTGACAGTTCTTTAATAGCATTTCAATGTAGCAGTCATGTGCATTTTCATTAACAAAGTCCCTATGATGCAGTGAGGCACACATTGTCCTGATTTGCTCTACAGCACCAACAACAACTTGTATTTATACAGCACCTTTCACGTAGCATACGTTTGAGTGCATCACATAGACTGATTTGAATATCAAACCCAAAGAAATTGAGGTGCATGCAGGCCTGTCTGTCTGTCTGTCAGGCAAGTGGACATCAATGAACCTGGAATCGAGTAGAAATCTCTTGCCATCTCCAGTGTAGACCTGGCAGTAAAAGTCTGTGCTGGTTTGTATCTAAAACAGTGGCATTGATGTAGGATAAGTACTAAGTCTCAACAATGTGATCAGGCTCCATTATCAAATGCAAGGATTATTATATTACAACCGGAGCATTAAGAAGTTCAGTTATGATGACACCTATATATCTTGACCAATATATGTTGTGAAGTGGATGCACTAAGCTGAGAGAGTTCAAGTGGGTCCTGATTCTGCTTATTGGTTAAAATATCTTGGGCTTGTTTTTGTTATTGAGCAGATATTTAATCAGTTACATACGAGCCTGACTATGATTGGACAGCACTATTTAACCAGAGGAGGACACCGATTTACCACTTTCCTTTTTCCGCTTAAGAATCCCAAAGGTCAGAGTTCTGGAAGATGAAGAAGGTTCAAAGGAGATTGAACTCTCAGATGATCCCTACGACTGTATTCGCCTGAATGTGGAAAGTGTGCCGTGCATAATCACACTAAGCAAAGTGAGATGAATCTGCTGTTTGTCTTTTATATACATTTTGGGTGTCAGCCTGGTTGAATTGGTAGCACTCTCACCTCTGAGACACAGATTGTGGGTTCAAGCCTCATGTTTGCACTTTAAGTTCACTGGCTGACACTCCAGTGCAGTACTGGGGTGTGCTGCATTTTGGAGCTGTCCTTTGGATGAGACATTACGCGGAGATCCTGTTTGTCTGTTCCCATTACACTTTTGAAAAGAGGCGTTTCTCCTGTGTCCTGGCCAACAATCCCAAATGAAATCACTTCACTTCATAGCTGTTTGTAGGATATTGCTGTATGCAATTTAATGCCCCTTTTGTCTTCCAAGTACACAGTTATAAAAATTTATGGTAAAATCCCATGAAGGCTTTGAGGCGCCTCAATAATGTGATAAGGCACTATATCAAATGTATGGATTATTATTATACCCCTTTTTATCCATGGTTTTGATATCTTAATTTATCTTGCGTCCAGCATTGCCTATGTGGGTGTGAAAAAAAACCTGACTATGTTCATTATGGTTATTGTTAGTATACTTATTTTCAGTAGATGAACACTTTGTATGGGTACAGAACCACTTAGTCAGTTTCTGTAACTTATTTGGGGATTTGTATTATGTATTTCTGGGCACCTGGACAAAGTAGTTTAGATGGTTTTTTAACAAGGCTGTTAAAAATACAACAGATGCAGAGGAATATCAGTATAGTGAGAAATAGTTTGAAGCAAACTGTTCAGCTATGGCTGAATAGTGTAAATTGCAATGTTAGAATTATGTTCTACTGTTTCTACTTAATTTGATACATGTACCTTAGTCTCGGAGTCCCGCAGCGAAGTGGTGACAGCATTCGCCAAGCTAGAGGACCCAGACTTGATTCCTGTGTGGGGTGAAACCTTCAATGGCATGGGCCTTCCTGAAATAATCTTCCAAGCATAAAGATTATGCCTCTGGGAATGTCATATCCAGTCTAAGATTTCTGTTGATTTTCTGAGTAAACATGAACTAACACTGCACTGATCTGCTCTATGTAAATTGGTACATGCCTATAATCCATGTGTCAGTGTCTACACTAAAAATAAATCCCTGCACTTAATAAAGTGCCTCAAATCCTCAGTGCCTCAGTGCTCAGAGCAATATCCCACAAACAGCTATGAAGTGAATCATCAATTTTATCTCGGGATTATTGGCCAGGAGAAATCCCTTCTCTTTTCAAATAGTGCCATGTCATCTTTTACGTTCACCTAAACAGGCCGGTGACATCTCAGTTTAATGTCACATCCAAAGGACGGCATCTCCAACGAAGAAGAACACTTCCAGCATTGCACTGGGGTGTCAGTTTGATTTGATCTCAAAGTCCCTGGGTGGGGCTAGAACCAACAAACTTTGGACTCAGAGCTGAGTGTGCTACCAACTCCAAGCTGACATACATTACTGTAAATTCCAGGGCTTTACTCACCTACAGCCTTGTAAAAGGGCAAACATGTAGGAATGAATATTCTGCGTTATATTGGGTTCAAACCGTAGGTAGTGCAAGGCATTAAAGCAACGCCAAAACAAAATATATGAAAGAAAATGTATACTAAAAGTGTTTTTAAATTCAAGTAATATCCCATGACAAACCCTTCTTGCCACATCCAACATTCCTCAATTTGGTATTACGTGGAGTTCTGTAACATAGTGGTTACAGCACTACTCTACAGAAACACTACAGGATATTAGGACGCTACCCCATGTGAAGGGCGCTATATAAATAGTTGTAGAGTACTCACCTCGCAAGCAAGAAGACCTGGGTTGGATTCCCGGGCTGGGCAAAACCTTAGGCAAGTTTCCTTACTCCACATGCCTCTGTTTACTTAGCAGTAAGTTGGAACCCAGTTGCTGGTCGATTGGCGGATTGCTTTCTGGGGATAATAATCCCTCTCCAAAAAAATTAATTTTGACACAAAATACACAGTTAAAATCACTTCTCAGTATATTCTCTGAAGCGCTTGAGACGTTTCAATGACTTAATAAAGCACTATATCAAATGTCAAGAATTATTATTATAGTCAGTAACCACTTGGAGCTTCAGGGAGAAAATTCTGAGTTTCTACTATTCTACTTGAGTTTCCTATTAACATGAGAAGGTTGCACCCTGGACTTGCCCACAATAGTGAATTTAGAAATTGGCTGGTACAATGACAATCATCAGTTCTGTGGTTTCCACAACACAGTTAAACTTGAGTGTCAAAAATAAATACGAAGGGTGCAGTTAATTCACTGCAGAAAAGGATGAATGTTCAGTTTTCTGAGAGATTCGTAAAAGCAAACTTATTTTTGGAAGGAAAGGATTTTAAGAGGTGACTTGATTTAAGTCTTTACAATACGGAAATATAATACAAAATTACATTTGTATAGCACTTTCACGTCGGGAGGACGTCCCAAGGCACTGAACAAAATGAATGAATAACGTGGTCGTATTTAATTTAAACTGGTTATGTGACCAGAGAGTACCTAAATGCAAAATCTGTGATAACTGGAACAAATCCGGAATAATTTAATGTTTCCCAACGATGAAATATGTAGAATATTCTCAACAAAAGCAGCAAATACCATTCCTTTTAATAAAAGAATAACCAGTTTAAGAATTGGGATTAAAGGTTTATAGCGATAATAAGTCTAGACGAAGATGACCAAATATTCAATGGAATGCTATAGTTACTGTCATATTGAGACCATGGGAATGGAATTTGTAGAATGAGCTGGCGGCGGCTGTATAAGACAACGTGTGGTTGGATTGTGGCCGACAGTTCTTACTTGAATTTACTGTTGGAAATTGGAGAGAAGATAATAATAATCCTTGCATTTGATATTGAGCCTTATCACATCTTCAAGACGTCTCAAAGCACTTCACAGAATATACGGTAAAGTGAATTGACCTTATATTTTGTGGGCTTCTCAGACTTAGAAGTTTTAGCTGTCACCTCCATTAAGAGGTCAAATAAATAAATTCATGGCTGCTTGTGGAACATTGCCTTGTGCAAAGTGGCTGCCATTTCAACTACAAAATATGCAGTCACAATATAAGGACTGAAAAATATCAACATCTCACCAATTCCTTTTCCAATGAAAAAATTAAACTTTTAATTTTGAATACCAAAAAGAATATTTCAAATTTTAAAAGTGATAAGTAAACACATTAACACAATAGAAACCTATAAGATTCTTAGGGGTCTTGACAGGCTGGATGCCATGAGACTGTTTCCCCTGGTTGAAGAATCTAAAACTAGGGGTCATAGTCTCAAGATTAAGGGTCAGCCTTTTCAAACTGAGTTGAAACATTTCTTCATTTAGAGGGTATTGAATTTGTGGAATTCTCTACCCCAAAAGGCTGTGGATGCTCAGTCCTTGAACATATTCAAGACTGAGGTTGATAGATTTCTGAAGGATAGAAGGGTTAAGGGATATGGGGATAGGAAGGGAAATGGAATTAGGTCAGAAAATCAGTCATGATCTTATTAAATGGCGAGGCAGGCTCAAGGGGCCGAAAGGCCTACTCCTGCTTCTATGTCTTATGGTCTTATAAAAACATCGACCAATGGGTTTGCTTTACAAACAATAGTTTTTCTTTGAGGTACAGAACACAAACCATCAGGTCTCTCAGATTCTCCTCTTTGGATTCTCTCTTGATGGCCTCCTCTCAGATCTTCCTTTCTGGCCTGGAGCCTCACCAGTTAAATTATTTTGAGGATTTGCCCACATCCCAACAAATAATAATAATATATAATAATCCTTGCATTTGACATAGCGCTTTTTACGTCTTCTAGACGTCCCAAAGCGCTTCGCAGAATAGACTGTACAGTGGATTTGACTGTATATTTGTGGGCGAACGCGGCAGCCAATTGCGCACAGCAGTGTCCCACAAACAGTCGTGGATTGAAAATGACCAATTTATTTTTGTTTTGGAGGGATTATTATTAGGCTCTGTGTGGAGTAAGGAAACTTGCCCAAGGTTTCGCCCTGCCTGGAATTGAACTCGCGTCTCTCGCTTGCAAAGCGAGTGCTCTAACCACTGAGCTACAGGACTCCACACCAGGACTCAAAAGCCTTTGATCTTTACAAACACTTGTTCAGATCTTTACTCACAGGGTGGTTAGAATATATTTCCAACCACCCACTGATTAAAGATCTTAAGTGTTTGTTAAGAAATTCCCTGACAAAATCTTGTAGAATCAGAGACCTTTCGTGTTGGGAGAACATCCCAAAGTGCTTCACAGGACATACTATAAAGTGGAATGTTTGTGTGTGCATAAGAACATAAGAATTTTCTAGGCAAAAGAAGTCCAAGATCCATCCAGTTCGCCTTCCACCATCCTGGCAGTCGCATGACATGTCGTGTCCCAAACTATATATTGTATCCTGAGATATTATTTCCTACAGAAATCTATCTAATTTATTCTTGAAAAAATCAACACTCTGCTTCCACCATCTCCCTAGGGAACCTGTTCCATACGTTTAATACTCACTCACTAAAGTAATGTTTACTTACCCTCCATCAATCGCAGGCTGTGTCCTTTGGTTCTACTGTTTTTATGGGCTAATGAGGCAGCCAATTTGCGCATAGCAATGTTCTACAAACAGCCGTGGAATTACCAAATTTATTTGGGAGATTGTTTTTGCCAGGACACTGGCCATGGGATCTTTAACATCCACCTGAACAGGCAGATTTTAACGTTTTAACGTATTATCTGAATGACACTACCTCCAAAAAGCAATACACCCCCAGCTCTGATTGGAGCGTCATCTCATACTGTTAAGTTCATTAAGTTCAGCATCCTGACGTGGGGCTTGAACCCACAACTGTCTTACCATACATGCTTGACCTTACACATAGCTTTCAATTTTAAGAAAAAATGTCAGTGATTTTTACAAACCAAGTTGTTGTGAATATACAGTAACTGCCATTAGATTGTGTTAAGCACACTGAAAATTATCTGCAGTGTGGTGTTGCTCTTCTAAAAAATAAATAGATAGAAGCTTGAAAAATAGAAATATTAAAAGGTATAGCAGAAAGCAGAAGTGGGATTAGAATTGGTGACTCATTTGGAGAAAATCACCAGTGTAGACTTGATGGGTTAAATAATAATAATGATCTGTTAATGTGTTGTACAATTTTATGATTCAATATTGGGGTTGAAAAACCATTGCTGATGAAAGCAATAATGTTAATCACTGCTTGATGAAGTGCCTCCTAATACAAAATTCAATGGGAAACCAGGCTCTCTTAAGAGCAAAGTTTGTGTGATTTACAAAAGAATTCAAAGCCGGGAAGTGTTTTTCTGGCAGTGAGGGTCTTATGACAGACACTTTCAGCAGCTGTGCATTTTTCAACCCCATTAAGATCTTTTATGCCAAGCTTTTGTTTTAATTAGAGTAAAATTAAAGAGGCTTTACAGAATCAAATTCCAACAGCTGGCTAAAGGGGCTGAGCAATGCATTTAATATTGTGTCCATTCATCATAAGCCTCAAGCAGTTTAATCTCATAATTGTTTTTGGTGCTCACTGAAATAGTAAAGAGGTTAAATGCAAGCAGCAAGGAAGTTAGCATATTTGTGGATATGGTTATCACCTTTTCATGCTTTTTCATCTGTACTCTCTGCTGTGTCTTTGACCCCATAAAGCAAAGTGCCCTTCACATGCCAAGCCTTTTTCAATGATAGATAATCAAATTCAAAGCAATTCTTTATTCTTAACAATCAATGTTTGTGGTTTGGATTGCAGATTGGTTACAGACATGTGGTGGATGCCACCTCCCAGGAGGAGGCTTGTTGTATGGCCAGCTTGTTAGTCTCTGTCACTGGCAAAGGGACCATCACTTGCTTCAGGAAAATTGGAGGAGGCAGTTTGGATCCAGCAAGCATCTTTGAAATGTTGGAGGTATGAATTGAATGATTGAAGCAATTATTAAGTTATCACAATCTCTTTATTACTAGTTATCTACGTTACCTCTGTTGTATTCTTTCTGCTCCATATGAGCATGTAATGAGTTTTGAGTTCTGCACAACCTGGTTGGTAGGATGTTCATAGGGTTAATGGCAAGCCTCTGACAGCTGTTGCAGGCTACTTGCAGGTTTGTGCAGTTAGCACTGATCAACCTCAGCTTTCTCCAGCTTGGGACTCTGCTTTGTGTCCTGCTGAGTGCAGTGACCGGGGAATCTGATGTATGAGCCAGCATTTCATGGTGTAGCGTGCTAATGCCTCAGTGTCGTGTACCATGAACTTCCTTGATTGAAATCTGTAACCAACCCAATTATAAGATAAGTGGTTAATAGACTTCCTAATGATATAATAGACTTTCTAACGATATGCATGTTTGAGGTCCAAATCCAATATTTTTTGGTGGGGTTTCACTTAGATTATTAACTTGGCAACATCACTGCTTAAAAATAACCATGAGCAATCTTTTCAAAGTGTACAAGCTACATGTTGTCATTTGCAATTTGATAGTTAATGTGAACTGAATTATTGAAATAATCATAACGGCTAAACATCAGAGTAGTTGGATTGTTGCCGTCCTAATTATAAGCTCTGATAAGCTAGAACTTTTCAGCCTTGATAGGAAATAAACCAGTGTGTATCACATCCTTAATGGGACAAAGCAAATAAGCCAAGAATAATACTTTAAAGGCAGCAGAACAAGAGGGCTCAGATTCAGGGTTGTGAAGGCAAACATCAATTGATCTCCACACGACATTATTCTATTTTGTAAACTATGTTTGGTCTTCCAACTCTTAACTATCAAAACTGGTACAAAAAAGCTTGATCATTGTATTTTTCAGAAAAGCTCCTGTTCTATGTACAAAAAAATGTTTCTGCGATATTTGAAAATTAAAATTGCCCCACTGCCACACAAATCTTCCCCTAGAATTGTGACTGCATCCATTTGCAACCAATTTATCTTTTACTGCAGGAACAATATACAATTCCTCTCTGATCAGTGCTCTGTTGTACAGATAAATAAGTTTATTGTTGAAGTAAAAACTCATGAAAACAACCACAAGATTACATTTGTATAGCACCTTTCACGTTGGGAGGACATCCCAAGGCGCTGGACAGTGTAAAGCATTTCAGGGAGGGAAAGGGGGGGTGACCGATGACGTGGTCGAAGAGGAGGGTTTTGAGGCTAGACTTGAAGGAGGCCAAGGAGGGGGGAGGCAGAGTGATTGGGGGATAGAATTCCAGAGGTTGGGGGCAGAGTGGCTGAAGGCTCTCCCGCCAATGGGATGTTAGATCTCAGTCCACCCGTTAAACTAATTAGCTTTTCAGTTGCACCCATGCTCTGTGTCAATGTTCAGTATCATTAAGTAACTCCGTCAAAGATCATTATTCAAATACTTATAATAATATTAATCTTTGCATTTGATATAGCGTCATATCATGTCGATGAGATGTCTCAAAGTGCTTCATAGAATATAGGGTTAGGGAATGAATTGTGAATTGACTCTGGGACGCTACCCTGTGTAAGGGGTGCTATATAAATGCAAGTTGTTGTTATTGACTGTATATATTGTGGGCGAAACATAGTAGTGTCCCACAGTCATGGATTGACTGCACAAATTATTATTTATTATTGATTTATCACTTTTGAAGGGATTATTACCCCTGGAAAAGCGATCTGCCAATCGCCTAACAACCAGGTTCCTACTTACTGCTCGGTAAACAGAGGCATGTAGAGTAAGGAAACTTACTAAGGTTTTGCCCTGCCAAGAATCAAACCCATGTCCTCTCGCTTCTAACCACTAAGCTACAGGACTCCATGAGATGGTATCTCAGAGGAGTGGAGAGGAAAGAAAAATGCGAGGCAGATGTCTGTTGCAGACCATCCCTTGTTGGGTAACTGGGAAGATGTCATTTGCCTACCACGTTCTGTTTGAAAGATAGCAGGCTGGGGACTGAGAGGAAAAGGTGAAAAAATCAGAGTTCAGTGGGAAGCAGTGTAGTGCAGGACCGATGAGAGAGAGAATTTGTTGAAATCAGAAACTAATGCACCTCGTCTGAAGTTTGCTGTAGATTTGATTCCTGATTGAATTGTCTGACAGGATGAAGTTGATGCTTCATTATATTCACTTTAATGATTTAATGATGCTTTTTTCCCCCCCCCCCTCCTCCCCACACACTATCAGACAGGAAAACGAGTGGGAAATGCTTTACATGTATCGTTACAAACCACTTTGGAAAAAGAAGAAAGTTTAGGAAAGAAACGTGAAAAGGTTGGATTTCTGGGTTGAATTTCAAAATGTAAATATTTTTTATAATAAAAGATTTGTTTATTATGTCTCTGTCTCATGACAAATTTATGATGAACTTGTGAAATATATACATTTTAGTAAATGCATAAATCCTAAACTTACAATAAATCTTGTTCTCATATTTGAATCCCTCCATGGTCTTACTCCACGGGTAAATTAGAAACAAAAATGTGAACAGGAAGCATCAAATATATACTTGATGCATATGATATTCCATCATTGAGTTTAACTAAAATATGATGAATCCTATCCAGATTTCACTTGATTTACTGTTTATTGTAATTTTTTTGCCTTTGGGATATGGATGAGGGAAAAATGAGATGGACTGTGAGACGTTACCTTGAGCCCCCCACTCCCAACAAAATCTCTGCCATCCAGTGTCAGCATTAAGCACATTGAGCAATCTCTAGTAAAGTATAAGCTACGTTCATCTAAATGCAGCTTCATCTAAACCCTGTAACAATTCTGTTGCCGACGTCAGTCAGCATTGTTCATTCACTAAGTGAGTGCTAGATGTGCAGAATAAGGAACAGGTTTGGGCTTTGTGCCCACCCTACCAGGAATTGATTTTAAACAATTCCACGTAGAATTTTACTTTCCAAGATTTCATTACGTCAGTTGTGCTGATTTCTAAACCAGGTTGCAGCAATAAAAGAACAATGTTCGATCCCATCATTCCACTCTCCCTAAATATTTTAGTTCTTCCCAGTGCATAGAATAGAAACCGTCTGGAGCTACTTGTACTGTATCACATTGCTGCGCTGCCAACTTCAAATGGGGACAACTGTTCCACTGCTATTATTATTAGGCATCGCACTTTGTGATGAATTTACCCTGCTGTGTGTCAAGCTTTGCATAAATCTGGTGCACATTGTGCTAAATTAATATATGCAGTTCTTGTTAACTGTTGTGTGACCTAAGTGAAATGTGTTCAGTTTCTGCAAGGAAATAATAGAGCTGCACATCAGTAATGTTGAACAGCAACGAACAACAAATTACACTTGTATAGCGCCTTTCACGTCAGGAGGACTCCCTAGGCGCAGCTGAACTGGTGGTTGGGATCACGAAGGGTGGAGGATGGGGAGGGTAGCGGTAGGAGGGTGACCGAAGGTACGGTCGAGGAGAATCTAATCTTGAGATGGTTGTTGAAGGAGGCAAGGGAGGAGCCGAGGCGAGGCAGAGGGACTGGGATGGAGCTCCAGAGGGTTGGGGGAGAGAGGCTGAAGACCTGCCCGGCAATGATGCGGCGGGCAAGGCGAAGGACGTGAAATAGGCCAGAGCCCGCTGAGCAGACAGATTGGTAGGGAGTTAGGAGGTCACAGAGGTAGGAAAGGGCAAGGCCGTGGAGGACTTTGAAGGTGAGGACCAGGATCTTGAACTGTATCCTCTGAGTGATGAGCCAGTGCAGCTGGACGAGGATGGGAATAATATGGTCATGGAGCTTGGTGCGGGAGAGGAGAATTCTGGATGATCTGCAGCCTCTGGAGAGAGGAGTTGGGGAGGCCGACAAGCAGGGAGTTTGCATAGTCGAGCCTGGATGTGGTGAACGAGTGTATGAGGGTCTCGATAGCCTGTGGTGAGAGACAGTGGCGGAGCCGGGCAATATTGTGGAGGTGGGGAAAGATGGAGTGGGGTGCAGAGTGCATCCATGAAGAGTGATGCTGATGGGATATCATATGCATCAAGTATGCTGTCAGGTATGGAGGTGCTGACAGGAGCCATGCCATGCCTCAATCTTGCTGACATTCAACTGGAGAAAGTTTGCTCTCATCCAGAACTTGATGTCTGACAGGCAGTCTGTAAGGACAGCTGTGGTCCTGGAGTCGAGGGTGGAGTCAGAGAGATAGAGTTGGGTATTGTCCGTATATATGTGGAAGTTGACCCCATGTCTACGATGATATCACCAAGAGGGAGCATGTAAATGTTGAAAAGGAGGGGACCAAGGACAGGGTCCTGAAGGATGCTACACGTGACAGTGTGGGGTACTGGAGGAGAAGCCGTTAGTGGAGACCCAAAGTGGAGATGGTGGGAGAGATGGGATTGGCACCAAACTAGGGCAGGTCTGTGAAGGTTGAGCTGAGAGGGCATTGAATAAAATGTATTGGTGCTTGTTCCTGAACCTGAAAGGAGTGACATACTAGCTTGGTACTAAATAATGGTGCACCTTTAGTCTGTTCATGAAGGTGTCAGATGAGATCATTTTTGCAAGGAGGAAAAATTGACAGAAGATTCACTCCAGTCACAGTTTTTCATTCACTAAGAGCTAATCGAGCATTGATCTTAACCTCCTGAAGACCTACGTTTCCAATTTTAATCCTAGATTGTGCTAGTTCTTCCACGTTTTTGCTGGAGAGTGCTGAAAACAATCTAGGTGTAAATTAATAAATCATCAATCTTTGACTGTATAATTAGCCGTTGCTAGGTAGGGCTTTGGAACGTTTAATGGAACTTTGAGACAGAGTTGCTATAATCCTAAAAGGATATTGGATTTCTTTCCATTATTGTAATTGGCAAATGTTTGTCTCTTCCGTGCCAGGAATGACATTTTTTAACAAATATGTAATCTGGAATGGAGATGTGATTTTTTTTTCTCTCTCTCTCTCTCTCTCTCTCTAATATATATATATATATAATGGATCCATATGGTATCCATTATTGTTCATGTCAAAGGCTTATGGGCAAAGAATAATATTGGCTGCAACGTCTCGAAAACTCCAGCCAGCTGGACTTTCTGCTTATGTAATTAAGGTTTATAAATAATCCCTGTGTTTGATGTAGTGCCTCTAACATTGAAACGTCTCAAGGGAATTAAAGGGAATCGTTGTCAAGCGTATTTGTAGGGAAATGTGGCAGTATTTTTGCACACTCTGGGATGCTACCCCATGTGAAGGGCGCTATATAAATGCAAGTTGTTGATGTTGTTCTACAAGCAGCCATAAATTATAAATTTGCTGTAGGATTCTTGGTCATGAGAAAATCTCGTTTCAATTTGAGTCATGGGATTTTTAACTCCACCAGCAACTGGGCACTCAGTTTAATATCCAACGGACAAATAAAGAACAGTCTATCTTGATGTGTTCCAGGAACTCACAACATTGTGACTTAGAGGTGAGTGTTTTGAGTCAAGCTGACACGTGGTAACATCCATAGTGGTGTGTTTTCAGATGAGACGTGCGATATTATCAGCAAGTGTCATGAACCCTGATTTATTTTATTTTATTGTGTACTGTTTATAGTGCCTCTGTTTGTTAGGAAGCTATCTCACATGAAATCCAAAGCTGTCCTTTCTCCCTCACATCCGCACTACAACTGGCACCGCCTTCCATCACCTTCGGAACATCGCCAGACTACGGCATTACCTCACCCCTCACGCTGCTGAAACCCTGGTCCACGCCTTTGTCACCTCAAGGCTGGACTATGGGAACTCTCTCCTCGCCGGCCTTCCCGCCACCTCCCTCCACAAGCTGCAGGTCATTCAGAACTCTGCAGCTCGTGTACTGTCCCGCACCAGGCTTCGGGACCACATCACTCCCACCCTCGCTCGCCTCCACTGGCTCCCCATCCCCAGAGGATTGATTTCAAGATCCTCATCCTCACCTACAAGGCCATTCACGGCCTTGCTCCCTCCTACCTCTCCAACCTACGATCCCCCTACCTACCTGCCCGTACCCTGCGTTCCTCTGGCTCCGGTCTGCTCCACGTCCCCCGCCCCAACCGCCCTACCATCGGTGGTCGGGCCTTCAACCTCTCAGCCCCGAGGCTCTGGAACTCCATCCCCCAGTGCCTTCGCCGCTTCCTCCCTTTCCTCCTTCAAGGCCGGTCTCAAAACCTTTCTCTTTGACCGTGCCTTCAGCTCCCCTCTCAACTCCCTTCCCATCCTCGCTCCCTTCCTTCCCTCCCCTCACCCTGACCATTTCCCCCCTCCTCGCTCCCTTCCTTCCCTCCCTCACCCTGACCATTTCCCCCCTCCTTGCTCCCTCCCTTCCCTCACCCTGACCATTTCCCCCCTGCTCGGGTCATGACCCAACTGTGCAGCGCCTTGGGACGTCCTCCTGACGTGAAAGGCGCTTTATAAATGGAATCTTCTTGTTGTTGTTGATAAACTGTAAAGTGAATTGACTGTGTTATTTTAAAGGCAAATGTCCCACCAACAACCAGGAACTGAATGACCAATTTAACTGGAGGAGACTTGGCTCAGAACAAATATCCTTCTCTTTTCAAATGGTACCATGGGTTCAGCCCACCTGAAACAGGCATAATAATATAATAATCCTTGCATTCGATATAGCGCCTTACCACGTCTTCGAGATGTCTCAAAGTGCTTCACATAATATACTGTAAAGTGAATTTACTGTGTAATTTGTAGGCGCAACACGACAGCCAATTGCACACAGCAGTGTCCCACAAACAGTCCTGGATTGAATGACCTAATTTTTTTTAATGGGTTATCCCCAGAAAAGCAATCCAATAATCGGCTAGCAACCGGGTTCCTACTTACTGATAGATAGACAGAGGCGTGTGGAGTAAGGAAACTTGCCTAACATTTCACCCTACCTGGGAATCAAACCCAGGTCCTCTCACTTGCGAGGCGAGTACTCTAACCACTGAGCAGCACACTTCCACAAGACAGGTGGGACCTCGGTTTAACATCTCATCCAACGAATGACAATGCCTACAATATAACAGTTCTCCAACATTGCACTGAAAAATCAGCTGATGGACTGTGAAATCCATGTATCCAAAGTAGGACCCACAACCATTCTATCCCAGAGGTGAAAGTGCTAGCACCGAGCCAAGGTGATACACTATCTTTTATTTGTATATTGTATTGCGGCAAAATCAGTTTGCTGATGCTCAAAGGGAGTTGCCCCTACTTATTCCATGTCCGGTGTTCAGCCTGTGACATCTTACTTTCATACCACTAATGAGTACAACAGAATGTGCTGCTATTTAAATTTAGAGCAACTTTGAATCCTAACCATTCATCCATGTGCTGGAGAAAATGCCCTGTCTTGGCTTCTTCAATGGCTTTGTGGGCAAAGATTGCACCATTGTACCACTAAGCCGTACTGACCAGAAAGTTTCAGGCTCTGTTCCTGATCTGTTCTGAATTAGCTGATCACAGATAGGATGCCAGCAACATTTGGCTTCAGGGAACTTTGTGAGGAGAAAATCAGCCAGGGTTTCCTGATTCTAATTCAATAATGACCTAAGCTGGAAAGTGTATATGGGTGCGGATGTTGGATGGGAACCATCAAGCAAGCTGTGATTCTGCCACAGTGAAATAGATTGACTGGTCTCACTAAGTTCACACATGGAAAAAAACATGTGGATGAGATACTGAAAGGCTGGAGAAGCTCGAACAAAAATAAAATGGTAATTACAACTTACCATTACAAAACATGTTATTTGTCTAGCTAGGGTTGCCTGATATATCAGAGCATTGGTTGCAAGACTCAGGGCACTACCCAAATCCGATGAGCAACACATGCTTATCAACTGTTATAAATTGCTTGTATTCCTGGTGTTACTGGGAACCTATATGTCTTCATGAGACAAGTATCCTCAGGCAACCATGTTAACCACAGGGATAAATTGCCTGTTAACCACAGTGATAAGTTGCTCCCTTGACAGGGATCGCTCTTGCAATACAATACAATTTACATTTATACAACGCCTTTCACCTCAGGAGGGAAGACAGCTTCAAAGTGCTTTGCACTGCTGGCTGGGCACCCAAGCTGGGAGTCGGAGCCAGGGTGGGAGAAGGGGAAAGATGACTGAAAGCATATTCAAAGAGCTACATCTTTGTCGGGTCCTTGAACGAGGTGAGGGAGTGTGTGAGTCAAGGAGCTCCAGGATACAGTTCCAGAGAGTGGGGGCAGAATTGCTGAGAAACAGCCCACCAATGGTGGGGCAAATAGGATGGGCGACATGAAGCAAGCTGGTGCTCACTGAACAAAGGGAACGCTGGGGTGGTAGGGTTGAAGAGGGTGCAGAGGTATGGTGGGGCGAGACAGTGGGAGATTATTTGAAAGTCAGAACAAGGATCTTGAATTTGATCAGCTGGGTTGAGGCGCCAATGGAGCTGAGCAGCCTTACCTCCCTCCTTTTCCTCCTCCTATCACCAGGACACAAATCAAAGTAGACCATGTGGCATTAAAACAACATTTGTTTTGGAATGCTTGTTCTAGATGTACAGGGTTAATGTCAGGATAGTACTGCACTGCAGCTTTGCTGACCACGGGTGCTGAAGAATACACAGTGCTAAAAGTGAACAGCTAGTTAGATGGAGAATTGGAAGTAAAAAGAGTTGTGAGTAAATGGTGCCTGCCACTGCTATTCTTAACTCTGTCCGTCATTTAATTCCCCATCCAACACAGGCCTGTCATGGAGGTTATACAACCCAGAGGTTTGCAGGATGGTATTTCCAATCAAAGCAAACTTCTAGTGTGTTGATTTTGCTATTTTTAAAGAGGGAAGGGGTTGTTTTGGCAGTCACATGGAACATAGAAAGGAGGCCATCCATCCCATCGGGTCTGTGCCACATTCACCAGCTTGTTCAGATAATAAAAATCACTGTGCACTTTGAATCCCTCCATGCGCAAAGCAGGGATTTGACACTCGCTAATAGTGGAGTCATTCAAGCACACAGTCAAGGCAAATGGCACAAAATCAGATTCTTGGAAACAAAATTAGAACAATTGGTCCACAGCGGTGTCCCACAAACAGTGATGGATTGAGTGACCAAATTATTATTTTTTTGGAAGGGATTATTATCCCCGGAAAAGCAATCCGCTAATCGACTAATAACCGGGTTCCTACTTATTACTAGGTAAACAGAAGCGTGTCGAGTAAGGAAACTTGCCTAACGTTTTGTCCTGCCTGGGAATCAAATCCAGGTCCTCTTACTTGCAAGCTGAGTACTCTAACTAATACGCTGCAGGAAGCTGACCTCAAACTTAAGACGGAATTCAACAAGCTGTCTGAAATGCATGCCACCTAAACAGAGTAAATCTAGATCCAGGTGAAATTTCTCTCTTCAAATGCACTCAATAATGTTTTAGAAATTCAATAATGTGTTGCTCAGGATATTGAATGTGAGCCCAGTTAATAATAATAATAATAATCCTTGCATTTGATATAGCGCTTTTCACGTCGGGAGGACATCCCAAAGCGCTTCACAGCGCTTCACTGTAAAGTGAATTGACTGTATATTTGTGGGCGAACGCGGCAGCCAATTGCACACAGCAATGTCCCACAAACAGTCGTAGATTGAAAATGACCAATTTTTTTTTTTTGGAGGGATTAGGCGTGTGGAGTAAGGAAACTTGCCCAAGGTTTCGCCCTGTCTGGAATTGAACTCAGGTCTCTCACTTGCAAAGCGAGTGCTCTAACCACTGAGCTACACACAAGACACACAAGAGGCAAAGCCTTTAAGTACAAATCAACATCAGGATATTCCGAGGAAAGGGGACTGCAGATTTCTCAAATATTCTTTAATAAGACCTGGGTACTAACTCTACAGGAACATATAGGACTGCAACAAACTCCTCTTAAATTTTACACAACATCCTATCTCTTACAACTAGTAACTCAAGCAGATGGAAGTAACATAAAGTTTTATTTTTTGTTGGGCATTTGATCACTCTTGTTACATAAACATTGTTATATAAAGGCTTCTGCCACATTTCCTCTGGATAAAGGCCAGTAAAACAAGATGTGAAGTGCAGCTGCAGACTGCTGGCCTGCTGTTCCACTCAGATGTTTGAATGCTCTTGCATGCAGGCCACAGCTGCCTCCTATTAGCTGTAGTCTCATACCATTCACCTCATCACATTAGTGTTGGAACTGAGAAGAATTCCAAATATGAAGATTTTTCAGCTCAGGTCAATGTGGCCTCGGGATCACTGGTGAGTGGGGCGTGGGGAAGGGGGGAATTCTTTTTGGTTGATTTAACAACATCTCCACACACCTTTCCGAGGTGTAACGTTTGCCCAGCACCAATAGGACATTTTGAGGCACTCCAAATCAGTGCCCGCCTCAATCTTCAGACAAAAGATAGAACTGTAGAGAACGCACTTGTTTACGATGAAAGTTATAATAATCCTTGCTCTTGAGGTACTCTCATGGCTACAATGTCAATAATATTGACCGTAAGTGCACTGTACAAAATTAAACCAGGTCCACTGAGTTGAAGAGGCTCGTTGCCTAGAATTGCTTAGCAAGTCACTGAATGTGACTCTGTCTAACTCACACTTTGCATTATTCTTTAACAAACCAGCGTGTTACTCTCCTAGTTACTATCTCCAACACAAAATTGTTACTCGCCCTATTACTGTGTCTCTCTAACACTGCAGTATGTGACTCTGTTACTGTGTCTCTCTAACACTACGGTGAGTTAGTTTCCTTTCACTTGTATCTTCTTGCCTCCAGCACTGAAACCAAAATTACAGATAATCAACTTTCGGGATAAAACAAATCTAAAATTAAATGTTAAAAACAGAAAATAAAATGCATGTTTGAAAAATGTGTCTGGGACGGTTAATCATGTACAACCCTGCTCAGTGTTATGGTTTCAATCTAAAGACGATTACACAGGAACAGATAGTTTGAGGGTGTTGTTTCCTCTCTGGCCCTGGTTGTGAGGGTGGATCTGGTGTGCGCTGGGGATCTGGAGACTTGGAATCTTTCCTCTTTGGATGGAGTGTCTGGACGTCAGGTTTTCATTACTGCGTATTCCAGCTTCACAACGAGCACAGGATAAATCTAAGCAGTAGCTCTCCTGGACTCTCCACTGTCTCGCACACCATGGAGCTGAGAGGGACATTGTTTGCAGTCTGCGTGCTGTGTCTGCTACACATTACCTACCAGCAGAAGAAAGTTCCAGCCAAGAAGAATAACCAGGCAAAGAAAGGTAAACAGGTTCTTGCTTTTTACTTGCCCTGATGCGTCCGTATGTAAAAATATCAAGTAGAATCCTCCCAAATCTTGAAGAACCTGGGGTCAAAATGGCTATTTACACAGCTGTGTCTGTACAGGATTTGCATATATTGGATCCTACCAGAAATCAGTCACAGCGATCCATAGGAACTCTGCTCTGACCTCGTCTCCTCCGGTTGCAAGTCTATAATAAAGTAATAATAATAAACTGTACATTTGATATAACACCTTTCACGTTGAGAGAACATCTCAAAGTGATTTCCAGGATTTTATTGCAAAGTGTAGTGACTTTTGTAGGCGGACAGGACAGCCAATTTGCGCACACCAACGTCTCACAAACAGCCATGAAGTAAATGACATAGTTTATTTGGGGGATTGTTGGCCAGGACACAGGGAGAAACTCCTTTCTCTTTTCAATGGAGGGCTCCTCCTGCACTATATTATAGAGTGTCAGTCTGGTCCGTGAGTTCAAAGTCCAACGTGGAGCTTGAGTCCACATCCTAAAGACTCAGAGGCAAGAGTGCTACAAATTTAGCCAGGCTCTAAATTTTGCATCTTTAATCCATGTTTCCCCCTTCCCTCCCCCTCCCCACATAAGGTTTCTTCTTTTTGTCGCTGTGCTGTGACTGTTTATGGAGTATTCAGGTAGATGAATTATTTGATAAGAACAGGATTGGGCTGCGCTTTGATGTTTCATCCCCTCCACCCATGGTTGAATAACCTGTCAGTATTCGCTGTCTCGGCTCATGCATGAATTTTCTTTGGTCAGCCGGGTATCTGACTTCCAGAAACCCATAACCTTGCTTAAGAGTATCCAAACCAGACTGAGAGGTCCGTCCATCCAATTGGAATGGAATGCTCTCTCTCTCCCTCTCCGGAGGGATGTGACAAGCAATTATGTGGGTGAGATCCCAGAGGGCTGCCAGGAGCCTGCTGAACCGTACTGGAGGGGGAGTCAGTGATAGCAGGAGGAGAAAAATAATTCCTGTGGATGGATTGTTTCAAACAGAAACAATGTGCTGAAAGCTCTGGGTTAAAATGTACACCATCATCGAGTATTCCATCTGTGCTGCCGGGTACCCCTCACTGTGGAGTTAATGGGCAAGATACTGTATTATATTCACTATTTCAAGCTGCTTATTTGCTAAACAGCTCATTTTTGGCTGGGGAGAGTATAAATTCTGTCAGCGGATCAACCCTAATAAAACAATATTAAATGAATATTATTGTAAGCTGCTTTTGTCCCTACAATTCATAATTATGTCTATGTTCACTTCAATAATAATGAAAGATGGGGAGTGGGGTGGAGGGGAATGGGCGCAATCTGATCTGAAGAGGAAACGTCCACTGGCTGGAGAGTGCTGTTGCTGTCACCTTGTGGTGGTTTATGTCAGTGTAAAATAACACAAGGAATGTTTTACATTGCAATCTTCACCCCAGGATTAGTAACAAATTTAAAACTACCTGGAGGGAAATAAACACAGTGTATTTAGTGTAGAAGCCAGTGTGTGCTCCAGAATGAAACTAAAATTAAATTGAAATGAAATGGAAAATCTCCCAAAAAGGTGAAATGTTTCCTCAATTCATGACATCTTCCAACAATACGATCTTCGTAGTGTGTAATTTAGCGAAATCTTACATGTGATTTCTGGTTGACTGATGTTGAGCTCAGAGCGTAGCTGTATTTTGTGATTTGTTGGTAATTTATTTTTTTACTTGTCACATAGCAGCAGTGACTCCCAGAGTGATCGAAGAGATCAAGAAACAGATTGAATCAATCTTATTGGATCTGGATTCACTGAAGGAACAACAAGCACTGCAAACAGGTAAGAGGAGGGGTATTGAACAACAACAATAAATTGCATTAATATAGCACATTTCACATTTGGAGGAGGTCCCTAGGCTCCAGGACAACACTTTAAGATATACCAAAGCTGCAGGACAGCAACAACAACAACACAATTACATTATATAGCACCTTTCATGTCGGGAGAACGTCCCAAGGCACTGGACAGACAGAGTTACGGACCCGAGCTGAGGTTCGGGGTGGGGGAGGGTGGAGGACAGGAGGGAAGCAGGGAGATCGAAAGCACGGTCGAAGAGGAGGGTCTTGAAAGTGGCGAGGGAGGGGGCGAGACGGAGAGATTACAAGATGGAGTTCTAGAGGGTGAGTGCAGAGTGGCCGAAGGCCCACCCGCCGATAGTGGGGCAAGCAAAGCAGGGGATGTGAAGCAGGCCGGAGCTCACTGAGCGGAGGAAACGAACAGGATGGTAGAGGGTTAAGAGGTCAGAGAGGTAGGGGGGAGAAAGACCATGGAGGGCTTTGAAGGTGAGGACCAGGATCTTGAACTGTATCCTCTGTGTGATGGGAAGCCAGTGGAGTTGGGCAAGGATGGGGGTGATAGGGTCGTGGATCCTAGTGCAGGAGAGGATACGGGCTGCAGAGTTCTGGATGATCTGCAGCCTGTGGAGGGAGGAGTTGGGGAGGCCGACAAGCAGTGTGTTTGCATAGTCGAGCCTTGATGTAATGAAGGCGTGTATAAGGGTTTTGGTGTGACCTCTTGTCCTGCAGCCTTGGTATATCTTAAAGTTGCGAATGGCAACCAGGAAGCAATTCTTTAGACAACAGCTGGAATAGGTTCCAAGGAAAAGTGGAGCAGGCCAGGGTTGGCAGAGCAGAGAGAGTGGGTGGGACAAGAGGATCCCAGGAGATCACAGTGGTGGATGGGACAAGGGCGTGAGGACATTTGAAAATCATTGCAAGGAAATTATGATGGTGCCAAGGAGTACTGAGGGCTGAACAGCGGGGTAGGAGGAGATTAGAGCAATAGGGAGGGTGTTAAGGTTTACAGAGATTTATAGATGATAATAATAATAATCCTTGCATTTGATAGCACCTTATCACATAATTGAAACATCTCAAAGCACTTCACAGAATATCCTGCAAAGTGAACTGACTGCATATTTTGTGGGGGAAATGTGATGGTGAGGACCTGGAAGTCCAAATGCAGCTTTTTTTATAGTCTCTATACACTTACAGCTTGGTTAATAATAATAATAATAATCCTTACATTTGATATAGCGCTTTATCACGTTGTTGAGACATCTCAAAGAGCTTCACAAAATATATTGGAAAGTGGATTGACTGTATATTTTGTTTGCGAAACGTTCCAACCAATTGTGTACAACAGTGTCCCTCAAACAGTCATGGATTGAGTGACCAAATATATTTTTAACGAGGATTTATTACCCCCAGAAAATGATCCACCAATCGACTGACAACCAAGTTCCTACTTAATGTTAGGTAAACAGAAGCTGCAAGCTACAGCAAAGTTGATCACCACGGTATCTCAAAGTACTTTCATCCACTTTGCTTTTTCCTCAGTGTGCCTGCGGGGGTTCAAGATCCTCAGGAAATGCTTCCTGGTGTTCAGTGGGGAAAAGAACTACCACGAGGCAAGCGAAGACTGCATGTTGCATGGAGGGCTCCTCAGCACCCCACGGAATGGGGAGGAAAATGACCAGCTGTACGAATACGCCAAGAATACCGTGGGCCCCAACCTGGACATCTGGCTTGGCGTGACCGACATGGTGACCGAAGGCAAGTGGCTGGATCTGAATGGCAACAACATCACCTTCACCAACTGGGAGACAGAGATTACCTTGCAGCCCGATGGGGCCAGCAGAGAGAACTGTGTGCTGCTCTCAGGCCAGGCCAACGGCAAGTGGTTTGATGAGTCGTGTCGCTCTGCTAAACACTTCATTTGTGAATACAACATTCCGTAAATATGCCACAACATGAAAAACACCATAAAGATTACACAAGTATAATCTAACTGGATTAGTTATGCTATCGATGCTTTACTGGTTTGTTCCTTCAGAACAGACATCTTGTTGCAAATGGTGGAGATATGAAAGCACAGAACCATTGAGAACTGTAGAACCATAGAAACTTATAGCACAGAAGACTACCATTCGGCCCATCGTATAAATATGATTCGCTTTCTTTGGAGGGTGAAGAATAAATACCTTTAAAATTTATATTGGGATTCAGAAACTCCGATGTTTACAATTAATAGAAAAACAACCTGAGTTAGGAACAGTCACAAGATCAGACGAGAGGTTTAGATGAAGAAGATCCATTTGAGATCATTTGATCTCATCCTTCCATAAAACAAACCTACCCACCATCTTCCCATCAAAGTATTAAGCTTTATTTTGAAAATGTGTTGGTACCATAACTCTGCAGAAAAGGTGACAGAGGCTCAGGCTGGATTGCAGGGGGAAGGAGTGAGGAGTAGGTGTCGGTGTGAGAAACACAGCGCTGTTATGTGTTTGATGACTTCTTTGTCACATAATGCACGGCAGGAGGTGGGTGTCTGTTTTATAAACCTTAACCCCAACCAGCACAAAGGGTATAACAAGCAGCACAGAATGTAATAAAAACCTGGTAGACAATGCACTTCCTACATTAACTTTCATATCTTCACCAATTAGAACAGGGTGTCCTTATTAACATTATATTATGCATAGCTCTAATTTGAATACCTTTCCATAAACTGCTGTATTTTCCTTTGTGAGGATATGAATCCCTCTTTCCCTCCCCCTCTCCCTGATCTCCCCAGAGCTTGTCTGATCAGTAGCTGACATGTGGGTGAGTGCCCTGTTCTGGGTGTCTGCCAGTGCCACCTGGTATAACAAGCTCTGGCACTTCAGCCAAGAATAAGTTCCCCTCTGGTTACTCCTCCCCAACTGGTTACCCCTCCCCAACTAGTTACCCCTCCCCACTGGTTACTCCTCCCCACTGGTCACTCCTCCCCCACTGGTCACTCCTCCCCCACTGTTTGCTCCTCCCCACTGTTTGCTCCTCCCCACTGTTTGCTCCTCCCCCACTGGTTACTCCTCCCCCACTGGTTACTCCTCCCCTGCACTGGTTGCTCTTTCCCCACTGTTTGCTCCTCTCCCCTCTGGTTGCCCCTCCCCCACACAAACTGGGGAACCATCAGCGCCAAGGGTGCCTCCACAGGTGCTGCCACTCAGAATGGAAGTGGCAGAGTTGAGGAAGAGAAGACTAAGGGTTGTGGGCACGGACCCAGATACCCTTCGATGCTCCATCATTGGCTTCACGATGTGCCTGTCAAGCATAGTATATGTAACCTATCACCCAATAACTTATCACCAGTGACTCCCACTGCCATTCAGATGAAAGCAACTCTGAGGGGACAATTTACCCAATTGTCCCTCCCTCCCCATGGGTTGGGAAGGGCCCTACTCACAACTAAGACCAGTGTAGCAGATGTGCGTCTTTGCACTCCTTGTCACCATGTGCTATCGCTACACTATGTTGTCCGCGATGTGAAATATTTCTTAGCTGTGCGGGAATTCATAGCTTGCTTAACTTAGTTATCTTGTACTGAACAATTGTGCAATGCATGTTATTGTACTTTCCAGTGCTTGTCTTAAATAAAAGTCATTCAAAACAAAGGTATCTTTTCCCCTCCTATTTTCTTCCAGCGAATCCTGTGAAAAAGCTTTCATCAGATGAGAAGCGACCCATGCCTTGAATTTAATAATCCCTTCAAAAGAAACACTAAATAATAAGAATTTGGTCACTCAATCCATGACTGTTTGTGGGACACTGCTGTGCGCGCTACACAGCACCCACGTTTCTCCCACAAAATATACAGTCAATTCACTTTGCAGTATATTCTGTGAAGGGCTTTGAGGCATCTCAACGATTTGATGAGGCCTAGATCAAATGCAAGGAATATTATTATTATAATTTCTCATATGTGGGCCTATTCTTACTAGAGGTGTGGAGCATCAGAGGCGTGACTCAAGGAAGGTGAGTTGGACTGTAACTGTGTTTATTCTTCCCCCAAGCCAGAGCACCTTATGTATACATGTTACCTCACATTCCTGTCCTAGTGAGCTGGATGAGCACTGAGAAAACCCATGCCAAAAGGAGGCAAGTGTGCTGGAGAAGCTACAACTTTTTGTGAAAAGACGACTGAGGGGAACATATTAAATACGAAAATTGTTTCACAAGATCACACGTATGACCTACTTGACATAACTGAAAGTATTGCAAGTTTACTTTCTTGAACTCATTAAGAACCTTATGGACCTCTGTAAGGTGCCACTGAGATATCTTATGTGGCATAACAGGAATGTGCATGATATGCTCATAGGTGAACCACTTGACCAGAGCAGTGGATAAGGGTGAGAGTTATATATGTTACAGTAAAGTTATGAAACCAGGGATTTCGTGAAATCCCTGAAATTATTTTAAACTGTAAAAAAGTGATTCCAGCAGTCGACAGGGGGAAAGGGGATCCCAGGAACATATCAATATGATGAAATGATCACTTTTTCATGAACTCCTTGATTCCTAATGCCAGTGATTTCATGGTTTCACAATTTTACTGAAAATTTCAGGGATTTCGTGATTTCGCACTTCCTACCACCACCTCCCTAACATTGCCAGACTCCACCACTGCCTCACCCCTCAGACTGCTGAAACTCTCACTCAAGCATTCGTCACATCAAGGCTCGATTACGGGAACTCCCTCCTCATCGGCCTTCCCAACTCTTCCCTTCACAAGCTGCAGATCATCCAAAACTCTGCAGCTCGTGTATTCTCACACACCAGACTCCGTGACACCATCACTCCCACCCTCGCCCGACTCCACTGTCTCCCCATCCCCCAGAGGATCGAGTTCAAGATCCTCATCCTCACCTTTAAGGCCATCCATGGCCTTGCCCCCTCCTACCTCTCTGACCTGCTGACTCCCTACCAACCTGCCCGCTCCCTCCATTCAGCGGGCTCCGGCCTGCACCATGTCTCCCACCCTACCATTGGTGGCCGGGCTTTCAGTCTCTCTGCCCCCACACTCTGGAACTCCATCCTACGGTCCCTTCGCCTCGCTTCCTCCCTTGCCTACTTCAAGGCCGGTCTCAAGACCCTTCTCTTCGACCGTGCCTTTGGTCTCCCTCCCACCTCTCTGCCTTCCCTCACCCCTACACCAGCCCTCCCCCATCCTCGGGCCCCGACACCTAAATGTTCATCGCTTTGGGACATCCTCCCGACGTGAAAGGGGCTCTATAAATGTAATTTTGTTGTTGTTGTTGAGGGACGCATTCTACTCATCTAATTCCGGAAAGTATTAGGTGCAGGTTGGTATGAGCCAAGGCTTGGGCATCCCAGAGTGTGCGTTGGGGTAATTCCTGGAGTCTAACCAACTAAAATCATATAGCTTCCTATAACAATTGGGAAGGTTTAACAAGAACAGTGAACTCCACTGTTTGCACATTACAAATGTGTTGCTCATTGTCTGGTTTGACAAGCTCTTTCCTTATCGGTCTTTGCTGTGATGCTGAGTCAGCAGCAAGTCATCACCCTTGATACATGTCTGGGAAACATAAAAGAGCAGAAGGTAGGTTCATCTGACCAGATAGACAAGGATTTCTGAATACTGCTTGTGGCCTCACTTCTGTGAAATCTCATTGGCCCCCTGCCCAGGTGAGAAGCTGAGCACGGCAAGTCTCTTCATGTTAAAATATTTTCTTTTACGTTTATCTGTTAACAATTTCAGTCCTTGGCACCTTGTTTCCCCTGAATATTTTCAGTTCTGCAAAAGGATTGAGGAATCCTGTTAGAAATTGCCACGTATTCAACCCTATAATGACATTTCAAAATGCGCATTCCTGTGGGATAGTGGTTAGAGCATTCGCCTCGCAAATGAGAGGACCCGGGTTCGATTCCCGGACTGGGCAAAACCTTAGGTATGTTTCCTTACTCCACACGCCTCTGTTTACCTAGCAGTAAGTAGGAACCCGGTTGTTAGTTGATTAATTAACAGATCGATTTCCGGAGATAATGATGCCTCAAAAAAAATGTGGTCATTCAATCCACGACTGTTTGTGGGACACTGCTGTGCACAATTGGCTGCTGAGTTTCGGTCACAAAATATGCAGTTAATTCACTTTACAATATATTCTGTGAAGCGCTTTCAGACAACATTGTGATAAGGTGCTACATCAAATGCAAGGATTATTAAGGATTATAAGAATTAAAAGGAATTGGAAGGAAGGAAGTATTTGAAGAGAAATCTAAAAGGGAATAGAAAAAGAGAAAGGCATTGCAATAGTGAGCTCCAGTGTGGAACTATCAACATGTCAAGTTGGGTGGGTCGAGTGGGTTCCTTCTGTGCTGTAATTTCTATGATCATAGTCATAGCCCTGACTAGAGATTGGGAATTTTGAGTGCAGCATATTCATCACAAAATGTTTGGCAAAGTTACTGGAAAGGAGCAGTAGATTGGGATTAGGATAACCATCTGCAGTGTGGGAGCTGGCACCAGCATAGGCCCAGTGGAATAATTGGCCTATTTTTACGCTTTAAGGTCTATAAAGGGTGTGAGCTGTTTTGGTTGGTTGCTTCACACAAGAATGTACTGTAATGTACATCCAACTGAGCCCCTGAAGCATTATATCATCATTGTAATGAGGGTAACTACAGCTCTTCTCACTTTACCAAATGGTTTGCCAAACACATTTTGGAGTCCTGTAACGTATTGGTTAGAGCAGTCGCTTCGCAAGCGAGAGGACCCTGGTTCAACTCCGAGCAGCAATTAAGAATCCACCTGTTAGTTGATTGGCAGATTGCTTTCCAGGAGTAATAAAGCTTTCAAAATCATTATTTGGTCACTCAATTCACTACTATTTGTGGGTCACTGCTGCATGCAATTGGCTGCCATGTTTCACCTACAAAATTTACCGTCAATTCACTTTACAGTATATTCTGTGAAGTGCTTTGAAACAATTCGATGACATAATAATAATAATAATAATCCTTGCATTTGATATAGCGCTTTTCACGTCGGGAGGACGTCCCAAAGCGCTTCACAGAACACACTGTAAAGTGAATTGACTGTATATTTGTGGGCGAACGCGGCAGCCAATTGCGCACAGCAATGTCCCACAAACAGTCATAGATTGAAAGTGACCAATTTATTATTGTTTTGTTTTGGAGGGATTATTATTAGGGATTATTATTATAATAAGGAGCTATATCAAATGCAAGGATTACTACTATTATTATTTTTACAAAAGACAGTGCCCCTTTAACAAGATCTTTCTTACTCTCTCCCTTGTGCCAAAGATTTTCATTCCTCTGATTATCGAATGGGCTAATTCACGTTTCCAGCTAGTTAACGTGCTTTGAAGCTGATTTCTTTCAATTAATTTCTTTCCTAGTGTATAACAGAATTGAATTTCCTGGGTTTCCATTAGTGAGTTCCAGGTCTCTCTGGAACTGGGGCAAAAAGGATGCATATACAAAATAACAACAACAACAACACAATTACATTTGTCACGGATTTTGGTTATGGCAGAGGACACGGGTTGCAGAGTTTTGGATTATCTGCAGCCTGTGGAGGGAGGAGTTTGATTACAAGCCCTTATTCCTTTGGCCACTCTACTTCTATCCATGATCACAACTACCTTCCCACCGACCTTTCTCTGCCACACACTGATTTCTGTCTATAACAACCCAACCTTCTCCTTCCCTCACCATATTATCCCCACTCCCATCCAACCCAAGTCGCCTTCCCTATCACATGCCCACCTCACCCTAAGCCTTTCCAACCAGCTAAACGTCAGTTGATTAAATGTCTTGAAGCCACTTCAGTTGTTTCACCCAAGATGGAACCAACAAGAACTGACTCAGGAGCGTTTAGGTAACCTGGATATGTTCACGCTGGAGAACAGAAGGCTGAGGGGCGATATGATTACAGTCTTTAAGATTCTAAAGGAACTAGATAATGTATTCCATGATAAGCTGTTCAGAGGACACGGCCTGCGATTGAAGGGGATAAATTCAGAACAAATCTGCAAAAACACTACTTCAGTGAGCGAGTAGTAAACATATGGAACAGGTTCCCTAGGGAGACGGTGGAAACAGAGTGTCGATTCTTTCACGAATAAATTAGATAAATTTCTGTTTGGAAATAATATCTCAGGATACAATATATAGTTTGGGACACAACATGTCATACGGCTGCCAGGATGATGGAAGGCGAACTGGATGGACCTTGGTCTTCTTTCACCTAGCAAATTCTTATGTTTCTTATGAAACACTGTATTAAAGGACACTCACTGACAAGCTATTTTATTCAATTAAAGTTAATTCTAGCAAAATTATTCTCAATTCAGTGGTCTGCAAGCAAAGGCTAAATTGTTAGAGTGTTTTTTGCTGTTGTTAATTTCTGTTCGTTTTTTAAACACATCTCTCAGTGCAAACTAGTCCGAGCTTGTGAATAGTAAACTCAGTTCTTGGCACAGTTAACCCCTCCCAACTGTCTGTCTTGTAGAGGCAGATCTTAGCGGTTAGTTTCCTATGAAGAGAGAGTACACATTGTAGAGAGTATGTGTCAGACATCCATACTAACCAAAAAATAAAACAAATCCTGACAAGCCACTTCACACTGACTGGCTACTGTATTTTAAAGTAATCAGTGATGCTGGATAGATCAGGAAAATAATATTTAAGAAATAAATTGAAACAAAAATACTAAAGACTAGAATTTAAAAAAGCTGCAGTCTGTCTGCATCTGCAGCTGGACAGCCGTAATAATAATTCTTACATTTGATATTGTGCCTAATCATTGAGCCGTCTCAAAGCACTCCACAGGATATATTGTAAAGTGACCTGACTGTGTATTTTGTGGGCGAAACAGTCAACAATATCCTCACACCAGATGACCAGTGCATCTCCCTGACAACGCCAGACAAGACACAGTCAGCATACATGAACATGTGGATAATCCATGCTCTTCTCTTCCCTCCCCCACCTCCCAACTGGATGATTCCCTTTGGTCTCAGACGTAACTCCTAACAGCTGCAGCCTCAGAACTTAAAACACTTAGGTACAGTTGCCGTTTCTGTACCATCAACTGTAACCAGACGGAGTAAGTTGGACTTTGGACAAACTTCATGACTATAGCAGAGCCACGATCCGGCTTAGTTCTTCCAAACGTTCGCCTTTGTGTTCATCACCTTACATTTCAAGCCTGTATTTGTATCAATCCTAAAATGAATTGCCGCTGGAGCAAACAGATGTCCAGCAGAACTGTGTAGATTCTGTTGGGAATCTTTATCTAATCCACGAGTATATTGGGTGTCCTTAATGGAACTAAAGGTCTGATGTATAAATCTATAATATTGTCCGTCTCTGCCATTACCTCTCCCCTCAGACCACCAAGACCCTCATCCACACATTTATCATGTCCAGGCTTAACTGTACCAATGCTTTACTCGCCAGACTCCACAGCTCTTTCCTATGCAAACTGCAGACTATCCTGACAGCTGCAGCCCATGTTATTTCCTGCACTAGGCTCCGCAAAGCCTGTCACCCCCATCCTCGCCCGGCTCTATTGGCTCTCCATCACCCAACAGATTAAGTTCAAGATCCTCGTTCTCACCATTAAATCCTTCCACTGTGTTGCGCCACCCTACCTCTGTAACCTCCTTAAACCTTACCGACCCAGCTGCTGCCATCGCTCAACCTGTTTCATGTCCCCTGCTCTATCTGCCCCAACATTGGCAGGTGGGCTTTCAGCCTTCTGCCACAATCTCCAACTTGCTCCCCTCCCTCATCTTGTTCAAAGTCTGCCACAAGACACAGATCACAAACCCAGGTGCCTCCTTACCAGAGCAATATGGCATATAGCTGGGCAATATAGCAATAGGGAAGGTGTCACTGCTGTGGCTGCTGAGATTCTCCCCCAGCGCTTATAATAATAATAATAATAATCCTTGCATTTGATATAGCGCTTTTCACGTCGGGAGGATGTCCCAAAGCGCTTCACAGAACACACTGTAAAGTGAATTGACTGTATATTTGTGGGCGAACGCGGCAGCCAATTGCGCACAGCAATGTCCCACAAACATTCGTAGATTGAAAATGACCAATTTAATTATTGTTTTTAGTTTTGGAGGGATTATTATTAGGCGTGTGGAGTAAGGAAACTTGCCCAAGGTTTCGCCCTGCCTGGAATTGAACTCAGGTCTCTCACTTGCAAAGCGAGTGCTCTAACCACTGAGCTACAGAACTCCACAAACCTCGTTTCTTGAATGGTGGGTGTGTCAGTATCTGCCTGGCTCACAGGGTCCGCTACTACGCAAGTCTCAATGTGAAGGAAAACAAAAAGACTTGCACGAATGCGATAGCAAAATTAAAACAAGACATGAAAACTTTATTGAACAAGACTCAAATGTTTTAGAACAACAAAATAAAACTCTATCCAGGCCTGTTATGAATGTTATCCTCTAGTCGTCAGCGTACTCAAAGGCCCTGCTCAGATATGAGTAAGGCTGAAAAAAAAGCATGGCTTGGTAACAAATAAATTACACACTTCATTGCAATCCACATTCCTACTACTTCGTTTACATATTCTATTTGAAACATGTTTAGTGTTGAAGAGGGAGTATGGCAAAAGCTAATGGGACAGGTGATCCAACTGGGAGCTGTGAGGCAGATCATTTATAATAAGTCTATTGTAACTATCATTAGTATAACAAGATAACAGGGTAATTCCATGGACCACGTTTTCGGTCATCTTTTCCCCTCTCCATTCCACCGGCTCCCACCACCAGCTCAGATGTGCAGCTGACAGTGTCAAAATGTCCTTTCAAAATTGCCGTTGACATATAATACAATAACAAATTCAAAACATTCAACTCATAATGTATGCAAACTATGAAATGCAAACCACTCAAGTAAAAATGAAGCGCTCTTAATGATAGAAAATTATCAAACATAGAAACAATAGGGTCAAAAAAATTAAAAAACATGGAATATATTTTAAAAAGTAGTCATCAGTTTTCAGTAATCAGGATGAACTACACTAATTTGATGAAACCCATCAGCTTACAAAAGACAGCTGATGCACAGTGCTTTTCATTTAATAAGGTCACAGCAGTAAGAATTCATTAGTACTGAATTGGTGCTAGGGAAACTGTTAGCACTAAAAAGTGACAAATCCCCTGGTCCAGATGGCTTGCATCCCAGGGTTTTAAAAGAGGTAGCTTATGAGATAGTGGAGGCCTTGTGTCTGATCTTCCAAAATTCCTTGGATTCTGGAACAGTCCCCATGGATTGGAAGATTGCAAATGTCACACCATTATTTAAAAAAGGTGAAAAGGAAAAGATGGGGAACTATAGGCCAGTTAGTCTCACATCAGTGATAGGAAAATTTTTTAGAATCATTGATTAAGGATGTGGTAGGGCGGTATTTAGGTGAGTACAATATAATTAGGCCAAGTCAACATGGCTTTACAAAAGGGAAGTCATGTTTGCCAAATCTCATAGAATGTTTTGAGGATATTTCCAGTAAACTAGATAAGGGTGAATCAGTGGATGTGGTCTATTTAGACTTCCAGAAGGTATTCGATAAGGTGCTGCATAAAAGGTTAGTCCAAAAGATAAGGGCCCATGGAATTGGGGGGAGCATATTAATTGGCGGGATGTGACTAGTGGAGTGCCACAAGGATCAGTCCTTGGGCCTCAGCTATTTACCATCTACATCAACGATCTAGATGAGGACATCAAAGTTAATAAATCTAAATTCGCGGATGACACGAAACTAGGAGGAAGAGTCAACACAAAGGATGACATTAAAAAAATGCAGCGAGACATAGATAGGTTAGGTGATTGGGCAGGTAGGTGGCAGATGAAGTATAATGTAGGGAAGTGCGAAGTCATCCACCTAGGTAGCAAAAACAGTAGAGCGGGTTATTTTTTAGAAGGGGAGAGATTGGAATGTGTTAGCGTCCAGAGGGACTTGGGTGTCCTTGTACACCAATCACAGAAAGTTAGTCTGCAGGTGCAGGAAACAATTAGGAAGGCGAACGGTATGTTAGCATTCATTATGAAAGGATTAGAGTATATGAATAGGGAAGTCTTGCTGCAACTGTATAGGGCTCTGGTGAGACCACACCTGGAATACTGTGTGCAGTTTTGGTCCTCATTTAAGGAAGGATGTACTTGCCTTGGACGGAGTGCAGCGTAGATTTTCTAGGTTAGTACCAGGGATGAAGGGGATGAGTTACGAGGATAGGCTGACCAATTTGGGCCTATATTCTCTAGAATATAGAAGAATTAGAGGGGATCTTATAGAAACCTATAAGATCATCAAAGGGCATGATAGAGTAGATAGTGGGAGATTGTTTCCCCTGGTTGGAGAAACTAAAACCAGGGGTCACAACCTTAAAATCAGAGGCCAGCCCTTTCGCACTGATTTGAGGAAGAACTTCTTCACTCAAAGGGTGGTGAATGTATGGAACTCACTACCCCAAAGGGCTGTTGACGCTCAGTCCTTGAACATATTCAAGACTGAGATGGATAGATTTCTTATTGCAAAAGGGATTAAGGGATATGGGGACAAGGCAGTGTCAGGTTATTAGCTGGAGTTAGATTAGAAGATCAGCCATGATTGAATGGCGGGGCAGGTTCGAAGGGCCGAATGGCCTACTCCTGCTCCTACATGTTATGTTATGTTAAAATGGTGGGGTAGAGTTCAAGCCTTCAGTAGAGGGCTTTGACCACTCTGTTTGCTTCTGTCACTGGAATCTATTTTTCTTAGACGAAAGGAAGAGAAATAATTAATTGTCTCTGGAAGAACGCACATGGTATATTCTGAAAGTTAGACTTCGTAAGGATTGAGACTCAGGGATTTTTTTATAGAACAGGAGGAAAGAGTTTCCAAGTAAGAGAAAAGCTGACCTACCCATCTTTGTCTTCTTCTTCACACTAATTACTAGTAAGAGATTTACAACTCACTTTGATCCAGCAGAAATATAACATTTAGCTCTGTAAATGAAAACAAACATGTCCCCAGAGTGCTTTTGCCTATGGGCATAAGGGCACGGATATGCTTCTTGCTGCAATAGGGCTCATTGATACAGGTTATGGGCAAGTCAATACTCTGATCACTCGACTGAAACAAAACTCAAAGTGGTGAGCAGCTTTCATGCTTCATGATCTAAATCGTTAAAATATATAATGTATATTGTGGAGCCCTGTAGCGTAGTGGTTAGTGCGCTCGCCTCGCAAGCAAGAAGACCTGGGTTCAATTTCCGGCGGGGTGAAACTTTGGGCATTTTTCCTTCCTCCGCACTCCTCTGTTTAACTAGCAGTAAGTAGAAACCCGGTTGTTAGTCGATTGGTGGATCGCTTCCCGGGGGTAATAATCCCTTAAAAAAAACAGTAATAATAATAATTTGGTTAATCGATCCACGACTGTTTGTCAATCCACTTTACAGTATATTGTGTGAAGCGTTTTGATGCGCCTTGAAGACGTGATAAGGCGCTGTATCAAATGCAAGGATTATTATAAATATATCCAGTGAATGTGTGATCATTCTCATCCAAGAACTTCTCTTTTTTAAAATTAAGCCACAAATCAAAATAACAATCCATGTAATATGCTTCACATATTGAGTCTGAGAGTGCCAGGATTTTTTCTTTGAAGCATTCTTTCCTTTCTTCCCTCCCCTGCTCCACATAAAATCGCCAGATGTTTATGGAAGTGAAGATGATTTGAGTTCAAAGTACAGGATATTAAGTTAACACTGAAATAAAGCCAAGTCATGTCACCTCACCGTTTCCTCTCTATACATATGGAAAATGTCAAATATTTCATGTCCATTTAGAAAAGACAAGACTTGTCAAGAGGCTAAATAAAAGAGCTTTTTACAGAACAGATGGGCAATTGATGTGGCAGGAGCCTTCAAATAATGCTGAAAGATAATGCAAATGGGCACAAACCAGCCTTCAATGCCAGGAGGGGAGGTGGGGGGGTGGGTGGAAGAATGGGACCAAAGGTATATTGAGACCCATCTCAAGACCCTCCTCTTTCACTGTGCTTTCGATTACCCTCCTTCCGCCCCTGCCCTCCACTGTCCCCAATCCCAAATCCTAGCTCAGTCCGAAACATTTACCGTCCAGCGCCTTGGGACGTCCTCCCAACATAAAAGGCGTTATACAAATGTAATTTTGTTGTTGTTCTCTGCCTGGAGTCAACTGTTCTTTATTGCGTACAAATACAGTCACTAACTACACTTTACTGTAAAAATAGTCTTTTTAGGTGTTTCAACTGCATGATAGGGTCAGGTTATATAAAATTCAAGGCTTATTTATTTACCAAAGTCTTACCCGGAACCTCAGAGAGTTAACCCGTTTTATACATTTAACTCGTTCAATCGTAGCATTTGGACTAAACCCATAAATGGAGAGGACTTTTCGGTTTGTATGTACCTCACGACTAATACACATGGGGAAAAAAAGGCTCATTCTTAAATTCCTTTTATCGGATTCAACATTCAAAATCTACCCAAAAAAGTATTTTTGGAGGTATTATGAAAGATAAGATTATGGACAGCCAAACAGGTACGGAGTCTAAATAGTGGCAATAGATCCACTGGAACTTGCCTCCGTACTTGTGCTCTCCGTACTTTCACCAGTGAAAAAAAAGCACAGGGGTGCGGCTACTAATCTTGAGTAACCCATTACTGAGTGCCAAAATCTGGAACTCTCTCCCCCAAAAGGCTGTGAATGCTGGATCCATTCACATTTTCAAGACTGAGGTGAATAGATACGTGTTAGGTCAGGGTTCTAAGGGATTTGGGGCAAGGGCGGGTAACTGGACTTGATCAGCCATGATCGTATAAAATGGTAGAACAGGCTCGAGGGGCTGAATAGCCTACTCCTGTTTCTATGTTTCTGTGAGTGCATGTCAGTGGAAAGCTGAACTGGGCTCACTTCTAATATCAGTGTAGTCACCTGCCCTGACAACTGTGCCTGCTTACGGGTTTCCAAAGTGAAGAAATAGGCACTTGGTTGCAGGGTTAGAGGGTTGGTGTCCCTGCAAAGCTGTAACCTAGTGTTATCAGCAGGGGAGACAATTGTGTCTTGCGCAGGGGGAGTGGGGAAAAACAAGGCTTTTGTCTTTTGATATACAGAGCTCAAGGCACAGAAGAACAATCTATCAAAGGTACAATTGATTTGTTTGGAAAAGCCATCAATTTGTGACCTAAGTCAGACAGACAGTCAACCAGACTCTGCTTGCTACAAACTGGAGTCCTTTGGACTCTCTCCCAGAAAGGTTACCATCTCCCCGTTGCTCTTCCCCAGCTCACTCTTCTGGATCGAGGCTCTGTACAGGGCATTGTCCACCATGGGAACGGTCCCTACACTGTCCTCTGGGCCCGGGCGGCTGCGACGTGCTGGAGGAGTGGGTGCTATGTCTCCCATGGGGCCGGTGAAAGGCTGGTACACGTCCACCTCTGGAATGGAGTCCATCCTCAAGGTATTGAAGCGCGGCCCATAAATTTGGTTTTCATCGATCACGGCATAGATGTGCGAATCATTGTCCTTCCTGCCCTTCCCAAACTTCCACCTCCGTCCAGGCACATTCGCATTCACTCCGGGATTGTAGATGCCAACAGGAGTCTGATGTTGCCTTCTTTTCCTATGTAAATTTAGGGTTTAAAACCAACAAAAGGGGTTGTTAATAATCGATATTATATGAAAGCTCCTAATAATAATAATAAACTTTGCATTTGATATAGTGCCTTATCACGTAGTTGAGACGACTCAAAGGGCTTCATAGAATATATTGTAAAGTGGATTGACTGCGTATTTTGTGGGTGAAACATGTGCCTTTTTGCACACGTTAACATTTGAAAAATTCAATACAACAACAGCAGCAACAAAAAATAACTAGCAGTTATAAATCTCTCTTCACGTAGGGTAGTGTCTCGGAGCGCTGAAATACACAAAGCTTCTGGAAGAAATTCTAAAGGGGGAGGTTGCTATACGTGCCAGGCAAATACTCAGTAATTTAATACATACATCAGGCTGTTCGGAGTGTAATAATTGGCAGTGGAGGGTAAGAAATTTATAACACAGGAGCACAGACCCTGACTGTTTAACCCCATTCTCCTGGTGTTTCCTTATTAGCATTTATACTTCTGAAGGGATGTGATTGTAGAATCACAGAATATTACAGCACAGAAACAAGCCATTCTTCATATGAACTACTAGATCTAATCCCACCCTCCTGCTCATTCCCCATATCCCTCAAGCATCTGCTGAGCATATTGACTGTGCAGTCCACGAGTCTATGACCCGTATCCTCACTCGGATCCACTGGCTCCCCATTCCCCATAGGATCGAGCTCATGGTCCTCGTTCTCACCTTTAAATTCTTCCCAGTCTTGCCCCGCCCTGCCACTGTATTCCTCAAGATATCCTCCCAATGTAAGGCGCGATATAAATGTAAATTGTCTTGTACAGATCACTAGAGCAGACAGCAGGCAGCAGCAGGTTGCTCCTACCAAACCTTACCATCCAAGCCACTCGCTTCGCTCAGCAAGCTTCTTATCCCCCGCACTATCTGCCTCACCATCGGAGAGTGGGCTTTCAGCCATTCTGCCACTCTCTTTGGTACTCCATCCCAGAGGCCCTCTGACTCGCTCACTCCCTCCCCTCTTTAAAGGTACATAGCAGGGGAACATTGCTATATGCAGCAAGACTAAACTTAGTGATTTCACATAATTTACCAGATATATGACTGCATTCTTGACCATCATTCTGTGAAGAATATATTTTGTGAAGCGCTTTGAGATGTCTCAATGACGTGATAAAGCACTACACCAAATCCAATGAGTCATTATTATATATTATTATTATAATTATCATTCCCCTCCCTAACCCCTCAGCTCCCACATCCAGCTCGGGTGCCCAGCCATGTCTGTGAAACACCTCAAGATATCCTCCCAATGTGAAAGGCGCAATATAAATGTAAATTGCATTGTACAGATCACTCTGGAGCAGACAGTAGGTTGCTACAACACACTGGTGACTTTACCAGGATCTATAAATGTAATTTTGTTGTTGTTGTTTCAAAATATAGAGTCAGCCAGTCAGCGGCACGAGAGCGAGGGCCGGGGCGAGGAGAGCAGTCAGTCAGTCAGGAGCAGAGGAAAAAAAAGTGAGAAAATTAAAAAGTGACATCAGAGCGACGTCAGTATCAACAGACTAACAGTGAACTATCAACTATCACTATCAACACATCACACACCTCGGATTTAACTTGATCAATTTACCTTGATTGATTTAACTTAATTTGATCAACTTAATTGGATCAACTTGATTAAATTAAAACTTAATTAACTTAACTAACTAACTCAAGTTGGAAGAGGTGACAATGGCCTGGCAGGTGTTGTGTGAGGAGTGTGACATGTGGGAGCTGACGAAGGGCAGTCTGACCCGGGTGACCACATCTGCAGAAGATGTCTGCAACTGGGGCAGCTCCAGCTCAGAGTGGCTAAGTTGGAATCCGATGTGCAAACACTACGGAGTATCAGAGACAGTGAGTGCTTCCTGGATAGCTACATCCTGGAGCTAGTCACTCCCCTGAGGGAATTATACGGTCCACATTGGTTATGGACAGGATAGGTCAATGGACAGTCAGGAAGTCAGGGGGACAAAGGAAAGAGTGGTAGTAAATCCGGCATTAACCTTGAGCAACAGGTATGAGATCCTTGGAACTTGTCTCGACAAGGAAGCCGGTGAGGTGGAAGGAAAAACCACCTCTAACACTGGGGCAAACGAGCGGATGGTTGTCGTCATTGGGGATGAGACTATTAGACAGACAGACACAATCATCTGCAACACCAACCAGAAGACCCAAAGGCTTTGTTGCCTCCCGGGGCCGGGTGAAGATGTCTTGGCAGGGCTAGAGGATAATTTAAAATATGAGGGCAAGGATCCATTGGTGATACTTCACAAAGGTACCAATGACATCGGTAGAGTTGGCCAAGATGACTTGAGAAGGGAATTCGAAGAGCTGGGGTCCAAATTGAAGTCAAGATCATCGAAGGTGGTAATATCGGGACTACTGCCTGTACCATACAACAATTGGTACAGGGACAAACAAATTAAGGACTTGAACGCATGGCTAAAAGAGTGGTGCAGAACTCAGGGGTTTCTTTTTATGGGCCATTGGCATGAGTATTGGAGGAAAAGAGAGCTCTTTCAGAGAAATGGGCTGCATTTATATTGGGCTGGGACAAATGTCATAGCTAAACGAATTAACAGGGAGATAAATAGGAATTTAAACTAGTAAAGGGGGGGGAATATATAGGTAAGAGAAACCATAAGTTAGCATTAGAAAAAGTAAAGATGATAGTGCAGAACAGCATGCCAGATAATAGGAATATGTTAACGAGAGGTAAGAAGCTTGGCAAAGTAGATAAGGAATCAGAGAGTAGAGGAAATGGTAGGAAATTAAAAATATTTTATCTGAAAGAGCAAAGCATTCAGAATAAAACTGATTAACTAAAAGCACAGATAGACACATATGGGTACGGTCTAGTAGCCATCACTGAAACATGGTTACAAGGAGATCTAGGGTAGGAGTTAAATATTCCAGGGTTCTCAGTTTACAGGAAAGATAGGCACTGTGGGAAAAGAGGTGGGGGGGTAGCCCTGTTAATTAGGGATGAAATAAAAGCAGTGGAGAGGAAGGATCTGAAATCCGATGACCAGGAGGTCGAGACAATATGGGTGGAAATAAAAATAATAAAGGGCAGAAAATATTAATGGGAGTGGTTTATAGACCCCCAAACAGTGATCACAATATAGCACAAGATATTAATCAAGAAATCAGTGGAGCATGGAGGAAAGGGAAAGTGATAATAGTGGGTGATTTCAATCTCCACATAGATTGGGAAAACCAAATTGGCAAAAGTAGGTTAGAAGAAGAGTTTGTTGAGTGTGTGAGAGATAACTTTCTAGAGCAGCAAGCCGAGGAACCAACTAGGGGACAGGCCATCCTAGTTTTGTGTAATGAAACAGGGCTAGTTGACAGTGTAGGTATTAAGAAACCTCCAGGGCAGAGTGATCACAATATGATTGAATTCTGCATTAAGTTACAGAGGGACATAGTTAAATCCGAGGCAAGTATTCTGAATTTAAATAGGGCTAATTTTGTAGGTATGAGGAAAGATTTAGATAAAATAGACTGGAGAATAAGAGGTAAAAATGTAGACCAACAGTAGCAAATATTTAAGGATGTAGTGCAAAATTCTCAGCGGACGCATATTTCCTTGCGGAATAAGAGTACCGCAGGGAAAGCAATTCATCCGTGGCTAACTAGAGCAGTTAGGGAAAGCATCAAATTAAAAGAAAAAGCTTATAAAACTGCCAAGAAAAGCAGCAAATCTGAAGATTGGGAGAGTTTTAGAAACCAGCAAAAAAAAACTAAAAAACTCATTAAGAGCGAGAAAAAGGAGTATGAGGGTAAGCTAGCTAGGAACATTAAGTCTGATTGTAAAAGTTTTTACAAATACATCAAGAGGAATAGGCTACTGAGGGTAGATGTAGGTCCACTTCAGTCAGAGATGGGAGAAGTTGTAATGGGGGCATGGCAGAGTCCCTAAATGTGTACTTTTCATCTGTCTTCACCCTAGAAGACACAACAAGTCTGCCAACAATAGAGATGCACCAAAGGGATAAGGACAGGGAGCAACTTAGGGAAATTTTCATTAGTAGAGAATTGGTGCTAGGGAAACTGTTAGCACTAAAAAGTGACAAATCCCCTGGTCCGGATGGCTTGCATCCCAGGGTTTTAAAAGAGGTAGCTTATGAGATAGTGGAGGCCTTGTGTCTGATCTTCCAAAATTCCTTGGATTCTGGAACAGTCCCCATGGATTGGAAGATCGCAAATGTCACACCACTATTTAAAAAAGGTGGAAAGGAAAAGATGGGGAACTATAGGCCAGTTAGTCTCACATCAGTGATAGGAAAAATTTTAGAATCATTGATTAAGGATGTGGTAGTGCGGTATTTAGGGAGCACAATATAATTAGGCCAAGTCAACATTGCTTTACAAAAGGGAAGTCATGTTTGCCAAATCTCATAGAATGTTTTGAGGATATTTCCAGTAAACTAGATAAGGGTGAATCAGTGGATGTGGTCTATTTGGACTTCCAGAAGGCATTCGATAAGGTGCCGCATAAAAGGTTAGTCCAAAAGATAAGGGCCCATGGAATTGGGGGGAGCATATTAACGTGGATTTCCTACCGGTTAATGGTTAACGGGTAGGAAACAAATAGGGATAAGCGAGTCCTTTTCAGATTGGCGGGATGTGACTAGTGGAGTGCCACAAGGATCAGTCCTTGGGCCTCAGCTATTTACCATCTACATCAACGATCTAGATGAGGACATCAAAGTTAATAAATCTAAATTCACGGATGACACAAAGCTAGGAGGAAGTGTCAACACAGAGGATGACATTAAAAAAATGCAGCGAGACATAGATAGGTTAGGTGATTGGGCAGGTAGGTGGCAGATGAAGTATAATGTAGGGAAGTGCGAAGTCATCCACCTAGGTAGCAAAAACAGTAGAGCGGGTTATTTTTTAGAAGGGGAGAGATTGGAATGTGTTAGCGTCCAGAGGGACTTGGGTGTCCTTGTACACCAATCACAGAAAGTTAGTCTGCAGGTGCAGGAAACAATTAGGAAGGCGAACGGTATGTTAGCATTCATTATGAAAGGATTAGAGTATATGAATAGGGAAGTCTTGCTGCAACTGTATAGGGCCCTGGTGAGACCACACCTGGAATACTGTGTGCAGTTTTGGTCCTCATTTAAGGAGGGATGTACTTGCCTTGGAGGGAGTGCAGCGTAGATTTTCTAGGTTAGTACCAGGGATGAAGGGGATGAGTTACGAGGATAGGCTGACCAATTTGGGCCTATATTCTCTAGAATATAGAAGAATTAGAGGGGATCTTATAGAAACCTATAAGATCATCAAAGGGCATGATAGAGTAGATAGTGGGAGATTGTTTCCCCTGGTTGGAGAAACTAAAACCAGGGGTCACAACCTTAAAATCAGAGGCCAGCCCTTTCGCACTGAGTTGAGGAAGAACTTCTTCACTCAAAGGGTGGTGAATGTATGGAACTCACTACCCCAAAGGGCTGTTGACGCTCAGTCCTTGAACATATTCAAAACTGAGATAGATAGATTTCTTATTGCAAAAGGGATTAAGGGATATGGGGATAAGGCAGTGTCAGGTTATTAGCTGGAGTTAAGAAAATCAGCCATGATTGAATGGCGGGGCAGGCTCGAAGGGCCGAATGGCCTACTCCTGCTCCTACATGTTCTGTTATGTTATTATATACCGAGGAAAGCGTTCTCCCCGCTGGTTACAATGATAAGGATCTGCAGAGGAGCTAATTACCAACCACCAGGACCGTTAACCCATGAGGTATTAAGATTTGAAATGTAACATGTTGGACATTGATCTGATATACCTGTCAGATGCAAATGGTGGGACAGCTACCTGGAACCTTAGACTTACTGCTGGCATCTGAAGCATGAAATTCCTCAGCAGAAAGTCACAAACCTACAGCAGTTGAGTTAACTGTATTCCTTTTATAGCCATTGCAGTGTCCTGAATCCAGTAATAATAATACTTGCATTTGATATAGCGCCTCATCACATTGTTGAGACATCCCAAAGCACTTCACAGAATATACTGTAAAGTGGAGTGACTGTGTAATTTGTGGGTGAAATGTGCAGCCAATTGCGCACATCAATATACCACAGACAGCCATGAAGTCTGTGACCAATTTTATTTAGTTGGCCAGGACACTGGGAAAAACTCCCTTCTCTTTTTGAATAGTACCATAGGATCTTTAACATCCACCTGAAAAGGCAGGTGGGACCGCGGTTTAACCTATCATGCGAAGAACGGCACCTCTGATAATGCAACCCCCAGCCCTCCCGCACTGTATTGGGGTGTCAGCTTAAACTGTGTAATGTCGAGTGAGTCCTACATTCTGGAACGCTGGGTATGTCACATTAATATTACTGCTAGATTTGGTGCAGGGGTGAGTAATGGCTGGCACGGTGGGAAGAGGGAAGGCCCAACACTGAGTGAAGGTAAATAATGGGATTATGTGGGGGCAAGTGAGGACTGACACATTGGGGAGCAGGACAGGCTGGCATTGAGTGGGGGGCATTGAGACCGACATTAAAACATTCCAGGCACAGACTCAACCATCCTCCTGTTTGAAAGAAGAATGACAATAACATAAACAGCTGGGCTTGTGGCGTTGGGGATGACTAGGTGGTGTGAGGGGGGGAGGGGGGGGGAGAGACATACATACCGTCTTTTCACACAGCACACGACCACAAAAATTATGGTGAGCAGGGCCAGGCCTCCAATAACAGCAGCCACAATAATGATGATCTGTGTAATATCTGCAAGGGTATTAAAAAATTAATAAAAAAAGAATGTCCTGTAATTAAACGCGTTGTACATATGAAGCCCCGAGTCGTGTTTTCTCGCTGTACGTTATATGATACAACCATTGACGTAAGCTGAGTGCTTCCCTGGTTACTGACCTGAGGATTTAATAAGCAAGTGGGAGTAGGTAATAAAACTTTAAACACTGTGGTGGAAAAAGTACTTCAATGTGATAAACACGTGCACATAAAAAAAGTGGCCTCAGGACTCAATTTGTAGCTCCTGCAGGGAAACACCCATACGTCACACAAACTCGCCAGACCCTGTCTAAATACGCACACCTTACAGCAAAGGTTTCTGCCGAGTCATCAGCACAGACCACTTTCTAACCACACTTTCAATCATCTATCCCCTCCCCACCCTCATCAGCTCCCACCCCTAGCTCGGGTGCCGACCCAGCTGTATCAGGCCCTTTGAGATGTCCTCCCGATGTGAAACGCGCTATATAAATGTAAATTGTATTGTAATGTATCAGTAGCCAAGATAAAAAAGCCCCGTTGTATCTCGCAGTTTAAGATCCATAATATCAAACACTGGGCATGATGTCAAAATGGCTGCTGCAACAGCACAGCTTGTGTGCTGCACATGTGCACAGCTCAGGTCATTTCCTACATAAAATGGCCATTGCTAAGTCACCTCCACTAAAATGGTCACCATTTTTGTCACTTCCTGCATATAATAATTATGATCCATGCATTTGGTAAAGTGCCTGTCATCTCGGTCTGAAAGCACTTCACAGAATATACTTCACAGAATATACACAGAATATTTGCAGATAAATGAGGCAGCCCAATTTGCCCACAGCAATGTCCCATAAACAACTATGGCGTTAATGACCAAATTTGGGGGAATGTTGGCCAGGATACTGGCAGTAACTCACTTCTCTTTTCGAATAGTGCCATGGGAGCTTTAGCATTCCTTGTACTCCCTGTATAGCTGGGATCAGTGAGAGCCAGGGATCTAACTTGGGATCATGCAGCTGTCTAACATTTAATTCCTATAGTGGGCATTGCCTTCCCAAACTGCGGAGAGTTTATTTTCGGACAGACTAAGAAACGCTGCTCCTTACCTTCATTTGCTTTCACCACCACTTTAAATAGAATTTTGAAGCGTCCTCTCTCAGGCACGCAGTTGGACACATTAACCCAAAACGTCCCTAGCAGATTGACAGGGTTTGTTGGCAGGGTGTCAGTTTCTCTCCAGGTTGAGGTGTCAGTGTGCTCCATTTGCTCAATGATCGTAACACTAGTGTGTCCGATCTCACATTCTGGCATCGAGCTGCTCACAAAGGTTAATTCAGCTTTATGGTCAGCAGGGACGACAATATTCCATGATGCGGTTCCTTGGTGCGGCATTCCCAGTTCCCCGTTCGGTGTCAGGAGATAGACCGGGGAGTCGTCGGAAACTACATAGAAAATATAATTCTCTGGGGAAAGGACACAAGAACAAGACAAACAGTGATTAAATCACTGGAAAGATGAAGATCCATAATTCAGTGATTTACAACGTACCGCTTGATACCAAAACTCACTTACCAGTACGGCATTTAAAACAAGGCTGTCTGCTGTAACAATGGAATAGGGTGGTAGGATTAAAAAGAGCAACAGTGCATTGTATCAAGAGGAAATAACAACAGATGGATACTTAGTGAAGAATTCAATTGAGGGATTAGAGAGATGGAGTAAAAGATATGCTTTATTATATTTTATTTATTACCAATGTTCTGTACTTTTAAATATCGGGACTGGACAGATGTACATTCCTTTGTTCACTTTACTGTAGACACATGCTACATTCTCTTCAATTTACTATAGCCACCTGCTGGGACATCAGTCAGATCAGTCAGTGACAAAACACAAATGCTTTGTGATGCACAATCTGCCGAGAAAGGGTGCAGACACGGATGGAGGCCATTCTGCCATTAGCTTCCAGCCCTTACAATAGAGCCCTGGGAAAAGGTGCAGTAGTTGAGGTCCATAAAATCCCAACGGGTCGCAGTCAATGCATTTGCATTCATTTCCTGCAGTGGCCTGATGTCTCAGAAGTTGGCTATTTTTTACCACAAGAAGCTGTCCAGTACCATATGGTAAGGTTCTATCCCAATTCCCTGGACCCTCCCCATATCCTCTTATATTCTTCCTCTTAAAATATTATTCCCTTTCCAATGCTATAGGTTCCCTACAACAGCCTCTTGTTGAGAAGCATTTCATGTTGTCATAACCAAGCCTCTGCTTTTTCTAACCTCACTATTAATTCATTCAACATCAATCCTGAGCCTATCTTCTCAGTCAGCATTGCCTAGATGATCTCAGTGTAACAGTTACCTGTAATGGCCGGAACGAAGGACAGGCTAATGTCCAGATCACCGATTTTCCACCCACTGGATGTCCTCACTTCCAATTCAACACTGTCAATCATCTGGATCTTCTCAATCGCTCCACTGGGGCAGAATGTGCCCACAATAGAGTTACTGTGATCCTTGCAGAAAGTGCTGATGTGGTACATTACATTGGTGGTGCAGGTCCTGCCTGGAAGAGACTGCTTCAGTTTCAGCCTGTTGGAGACCAGCTCTATCGTGGTGCCGTGCGGGGCATTAAGCACCCATTTGAAGATCTGCTGATCAACAGGCAGGTTGGCAAGGGCAGAAGGCAGACTCAAACTCATGTTTTTCACTTGGCACATTTCCAGCTCAGTGCAGGCTTCATGGGAAAAGGAAGAGATAAGCAAGAGATTAAACACAACTCTTTCTCTCAGTCAATAAACTGCATTTAAGGATTCTGTACACTTATTGGGATTCAGTTTCCCATTCCTCCCAGAGCAATATTTCCCATGCAATTTCCACGTAGCTATACTGTTGCGAGTGGCTGGTGACTGGGGAGAGAGGTGCTGCATTCTCATGATGAAGCAGTGAACAGACTGCCAGTTTTTTTCTCATTTCTAAAGTTACTTCAGGACAAACCTTTCAATATTCTTTCAGAAAGTGTGTTTATTAACAAAAGTTTGGAGTGAAAAAGATGCTGTGTGAATACAGGTGTTTACACCAAAGGTGCAGTCTTTCACGGTCCACCAAAGAGGCAGGTCTTGAGATGCATTTTGAAAGAGGTGAAGGAGACAGTCGGAGAAAGTCGGAATGATTCTGGGATGGAGTTCCAGAAAGTTGAGAAAGATAAAAATGGATTAAAAAATTAATGGATTTGAACACGAGCGTGAGGATCTTGAAGTCGAATAAAAAGTAATAAGTAAAAAGACGAAACCAAACATATGTTATTTCTAAACATATGTTATTTCTGAAATTGGATGTGTAAATGCTGGTTGAGGACAGAATTAGAGCTTAATTACAATGCCCTCCCCACTCCCGCCCCATGGGCATACGGTCTCACCATCTCAGTTTACACATGCAAAACAGTCACTGGGACACTAGCACCTGTGGGATCAAAGTGCAGGTCGAACCCATTTCCACAGGAAAGGAGGTGAAAAATTATTAGGATTCTTTAAGGAACTGTTTGTAAGAATCATGAAACAAAACAATACCAGCCTAGGTTCTGAAGCATAAATCTACTCTAATCCTGAAATATAACTGAACAACAACAATGACAACTTGGACTTATATAATGCCCTCCACGCAGTGTAGCATCTCAGAGCGTTTCACAGTGGTGGAGCCTGACTCTGAGCTGGGGAGAGGTGGCTATAAGCCCGGTCACAGATGACGGTTTTCAGGCGGGACTTGAAAAAGGGGAGAGAGAGGTCAAGATGGAGGGATTGAAAGAGGGGGTCCAGAGTTTTGAGGCGTTGTGGCTGAAAGTGCAGCCTCCTATGGTGGAGCGGAGGGTGCGAGGGACAAGCAGGAGGATGGTGCCAGTCGAGCCGAGGCGCTGGGTGGTGGATTGGGAAGTGACGAGGTCGGAGAGGTAGGGAGGAGCCAGGGAGTGAATGGATTTGAACACGAGTGTGAGGATCTTGATGTCGAATAAAAAGTAATAAGTAAAAAGACAAAACCAAACAGGTTCTTACAGATATTCTTGGTGGCTTCTACTTTAATATCTTTCACACTATTACAGTTGGTGTGGAAGGTGATGTTCGCCTGTTCTCCGGGCTTCAGCTGCAACTCAGAGTTACACTTGGAAGAGTCTGGAGATGAACAAATGCAGGGCTGCTCGCTGCCTATGTCTGATTTCTGCTTAAATGTCACTGAAACATTTTCCATATCAAATTCATATCTCTCTGCGAAATTGTAAAAAAAAGAAAGCCTTTTAAACATTGTCAGCATATCACCACCGACTATCAGTTAGTAAAAACACAGCGTGGTGGCAAGGTTAAAACTTTATATACATAGCAGCTTCTACTCAAGAGGACATCTCAAAGCACTTCACAGGATTTACTTTTCAAAAAGTGGCCATGGGATCCATAACATCCACTTGAACGGGTAGACAGGACCTTGGTGTTAATACCTTACCCAAAGGACAAGACCTACAACAATGCAGTGGACCCCAGCATTGCATTGGAGTTTCAGCATAAATAATGCGAGCTCACAGAGGCGAGAATGCTATCAACTGAGCCAAGCTACCATGTAATAATTTAGTATTTATAAATCCTCCTTCAAGTAAAATAAAACATCTCAACCCCCTTTACAAAGTAGAATTATTAGAAATGAAAGTGAATACTGTTACATAAGCAAACCGGCACACAAGCTACTAAGTATTCTACTAAGTATCCTAGTACTTATTCTACTAAGTATCCTGGCAAACAATCTCCCAAATAAAATTGGTCACTCCATCCAAGGCTGTTTATGGGACATTGCTGTGCGCAACTGGCTGTCACATTTCACTGACAATTTCCACAGTCAATCAATTTCACAATATATCCTGTGAAGCACTTTGAGATGTCTCAACGACATGATAAGCCACTACATCAAATGCAAGGATTATTATTATGATGATTATTATTCACCTGGGGCGTTGGATAAAAGCTCAGCTTTAAATCGCAAAGTTAACACCTCATTCTTTGTTTTGTCCACCTCACAGTTCTGCACAGACACCACAGCATTCTTCCACAATTTCTTCATCTTTCCCATCACCGGTGGTCCAAAGTACACGTCAACAGTTCTTTTCACGCACTGGGGGTAAGTGTAATTCTCCAGAGTGACGTTTGCTTTGAAGTCATCGGGAAAGGTGAACTTCCAGGACATCAGCTCATCATCTGGAAAGCCCTGAGGCCAGTTGGGAGTCATGAAGTAGACGGGAGAACCTGGCTTGAGCAACACAGCCTCCACAATACAAAGCTCTGCAATGGAAAGAGAACATAGAGACCATTTGTGAGGATTTGTCTGCAGGCATTCCACCATCTTAAACTAATTGAAACACAAGCTCACAAGTCTACAATAACAACGACAACAGCTTGCATTTATATTGCACTCTTCACCACACAGGGTAGCATCGCAGAGCCTTTAACCATGGCGTAGATTGACGCTGAGCTGGGGAGAGAGGGGAGTGGACTCTAGGCATGGTCGAAGAGGAAAGCCGTCAAGTGCAATCTGAACATAGGCAAGAAGGAGGCAAGGTGCAGCGATCGAGGCAGGGAGTTCCTGAGGTTTGGGGCAGAGTAAGTGAAAGTGGAGGCAATGGTAATGGTGGCAATGGTGCAGTGGAGGGGTCGAGGGATATGCAGAAGGCCTGAGCTGGCTGAGCAAATGGGGCAGATAGAGGAGTGAAGTGTAAGCATGTTGGAGAGGTAGGAAGATGCTCAGTGATTTGTAGGTGAGTCTTGAAATTGATCCGTTCAAGTCTATTCCTCTCTCCAACGTGACTGAGGAGAGTGTGCCATACAGCCTGTGTTAACAAATGCACATTTGGACTAGCCTAGAAAAAAACATGGTCTTATTTGGAGATTCTTCAATTTCCCCAAAATAAAACATAACATAAACATGTGTGATGTACATAAAGTTGACCTGGCCGTATTGTGATTCCTGCATCAATGAGATAGGTTTCCTCACTCTCCCCATTCCCACTTACAAACTGTATACCTACATTTTGCCCACAAAATATAAAGTCAATTCACTTTACAGTATATTCTATGAAGCACCTTGAATCTTCTCAACGACGTGATAAGGCACTATATCAAATGCAAGGATTATTATTATTATTATTATTACCACACCCATACACATATGCCCTGTTAACAGTTACCCTTCCGTGGTCACATTGTAAGTCTTGGTTGTATCTGCTTTGTTATGTTTTAAAGTGTGTTTCACTGAACTCTGAATAGACAAAGCTATTAAACAGTGAATAGAATGAAGATAAACAGTTGTGCACAAGGAAAGAGGATGAACAGAGAGGACAGAATAGCCAGGCACGACTATGGGACTGAATGGCCTGTTGCAGTGCCGTAACAGTAATAAAAATAACAATTGTTGCATTTAATATAGTGCCTTATCATGTCATTGAGTTGACTTAAAGTGCTTCACAGAATATACAAAATTGACTGTATATTTTGTGGGTGAAATGCAGCAGCCAATTGAGCATAGCAGGGTCTCACAAATAATTGGGAACTGAGTGACCAAATTATTATTATTTATTTATTTTTAAGGGATTATTATCCACGGAAAGCGATCCGCCAATCAGCTAACGACCGGGTTATATAATATAATAATAATAATAATCCTTGCATTTGATATAGCGCTTTTCACGTCGGGAGGACGTCCCAAAGCGCTTCACAGAACACACTGTAAAGTGAATTGACTGTATATTTGTGGGCGAACGCGGCAGCCAATTGCGCACAGCAATGTCCCACAAACAGTCATATGGATTGAAAATGACCAATTTATTATTGTTTTCGGTTTTGGAGGGATTATTATTAGGCGTGTGGAGTAAGGAAACTTGCCCAAGGTTTCGCCCTGCTGGAATTGAACTCAGGTCTCTCACTTGCAAAGCGAGTGCGCTAACCACTAAGCTACAGGACTCCACAGAGTTCCTACTTACTGCTTACTTACTTACTGCTAGGTAAACAGAGGGGTGTGGAGTAAGGAACTTGAACACTACAGGTATCACTCAATGTAAGAATTGGGCCTGACTGTGATATTTTTCAAATAGTTTCACTTACTGTCAAGGCTCACACGTGACTAGTGGTTATTTAGAAGAGGTACAAGAGCACAACTGTGGAAACGCACCCCAGTTGCAGAAAAAAAATCATATTATTACAAAGCCAGGAAAGCATTGTGGTGCCACAACCAGCCATAGTGACCATGCACAAGAAAAATTAATGGGACCTTAATATCCCCGAAATAATTCATATTCTTTCTGGAGAGGAATCTAAATTGCTGAGCAGAACAAAAGCAAATCCATAAATTAGTTGGAGGAATTTCCACAATCTGACATTGCGCTGAACAATAACTAAGCTTTATACTGAGCTTGTCACACCAGTTATACGAGATCTACTTATAATGTTTTAGGTTACATGTGCATCATTCAAAGTGTACTAATAGCCTTGGTGTCACCCTGCTGGCATGCCACCAAACACTGACTGAAAACCACTTACTGGTTCCTCATCTTCTGGTTTTAGTCAATTCCCACCTTTTGGACACTGACACTTCACTACAATGCTAGATGTGTCTCATCCTTCAGATGAGACATTAAACTGAGGTCCCATCTGCCTGTTCAGATGGACATTAAAGATCCCATGGCACTATTCAAAAAAATAGCTATTCGCTTCATAGCTGTTTTTATGGGTTATTGCTGTGCACAAATTGGCTACCACATTCATCTACAAAATATCCACTTTACAGTATATCTTGTGAAGAGCTTTGAGATATCCCCTTGATGTGAAAGTCTGTGTAGCAAGTGCAAGGATTAAAATAACAATAATAATCTGTGCATTTGATATAGTGCCTTATCATGTCGTTGAGTCGTCTTAAGGTGCTTTACTGAATATACTGTAAGGTGAATTGACAGTGTATTTTGTGAAATGAAACACAGCAGCCAATTGTGCACAGCAGTGTCCCACAAATAGTCATGGATTGAGTGTCCAAATTATTATTATTATTATTATCTTTTGGAGGGATGATTACCCTCGGAAAGCAATCCACCAATCAACTAACAACCAGGTAAACCAGGTACTGCTAGATAAACAAAGGTATGAGGAGTAAGGAAACTTATCTAAGGATTCACCCCGCCCGGGAATCGAACCCGGATGCTCTTGCTTGTGAAGCGGGAGCACTAACCACTACGCAACAGGAATATTATTATATACTTGGATTACGGCCAATTTCTGAAGATAAGAGAGAGGGAAAGCAACTCCTGATCTCAGCAGCAGCACACATTCCAGAATCAAAAAACAGACAGCAAATTAAAAACAATCTGAAATTAATTATTTTTAACAAATTAATTTTGGTTAAGATTGAAACTTTTACCTACTTTTGATGGGTGGCAAGAAGGACAGGTTGAATCCTGCGTGATCAATCTCCTCAGTCCAGGGCACGTGAAGAACCAGCAGTGTTTTTCCCTGGATCTTCACTTTAGAGATGGTCCCATTCCTGCAAAAGTTCCCAATGTGGACATCCCTGAGACGCACGAAGCCTTTAATCGTGTAAGTGACCGAATCCAGACACACGTCAGAGTTCACCTGTGTCAGCCCGCCTCTGGGAAAGCTCATCTCCACACCAACGTTAATGGGGACATTAATGTCCCACGTATAGGTCCGGTTGAGCTTTGGCAACTCCGGAGGAAGAAGCTGGTAACCTTCAAGAGAGTCGTTACCTTCAACTGTAAAAGAAGCAGAAGACAATCAGTCTGAAGCTTTTGGGGATTTGTGCACTAACTGAGCAGAGAGATGTTGAGAAAATAAAGCCCTACCATTCTACTACCTTAAGCCAAACTCTTTCAAGCTGTACTATGTGACAATGTGACGAAGCAGCTCAAGGTTCTTAATGGAGTCGAGAAGCAGAGAAATCCAGGAGTCTGGATATGCAGGGCTTTAAAAGGTGGAAGTGCCAGCAAACAGGATCATTAAACAAGGAAATGGGATTCCTTGTCATTGAGAGGATATGGTGCAGATTTATTTGGATTATACCAGACTTGAGAGGTTATATTTACTCAGAGAAATGTAAAAAGTTGTGACTGTTATTTGCTGGAGAAGAGAATGGGGATGTTTAATAGGTTTTCAAGTCATGCATATTTTGGCAGTATAAATAGAACAGCAACAACAACTTGCACTTATATAGCACCCTCCACGCAGGGTAGCGCTTCAGCACGCTTAACAGTGGCGGAGCCTGACTCCAAGCCGGGGGAGTAGGGAGGTAGCTGTAAGCATGGTTGAACAGGAAAGTCTTCAAGGGACTTGAAAGAGGGGAGAAGGGGGCAAGGCAGCGGGATTGAGGGGGAGTATTCCAGAGTTTTTAGGTGTAGTGACTGAAAGTGTGTCCTCCGATGATTGGGTGCAGGGTGCAAGGGCGAGCAGCAGGCCGGTCCCAGTCGCGGGGGCGCCGGGTGGTGGTTTGGGGAGTGAGGAGGTCGGAGAGGTCGGGAGGTGCCAGGGATTGAATATGAATACGAGAGTGAGGATCTTGAAGTCGATCCACTGGGTAATGGGGAGCCAGTGGAGCTTTATAGAGATTATATCCACAGATTGGTGAGATAGTTACAAGAGGGAATAAACAGGATTATCACCAGAATAAAAATGGGCGGCCTGAAGATTTGTTTGCACAGGGAAAAAATTTCCGCTACCTCAAATAGCTGTTGAAGCTAAATCTATAATTACATTTAAAAAGCAATTGATTACATATTTGAGAAAGAAAATATATTAAAGAGAATATAGAACGATCAAGGGAATGGGATTGGAGAGCAACATTAGGGGAGCTTGTATCAACACAGACACAGTGGGCAAAGGCTTTCTTTCAGTGCTGTGAATAGAATCATAGACTCATAGACACACAGAATCATAGAATTATACAGCACAGAAGGAGGCCATTCGGTCCATCGTGTCTGTGCAAGCTCTTTGAAAGAGCTATCCAATTAGTCCCATTCTAACGCTCGATCCCCATAGCCTTGCAGCGTTTTTCTTTTCAAGTACCTATCCAATTCCCTTTTGAAAGTTATTATTGAATTTATTTCCACCACCCTTTCAGGCAGTGCATTCCAGACAGTAGAAACCCGCTGCATAAAAAAATTCTCCTCTCCGCATAGGTTCTTTTGCCCAGAGGGGAGCAAATCATTTTATAATGACACAAAGTGAAACATAGCACATTGTCATTTTATTCAAAGATGTCAGGATTATTATTATGATAAGAACCACAGTTCCACATCCTAAGAATCCTTTGTTTAAACAATTTCTCCTAACCTATCTCAGTGTTTCATAATTACCCTAAATCCAAAAATTCACTAATAAAATTTTCCAGCAATATCTTATTACAAAATATAGATCTCAAAATACAAATGCTGAACATTAATGTTACATGCAAAATAACTAGCTTTTTCTTTCCAAACACAATTATTGACCTGCCTAATTCTACATTCAAAGTCCAATGTCCAGATTTATATGTGAAGAATCATCAGAGTGAATATTGTGGAAGGATGAGATCATATAGGCCTTCTTCATCTGAAACTTTTTTGTGATTTGAGTAAGATCCCAGGAGAAAAGAGGTAGACTTTCAGAAGGAGTGGTGAGAACATGTGTTTATGTGTAGGGGAGATATGAAATTACAGTACAAATACAATACAAATTAACATTTGTATAAAACCTTTCAGATCGGAAGGATATTCCAAGACGCTTAAGAATAATGGCTTGGCGCCCAAGCTGAGGGTGGGAGGCAAAGGAGGTGGGGGACGGCAAAGGTGACCGAAAGCCCAACAAAGAGGGTCTTGAAACAGACCGTGAACAAGGGAGGGAGCGAGCCAGAGGGACTCCAGGTGGAGTTCCAGAGAGCAGGGAGAATTTAAAAATTTCAATCTCTAAGAAAATCCTTCGTTTAGCCAGAACCAATGGCACAAAACACAAAGCTAAAATTTGCCCTTACTTATTTTTCTTGAAATTTCCATGATGAACTGCTGTTCAGGATGGGGGCAGGTGAAGTTGAAGGCCAGGCTCTGCCGAGGATCGAGCTGATATTGCTGGTGACACCCTTTGGAGCTGCACATTGAGCAGCTGGAGCTCCCGCTGAGGACATGGATGAATCTGATAGTCACAGATTTTTCAGCAGTGACTGTGATCTTCTGTGAATCTGTTCAAGAAAACACAAAAAATAAGTCAACTAAGATTTTCCACAATACAATGTACACTACAATACAATCGCGATTTGACTTCTCCCATTCCCTCCCTTGTTTCCTCCCCATTCCTCCGCCCCCAAAGCCACATGTGAACGGCTGGAGTCTGCTGTCATTCAAGCGTAATTAGACTCCTCCCACCGCCATCCCATCGGTGAAGGCAGAAGGCACGAGTGAGTAAATGCAACAGCCACCAGCACGCCATTTTGTCAGAATTAACCGCCATATTTAAAACAGGTAAGAATACGAATGAAACGGGGCCGGGCGTTTTGCCTGATTTACCCAGCATCCGGGGTTAACCAGCGTCCGGCTAGAGCGGCTTCCACGGTATTTAAGGTAATGAAAGGAACCCACAGGTCCTTCGTCTTCGTAAAATGGTTGCCAAATCTTTGATCTACAAAAGGAACAGTCACTGTATGTGATAGTGATTACACAAAGTACTCCAGTGCAAACACTGCTTCACGTCCCACACCTGATCCCGTTCACCATCGTAGGTTAGCTATCAGTCAGAGAGCCCTGCTCCCTGGGTACTCCATCCTGGATTCCCTCCGCCTTGCTACTCCTTCAGCCACTTTCTCCATCTTCTCCTCAGATCCCTCTCCCCAGTTGTCTAGGTTTAGGCCTGCCCCGGAATCTCCAGGAATTAAAGGTTAATCTCTTGAATACTGATGCGAGCAACCCGGGAGAAAAATTCTTGGGACTTCAGAACATTACAGGGACTTTACAAACGCTTTACGACATTTACGACACTACCATAAAGTCAACGCTATTTCACTTAACGATAGCACCGTTCCTGCTGGAATATGTCCAACCAGAATTCCTCAACCTGCTCAGGCTCCCAGTTAATAATAATAATAATAATAATCCTTGCATTTGATATAGCGCTTTTCACGTCGGGAGGACGTCCCAAAGCGCTTCACAGACCATGTGATGAGCATCGAAGCAACCTCCTCAACAACAACAACTTGTATTTATATAGCACCCCTCAGGCAGGGTAGTGTCCCAGAGTGCTTAACAGTGGCGGTAGCCTGATGCCGAGCCAGCGGGAGCGCGGAGGTGACCATGGTCGGAGAGCAAAGTCTTCAGGCATGACCTGAAGATGGGGAAGGAGGAGGCAAGGCAGTGAGACAGAGGGAGAGTGTTCCAGAATTTGAAAGACATTTGATAAATGTAATTTATAAATGTAATTTATCAAATTTGATAAATGTAACATGTTGTTATAAAACTACATGCATTCCTTTGTGGCTTGACTGCAATATCTAGAGTCTTTTGAAATCCAAGCTGACATCATCAGATTTGTGTCTTGACCACATGTCCCACCTTCTCTCTTCCTCTATTCACATGTGGTGCAGCCCTTCACCTAGGTTACTTATTTTTTTTAATCTGGAGGAGGTACAATGCTAATTGGTTTGTTGCTGTGGTTTGTAGATTTAAAATATTTATTCTGTGAGCTATGTCAACAGTAACATTTCCAATAACATTTTGAAAGACACATTGGTCTCATGTCAAGATTGGGTTGCTGTCTCCACGAAATAGGAAAATATATTTTATGCAAAGAGTGGGAGGAACTTTATTCTATCTTGTACCTTGTCCGGGTTATTTATACCTGACCAAAGAGTTTTCAAGATAGAGAATAAACACAGGGAATGGAAGGTGATTCCGTTCGTCAGACTGAGCTACTTCACCAAGGCAACCAACAAAATGAAAATCCTAAATTACAATTTAGCCTAAAAGGGTCAAATCTTCTTTTCCCTGTCTAATTCCCCACCGGCCATCTCCTGAACTCCATTTATCCTCTAAATAAGAGTACTATTCCATGGATTACAGTTGCCTTTTGGTACCTCTCCCTATTATTATTATTCATGTTTGCGCCTCAACAGGGAGTGTGACCAGCTTATTACACATCAGCAGGCAATACAGCCAAACACAAACCCTCCCCTTGCCCGAAGTCCACAGATACCAATCTTTTTTTCTACTTTTGGGGATTTGGGTTTGAATCCAATAGAGCTGGCAGTGAATAATCCAGAAGATCTCTTTCATTAATTGTCAATTTTGCACATTTAATAGCACTCTCACCCCCTAGGGAAATGCTGTATTGTCGAAAGTGCAGTCCCTTGAATGAGATGTTAAAACTACAGTCCCGTCTGACTGTTTCGATGGATGATGAAAAATCACATTACACTATTTGAAAAGAGAAGGGTGTTCTTCCGCTGATTTGATCAACAATCCTCCGGATTAATTAGTCATTCGTCTCCTCTGTCTGTGGAATTAGCTGGGTGCAAGCTGACCGCGTGTTTACAACAACAACAAGATTACATTTCTATAGCGCTTTTCACATCGGGAGGACGTCCCAAGGCCCTGGACAGTGTACAGCATTTCAGACCTGAGTGAGGTCAGGGTAGGAGAAGGGAAGGGGGGTGACCGATGGTATGGTTGAAGAAGAGGGGGCGAGACTGAGTGACTGGGGGATGGAATTCCAGAGGTTGGGAGCAGAGTGGCTGAAGGCTCTCCCGCCAATGGTGGAGCGGGTAGGTCGGGGGATGTGGAGCAGGCCAGAGCCGGCTGAGCGGAGGGAGCGGGTGGGTTGGAGAGGGTTAGGAGGTCGCAGAGGTAGGATGGGGCACGGTCATGGAGGGCTTTGTAGGTGAGGACCAGGATCTTGAACTGGATCCTCTGAAGGATAGGGAGCCAATGGAGTTGGGGGACATGGGGTCACGGAGTTTAGTGCGGGAGAGGACACGGGCTGCAGAATTCTGGATTATCTGCAGCCTGTGAAGGGAGGAGTTGGGAAGGCCGACAAGCAGGTCGTATGCATAGTTGAGGCTGGAGGTGATGAAGGCATGAACAAGAGTTTCAGTGGCCTGAGGGGTGAGGTAATGGCGGATTCGGGCAATGTTACGGAGGTGTGGGAAGGCAGAACGGGTCATGGCTTGGATGTTGGGAAGAAAAGACAGTTGAGGGGCGAACAAGACACCGAGGTTCCTGACTGGCTGGTGAGTTGTAGTTTGCAACCATGGAGGTTGTTGCTGCCAGAGCCTGAGGTGCTGAGGCGCTGGCACGAGCCAACCAGGAGGGCCTCAGTCTTGTCCACATTCAACTGTAGGAAATTTGCCCTCATCCAGGACTTGATGTCCGACAGACAGTCTGTCAGGACAGCAGTGGTCCTGGAGTTGAGGGTAGAGGCAGAAAGATAAGAGTTGGGTGTCATCCGCATACATATGGAAGTTTAGCTACAAATACACAGTTACTACACTTGACAGCAAATACCTGTGAAGTAGTTTGAGACATTTAGATATTAAAAGAGGTACTTAAGTGAGAACTTAGACAGTGATGATTGGCAGTGCTATTGATACAAGTTGGTTTATAGAATTGGCGGGCGCTGTTCCGGCTGCTTCTCTCTTATTTTGATTAGTAAATTGGGTTGGGTGCAGAGTTTGGATCTGGGCCCAAACTACCTAATCATTCCCGCTTCTCGCTACAAGGAGAACAATGAGTAACATTAATCCAAAACTCCACCTCCTGTATCCTCACCCCCACCAGGCTCTGCACAGCATCACACCAATCCACACCGGCTCCACTGGCTCTCTGTCTATGAACGGATTGACTTCAAGGCTTCATCGTTATATATTGATTAATCGCTTCATGTCCTAGCATCTACTTATCTTACCCAACTCTTCTGCTCGCTTCCTCCACTCAGCTAACACTAGTTTGTTGCACATCCCATGCCCCCTCCATACTACTGTAACCTCTGAAACTCCATGTCCCTACTCCTCTGTCTCGATCCCTTTCTATTTTTAAATCCCGCTTTAGAATCTATCTGTCTGACAGCGCCAACGTTCACCACCCCCTTCTTCTTTGCTCGGCGTACAAGCTCGCCAATGTGAAGTACTCCGAGACATTATCCTATGTGACGGGTGCTATAAAACTGCACAGAGCTCAGTGTTACTGTCAGCAAGGCAGTGGCACTCTTGAGAGCGGCTCTGTCTCTGTACTGATGGGTACTAAAACCCAAAGAAAATCAAAGAATGTTACAGTACAGAAACAGGCTACCCGGATCATCGAGCACATGCTGGTTGTTTCTCCACACAAACCAATCTGATCCCATTATCCTGCTCAACTCCCTCACCCCATCCCCAAAACCCTTCTATAGCCTCTTTATCAACCATCTTCAATTATTGATCTCAAATCATCAATCTTAAGACTATCACCTTAAGTCATTAATTCAACGAATCTTGAATCGTTAATCTATAATCTTCCAGAGATAATAACCTCTATTACAACACATTGGAATGAATAGGATGGGGAAAATCATCCTTGCATGTGGCAGAGCGTCTTATAAATATTGTCAAAGCGCTTCACAGGATTTACTGTGAAATGAAGTGACTGTAATTATAGGCAAACACAGCAGCAAAGTTATGCACAGCAAAGCCCCACAAACAACCATGAAACGAATGACCAATTTTATTTGGGAGATTTGGGGCATCGGGACAACTCCCTTCTCTTTTTGAATAGTGCCACGGGATCTTTAACGTCCACCTGAACAGGCAGATGCGACCTCGGTTTAATGTCTCATCCAAAAGACGGCACTTCCGACAATGCAACAACAACAATAAAATTACATTTGTAAAGCGCCTTTCACGTCGGGAGGACGTCCCAAGGCGCTGAACAGTTGGGGATCAAGCGCGGGTGCAGGTTTGGGATGAGGGAGGGTACAGAGGAAGGAGGGCAGCTGCACACCCCCAGCACAGCTTTGGAGTGTCCTGGACAACGTGAGTTCAAGTGCTGATTTGCGATTTGAACCCAGAACCTTCTGATACAGAGGCGAGAGTGTTACCACTGAGTCAAACTGACACATTGAAGCCACAGCAGACAAAACATTCAGAAGCAAATACTTCTTATTGTAGCTATTAACACTCATCACTGGAGTGATGCCAGAACTCACACCTCACCTCTAGTCTTTTATTCAAAAGCCTCTTTAGTTCCAATAATGTGTGGAGGCTGGATCTCAATGCTGGCAGCTTAGTTTGATCCCATCAGAGATGAGTTTAAATAAAATTGATAATTTTATTTCTAAACAGTTTTTAAAAAAATTATACACTTTTGTGCAACCGTATGCATATTACTATAACCATTTACATTTATATAACGCAAGTGCTTCACACAACTGACTAGGAGCCTAAACTGGGTGAGGTGACCAAAAGCATGGTCAACAGATAGTTTTTAAGATGCGACTGAGCCTCGAAATTATTTCAACCATTTGGTATAATAATAGTAATCCTAGCATTTAATATAACATAACTTTGAAATATCTCAAAGTGCTTCACGGGGAATTCCAATCAACTGGTCAAGTGTAGTGATTATTTGTCAGCAGCTTCAGCAGCCAATATGCACACAGCAATATTCCACGGACAGCCTTGAAGTGAACAAGCAATCTTATTTGGAGCATAGATGGACAGGACATCAAGAGAAACGTGCTTCTCTTTTCAAATGGCATCACAATAACGTCTACTTGGTCACGACAGGCAGATGGGACCTCATCTCACCTGAAGAAAGATACCAATGCAGTATTCCCCAATACTGCACTGAAGTATCAGTCTAAACTATAAGCTCAAAGTACCAAAGTGGGCCTTGAACACACAACCTTCTTAGACAGAGATAAGAGTGCTACCAATTGCGCCAACCTAAATGATCCAATCTAAACTTGATCAGGTCGAGACGATCATCAAGGACCATTAGATTGCCACAGAAAAGAGGGACTGATGCACCTGTACAGAAAAAGACTGGAACTAGTTTCTTTAGGGAAGTAAATGGACTGACAAGACAGGAAGATATTGTACCTCTTTGAATATGCATGTACCACTTTGAATATCCATGGAAAAAAATTGTATGAATATTTCCTACAGCTATAGATTTATCAAAAAGATTTGCGCAATAATATCAGAATATAACAAGAATGATGTCATGTCTGGGTTACTAAATTGTGAAAGTAAAAACAAATGTGGTCGTGTCATGGTATATCATGCTGAGAGGAAGTCACAGTGGTGGGAGCCATCCATGGAAAGTTAATAATCCTCACTTTTGATATAGCCCCTTATCATGACGTCGTTGAAACATCTCAAAGCACTTCACAGGACTTACTGCAAAACGAATGACTGGATGTATTTTGTGGGCAAAGTGATGTGAGTATACTGCCAATCACATCTCATGCTACTAATTCTTTTGCTCTCACATTTTAAATCTCAAATGGACTTGACTTAGAAATAAACAGACACCTCAGGTTTCAAGATACAGCCTGCCAACAAATTAATCAGTTTCAAAAAAGTAATTTCAAAAGTTAACAGGGAACTACAGTGGAATCAAAAACAACGTCAACTGGTTTTATGTGTTTGAAGTGAAAAATAGTTATTGGAATTGGAAACTGTACACTTGGATAAATAGCTCTGCAAAAAGGGTTTTAAATCAGTAAGGGGAGGTGGGGGCTCAGGTAGACATAAACATAAATTAAAGATAATAAGAAGGGATAAGAGCAAAAGTCAGAGTACAAAAAGTGATAAAGAAAACATAAATATTCTGAGAAGAAAAAGGGTTATAGAAAGTAAACAAAAAAAGAGTCAAGACCAAAAGTATGAGAAAAACGTCAGGGAATATGGACAGGGTGAGGTCAGTTACCCCAATTAGTGTTCTGTACACGAATACAGCTAGCTTAAGAAATAAAACAAGTGAGTTACAAGCACACATTCAATTTAAAGGTTATGATGTAGTAGCCATTACAAAGACCTGGCTACAAGCAGAGCTTGACTGGGAGCTAAATATTCCAGGCTATAAGATCTTTAGAAAGGACAAGGAAATTGGGAAAGGAGGAGGTGTATCAATATTGATAAAAGACACAATTACAGCAGTAGAAAGAAAGGATTTCAGTAAGGGTGATCATCCGTGGAAACACTTTGGGTAGAATTAAGGAACAGCAAAGGAGGCAAGACTCTGATGGGAGTTAGCTACAGACCTCCAGATAGAAGTGATGTAGTGGAGGGGATGTATAAATACAGAGATCAGGGAAGCATGCAGCAAAAGCAATGTGGTTGTAATGGGAGATTCTAATTTTCACATAGATTGGTAGAAGCAGAATAGCTCAAGTAGGCAAGGCAACACATTTCTAGAATGTATTCAGGACAGTTTTCTGGAACAATATGTTGTAGAACCGAAAAGGGAACATGTCATACTTGATTTGGTGATGAGTAAGAAAGCGGAAATAGTTAACAAACTGAGGGTAAGGAAACATCTTGCAAATAGTGGCCACAATATGATTGGGTTTGATATAAGGTTTGAGAGGGATAAGGGAGAGTCGCAATCCAAGATTCTAAATTTAAGCAAAGCAAACTTCGAAGGGATGAGAAATGAAGTATTCAAAGAAAAATTGGTACAATACAAAACCAGTACATACCCCTAAAACATTTGTGTAGTTCAACAATCATGGTGGGCAAATGAGGTAAGAGGCAGCATCAAACTAACAGAAAAGGCTTACACAAATGCAAGAAAAAGTGGAAATCCAACAGACTGGGTGTTTTATAAAAAACAACAAAGAGATACAAAAAGTTATAAGAGGTGCAAAAAGGGAATATGAGAAAAAACTTGCAAGGGATATCAAGAGCGACAGTAATTTTTTAATAAATATATTAAGAGAGAGTGGTAAAGGGAAATGTGGGCCCATTAAAGACAGATGTAGGTGAGACTATAGTGGATAATAAGGAAATGGCAGGCTTGTTGAATTAATATTTTGCTTCCGTTTTCACAGTAGAGGAAACTTAAAAATAAACCAAAGAGAAGTACTAAATGGATTTAGTATAAAAAAAAGGTAATGGAGAAAATAATGGGACTAATGATAGACAAATCTCCAGGACCTGATAGATTCCACCCTAGGGTATAAAAAGAAGTAGGGGAGGAAATTGTAGATGCATTAGTCATAATTTTCCAAAGCTCTCTCTTTGGGGATTGTGCCCTTGGATTGGAGAATTGCAAATGTCACTCCATTATTTAAGAAGAGAGGAAGAGAGAAACCAGGTAACTGCAGACCTGTCAACTTAAGTTGTGGGGAAGTTACTGGAATCTCTCACCAGGGACAGAGTGACTGAGCACTTGGACAAATATGAGCTAATCAAAGAGAGTCAGCATGGATTTGTGAAAGATAAGTCATGTCTGATGAATCTAATTACATTTTTTGAAGAGGTCACTAACATAGAGGTGAAGAGAGTGTCTATGGAAGTCGTCTACATGGATTTCCAGAAGGCGTTTGATAAAGTTCCACACAAGGGGTTATTAGCAAAAATAAAAGCGCATGGAATCAGAGGTAACCTTGCAATGTGACTTGGTAATTGGTTGTGAGGCAGGAAACAAAGAGTAGGGGTAGGGGGAACGTTCCCTGATTAGTAGGACATGACAAGCGGTGTCACTTGGCTGAGATATCAGAGGCTATCTGTCTTCAGGAAGGTGAAGGAATGGGAGAATTGCTACAAAGGTAATTATCAACTGGAGCAGGTCACCAGGAAGGGTGGTTGAGGCCAGGATTTTGGGTTCACTTAAGAAACAGCATGATGCTATTAATGAATGGTCGGTAGTTTGAGTATTCTAGAAAGTTGAGATCAAATGGCTCAAAAGGCTTCATCTAAACTAATCTTGTGTTGTCTAGAACACTTGCATAACGTGTTATGGACTGCTTCTCCATTTTTACAGAATTAATTTTTTTTAAAAAGAAATCTTTCTTAAGGATAATTTCCAAAGGTCCCCTGCTGATAAGTTGATCTCAATTTAATTCCAGGCATATGACCCGTATAAAACCTTAGACTAAAGTGGAGTATTGTGTCCAGTTTTGGCCTCACCAGACCCATGGGGAGGGTGTAGAAATTTACTCGGGTGATGTCAGACATGAGTGATTTGCACTATTAACAAAGACTACAGGAAATAGGCCTATTTTCATTGGAACAGAGAAGGTTGAAGGTTGATAGAGGTCTTTAAAATTATGAGAGGTTTTGATGTAGTCAATAGGAAGAAATAATTTCCACTCATTGGTGAGTCAGTGACTGGAGGTCAGTCAGTGACTTTTTATGGGAGCAAATGCGGGGATAAGAAGAAATGTTTTTACAGAGAGTTGTTAAGATGTGATATGTTCTCCTGGGTGCAGTGTTAGGGGCAGAATTCATATTGTCTTTTCAAGGGGGAACTAGGTAGATATCTATAAAGGAGTAATTTGCAGGGATATGACGAAAAGGAAGAAAATGGAACTGAATGGATTGTTTTTTCAAAGACCCAGCATGGACAAGAAGGGTCAAATGGCCTTATTCCGTGCTTTAAATTTCTATGCTGTAAATTTGTTTGTCAGCCTGGCTCAGTTGGTAGCACTTGCCTCTGAGTCAGAAGATTGTGGGTTCAAGCCCCATATCATGACTTTGAAGTCATATGGTCTACAAAGCTTACACTCTGATGCAATGTTGCAATGTTGGGTTTCATCATTCCTCAGATGAAACATTGAACTGATGTCCCAGCTGACTATTCAGGTGGGATCTCACCCTCACCCTGACCATTTCCCCCTGCTCGGGTCCCGACCCAACTGTCCAGCGCCTTGGGACGTCCTCCCAACGTGAAAGGCGCTCTATAAATGCAATCTTGTTGTTGTTGTTGTCGAGGATCCCTACTCGAAAGACAAGGGAGTTTCTCAGCATCCTGGCCAACAATTGCCCAAATAAAATTGGTCTTGGCAGTTTAGGGGATTTTTGCTGTGTAAATATTTGCTGTCGTGTTCACCTCCTAAAAACAGTCACTAAAATTTACACTAAATTCTGTGAAGCGTTTTGGGGTGTCCTTCCGCATTTTATCAAATGTAAGGATATTAATGGTTTTTTGTACAGTTTGGTTGCAAAAAAGGAAACTTCGAAGCTATGATTTCACTGGGCACAGCTAGAATTTACTTCCTATTTGATCAGGTTTCCTGGTTGGATGGGAGGAGGTGCAGATGGTGTATAGAAAGCTGCTGCTTTGCTGCTGTATTGCATCAATAAAAGTGCTCCTTGAGCAAACAGTTAGACACAGCTAAATCATACATACACATAGGTATGTATGTATGTATGTATCACCAATACATTTATTAACCTTAGCTCTGAGAGATTGTGGGCTTACGCTAATGAAGATTTACATTCCCCCCCCCCCCACATTTTAGTTTTTCCCTCATTGTTTTGAAGTTTTACGTAATCATGTTGATTGGCAGATAATCTTAAGTATATAATAATCACATTATTTTGTTTCCCTACGAAATACAGTCACTTCACTTTATAGTAAATCCTGTGAAGCCCTTGAGACATCTACCCATATTGAATGCAAGGATAACTTACATATCCTTGCTGTAAAGCGCTTTGAGACGATTCTACAACGTGATAAGATGCTGTTGTCACTATACAGTCAATTCTCTTCACAGTATATTCTGTGAAGCGCTTTGAGATGTCTCGACGACGTGATGTGGCCCTATATCAAATGTAAGGATTATTATTCTTATTCTTATTATACGCTTGTTGTAAACAATTTAAGTAAGTATGCTTACGCTTGTTATCTTGTTGCTGAGCTGAATTTCAGAACTATAATCTAAGCATAAAGTGAAAAATTGGATAAACAGCGCTAGATCAAATTCAAGGATTATTATCTAAAATATATTATTATGCATGAGTAATTATTATTATCAAGTAAGTTCAGTTGATGACCTGGTTAAAGTCATTCATTAAGAGAGACTGTATTGGAAGTACAAAGTGATGATTATAAGTACTGTCTGGCATTATAACAGGGAGAGGCCTGCAGTTATAGAGACAGCCAGAACTCCAGGACCAGCAGCAAAGTTGAGGATCAAATTGCTGAAATATTAAATGATTTTTCTAAAAATACTGTATTTACCAGTGTAAGATTCTGTAATTAATGTGTTAAATAATATCTCAAATTATATTAGCAATGTTTATAGATTTGAGACATATGATCAATCTCATATGATGGGAGCTGGTCACAAATTTAAATTAACCCTTACACCCGAGAGGATAGCAAAATCCAATTTCTGCAATATATCCATTATCCCAGAGAGTTTTGAAGTCTTCCTGGAAGAGGTGCTTGATACGTTAGGGTTCAGACTAAAAGATTACAACTATAGAATCCCTTGCCTCAATCCCTCAGTCTTGCCCATCTTCAGATTATACCTGAAGATCTTACTCTTCGACCGTGCCTATAGTCACCCTCTCAAACTCCCCTACTGTTAAGTGGTTTGAGACGCTACCCCTTGTGAAGAGCAAGTTGTTTTTGTAAGATCAAAACCTTCCCTGGTAATACACAAGCAATTCACTTTATAGTATATTCTAAGAAGTGCTTTGAGACGTCTCGAAGATGTGATCGGGTGCTATGAAATGCAAGGATTATTATTATTATTATTAGTGTTCTGAAGAATGAAAACATTTTCAATGCCCAGACAATGAAGTGAAATCATTTTACAAATTCAAGAGTGTGCTGGATACGTGGTCAGAGCAGCAGCATACAGGTATACATCCACAGAAACCATGCCAAGACTTTAAATTGCATTAGCCAGACCGCATCTGGACTACCGAACTCCACTCTTGCAAAACGAAGTGAAACAAAAGTTCATTAGAAATAGGCTCAGATCTGCTTGTGCAGTTGCAAATACTGTACTGACATGTGCTTAAAGTCTCACCACAGTGCGACAATGCAAACTGGGCAACAGCACCAGAGAAAATACACTTAACGTTTGTGAGGACATTTAAGAAGAAAACCAGGAAGAAAACCAGGACGAGAGGTGATGATGGCCACACATGTCCAACCTCTTGGATGAACAGATCAAGCCTGATGCACGCCAGAGAGAGAGAGAGAGAGAGAGATGCAATGCAATGCCCCTGCGCTCTCTGTGCCTCCTGGTGAGCAACCACATCAGCAGCAGCCAAACCACCCCCCAGGACTCTCCAATGAAAACCAACGTGGCTTTTTGGGATCAAAAGCAGTGCCTTCTCAAGGGAGGAAGGAGTGGAAGCTCTATAGCCTCAGAATTCATTCCAACCCCTTGGGGACATGCAATGAGACGCGTTGGTGCCACTGTTCCCCTTCCTGCTCAGGTGAGAGCCTCAACCTCAGCCCCTTCCTCTTACCTGTCCCCACAGCACAGCAACTCAGCAGCAGCAGCAGCAGCAGCAGCAACAGGGAGGAGAGAGGCTCAGCACTGCTGCCCATCGCCCTGTAGGGACTCATGCCCACCCCTGCCTCACCAGCTGGGGCTGGTGCACTCTGATGCCAGTGGCCGACCCTTCTGATGGTTGGCAGATCCTTCCTGAAGGTGTCAGAGGCCCTTTCCCCGTCGGGATCGGTCGCTTCCTGAAAGCCTCACCTCCTGCCTTATTTGCCTAAATGTAACAATCTGGGCGTGTCGGGTCAGGCTGGAGGTTGGCTCGGCTCGGCTCGGCACAGGGTTACCAGCACATAATCGTTGGGAGCACTACAGCACTCAACTTCACATCCCATTTTGCCCACGAAATACGCGGTCAGTTCGCTTCGCGCTATATTCTGCGAAGCGCTGGGAGACGTCTCAAAGACACGATAAGGCGCTACATCTAATGCAAAGATTATTATTATTATTATCCACACAGATCCAAGCTGTACAACTCTCTAATAATAATAATAATGATACTAATCCTGCGTTTGATATAGCGTCTTGTCACGTTGAGATATCACAGACGTTTCACAGAATATATCGTAAAGTGGATAGACTGCGTGTTTGTAAGCAAAATGCGGCAGCCAATTGCACATAGCAGTGATCCATAAATAGTCGTGGATTGAGTGATCACATTTTTTTTGGAGGGATTATTACCCCCGAAAAGTGATCCGCTAATCAACTAACAACCGGGTTCCTACTTACCGCAAGATAAACAGAGGCGCGTGGAGTAAGGAAAGTTGCCTAAGGTTTTGCCCAGCCCGGGACTCCAACCCAGGTCCTCTTGCTTGCGAGGCGAGTACTCTACAACAAAAACTTGCATTTATATAGCGCCCTTCACATGGGGTAGCGTCCTAACATCCTGTAGTGTTTCTGTAGGGTAGTGCTGTAACCACTATGTTACAGAACTCCACGTAATACCAAATTGAGGAATGTTGGATGTGGCAAGAAGGGTTTGTCATGGGATATTACTTGAATTTAAAAACACTTTTAGTATACATTTTCTCTCATACGTTTTGTTTTGGCGTTGCTTTAAGGCCTTGCACTACCTATGGTTTGAACCCAGTATAACGCAGAATATTCATTCCTACATGTTTGCCCTTTTACAAGCTGTAGGTGAGTAAAGCCCTGGAATTTACAGTAATGTGTGTCAGCTCTGAGTCCAAAGTTTGTTGGTTGTAGCCCCACCCAGGGACTTTGAGATCAAAACAAACTGACACCCCAATGCAATGCTGGAAGTGTTCTTCTTCGTTGGAGATGCCATCCTTTGGATGTGACATTAAACTGAGATGTCACCGGCCTGTTTAGGTGAACGTAAAAGATCACATGGCACTATTTGAAAAGGGTGTTTCTTCCCATGTCCTGTTCAATAATCTCAAGATAAAATTGATGATTCACTTTGTAGCTGTTTGTGGAATATTGCTCTGAGAAAATGGTGCACTTTGGAATAAAGTTTTGTGAAGGGCTTTGAGGCACTGTATTAAGTGCAGAGATTTATTATTAGCATGGACACTGAGTGACACATGGATTACAGGCATGTACCAATTTGCATAGAGCGGGCCAGCACAGTGTTAGTTCATGTTTACTCAGAAAATCAATGGAAATCTTAGACTGGATATGACATTCTAAGAGTCATAATCTTTATGCTTGGAGAAGGACTCTTGTTTCAGGAAGGCCATTTGCCATTGTCGTAGGTACAGTAAAGTACAACTCCACTGATAAATGGAATCGGCCATTTGGGTTACAAAGAGAGGCTACAAGAGCTGAGAATGTTCATACAAAAGAATAGCTCAGGGAGTTCTTACTGATAATCTCCACATCTTTAGACATCAATAAACACTTAAGGCAGAATTGCTAAAGTAAAACAATTCTAACAATGCAGCACTCGCTCCTTTGCATTAGAATGTCAGCCTAACCTTTGAGCTGACTTCACAAAAAAGGAGATAGTCTACTATCTGAGCCAAGCTGGCACATGGATGTTACACATCAAAGGGATTCCTTGTCTCCTTTTCCTCCAATTGACACGGTCAAGCTGGAGAGGTGTGAGACATGAAGTTGGGTTTACAGTTTATGTGGAATAATTCAAGCACTCTATCTACAAGGTTCACCCAAGTCTGGATTTTGTAGAGGTTTATGTTTGATTGACTAAGCAGGAGATGGAAAAAGTGATATTCTTCAAATGATCAAATTGTGAATATTCCCACAGAGATTTTGCTTATTAGTAAGAGTACTTCACCTCTTGCTGGAAACTATGAACTCTAACTCTCAACTGCATGTAGATCTGACTCATTTCCCCACATTCATCAATTCTTGGCCAGACTATTCAACAACAACAACAAATTGTATTTATATAACCTTTCACCCTGGGAGGACGACCCAAGGTGTTGGACAGTCAAGGGTTTGCACCTGAGCTGCGGGCTGGAGTCAAAAGGGGTGGAGGACAAGGAGGGTGGTGGTGGGAAGGTATGTACAGTCGAAGAGAAAGGTTTTGAGCCAGGTCTTGACGGAGGCAAGGAAGGAGGAGAAGGGGAGCTCCAGAGGATAGGTGCCGAAACGCCCGTCTGCCGATAGTGGAGCAGGCAGGGTGGGAACATAAAATAGGCCAGTATCCGCCGAGCGGAGTGAGTGAACAGGTTGTTAGGGTTTTAGGAGGTTACAGAAGTAGGGCAAAGCAAGACTATTCAGAGTACCGTACAGCGGTGAGACATTTCATTTTCAAGGGGAAAGGAGCAAAACCTTGAATGCAAATAAGTTGCCTTGAATTGCCACCCATGGAACTATTGACAGAATATAGTTGTTTATTGAGTGCCCCCTGAGCAAATTATTGCATTCAGTGAAGGGTTTTGGACACCAGCCAGGTTCAAAAAATTTTCCTTGTTTGTTTCATAGGCTTTCAGTGAAATGTAGACCTGTGTGTCAGTTTAGCACAGTTGATCATGCTCTTGACGCTAGGTCAGAGGTTGTGGGTTCAGCCCTACTTAGGGAAGGTGAATTCCTTACCTAGGCTGATGTTCCAGTGTAGAAGTTAAACCAATGTCCCGTCTGCCTGTTCAGATGGATGCACTGCACTTTCAAAAAGAAAAGGGCTTTCATGCAAAGGATAGTGGAAATCTGGAACTCTCTCCCCCAAAAGGCTGTGGATGCTGGATTAAAATTTTCAAGACTAGATTTTTGTTAAGTTAGGGTATTAAGGGATATTGGTCAAGGGCGGGTAATTGGAATTGAGGTACATTACAACAACAAAATGACATTTATAGAGCGCCTTTCACATCGGGAGGACGTCCCAAAGTGCTGAACAGTCAGGTGTCAGGGCCCGAGCATGGGGGAGGGATGGGGTAGGGCTGAGGGAAGGCAGAGAGGTGGGAGGGAGACCAAAGGCATGGTCGAAGAGAAGGGTCTTGAGACCGGCCTTGAAGGAGGCGAGGGAGGAAGCGAGGCGAAGGGACCATGAGATGGAGTTCCAGAATATATAATACAGAAACAGGCCATTCGACCCAACTGGTCTATGCCGGTGTTTATGTTCCACATGAGCCTCCTCCTGCCCTTCCTCAACTAAGCCTATCAGCATAACCTTCTATTCCTTTCTCTCTCATGTATGTATCTAGCTTCCCCTTAAGTGCATCTATGCTATTTGCCTCAACTATTCCTTGTGGTGGCAAAATTCAAATTTCTCACCACTCGCTGAGTAAAGATGTTTCTTCTGACTTCCCTATCAGCCATATCCCATATTATTCCTATCAGCCATGATCTAATAGAATGGCAGAACAGGCTCAAGGGGCTGATGGCCTACTTCTGTTCCTATGGAGTCCTGGCCAACAATTCTCTTAACAATCATTATCTCATGGACGTTTATGGGACCTCACTATGTACAAATGGGCTCAACAGAATATTTATCAACAAAAACAGTCTCTTCACCTAACAGTAATCACCTACAAAGCACTTTAAGGTATTTCAACATTATAGGCATAGGTAATGTGGCAAATAATTATTTATAATAACAGGACAATAAGTGACCTTTAATCTAATGCTATGACTTTTAATGTTTAGTTTTCCTTTCAAAGTAAAATGTACAACAAAATGACATTTAGTCTACACAATGTCACTGAAAATACAACAGTAAATTTATTAGCAAGAACATAATCGATCACATCAATCAGCAATTTTCTGCCCTTTGTGTGGCCACTAATATCACTGGAATGAACTGAGTTAATGGTACTTGGGTTCTTGTGCATGTTGGTCAAAGTAAACATTTTTTTGCTGGAACATCTGCCATCCTGTTTACATTTGGTGTTGGCGTGTTGGAGACCTTTCTTGCTGCGTGGAAGGTGAAAGAACATAATATAGAACTTGATTCATCTTACAACTAGGAATGGCCACTTACAAGATGACATCAATGCAGTACTATTTGATATTCAGCCATTACAGACACCATCAGGGAAACACAGAGAACTCAATTTATTTTTTCTCCGATGACTTGAGAACATAACCTTATAAGAATACCTTTGGGCAGTTCAATTGTCTTGAAAACTTAGCAGCTATTTGTAGCAGGAAGAACTGAGTAAAATGTAGAGTCCTGTAGCTCAGTGGTGAGAGCACTCGCTTTGCAAGTGAGAGACCTGAGTTCAATTCCAGGCAGAGGGCGAAACCTTGGGCAAGTTTCCTTACTCCACACGCCTAATAATAATCCCTCCAAAAACCCAAAACAATAATAAATTGGTCATTTTCAATCGACGACTGTTTGTGGAACATTGCTGTGCGCAATTGGCTGCCGCGTTCGCCCACAAATATACAGTCAATTCACTTTACAGTGTGTTCTGTGAAGCGCTTTGGGACGTCCTCCCGACGTGAAAAGCGCTATATCAAATGCAAGGATTATTATTATTATTATTAAAATAGATTGCACATGGTTCATAGCTGTTTTGAATTTGATGTGGTGATGATTTAAAGGAGCCATGTCACTCGCAGTGAAAAGAAGTCTTCCCACTTGTGTGGAGGTGCACATAGACATCCGTAGAATCACAGAATATTAGTGAGCTGGCTATTCGGCCTGGCAAGTCTGCACTTGTATTTTTGAGCACATAAGCCGCCTGATCTGATCCCACTTTCCTGCTCTCTCCCCATCCCCTTTAATATTCTCCTTTACAAACCTCTGTCTATTTCCTTTTCAAAATAACTTGTGGACTCTGCTTCCACTATGGTCTGCGGCAGGGAATTCCACCCTCTGTGTAAAGAGTTGACCTCTGCATGCTGACACAAGCTGCTGATTTCAGCAGAGCTCTGAGCAGAGTAGGTTCAGGTGCTCCATGTCAGGGAGAACGTAAGATGTCAACCATCAGCTGATTCAAGAGCAGTATTGACAGATGATCCAGCTGTCCTGCCTGATGAATAGCTAGAAAGCACAAACGAAAGAGGAAAAGTGAATTGAAAAATAGTTAGTGTCAATTGCAATCCATTAATTTAGCTGGATTCATACTTCTCTGAATACCCTAATGATCTTTTAGCTCCACCTTGTCCAATTCACTTTTTACCTTAAAGCCAACATTAACCTCCATGCAGCAGGACAGGGGCTGAATCAAATAAAGGTTCTCATTGCCATTCAGCATCCACGATCCCTGCTGTTAAGAAATAAGTGTATGGGTGTCACGTTAGGTCAGGAGCAAGGTCAAATGTGTAGTCTCTGGGGTTAACCAGCTCACCAATGTGCTATCCAGATGGATGCATAATATATATATAATAGTGACACAGCAGGGACTAGAGAGAGAGCAGTGGGACACAGCGAGGATTAGTGAGAGAGCAGTGTGACACAGCAGGAATTAATGAGGTTAGAGCAGTGGGACACAGCAGGGATGCCTGAGCAGGGCTGGATTAAAGGATCTGAAGGACCTGAGACAGATCACGTTTGGGGGCTCTTTCTACTACGCATGCAACCGGGGGAAGCCATGCGCCATTAGTGGATCAGCTTCCTGTCACTCTCCGCATTGCCTCTCACAAGGTTGTACAATGCAGTTCGGAGAGCGAACGGAAAAGATGCAGAGCACGAGCTACAAATCTTGCATTTGATATAGTGCTTTTCACGTCTTCTAGACATTTCAAAGCGCTTCACAGAATAGACTGTAAAGTGAATTGACTGTAAAACGCGGCAGCCAATTGTGCACAGCAGTGACCCACAAACATTCATGGATTGAAATGACAAATTTAATATTGTTATTTTTCTTGAGGGATTATCAGGCGTGTGGAGTAAGGAAACGTGCCCTGCTGGGAATCGAACCTACGTCTCTCACTCTGAGGCGAATGCTCTAACCACTGAGCTAGAGGACTCCACGTCATGAAGTATGAGGGGGATAATTACAATAATAATCCTTGCATTTGATATAACGCCTTATCACATGTTTGAGACGTCTCAAAGTGCTTCACAGGATATACTTTAGAGTGACTGTGTATTTTGTGGATGAAACGCAGCAGCCAATTGCACACAGCAATGTCCCACAAACAACCATGGAGTGAGTGAAGTGACCAATTTGTTATTTTGGGGGATTGTTGGCCAGGACACCTCCCTCAGGGAGTGAGATCACCACTCCCCCAGAGAAGGAGGGGGAAATAGCCTACCACACCCTCAGGGAAGAAGGAGGCTGTGGAGCAGCTGCCCTCTTCCCCAGTGAAGGATATATGGAGCACATGGCGCAGTGGGACATCTGAAGACCCAGTTGCCCCAGCCTGTGCTTTCTCACTGATCAGCAGATAGCTCCACTGTGGGTAACTTGGAAGCAGGGCCCCAGTAGGCCTATTGCCCGGGGTGGTTAGTTTTCAGAGACGAGGGAATTTATAAATAAAACTGTGAGGTTAGACTTCATATAATTTTTTTAAAAATCCATAAATATTGAAACTGACAGAAATAAATGAGGTGACTGGTCAGTTTGGTGATTTATTTCTTGTCATTATTTTTGCATCACTTGACTTTACATCTGTGAACACGACTGCCACCAATTGGAGAGGATAGCACATTACAGGTATGGATAAGGATGCTGCCCTCAACCATAATAATAATAAGAATCCTTACATTTGATATAGCGCTTTATCACATTGTTGAGATGTCTCAAAGTGCTTCAGAGAGTATAGAGTAAAGTGAATTGACTGTACGTTTTGTGGGCAAAATATTCCCTCCTCAGGGAGTAAAGGGGCAACAGACTGTATAATGTTGACTGCATATTTTGTGGGTGATCAGTTTCTAATTGGGGATCAGTGGAGTGATCAGGAGCAGTAAACCTGGCTGGTATTTCCCATCCCTAACCCAGAAAGTGCTGCTGAAGCCAATTGCAAATGATCTTTTTTTTCCAGATCTTTTTATATTTAAAAGTTTAAATTTAAAGGGTCCTTACTTTATCTTGGCTAAAAGTCATCTTTTCGTGCTACCAAATGAGAGGTTCCTTCTTCCATTCGTTATTCAATGAATCCCGCTGGAATTGCACCTAATGTGTGCTGGGCGAGGACAGGTCATGTACATCTGTGATGCCACCCAAGGTCAGAAATTTTGCTGGCACTCACCGTCTAGGCTCACATTGCCAGTATTCAGTAATGCCACTCATTAATAATAATGACAATCCTTGCATTTGATATAACGCAGTATCACATTGTTGCCTTATCACATTCGGCCCGTTTTATCTCTCCTCCAGAACATTCATCCTATTATCCTCTCATCACAGTAACAAGCTGTTTTTTAAATGAGTCCAGAGACCTGGGCTCAACCATCCTTCCTGGTAATTTGTTCCAGTTGTCAATTATCCTCTGGCTAAAGAACAACTTCTTGGTGTCTGTCCTTTGCAACCGTAAACCTGAATCCTCAATAGATCTTTTCCAAGGGGTAATAATCCCTTAAAAAAATAATGATTTGGTCACTCAATCCACGACTGTTTGTGGAATGCTGTTGTGCACAATTGGCTGCCATGTTTCGCCCACAAATTATACAATCACTTCACTTTACATCCTGTGAACATTTTGAAATGTCTGGAAGACATGATAAAGTGCTATATCAAATGCAAGTATTATTATTATTATTATCATTATTATCCTCTTGTTCTGCTGTCTCAGCACATCTGAAAGCAGTGTTCTGGGTTTACTTTCTCAATCCCATTTGAAATCTTATATTTCTCTATAATGTCCCCTCTAAAACACTTGTTTTCCAAACTTGGCTTATCTATTCATTGAGAGTCCATTTCTCTAATGCTGGGATCATCCTTGTTGGATCTGAATTCAACTGATTTGGCAATATTAGCAACAGTGTCCTTCCTGTTGGCTTTGTTGCCTTTTTATTGCTACCTCACACTGTTTTGACTTGGCAAGTGATTAATCAACTGATACCCCCAGGGCTCCATCAGCAATTTCTATCCCATTCATGTATCCCACCCATCTCCTATTTTTATTTCCCATGTGTAGTACCTTGCATTTATCTGTATTGAACTCAATTTGCCAGTCATCAGCCTATGTACATCCCCTCTATTTATCAAACCTTCCCTTCCTCCTCTAATTTCACTGTTCCTCTCAACGTGGTATCATCTGCAAATGTAAACATATGAGGCACGCATTTTTGGTTATGTCTCTGAATTGTTAAAAATTAACAAGTATAAAGGATGAACAAGCTTAGATTATTTTAATACATTGGATTGTTTTAATACCAGGCGCCATCAAATGTCCCAAAGTGCTTCACAAATGATTGCTGTCAAGTAAAGTGACTGTGTTTTGCATATAATAATTCTTATTGTAAACCATTCACAGACTATCTCCCAATTAACCTGCTCTGAGGGTACCAGCAGTGCCTCTCTGTTGTGGAGAATGTCCTTCTCAAATCCAACACCTTCCCATGTTGGCCAAAGCCCCATGAATACTGGGGAGAGGAAAACAAGTAAAGACTCGTGTGGCGTATAAGCACCAGCCTGGATTGGTTAGGCTGAGTGGCCTGTTTTGTGCTGTATGTTCTTTGTAATCTTTGTAAATCTTCCCATTGATTTGAACAGCACTGTATTCAGTTTTAGGCTATTCGCATTGACAGAAAATCACATGGGATGGAAACACTCAGCTCACAGACCGGCCTCATTGTACTGTCTGCTCTGGTACTGACACCCTCAAGCTGTTCCCAGTTAGGAAGCATTGATTATGTTATATAAAGGTGTTTACTGGATTGAAACTTGAATCTCTTAACTGGAATGACACTTGACTCTGAAGACCATGGACAGTCCAGTACACGGTCAAAATGTACAACAGTAGGTTATAACTTATAAGGTTCTACTCCACTCTGGAAGCTAAGTGGTGGGGGGGTGAACAACAACAACTTGTACTTATGTAGTGCCCTCCACACCGGACGGCGTCTCAGAGCACTTAACAATGGTGAAGCCCAAGGACGGTTGATTGAACGGTTTGATTGATCAAGCGATCTGGAACGCTACACTTCGTGAGGGTCACTATATAAATGTAAGTTGTTCTTATTGCTGATTTGTCTGTGGGCTATTCTGTGTGTGAGTGTGAGTGTGTGCAATGTGTGTGTGTGTGCGCGCGCGCAGTGTGTGTGTGTAGGTGTGTGTGTGCATGTGCATGTGTTTGCGTGCGTACATGTGTGTATGACCTTGTATGTGTGTCTGAGTCTTCCAAATATTGCAGCTGCTCTCTGGGAAACATAGAATCAGTTTCCAGGCTTGTTTCAGGAGCTGAACAAGACAAAATGTGATCTTGCAATGTAGCTCATTTAATTAAGTGTTGTTAGTCGACCTAGAACATCTTAGTACAGAATGTTACCAGACTAACCCTCATTTCATTTATATTTATGTGTTTGTAAAATAATCAATCCCAGGCATAATTAATGCTCAGTCAGGAGGCTGCTCTTCATGTAGCAACTTGCTCGACATTCCCTGATAACTCAACAAATATGTTTTTTTTAAACTGACATTTGTATAGTGCCTTACCACGTTGAAAAGTCCCAAATTTGCTCAAAATATGTAGTGACTGGTATTATTGGTAACCTGCATCAGCCAATTTGTGCATTGTAAAACCTCACAAACAGCTATAAGGTGAATGAGCAATTTATCTAGGGGATTGTTATAATATATTCCTTGCGTTTGATATAGCACCTTATCACGTCTTTGAGACATCTCAAAGCGCTTCACAGAATATACTGTAAAGTGAATTGCCTGTATATTTGGTGGGCGAAACACGGCAGCCAATTGCGCACAGCAGTGTCCCACAAACAGTCATGGATTGAGTAATCTATATTATTATTTTTTGTAGGAATTATTACCCCCAGAAAAGCAATCCGGTTCCTGACTAACAACCGGGTTCCCACTTACTGCTAGGTAAACAGAGGCATGTGGAGTAAAGAAACTTACGCCCTGCCCAACGTTTCACCCTGCCAAGTCTCTCACTTGCAAGGTGAGTGCTCAAACCACTGAGCTACAGGACTCCTGTAGCTTGTTGGCCAGGACACTGAGAGAAACTCCTGTCTCTTTCCAAAATAGTTTCATGAGATCCTTAACAACAACAACAACAAATTTACATTTGTATAGCGCCTTTCATGTCGGGAGGACATTCCAAGGCACTGGACAGTCAGTGTTTCAGATCTGAGCTGGGGGTCGGGATTGGGGAGAGCAGGTGGGAAGGAGGGTAATCGAAGGCATGGTCAAAGAGGAAGGTTTTGAGATGGGTCTTGAAGGAGGCAAGGGAGAGGGTGAGGCGGAGGGACTGCAGGATGGAGTTCCAGAGGGTGGGGCACAGTGGCTGAAGGCTTGCCCGCCAATGGTGGGGCGGGCGAGGCGGGGTACATGAAGCAGGCTGAGCTGAGGGATTGGGCAGGTAACATTTAATCCTTAACATTTGATATCGCACCTTATCACGTTGTTAAGACATCTCAAAGCACTTCACAGAATATACGATAATGTAAATTGACTGTATGTTTTTGTGGGTGAAACGCGGCAGCCAATTGCGCACAGCAGTGCCCCACAAACAGTTGTGGATTGAGTGACCAAATTTTTGTTTTTTTATTATTTTGTTGAAGGGATTATTACCCCCAGAAAACAATCCGCCAATCGGCTAACAACCGGGTTCCTGCTACGTAAACAGGTGTGTGGAGTAAAGAACTTGCCTTAGGTTTCGCCCTGCCCAAGAATCGAACCCAGATCTCTCACCTGTGAGACGAGTGCCCTGACCAATACACTACAGGACACCACACACACTACACATAAACTAAATTACATTCCTTATCATATATTTACCCCGCTCGGAATGAATCAGAACAAATTCAGGGCCCTTAATGGAAGTCTGCTCCATTCACTCACTGAAAACCTTATTTTTCGACCGTGCTTATGGTCCCTTCCCCAACCCCCCCCCACCGGCTCGGAATCAGGCTCCCACTGTTAAGAGCTCTGAGATGATACCCTGCATGGAGGGCGCTAAATAAGTGCAAGTTATTGTTGTTGCTCTGGGAATTGAACACATTTATTCACACACTTTTAATCCAAAATACAATCGTTATTGCCCTTTGGTCAGAATCACATACACTAGACACTCAATCCAGAAACACCAGTATTCCCTAGAAATTGGACATTTTCCAAAAAGGGGAAAAGGAGTTTTTTTTTAAAAAAAAACTCTCTAAACTAGTCCTTTTATTTGTCATGGCTAATGTTGGTTGTGGTTGTGTAAGAGGATGTTTGGCAACATTACAAACAATGCAAGGGGTTTCTGTGAACCGTCATTAGACAATGATGCTTTTCCTTTACATGAGGAAACAGATTGTCAAGCCTGATATTCATTTGTTGTTCTGGTTTTACAATCAGGAAATAACCAAAACTTCCGGCAAATCACATTACTTGTCACAACAGCAACACACGTGGATACTTCTTTAATTCACCCCCATTGCCTGAGAATGTTTTTGGAGTCCTGGAGCTCAGTGGTTAGAGCACTCGCCTCGCAAACGAGAGACCTGGATTCAATTTCCGGCTGGGCGATACCTTGGGCAAGTTTCCTTACTCCACACACCCGGTAATAATCCGTCAAGAAAAAAAACAATAGTAAATTGGTCACTTCAATCCACGATTGGGACACTCCTGTGCGCAATTGGCTGCCACATGTTGCCCACAAATATACAGACAATTCACTTTACAGTATATTCTGTGAAGCGTTTTGAGACATCTAGAAGACTTGAAAAGTGCTGTATCAAACGAAAAGATTATTATTATGTGTCTGATACAGCCAGTGGCTGGATTAATAGGAAGTACAGATTAACAGGTTAGTGTGACATCTCTTTTTCACCAGTGTGTAGAGTGCCATTATAAGCCTCAGCTAATGGCTTTTATACAAGCCATTATGCGGGCTCCTTTGCTTTTATATAATAAGGTGTTATTGATCCATTTTGCTTTGACCTTTTTTTCCGGTTATTTTTGCACTTACCTCGATGAGTAATGTTATTGTGTGAATTCTGGGCACCCTGTGTCAGTATCAAGAACAGGATTCCAAATTGAGCTTGATTTTAAGAATGCTCCACAATTTTGTACGATCTGAAATTTTAAGACTTATAGGCTAAGACTAGGTGAAATTTAACTAATCGAGGGGGACGGCGGTGGTGGGGGTGGCTGGGGGGTGGGGGGGTGAGGAGTGCAGTTCCCTGGAGATTTGATGTAGAAGTGGTAGAGAGATTTGTTGAAAAAATGAAATTGGCTTTAAAATCTCTGCCAGTAGCAATCTTACTGTTATATGTGTAAAAGTAGATGAATACAACTTTTTCCTGGTATAACAGGGAATATTTTTGTTCTTTATTTTAACAAATGGCCGTCTTTGGGTGTGGATAGCCTCCTTTGGACACAAGAGAGTGGTGTGGTGTTAGATACAGACTACATACTACACAGCGCCATTGGTGCTGCACAATAATTATAATAATCGTTGCATTTGATATCACGTTGTTGAGACGACTCAAGATGCTTCACAGAATATAATGTAAAGTGAATTGACTATATATTTTGTGAGTAAAACGCGGCAGCCAATTGCACGCAGCCGTGTCCTACAAACAGTCGCGGATTGAGTGACCGCATGTTTTTAAGGGATTATTACCCCCGGAAACTGATCCACCAAATGACTAATAACTGAGTTCCTACTTACTGCAAAGCAAATAAAGGCATGTGGAGTAAGGAAACAACAACAACAAAATTACATTTGTATAGCACCTTTCACGTCGGGAGGAAGTTCCAAGGCGCTGGACAATCATTGTTTCAGACCTGAACTGGGGGTCGGGATCAGGGAGGGTGGAGAGCAGGGGGGGAAGGAGGGTGATCGAAAGCACAGTTGAAGAGAAGTGTGCATCCATGGATGGTGATGCTGACTGGAGCCAATTAGGAGAGCCTCGGTCTTGTTGATGTTCAACTGAAGAAAGTTAGCTCTCATCCAGGACTTGATGTCTGACAGACATTCTGTCAGGACAGCAGTGATCCTGGAGTCAAGGGTGGAGGCAGAGAGATAGAGTTGGGTGTCATCCACATACATGTGGAAGTTGGCCCCATGTCTGGAGAGGCAGTGGATGAGGATAGAATGATCAACAGTATTGAAGGCAGCAGAGAGGTCAAGGAGGACAAGGAGGCAAAGGGAGCCCTGGTCACAGATGGACAAAATATCATTCGTCACTTTGACCAAAGCTGTTTCTGTGCTGTGGTCGGCACAGAAGCTTGATTGGAGGCAGTTGTGAAGGGAGTGGTGGGAGAGGAAGGAGCGAAGCTGGGAAGCAACAACTTGTTCCAGGACCTTGGAAAGGAAAAGGAGGTTGGAAATGGGATGGTTGGAAACTTGGCGAAGGTTTCACCCTGCCCGAGAGTTGAACCCAGGGCTTCTCGTTTGCAAGGCGAGTGCTCTCACCAATAAGCTACAAGACTCCACATATGCTACAGGACACCATAATAGGTCAGTGCCATCTCTGATCGGCTTACAATGAGATCTGCTCCATTGAGGAAGCTTCTGCGGAGTGAAAGAGCGGGCGTTCTAGAACTTGGTTGCTGGAAAATAAAAGGTGCTAATGGGTGTATGACAACATGGACCAGAATTTTGACTTTGTCATTATCATCTTGAATGTCAATTTGCGGGCAAGTCAGCACAGAGTAATAAGTAGCAGCATCTGCAGTATTTTGTGTTTTATTTTTGTAATAAGTAGGAGGCTGTTATGGAACTGTTGAGCTGTAGAGTACAGTATTCATTCCAAACTCTTGTTAATTATACACAAATAATGCATCAAATGCAAATGTAAGGATTATAGGTTGGAATATTGGTGATGTTGAGTTCATTTGTACCCCAAATATTATACACATAAAATCTAGTTGAGATTCCTGGACTCAACGCAAGACAAAGTTTGGGGAGGGAGAAATTTCACCTGGGTTGAAATTTATTCTATAAATTAGTACCATAATTTATTCTATATTCTTAGATTTTCAGAATGCCCAGAATTCGGCAAATTGTTGAATTCAGCCTTATCTTCGAAGCTCCATAGTTCTTAAGAGAACTTACAGAAAACTAGATTCAAAAGTAATGATGCATTAAAGAAGATGCTCCAAAAGTCTAAGAAAAAAGAGTAAATCTCAATTTCAGGTGAAATTTCAGACCCTGTGTTATTGTTCAATATCTGATCATTCTCTTAACCAATCGCTTTATTTCATTGATATTACTACAGCCATCATTGCTCCTCTGAACATTTCTCCTTTGCTTAGGCAGCCAATATGCAATCTCTGACATTCTTCTTCCTCACAATATTTGTGAATGGGTTGTAATAGGAATAACAGGCATTATCTGTTACTCTAACTCAAGCTTTCCCAGGATCCCAAGACACTAGAATTCCTTCACCTCAACTAAATGTCTTGATTAATCTCACCTTCTCTCTTGCTCTTTTGAACCTTGGTGACATGGGGTTATTGTCAGGTTGGAGCCGTAGGCACTATGAGTGATCATACCAAGGTACTCTGCGATGCAAGCGGTATTCCTGACGATGAAGCTTGGGACCGATTCTGTGTGAGGGCTGATAGAGCGCAATCAACGATTGACGATGTAGCCAAGGACTTTGTTGCTGAGGGCATTAGGAAACTGAAGCTACAGCCTGCAAGACACTCATCCCTGAAGTAGGACTCTGTCGAGGTAACCAGAAAGGGAAGGAAACCTATTAGGCAAAGGCCTTTAAAGCAGTTTTGGAAGGTTCCTCAGAGCAAGCTAAAACAACAGCAAAAGCAACTTATGACCAAGCACGGCATGAAGCCAGGAAAGTTTTTAGAGAAATGAAGCGGGATCAATGGGTCACTCCAAAAGGGAGTGGAAGCTACACAAGAACGCCAAGTCTTTCTTCTGTTGGCTAAAGTCTATTGTCAATCATGGACAGTCTGGGCTTGTGCCAGTGTTGGACAAGTCCAGTGTTCTACAACTGACCCATGAGGGTATCCACAGTTGACAACTGACCCAACAGCCCATAGCAGAGATCTATCTGCATGGAAGATGGAACAACTGGCGGGGGGGCAGCGGGGAGGGGGGAAACCTTAACGACACAATTGGTTGGCAGGAGGTGGATTCCCCACTGGTGCGGACGGCCTCAATGCTAATTCCTAAAAGCTGCTCTGAGGAAGGAGATGGAGAATGGTGAGGATCTTAAGGTCCAAGCCAGGAACCCCCCCACTCGCCTTGGCACTGCCTTCCTAGTGCTGGGCAACAGGATTCTCTCTGAGTTATGCATTCTATCAGTGTTCCAGAGTGCAATTGTGGTTTCTATCCATAAGATGGGTGACCCAAGTGAGACCGAGAACTACAGAGGGATCTCGCTGATTTCAGTGGCTCTTAAAGTGGTGCTTTGTGTAGTCACTGCATGTGTGACGACACGACCACACTATACTACACTTGGAGGCTCGTGATTTGAACAGGAAGGAGTAGGCTGGCTTCCATTTTTGTGAAGAACATATGGGACAGGTTGTGGCTTTGTATGAAATTGTAGAACATCGTTAGTTTAAGGGAAAACTCACCTATGTTGAGTTCATTAACTTCCACACGCTTTCTACCTCGTGCCTCATGAGGCCCTCATCAACAACAAAATTACATTTATAGAGCGCCTTTCACGTCAGGAGGCTGTCCCAAGGCACTGGACAGTCAGGGGTCAGGACCCCTGATGATGAGACTGGAAGCCACGGGAGTAATGGCCAAATCTTGGAGTTTATCCGGAATGTATACTCCAGCTCCACGATTTGTGTAAGGGTTGACAGTGGACTCACTGAGCCCATCTCTCTTTAAAGGAGAGTAAGACAAAGCTGTCCCTTGTCACTTATCCTATTCGATGTGTTCATCAATGATGTATGTCATGGCATCAAGGGGGAAGGAGTTGGTGTATCTGTTCCAGGCTTCTTTGATAGGATTGCGGTGCTTCTTTTTGCGGACAATATTGTGCTGCTGACGGACTTACCTGGGGCCCTTCTGCATTGCACCCGCCACCTTCAAAACTGGGCCAACCAGTGGGACATGGTGGTAGGTGCCCCCAAGTACGGAATCATGGTTCTGCATGGCTCAAGAGAAGACACTGAGGGAATTGATTTGAAGATACAACTGTTAATTCCCAACTGTTAATTCTTATTGATATTCTTGGAGTCATGGTGGACACCAACTTTTGCTTGGACATTGTCCTGAAGGACCACACTAATAAGGGGCAAAGGGCACTCTGCTAATCTCGCTTCAAGGACTTCAATGTCCCAATGCAAGGTCCCTGATTAGTTTGCAGAGAGGCAAGCAGTTCCTGCTTAAGCTCCATACCTCCAACTCATGGAAGCATTGCTCAATGGGAAGGGATGTGTGTCTGAGCTGTGCACAGGAAGATGGTGTCAATGCTCTTACGCATTTCATGCAGAGCTGTGTTACCAACCAAGAAGATTGCAGGGAATTCCTGTTATCTACCATCCATCTAGTGAGGGCTCAAACCCATGTTGTCGGATGTCAAATGACCAACTTGTGATTATCCTCCTCCAGTGGGGAGGTAAGCATTGTCTCCTTGGAGGTGAACGTGACGTGTTTGTCAATGTAATGTCAGAATCGAGCCGACCTTCTGTGGCGGTTTCGGTAGACCAGTTAAGGTGGAATGCATGGCATTCTGAAGCATGGTGATGGGTTTCTGCATGTGTCAGACACCTGGCTGACAAAAGCATTCCTCTGTAAATCTGGTCATTTACTTCATGGCTAGTGTACATTGCTGTGTGCAAATTGGCTGTCACATTTGCCCACAAAAATACAATCTCTACACTTCACAGTAAATCCTGTGAAGCGATTTAAGAGGTCCCCCTGATATGAAAGGCACTAAATCAAATTTAAGGATTATTATTAATATTGCAACGATTATTATTAATGTATTATTTAGCGTAGTGGTTAGCACGCTCGCCTCGCAAGCGAGAGGACCTGGGTTTGATTCCCTGGCATGGCAAAATGTTAGGCAGGTTTCCTTACTCCACAGGCCAGTTTACCTAGCAATATAACACATGGTGCAGCTATATCAAACACAAGGATTATTATTACACGTTTCGTAAACCAGAATAGAGAATTAGAGGGTACCAGTAGGAGGGCTTAAACCCACAACATTTTGAATAAGAGATGTGAAAGAGCTCAGCTTTATAAAAGCAAGTTGTTATTGTTACTATTGACTGTAGAACTATTGTGCTTTTCCGCTGAACATTGTCAGAGAACTCCCACCCCACCCACTCTCCCGCACTGCTTCCCTCACCAGCCAGGCTTTGGAAATCTTCTGCTTTCAATGCCCTGAATACAGTTCATGGAAAGTGTACAAAAAATAAAATTATATTTGTATAGCGCCTTTCACGTCTGGAGGATGCCCCAATGCCCTGGGACGGATTGGGAGCAACAGAGTGTGGAGTGAGAGCTGTGAAATATGATGGCAGCAGCTGCACCCATTTATTTAATTGAGACAAACACGCTGACTTAGGAGGGATGGGGAGAGTTTTTCAGCAACAGCCTTTGTAATGGCTCTCTTTGTTAAATAGCTGGATCGAAGAAGCCAGCATTTCAGAGGCTTCTTGTCGCTGATGAAGGTATTTTGTTCCCTTGTGGCTGATCACACTTGATTTGGTTACCCTGGAGACTGAGCCACAAAGAAAGCTTTACAGTAAGCCGTGCTTTACAACAGCGATTGCAGGGGCGCTTCGCTGAGCGGTGAGATTCATGTGTATTTTTTAACATGATTTTGCCCTCATGAATTTGGTCTCTATCCTCTTGCGCTGAAGGCAATGAATCCAGCTGGTGTACTGTGACATGGTTGCTGACTACACTGTAGTACCTCACCATGAGAATCAAGAATACCAATCCTTACATTTGATATGTTGCCTTTCACATCAGGAGGACGTCTCAAAGCGCTTCACAAAATACACTTTAAAATCCTCCCGACGTGAAAGGCGCTATACAAATTGTATTTTGTAATTTTGTAAAGTGTAGTGACTGAGTATTTTGTGGGCAAACCCGGCAGCCGATTTGAGCACAGCAATGTCCCGCAAACAACCATGGAGTGAGTGAGCAATTTTATTTTGGGGATTGTTGGCCAGGCGCTATGTTTTAAATAGTGCCATGGCACCTTTATAACCCATCTGAACAGGGAGGCAGGTTTATTATCTGATCTGAAGGACAGCACTCACTCCCACAATGCAGCCCACCTCCACCCCACCCCACGTCGGTACCGAATTGAAGTTTCATCTTAGACTGTATGAGTTCAAAGTCCCCTCACAGGGCTAGAACCCACGACTTTCTGACTCAGAAGCGAGAGTGCCTCCAACGAGCCAGCCTGACACAAAGAAGTCAGTGTAAGCCATTGGGTTGAGCTGTTCCAACACAAGACCAAAAACACATGACTACCTCCACTGCCAAAGGCAAGCCCATACTCTCTTTATAACATTCTCCAAGCTGTGGGGGTGGGGAAGGCTGGGTGGGGGTGGGGGAGTCCACTGCTTCAACTGCTGCTGGGGGTTATACAATTTAGTGAAGAGAAGTCCATGGAACCCACCCTTTTGATGAAGGGAGTCTGTGGAAATCTTCTCAATTAGTGAGAGGGGCTTTGGAAACCTCTTCTAAAGCACCTTGTGACGTCCTCCCCACGTAAAAAGCACTACACAAATGTAATTTTGTATTGTATTAGTGGGGGAGTGGAAACCTCTTGCATTAGTGAGGAGGGGCTGTGGAAACCTCCTCTATTGGTGGTGGGGTGGCTGAATTAACCTCCTGTGCATTCTGCCTACAGTGGAGCCAGGCAGTGACAAACCGACATTATAATCGCAATTTAAGAGAAATGCAAATGTCTTTCTTTTGTATGGCCTCGGCCGGGTGACACAGGCTGCAGTGCCTTACTCTGGCAACTTAAGATGCTTAATTATAAGATCTGCAGAAAAAAATGAATCCTTAATTTGTTTTAGCTGTAGTTCTATTGTGTACGGTCTCAGTGCTTGATTTTGTTGCCAGCAGCTATTGTACAGAGGCAATTAGTATCTTGTCTGATCAGCTTCATATCTGAAACTGGTATGTCTTTGTAGGTGACTCTAGCCTTAACCCTTACACTGTAGTTATGAGTTCATATAAGTTTAATTATATAACGCACATTCTAGGCTGACACCAATGCAATGCCACAGGAGCGCTGCATTATCATAATTGCCTCCCTTCTATTCCCGGGCGAAACCTTAGGCAAGTTTCTTTACTTCACAAGCCCCTGTGTACCTAGTAGGTTGTTAGTTGATTGATGGATCACATTCCGGGAATAATAATCCATTCCCTGCCTGCCCCTCCCAAAAAAATCTGGTTATTCAAACCACGACTGTTTGTGGAACACTGCTGAATGCAATTGACTTCCGCATTTCGCCCACAAAATATACAGCCAATTTACTTTACAATATATTCTGTGCAACGCTTTGAGGCGTCTCAATGATGTGATAAGCTGCTATATCAAAATGCAAAGATTATTATTATTCCTTTAGGAAATTTCTCTTGGTGGCCTGGAAAACATGTCCCCCTAGTGTAAAGCTCCACATCAGGACTTGGAATCACATCATCTTAGCTGACGCTCCAATGTAGTGTTGGGGATTGTGCTGCATTGTTGGAGGTGCCATCGTCATTCATTTCATGGCTGTTTCTGCGCACAAATTGTCTAATTCTTTTGCCTACAAAATGCACAGTCACTACACTACTCAGTGAAGAGTTTTGAGACGTCCTCCTGATGTGAAAGACACAATGCCAAATTCAATAAATATTTATTTATGTTCTGTGCATGCGCACAGAGTGTGGTTCCCTCCCCCTATAGAAGTGCAGAGGCATAATGCTCAACATTCTTCCCAGTTTTGCTGACATGAAGTACTATTTTATCTTAAAATTTAAGATAGCACAAAAAAGGGTAGTGGAAAACCACTTACAAGCCTGGTTTGTGCCAAAACAGCCTGAAGCCAACAAATGATGAAATTTCCTCCATGACCTTCTCCCAAGGCTTTTTTTTGTTTTGATCAGTGTGCCTTCCATCTTGAAATGTAAGTGCTCCTTAAATTCAGACACAAAATGACTGTGGAATAGAACTTTAGCCTTTATTGAGGGGCAGATGTGAAGGAGGGAGAAGAGCCATTTTCACAAATTTTGTCCTCGCACATGCTGCTTATTCTCAACACACCAGCCAGCTCTTGCTGCCTGTTTACTGGTGATTCCCACTAGTTTGCACATTGTAAATTACTTCAGGAAGCATCTGGCTTGTCAAATTGTGCATTATCAATCTGAATCCCTGTGGAAAACACATTGTAGTGAAGTCTTGTTCAAGTGCTTTGAGAGATTCTTTTATGTGGAAAGCACAAGTTGTGTTTTTATTACTGTACTTCCTGCTTTCATCAAGCTGCTCACACTTTCTGAGTCAACAGAACATTTGAGCACAGAAACAGGCCACTCAGCCCATCAAGTCTGCTCTGATGCTTTGTCTCCACATGAGCCAATCTAATCCCACTCATTTCCCGTGCCATTTAGTATTCCTCCTCTTCAAGCATCTACCTACCCTTTTAAAGAATCTGTAAACTCTCTTTCAACTATGCTTTATGGCAGAGAACTCCATATTCTAACCACCCTCAGTGATTTGTTTTCTAGCCTTCCCTTTAATTGTTTTTGTTACTGACTGACTGGTGGAAATAATCTATAGTATTAACCACATCCTAATTTTGAAGACCTCTTACTCTGCTGCACTGTTGAAGATGTTTGTCCAAATTCAGGGGTGAATGGACGGGCTTTGCACATTCTTAATTGGGACACCCTGAAGCTTAAGAACAAACTTCTCCTAGCAGACACCACTGGAAGAGTATAAGCGATTTAGAGACAAACAAATTATAAAATTAGACAGAATTACACAGACTGTTTTACAGCATGGAAACAAACCATTCGTCCCAACTGATCTTTGCTGGTGTTTATACTCCACATGAGCTTTCACCCCTCCTAATCTCCTGTCTTATACCCTTCTATTCCCTACTCCCTCATGTATTATGTGAAGCGCTCTGAGATGCCGTCCAGCGTGGAGGGCGCTATATAAATCCAAGTTGTTGTTGTTGTATTATAAACTGAAGCTCAAGACTGCAGTGACAAGTGACAGCAGATTTTCTATTGCGCACTCATTGGCTCGGTGATATATCAAGATCCTTTCTAGCCACAGCAACCCCACCCGTGATCTGTCAACTTTTGAGTGGCTAATTCACCATGAACAGTGTGTAAAATCACCAAAGATCTGTGGCCTCCTCCTGTTCTATATTTCTATGATATAGAGAAAAGGCAGGGATATGTAATTATAATATCTATCATGATCTAATAAAATAAAATACAATTTATTTTATTTATTTACAATTTATTTTTGAAATACAGCTCCTTTGACGTTGAGAGATTGCCTCAAAACGCTTAACACTGCTGGCTGGGCGTGGAATCTGAGGGGGTGGGAAGGGAAAAATGACTGAAGCTGCAGTCAAAGAGCTGAGTCTTGAGACAGACCTTCAACAAGGTGAGGGAGGAAGTGAGTCGAACGGACTCCGGAATGGAGTACCAGAGAACGGGAGCAGAATGTCTGAATGTCCGCCCACTAATGGTGGGTCGGATAGGGTGGGGAATTTGAAGCAGGCCGGTCTTCGCTGACCGAAGGGAACAGCCAGGTCATTAAGATTAAAGGAGGTCGCAAACAGAAGAGGCTCAATGTTTTGAGATCGACTTCCTTGTACAATTCTTCATCAATACAATTTTACATTTATATAGTGCCTTCCACATTGGGAGGATGGCCCAAAGCTCATAAGAAAGAGTAAAGATGTGCACAATTATTTTTAATGTTTAGCCTTATTTAACCGATAGTTAGATTTTCTTCATCTTACATTTGTGTAGATAAAGGAAAGCACCACGGTGTGGGACTGTGAGAATAGTTTGGTGGGTAGGGGGGAAGAGGGAGAGAATATGGCAAAGTTACAACCATTTTTTCTACCTGGTAGCATTTCAACACTGTATCTCTGGCTCATAGCTGAAAGGTGATAACATTTTGATTGCTGTTAATCTTTCTAAAGCACATTTTCATTATACTTTTTTACATGAAAACATTAAACACAAAGCACTTGTGTCATGAAATAGCAGAGCACTTATAATAATAATCCTTGCATTTGATATATCTCCTTTCACAATGAGAAGGATATCTCAAAGACCTTGTGAGGATTTTCTGTAAAGTGTAGTGACAATGTATTTTGTAAACGAATACAACAGCCAATTTGCACCCATTAATGTCTCACAAACAGCCAGGAAGCGAATGGGCAATTTAATTTGGGGCAATGTTGGCCAGGATACTGGGAGAAATTCCCTTTTTGAATGCTGCCATCGGATCCTTACCATCAAAATAAACAGGCAGACCGGATCTCGATTTCACATCTTATCCAAAGGAGGGCACCTGTGAAAATGCAACGCTCCCCCTAGCGCTGCACTGGAGTGTCAGTTCACCTTCAAGGATTCAGAGTGCTGCCAACTGAGTCACTTATCATAGAATCATAGAATCGTACAGCACAAAAAGAGGCCATTCGGCCCATCAAGTTTGTGCCGGCTCTTTGAACAGAGCAATGTAATGTCAATCCCACTCCCCAGCCCTTTCCCCATAACCCTGTAGACCTGTCCTCCTCAAATACCCATCCACCGCGTTTTTAAAAGTTGTTATCGAAGTGGCCTCGACCATCTTTCAGGCAATGCGTTCCAGAACAACTCGCTGCGTGAAAAAATTTCTTCTCACCTCCCCTCTGCTTCTTTTAGAGACTATTTTGAATCTGTGACCTTGAGTCACTGACACACCCACCAGTGGAAACAGTTTTTCCCTTTCTAACCTATCAAATCCCCTCATGATTTTGAAGACCTCTATTAGGTCTCCTCGTAACCTTCTCTGCTCCAATGAGAATAATCCCAGCCTCTCGAGCCTTTCCTCATAATCAAGGTCCCTCATTCCTGGTACCATCCTCGTAAATCTTCTCTACACCCTTTCCAATGCCTTAACTTCCTTCCTGTAGTGTGGTGCCCAGAACTGGGCGCAGTATTCTAACTGAGGCGTAACCAGTGTTTTATATAGGTTAATCATAACCTCCTGACTCTTGTACTCTATGCCCCTATTTATAAAGCCTAGAATCCCATATGCCCTTTTTACAGCTTTATCTATCTGTCCTGTCACCTTCAAGGATTCATTTACCTGAACGCCCAGGTCTCTCTGTTCCTTCACCCCCCACCCCCCCACTTAAGATTGTATTACCAGCCTATATTGCCTCCCCTCATTCTTTCTTCCAAAAGGCATTACCTCGCATTTCTCCACATTTTACCATTCTGTCTATGTCTTCCTGCAGTTGGCTACTATCCTTCTCACTGTTTACTACCCTACCTTACTTTGTGTCGACAACAAACTTGGAAATGGTACTTGCTATACCCAAGTCCAGATCATTTATATATATTAAGAAGAGCAGTGGTCCTAATACCGATCCTTGGGGGACACCACAGTACACTTCCCTCCAGTCAGAAAGCAACCGTTCACTACAACTCTCTGCTTTCTGTCTCCCAGCGAGTTCTGGATCCATACTGCCACTGTCCCTTTTATACCATGGGCTTCTATTTTTCTTACAAGTCTTTTATGTGGCACTTTGTCAAATGCTTTTGAAATTCCATATAAACTACATCAACTGCACTATCTTCATCCTCCCTCTCCGTTACCTCATCGAAAAATTCTATTAGATTTGTTAGACAAGATTTGCCTTTAACAAATCCGTGCTGGCTGCCCCTAATTAAACCATATTTTTCTAAATGAAGATTTATTCTGTCCCGGATTATAGTCTCCAGGAGTTTCCCCACTACTGATGTTAGGCTGACTGGCCTGTAGTTCCCAGGTTGTCCTTCTGTCCCTTTTTGTACAGGGGAGTAACATTAGCCACTCTCCAGTCCTCTGGCACCATCCCTGTGTCCAACGAAGCTTGAAAAATTGTAGCCAAAGCCTCCGCTATTTGTACCCGTGCCTCCCATAGTAACCTTGGCTGCATCCTGCGACTTATCTACCTTGAGCCCGGTCAACCTTTTCAGTACTTCCTCTCTGTTTATACTTATCCTATCCATTTCCTCTACCCTCTCCTCTGATACTGCGGCCTTTAGTGCATCCACTTCTTTTGTGAAGACAGATGCAAAGTACTCATTCAGTACATCAGCCATACCCTCTGCCTCCACAATAAGATTTCCGCCTTGGTCCTTAATTAGCCCCACCCTAACTTTGACTAACCTTTTTTTCTTGATATGTTTGTAAAATATTTTAGGATTCCCTTTAATGTAACCCGCTAACCTTTTTTCTTATAATCTTTTTGCCCCTCTTATTTCCTTTTTCAGTTCTCTTCTGTACTTCCTATATTCTATTTGGTTGTCTTCTGTATGTTGGGCTTGACATTTGTCACACGCCTCCATTTTCTGGTTCATTCTAGACATTTAACTTGGGAAGTTATTGAACATATTGTTTCACTTGTATTGGGAAACTTTACGACACACATCCACATGTGTTGCTTAAGAGTTAGACTGGTCTCCCTTACCATGTTCATTTAAATATATTGGAGCCGATACGATTTCAAATTTGCAAGTCATTCTTTGTGCATCTCTTGAGAGGTACCATATTTGTAGTGGGGGTCAGAATCACAGCAAGTAAGATATATCCCTTTGCCTCCATCAAGTGAGCAGAAGGATAGCTGATTATAGATATATTTTACTGAGTGATATTTAGGCAACAATGAATACAAGGACATGAACATCAAATGAACACTGACTTACAGAAGCTTTCATAGCATACTGGGAATTATTTTAGCACTGGATTTCACTTGTGTGAAAACAATTACTGATGGGATAAATCCCCACCCATCAATATTTACGCGTTTGATTCAATTATTTTCCTCTGCGGTTCTCACTACATGAAACTGAGTTTTTACAATGCTTTAATAAACAACCAATATTGATCTGACCTCTATATGCACAATCCATTGTTATGTTTAAAGTTACACGGCAACTGAAGCACTATTTTGTGACTCTGGATTTAACTTGAATGAACTCAATGGCATTATATTATACTATAATAAAGTTATAGCCCTTGCTGTAATGACTAATCAGAGTAATGCATTGAAAATCACCTTTAAATATACTAAAATCATTAGCAATGCAGAGCATGTCTTAAAACGGCAACCAAGGAGAGATGTGAAATCAAGCAGAGAGGAATTACAGATTACTATAGGAATACTTATTGGAAACCCATGGTTTAGGAGAACAAAAATAAACATCAAGTGAGGCTTACCGCACAAACAACATCTACAACAATAACAAGTTACATTTATATAGCGCCCCTTTCGGACAGTGTGTCGGAACTCCCATCAAGTCTGTTCCTAGAATAACCCCTCACCCACTTTATTTTCCACACACTATTTACTTGCAAACCTCTCTCGCACTGACCACTGAGTCCCTTCTGAATAGGAGGCCAAAAAAATGAAAAGTTAAAATGTTGCACGCTCAAGAATTCTGTGAGATGATTGCAGAAGTGTGAAATACTTAATGATAAGTGACAGGTTCCTGATAGATGGTTTTCGGTTGTATGATTTTAAAAAAATTCAAAACCTGTAAGGAATAAGATGTTAACACTGCAATGTTTCTTCATTGCCATTTTGGGCAAGGGCAAATGTCTTGGTGGAGAAAAGAAACTAAGATCTACTTAGATTATACTTGTGATGGTTTCACTTCATGGCTGTTTGTAGAAACATTGCTGGGTTCACTTTGGCACGTGTTCTCCTACAAAAGTACACAGTCACTACACTTCACCATGAAGCATTTTGAGACATACTCCTGACACGAAAAACACTATACAAAATGTAAGGATTATTATCGTTAGTAATAATTTCTTCTTATTATTAATCATTTGAAAAAATCTTACCACAAAGGGAGGAAGAACAGGGGGTTACAAAGAGACTGGGAATCTTTGTGATAGAACTTGTTTATGGAAGTGGGGCACAAGAGAGCAAATTGAGACAAAGTATTTGTGCTAAGCATTTGGAAAGGAATAACATGCAAAGGGATTAGGAAAGAATAACAACAACAACGTGGATTTATATAGCGCCTTCCACGCCGGATAGCGTCTCAGAGCACTTCACAGTAACAGATCCCGAGACCGAGCCAGGGGGAGGGGGAGGAAGGTGACCAAAGGCGTGGTCGAAAAGAAAGGTCTTCAGCAGAGACCTGAAAATAGGAAGGGAGGGAGCGAGGCGAAGGGAGTGAGGAAGGGAGTTCCAGAGCCTCGGGGCATAGTGGCTGAAGGCACGGCCGCCGAGGGTGGAGTGGAGGACTCGGGGGACGAGGAGGAGGCCAGACCCGGTGGAACAAAGGCAACGAGTACCGTTTTGAAGAGAGAGGAGGTCAGAGAGGAGGGGGGTGCAGAGGAATGCAGGTAAAAAAAAAATTTCAAATCATACAACCACAAACCATCTATCAGGAACCTTTCACTTATCATGAATAAGAATACAACAATACAATACAAATTTACATTTATGTGTGTACTCGGATCCCATGTCAGGAAGTATTCCCAACGTACAGTCCTGGCTTGGAACTCGAGGTGGGGTAAGAACTGGGGGGGGTGGGGGAGAAGCTGAGTGGAGGGGAAGAAATGACCGAGGCATAGTCAAAGAGGTAGGTCTTGAATGACCTCTTTCTGTGTTGTAATTTCTATGAATCCAAAGTGATATACAAGATCCTCCTACCTCATCCCTTAAAATTGTTAATACAATAACCAACAGGAATATTCATGAATTTTGACCTTTTGAATGAATTATTCTTTTGCTGTATAAGCAAATGCAGTGAGAGCTTATTGCCAAAAGTTCAACTTTTTAAAAGGAATTGAACCTATCACGACAGTAAACCTTAATAATTGAAAAATCATTTTGATGTGTGACGAGGAAAAAGAGGATCCCATTATCAGTAAAGTGAATCTCTACTCTGTGCTACCATTTCAATATTTTCATATCTTCACACTGCAGGTCAATTTTATGGGCTCATACATTCACCCATATTAAGCACCTCTGTTCTACATTCTTGAGTCTCTGCCGACTTCGGAAGCAGAGCCCTGAAGTGAGAAGAGTAATAAGTTATTCAAGACTTCCTGCAGCTTACTGCTATTATGAAATCTTGAATATCACCACAGCAGGTTAAACTGAGCACATTCCCCTCCATGCCATTGACTCATGCTGAGGTATAGATCACAGCTGCCTATGGTACATTAAGCAAGGTATACTATAGTTGGGCGTTCTAACAATGAGTGCAGCAAGCTATTTAACCTGGTGGGTGGTGGTGGTGGGGGGGGTTACAGTGGAGCCCAATCCTGTTCTAACAGAACAAAAATGTATGCACGATCCAGCAGGTATCACTAAAAATCAATCCTTTGCTTATTCCAGGCTCCAGGGTCATTTGTAACTTACTGCGTACTCAGGACTGAACTAAAGTAATGACATTCTAGGATTGGAAAAATGTGGTTAACTGAATACATGGGATTTAGTGTCTAAGCTACGAGCAGAGATTGCAGAAGCTAGGAATGTTTACGTTGGATAAGAGACGTTTTGAGACGTGATCTTATTCAAGTCTCTGAATTTTCAAGCTAAACTCTAAACCCCTATTCAATACGGTCAGGGAGGGGGAAAGGGGCCTTTTATGGTCTCAAACCCAGAGGGGAAAGAATAAATAGATATTTTAGATTTAATAACAGTATTTGCCCATTCTGTAGTGTAGAGGAAACTTAACATGTGGTACTTTTAATGTGTCAGGAAGATGGTTGAGGCAAAGTGTATGGTTTGAGGAAATTAGATACCAGGGTATTGGAGGTTATGTAGGGGTTAATCTGTATACACCTTTATAACAAGGTTGGCCTCTGAGTAAGGATTTGTTGGTGTGAACACATACTGAAGGGGCTGTTCTAGGTTGGTTGGTAACAGGAGGTTATTGCTGAATGGTGGTGGTTTCTTGAACAGGTTTCACTGTGATGGAACCAACCAGTTGAATGGTTTGTTCTAGATGTGCACATTCCTATAACAGCAGCACCGAACAGAGTAGGATCTTCGTTTTCTTTGTTCATATAGCACAATAATAATACTACTTCTTGCGTTTGATATACCATCTTATCACATCATCGAGACACCTCAAAGCACTTCACATGATTTACTGTAATGTAAAGTAACATTACATCCTTCAGTAATATCCTACAAGCAATACTGAAATGAAAGACCAATTTTATCTGGGGGGGTGGGGGGTTGTTGGCCAGGACACCAAGAGAAACTCCCTTTTCTTTTCAAATAGTGCCATGTAATTTTTAACATCCAGTTGAACAGACAGATCACCTAATCCTGGTCACCTGAGCCTGTGAGTCCAAAACCTGGATGTGGGGCTTGAATCTACAACCTTCTAACTCAGAGGCTAGAGTGCTACCAGCAGCAACAACAACAACAACAACAACAAATTGCACTTATAAAGCAACTTTGCTTCACATCAGCAGGATGTCCCAACTCTGGGTGGTGCATTTATCAAGAGTGCAGTCTATAATATAAACTAGAAAAACACTTTTCCAAGGTGTGAGATACTGCAGCTTTAAGAATTACAAGCCTAAGAGAGGAAGGGAAGAATAATTCAAACTATGGCTTTTAGCTACTTTATTAAAAAGCTGCTGAATATCAATACATTTAAACGTGTAATTTATACAAACTTCAAAGACTTTCCTCCATTTACAAATGTCAAGAATGAATATACAAAACGTTTTACTCAAGAGCCTGGGAGGGGATTATTAACATTTTCCTATTGTTTGTTCAAAGGAAGTTCAAACGAGGGATTGGGGGGAAAATTTCATCTGTATCTTAAAACTCGAAGATGATTTTTCCATCAGTAATGTAAACACGACAAAACACTTGAACGTATTAATATATTAATCCATCGTTATATACTGATCGTGCATGGAATGATTTCTTTACACACACATACACACACATCGAAAAAAAAATGAACACAACCCCGCTATTGTGTGCCTGATTTATGGTGGAAATGCGCAGTTTCAGGAAGGGGAAAAAAAAATAAAAAGTGCTAAAAATAAAACCCCGCACATCTGCACTGCAAATCCTCTGAGAGAGTGCAAACTCTTCACCAAACCAAAACTAGACGCCAGAGTCCATCCAACTCGCCATCCTTCGGAATGAAGAAAGAGCATTTAAATGCGCATTTTACCTGTATTCTCCCGAAAAATGAATGGAACTGTAGGAAACACGTACTTCAAAGTGGATGCATTTCTGAACGGGTTTAATTATTGGTACAGCAACCGCCCCCCACACCCCCCCACACCCCCACCCCCAGGTCAAACCCAACACATCCCAAACAAGTCCAAGCAACACCTTGGGTAGTCTCGATGGTGTGTGTGTCCCCCCCCCCCCCCCCAGAGAGGGGATGAAGAGCCCATCTCTCCCCGTGTTTACAGCGCAGTGACCTGCAGTGCCTCTCAGACACTCACTCACTCACGGGTTTCTTGGCGTTGGTCCAAAATCGAGGAGTCTATAGTTTATAGGGACAGTAACGTTTGGTCCCAATGTAAAAAAAAAATCGAGATGACATGGATCTGATTTCGAAGGGCTGCATTACCTGGAGTCCAAAGCTTTTGACAGACAGACAGATAGACAAGACAGACAAGAGACTAGACAGACAGACCCCCACCCACCCCCCCCCTACCCTCTCACCCCTCCACCCCACCCTCAGGGACCCTCACCCCCTCCTCTGCTCCATGCCATTGGGGAGGAAGCCAGCGATGATGGGCACGGGCCAGATCAGGGCAGCCACGCTCCAGATGATGATCACGACGGTCATGAAACAAGCCACCAGGGTGGACTCGATGGGCTTGCGGTTGAACCTCCAGCCGGGGTCACCCCTCAGCTCCTCCAACCTGAAGTCCAGGCAGCAGAAGTTCACCCACTCGGCCTGGAGGAGGTGGTGGGTCTGGGGGCGAGGGGGTGATGGTGGTGGTGGTGGGTGGGGAGGAGGAGGAGGAGGAGGAGCAGCAGTCCTCCTCGGTCCTGACCTGCCGAGCCGGGCTCCACCGCATCCGACGCAGAGTTTGAACAGCTGCTGACCTTGTCCCCCCCCGACCCCGACGTGGTCGATGGTGGCGGGCGAGGAGACCCGGCTGAGGGCGGCGGAGAAGAAGGACCTGCCCGGGCTGCTGGTGCTGAAGAGCAGGACATCGCACTCGAAGCGGGAGGACCTCTCCCAGCGGACCAGCAGCGAGGTGGCCGCCAGCCTCCGGGCTGTGATGTTGCACGGGTTCGGACCCGGACCCGGAGCCGGAGCCGGAGCCGGAGCCGGACCCCGGGACCCGGACCCGGACCCGGGGGCAGCCGAGTCCACCCGCAGGGGAGGCGTCAGGGAGAGGTTCAGGGACGCGTTGCGGGGCGGCGGCAGCAGCAGGTGGTCCTCGGCCCCCCCGCTCCCCCCGGCCCAGCTGCCCGCGGCCACCAGAGCCCACAGCACAGCCAGAAGAGCCCGAGGAGCCGGAGCCCGAGGAGCCGGAGCCCGAGGAGCCGGGAGGTGAGCTGTCATGGCACTGCCTGTGCGCACCGCATGGCATCAGGAGGTGGAGAGCGAAAGCGACTCCCACACAGCCCTCACCCACCCCCACCCACTGCCAGTCAGTGCCAGTCAGTGAGCGAGTGAGTGAGTGAGTGAGTGTGAGACTGAGTGAGAGTGAGTGAGTGTGTGAGAGTGAGTGAGAGAGTGAGTGAGTGTGTGAGAGTGAGTGAGTGAGAGAGTGTGTGTGTGTGTGAGTGAGTGAGAGAGTGTGTGTGATAGAGAGAGAGACACACACACCCACCGGCAGCTCTCACAACGCCTTCCCACTGCTCTTATACCCCCCCCCCCCACCCCCCCCGGGGGCGATCCGCACAACGTGAGCTCCTCTTAAAGCTGTAGTTACCGTAGTAGTAGTGGGAGGAGGAGGAGGGGGTGGGGGGTGATGGTGTTGGGGAGGGATAGATTTTTTCTACGCACTCACTCACACACAACAACCACCACCACCACCACCACCACCACACACAGACACACACACACAGCGTGAGACGGACCCCCCCCCCACACACACACACACACACAGCGTGAGACAGACCCCCCCCCCACACACACACACACAGCGTGAGACAGACCCCCCCACACACACAGCGTGAGACAGACCCCCCCCACACACACACACACACACACAGCGTGAGACAGACCCCCCCACACACACACAGCGTGAGACAGACCCCCCCACACACACAGCGTGAGACAGACCCCACACACACAGCGTGAGACAGACCCCCCCACACACACACAGCGTGAGACAGACCCCCCCCACACACACACACAGCGTGAGACAGACCCCCCCCACACACACACACACAGCGTGAGACAGACCCCCCCCCACACACACACACAGCGTGAGACAGACCCCCCCCACACACACACAGCGTGAGACAGACCCCCCCCACACACACACACAGCGTGAGACAGACCCCCCCACACACACACACAGCGTGAGACAGACCCCCCCACACACACACACAGCGTGAGACAGACCCCCCCCCCACACACACACACACAGCGTGAGACAGACCCCCACACACACACACACAGACACACACACACAGCGTGAGACAGACCCCCCCACACACACACACAGCGTGAGACAGACCCCCCCCACACACACACACAGCGTGAGACAGACCCCCCCACACACACACAGCGTGAGACAGACCCCCCCACACACACACACAGCGTGAGACAGACCCCCCCACACACACACACACACAGCGTGAGACAGACCCCCCCACACACACACACACAGCGTGAGACAGACCCCCCCACACACACACACACAGCGTGAGACAGACCCCCCCCCCACACACACACACACAGCGTGAGACAGACCCCCCACACACACACACAGCGTGAGACAGACCCCCCCCCACACACAGCGTGAGACAGACCCCCCCACACACACACACAGCGTGAGACAGACCCCCCCACACACACACAGCGTGAGACAGACCCCCCACACACACACAGCGTGAGACAGACCCCCCCACACACACACGCGTGAGACAGACCCCCCCACACACACACAGCGTGAGACAGACCCCCCCACACACACACAGCGTGAGACAGACCCCCCCACACACACACAGCGTGAGACAGACCCCCCCCACACACACAGCGTGAGACAGACCCCCCCACACACACAGCGTGAGACAGACCCCCCCCCCCACACAGCGTGAGACAGACCCCCCCCCCACACACCGTGAGACAGACCCCCCCCACACACACAGCGTGAGACAGACCCCCCCCACACACACAGCGTGAGACAGACCCCCCCACACACACAGCGTGAGACAGACCCCCCCCACACACACACGCGTGAGACAGACCCCCCCCACACACACACAGCGTGAGACAGACCCCCCCCACACACACAGCGTGAGACAGACCCCCCACACACACACAGCGTGAGACAGACCCCCCCACACACACACACAGCGTGAGACAGACCCCCTCCACAGCGTGAGACAGACCCCCCCCACACACACACAGCGTGAGACAGACCCCCCCCACAGCGTGAGACAGACCCCCACCCCCACTCTGACAGTGACACCGGTGCCCCCCCCACACCCCCCCCACACACACAGCGCATTGCTGGGAACCTCTTCCTCTTTCGCGTTCATCCGTTCGTTTCAGGTGAACGACCACAACAACGACAAAAAAAGAGAGAGAGAGAAGCAGAAGAACGAATCCTCCGTTCTTTCTTTACTGTTTTCGCTCTCTTTCACTTGGTTTTCCGCTCCTCCTCGAATTCCTCCGTCCCTTTTCTACCCCTTTTTTTTCTCCTCTACTTTCACCGCGATAAACGTGTTTGGTGCAGTCGCTGGAATGCCTCCTTTCCAGTCCAAACATGTGCAGAGGGAGGGAGGGAATAATAATAACAATAATAATAATCCTTGCATTTGATATAGCGCTTTTCACGTCGGGAAGACATCCCAAAGCGCTTCACAGAACACACTGTAAAGTGAATTGACTGTATATTTGGGGCAAACGCGGCAGCCGATTGCGCACAGCAATGTCCCACAAACAGTCGTGGATCGAAAAATGACCAATTTTATTATTGTTTTCGGTTTTGGAGGGATTATTATTCTACTATTCTATTATTAGGAAGGGAGAGAAGGGTTCATTTTGTGCTAAAGATCTCACAGAATCGTTGATCCCATGTTTCAAATTGCAAATTCGTCTGGTGCACAGAAACCCTCGTCGCGTTTTAAAACTGCTTGTGGAAAAAAAACACCTCAGTTACAAGCAATCGATTACTATTATTGTTAATAGTAATTTCGCCCACAAAGATTACAATAGATTCCGTGAAGTGCTTCTGAGACGAAGTGATAAGACGCTCTATCAAATGCAAGGATTGTCATGATAACATAGTATGAGATGCAGGTAACTAAAAGATTACAAATGTCCACCATCCATATGGTAGAAAAGAATTGTACGTTGCAGAGTGCCATCCACCACACCCCCCCCACACACACTCACACACTCACATGCACCCACACACACACACAGTGCACAATGTTTATTATTGAAGCTGATGAAATTCGGTCCCTGCCCTTTTAAGTTTGCGTTCTGCATCCATCATGGGTTCTGCAGCAGGAATTTCATTTTCATGTTGTTGCAATTATATACAGCAAAAGTTTTCTTTCAGTCGCCCTTCCCCGCCAAGTATTATCTGCCATCTATTGTAACTCACCAGCTCACACACACACACAGATCAAACTCCAGCCCCAGGAAAAAAACAACCACACAGCCCACAGTAATGAAGGAAAGCACCGAGTCTGACATTGTAAGCTTCAGTGCTGTCAATCTAATATTGGATGTGGTAGAAATCTGAATCTCCACCCATTCGTAGGTCTGTCTTTTCCCCTTTTCTTATATTAACCCTGATCATGTGGACTCTTGGTTATTTAGGAGAGGGGAAACTGCTGGGTCATTGAAGCATACAGGCTTCCAGCCATTCTGCCCCCATTCTCTGGAACGCCATCCCTGAGTCTGACTCACTCTCTCCCTCTCTTTCAAGGCAAATTTCGAAACATTTTGGGCCAACAGTTTCCCGATCACATAATCAGGTGCTCAGTTGATTTACATCACTGGACATGACCAATGATGGCAAGGCCATCGTTCAGTATTTCTGAGTGATCCGTCTGTGGATCAACCCCACAGTAGGTGCTAACCTTGTGATTGTTTCATACCAAAGATCTATTTAGATTGAGTGATCTGTCAGACTCATGTACAAATGGTTCTCAACCTATCAAGAAGAAGCAGAGCCACTCCTTGATATTAAAGAGATTGAAAATCACTGTCCTAGATGTTTCTTCCCTCCTTAGCTCCGGGATACTGACCCAATAATAATGGTAGTTTTGCTTATTGACAAACAAAGACTCGTCAGAAAAATATCAGCATTAATGACGTCTCACTTCGGAAAAAGGGCCTCAGGAAATAAAGTGCATCTCCTGCAGGAAGCTCCATGTACGTCAAGCAGATTTGAAAGACCTCAGATTGTTTTTGAGTTCTTGTGGGTCAGAACGGCTTGCAAGAAACCCCAATTTTAAGCACCTCACTACAGCGCAAGTTGGTTTATCGTGTGTGTGGACCCACAGTTTTGAGAAGTGTGACACATGTCCAACTTCCAGTTCAGCCATGGCAATTTCTTGTTCAAGCAAAGGGCACAGGAAGTGGGCTGGTCAGCCCCCATCACTCTCCAATGTTAGTAGTGCTCGTGAGAATGGTCACAGCTGACTATCCGGCACGCTGCCTCGTGCACAAAACCTGAAGTGATGTGAGAAGCAACCTGATGACCTGGAAGCGGGACCAGAAGCAGTTTTTGTTTTGTGGACCCATCATCCTGTGGTGTCCAATTTTATGGACCCGAAATATGGCGTCACCCTGTATTTGAAGTTCCTGCAGGAGGTGCACTTGACATCCTGAGGTCTGTTTTCTGACTCGAGACAGCATTTAAGCTGTTGTTTTTCCAACAAGCACTTGTTAATCCCCCTAATCTGTGCCTCTCATAACTTTAAAGAACTGGGTCGTGTTTCCCATCTGGCTCAGCTTTACAGTGCAGCTCGGGGTAAACCTACCTTATGTCAAGGAAAGCTTGTGCTCACAGCAAAGAGACCTGGCCACTAGACACCACCCCCAATCTTTCTAGTAACTCCCCATCGCTCTGGTTGATGTGAGGCTCATGTGTGACCTTCATTACAACAACAACAAGATTCCATTTATAGAGCGTCTTTCACGTTGGGAGGACGTCCCAAGGTGCTGTACAGTTGGGTCAGGACCCGAGGAGGGGGAAATGGTCAGGGTGACGGGAGGGAAGGGAGGGAGCGAGGAGGGGGTAGAGAGTCGAGAGGGGAGCTGAAGGCACGGTCAAAGAGAAAGGTCTTGAGACCGGCCTTGAAGGAGGAAAGGGAGGAAGCGGCGAAGGCACTGGGGGATAGAGTTCCAGAGCCTCGGGGCTGAGAGGCTGAAGGCCCGGCCACCGATGGTAGGGCGATTAGGGAGGGGGATGTGGAGCAGACCGGAGCCAGAGGATTACATGGTCTGCGAGACTTTTGGATACAGGTTCATCTATCGCATTATCCCTTCTGACACCAGCTGCCATTGGCAAGGGATCAAAGCTTTGATTCCCATTTGCTACCATTTTAGGAATTCCACTTACCTGAGATGATGACAAAGACTTTACAGCAGTAATTACTACATTTGAACACTTTGTTATAGGCTACAAAAGTGCAAGGGGTATATATGGACATCAGTGTCTGTGCAAAGTACTGTTCCTTCTTATATTCCACTACATAGGTGATGTACTGCCACCTACAGACAGACTAAAGAACACAAGATTGACACTGTCTCCAAATCACAGGAAAGTTTCTCCCTTTTCCCAAATTATCCTGTCTTGCACAAGATCACAAGATAGGTTGGCCTCAACCACTCTACCTGGAAACCCATTCCGGTCATTCATTACCATCTATGTAAAGAAATACTTCCTGGGAAGGCATCAAAGGTTTTTAATATTCCTAAAGGTTAGGCATCATACGGGGATGGACCCCAATGTCAAATCTATCCATTATATAGCCTCATAGACAGATGCACTAATAGACTAAGGTATTGGATTATTTCAGTTGAAAGTGAAATTGGATTATCCTCCAGTATCTATTTCTCAAGAATGAGAATAAATGTGGGACAAGAGTTTCTTCAAAACCAAGAACAGAGAGAATTTGGTCTTCAAGGTTGCTCAAACTCCAAGCAATTGGTCAAACAAAGAATTTGCCCAACATCTTCACAACAGAAAACTCAGAGCTAATGCCAACTTCCCTCTGCAGATGTCTATGACATTACGCTCCGAAGGACCATTTTAAAAAAATAAATGTTCATCGTTCTATCTACAAATACAGAATTAAAAAATGTTAAAAACCTTGACCAGAATTTGGGGAGCGAGGCTATGTTCTGAGAACAGATTCTTATAAAGTCAAGCAGTTAAAGCAATTAATTATGTCAAATAAAATACTTAAGAGTATGTCAAGACCTATAAATACTTGAATGAAAAAGAGAGATGGCGACACTGCCTGAAGCTGGTGGTGAAGGTGCACATTGACATAAGTTTGACACAAAAATTAAATAAATCTTGTAATCTCTGAATGCTGTTCATACAGTAATATCACATGGGTGCACTTGCATCTTCAGGCATACTGAGCAGCAGTTAGCTCCAGGCTCCTTTAGCAAAACATTTTGTTGCTACTATTGCAGGGACTCAGTGATCAAAAAGAACTAGTAAGGGAGTTGCAACACTGAAAGGGTTCATACATTGTGCGACTCATGTTGATCTGACAGCTAAATGTACAGTTATCAACAACTAGTGTTATATAAAAGTCAGGAGGAAGCAGTACAATCTCTTAATTTATCTTCAGCTGACATGCGATGGCACTGTCAGTTTCACGTGTCCTATTTGCTTCTGCTCTTTTACATGTATTGCCATTTGCCTCTCAATAAAAAATAAACAAGCTAAAATTCAGGCACATAAAACCCAGGTGATGGCCCAGGGTGTTGTATATTGTTTTAATGACTTAATTAGTAATTGGACATTGACAATGAGATGCGAGCAAGTATAAAAGGATTCCGGGACAGTGACTGGGCAATTGTGGAAGAATAAGGTTGAAATAAAGGAATTAGTGAATCTAAACTGTGTTTTTGATTTACAAACATTACAACCGAGATACAACTGTGATGCAGAACTTATCAGAGTGTGCGGTGTGGATATTTTTGCCTAATGGTTTACTATTTTTACATATAACACAGATGTCTTCGTTAACTGCCTCCACTTCACCTCGGCAAATGGTCTCTCCTCCTGTCCCTGTCCGGTCACCTGCAGGGTACCTCAGGGCTCTATCCTTGGCCCTCTTCCTCATCTACATGCTCCCCTTTGGCGATGTCATCTAGAAAGAAAATACAGAGGAGAATATTCAATTGAAAGTAACCATCCATCTAAGTAATGTAAGAAAGATATTTTAAGATCATGGTGGGAGATATTGTCATTAATAATTTCTGTTCCCATGGAGACTGGTTGTTTAAGCTCCTCTCTCTTCAGGCAGCCTCACTGAGCACCTCTGTAGAAAGAACCTCTGGATTGGGATGTAGGCTCGACCCAGATCATCATTGCGGCATGTCCCAGACTACAAATGGCTATCAGTGGACTGTCCTGGTTTACACAGCAGGAAAGAATGAACTTGTATTTTTATTTTGAACGGCCCTGGATTCAAACCTGTAACGTGATTTAATGTGTCATTTCCTCACTGGGCAATCTTGATACTTCTAATGTTCACATCATCTGATCCCAATGTGAAATGACTCTTGTGAAATGTAAAGCAGTTTAACGTCATTTCACAAATGTTAGTGACCCACTATTGGCCTCTTTTTAAATGCACTCAGTAGATTTGGAATTTTAACTTCTTCCTATGACAGGGTTGGAAAAGCACTTGTTGGGAAAACAGCAGCGTAAATGTCACCTTACACCAGAAAAGGGATCTCGGACTTTAAAGTGTTTGTCTGGCAGAGAACCCGTGCCCATCACTCTGACAGGAGGTTGTCTTGGAGCTGAGTTCTCATAGGTCAGTGTGATGTACGGGATTTGCCTGGAGGAGATCTATTCTCTGTCCTGAAGCTCTTTCCCCCACAAGGCACGTTTACATGGTGAGGTTTCCCCAATCCTCAGTGTCATTGTATTTTTGGTCTTGTCGCACTTGACCTCTGTGCTCTGATACAGAAACCTCACTGTCTTAGTCATTCCCGTTGTGATAAAGAATCACGCCTTTTTTGGTGGGGGATAGTCAGGCGTCTGACACATGCGGAAAACCATCACAATGCTTAAGGTCCAAACCAAACTAAGAATGCCATGCATCCCGCCTGCACATGGAAATTCCAAGTTCACACCAGAACTGTTAACCTCTCTTTCTCTTTTAGATCCGGTTCCATCAGCTGTCTCACTTAATTTATAACCTTTCTGTAAGAAATATGCGGAGTGCTATTGGGCAGATTTTCTATTTGAACGCACTCCAGATGATTAAGAACGGACAATATTACATGAGGCAAACCGTCTTTGTGATAGCTGAACATCCGGCGGTATAATCCTGAGGCAAACTGCAGGTACTATTTATAATAGCAGGTAGAGAGAGGGCTAGATTGAAACTAACTTCATGATTAAAATGTAATCCGCAGGCTTTCTTGTTGTTTAGATCATGATGGTTGAAGTAGAGAGTGGAGCTCAGTCTCCACAGATGGCAGAATTATTGAAGTAATAACAGCACAGAGTAAAATAAATTGCTGACCTTATTATGTTATGATTTTATATTGTTCAACCTTTTTGAGACTGAGAAAAGGCACAAACAGGATTCAGATTTATTTTTAAAAAAACTTTACTTTTCTGACTTTCTGCCAACTTTAGGGACTGGAAAATCAGTTTTTTTTATTAATCTCAAAATTCTGAATTTCTGAATTTTACAAACAGAAAGTTGCAATTAACACAACATATCCGGTTTGTGAATATCGCATTTTAGCCAACCGATATGGACTTAGCAAACTATTCCTTGGTATCCTGCATGGCAGTCTCTCAACAAGCCATATAAACAATTGCACATGGAGCAATTGATTTTCTGTATTGGAAAACTATTCTAGTATGAAGAGGTATTAGAAACGCAAAGGAAGTCTAGCTTCACAATTGCACTATAATTAACAAGATGTCCATGATCTCTTCAATACCCAGAAAAAAATAAGGACTGATACTCTCATGTTGTTGGGATGTCTCAAAGCACTTCACCGAGTACACTGTAAAGTGACTTGTTGGCCAGGACTAAGCTCTCTGAATGGCTCAGTTGTTAAAGTTACTGTTTAGTGCTCTGCTGAGCTATGCTGACCTGGATGGTGTCAAGTTTTATCCCTGGTCTATACTCAATTATCTCTGTTCGAGCAGTGAAACTGGCTGCTACTCCCCAAGGCTGGGAAGAGGAACACAAATCATCTTGCTTCTGATCCCAGGCCAGTGCCTTTGTCACAGATTGTCCTATCCATTAGTACATCCATTATCAATGCAATCTTACCAGTAATTCATTATGTATCACTGGTGCACTTAGAGGATGTGAGCAACGCATCATTTACTTTACTGAAATGCAAGCCATTTATGACTTCCGATATAAAAGGATGTCGATTTACAAGGATGTTACCGGAACGATTCGACAGCCTTTTTCTCTAGAGCTGAAATGATTGAGAGGGAACCTGATAGAGGTGATTAAGATAATGAAACAATTTGATAAGGTGAATATTAATAGGCCGTGTTTTCTTGTTGGTGGGTCCAATAAAAAGGACATAAATATGAGATATCTAGTAGTAGATAATATTAATAATACTTGCATTTGGCATAGCACCTTTCACGTGGGGTGTACATCCCAAAGTGCTTCGCAGGATACACTGTGATGTGGAATGACTGTGTACTGTGAAGTGGAGTGACTGTGTATTTGTGAGTAAACGCAACAACCCTATTGTGCTCAGCAATGTCCCACAAATAGCCATGAAGTGAAATGGGGGGTTGTTGGCCAGATTTTTTTTCTCTATGAGCAGGTAATGAATGACTGGAACAGGTCATCAGAAAAGGTGATAGAAGCCAGGACAGTAGACAGGTGGGTGCTCTGGAGGGATGAGATTGGATGGGCCGAAGGGCCGTCTTCTTCCAGACCAATCTTGTGATATAATCTTGTGGCACCAGAAGAAACTCCCTTCTCTTTTCGAATAGTATCATTGGGGTCTTTAACATCCATCTGAACAGACAGATGGAGCATTGAGTTAAAGTCTCATCCAAATGACGATCAATAACAACAACATGCCTTATATAGCGCCTTTCACGCAGGGTACAACAACAACAAGATTCCATTTATAAAGCGCCTTTCACGTCAGGAGGACGTCCCAAGGCGCTGCACAGTTGGGTCAGGACCCGAGCAGGGGGGAAATGGTTAGGGTGAGGGGAGGGAAGGGAGGGAGCGAGGAGGGGGGAAATGGTCAGGGTGAGGGGAGGGAACGGAGGGAGCGAGGAGGGGGAAGAGAGTCGAGAGGGGAGCTGAAGGCACGGTCAAAGAGAAAGGTTTTGAGACCGGCCTTGAAGGAGGAAAGGGAGGAGGCGGCAAAGGCACTGGGGGATGGAGTTCCAGAGCCTGGGGCTGAGAGGCTGAAGGCCCGACCACCGATGGTAGGGCGATTGGGGCGGGGGACGTGGAGCAGACCGGAGCCGGAGGAACGGAGGGTACGGGCAGGTAGGTAGGGGGATAGTAGGTCAGAGAGGTAGGAGGGAGCAAGGCCGTGGATGGCCTTGTAGGTGAGGATGAGGATCTTGAAATCAATCCTCTGGGGGATGGGGAGCCAGTGGAGGCGAGCGAGGGTGGGTGTGATGTGGGTAGCATCTCAGGCACTAATAAAGACTTTAGGAGGAACTTCTTCATGCTGAACATGATGACAATCAAGAGGTCACTCGCAGAGGCTGTGGTTGAAGCAAAAAGGGTTGAAGTGAAAATGTGATGCATACGTGAGAGTGAAGGGAACAGAGGGATCTAGGTGAGAGGTACAGGAGCGGAGGGGTCTCAGGTGGAGTATAAACACCCGAGGACTTAGTAAAAATGAAAGACTGACTACATTGTTAGTAAAATCATAAATATACATATATTACTGATGCTTTTATCTTTCCAAATAAAAATCCCAGAAATAATATTGTCTAATCATGAAAATAACAAGCCTCGCCTGACAAATGGGAATATTTGAAAGGTTTTGTGCCTACATAAGGAGATAGTCGGGACGATTGTTCTGTTTGCATAATTACAGTGAAATTTTCTCTTTGTGGAAGAATAGAGTAAGACACCTGGATCAGTTTTTCAGTTTTCAATCCTTTCAGGATATGCCTGAATGTGTGGGAGATCCCCTGAGCTTGATGAATATAACATGAGAGAGAAGTGCCGAGGCCAGGCTGTGTGGAGCTGTGAGTTAAGCTGGATCTCTTCCTGTCCATTCTGACATTCGCAAGGTAATGAAGAAGGTACAAGCAGATCACTGCAGTGACTGTCCTTGTGAAATATTAATAATAATAATCCTTGCATTTGATATAGCGCTTTCCTCGTCTTCTCGACGTCTCAAAGTGCTTCACAGAATATGCTGTAAAGTGAATTGACAGTATATTTGTGGGTGAAACGCGGCAGCCAATTGCGCACAGCAGTGTCCCACAAACAGTCGTGGATTGAAAATGACCAATTTATTATTGTTTCGTTTTGGAGGCATTATTATTAAGCATGTGGAGTAAAGAAACTTGCCCAAGGTTTCACCCTGCCTGGAATTTAACTCAGGATGTAAAACAAAGCCAACCCCAGAAAGCATTGATTTCAGGAAAGCATCACGGAAGTTCGTTAAAATAATAATAATAATAATCCTTGCATTTGATATAGCACCTTATATTGTTTAGATGTCTCAAAGCGTTTTCACAGAATATATTGTAAAGTGGTTTTATTATGTATTTTGTGGGTGAAACGCAGCAACCAATTGCACACAGTAGTGTCCTACAAACAGTTGTGGATTGAGCGACCAAATTATTATTAAATATATAAAAATTTTAATATAATCAACAATAGTCAGACAGCATGGCAATGTTTATTAAAATTAAATGATGTTAACCATTTTCTTGGGTTTTTGTAAACCTCTGTTAAAAAAAAAACCCATAAGAACTATGCGACAATTGCCAAATTCTCTCCATGTGCAGTAATTAGAATATAAGAACATAAGAAATGCTAGACGAGAAAATACCAAGGTCCATCTAGTTCGCCTTCCACCTTGCTGGTGGTCGCAAGCACGTATGTTCCAAACTACCTATGCACTATATCCCATAATGTTGTTTCCTAAAAGAAAACTATCTAATCTGTGTTTGAAAGAATCATTACTTCCTGCTTCAACCAACTCCCTAGAGAGCCTGTTCCACAGGTTCACTATTCGCTCACTGAAATAATGTTTGCATATATTCGTTCTGAATTTACCCCCCTTCAATCGCAAGCTGTGTCCTCTGGTTTTACTATTCTGGACAAGTTGAAACAGCCAGTCATGATCTATATTGTCTTGGCCCTTTAGGATCTTAAAGACAGCAATCATGTTGCCTCTCAATCTTCTCTTTTCCAGCGTGAACATGCCCAGTTTACTTAGTCGCTCCTCATATTCCAGTCCTTCCATTCCCTCAGTCATTTTGGATGCCGTCCTCTGTATCTTCTTGATTTCTCCAATATCCTTTTTGTACTGTGGCGACCAGAACTGTACACAGTACTCTAAGTATGGTCTCAGCAATGATTTATACAGTGGGAGGATTACCCCATTATTTTGGCTTGCTATTGATCTTTTGATATATCCCAACATCTGGTTTGCTTTACTCACTACCACAGAGCATTGTTGCAATAGCTTCAATTTATTGTCAATCAGGACCCCCAGGTCCAAAAGCAGGACACTAACTGTCAGAATCTAATTAAATTAAACCAGACCCATTAATTTTGTAATTTGGTATAAGGATGCAGTGAGTACTGTGGAGTGATAGGAAAGATGTTAAGGTCTTAGAGGGGTTGCAGAGGAGGTTTACCAGATTTATTCGTGAGGTGTTGGGCCACAGTTGTGAGAAGGGACTGGAGAAGCTGGGTCTGTTTTCATTGAAGAAGGTTGAGGGGGAATCTGAAAGAAGTGTCCAAAACGATGATTGGTTGTGACAGGTTAAATAGGGAGAAGTTATTTCAATTGTAAGTAAGTCAGTGATTTGGTGACTGAGGGAGCTACAAGAAGAGCGTAAGAACTTTTTCACCCAAATAGTGGTTGGGTTATGAAATGCCTTGCCAAACAGGGTGGTGGAGGTAGAGTCCGTTGTAGCTTTCAAGAGGGAAATGGCTTGAAGGGGTATGGGGATATGGCAGGGCAGTGGAACTGAATTGATCTCTTTGCTTTGTGAGGCAGTGCAGACACAGTGGGCCAAATGGCCTCCTTCTGTGCTTTAGGTTTCTATGGGAGCCTTGTAGCTGAGTGGTTAGAGCAGTCACCTCACAAGCAAGAGACCTGGGTTCAATTCCCAGCAGGGCGAAACGTTGGGCAAGTTTCCTTACTCCACACATCTCTGTTTACTTAGCAGTAAGTAAGAACCCGGTTGTTAGTCGATTGGCAGATCTCTTTTCCGGGACTAATAATTTCTTCAAAAAAAATAATAATAATAAATTGGTCACTCAATCCGGGACTGTTTGTGGAACACTACTGTGCACAATTGGTTGCTGCGTTTCGCCCACAAAAATACAGTCAATTCACTTTACAGTATATTCTGTGAAGCGCTTTGAGACGTCTTGAAGACATGATAAAGCGCTATATCAAATCCAAGGATTATTATTCTTGATTTCAAGGCAGTGATATCATCTCAGACGTAAAACAGAGACAGGATATGTGTTAGTAGCATTCGTACTGAGTCAGAAGGTTTTGGGTTTAAATTCCACTTTGGGACTTTTGAGGTCCAGGCTGGCACTCCAATATAGTACTGTGGGAGAGCTAAATTGTCGGAGGTGCCTCCTTTGGATGATACATGAAAGCAAGGCCGAGTCTGTCTGTACATGTGGATGCTAAAGATTCCATGGAACAATGCAAAAAGTAAAGAGAGCTCTTCTGAGATCTTGACCAACAATCCCCCGATTAACAAAAATATGTCATGCACTTCATGGCTTTTGGGGGCACATTGCTGTCCGCAAATTGGCTGCTGTGTTCACCTACAAATACACAGTCACAACACGTTAAAGGAAAAAATCTCTGGAGTATTTCAGGCACTATATCAAAAACAAGAATGCTTATTATTAAATAAGAAGCTACATAAATGTAAGTTTGTATTGTATTGTGTAAATAAGATAATTCAATTAAAATAGTAAGACAACAACTTGCTTTTATTAAGACAATGGTTTCTTGTTGTGATTGCTCGGATTTCAGTGATTATTCATGGTCAGTCAATGAATTTTGAGAATGAGGCCTGATTTATCAAATTGTTGGTATAGCAACACAATTAAATCTGGTTTGTCGATGAATAGGCCTTTCATTGTTAAATTCGCTTTGATATAAATGTCAAAGAGTCATGATTAGAAATGACTGAAATACTCTGAATATATTTCAGTGAATTCAGGTTTAGCTGTAACAATTTGCATTTATAACACAGTTTTCATGTAGGATGAATGTTCAAAAGTATTCACAAAGACAAAAGGGATCCCTAGCAAAGAGGCAAGGATGGGGGTTTAAGAGTTTGGAGAAAATGGGAGAGGTAGAGGAACCTAGGTTTGTCAGGAAATCAAAGGTGCACACAATGGTTTGAAACTTATAATAATCGTTGCATTTGATATAACAACTGTAGCTCAATGGTTGGAACGCTCACCTCGCAAGCGAGAAACCTTGGTTCGATTCCCGGGAGGGCGAAATTTTGGGCAAGTTTCCTTACTCCACACGCCTGATAATAATCCCTCAAGAAAAAAAAACTAATAAATTGGTTACTTCAATCCATGACTGTTTGTGGGACACTGCTGTGCGCAATTGGCTGCCGCGTTTTGCCCACAAATATACAATCACTTTACAGTATATTCTGTGAAGCACTTTGAGACGTCTAGAAGACGTGAAAAGTGCTACATCAAATGCAAAGATTATTATGATATATTATTATATTACATAGTGCCTTATCACCTCATTGAGATATGTCTCAAAACGAGTTGTGCCTTGAAGGAGGCAAGGGAGGGAGCAAGGCGAAGAGATTGTGAGATGGAGTTCCAGAGAATGAGGGCAGAGAGGCTGAAAGCCTGGCTGGCGATATCTAGGGTGGGTTGGATGGGAGACATGGAGCAGGCCGGAGCCCTCTGAGCGGAGGGAGTGGACAGGTTGATAGGGGGTCAGCAGGTCAGAGATGTAGGAGGGGGCAAGGCCATGGAGGGCCTTGAAAGTGAGGGTGAGGATTTTGAATTCTATCCTCTGAAGGATGGGGAGCCAGTGGAGCCGGGCGAGGGTGGGGGTGATGGGGTCACGGAGTCTGGTGCGGGAGAGGACACAAGCTGCAGAGTTCTGGATGATCTGCAATTTGTGGAGGGAAGAGTTGGGGAGGCCAACAAGGAGGGAGTTTCCGTAGTCAAGCCTTGAGGTACGAATGCGTGTATGAACGTTTCGGCGGCCCGAGTGGTGAGGCAGTAGCAGATTCGGGCAATGTTGCGGAGATGAGGGAAGGCAGAGCGGGTCATGGCACAGATATGGAGGAGAAAGGACAGTTGAGGGTCGAACAAGACGCGCAGGTTCCTGACTGGCTTGGTGAGGTGGAGTGTGCATCCATGGATGCTGATGCTGACAGTGCCTGAGGTGCGGAAGCGCTGGCGCAAAATATTAAATACATAGACCTTCCAGAGCTTCAAAGTGTTTTGTTGGGAACTAGAGGCTGGGAATTCCACCTAATCTCAGCCTGTGTCACCATGTTGTCTTAAAATCAAGATCTCGCAGAATTGTTAACATCATTCAATTTTAATTTGAAAGCCAGTTTTTTCCCATAGTTCATCATAAACTTTCCACCTCATTTAAATTATTTTCTTCAGGATCTTTATTGCTACTCTGTGGATGTGTTACTCGCATTGGAATTCTAATCATTCTCTCCACTCTCTCTTCATTGCTGCAATAATAAAGGAAGGCTTTATCAAAAATAATGCAGTGCACTACTGCATTAGTTTGGTTTTAGGTGTCAACCTGGTTCAGTTCGTAGCACTTTCACCTCTGACTCAGAAGGTTCTGGGTTCAAGCCTCACGTTGGGAATTTGAACTCACACAGACTAGGCTGACACTCCAGCACAGTGCCGCATTGTTGGAGATACTACCCTTCAAATGAGACGTTAAACTTTTCAGGTGAAGGTGAAAGATCGCACAGCACACTTGGTCATTTATTTCATGGCTGTTAGTGGAACATTGCTGTATGCAAATTAGCTGCAGCATTTCGCTCACAAATACGCAATCTCTACACTTGACAGTAAATCCTGGGAAGTGCTTTGAGAAGTCCTCCTTATGTGAAAGGGCTCTACATCAAATACATCCCGGGAATTACGCAATTATCCACCCAGGTAATTTTGCACATAATACGTTTCACTCTGCGTAGCTGCAATCATGTAATTTAGGCATCTGGCTTGTACCTCCAACTTCACCTCTCTTCCTGTTGCTCTCCACTTTGCCTCATACCTCCAGAATCAACAGGAAGAGAGGCAGAGCGGGAGGTATGATTCATAAATACATAAGTGTGCTATATAAATACAAAATTCTTGAAAACTGGCCTCCATATCTTTCTAAAGAGGCTACAATAGATTTTCCTGTATTTAAATTGTAAAAAAAAAGTCAACTTTGCATAAGTTTTACTTTTTCTGTGCATTATTCCCTGTGTGTAATCGAATGCAAGGATTATTATTATTTGGGATAAGATCAGATACTGAGGGAAGAATTCACAACGGTTTCCAGATGTCAAAGGAGAGCAAAACAGAGAGGAAAAAGGTGTCACATAAAACTCCCACCTGAATCATAATGTAGCAACTCAACAGGTTGCAGCCTGCAACTCAGGAAGCACACTGACAGTGTGTGAGACAGGGAGGTGTTGGTGTAAAGATGACTGTGGGAATACTTTAAAAGATCAAGAAAGGTGACTGAAAATTTGAACTGATGTTCAACCACATTTGGAGTACTGTACTGTGTGGAGTTCTGATCACCGAACTACATGAAGGATATGCAACTTAAACACCATCAACTACTTGTCATCTCTATTGCAGAAAGGGAGTGAGGACAGCATAGATTTACTAGATATTGCCAGGGATGGGAGAATATAACTATAATGAAAGACTGCACATTTTGCAGCTTTTTTTCTCGAGTGATAAGTAGACCTGAAAGAGGTATTTAACATTATAAAAGGATTTGATAAATTGCTCATAAATAGGTTGTTTCCACTTGTTGGTCAGTCTATAAAAAGGGAGCATAAATATAAGATAACCAGTAACAGATCTAGATGAGTGTTTACACAGAGGGTGGTGAGAATGTGGAATTCACTGCCACAAGAAGTAGTTGAAGCAGGAACCATCAATTTATTTAAGAGCAAACTTGATGCATACACGATGGAGAAGGGAATAGAAACGGTGTGGGAGAGGAACAGGGAGAGGAGATTCATGTGGACTATAAACACTGACAGGGACTGTCCCAAATGGGTGGATTCAATGCTGTACAATCTATGTAATTCGCCCAGAAAATACAGTCAATTCACTTTACAGTATATTCAGTGAAGTGGTTTGAGACGTTGCAATGACGAGATAAAGTGCTATATCACATGCAAGGATTATTATTATAATTTTAGGATGTAGAGCTAGGAAAGACAAACGCAGCAACTCATAAAATACTGTACTTGATGTTTCTTCTATAGAAACTAGTTATATATATTTGATGCCTGTCATAAGTCTGTGCGGAAGTAAACAAACTACAAAACTGAAGAATGATCTTCTATGTGTGTACACTTTTACTGAGGGGAACTGGAGCTTTTCAGACACTAACTCAATCTTGTGGTTATTGTGTCGCGCTGATTCAAAGACTGATTCAAAGATAAGTGCACCCAGAAACCCGACTTGTGGCAGCCAGGTTTTACTGGGATTTATCAGCTCACTCACCTTGTACTGTGAACACGTGATGGTTTTCTATCTATCAAAATAAAAAAATTTCTATGTAACTAAGCGCTGGAGTCCCAAGGTTCCACCTTAGTTCAGCAGCAGACTGACTGATCCAGGTTAAGGTTAGTAAATAATAAAAATAATAATCCTTGCATTTGATATAGCACCTTATCGTGTCTTTGAGACGTCTGAAAGCGCTTCACAGAATATACTGTAAAGTGAATTGACTGAATATTTTGTGGACGAAACGCAAAAGTCAATTGCACCCAGCAGTGTACCATAGTCATGGTTTGTACAAAAACAAAATACACTTGGTTTGGGGCTGCACGTCAAGCAAAATGTATAAATTGCCCATTAAACCGTTTCAAAACAAGTTATTATAAATATATATAAAATGAATCGCTGAATAATTTTGATCAGTGAAAATAGCACTGAGCATTCACAGAAACCCTTCTGATATGTGCGAGCTGATGTATTATTCAGTAATGTCATACCTCAGCTGTCACAGTGTTAAAATCACTTTGCTATGCACTTGTCAATGAGATGCAGGGTATCTGTGCACAGCAACTGCCTTGGAGAATGCAGCAGGAGTCCCGAGGTGTCTGATGTGCAAACACGTCACAGAGTTTCCAGTGACACCACCATGACTGACTGTCTGACTGTCTGAGGAGGATTCGGTCATTAAGATACAAAGACACAAAGACGAAATTCCTCTTCTTGCCAAGTGTTGTGACTATACGTGCAAAATGTCAGAGTCGGACTTAGTGATAAGGGATTTATCACTCCTGTGTGTTATTCCTGTGTTTCCTTGTAGTTCAATTTTCATTTTCCTGCCAGAGCCTGAGGTGCAGAGGCGCTGGCGCGAGCCAATCAGGAGGGCCTCAGTCTTGTTCATATTCAACTGCAGGAAATTTGCCCTCATCCAGGACATGATGTCCGACAGACAGTCTGTCAGGACAGCAGTGGTCCTGAAGTTGAGGGTGGAGGCAGAAAGATAGAGTTGGGTGTCATCCGCATACATATGGAAGTTGACCCCATGTCTGTGGATGATGTCACCATTGGGGAACATGTAGATATTAAAGAGGAGAGGGCCAAGGACAGACTCTGGGGGACGCCAGACATGACAGTGCGGGGCCTGGAGGAGAAACCGTTAGAGGCAACAAAGTGGAGACGGTGAGAGAGATAGGAATCGAACCAGTCAAGGACAGGTCCACGAAGATTAAGTAAAGAGGAGAGGTGTTGTATGAGGATAGAGTGGTCGACAGAGTCGAAGGCGGCAGGGAGATCGAGGAGGACAAGGAGGCAGAGGGAGCCCTGATCACAAATGTTCAGAATGTCATTAGTGACTTTGACCAGGGCTATTTCCGTGCTGTGGGCAGCTATACACTACTATACACTTCTTTTTATGCTCCATGTTACCTTTCCAGAGCCTTGTACCTCCTGCTAAGCAGTCACTTAGCAGGCTTGAGTGAAGCGCTCAAAACACTTCTACTAGCTGTTTGTGCTGTAGTCAGCCAGCAGTGTTTGACTTTTTCTTCCCTGATGAGAACGCTATCATCTAATCATCCCTGTGTTGCTGTGTCCCTCTATGTGCTTGAATGCTCTTTGCAATGCAGAGCACAGCAGGCTGCAAAATTAACTTGAGCCACTCAGTCCTGATGTACTGACAACCAGTAAGCATTTTTAATGGAACAAGATACTGCCAGCTAATTCTCAGGGTAATTCTTATTTTACAAAATTACCCAGAATTTCCATCTAAGACGGTAATTGAGTGAAGGTTGCAGCATTGTTTTGTTAATCTGTCGCTTTAGTCTTAAAGGCATTCCTGTAAAGGAATCTTGCCCAAAAGCCACGTGTACAAAGCAGTAACAGGCAGCAGACTGAACTATCCCATTGAGCCAGCAAGTCTTTCATTTGAATGTGTCCACCTGAGTAAAATTTTCCTTTAATTAAGGAAGTTTGTTTATTTGTTTCCAGGAACATACTCTCCATTTTACTACAATAAAGGTGTCTTAGAATTATAGAATGTTACAGCAGATACATTTTTTTTTGGTCAGCCGGGTGTCTGACACATGCAGGATACAGGCTTTGGTGCCAGGGGTAAGGAACTGCTTCAGTTTTTGAGTGATGTAAGAATATAAGAACATTTGCTAGGCGCAAGAAGACCAAGGTCCATCCAGTTTTTCTTCCACCATCCTGGAAGTCGCATGACATGCCGTTTCCCAAACCATATAGAGTATTGTGTTGTGAGATATTATTTCCAAACAGAAATCTATCTAATTTGTTCTTGAAAGAATTAACATTTTCTGCTTTTCAGCGTCTCCTTAGGGAGCCTGTTCCACATGTTTACTACTCACTCACTGAAGCAGTGATTCTGCAGATTCGTTCTGAATTTACCCCCCTTCAGTCGCAGGCTGTGTCCTCTGGTTCTACTGTTCAGAAAAAACAGCTTATAATGGTCTACCTTATCTGGTCCCTTCAGAATCTTAAAGACCATAATCATATCGCCCCTCAACCTTCTCTTCTGCATTGCGAAGATGCCCAGTTTATCTAATCGCACCTCGTAGACAAATTTCAGGCTGTAAAAGCCAATTGTTGCACATTTGGTCAGTCCCAAAGTGAAAGAAAAGCTATATCTCTCAAACCCTTTAAATGAATTCTTTGCTCAATATCTATCTAATAATCTCTGGACATTGGTGACACATTTCTATACCGATACGATCATGACTGCACAATGTGAATAGCTTAGGGTTGGGAAATTCAATTTGTTCGGAAGAGGATTTGACTGTAATTATTTAACCACAGAATAGTTTTTGATGTTCTTTTGCTGTAGCTATGCCAGATCTGACTCAGTTCATCAGATTTCAACACTGCAGGGAATGCTCAGCTGAGCTATTCAGTGCTAGATGCTAGTTTTCACTGATTCATTGAAGCCACTTTTAAATACGGTGTAAGATGAGAAGTCATTCGAAAATGTCTGAATGATTGCCTGCCTTAGATAATCTCAAGCATTAATGTAGCTTCATTACTCTGCTGACAACAATAACACAGACTGATGCAGTCGTGTTCCACTCAAGGCAACAGGAATGATTAGGAGAAGCTTTAGGATATCTGAGTGCAGATCAGAGGAGTGCAACTGCCTCATTACAGGGATTTCAAGTCATAAATTATACTCAATAACTGTCACATGGCACAGACGGCAAATGTCTCACCACAACTGGATGAAATGTTTGCAGCTGGTAACTGCAGCAAGCTGGTTGATATTTCCTTATAAAGAAGACCCCGCTTATCCCAGGCTTTAGAAAATTACATTTATTTTTATTTAGTATCGCTTTGCCCCCTCCCTTGTCTCATTCAAAACCCATCTCCACACTTTGATTGATTCACCTTGATTGGTTTGCCAAAAGATAAGCAGCTTCTGCTCAAACTCCAACTAGTCCTGTAGCTCAGTGGTTAGAGCATTCGCTTTGCAAGCGAGAGACCTGAGTTCAATTCCAGGCAGAGGGCGAAACCTTGGGCAAGTTTCCTTACTCCACACAGAGCCTAATAATAATCCCTCCAAAACCAAAAACAATAATAAATTGGTCATTTTCAATCTACGACTGTTTGTGGGACATTGCTGTGCGCAATTGGCTGCCGTGTTCGCCCACAAATATACAGTCAATTCACTTTACAGTGTCTTCTGTGAAGCGCTTTGGGACGTCCTCCCGACGTGAAAAGCGCTATATCAAATGCAAGGATTATTAGTGGGGTTTGTGTATCCGAGCTGTGGGCAGAAAGATGGTGGCATACTCTCAAAGCTTTGTTGCTTCACCCTACCTCCGTGATCCTCTAACCCCATTCCAGCCTGTCCGTTCCCTCCACTCGGCGGATTCTGGTTTGCTCAATGGCCGCCACCCAGCCCACCATCGGTAGTCAGCCCTCCAGACTCTCTGCTCCCACCATTTGGAAATCTATCCCACTGTCCCTTTGCCTTGTTCCCTCGCTTGCTCCCTTCAAGGCCCATCTCAAGACCTTCTTCTTCGACCGTGCCATCAGTCACTCTCCGAGCCGCTGCCTCCCTGCCCTCCACCTCCTTCTGATCCCAACCCTCAGCTTGGTTGCATATCCTTGATTGTCCAGTGCTTCAGGCCATCGTCCTGATGTGAAAGGCACTATACACATGTAACTTATTGTTACTGTTGTGTTGCTCACCAGGAAGCTCACAGGGAGATCCTGGAATCTGCCATCCACCTGGTGAGGCTCAAACCTGCTTTTGACCAATGTCAAATGACCAACTAATGACTATCTTGCAGGGCTCAGGGGGTGGGGAGGTAAGTAGGGTCTCCTAGGTAGGGATAAACCTACCGTCTGGCGTCTCAGAGCTCTTTGCAATGGTGGAGCCCAAGGCCGAGCCAGGGGGAGTGTGACTGTAGGAGCGGTCGAAAAGGAAGATCTTCAGGCGCAACCTGAAGTTGGGGAAGGAAGGAGGCGAGGCAAAGGGGTTGAGGGAATTTTGAAATTCCAAAATTTCGGGGCTTAGTGGCTGAAGGCACGGCCGCCGATGGTGTAGCGGAGGATTCAGGGGATGGGGTGGAGTCCGGACCCAGTAGAGCGGAGGCAGCGGGTACCGCTGTGGGGAGAGAGGAGGTTAGAGAGATGTGGGGGTGCCAAGGAATGGAAGGATTGAAACACAAGAGTCGATCCGCTCTGTGACAGGGAGCCAGTGGAGTTTGGCAAGGACTGGGGTAGTCGGGGTACGGAGTTTGGTGCGGGTGAGAATGCGGGCCGTGGAGTTTTGAATGAGCTGAATTTTGTGAATAGTGGAGGAGGGAAGACCGGTGAGGATCCTTGCTGGACAAGCACTGGGAAGCTTTCCAGGCAGCGCTCTCAATGACACACTATGAGGTTTTATATGGTTAGACTCCAGCAGTAACCCAACACACATTCTGGGATACCCAAGCCTTGCCTCCTGCCAAGCTGCACCTAATACTCTGGAGTTAGATAAACTGTGTGCGACACTCTAGGGGGAGAGTGCAGATTCCACTCCAGACACACGGAAATGTCCACATGTAGACATACTTATATACAACTCTTGGTCTAATTTGGATACATTTTAGCATATTGATGGGCTTCTGCATGTATCATACATCTGGCTGACCAAATAACTGATTGTTAGTATCGATCAAAATCTGCTCAACCTTAATCTTTCTGCCCTTTCAGGAGGCCACATTAAATGAATGAGCAGATGAAAAGCAAATCCTTTTTTAAAAAAAAAGTTTGCGTGTTTTACTTAACACACAAGTTAGTTTGTTCAATAAATATTCTGTTTTGAATCTTCAATATCCTGCCTCGCATTATTCATCAGAGTGGGGTTGTGGTGGTGTGTGTGTGGGGTGGTGGGGGGGGGGGGGGGGGGTGTGGGAGAGGGTGATAAGGGATTAGTTGTGTACATTTCTGGCTGTGTATTACAGTGCAAGCTCTGCAAGAGCGACCCGCGATTCACTGGCTGCATTTGTTTGTCCTTCTCTTCCAGTAAGGAAGCACCAGTTGGCATCAATCCCAACAGATTGTTGCAATTAGAAAACATTAGTGAGATATGTAAGGAATGTTATGCCACAAATTAAATGCCACAGTTTTCTTAAAGGGGCAACCCTGGAGATTGTGTGCTCTGGTGAACAAACTGTATTTAATTTCTTGACGCAAGGGAAACCACCGTTTATATGGAAATACAACAACAACAAAAAATTACTTTTGTATAGTGCCTTTAATATCAGGAGGACATCCCAAAGCGCTACACAGTCAAGGATGTACAGTAAAACCCTACTTGACGGACTAATGGGAGGGGGGAGGAGTTCCGACCTGGCGGGCTGATATTTTAGGTTAGGTGTAATTATATTGTTGGTGCCAGCTTTTAGCTGTTTTGTTTCAGTGCTGAAAAATACCAGCATCAGCACTGTAATTGTTGGAATAATGCGAGCAAAAGATCGCTCATAAAATAGCTTCTTCTCATGGGATTGAAATTAAGTGAAAGTGGATATCCCTGCCTGCCTGGCCACTGAAGGCCAGCAAGCAAGAGATAAGACATAGGCCAACTTCTAGCGCAGCCTCTACAGTGTGTGTCAACCTGGCTCAGTGGAAGCCCTCTCGCCTCTGAATTGGGAAAGTTGCGGGTTCAAGCCCACCTCGGGATTTGGAACTCATAGACTAAGCTGACACTCCAATGCAGTGTTGGGGGTGTGCTGCAATTTCGGAGGTGCTGTCCTTCAGATGAGATGTTAAACTGAATCCTGTCTGCCTGTTCAGATTGTCATTAAAGATCCTATGGAACTATTCGAAAAGGGAAGAGAATCTCTCCTGGTGTCCTGGCCAACAATCCTCCAAATAAAATTGGCCATTCAATCCGGCAATACAAAATTATATTTGTAAAGTGCCTTGCAAGTCGGGAGAACGTCCCAAGGCGCTGGTTGTTCATGGTTGTTTGTGGGGCATTGCTGTGCACAAATTGGCTGCTGCTTTTGCCCACAAAAGACACAGTCACTGCGCTTTACAGTATATCCTGCAAAAAAGCATTGGGACAGCCTCCTGAAATGAAAGGTGCTATACCAAATATAAGATTTATTTTTATTTTTATTCAGAAATAAAGAGTACTTTTCCAAGATAAAGGTCCTGGGAGCAAGTAGAATCAGTAATTTTTTAAAAATTATTTGTCAACAAATCCTTGCCTTAGAATCAAATGGCGAATAATTGAATGTACCCAGATGTGACAGATGTGGTCCTTTACCTTTACCTCCCCCAACACTGTTCTCAAAAACGACAATCACTTACAGCTGCATTTTGCTGCTTAGGCATCACGGAAGGAAACAAATCAAGAATTATACAGCCTCTGGGCATCATTTGTCAGTGAGCTAAATGCTTAATATCCACACCTCAGAACTTGAGCTCCGTGCTCGGCTGGCTGCTCCAATACGTAACTGGGGTCCGCTGCTGTCTTTTGCATGACAAGTTTCTGTCTGCTTGTTCACTAGGTGGAACTTGGGAATCCCATGACTCCATCCAAAAATAGAACGAAGTGTCTCTCTCGGTGATTAATTGGTCATTTACCTCACGACTGTTTGCAAGACTTCCAATAAAAGCACTTCAACCAGATTGAAACGTCTGAGAGCGCTTCGCGTGCACTGACTGCTTTTGAAGGCAGGTTAGAAAAGACAATAAAAGCAACAAAACCTTTAGCGCTATTGTGTGGTGCACAAAGATGTCAGGTCCAATCTCTAATAGCAATAAAAGTAAAAACAAGTTCTCTGGGCATCTGATGGATGTGCAGGGGGGGAAATTGAAGTGCTCCTGATCCCACCTCCTCCAGATGGCCTCGAAATCAGCCCCCTGGGTGATTCCCACCAGCTGAGCCCTGATTTTTACTGCATTTTCTGCAAAACATATTGCATAAATACAGCCTAAGAAAACATGAGGGGGGGGGCTGGTGCGAACAACAACAACTTGCATTTATATAGCACTCTTCACGCGAGGGAGCATCCTGGAACGTCTCCACATTGAAGACTGTTCTGCGCTCTGAGACACTGCCTTGCGTGAAGGGCGCTAAATAAATGCAAGTTGTTGTGTTCTGAATGTGGTGCTTGGATGCACGTGCATGGGAGTTCACAGGAGGCTCTGTTAGTTTCTGAAGTGAAATTTCTCTCAGTGTGGCAGCAACGGCCCTTTAATTCCGACTCTGTAGGGCTTTGAAAAAGAACGAGAACAGATGTTTGTGAAAAAAAATAAAGCAGTTAAATGTAGGGCAACAAGGAGGTCAAGGGATGTTCAAGGACTGTAATCCAATGTGTAGTTTACTATTAAAAATGATTGCGAGCCCTCATCCAATCATTGCTAGTTTGACATCTGGCGCACTTCATCATTTATCATCCTCATCGGAGCGGCAATGGCTGACAACTGGTGGCAGTGGTTAGCAATGTGTGGCAGTGGCTGGCATGCGGTGACAGTGCCTGGTAGTGAGTGGCAATGCCAATCGTAGGTGGCAGTGAGTGACAATGACTTGCAGTGATGTGGCAGTGTGTGGTAGTGATGTGGCAGTGATGCACAGTATGTGGCAGGGACTGGCAGGGATGTGGCAGTGACTGGCAGTGAGTGGCAGCAAGTGGCAGTTTGTGACAGTGACTGGTAATGACTGAGTGTGTGACAGTAACCAACTGTGTGGCAGAGTGCAACAGTGAATGACAGTAAGTGTGTGACAGTGAGTGTTAGTGAATGTTACTGAATGGTAGTGTGTGACACTGAGTGTTACTGACTGGCAGTGACTGGCAGTGTGTCACAGTGATTATTACTGACTGGCATTGTGTGACAGTGAGTGCTACTGACTGGCAATGTGTGACAGTATGAGACAGTGAGAGTTACTGACTGGCAGTGTGTGGCAGTGGCCGGCAGTGTGTGGCAGTGGCTGGCAATGGCTAGCAGTGTGTGGCAGTGTGTGGCAGTGTGTGGCAGTGGCTGGCAATGGCTAGCAGTGTGTGGCAGTGGCTGGCAGTGTGTGGCAGGGGCTGGCAGTGTGTGGCAGTGGCTGGCAGTGTGTGGCGGTGGCTGGAGGTGTGTGACGGTGGCTGGCATTGTGTGGCAGTGGCTGGCAGTGAGTGATGGTGGCTGGCATTGTGTGGCAGTGGCTGGCAGTGAGTGATGGTGGCTGGCAGTGTGTAGCAGTGGCTGGGGGTGGCTGACAGTGTGTGGCGGTGGGCTGTCAGTGTGTGGCTGTGGCTGGTAGTGTGTGGCATTGCCTGGCAGTGTGTGGCGGTGGCTGGCAGTGTGTGGCAGTGAGTGGCAGTGGCTGGCAGTGGTGGCTGGCAGTGTGTGGCGGTGGCTGGTAGTGTGTGGCATTGCCTGGCAGTGTGTGGCGGTGGCTGGCAGTGTGTGGCAGTGAGTGGCAGTGGCTGGCAGTGGTGGCTGGCAGTGTGTGGCGGTGGCTGGCAGTGGTGGCTGGCAGTGTGTGGCGGTGGCTGGCAGTGGTGGATGGCAGTGTGTGGCGGTGGTGGCAGTGTGTGGCAGTGGTAACTGGCAGTGTGTGGCGGTGGCTGACAGTGTGTGGCTGTGGTGGATGGCAGTGAGTTACTGACTGGCAGTGTGTGGCAGTGGGTGGCAGTGGTGGATGGCAGTGAGTTACTGACTGGCAGTGTGTGGCAGTGGGTGGCAGTGGTGGACGGCAGTGAGTTACTGACTGGCAGTGTGTGGCAGTGGATGGCAGTGGATGGCAGTGGTACATGGCAGTGAGTTACTGACTGGCAGTGTGTGGCAGTGTGTGGCAGTGAGTGACTGACTGGCAGTGTGTGGCAGTGAGTGCCTGACTGGCAGTGTGTGGCAGTGTGTGGCAGTGAGTGACTGACTGGCAGTGTGTGGCAGTGAGTGCCTGACTGGCAGTGTGTGGCAGTGAGTGACTGACTGGCAGTGTGTGGCAGTGAGTGCCTGACTGGCAGTGTGTGGCAGTGTGTGGCAGTGAGTGCCTGACTGGCAGTGTGTGGCAGTGTGTGGCAGTGAGTGACTGACTGGCAGTGTGTGGCAGTGTGTGGCAGTGAGTGACTGACTGGCAGTGTGTGGCAGTGTGTGGCAGTGAGTGACTGACTGGCAGTGTGTGGCAGTGTGTGGCAGTGAGTGCCTGACTGGAAGTGTGTGGCAGTGTGTGGCAGTGAGTGACTGACTGGCAGTGTGTGGCAGTGTGTGGCAGTGAGTGACTGACTGGCAGTGTGTGGCAGTGTGTGGCAGTGAGTGACTGACTGGCAGTGTGTGGCAGTGTGTGGCAGTGAGTGACTGACTGGCAGTGTGTGGCAGTGTGTGGCAGTGAGTGCCTGACTGGCAGTGTGTGGCAGTGTGTGCCAGTGAGTGACTGACTGGCAGTGTGTGGCAGTGTGGGGCAGTGAGTGCCTGATGTGTGGCAGTGGAGTGACTGACTGGCAGTGTGTGGCAGTGGTGGGTGGCAGTGAGTGACTGACTGGCAGTGTGTGGCAGTGTGTGGAGTGAGTGCCTGACTGGCAGTGTGTGGCAGTGTGTGGCAGTGAGTGACCTGACTGGCAGTGTGTGGCAGTGTGTGGCAGTGAGTGACTGACTGGCAGTGTGTGGCAGTGTGTGGCAGTGAGTGACTGACTGGCAGTGTGTGGCAGTGTGTGGCAGTGAGTGCCTGACTGGCAGTGTGTGGCAGTGTGTGGCAGTGAGTGACTGACTGGCAGTGTGTGGCAGTGTGTGGCAGTGAGTGACTGACTGGCAGTGTGTGGCAGTGTGTGGCAGTGAGTGACTGACTGGCAGTGTGTGGCAGTGTGTGGTAGTGAGTGGCAGTGAGTGACTGACTGGCAGTGTGTGGCAGTGTGTGGTAGTGAGTGGCAGTGAGTGACTGACTGGCAGTGTGTGGCAGTGGGTGGCAGTGAGTGACTGACTGGCAGTGTGTGGCAGTGTGTGGCAGTGTGTGGCAGTGAGTGACTGACTGGCAGTGTGTGGCAGTGAGTGGCAGTGAGTGCCTGACTGCAGTGTGTGCAGTGTGTAGCAGTGGACTGACTGGCAGTGTGTGGCAGTGTGTGGCAGTGAGTGGCAGTGAGTGACTGACTGGCAGTGTGTGGCAGTGTGTGGCAGTGAGTGACTGACTGGCAGTGTGTGGCAGTGAGTGGCAGTGAGTGACTGACTGGCAGTGTGTGGCAGTGTGTGGCAGTGAGTGACTGACTGGCAGTGTGTGGCAGTGTGTGGCAGTGAGTGACTGACTGGCAGTGTGTGGCAGTGTGTGGGCAGTGGTGTGGTGTGGCAGTGGCAGTGAGTGACTGACTGGGCAGTGTGTGGCAGTGTGTGGCAGTGAGTGACTGACTGGCAGTGTGTGGCAGTGTGTGGCAGTGAGTGACTGACTGGCAGTGTGTGGCAGTGTGTGGCAGTGGGTGACTGACTGGCAGTGTGTGGCAGTGAGTGGCAGTGAGTGACTGACTGGCAGTGTGTGGCAGTGTGTGGCAGTGAGTGGCAGTGTGTGGTGTGTGGCAGTGTGTGGCAGTGAGTGACTGACTGGCAGTGTGTGGCAGTGAGTGGCAGTGAGTGACTGACTGGCAGTGTGTGGCAGTGGGTGGCAGTGAGTGACTGA